>NC_084796.1:151430817-152704067 GCF_963169125.1 Humulus lupulus
TTTACATATGCTCCAAACCTAGGGCCAGACTTCTTCATGCCAGCGAGTGAGTGTATGACTAGTAGAGTTAATAGTATAGCGACCAGTAGTAATAGCTCGGGTATTTGACTTTGTAATTTTCTTTATTTCTTTTCTGATACAACATAACTTGTCATCTATTTTTGGCTTACTGACCGCATGTTTACCTCTTTTGCAGAAATGGCTTCTGCAAACGTCTTTGATCTCTATAGCACTCAGTAGGAAGAAGAAGTTCCCTTGGTTCGAAAGAAGAAATTGACCAGGAAACATGGCGGGGTGCCCAGTCAGATGCATTCGGCCAACAAGAACTGAGCCACTGATCCTTCGAAGGATGGGCCCTCTGGTCAAACATCTGCCTAGCCTCCTACTCCTCTCGAGAAGGAAATTTTGCCTCCACCTGCTCCTGCTGCCACGACTCCTTCACCTCCGGCCCCTGCTGAACTGGTTCAACAAGCTGAGGGTGTTCCCCCTAGGGCTAAACTATCGGGCCGCTCCCTAAGGTCGGCCAAGGATCGCCTTGCTCACATTCTTAAGCATGACCGCTGCAAAGAGGCCATGGCTGAAGTAGAAATGATGGGGGTCGAACAAATCCTCAATAGAGCCCTCAATGAAGAGGCCAGTGTAAGTAATCTTCCTTCTCTTTTGTGCTCATGGTCTTGATTTTCCTTTTGAAGTCAGTCTAACTCTTATTTTTTTATTGCAGGCAATGCTGACCATGACGGCTGCTCGTGCCCGCGCGGGTGCAAGTGTCGAGCAGTCCCGTGCTAGGGAGTCGAAGCTAATGGAGGATCTTCAAGCCGCGGAGGCAAGGCAGGCGGGAGAGCTGGAGGTGGTGACCCAGCAGAAGGATTCTTTGGCTGTAGATCTGGTGGAGAAACAGGCCTCTTTGGAAAATGCTAGAAAACAGAGAGATGAATACCAGGAGGCCAGCCGAATCCACTGGCGTAAAGTCAAGAAGCTCTAGGAGGAAAATCTTGCGAAGGACAAGAGCATCACCATCCTCAAGAGCCAAGTGGAGCACCTCAAGCTCACGAACGCCAAGGACCTAGAGAGGTACAAGAATGCGACACTTCGATGTTTCTACGACTTCTGGAAACATAATCAAAGTGCCAATTTCGGCTACCTTCCAGAGGATGCCAGGAAAGCCGAGATGGCTTGCTATGCTGCTCGACTGGCTGCCGAAGAAAGGGCCAGAGTTCCTACCTCCCCTGAGATTTCACTGGCCACAGGGATGGATGGAGGGGAAGCCGCAGAAGATGCAGTTAACCAAGATGCTCCCCAAGATTCTCCCGCTGCTGCTTAGCTTGTTTTCTTTTTACTTCTTTTATTTTCTTTTTCTTACATGACCCACCAGTCGTGATGTTAAGACAATATTTATTTTCTTATTGCTGCATGGGCAGCTTTTCCTTTTAACTGAACATTTACATCCGAGTAGTACTCCTCGCGATGTAAAAGGATTCCTTTGATATTATAATATTTTTTCTTTATTATAGCATCTATTCGTATGACCGAACTTAGCATAGTACTTTGGCTTGATTTAACAAAATATAAAATTTGAAAAATACTCTAAGTACCGTAACATGCTTTCACTAATTTTGCTCATGTGTTTACATACCTCTTGGTATGCTTTGCTTTCTATGTACCTTATATGCCCCCCAAGTGATATAGGAGCTTTAGGTCCTTGGTCACTTGCCTTGAACATAACCTGTACAAACATTACTGCTTGATATAAAATGTAAAACCTATAATACAGCAAAACAACACATGTAATGAACAAATGGACTAAACATAATCTGTACGAACATTACTGCTTGGCAAGAATGACTGGTTGCACACAGTCCCTTATAATTCTTATATTTAAATGGACTAAACATGTCTTTACGAGTGATCATTGAAAGATCTTACACTTATAAGCGATTAGCCATATAACATGACTAACCCTTTTTGAAACTTGTAAAAAGTAAAAATTAATACAAGTCAGTCCTTTAAGAAGGATTGTTTACTGATAATACTTGCACAAGTATTCTCCATTCCAATAATGCGGAATGAGATCTCCATTTAAGCGTGCAAGTTTGTAAGTGCCTGGATGAAGGACTTCTTCAATCTGGTAAGGTCCTTCCCAGTTTGGTCCGAGTACTCCAGCAGCTTGGTCGCGGGTGTTTAAGAAAACTCTTCGAAGTACTAAGTCTCCGACGTTGAACTTTCTTTCTTTTACTTTGGAGTTAAAATATCGAGCGACCTTTTGCTGGTACGCAGCTACTAGGAGTTGGGCTTTCTCTCATTTCTCCTTGATCAGGTCTAGGGACTCCATCAACAGTTGGCTATTTTGGTCTTGGTCGTATGTGATTCTGCGATGCGAGGGCGGATCTAACTCAACAGGCAACATAGCTTCATACCCGTATGCTAAGGAAAATCTGGTATGACCTGTTTCTGTTCGGTGAGAAGTTCTATATGACCAGAGGACTTCAGGCAGCTGCTCTGGCCATGCTCCTTTAGCTTCCTCGAGCCTTTTCTTCAGGGTATCTTTCAATGTCTTATTTACTACTTCGACTTGCCCATTTGCTTGCGGATGAGCAACTGAAGAAAAGCTCCTAATGATACCATGCCTTTCGCAGAAGTCTGTGAACATGTCACTATCAAACTGGGTTCCATTGTCTGAGACAATCTTTCTTGGCAATCCATATCGACAGACAATGTTCTTGATGACAAAATCAAGTACTTTCTTTGTCGTTATGGTTGCGAGTAGTTCAGCCTCGGCCCATTTGGTGAAGTAGCCGACCGCCACCACTACGTATTTCACCCTACCTTTTCCTATCGGCAAGGACTCGATTAAATCTATACCCCATACTGCGAAGGGCCATGGACTTTGCATTTGCTTTAACTCATTAGGATCTGCCCGTGGGATCTTGGAAAACCTCTGACACTTATCACATTTTCGCACAAACTCCATCGAGTCTTCGATGATTGTCGGCCAGAAATAACCCTGCCTTAGAATCTTCTTTGATAAGCTCTACCCCCCAGCGTGGTCTCCACAGAAGCCTTCATGTACTTTCTTCATCAGCTCTTTAGCCTTTTCTGGTGTAACACACCTGAGCAGTGGCATTGAGTATCCACTTCGGTATAGAATACCATCGACCAGGATATACCTAACAACCTATCTCTGAAGGGTCCTGGCTTTGTTTCTATCTGCTGGTAGTATACCGCTCGTGAGATACCCCAAGTATGGTGCCATCCATGTATCTGCTAACCGAACCTCCATATTGGTTTCGTCTGCTCGTATGCTTGGCGCGTGTAGCCGTTCAACTAGCACTATATTCAAAGTGTCAGCATCCTTTGCACTCGCGAGTTTGGCTAAGGCATCTGCATTGGAATTCTGATCTCGAGGTATTTGCTGGAGGGTATATTTTTCAAATTGTGCCAACAGATCTTTTGTTTTGTTCACATAGGCCACCATTTTTAGGCCTCGCGCTTGATACTCCCCTAAGACCTGATTCACTACCAGCTGTGAATCACTGTAAATATCCAACACTTTTATATTCATGTCTTTGGCTAACTTTAACCCGGTGAGTAGGGCTTCATACTCAGCTTCGTCATTCGAAGCGGTGAAATCAAACGTAATTGCACAGTGAAATCGATGACCTTCTGGCGTTATCAATATCACTCCTGGTCCTGCGTGAGATTCGTTGGATGATCCATCTGTGAATAGCTTCCACGAAGGAGCTTCAACTTGAGGCTCAGGCGCACTAGGCTTTTCACCCTGTTTGCTGTCTGGGAGTTCAGTGAATTCAGCAATGAAATCAGCCAAGACTTGTCCTTTTAGCGGAATTGTAATTTTGGCAATTTTGGGCACAATTGTATTGATATCTGTGATCTGTGACTCGAGACGATCCTAGAATGAGCGGATTAGCGGAAAAGTCAAAGCGGGAATTTATACTCGGCTTGGGTTAAGCCTGGGAGTTTAAATGGGAATTTAGAGAATATTTATTGAGGTTAATTTTTGTGATGAGGAATATGTATATATATAGTTGGTGATTAATCAGTATTGGGAAGCAAGCGGGAAATTATTAGAGACACTCGAGGAATTAGCGGGAATTGGGTAAAATGACTAAAGTGGTCCTACATGGATAGAAGGGTGTAGAATTAATAGGGAGGGCATTTTGTTCAATAGGCTTATTAGAGATAAGTTTATTTAAGCTTTATAATTAGTGGGATTGGTAGAAAAGAGTTATAAGGCTGTAGAAAAGAAAGTAAAAGGAAGAAAAAGAAAAGAGAGAAAAACAGAGGGGTTTTGTCTCAAAGGGATCGGTTTGTGGTTCTCCCACCATTTCCCTACCTTTTTCTTGGAGTTAAGCTCAGAGGAGAGCTAGGGTAGGCCGAGCATCAAGGATCCTAAGCTAGACTTGAAGATTGGCAAGGGATTATCAAGAACACATCAAAAATTGAGGTAAGTTTTTAGAAATTTCAGTTTTAGGGTTTGACTGGTTTGAGCTGTGTATTTAAGCTGAATTGATGGGGATTTTAGGGGAATTCAGGCCAAGGTTAAGGAGGAGCAAGCTAAGGAGGTCTAGGGTTGAACTCATGGTCGAATTTCCATCCTCGGTATGAATTCTAAGTCTTTAACTTCGATGTTTGACTGAATTTCTAGGTTCAGGGTTAACTATGTTTGACTTTGAGATTTGGGTTGCATGAGCTTGGGTTATGAGTTCTTGGGATCCTTGGGATTAGTGGGAAGTGTTTATAAGTTTGTTTTTGGGTTTGGGAAAGATTTGGACAAGTTTGGGGTTGAATTGGTTGAAAGAAATCGCAGAAAATGAAATTGGGTGTTGCCTGTCTGCAACTAGCGCTACAGCGCTAGTCCTTGGGCGCTGTAGCGCTAGGCCCTATTTCTGGGGAAATTCGGTTCTGCTTGTAGCGCTATAGCGCCCTCTTTTGAGCGATGTAGCGCTACCCTGTTCCCAGAAAGGGGTTTTTGGGTTATTTTGAGGGATTTTTGACCTAGGGTTCGGGGTTCGATTCCACCACCTTGTTTTGTGGATCTAGGACTTCTCGGGGGGCTCGGGATTGGTCCCGAGGCTAGGTTTTGGACTTGAGGTTTGGTGATGACTTTGACCTATGAATTTTGTTTATGTGAGCGCTAGGGCTCGAGTGGGATCGTGCTCGAGGAGTCAAGTGATCAAAGCTATCGAATTGAAAGGTAAGAAAACTGTAGCGCTCGAGAACAGGGCGTGGGCCCATAGTGTTATTGCAGGGCATGGCCCTAGATTGTATTACATGCTAAGATATAACCTTATTTGAATTATTATATGTTTTAAGGATTATTTCGAATTGTACGATATGTGTAATTATAGTGAAATGAACGGCTAAGGCCGAGAGCAGTAAGGTCGAGAGCGGCGAATGCCGGGAACGGCAGTGGGGCCGGAAGTAACACTTAGCACATGGAGTGCTTATAGTCTGGGTAGGACCCAATGGATACATGGGGTATCCTTATGGTGAGGATCGAGACCCCAGGCTTTGGTTAGGCTTTTGGGGCGGCATGGCCGTGTTTGCTTAGGCTGATGGTTGACCTGTTTATCTGTGGATTATATTTTAACTATATAATATGCATATGCTATATACTTTTTGAGTTTTCTTGCTGGGCTTCAGCTCACGGGTGCTCCGTGTTGCAGGTAAAGGCAAAGAAAAAGTCAACCAGCCATGAGTATGGAGAGCGTGGGGGCGGCGCGTACATATTCATCCTGCCCGGCTGCTTTGGTTGGGGGCATTTTTGAATATGGCTATATTAACTTGTTCTTTTGATAGTTAACCAAGTGTAAATCTATTTTTGAGTTGTAAATATTTTGTAAACCTTATTTTTGGGATCCCAGATGTTTGGTACTTAACGTTTTCAATGAAACTAAGCATTTTCAAAGATTACAGCCTTAAATTCTGGTTTAGTCACACTTTTGGTTTTAGAAACCTCGTAGAGTCAGTTAGTTGCAAAATTTCCGTTTTAAACTCACTTAGTAACGGCTCTAAGGTAGTAGGGCGTTACACATCACGTGTCGGATATATCCCTGAATTCTCGGACACGCAGCATAAATGTGCGTGTTCAAGCACCCACGACTGGGTTGAGCTGTGCGACCCATTATCCCCCTTACCTATTGATTAGACCACACTTCATTTTTTAGGTTTTAGGAATTCATCATGAATGTCACAGAAGTGACATGATGGGTAAGAAGGTAACGGGATGACCCCCCTTGCCAACCCCAGGTGCCCTCTCATATAAATATGGAGACCCTGGGAGTCACAAAGGGTTGGATTCTATTGTGTAAAGAAGTATCCTGTAAAGAATAGCAGAAAGATAGAAATAATATTGGCTGGTGGAGTAGAAGGATTTTAACCTTTGAACCACCTAAAAAGATATTTGTGTCACCATTTTATTTTAAGATCATTCGTCTGTTACAGTTCATTACTTAGCATTAATCGCATTCTCTTATTCTATTAATTATCTATTGGCGAAGAACCGCGTCAACAGTTTGGTGCTTTCATTGAGAGCTTGTTAGATTGGTGCTGTCGCAAATACCCAACCATGGTGGTAACTCGCTCACGTCATGGTAACGAGGCGGACCAACGTGATGGGCAGGAGGCCCATCATGCCGCCATCTCCGATGATCAGAACCCCGAGGTTCAACAGCGGCTGGGCAAGCAGCCAATAGGCGAAGATGACACTGGAAGTTCGGCTCCCCAACCACCTAATCCGTACCTAGATTTGTACACGGCGGTAGAAATGGAGAATACACAGTTGAGGAGTCAGCTAGCGAAAGCTAACGAGCAGATTCAAGAGGTTTTGGCCCGACTACCCCCTCTTACAACCAACACTAACGTCGGAAAGAGGCAAGGCGAGACTCGTAAGTTCCACCGGGGTAATCGGTCCAGGCCTAGCCAGTCAGCCAGACCCCCGATGTCAAACTCTACTCCCACATCGCACCACCGGGAGACCACTTTTGAAGAACAACCTAGGGCCAAGCAACAGTACAGCTGATCGGTTCGAACTTCAACTCCCAGCTCACTTCTGCCCTTGACCGCTCCCAGGAGGGCTCGAGGGAATTCGTGAAGAAGATCCGAGGAGGGCTCACAGCGATAGCCCCCCCTGCCAGCCATCTTGCGCCCTGCTCAGACCGCCGAGCACAGGATCTGGAGGTTGGTAGATGTAACACCCTACTACCTTAGGTCCGCTACTTAGTGAGTTTAAGACAGAAATCGTGCTTTTGACTGACTCTAGGTGGTTTCTAAAACCAAAAGTGTGAATAAATCAAAGTTTAAGGCTGTACTCTTTTAAAATGTTTAACTTCATTGAAAGCGTTAAGTATAAAACATCTGGGATCCCAAAACAAGGTTTACAAAATATTTCCAATTCAAAAATAGATTTACACTTGATCAACTATCAAAAGAATGGTAAATACAGCCATATACAAAAATGCCCCCAACCAAAGCAGTCGGGTAGGCCGAACATGTACGCGCCGCCCCCACGCTCTCCATTCTCATGGCCGGTTGACTGACTCCTTGCTTTTACCTGCCACACGGAGCACCCGTGAGCCGAAGCCCAGCAAGAAAACCCAAATAGTACATAACATATGCAAATAATATAGCTGGCCTAATTTACTGATAAATAGGAAAACCATCAGTTTAAACAAGCACGGCCATGCCGCCCCAGAGGCCTAACCAAAGCTTGGGGTCTCGGTCCTCACCGTAGGATAACTAATGTATCCCTTGGGTCCCACCCTGGCTATAGCATCCCATGTGCTGAGTGTTACTTCCGGCCCTAAGGCCGTACCCGGCCTTAGCCGTTCATTTCAACACAATCGCACGTATAATACATTTCAAGATAATCATTCAAGCATATAATAATTCATCTAAAGTTAAACAATTACACATAACACAATCTAGGGCCATGCCCTGCAATCACACAGTGGGCCCATGCCCTATTCTCGGGTGTTACGGTTTCTTACCTGTATCCCGAGCTTTCCCAATGCACGAAGGTCACAAGCACGGTCCTCTAGCACGAGCCTTTCCGAATCCTAGTCACAACACACATAAAACACTTTTAATACTAACCAAACCCAAAACCACTTCCCGGGACCAATCCTGTACTCCCGGGACCTCTAAATCCATAAAACAACACATCGGAACCATCCCCCGTGTCCCCGGGCAAAAGCCCTAAAAACCGAACGTTTGGGCTGCCAAAATGGCCTAGGGCCGCGGCACTCCCACCAAGGGCCGCGGCGCCCAGAAACTTGGCCCTCATCCTGAAGCATCCTCGCGCCGCGGCGCCCAAGAACAGGGCCGCGGCGCTCCATCGCGAACCCAGAATTTTTGGGTTTTCCCCTGCGTTTTTCCCGAGCTTCAACCTCTCCAAATCACCCCAAACCATTACCTAAACCCCAAAATCAAATCAAAACCTCACATGAACCATCTAACAACCTATTGATACTAGAATCAAGAGCAAAACACCATCACACCCAAAAATCCACCCCCTTGATTCTAAATTCAGCAACCTAAACCAAAACTTTAAAAATGCTTACTTATGCTTTAAATTCCTCAAATCAAATCAGAAACCAAACTTTAAATGTGTAAAAGATCCTTACCACAAATGGAGAATCCACCCAAGGCTTCCTTGATCTCCTCCTAGACTCCCACTTCAGCCCCTTCTCTTCTTCTTCTTGCCCTAACCCTCCTTTCTTCTTCTTTTTCTTCTCTTCCAATTTTATCAAAACACCCAAATGCCCAAAGCCCAAATCGTGCCCCCCTATAACCCAGCTAAAAGTTGTCTATTACCCTTGCCAAAAGACCAATTTACCCCTTCCCAATAACCCTTCCTAACTAAACCTTTAAGGGCACTTAAGTCCTTTCACTTCTATTTCATTTCTACCATTTTCTATCTAAAACTTGTTACTCACAGCAGTTACAAATGGTTACCCAGGTTACTCAATCGCCAAAACTATAACCATTAGTTCTCACTTCAACTTACGAAATTCCCAAAGTACCCCTAGGCTCCTCCCAAGCTGGGTATAAAATCCCGTTGTGACTTTTAGACTAATTGGCTCACTAGGACCGTCTCGATGCGTGCATCCTGATAAAAACACCACACCCACATGGCACAAATCACATAATACAATTATCACAGTTATGCCCTAAAATGGCCAGATTACAATTATGCTCTTTTTAAGACAATCGGGTCTACATGCATACTAATTCACATAGTCATGCATCTCAAATAATCAAATAGTCATATAACGTGCATTAAATCATAATCATGCATAAAACTCGTTAAAGACACACACAAAATCCCATTATGCCCTTAAGCCTTAATAGTGAATTTTGGGTCGTTACAACTATCCCCTCCTCATGAAAATTTCGTCCTCGAAATTTACCTGAACAACTTGGGATACCGCTCCCGCATATCCGACTCCAGTTCCCATGTCGCCTCTTCAACCTTGCTATTCCTCCACAATATTTTAACCAAGGCGATGGTCTTGCTCCTCAAGACCTTGTCCTTTCTATGAAGGACCTGAACAGGCTTTTCTTCGTATGATAAATCTCGATCCAACTCCAAATTCTCATAACTCAACACATGAGTAGTGTCCGACACGTACTTCCGGAGCATGGATACATGAAACATGTCATGAACCCCGGATAGAGCTGAAGGCATTGCTAACCTGTAAGCCACCTCCCCAACTCGCTCTAGAACCTCAAATGGCCCAACAAACCTGGGACTCAGCTTGCTCCGAACGCCAAATCGTTTTACTCCTCTCAGGATTGAAACCCTGAGGAATACATGTTCACCAACCTGAAATTCCACGCTCCTGCGTTTCTGATCTGAATAACTCTTCTGGCGACTCTGGGAGGCGAGCATACGGGCTCTAATTTTCTCAAGTGCCTCATTGGTCCTCTGAACCATCTCAGGACCTAAATACCTTCTCTCACCTGCCTCATCCCAGTGAATCGGCGATCTGCACTTCCTCCCATACAGCATCTCATATGGAGCTACTCCGATAGTCGCCTGATAACTATTATTGTACGAGAATTCAATCAGGGGGAGATACCTACTCCAAGATCCCTCCAAACCCAACACACAAGCTCGTAACATGTCCTCCAGTATCTGAATGGTCCTCTCAGACTGTCCGTCCATCTAAGGATGATAAGTGGTACTAAACCGAAGCTGCGTGCCCATTGCCTTCTGTAGGCTCTTCCAAAACTTGGAAGTGAAAGTGGGGTCTCTATCGGATACTATTGACCTCGGAGCCCCATGAAGTCGAACAATGTCCTTTACATAAAGCTCTGCATACTGCTCCACAGTATAAGTCGTCTTCACAGGTAAGAAGTGGGTGGACTTAGTATACCTGTCCACAATCACCCACACTGAGTCATGCTGACCCACGGTCTTCGGCAATCCAACCACAAAGTCCATGGAAATATCTTACCATTTCCACTCGGGAATCCCTAGAGGCTGTAATAATCCTGCTGGCCTCTTATGTTCCGCCTTAATCTGCTGACAGGTTAAGCATCTAGCCACATAGTCCACCACGTCCCTCTTCATGCCTGACCACCAATACAAAACCTTCAAGTCATGGTACATCTTCGTAGAACCTGGGTGCAAGGAGTAGGGAGTGGTATGAGACTCGTCCAGAATCTCTCGCCGAATGTCTGGATCAATCGGAACACAAATCCGTCCTTTGTACTTCAACAAACCCATCTCAGAAATAGAGAAGTCCTTAGCTGCTCCAATTAGGACATTCTCTCTACGTTCAACTAACTGGGGGTCCCTTCCTTGTGCTTCCTTAATCCTCTCAAGGAGCGTTGACTGAAGAGTAATGTTGGCTAACCTACCAACCACTAACTCTATACCTGCTCGGGTCATCTCTCCAGCTAGTCTGTCAGATATCTGTCTCGAACTATACAACTGTCCTGGGCCCCTCCGGCTCAATGCATCAGCCACTACATTAGCCTTCCCAGGATGATATAGGATATCACAATCGTAATCCTTTACCAACTCTAGCCACCATCTCTGGCGCATATTCAAGTCCTTCTGGGTAAAGACATACTTTAAACTTTTGTGATCAGTGTATATCTCGCATCTCTCCCCATACAGATAGTGTCTCCAAACCTTAAGTGTGAATACCACCGCAGCTAACTCCAGGTCATGCGTGGGATATCTCTGCTCGTACTCCTTTAATTGCCTTGATGCATATGCTATCACTTTCCCAGCCTGCATCAACACGCACCCCAGACCCTGTCTAGAAGCGTCACAGTAGACCATAAACTTCTCACCATCTGTTGGCAGGCTCAGCACTGGTGCAGTAATCAACCGCCGCTTCAGTTCTTTAAATCTATTCTCACATCGATCTGTCCACACATACTTGGTCTTCTTCCTTGTCAATTCTGTCAATGGAGTAGCAATTCTGGAGAACCCCTCTACAAACCGCCGATAGTAACCTGCTAGTCCAAGGAAACTTCTAACTTCGGGAACACTACTGGGTCTAGGCCAATCTCTCACTGCTTCCGTCTTGCTTGGATCGACCAGTAATCCATCCTTACTGATAATATGGCCTAGAAATGAAACTTGCGATAACCAGAACTCGCATTTGCTAAACTTAGCATATAACTTATGCTCTCTTAATCGCTGCAACACCAGGCGCAGATGATGCTCATGCTCTGTCTCTGTCTGGGAGTATACTAGGATATCATCAATAAATACAATCACAAACTTATCCAAATAGTCCTTGAAAATTCTGTTCATCAAATCCATAAAATGTTGCTGGGGCATTGGTTAATCCAAAGGACATAACCAGAAACTCATAATGCCCATACCGTATCCGAAAAGCAGTCTTTGGCACGTCCTCTTCTTTGATCCTCAACTGATAGTAGCCTGATCGGAGATCAATCTTCGAAAACACTGTACTCCCTTGAAGCTGATCAAATAAATCGTCGATCCTAGGCAATGGGTACTTGTTCTTGATGGTCAACTTATTCAACTCTCTGTAGTCAATGCACATCCGGAGCGATCCATCCTTTTTCTTAACAAATAATACTGGAGCACCCCACGGCGAGAAACTTGGTCTGACAAACCCCAAATCAAGTAGTTCCTGCAGCTGAATCTTCGATTCCTTTAATTCTTCCGGAGCCATTCTGTAAGGTGCCTTGGATACTGGCTCTGCTCCCGGAGCCAACTCTATGACGAACTCAATCTCCCGCTGTGGCAGCAACCCCGGCAGATCTGCTGGAAACAAGTCTGGAAACTCACAGACCAATCTGGTTTCATTCGGTCCCACTGCTGCCACCTTGGAGGAATCTACTATACTCGCTAGGAATCCTATGCAACCCTCCTGCATCAGGTCTCTAGCCTTTAGTGCTGAGATCAGAGGCACCCGCGGTCCATTCACCGTTCCCACGAACACAAAGGATGCCTCGCCCTCCGGTTCAAAGGTCACCATTCGTCGCCTACAATCAATTGTTGCTCCATACCGCGTCAACCAATCCATTCCAAGTATTATATCAAAATCGTCCATATCTAGTTCAATCAGGTCAACAAACAATTCTCTACCGTCTACTACTACTGGTAATGCTCTAACCCACCTCCTAGAGACTACCAGTTCTCCTGTAGGCAATATAGTCTGAAAACCCCTAGCATACAAAATACTAGGTCTACAAAGCTGATCAATCACCCTAGCAGAAACAAATGAATGCGTAGCACCAGAATCAATCAATGCAGTAAACAAGGATCCATTGCTAAAAATCTGACCTGTGACCACTGAGGGACTGGCCTCTGCCTCAGTCTGAGTCAAGGTGAAAACCCTAGCAGGAGCGAGGCTGTCTCCCTGCCTTGGCTCCTCCTTCTTAGCCTGCGGGCAATCTTTCTTCAAGTGACTGGTGCTCCCACAAACAAAGCATGCCCTGGTCCGGCACTCGCCCTTATGCCGTCGCCTGCATCGAGGACACATCGGAAGGCTTCTCCAGCTGTCATTTCCGCCTTGGCGGCCACCCACAGAACCACGAACCCTCCTGTCAGAACCATAAGGAGCAAATGAGTCTGGTACTCTCCTCTTCTGCTCACTGGGGCCGCTGCCCCGACTAGGCCCGGAAGAAGAAGGCACTACCCTCTTGGTATCGCGCATAGCAGCGCTATCCTTCCAGATCTGATTCTCAGCCCTCTCACCAGTGAGGGCTTTTTCTACCACTTGCGCATAGGTAGTCTCTGGAGTCATTGTAATACTCACGTCGCGGGCGATCATTACGTTCAATCCCCGTATAAACCTGTCCCTTCTGGTCGCATCAGTTGGCACTAGCTCTGGCGCAAACTTCGCCAATCTATCAAATACCAGGGCGTACTCGGTGACGGATAACCTGCACTGAGTCAGGTTGTTGAACTCATCCGCCTTCGCAGCTCGAACGGCTACGCTGTAGTATTTCTCGTTAAAAATGCTCTTGAATTCCTCCCAAGTCATAGTTGTAGTATCCCTTCGTTGCCTTACAACATCCCACCATATTCGTGCATCATTTCTAAGCATATAACTGGCACAATCAACCCTATCCTTTCCTTCAACCCTCATGAAGTCCAGGATCACAGACATTGTACTCATCCACTGCTCAGCCTGCAGTGGGTCTGCTCCGCCCTCAAAGGTAGGAGGTTGCTGTTTTCTGAATCTTTCATACAGAGGTTCCAACCTGTTCTTAGTCACAGGTTGCACCAGAGCTGGTGCTACACTCGGCTGTAGTGGTATCACAGTGGCTGGTGGAGGAGCTGGTTGCCTCAACTGACTAAGCTCTTCCTCTGTTTTCTTCAACCTAGCCTCCATCTCGGCTAAAATCTGTTGCCAGTTCTGAGGAGCAGGTGGAGGGTCCTGCCCCTGGTTGTCATCCTCGGCCTGAATGCCGCGGAGTCTCGATGATTGGCGAGGCATTACAACTAAATGCCAGCAATCAGTGACACTGCTCATCATGCATGATAACAAGGTCCAATTTCCACCTCTCAATCTCAACAACAACCATGATCAATCAACCAAAATGACATACAAATATCATGCAGCATACAACGGGCCTTGCCCTGGAATCATGCATATGTTATTTCAATCATCATGCTCATAACAATCTAGGCAGGCACACAAAGCATTAAACACATATTCATGAATATATCAATCGACCATACCAATCAACCCTGAGTCGAGCTTTTCAATGGCAGCGTGCGTACATGTTCGGTCAATCTCCAGAACCAATAAACCTTGGCTCGCTCTGATACCAAGTTGTAACGCCCTACTACCTTAGGGCCACTACTTAGTGAGTTTAAGACAGAAATCGTGCTTTTGACTGACTCTAGGTGGTTTCTAAAACAAAAAGTGTGAATAAATAAAAGTTTAAGGCTGTACTCTTTTAAAATGTTTAACTTCATTGAAAGCGTTAAGTATAAAACATCTGGGATCCCAAAACAAGGTTTACAAAATATTTCCAATTCAAAAATAGATTTACACTTGATCAACTATCAAAAGAATGGTAAATACAGCCATATACAAAAATGTCCCCAACCAAAGCAGTCGGGCAGGCCGAACATGCACGCGCCGCCCCCACGTTCTCCATACTCATGCCCGGTTGTCTGACTCCTTGCTTTTACCTGCCACACGGAGCACCCGTGAGCCGAAGCCCAGCAAGAAAACCCAAATAGTACATAACATATGCAAATAATATAGCTGGCCTAATTTACTGATAAATAGGAAAACCATCAGATTAAACAAGCACGGCCATGCCGCCCCAGAGGCCTAACCAAAGCTTGGGGTCTCGGTCCTCACCGTAGGATAACTAATGTATCCCTTGGGTCCCACCCTGGCTATAGCATCCCATGTGCTGAGTGTTACTTCCGGCCCCAAGGACGTACCCGGCCTTAGCCGTTCATTTCATTACAATCTCACGTATAATACATTTCAAGATAATCATTCAAGCATATAATAATTCATCTAAAGTTAAACAATTGCACATAACACAATCTAGGGCCATGCCCTGCAATCACACAGTGGGCCCATGCCCTATTCTCGGGTGTTACGGTTTTCTTACCTGTATCCTGAGCTTTCCTAATGTACCAAGGTCACAAGCACGGTCCTCTAGCATTAGCCTTTCCGAATCCTAGTCACAACACATATAAAACACTTTTAATACTAACCAAACCCAAAACCACTTCCCGGGACCAATCTCGTACTCCCGGGACCTCTAAATCCATAAAACAACACATCGGAACCATCCCCCGTGTCCCCGGGCAAAAGCCCTAAAAATTGAACTTTTGGGCTGCCAAAATGGCCTAGGGCCGCGGCACTCCCACCAAGGGCCACGGTGCCCAGCAGCCTAGCCCCCATCCTGAAGCATCCTCGCACCGCGGCGCCCAAGAACAGGGCCGCAGCGCTCCATCGCGAACCCAGAATTTCTCGGTTTTCCCCTGCGTTTTTCCCGAGCTTCAACCTCTCCAAATCACCCCAAACCATTACCTAAACCCCAAAATCAAATCAAAACCTCACATGAACCATCTAACAACCTATTGATACTAGAATCAAGAGCAAAACACCATCACACCCAAAAATCCACCCCCTTGATTCTAAATTCAGCAACCTAAACCAAAACTTTAAAAATGCTTACTTATGCTTTAAATTCCTCAAACCAAATCAGAAACCAAACTTTAAATGTGTAAAAGATCCTTACCACAAATGGAGAATCCACCCAAGGCTTCCTTGATCTCCTCCTAGACTCCCACTTCAGCCCCTTCTCTTCTTCTTCTTGCCCTAACCCTCCTTTCTTCTTCTTTTTCTTCTCTTCCAATTTTATCAAAACACCCAAATGCCCAATGCCCAAACCGTGCCCCCCTATAACCCAGCTGAAATTTGTCTATTACCCTTGCCAAAAGACCAATTTACCCCTTCCCAATAACCCTTCCTAACTAAACCTTCAAGGGCACTTAAGTCCTTTCACTTCTATTTCATTTCTACCATTTTCTATCTAAAACTTGTTACTCACAGCAGTTACAAATGGTTACCCAGGTTACTCAATCGCCAAAACTATAACCATTAGTTCTCACTTCAACTTACGAAATTCCCAAAGTACCCCTAGGCTCCTCCCGAGCCGGGTATAAAATCCCGTTGTGACTTTTAGAATAATTGGCTCACTAGGACCGTCTCGATGCGTGCATCCTGATAAAAACACCACACTCACATGGCACAAATCACATAATACAATTATCACAGTTATGCCCTAAAATGGCCAGATTACAATTATGCTCTTTTTAAGACAATCGGGTCTACATGCATACTAATTCACATAGTCATGCATCTCAAATAATCAAATAGTCATATAACGTGCATTAAATCATAATCATGCATAAAACTCGTTAAAGACACACACAAAATCCCATTATGCCCTCCAGGCACACTACTCAAGGCCCTTAAGCCTTAATAGTGAATTTGGGGTCGTTACAGTAGAGCCGAGCGGCCGCGACCTAATCTGATCCGCCCTGACAGGACCAGAATTGCATACCTGGTCAGGCATCCTCCTTCACCGATAAGATACCCGTCTCCTCCTCGGCTAGTCCGAGATATTCCATCTCATGGGAGCAGTAGGAGGAATCCACCTTCTGCAGGACCTTCCCATCGTAGCAGGGCGCCCAGAGAAGTCCCGGATCCTCATCCCTAGAGGCAGGCTCCAAGCTTCTGAAATGGGAGCTATTGGACCGGAAGCCGTCGAAGTGACCTTTCTAGCGGAGACCTGCGCCAACGCTTGTCCTCAAGCCACCTCGAGGGACGACCTCCGAGATCGTCTAAACTCTCAAAGAGGTAACCCGGTGGGAAACGGCAGCCGTGCTCGTCCAAGGGAAGACCTGTCTAAGGTATGTGACAGTAGGAACGTCCCATATAATCTATCTCAAGATAGGAGGGACAATAACTCGCCAAATGCGTACAATGGATCCGGAGCTGTGGATTAGCCCCGGAACAACCAAGGAAGTCAGGACGAAACCCTTGAGCGCCTGGCTCAGATGGAGGAATTGATGAGGAAGCTCCTGTCAGAAAAAGAAAAAGACAAATATGATTCAGGGGACGAACTTGAGCTCTTCGCCCCCAGCATAGCAGCAACGGCGTATCCACCTGGATTCCGTATGCCGTACTTGTCCAAATTCGACGGAGACGGGGATCTGTCAGATCATCTGGGTATGTTCAATACCCTGATGATGGCCGACAACATTGTTCCCGAGTTGAGGTGTCTAATATTACCCTCCACCTTGACTGGGCCGGCCAGACAGTGGTTGAAACAGAGTAAGAAACAGTCAATTAGCTCGTTGAAAACTTTCTCTGCTCACTTCAAGAGAGCATTCCGAGCCTCCCAGGCTGCCCGTGTCAAGGCCGACACCCTGGCAAACGTGAGGCAGTAACCCGACGAGCCTCTGAAGGCTTACCTGAGCAGATTCGCGAATGTCGCTGCTCGGGTCAGAGACGCAGATGACAGCTCCAAGCTCATGGCTTTGAGGACTAGAATCCTCGTCGGAAGGGGACTCTGGAAAGAAATACAAAGGAAGGGAGTCAGCACCTTAAAGGAATTCCTAAATAGATCCCAGGGATGGATCAACCTGGAAGAGGCGCAAGCCTCAGCCGCAGGAACCAGCCAGGTCCCTGAACAGCCCGCTGGAGTGGGAACGGAGGTCACGACAGCGACCCAGACCGTTACACAGAATAACCAGTTTGCTGGAGGCAAGAGAAAGGGGAGCGGCAAGGGCAACTAGCACGGCACAAAGAAGAACAAGTCCACATAAAAGTTTAAGTCGGTGTACGCGACTTATACCGACCTCACCCACTCTAGGGAGAACATCTTCCTAGCAAATTCTGCTCACCTCGCCTGGAAGAAGCCGGAGCCAGTAAAGCACCAGAAGGGTAAGCGAGACCCTTCCAAGTTTTGTCGGTTCCACAACGACATTGGCCACAATACCGATGATTATAGGCACCTATAGGATGAGATTGAAATTCTCATCAGAGCTGGACCCTTGGCTCAATATGCGCAGAATAGAGTTCCCGCAGCCCGTCCATCTCCGGAAGTCCTGGTCAGTCAGCCTGGATCTCGGGTAGATCAGGACGTCCCTCCTCCCATGATAGGAGGAGAGATCTCCACGATCATTGGAGGTCCTCATTTGGCTGGCATGAGCAGAGGTGCCCAAAAGAGGTATGTCAACGAACATAAAGCTCATAATGGAGTGGAGTTCATCCCCGAGCAGCATCTACCAAAGCAGCAACGATTGGAGAGGCAACCAATCATTTTTACTGAAGAAGATGCCAGCCACGTCCAGTTCCCTCATAACGACCCTCTGGTCATAGCAGTGCAACTCGCTAATCGAAGAGTTAGGAGAGTGCTGGTCGATAATGGGAGCTCAGTAAACCTACTGTTCCGGTCCACGCTGGAGAAGAAGGGTTTGTCTATCACCGAGCTGAAGGTAACCTCCATGATGCTTTATGGTTTCTCTGGAGAAGGATCAATGGCAATAGGGACGATTGAGCTAGTGATCACCTTGGGAGAAGGACCTTGGACAGTCACGAAACTCCTCAAGTTTGTAGTCATTGACTGTTCCACCGCATACAATGCCATTTTGGGTCGACCTACACTTATAGCTTTTGAAGCCGTTACCTCCATCCGCCACCTCGCGCTAAAAATCCTCTCTTTGACGGGGATATGCACGGTCCGTGGCGATCAACTTGTTGCCAGGGAATGCTACAACATTTCCATGATGGGAAAGGTAAAACCTGGGTAGTTAATGATGACCGTCCAGAGTGGAGATGAGGAATCTCAAGAAACTTTGCCTAATCCTGAGATTGAAAAACCTCAGAGTGCCGAAGGGGAAAATATCATCTTAAGTGATGATATTGACCACAGAATAGGCGAGGATAAGTCAGAGCTCCAAGCTATCGAAGAGCTCGAGGAGGTAAATATCGATCCACAGAATCCCTCGCGGATGGTTAAGCTTGGGGAAAACCTCTGTGGCGAGAGGAAGGCGGAGCTGATCAAGTTCCTGCAGGAGAACCTGGACGTGTTCGCATGGTCTCACGAGGACATGGTGGGAATCAGCCCGAGTGTCATCATGCATACCCTCCATTTGGATAAGAGAGTGCCAGCGAAATCCCAGAAACAGAGGCGCCTAGGAACAACCTGAGCTGAAGCCCTAGAAGAGGAAGTAGCCCGGCTTAAAGAGTGCAGCTTTATCCGCGAAGCTATGTTCCCAGTCTGGGTCGCTAATCCTGTGTTGGTCCCAAATCCCAATGGGAAGTGGCGGACCTGCATCGACTTCTCCGATCTAAACAAAGCTTGCCCCAAAGACTATTTTCCCTTGCCAAGGATCGACCAATTGGTAGACGCCACGGCGGGGCACGAGCTCATGTCCTTTATGGATGCGTACTCGGGCTATAATCAAATCGTCATGAATCCAGTGGACCAGGAGTACACTAGCTTCATGACCCCAACTAACGTCTATTGTTACAAGGTCATCCCGTTCGGGCTGAAGAACGCTGGGGCTACATACCAGAGATTGGTAAACAAGATGTTTTCCAACCAGATCGGGAAGAACATGGAAGTGTACGTTGATGACATGTTGGTCAAGTTGAAAACTATCGATAACCATGTTTCTGACCTGGGAGAATGGTTTAAGATACTGTGAGAGTACGGCATGAGGCTTAACCCGTAGAAGTGCACTTTTGGGGTCGCATCTGGAAAATTCCTGGGTTTCATTGTCAATACCAGAGGAATCGAGGCAAACCCTGATAAGATCAGGTCGTTGCTCGAGCTGCCCTCACCCCGGTCGCGAAAAGACGTTCAAGGCCTGACAGGAAGGGTGGCGGCCCTCAATCGGTTTATTTCTAAATCCACCGACAAGTGCCTCCCATTCTAAAACCTGCTCCGGGGGAATAAGAAGTTTGAATGGATAGAGGAGTGCGAACGTGCCTTCCTCGACATGAAAGCACATCTAGCTGAGCAGCCCGTATTGTCCAAACCCACGGCAGGAGAGCCTCTTTTCCTTTACCTAGCTGTCACAAAAGATGAAGTTAGTGCCGTATTGGTCCGAGAAGAAGACCGGGTTCAAAAGCCAGTCTATTACATCAACAAGAGGCTTCTTGGGGCTTAGTCCTGATACCCGTTGATGGAGAAGATGACATTCTGTCTTATCACGGCCTCTCGAAAACTCAGGTCGTATTTCCAGTCCCACTCAATACATGTCATAACCGATCAAACTTTAAGGCAGGTTTTGCAAAAACCTGAAGCATCGGGACGTCTGTTGAAGTGGGCTATTGAGCTTAGCCAGTTCGAGGTTTTGTACACTCCGCGAACTGCAATAAAAAGCCAGGCCCTGGCTGATTTTGTGGTAGAATGCACAGGATTCTGAGAAGATCCTATGGAAGATTCACCCCAGGCCACCTCAATCCAGGTGTCATGGAAGGTCTTTGTAGATGGCTCATCTAACAAGAATGGCTCCGAGGCTGGAATCATTTTGATATCCCTAGAAGGACATAGATTCCACTCGGTGTTAAGATTCGGATTCAAGGCATCCAACAACGAGGCCGAATATGAAGCTTTATTGGCCGGGCTAAAGGTGGCCCAGGAGCTGAAGGCCAGCTCCGTTCAGTGCTACAGCGATTCCCAGCTCGTGGTAAACCAGGTGGTAGGTGAATTCCAAGCACGGGGAACCAAGATGGCTTCTTACCTGGCCAAGATAAAAGTCGAGCTGTCTACATTGGAACGGGGCTCAATCGAGCAGATACCTCGGGTGCAGAATGCCCACACAGACGCCCTTGCAAAGCTCGCTACCTCTGGAGAGACGGAGACTTTGGGGTTAGTACCGGTAGAGTTCTTGGAGAAACCAAGCATAGAAGTCGGGGCGGAGGTCGAGATTATCGACTCCAGACCGACCTAGATGACCCCCATCCTCGAATATCTCACCGAAGGGAAGTTACCTGAAGAGCGTAATGACGCAAGGCAGGTACTTTACCAGGCTCAAAGGTATACAGTGGTAGATGGGATGCTGTACCGATGTGGGCACTCTCTACCCCTCCTACGATGTGTTCTGTCAGGCGAAGTGAAGACCATTTTACAAGAAGTGCATGAGGGTTTTTGCGGAGATCACACTGGGGTGCAAAGCTTGGCCCTGAAGGTCTTAAGGCAAGGATATTACTGGCCCACTCTGACGAAGGACTTGATCTCTTACATCAAGAAATGTGACAAGTGCCAGCGATTTGCCACAGTTGCCCGAGCTCCCCCAGTTGAGCTAAAGATGATCTCGTCCCCGTGGCCATTCTCGATCTGGGGAATCGACTTGGTTGGCACCCTCCCTACTAGAAAGGGAGGGGTCCATTACGCAGTGGTGGCTATCGACTATTTCACCAAGTGGGCAGAGGCAGAACCCTTGAAAACAATCACTTCAAAGAGAGTCCTCGACTTTGTGGTCAAAAGCATTATCTGTCGGTTCGGGCTGCCAAAGAAGATCATATCAGACAATGGAATGCAGTTCGACAGTGACCTCTTCACCGAATTCTGTGAGAGGCACGACATTGTAAAAAGCTTCTCCTCCGTGGCCTATCCCCAGGAAAATGGGCAGGTTAAGGCCATCAATAAGACGTTAAAGGCGAGCCTTAAGAAGAGATTGGAAGAAACCAAGGGAGTCTGGTCAGAACAGCTCCCCCAGGTACTGTGGGCATACCAGACCTCGCATCGAACTCCGACAGGTCATACTCCTTTCTCCCTAGCTTTTGGGAGTGAGGCAGTCCTTCCTATCGAGGTTAAGGTAGCCTCGCATAGAGTCCAGGCATATGACCAAGAACGTAATCACGAATTGCTCTGCGCGTCCCTCGACTTGATTGATGTAAGATAAGAAGATTCACAGCTCCAGTTCGCGCATTACCAGTTAATAATCACTCGTTATTTCAACTCAAAGGTCAGAAAACGTGCCTTTAGCATTGGCGACCTGGTCCTCAGGAGAGTCTTCTTAGCCAGTAAAGATCCCAAAGATGGAGTGTTGGGACCAAACTGGGAAGGGCTATATCAAATAATCGAGGTCATAAAGGAAGGAACCTACAAGTTAGCTCGGCTTAATGGAGAAGCAGTCCCATGAACTTGGAACGCAATCCATCTGAAGAAATATTATCAGTAATACCCCTGTAAGGCTGAACCAGAAAGGCCATCTTTTGTTTATTAAGCAATGAGAATTAAATCTTTTTTCATTATTGTGTATGTTTCTAGATGTAATCTCAAGTAACCACGAAAGACCCTTTCCTAATTACTCGGGGGGCATATGGCGCCTGGATACAACCAGGTTACCTTAAAGACTTAGAAGTTAATTCAAATCAATTGATCTATTTTTTTCTTAAAAAGCACGAGATATTGATAAAGGATTGACGCAAACTAACTTTTCAAATTAACGTCCTAGATGTAACTAGGTCCTAAAACTTAGAAGTTAATTCAAATTGATTGATCGGTGTTTTTCTTAAAAAGCACAAGATATTAATCAAGAAATAACGCGAACTAAGTTTACTAAATAACATCCTGGATGTAACCAGGTCCTAAAACTTAGAAGTTAATTCAAATTGATTAATCGTTGTTTTTCTTAAAAAGCACAAGATATTAATAAAAAATTAACGCGAACTAATTTTTTAAATTAATGTCCAGGATACAACCAGGGCTTATCTTAGAAGTTGGTTCAAAATTGATTAGCATGTTTTTTCTTAGAAAAGCATAAAAAGTCAATCACAGCACCAACAGAAACTAAGAGTATTAAAAGAGAAATGAGATAGAGGCAAAAGGATGTAAATCAATTAAGAATAAAGTTGATAAAACCAATTGTCTCGAGGTTAGAAAACCTCATAATACAAAGTTACAAAAAAAAATGTTTGAATGGTAAAAAGAGAAGAGAAGTCCTAGGCCCCGCCAGGCTGCTCCGATGAGGTCACCATCTCGCTCTCCTGCTCGGAGGCTGTGGAAGTCTCCCCGGTCTCGGAAGGTGCCTCTTTCTAAAGACGAGCTTTGAACTTCTCCAGGAAGGACTCCCATGCATCTGACCCCAGAAAAGAGAAGTCACCATCTGGGTTGAAGACCCGACAGTGGTACAGCATAGCCTCCATGGTAGAGCTGGAAGCTGCCCTCTCCGTCGCCAGGGCGGCCTTGGCCTCCTCGGACTCAGCTTTCGCGGTGTCCAGTGCGGCCCGAGCAGCCCTGGCCTCCTCGATCTCAGTTCTCGCAGCGACTAGGGCAGCCTTGGTAGCCTCGGCCTCCTGCAGCTTAGGTCGAGATGCGTCCAGCTCAGCCTGCACGGTCGTCAAGGCATCCTTGGCATCCTGTTCCTGCTTTTGGGCAGTATTAAGGGTGGCCAAAGCAGTCTGATGCTCGCCCCTCATATCCTCGAGCCTGGCCCTAGATCGGGATATGCTCCGGTGGAGAGCCAAGGCACCCTGCAAGACCAAAAGATAATAAGGCAACTGCCTTAGGGAAAAAAAAACAACAAACATGTGATGCATACGAGCAAGGAATACAAATGGCAATGCGAACTTACCGTGAGATCCATCCCCAGCGAAGACTCCATCACATTCTCCAGGCTCCTTGTCTCAATCGCCCGCAAGTCCCTCTCGGCAGCATTGTAATAATGGTCCACGGTGTAGCTCGCCGTCTCGTAGACCGTCCCCCGAAAGACATTGAGGATCTTCTCCAAAGCCCAAGGATTCACCGGAATGCGCACCTCGGGGGTTGAGGTCGACAAGGTCCCGGGGGGCACCTCCATTTCCTGAACAGAGGCAGGAGCTCGCGGAGGAGGCGGGGGCATCTTCTCCTTTGCAGGAGGGGGTGGAGGCACTTTTTCCTGAGCCGTTGGGGCCTGGTTTTTCCCCTTTGTAGGGGACTTGGAAGTAGTCCTGATGGCTTTCTTCGCCAGCCAGAGCTTTTTTACCATGGGCCCGGAGGCCCCGGAGGAGGGTTTCCCTCAAGGGAACATAACTCGCAAATCGTTGCTCCCGGACTGAGATATCTCCTTTGTAGAAGAAAAGACAAAGCATTAATATACATGTAGAAATATTTGGGCAAAACAAAAAAAATAAAAGGGAAAAGCAAAGCTCAAGTATGTATTGAAAGGGACCCTACCCTCCGAGCTAGAGGAGGAATCTATAGTCACGACCACCGGCCCCGGAGCTGCAGTAGGGGAGTCTAAGATAACGACTTCACGGGCTGGAAGAGGCTCTGGGTCCGAATCTGGCTCAGGACTAGACTCTTCTACGTACTGCCTAAGACCCGGAGCTACCACACCCTCCCGGAGGGAGGGCTACGACCGAAGGTTGGTCCCGTACTCCTCAAAAAAGGCCGACCTAAATGCTAGGGTATTATCTACGACTACAGTACCCCTAGGGTGGCTCATGTCATACCCCAGCACGAGCTGGTCGACGCATTGGAGTAAGGTCATGTCACGGTCCGGGTCATTTCAATGGCGGTGAACGGGCTGGCTGGGATTGAACCTAGCTAGCCGAAGATCTGCGGTGGCCCTATCTAACTCCCTAAATAGATAAGGATTACCTTGGCTGGAGGGGCCGACTACTGCCCCGGAATGGGCCCTCTCCACGTTCGCTTCTTGGGCGACCTCCAACGGCCGCTTCCGCCATACGAGGGGCACCTCGTCCTCCTCGTCCTCTTCCTCTCTCGAGGCCTCCTCCTCGGGGACGGGCGCCATCTCGCGAGCTGGAGGGAGCCCCTGTGGTCTCCTTAAGGCCAAAGTCTGGCGTGGAGAGATTAGCTTGCACGCCAGCATCGTCTCGTCGGACACGAGATGGCAAAAGTTCTTTTCGCTTGGGGGCAGCCCCGCCAATGTCTCGTATTGACCCTCGAGGGTCACAGACTTGGCCGTCCTCGCGAAAATGGCTGCATGATGGTTTCTAAGTCAGGAACTAATAAAAGAAGCTATTCAGTAATAAACCTATGAGCTAAGAGTAAAAGATACTTACGAGGGCGGTTGAAATAGTGGTGTTCCCAGTAGCGAAACCCCTTGGACATAAAGAACTAGTCTTTAAAGTCCTTGGGGTGGCTGGGCAGCTCAATGACCGGTGCCGTGTTTGGAAAACGGGTCAGATAGTAGAACCCGTCGCCTCGCCCCTGTTGCTCCGGGTTGGCCTTGAGGCAAAAGAAGTACAGGATATCCGCCGGTGTGGGGACCTCCAATTCCTGCTTTAGGAATAGGTATTTCATCCCCGCTAACAAGCGATATGAGTTAGGGGGAACTGAAAAGGAGCCAGCTTCACGTAATTAAGAAAATCCACGAAGTACTGGTCCAGCGGAAGGAAGGCCCCAGCCTTGACATGCTTGTCGCTCCAAGCGGTGCACTCCTCGTCGAGCGGCGCGCAGCTCCACTCACCTTCAAGGGGAGGTTGGGCGTTTAGGGTGCCCCTCCCAATCTCGATGTTGTGGGAAAGGAATATCTTATTCACTTTCCCCTGGGAGTTGACCTTCGAGACGATCCTCTCGGCCACGAAGAAAGCGTCATGCCCCACCTCGAGCTCTTGCTCCACGGCTGGACCAAAAACGGGGATTGGAGAGTCCGTGACCACCTCCTTTCCTTTGGCTTGCTGAGAAGACGAGCTGCCAGCAGTCTTCTTGGGGACGTTCTTCTTTGGTCCCATTTGGTCGCCTAACGAACAAAAGAAGAAAATTTAGAAAGGACGACCTATGCATAAGAAAGAATCTAACGCAAAGTGTTTCCTTTACACGGGCTGAGTTAATCTCAGCCCGTGGAGAGTGAGACCACGCGGTTCTATGAACACGCGCTTGTGCTCCCAACGGATCCCCGATTACTCGGAATCCGTGTGTCAGGAGGGTCAGGTTAAAAGTTTTCCTTGGAAGGAAAGTTTCAGTAGGAAAACAGTGCAAAACCGCCTGTGAAGCGTGTCCCCTAAGCTACCCGGTTTTGCACCCTAAAAGCTAGTTATTTCAAACAAGCATACAAAAATTCTACCCAGAAAATTTCCCCAGAAAGTGTACCCTTTGAGTCGTACTCCTTAATGGTTTTTTCTACGGTCCATTCCCTAGAATAAAAACCTATGCCTATCGTACCCACAAAAAACCAGCAAAATACTGCATGCGGCTACAGAAACAATTTACCTAAGCAACAGTGAAGAAGAAATTTAAAGCATGTACAAGCGGAGAACTTACATAATATTTTGCTGTGATGAGGCTGAAAGGGTCGTCTGGGTTGGAGTCCTGCTGAAATTTCTGGTGCCAAAGCCTCAAAGGAGCTCTCGTACCTGAACTTCTAGAATGCTGGGAATAGTAACTGGAAGAAAGAAAGGGTTTTTTGAGACTGAGAAGATGAAGAAATGAGAAAACTTTCAAATAAATGGGTGGCCCATGCGAAAGGTGGCCACCCCTTTTATATACGTAAGAGGCCAAATGAGGAGGGCTGTTGGACTACCTCTAGGATATGAGGATCACTACTGGAAAGGCGAAACGACGGTCGGGTATAGGCTAGGACATTTAATGCGGTTCTCGGAAGGCGTACCATCACCAACCATAATGCTCCACGTACTCGACGCCTACATAATGGGCGGAATGTGAAGAGTCCACAGAGAAGCCTGGAAAGCCCCACAATGGCCCCAGGTGACGTCATGTGCCACGAGCAGAGACTTGGGGGGCAAATGTACGACCTACTATTTTATTATATAGCCTAACTCTAGTTTGTAATCCTTAAATGCTAAAAGTTTGAGACAAAGTGATTTCTTGTTGAGTATGGGAGAAAGGATAGCGAAGTGATGTAATTTGATGGGATTCCAATGGAATGGTTAAGGCTATTGTAACTTGTGTTTTAGGACTTTCTTAAGGGTGTTAGGAGTTCTAGAAGTTTTAAAGGAGTTTGCATAGAGTCTGTACGCCCTAATTATCCACGGGCTATTAGCAAGCTGAGAAATGGCATAGTTACCTCAGCCACGAGGATGCCACGTACCCAGAGCTTTTGTTACCAGGTCCCACCTCTTTAGCTTGAGGTAACCAAAGGCTTACTAAGGTTACAAAGGAGTCGGGTCAGAAGTATGGACACCGCGGGCTAAGAAGACATCCAGCTCGAGGTACGAGCTTGAGTTGGATCTATGTCCCCTTATAAAGTCTACCACGCAATGTAAATGTGCATATATCAGACATCACATGTCTGATATATCCCTGAATTCTCGGACACGCAGCATAAACGTGCATGTTCAAGCACCCACGACTGGGTTGGGCTGTGCGGCCCATTATCCCTCTTACCTATTGATTAGACCACACTTGATTTGTCAGGTTTTAGGAATTAATCATGAATGTCACAGAAGTGACATGATGGGTAAGATGGTCACAGGATGACCCCCCTTGCCAACACCCAGGTGCCCTCTCCTATAAATATGGAGACCCTGGGAGTTGCAAAGGGTTGGATTCTATTGTGTAAAGAAGTATCCTGTAAAGAATACCAGAAAGATAGCAATAATATTGGCTGGTGGAGTAGAAGGATTTTAACCTTTGAACCACCTAAAAAGATATTCGTGTCACCATTTTATTTTAAGATCATTCATTTGTTACGGTTCATTACTTAGCACTAATCCCATTCTCTTATTCTATTAATTATTTGTTGGCGAAGAACCGCGTCAACAGAGTCTAATATGATTTATTGTCTCCAGGTTCAAGTTTCTGTGTTGTTTGGATTAGGACATTCTAAAGGACACTTGAATGGAACAATGAACGTGTTTTGGAGTGTTGCTGGACTTGAGGTAAGAAATGTTGTGTCTCTAACACAAGGTGTGCATTGAAGGGATAAATGTGATGAATATGTGATATAATTATATATATGTATGTTTATGTTTATGATTTTGTCATGTATGTTATGACTTTACATGTATTGCATGTTTACGTACATTATTGTATTCTTACGTTGATATGGGTGCTTTAATATACTTTAGGAAATTCACTATAAAGTATGTTTATGTTGTGAAATTTTTTGGTTTCTGGTGGTCTTGACCGAGTTGTGCGCTCTTGAACAATAAGATTCGATATAGTTTTTAATTCTTATGAGTAATAGGTTATGTTTCATAGTAGTTTTACTGGTGTTTTATTATAGAAAGAATTATAACTTGCTTAAATGGATTGGGCATTTATGATATGTTTTATTTAGTCTATTATTGGTGTGGAATTGAGTTAGGGGTCAAAAATTGCGAATCTCGTTTGACCTTGTCGACCGACTTGCGATAAAAAAATTCAGGAAACTATAATTTGTAATTTATGCATAACTATATGCTTGGGTATCAGATTTTGATCATTTTTGTATGGTTGGAAAGATTATTTAAAGTCCTACTATTTTATTATATAACCTAACTCTCGTTTGGAATCCTTAAATGCTAAATTTTTTTGACACAATGATTGTAGCATCTCAGAATTTTACCTAGCTAGATAGTAGTAGTAATAGTAGTAGCTTGTAGTATTTTAGTTTTTGTGGATATTGGTTCAAGCCAGGATTTAGTTGGAAACTTGTAGAAATAGTTATGGATTTTATAAGTTTAACCTATTGTTTAGAAATATTAATTATAACATAACGTTTGATTAGTATACCTGGTCCTAGAAATATTATTTATTACAACCTAAGGTTTAGATATAACTAATAAGAACGCGACACTTGTCACAAGCATGTTTATTTAGTATTTAAGCATTTTAGATGAATAAATTAATAAAAGATAAATCTAGAAGCTATAGAACCTTCCAGCAGCTGTTAGGATTACGTTTTACTCAGTCAAAGTTTTTTCAACAAACTTTAAATATGTTGAAAGTGTTCAAAAACATGTTTAAAAAAATCGTATGCCGATATATTGCAGCTATAGTGCTGATACATCACCTACGAAAGATATAGAAAACACGTAGACTGCGCACGAACGAAACGACGGAGGCTCGGGGCATAGGTATAGGCGATATATCACCTAGGGTAGGGCAATATGTCGCCCTTAGGTTTGATTTTTGAAACTCCGTGGAATCTGAGCTTAAAACAACCCTCAACCACTTGGACTTGCTCTAAACGTTTTTGATCGAGTTCTGGGCATCTGTTGAAACGAAAATTCAAATTTATTCAATTATTATTCATTTTAATATGGGTTAGTTTCACTCCTTGAACACTATAAATAGGACCTAGCACTCATCCATTTCATTCATTACTCAAGAATTCTTAAGAGGCTCCAAGCTGCTAAGTTTATTCAAGAGAGAAAACACTAGGGTTTTGAGCTTGAAAAGCTTTCCAATCTAAGCTTTATAAACACTTGGGAAGTAAGATAGAGTGTTATTTCAGTATCAAGGTGTTGATCAAAGTTCTAGTCCATTCAAGTTATTCTTATCCTCATATTTAGTTCCTTATATTTCGTTTATTTTCTTTCAGATCCTAACTCATTATTATGGCTTTTGGTTAGGTGTTTAAGTTCTTGAAACATAAGGTTCTTCGGTAAGTTTCTATCTTGATGGTTTAGATCTCTTTTCCATCTCCATTTCTTTAGAAACTCATGGTTCTTATTGTTGATTTTAGGAGTTTTCCAATCCCGTTCTTGTCTCAAATATCCTAGTTTTTGGTAAGGAAAATAGGTTAGATTATATGTGTTATGATATGTTTATATGCTATGATATGTTATGGTTTATATGTGTTATGATATGTTTATATCCTAGTTTAGAGTTATGATCTACCCTACCTCGATTGGTAGAAGGAGGATCTAGATGGGTTATCATATACTATTTTGTGATCTAACCTTCCTAAATTAGTAGACTGAGGACCTAGATGGTTTTATCACATGCTACGGTAATGAGTTAATAGCCGTTAATATTGTAGTCCTATATGATATACGTTTTTACGTCATATGTTTTATGATATAGTCTTATGATTTATGATATATGTTTTTAGTAGATTTTCCTTGCTGGGCATTTGGCTCATTCCTTTTATTTTAGATGGTGTAGGAAAATGAGCTTAGAAGGTGCGATGGATTCTTGCAGCTTGGCATGTGTACTAGGGATGGACAGAATGAATGGACTGCTAGAAGATAGAGGATGAAGCTATTTTAAGTGTTTAAATTTATGTATTTATTTTCCGCATATAATTTTGGATAATTAATTAAATATTATGTTTTCTTTATATTAAACAATGGGATCCCATGCCGTATTTTGGAATTTTTTTATAATAAAGATTTTATTATTTTATGCATGTCTTTCAAAATAGTAGCTATGTCTTAGTAGTTTTTAATGGTCTGAAGTCATAGAATTAGTCAGGGCATTACAGTGATTTCTTGTTGAGTATGGGAAAAAGGATAACGAAGTGTTGTAATTTCATGGGATTCTGAATGAATGGTTTAAGACCTTTGTAATTTGTGTTTTAGGAAATTCTTAAGGGTGTTAGGAGTTCTAAAAATTTTAAGGGAGTTTCCGAGTCTAATATGATTTATTGTCTCTGGATTCAGGCTTCTGTGTTGTTTTGATTAGGACATTCTAAAGGACACTTGAATAGAACAATGAACGTTTTTTGGGGTGTTGTTGGGCCTGTGGTAAGAAATGCAGTGTCTCTAACATAAGGTGTGCATTGAAGGGAAAAATGTTATGTATATGTGATATAATTATGTATATGTATAGTTATGTTTATGATTTTGTCATGTATGTTATGACTTTATGTGTATTGCATGTTTACGTGCATTGTTGCATTCTTACGTTTTTATGTGTGTGTTAATATACTTTAGCGAATTTTCTATGAAGTATGTTTATGTTATGACATTGTTTCGTGTCTGGTGGTCTTGAACGAGTTGTGCGCGCTTGAACAATAGGTTATGTTTCTTAGTAGTTTAATGATGTTTTATAATAGAAAGAATTATAGCTGGTTAAATGGATTAGATGTTCATGATAGGGTTTATTTAGTCTATAATTGGTGTCGAATTGAGTTAGGGGTGAAAAATTGTGAATCTCGTTTGACCTTGTCGACCGGCTTGCTATAAGAAAATTCGAGAAACTAGATTTTGTAATTTATGCATAACAATTTGCTCGGGTATAAGCTTTTGACCTTCTTTATATTGTTGGAAATGTTATTTAAAGACCTTATATTTTATTGTATAGCCTAACTCTTGTCATGAATCCTTAAATGCTAAATGTTTGAGACAAAGTGATTTCTCGTTGAGTAAGGGAAAAAGAATAGCGAAGAGTTGTAATTTGATGGGATTCCAATGGACTGCTTTAGGGTCTTTGTAATTTGAGTTTTAGGACTTTCTTAAAGCCGTTTGGTGTTCTAGAAAGTTTAAGGGAGTATGCGTAGAGTCTAATATTGAAACGCCCCAAATTTTCTAATAAGGCTTAGTGCTTTGATTTCATTGTATTACTACTTGATTGACTGTGATATATGTGTGTATCAGTATATGATTGCTTGAGTTATGATATCATATGATTAGATATGCATGGTTAGGTGGATTAAATATGAATCTGGGTCCTTTCTAGTTAATAACGGTATGTTTGCAATTTTAGTCCTTTGAGGGCATAAATGTAATTATATGTGTGTTATGCTTGAGACCACTGCATTATGGAGATATATTTGAGATGTGTGGACCGAGGCAGTCCTAGGGAGCAGATATGCAGAATAGTCACAACGATGTCAAATACCCGGCTAGGGGTGAGCCTAGGGGTATTTTGGCTAGCTGGGTATTTTGGGGAGTTAGTATGTGTTTGGGATTTACCGAATAACGAATATCTATTTAGCGATTTTTTGGGTATGTCGGGATTAATTGGAGATTTATAGAACTACTTGAGGAATTAGCGGAAATGTGGTAAATGACGTTTTCGCCCTTAGGGCCGTTGAAGGGAAACATTTTGATAAGGGACATTTTAGTGTTTTTTGCAAAGGGATAGACTTAGACCTTAGGAGTCTAGAACTAAGGAGAAGAAATTTAGTCTCTGAACCCATTTCTTCTTCTCTCTCTCGTGTAACACTCTCTCACTCTAAGGCTTGGAAGTTTTGTTAAACTGGTGATGAATTGGCTTAGGAATTGAGGATTTGAAGCTTGGGAACTGAGGAATTGATGCTAATTTGATTGGGGATTTAACTCAGTGGTCGGAATCCTTTCTAAGGTAAGCTTTACAACTAGATTTCTCTGTGAATTTCTCTTGCTAGGTTTTAACTAAGATTTTTTCTAGCCTAGGTTGTTAAGATTTGATGGGGTTCTTCGTTAGTTTTTTGGGTATTAATGCTGCTTATGCTGTGTGATTGGAAATTCAAGGTTTAGGTGTTGATTTGGGTGAATTTCAGTGGAATTGGCTTGAGAAAATGTAGGTGAGTTATGGGTTTTGAGCTCAAGCCGCGACCTGTGGGTGTTAGAGAGCCCTGGTGGTTCTATGAAGTTGCCCAAGTGCTGTGGCGCAGGTTAGGGTGCACTGTGGTCGTGTTCCCCAGGTGAGAGCCTCGAGCTCTCCCACTTGTAGAGGGTCGCGGGGCCTCTGGGGAGGGAGGTGTCTCAAATAGAAAATAACGACCAATTATGATTTTTAGGCCTGGGAACTCAAGCTTAAGGGCTTGGGATGGATTCTACTACCCACTTTAGTAGAATTTGAGCTCTTGGAGGCTAGTATATTATTCTTAAGTGTTTAATTGGAATAGGTTTTGATGGTTATTTATTATATTTACGTTGAGACTAGGTTTTACCACTAAGTATCGGGTTTAGGGATCGTGCTCGGGATTGCACTATACAGTTAGCTCGAGACTCAGGTGTAATGCCCTACTACCCTAGAGCCTTTACCATGTGATTTTAAAAGGTGCCATTAGCTGGCTAATCGAGCTATTATACTGAAAAGTGTGGTTAAATCAAAAGAAAGACCTGTTTAATGAAAATTAAGTATCAAAGAGTTGGTCATTTGTTAAAGTTATAAAAGTGTAACATTGGGATCCCAAAATACTGTTTTGAAATATATTTACAATCCAAAAATATTAGTACAGTTGACCTAAGTGACAAAATCGAACGTTTACAACGTGTCTCTTGAACCTCGAATTAGTCAACGACACGGAGTGAAGTAAAATGATAGAAAATGAGATGAAATCAAGATGAAAAGATATATGACACAAAAGATTTATAGTGGTTTGGACCCAATAAAATGGTAACAACCTACATCCACTTAGTGTTCTTATTGATGAATAATTCCAAAAATGGTGATCAATGAACTAGGGTTCACAAGTTTCACAAGCTTTTGGATGAATACAATTATGGTGGATAAAAACACTCTATTTCTCTCTTAGAATTCTGAAGATCCAAAATTTCCAAAAGTCATTTCTCTTGAGCCCTTTGTTTCTTATTTATAGGCTCAAGGAGTTCTACATGGGACAATGGGCCTTAATTACATTTAATATGGACGTATCTAAATAATAATGGAAATTACAATTAATACGTAATTACAAGATTACAAAGAGAAAGAAATAAGTGAAAATATGCAACTAGACTGGTCGCCCATAATTATGATGTCTGATGAGCATATGATCTTCGGGTCGATGGTCGAACAGATTATACTCACTTAAACTGCCACGTGCATCGCACGTGTAGGCCAATCCTGCCACATCATCAGGAAGTCTGTTTTTGGGTAGACATTTTCCTCCCAACTTTATTTTACTGCGACCATCATAAAGCAAAATTAACCGACCGACCTTCCGTCTGACCTGTCACATCTGTCAGCACCTTTTCGAAAAAGGTAGCTAATTATGGCCGTTGCAGTTTCCCAAAAGCATTTTGACGGCTAACACGTTTGCCCACGTTTTGAAAACTCACTCCCATCATTACTTCTTTTACAGTGCCACGATCAGTATAAATAACTCTCCCTGCTCTCTTTTTACGTTTCTCCACTCTTATTTTCCTCAAGACTCTTAAGAACAAAGCAAGATCAACTTAGAAAAAACTTGGCAATCCGAGTTATGTTTCTCCAACCGCTTGTATTAAGGCTCGCGACCCCACTTCAATATTTCATTCAAGTAAGTTTCTTGATCTTCTTTGTTTCTGATATGCCATGCAACATTCATTTCTCTAGTTTTTTGATATTCGGTGCTTTGAGTTTCTGAATGTTCTTGAGAAAAAATTATTTTGGGGTAATTGGGCTTGTAGGCAGTATGATAGGATAGGAGTTTAACTTAGCAAAAACACTAAATGAGGCTTAGGAATTGGCCTTGGATGTAGGAATATTGATTTAGAGAGCAAAATCGAAGTAAAAATTCAATTTTTATGCATTCAGAAAAATCTGGGTTTTCCCCGCCTATTTTCATATTCGAAAAGTTTCCTTGAAAAAGCTTTTCAATTCTTCTTTTTAATCCATTTTCCAAACTGTTCGAATGTTTTTAGTGTTCACGTTAGAATGCTGCTGGTCGTATGAAAGCTTATCTTTTATACATGAGCAACGTTATCCCAGCATTTCCACTTCTTCTATCTGTTGGCCGTAGATTCTCATCTCCCCTTTTCTGTTCTCATATTTTCATGTACGCTCCTTGGGGAGGTGAGAGGCTGATTGACAATGACTTGCTCGCGCTACTGTTCGAGGATCAAGAACACCCATCCCTATCATTTTTAGAAGTTCCTTTTCTCAACACAACTAACCAAACAAACCCCCGATTCAACGAATATGGGTCGCGTGAAGTATACTGCGTGTAGAAAGAAGAGAACAGCTAATTCTTCTTCTAACTAGCCTGCCCCTCGCACTGAGGACCCTTCTATAAATCCCTAGCCTATAAACATTGTACCACCCAAAATCCAAAATAAAGCCCAACCTCGCAACGACCTTAGGCTAGAGGTCAAATGGTATGTTGCACCTCTAGCATTGTCTCTACTAGGATGGTAACTAACTATCTCAAGAAGTACGGTCTTCCTGGGATAACCCTCATCAAACCTTCATTCGACCAAAGGGAAAACGTGCCTAGGGGCGCCTTCACCGCCTGGTCGAGGTACCATATCGAGGCAGGAGCAATCTTTCCTCTGCAAAAATTCTTTCAAGGGGTGGCCAAATATTTTGAGGTCGACCCTTTTCAAATTTCCCCCAACGGATATAGAGTACTATTTGCACTCTATATCCTTTATAACCATAAGAAGTGGCCAGTACCAACACCACATGAGATCAACTACTTGTTCGATCTCAAATTCGACCCTAACCACAACAACACGGGGTTCTTGCACTTCTACCACCAGGAATCTGCTCGCACCATCTTAAGCGACATTACCTAAAAGCCCAATGTAGGGAAGTATTTCCAGGAATACTTTCTTACAACAGATCTGGTCACTGATAATCTGGCCTTCACCCGAGGAGGTAAATTTTTTTACTCACTGATTGTTTAATTTCTTCTAGCTTTTCTATACTATCTTTAGAACTTTAGTGTTGTTTAGGTCCATGGTACTGACTAGTCCCTACTCCAGAGATGGAGTTAAGGGCAGTTGCCTTGGCCAATATGATGGACATCAAAAAAAGCGTCAAGGAGTTGGTCACGGAGAGCAACTAAAGGCTGGTCGGCCTTGTGGCACCTCACTAGGATGTGAGGGAGTCCACAACAGGGAGTGCTACTGGAGGAGAGATCCTCGAGCAGCACCAGGATGTGTCACAGCCCTCGAAGAGGCGGGCAACAGGAGTGACCATCAGGGAACCTTCTAGCATTCCACGAGCTGCTGCAATTTTGAACCAATGGGGGAAAGGCAAGCAGAAAATTCCAGAACACCCCGACCCCATACTCGAGTCATCTGATGAGAATGGTACTGGCTTCTTAGTCTTAGATAGTTTTCCCATTCCCTGTCATTTATAAAACGGGGACGGCAAATTTAAATATGCGATCAGTAGTATAAATTCAGACTACTTAGAATTTTTCTTACTCTTATTTCCTTCCTTTAGTAAGTATCTCAATTTATATTGCCTGATTGTTTGTTTATATCATGCAGTCATGCCTTCCAATGACGCATTTGACCTGTACAGCCAACCTAAAACCATTGCTCCTGCGAGCAGAAAGAAGGGCAACAGGCGGCATCCTACGGAAAGCAGTAGCGACCCTCAAAAGAAAATGGCTCGGACTGAGGATCCTCCTGGACCTGTACCTTCCAAGGAAACTACTCCTCCTCCAGCTCCCATCGACCAGACTCTTCCACCAGCTCCCGTCGACCCAACTCCTCCCGCTCCTGTCAACCCAATGCCTCCTGACCAATCAGGCAAAACTCAGGCCGAGGCTGTTCCAAGCACAGCCTACAACTCGACCAATGAGAAATTGAAGAAGCTATCAAGACAGGTACAGTCGGGAAGCCTTCAGTAATGTCTCCACCATGAAGGTCAAGCAGATTCTCAGACGCTGGCTGAATGAAATTCGCAATGAAAGTTGCTATTTTTTTACTGTGTCTTAGTTGTCTATCTCGCCCTTTTCATTTACACTAACAACTTTTCTTTTTTCTCTGATCGCAGGTAGTTTTGACCCTGAGTACAGGCTGGCATCCCTTGGAGGAGTCGTCTGCCAAGCAAGCTGAAGAAATTAGAGATGTCGAGGGAAGACTTACCGAGCAGCTCAAAGCAGTGGAGGGAAGACTTGCCGAGCAGCTCAAAGCTGCCGACGATAGACACGCCCAACTGGTCGAGGAGCTAAGAGTAGTTGAGGAGATAAATGCCCAACTGGGTGAGGAGCTGAAGCAACATAAGGAGACTTTGGTCAAAGTCATTGAGTCAAAAGAGAGGTACAAGGAGTCTTCAGTGTTGAACTTCAAAGAGGCCTCCAAACTCCAAGACGAACTGGCGATCAACCAGAAAGAAACTGCTGAGCTGGAGGAGCGAGTTAAATTGCTTGAAGAAACCAACACTAGTGATTTGGAGCGGTTCAAGGGAGCAACTTCAACTGCTCTTATATGTTCTGGAAATAGAACCGCGAGGTGAACTTTGATTATTTACAAAAGTGTATGAAGCAGGCTGAGCTGGCAAAATGCATTGCTCGCCTTGAAGAGGAGGATAAATTCAGGCATCCCCCGAGATCTCTTTGGCGACGAATATTGACGGCATCGACGAGGACGCTGGGACCTCCATCGACTAGCAGCCCGAAGAAGATCCTCCTGCTGCTCCACAATTTTATCTATTTTATTTTAATTTGTAACTAGGACACACGAACCATGGTTCGTGATGTCAAGACAATTTTTTGCTGCATAGGCAGCTTTCCTTTTAATTAACAATTACATCCGAGCAGTAACTGCTCACGGTGTAAAACATTTTACTTTAATATTATAATATTTGCAATTTATTATAACATCTATTTGCATGACTAAACTTAGGATAACACTTTGACTTGATTTGACAAAATTTAAACAAATTTTTTAAAAATACTCTAAGTACCGTAGTATGCTTTCCCTAATTTTCCTCGTGTGTTTACATATACTTGTTGATATGCTTTGCTTGCTTAGTACCTTATATGGCCCCCAAGGGATCGAGGAGCTTAATTTCCTCGGTCACTTGCCAAGACCTGGACTTGTTCGAACATTACCGCTCGTAATAGAGACTTGTAAAAAATGATAATATAGCAAAACATCACATATAATGAGCAAATAGTTGTAATAAATACAATAATTGGCAAGAATAACTGGCTTTGCACAGTTTCTTTTATTTCTCGTAGTAAATGGACAATTGTGTCTGTACGAGTGATCGAAAAATTGATCTTACACTTATAAGCGACTAGTCATATGACTGACTAACCCTTGTTCATAAACTTGTAAAAAGTGAAATTAATACAAGCCAATTCTTTAAAAAGAATTGTTTTATTGATAATACTTGCGCAGGTGTTCTCCATTCCAATAGCGAGGAATGAGATCTCCACTTAAGCGAGCAAGTTTATAGGTGCCTGGTTGGAAGACTTCTTCAATTTGATACGAACCTTCCCAGTTAGGTCGAAACACTCCAGCAGCTTGATCGCGAGTGTTAAGAAAAACTCTTCTAAGTACCAAATCTCCCACATTAAATTTTCTTTAGCGTACTATAGAGTTGAAATACCGAGCGACCTTTTGTTGGTAAGCTGCTACTCAAAGTTAAGCTTGGTCGCGCCTTTCATCGACCAAATCCAAAGATTCCGTCAACAATTGACTATTCACACTCAGATCATATGCCAACCTTCTATGCGATGGTGGATCCAATTCAATAGTAAACATGGCTTCATATCCATAGGCCAATGAAAATGGAGTATGGCTTGTTGCTGTTCGATAGGACGTTCTATACGACCAAAGGACTTTGGGTAATTGTTCTGGCCATGCCCCCTTCGATTCATCAAGGTATCCTTTAGTGTCTTGTTGATATCTTCAACCTATCCATTTCCCTACGGATGAGCTACTGAAAAAAAAAACTCTGGATAATCTCATGCCTTTCGCAAAAATCCGTCAACATATTGCTGTCAAATTTTGTGCCGTTATCTGAGGCAATCTTTCTTGGTAATCCATAGTGACACACAATGTTCTTAACCACAAAATCTAGCACCTTCTTGGTCGTTATTGTTGCAAGCGGCTCAACTTTGACCCACTTTGTGAAGTAGTCAACACCAACAACATCATACTTGACGTTGCCTTTTCCCGTGGGTAAAGATCCAATCAAATCTATTCCCCACACTCCGAATGGCAACAGGCTTTGCATCTGTTTTAGCTCATTAGGGGCTGCTCGCGGTATCTTGGAGGACCTTTGGAACTTGTCACACTTCCGAACAAAATCCACAAAGTCCTCATTCATCGTTGGCCAGAAGTATCCTTGCCATAGGATCTTTTTTGATAAACTCTGACCCCCAACATGATCTCCGCAGAAGCCTTCATGGACTTCTTGCATAAATTATTTGGCCTTTTCCTTTGAAACACACCTTAGAAATGGCATTGAGTACCCTCTCCTGTACAAAATTCCATCGACCAGAATGAATTGAGATGACTGTTTCTTGAGGGTTCTTGCTTTGTTTCTGTTCACCGGCAGCCCTCCATGCTCTAAGTATTCAATGAAGTGTGTCATCCATGTGTCTGTTGCTATGATTACCAAGGAAGACTCTTCTTCTTGAATGGTCGGTGCAGACAAATGTTCAATAGGTACTATATTCAAGGTGTCAGCATCCTTCACGCTTGCTAACTTGTCAAAAGCATCAGCGTTTGAGTTCTGGTCGCGAGGTACTTGCTGAAGAGTTTATTTTTTGAACTATGCCAATAAGCCCTTTGCTTTGTTCAAATAAACAACCATCTTAAGACCCCGGGCTTGATATTCTCCAATAATTTGATTAACCACTAACTGGGAGTCACTGTAGACTTCGAGTGACTTTATATCCATGTCCTTGGCTAATCTTAATCCTATGAGCAGAGCTTCGTATTCGGCTTCGTTATTGGACGTTGTGAAGTTGAATCTGATTGCACAGTGGAATCGATGTCCTTCGGGCGTGAATAAGATCAAACCTACTCCAGCATTGTGCTCGTTGGTAGAGGATTCCACGAACAATTTCCAGGATGGAGTTTGGCTTTGGAGTTCAGGCTCTTCTATCGGTTTGGTATCCTGAAGCCCAGTGGCTTCTGGTTTCTACAGGACTTGCCATAGTGGTTGTTCGGTGCGTACTACGATGGGGTAAACTTGGAAGTATGGTCGTAGTTTTCTGGAGGTTAAAATCAAGCAATAGGCCAATTTCTCAATGAGCGGATATCCTAGTTCTGCTCCTATTAGCCTCTTGCTTATATAATACACATCTTTTTGAACATGTTCCTCCTCTCTGATCAGGACAACACTAGCAGCATACTCGGTGATCACCAAATAGATGAACAAAGTATCTTTCTCGACCAGTTTGGACAAAATCGGTGGTTGCGACATATGAGACTTTAGAGCCTAGAAAGCCTGCTCGCACTCTTCCGTCCACTTGAATTTCTTATTGCCCCTAAGCATATTAAAAAATGGAACGCATTTGCCTGTTGATTTGGAAACGAATCTACTCAAAACGGCAATCCTCCCGAATAGACTTTGAACATCTTTAATTTTAGCTAGCGACTTCATCTCGATTAGGGCCTTGATCTTCTCGGGATTAGCTTCGATACCTCGCGAGTTCACTATGAATCCCAAAAATTCCCCCGATCAACTTTTTGAACATGTGATTGACTAGTCATTGGTAAGTCGCACAATCGTTTTTCAAACGGAAGGGCATTACTTTGTAATAGTAAAGCCCTGTATTAGTTCGAAAGCTAGTGTGATCCTCATCAGGTGGGTCCATACTGATCTGATTGTATCTAGAGTATGCATCCATGAATGATAGGATCTCATGCCATGAAGTGGCATCGATCAGCTGGTCGATCTTAGGTAATGGGAAACAATCCTTTGGGCAGGCTTTATTGAGGTTTGTGAAATCCACGTATGTCCTCCACTTGCCATTTGACTTGGGAACCAGCACGAGATTAGAGACCCAAGATTGATAAAATGCTACCATGATGAATCCGTTCTCCTTTAGCTTCTCAACCTCCTATTTTAACGCTTTTGATCTATCTTTGTCGAGCAGCCTCCTTTTTTGTTGTACTGGTGGAAAATTTTTAGCTATGTTTAAGACATGGCTGATAACTGCTGGGTCAATCCCAACCATATCCTTATGCGACCAGGCAAATACTTCCTGGTTCTCCTTTAAAAATTCCACCAGTTTTTTCTTTGTTGTTGTCTCTAAGTTTTTACCAACTTTCACAACCCTGGTCGGATCTGCCTGATCAAGTTAGACCTCATCGAGGTCCTCAACTGGTCCTATGTCTTCTTCAAAATCCCCAAAGCGAGGATCTAAATCTTTATCCTCACTTTGGGCAACACCCTATTTGGTGACCTGCTCACCTGATTGGGCTTGTACTTCAATGGCCAATGGCAACCCTTTCTCATCTCTTTCTCTTGATCCACCCCTTTTTGCCTTGGTAATCGAGGAATTATTGCATTCCCACACTTCTCGTTGGTTTCCCAACATGCATCTTACCCCTGCGTCGGTCGGAAACTTCATGGCCAGGTACCAGACCAAGGTCACGGCTCGTAGGTCGACTAGAATAAGCCTTCTAATCACAACATTATATGCAAAAGGATAACCACCTACTTTAAAAGTAGTGAGTAATGTCATATTCATAGGTGCAGTTCCTGCTGTGACTGGAAGCCTGATCGACCCCATTGGCTCCAAATCCTTCACTGACAACTTCATCCTCTCCAGCAAAGACTTGTACAAAATGTTTACTAAGGGTCCTTTATCCACTAACACCTGCTTAACAATAATATTGGTAATCTGGACGTCCACGACTAGAGGATATGAATGGGGGCACTGGACATGGTGGGCGTCAAGCTCAGAGAAAGTTATCAGTTCTTCCTCTGTTTGAGATTTTTTGAGAGTTCTCTCCTCTACGTTCAACAATTCAATGTCCTGGTCGTGACGTAAGGGTCGGTCATATTGCTCCCTTGCCTTCCCACTATCTCCTGCCAGGTGTGGGCCGCCACAGATGGTCAGCAATGTACCCGCCATTGGAGGTGGCTGTAAAGGGGGAAACCCTTGGCGTACAGGTGCCTACTCGTTGCCACCTTGATCCTCTCACTGGGAACGTCCAGTGGCTCATACATATCTTCTCAGGTGTCCTTTCCTGATAAGGAACTCAATCTCATCTTTAACCTAGTTGCATTCGTTGGTGTCATGACCATAGTCGTTGTGAAAATGACAAAACTTGGTTGTATGTCTTTTGGAGATATCTTTCCTGATTAGCGCTGGTCGCTTGTAAGGGACAGTGGTGTTGGTAGCCTGGTACACTTCTGCTCTGCTTTCGACTAGGGTTGTGTAATTAGTAAACCTTTGCTAGTATCTATTACTTTTAGGACGCTTATTCTCAGATGTTGACGACTCATGGTTCACCTTTTTCCCTCTGTTTTTCCTATTATTTTTGCTGTTTCCATTGGGATTCCCAGACCCACTGCCGGCTTTGGTGGGATCTTCTTCGAACCCTGATCATCTGCAAGAGTTTTCCCTACATTAGCAATGGCCTCTTTGAGTTTGATGTACCGATCCGCTGGGTCCAGAAACTCTTGGGTGCTCTTTACCTAGTTCTTCCTCATACTGTTCCAGAGGGACGAATGCCGCCATACTCCAGCAGTAAGTGCCATCATCTTCCCCTCATCACCAACTGTCTTAGCCCCAGCAATGGCTTGCATAAAATGCTAGACATACTCTTTCAACGATTTACCCTCCTTCTGACGTATCTCGACTAGTTGGTTGGCTTCGGTTGGATGTACTCGACCAGCGTAAAACTGCCTATAAAAATCTTTCACGAACATTTCCCAAGACATTATGCTAGCAGGAGGGAATTTGAAAAACCACTCCTGAGCAGTATCAGAAAAGGTGGTCGGAAAGATTCTGCATCGAGCGTCATCTGACACCTTCTGGATGTCAATTTATATTTGAATTTATTCACATGAGATACTGGGTCTCCAAAGCCATAGAGGTTGGGTATGAAGGCCATCTTAAATTTGGATGGGGTTTTGGCCATTGCTATTCTTTGTATGAACAGAGTGCCTTTTCTCCAATCATACTCAATGTGGGATGTTCAGCTCCCCACTAACTGCTAGACGGCCTGATTCAGTGCATCAAGTTGGGCCTATACAACATTTGGTAGTATAGGGGCAATCGATGCTGGAGGGTCATACTCGCTGTGCCTTTCCCGCTTGTCATTGAGTACGTCCCTCAAATCATCATCCCTACGCCTTTGCTCGCTAGTGCCTAGTCGATCAAAGAAGTTAGGTTGCCAAGGCTGCCCCCCAAGCATTCTGGCTTGTTGGCTAATTTTCTCTTGGTGGAGGATTACGTTCCCCACCCCTATCTCCTTGCCCTCGATCAACATTTCCTCAGCCGGAATCCGCCTCATTATAGTCATGGCTTCCCTAAAATGTGACCGACTATGGTGCGACCTGGTGATCGCGCTATTTCCCCCTCCCCTCACTGGCACGTCTTGTCCGTCAGGTGGAGGCCTGCATTGGTCGGTGGGTCCTCGGGCATTATTATGATGTGGGGGGCCCTTGACCACAGAGACTGACTAGACCTGTCTCCTGCCAGCAGAAGGACGTTGTCCACTGCTCGATGGATTTGGCTCCTCTACAGTTTCGCGTCTAGGGCTTCTGGGAGGCTACCCAGCCCTATTCTGCCTTTGTTGCTGCAGTATCTCGACCATCATGAAAAGGAGGTTGCTGCTCCGGCCTCTGAGTTCTTTCTAGTGGAGGCGTTTCCGTTGGTGCATGCAGATCTTCAGAGCGACATCGTAGCAGAGTTCTAACAGTTAAAAGAAACATGTTAGAACTTTACCTAATAGGCTCTAAGGCAAAAACTTATTCTAAAACAAACATATCTCAGACCTATTTATTATGACTTCTTATGAAAAATTATATAGGTCTTTATTTATTATTAGAGTGGGTTTCTATACTTAGAAAAACAAGTCATCTTTATTTTCTAAGTGTGTTTCTAATCATCCTATATGACTTAATTCTCAAGCTCGAAACTTATCTTTGTTCCAAAGTTAACCATATTGAGGGAGGGCTGGGATCAGTAAAATCGTTCCCACTACTAAGGCCCCCTAACTCTCAATAAGGAAACTTGGTTCATTGATTTGTATCCACCCTCACCGAACTTAGTCATTATTCATTTTATTTAGTATTTATTATGATTGCGAAAATAGAATCAAACTCACACATGATATTCAAATAGCATGTTATTCATTTGGAAAAACAATTTTCACTTATTACAATCATAACATAAAAAGTAAATAAAACAAATAAAAACTACTAATCTAAAAATCGGGATCTTCTACATCCGATCCGTCATCTAGCATATCATCATCTATTTGTTCATAATCATCATTGTCATGATCATCAAAATGCCCTCTAGGAAGGTTTGTGAGAATCATATTCTTTTGCTCATTGGTGAACTGAAACTCAATTTTTGCGGTGAACCTAACTAAGAGGAAATAGTATCTCATCGCTAATGGTAGTTCATTCTCATCATTCATTTCTTCCCATATTTCTTCTAAAGCTGCTATTACAGGATGGAAATCTTTAAACAACCTAATTACTAATACATATTGTTCCGTTGATCTTAGCATTATTTGCTTAGCCTCTTGAAGGCCACCTATCTCTTGGTGAAATAAAAGCAACCTTTGAGTGATCCTTTCTAGTGCTCCTACAATGTTTCTTGGCTCCCTTATTCTTTTTAAAGCCTTAATGGCTCGGATATCTTGGTAGGTTAAAGCTCCGTTCATTCTTAACTGAAAACATAAACACTAAAGGTGTTAGCTATACACATAAGTAACATAACTAGTAACTTAAACACTTACTTGGCGGTCAGATTCGGAGCTTTGAGCGTGTGTATCGAGGAGAACTTCATGCGAAGGAACCGTTGCTCTGATACCAACTGTTATGACCCACTAATCTAGACTTTTGGACCATTAATGAAACTATACATACAAAACCTTAATAGAACTTACATTTGCGAAAATACCATAATTTATTAGAAACTTGTAGGAACAAAGGTTACTTTCATAAAATATATAGGATATGGGTACCCATTGTCTTTAAAACAAAAATAACTTAAAATGAAAAGAGTTACATAGAAAATGCGGAAAATACATGTAAAACCATAAAAAACAAAAGAAGACTACATCCTCAAATCGAATAACGCTCGGCCCCTTGACTCCATTCACCATCGATACACATCCTCTAAGCGTCCACGAATCTTACCGCCTCTTAAAGCTATTTTCCTGCACATAAAACAAAAAGGAATGAGCCTAATGCCCAGCAAGGAAAATCTAACACATAGTCATAAACATAAATTTCATAATAAACGTAAAGACATATCATAACACTTAATACATACACTTATTATAATGGCCATTATTACTTGGGGTCCCACAGACTAAACAAGCTTATGCCCATGAGATTAGTGGGGTCCTACTAGCTAAGTAGGTCATATGCCCATAATCTATTTGGGGACTTGTTAGTCAAATAGGGCATATGCCCAAGCCTACAAACATACACATTTCATAACATATTTCATAACATAACACATAAGATAATATAATCATAAACATATAGATTCTACCCTATTTTCCTTACCAAAGTTACCGGGATATGTTGGACTGAGTTGGGACTTTTGGAACACTCCTAAAACCATATGAGAAAGAGTGAGTTTTATGAAGAAGAAGAAATGAAAATGAATAGGAAGACTAACCCATTGAGAAACATGCTTACCGGAACTTATGTGCTTAAGAACTTGGATTTCCTAACCAAAATAAGAATGAGGTTAGGAAACTGAGTAGAAGGCTATGAGAAAGAAAATAACATAAAACAATGAGCTAGAAATTTGGGTTTACCTCAAAGACTTGCAAGATCAATCTACACCACAACCGAAATACTAAAGAATCTTACTTCCCAAAGTGTTTGATAAGCTTATGATGTTTAAGCTTATGATTTTCCCACCCAAGTGTTTAACTCTCACACTCTCCTAGCACTTGCAACTTCTGAACTTAGAGTAAAAGGTGAATAATGGCTGGGTACTAGGTCCTATTTATAGAGTTTGGGAATGAATGTATCTTGATTTTACTTGAATAAAAATAATGGCTATTTAGGTGAAAATAATTTGAATAATCGTTCAGCAGAGGCTGAAGACTCGTTCAAAAGATGCTGGACTTATGAAGGAGTTTGAATGGCTGAAAGGAAAAGAATTCAAAAGTGTTTGAAAACATGCTGGTGGAGGCGATATATCGCCCCCTGTAGGCGATATATCGCCTGGACCACTGTTCCCGAGGCGACCGTGCATCGATTCGTGTTTTCCGTATCTACGTGCTGCGACATATCGCCCCCTATAGCTGCGATATATCGGCACACGTTGAATATTTAAACACGAAATTACACATTTTTAGCTAAGTTTGAATGGAGTAAACAGCCTTGACTAAGCCCTCAACGTATTCAAAGCTGCTGACTGACCCTATAGCATTCAAACTTTACTCCTTATTAAATTTAATCCTCAAAAATACTTAATCCTTAATCACCATTCATAACATGTGCTTAAAATCCTATTGGTTGATATCTAAACCTTATAGTATAATAAATATAATCCTTAATATCAGTCATATTAATCAACCTTAGGTTAAAATTAATATTCTTAAACTATTGGTTAAACTTAGAAAATCTATAAGTACTACTATGATTGTCCAAATAATTCCCGGTCTGAACCAAAAATCCACAGTCACAAAGATAACACTAAACATACTATAATACTACTAAACAATTAGCTAAGTAAAGTTCTTGGACTCTACAATTCTCCCCTACTAAAAAGAATTTCGACCTCGAAATTTACTTACCAAATAACTCCGGATACCGGTTCTGCATGTCCTCCTCTAACTCCCACGTTGCCTCGTGTTCAGAACTATTACTCCATAAGACTTTGACTATAGGAAAGCTCTTGGACCGTAACTGCTTCATCCCTCTATCTAGGATGTTAATTGGTCGTTCCTCGTAACTTAAGTCCTTCTGGAGCGCTATCGTATCGTACTTGAGGACGTGAGATGGGTCTGACACATATTTGCGTAGCATCGAAATGTGGAAGACGTTGTGACTATCAGCTAGTGCTGGTGGTAGGGCTAGTCTATACGCAACTGGTCCCACTTTGTCCAATATCTCAAAAGGACCTAAGAATCGGGGACTAAGTTTGCCTTTCTTCCCGAACCGCTTGACACCTTTCATAGGAGATATCTTCAGGAAGACTTGATCTCCAACTTGGAACTCCACATCGCGTCGCTTGGTATCCGCATAGCTTTTCTGTCGGCTTTGAGCAGCAAGCATACGCTGTCTAATAAGCGCTACTGCTGCTTGAGCTTGTCTAACAGCTTCGGGCCCTAGAAGCTGCCTTTCTCCTACCTCGTCCCAGTGTAACGGTGATCGGCACCTTCTTCCATATAGCATCTCATAAGGTGCCATCTCGATTGTTGACTGGTAGTTGTTGTTGTACGAGAACTCGATCAGCGGCAAGTACTTGTTCCATGATCCTCCGAAATCAAGTATACACGCGCGTAGCATATCTTCTAAGATCTGAATCGTACGCTCGGACTGCCCATCTGTCTGAGGATGGAAAGCTATACTAAGACTTAACTTAGTACCCGTGGCTTGCTGTAAGCTTCTCCAAAATCTTGACGTAAACACCAATCCTCTATCTGACACTATCGTCTTGGGGATTCCATGCAATCGCACAATCTCTTGGACGTAGATGTCTGCATATCGGTCTGCCGTGTATGTAGTTTTAACAGGCAGGAAATGAGCCGACTTGGTTAGTCTATCGATTATTATCCAAGCAGAATCATGCTGCTTGTTCGTCTTTGGCAGACCCGTCACGAAATCCATGGCTATGTCGTCCCACTTCTATTCTGGCACGCTAAGTGGTTGCAATAAGCCTGCAGGGCCTTGATGCTCCGCTTTCACTTGCTGGCATACCAGACACTTAGATACATATTCCGCTATGTCCTTCTTCATCCCTGGCCACCAATAGATTGCCTTGATGTCATGAGTCATCTTGATAGACCCTGGATGAACTGAGTACGGGGTGTTGTGCGCTTCTTCTAAAATCGTCTTCTTAATACCTTGATCATTCGGCACGCATACCCAATCCTTATATCTCAATAAGCCTTGGCTAGATATTGAGAAATCGGTAGTCTTGCCTTCTCTGACTGCATCTATGTGTGCTGCTAGTGATTCATCATGTCTCTGAGCAATCCGTATGTCTTCTAGCAGATTCGATTGGATAGACAAGTTAGCCAGCTTGCCTACAATCACTTCAATTCCGGCACTGATAAGCTCCTGCTGCAGCGGCTTTTCTATTCCGGATAAGGCTGCTAAATTCCCATAGCTTTTCCTACTAAGCGCATCGGCAACTACGTTCGCCTTCCCTGGGTGGTATAGGATTTCGCAGTCGTAATCCTTTACTAACTCCAACCACCTGCGCTGCCTCATGTTGAGCTCCTTCTGCGTAAAGAAGTATTTTAAACTCTTGTGGTCCGTATAAATCTCGCACCGTTCTCCGTAAAAATAATGGCGCCAGATTTTTAACGCAAAGACCACCGCTGCCAACTCCATATCATGAGTTGGATAGCGTTGTTCATACTCCTTTAACTGAGTAAATTTCTTGGACTCTACACCTTTAGGGCAGCAGTGGCGACCCTCCATCGATGATCCATGTTGGTCTACCTCTCATTTAGTTCTTGGCGTTGCCTATCAATTTCTCTCTACTGCAATGCCATCGTTTCAGCCACATTTTCTTGATTATCCCTCAGATTGGCCAACTCTTCCTGCAACACAATCAGTGTCATCCTCAAGGTCTTAGAATCCATTTTCTCCTCTTCGAACTCCACTTTTGCCTCATCCTTAGCCACATTTTGTGGAGGAGGCTGAGATGGTGCAGCAGCAAAGGTTTGTCCAGTCTTTCTAGCCGTTTTCTCCATTTGATCTTTTTGAAAGTCTTGAGTTCAACTCTCAATAAATGCACCAAAATGTTGACCCTCAAATTTGTCAACGACACGGAGTCAGGGAAAATGATAGAAAATGAGATGAAATCAAGGTGAAAAGATAAACGACACTAAATATTTATAGTGGTTCGGCCCAAATAAAATGGTAACAACCTACATTCACTTAGTGTTCTTACTGATGTATAATTCCAAGAACTGTGATCAATGAACTAGGGTTCACGAGTTTCACAAGATTTTGGCTGAATACAATTATGGTGGATAAAAATACGCTATTTCTCTCTTAGAATTCTGAAGTTCCAAAAAATCCAAAAGTCCTTTCCCTTGAGCCCTTTGATTCATATTTATAGGTTCAAGGAGTTCTACATGGGCCAATGAGCCTTAATTACATTTAATACAAACGTATCTAAATAATAATGGAAATTACAATTAATACGTAATTACAAGATTACATAGAGAAAGAAATAATTGAAAATATCCGACCCACGTGTAGGCCAATCCAGCCACGTCATCAGGTAGTCCGTTTTTGGGTAAACAGTGTCCCACAAAACAACCCCAGCCATGGCGGCCAGGTAGGTCAAACATGTACGTATCACTCCATGCCCTACAACTCATGGTTGATCGATCATTTCCTTGCCCTAACCTGTACCACAGAGCACCTGTGAGCCGAAGCCCAACAAGAAAATTTCACAGCACAACATATATTAATTTACTATAATAAATGGTTAAATAATTACACACGTCAAATAATCTACAAGTTTCTATATGAACTATCAACAACACAATAGCATAACAGCACAACAGCACAACGGCACCACAACACCATAACCGCCTCTACTGATCAGGGTGCATTATCAGGCACCATGTCCGCTGTAATGCCCCGAATTCTCCGATGTGGTTTAATGGTGGGATTAGTAGGCTGGGAGGGCCATACTTGTTTAATTATGCCATTAAATGATATTATGCATGTATATGTGAATTATATTAAAATATGATGTTAAATGCATGCATGTGGGTCCACATTTTTAATTACAGGGGTGTGATGGTAATTTGGCCCGTTGAGGGTATAATTGTTTAGTTGTATGCATGTCAATGATATGTGTTGAGACCACATTATAATGTGGGTTGGTTCGAGCTATTCGGCATGAGAAGATCTTGGATTATTGATTAGCGGTTTAGTCACAACAGGTTTAAGACCGGGGCTTGGGTTGAGTCTCAGGGTGATTTTAATGATTAGAGCGTTATCGAGTATTAAAGGGTAACGGGACGTGAATTATTGGTGTTCGGGATTATCGAGAATAGCGGGAATTGGAGAGCGGTAATTATGATTAACGAGATAGGAGGAAAGTACCAAATATGCCCTTGGGAGCCTTTAGAAACTATTAATTGACCTAGGGGTAAAATGGAAATTTCACCCCTAGGATAGATATATCCTTTGATAGCTGAAAGAAGGAAGTAAAAACAGAGTAAGTTTTTGAGTTCTCCCGTACCTTCTTCTCTTCACCTTTCTTTTTCAATTTTGAGGATTCAAGCTTGGGAAGCAAGCCTTGGGAGTTTGGGAGTGTGTTCCACCATTGAAGAGCATCTCTGGTTTGGGTAAGTTTTGGGTAAGTTTTTAACCATAGATATCTCTGGTTTGCCCTATTTTGGTTTTGTTTTGTAGTTGAGATTTCTAGGGTGAATTCTTGGTTTTGTTGGGAGTTTTGGCTAGGGTTCCCATGCTTGTGATGTTTGGGGTGTGTTAGGATGGTTTTTGGGTTCATTTTGCATCAAGAATGGGATTTGGAAGCTTGGGAATCAAGTTAGAATCGAAGGAGTTGAAGAAGGTCGGTTCAGGGCAGTGCTGGTTTGGAGGTAGCGCTATAGCGCCCACCCTAGGGCACTACAGCGCTCCTCAGGAGACTTTTTGGCATGTTGGTGGTTCTGAGTATAGTGCTTGTGCACTAGGGGTTGAGCGCTGTAGCACTACCCTGTTCCTTCTATGTCCTGTTTTGAGTGTTTTTAAGGGTTTTTGACTTGGGGTTTCAATCCTTAAGGCCCGGGATCAAATCTACTCACCGTGTGGGCATGCTTCGAGGTCCCGAGAGTGGTGCTTAGGTTAAGACCCTACAGGTTAAGTCCTATAGCGCTACCCTATTCCTTTTAAGGGTTTTTGACTTGGGGTTTCAATCCACTGCTTGATAAATGTGGACATGGATTGCATATTAAATGCTAGTAAATATTGATTATCTGTATGTCGTACTGACTTATTAGTCAAAATCGGCAACGGTGTTAGATCCATCTGTGACCCTGTGATTTATTAGTCAAGTTCACAATGAGTTGAACACTGGTCGTGTTTTACTGACCTAAGAGTCAGAAATGGCATAGCGTCATGAACGCCGAGCCAAATGAAGATTAGATCTAATCGATATCAGAGTTGAATGAATCATATGGGGTATTAATGCTGGACCAACCAGAAGGTTGATGAAAATTATAAGCGCTTGGCTAGTCTAAGACTAGTTATTCAGAGCCAGGGCATATGGCCCCAGTGACTGCTTGTCACATGGCTAGCGAACATTGTTCCATAGTTATGACTCTAGAGTCATGAGGAAGGTTATGTTGGTGAGTAATCACCATGCACCTATCCTGTTAAAGCTAGTGAAATGCTCACTTAATAGTTAAGCCCTGGTGATCCTATCGTCACATGGCTAAAGGGTGCCGTCCCCATATTAGTGACTTTTGCGACTGTCACCTATTTGTTTGGACTGTTGGTCCTGGATGATTATTACGATCATTGTTGATATTATATCATGCTTTATTGTATTTTCTTGCTGGGCCTTGGCTCATGGGTGCTATGTGGTGCAGGTAAAGGGAAAGAAAAGCTCACCCAGCCTTGAGTGGAGAGCTTAGGTGGTGATGTGTACATATGCGGCCGCTTGATCACCACGGCCAAGGCATTCTCAGAGGAACTAGGGGGTTTACCCTATTTTTGCTGCTTAGGTCGGCGGGGTTGTAAATTTGAAATAGTAATGACCATTTTGTACTGAGAACAACTTGTAAATGTTTTGATTAGCTCTGCAGAGCAGTTTGTAATGAAAACATCCATTCCTTTTTATTAGTTTTCTACCTTAACCTGTTAATCATACTTAGAGCATGTTTTTAACCAAAGGACTCGCGTAGCGGGTCAAATTTCTGATTCATCGATCACCGTAATTGTTCTGGGGTAACCAGGGCGTTACATCCGCGGTCTTAACCGAGCGGGTGAGTATCGCACCCTATGAGGGTCTCGCCCGGGGAGTATCGCACTATGTCCTTCTAATAACACAGACACTCCTGCATTAACGATCCTTAATAATTTCACTACTCCTCCGAACCATTTCTGAACCAGGATACTTCTTGCCCTTGGGTTTATTTTTCGGAAAAAGCACTTCTCGTTCCCTTTCCACAATATTCCACTTAGAGCCATTTCATGACCCTTTTCCTAGAACCTGGTTAACTAAAGGTCTAAATCTGACACTATCAACTTTGGTGTCGAGTAAGACAAACGGCCTCCTTCCGCACACACTCCCTCTTTTGATATCTCACTCACACCAACCATGGTGTGTTAACCCAATAGGTCAAATCACCACTATTGCAACCACTCACCTCATCTACATTCTGAGGTGATCCACTCTTAGGGTACATAACTACATTCCTCCATACCAACTTCACGAGACCCTAGACTCATAATAACCCTTGTGGTTTCTTATTATCATTTCTCATTTATTAAACGAATAGGTTGCTCGCCTCCCAGTATACGTACTGCAATCTTAACGCTCATTCAAACTTCTTGGATACAATAATCGTAAGGGGTAACCTAAGGCTCGTCCGGCATCTTCCCCTCAATGCCACCACTCTACAGATCTTACATAACGATCCAAAGTTTGCTAATAGGGTTTAGTGCCTTGGTTAGCGTGCTGGGAGTGCATAAGTGGATATATGTATGGTTAATTGGTTAAATGCGTGACTATATGGCATGCATGACTAATATGATTGTATGAATATGTTATATTCATGTGTATGAGTTTTAAATATGCTTGTTGGCCCTTTTCTGTTTACAAGGGCATATTTGTAATGTGGTCCGTTGAGAGCATAAATGTGATTTTATGTGATAAATTGTTGAGACCACGTTATTACGTGGGTATATTTGTAGGATATGGCTCGAGACCGTCCTAGTGAGTGGATAAGCGAAACAGTCACAGCGAGGTTTAATACCCTGCTTGGGGGGAGCCTAGGGGTATTTTTAGGAATTTAGCGAATATTTTTGGATTTATTATATATTGAATAAGTATTTGATAATTAATTATATGTGACGGGGTTAATTGGTTTATAGTACGAACACTTGAGGAATTAGTAGAAATTGGGGAAAATGATTGTTATACCCTTATGGGCAAGGAAGAGTTGAATTAGTCTAAGGGGAAATTTAGTCTTTTTAGGGGTTAAAGGATATACTCTGTGGGGACTCTAGACTTTGCCAGAAACCACCCTAAGAGTTCTGAAAACTCAGCTTTCTCTCTCTCTCCCTCATATACGATTTCCCTACCTCTCTCTTGCCCTTGAAGTAATATTGAGGAACTGCTGCATTGAACCAGTGTATTTAACTGGGAAACTTGGGAATTTAAGCTCAAAGATTGAAGGTTTGAAGCTGAGGGTTTAGCTACCATTGAGGTAACAGATTTGTCTAACTTTAGTTAGGAATTCAGGTCATATGATCAATTGGTCTAGGTTCTTAAGTAAATAGTTAATTTATGATTTGGGATGGTAAGTTCATAAGGATTTTGGGTGTTTTTATGCTTAAGGTGTGTTACTAAGAGTTCTAGACTCGTATATGAACTTGATTTTGGCTAGAATACATGTTAAGGTTGGAGTTCTGGATTGGAAATTGGGGGAAACATGCTGGAAACCCATGGATTTCTGGGTAAAGGGAAGGGGTGTAACGTCATGCTTTTTCGGGTACCTTTAAACGACTCGGGTCGGGATTTCTCCCCCGGGTTAAGAATATTATTTTAAATAATATTATATTTTGTTTGGAAGTATTCCATAAGTTATTGCTAGCCAAAATATGAATTTTGTGATTTTAAAAGTCAAGATAAGACTTTCGGTCCTGGACCGACACAAAAACCCTACTCGGGTAAGAATCTCGGAAAATAAAATGAAAAATCATGGCAATTATATTTTGGGCATAAAATACATTCATAAAAGTTAAAGTTTGGTCAAAAATAATAAACCTAAAAGAAAATGGAAATTTTAAGGCATTTTGTGTTAAATGCCTAATTTTACCGAAATGGGGAATTTTATTCCATGAATGGACCTTAGGTTAAATTTTATTATGTGATTAATTAAATTAAATGTGAGAGACATTTAATTTAATTAATTAATGTTAAGTTTGGTGATTAAAACTTAATAAGAGTGAAAAAGGTGTCAAAAGCCAATTTGGACTTTTCTTGTTATGAAACATTTATTAACCTTTATAAAAAAAATATTATATATAACATAGATAAAATGAAAAGGGTGGCCGGCCATGTGGTAATTTTAAAGTTGTGTGAACCCAATTTTATAAAATTTAAATCCCATTTAATTAAGAAGTCAAGTGGGCAAGTGGGTAGAAAAGCACTCAAGTGTTTTGTGATATTTTGAAGAGTATTGTGAGCTATTCTAACCCCCAAAACCGATCCCCACACTCTCCCAATCACTCTCATCTGATTTTTGAAGACCCTCTCAAGTTTTCTCTCAATATTCAACCTCAAGAACACCAAGGAAACTTGGAGGCTAAGTCTTGGTCTAGGGAGGGTTTTCCCTAAGGTAAAGTTTCATTAATCTAGACTTTTGTAAAGTTGTAAGCATAGAGTTTCAAATAGCTAATTAACTATGTTGTTGGGGGAAGTTGGTTAGGGTTTTTGAAAGGTTTTGAAGGAGTCAAAGCTAATAGGAAGGTCCAAACCTTAAGCAAGAACACCAAAAAGGTAAAAAGTTTACTTTTGATGATTTTGTTGTAGGGTTTTTAGTTTTAAGCATTATTTTGTATATTTAATGCTTAAAGTTTCTTGTTCGTGATGTAATAAGGTTATAGTAGTTGTTTAATAATTTTTATGATGCATGTGTATTGATTTTTGAAAATGGGAACCAAAACCTCCAAGGGTTTTGTAGGATACCCTAAAACAAAACATGTTTTGAGCTGTGACTTCCAAGGGATCAAGCAGCCACTGTATATTGTTTTTGTAAAATTAAATTGTACTGTGATGTTGTTGAGATTGAGTACATAAAATTGAGCTTTTGAAACACTAAAAAATGTTTAGAAATGAGTAAGTTATGCTATTTCAAAGTTTAGATAAAAAACTGTTTTTTTCGTATTCTTATTTTCGGAACCAAGTTTGGACAGCCACTGTATAGGGAAAATGAATCCAGTTTTTTCTAAACTTTTGTGGACATATTTCTGGCATAACCTATTATTCCACTGTAAAATTTGGTAAGAAAATATTGAACGGTTTGAAAGTTATTAACTGTCAAAGTTTGGAAAAAATAAGGACTTGAAAATAAGGTCATTTTTACCTCATTGTTGGAAAATGATTTCACCAATAAAAAATGCTCATTTTGACCTAAGATTTTACAAAGACCTAAATGGCATAACAAAAATAGAATTGGGAAATTTTGGTAACAATTGGGTAAGTAAATTTCAAGTTATGAGCTAACGAAGAATGTAGTTAAAAATGTGAAAAATAGGCTTTTCACACTTAGTGTAAAAATGAGATTTTGGAACATAAGGTAAAAAGTAAAATTTTGCTTATTTCAAGATATAAATTGATAAGTCTTGAAAACATATTTTCACTAATATTACCCCTTTGATTTTAAATGAATTATTTTTATTAAAGAGTTTTTATTCTTTTTAAAAATAAGAGATTTAATTTATTAATAGTTAATAAATTAAAAGAGGGTTTAAAACCCTATATTTTGAGAAAATAATTAAATGAATTAATTTTCTAGTAAGTAAAATTGATTAATTGAATTTGGAAAAATAATTAGTCAAGATGGGAAATTTTTAACGGTTTTCCTAATTAAGACAAATTAGGCAATTTTCTTAAAACGGTTTTTAGATATTAAAACCATAAGAAAAATAAAAGGAAAATTTTAAGAGTTTATTTTCTTTAAAAATAATTAAGGAATTTATTAGTATTTTCTGGATATAATACCGGCTAAAATCTTTCACATTTTTACCGACTAGTCGAAAGTGCGGTTTAATAGCGATATCTTGAAAGAATAAGATTTTTAGTGAATTGTGGGAAAATACCATTGTGATACCCGAGCCTAGGTATCGAGACCTTAGGATAGGTCTCCCCGAGACTTAGGGTTTAGTCTCGAATATTTTGTATGAATTTCCTTAATAGGTTTAAAACCAAATAAGGATTATAAATCCTTACAAATGACTTTTATTAAAATGACCAAACTGCCCAAAATAATAATAATGAATTATGAGTGCCATAATTAATCCGAGTATACTGTATGGATAACTACAGTATTGGATAAGCATAACTAGACTGAGCGTTGGAGGGTGAAAACCTGCTGAGCGCTAAGGACTCCAAGTAAGTCAACTTATATTGTATGGCTGCAACATGAAATGATTATTGTCTTGTATGTTAGTGTAGGGATACATGCACATATATAGACTGTCATAGAAAGTTGCTTAGAGACGTTAGTCTAGTGAGTGCTGATTTAGAAAATATGAACGGTAGATGTCCGTCATATCCTAGACAGTTGATCCCCGTCACACTGCTTGATTTTATTTATGTCCGGTTCATTATCGCGACAAGTGGCCATGAGATGAGGATAAGCTGGTTAAACCTAGGGGCGTCAAAATAAATGGGACCTAGGGGCCCTCATGCTTACTTAATCATTGGACGATTAGAATCCGAGCAACTGCTCTGATAAGTTATTCCCGGATAGCAGCCGAGAATATTGGCCATTCAGTGAGAGTGCCTAGAGATACTAGGGGTTGCCAAGAGTGAGTGAGGCTGAACACCCTAGGGGCAACTGCTCACCAGCACCACTGATTAACATAGAAGTCTCTGTAAAACTGTGTAAATTGGATTACACTCTTGGATAAGTAGCGATGCCCTAGGTAACACGATAGTTACCCTTGATGAGAATATTTATTGGCTAGATCTTAGTGTGGAGACTCGATTCTCTTTTACAGATTAGCAATTATGTTGGAGGGCGCGTTACACCTGAATTGTTGGAAATTGTCGAGCGTTGGTCTCGAATTATATTACGATATAATATATCTGCTTGCTCTGGGATTTTCTGAGTGCAGGGACATAATTGTTGATAAGATATAGTTGTGATATAATATATCTGCTTGCTCTGGGATTTTCTGAGTGCAGGGATATAATTGTTGATAAGATATAGTTGTGATATAATATATCTGCTTGTTCGGGGATTTTTCTGAGTGCAGGATTTTTATCTAGTTATGAATTAATTTATCCTTGGTTATCAGGCATGACCATAAGTTTGCCAGGATGCTTTAGCATTGTTGAAATTGATTGTGTAGGGTCCGGATGGGTCCGAAACCCTAATTCTCTACATGCTTTGTTTGAAAGTTGATCTTACTAAGCGTTTTCGCTTACCTAGTTGTTTCATGTTGTAGGTAAGGGCAAGGGCAAGGCTGAGCAGTGAGCACTGGAGTCTTCCTTGCAAATGTACATGTGGACTGACCTTTCGGGAAGCGGTTTTATTTTTGGAAATGTTGTGTAATTTTCCCAAACTAGGCTCACTCTACTCTTTATAAAACATGTTTGTAACTAAATGTTAAGTATGACCATACGACTTTTTAAAAAGTTTTTTTTTACTATGGGTTTTTGAGACATTTTGTTAAATGAAAACATTTATATTTCCGCATTATCGAGTCTTGAAAATCTGGGTCGTTACAGGGGGGTGGGGGGGGGGGGGGGGGGCGCTGCAACCCAGCTCATGAGCATCACGGTCTGCATGCCCAAAATGCCCTGGGAGGGCTCTCTGTTTTAAGGGCACGCTACGACTCTAGGGGGCAAGTCGTGGCCCGCCTCCCCTAGATGCATGGGGGCCTTGCCTCTGACTTGAGGCGTATCGTGAACCTTAGGGCTAGGTCAGGGCCTGCCTAGGGAACTTGGGCCTAGGTTAGCTTTTACGCTTGGGAAAGCTCGGGGGTTCGAACCTAAGCACCCGTGGTGATTTCTACTACCCAGTTTAGTAGAATTCAAAGTCCTAGAGGCTAGGTATTGTTTCCTAAACATTTATTTGAGATTTGAATTGATAGTTACCAATTGATACTGTGACTAGGTTTATCGCTAAGGCTCAAGACTGAGGATCATGCTCTGGACCGTTATTATTTCTTTGCTCAGGATTCAAGGTAAGAAAACTGCACCCATGTGGTCGTGTTTGGGACTATGGTTTGTATCTGGAGATATGCATTACGTAACTGTAATAAATGAAATAAATAAAGAAACTATTCTAATCTAAAAGTCAGGATCTTCTACATCTGACCCTTCATCTAACATATCATCATCTATGTAACGACCCAAAATTACTAATAAGGCTTTAAGGGCCTTGATTAGTGTGGTGGGAGGGCATAATTGGAAGCTATGTGAATTACTGTTAACATTGCATGTTTATGAGTATTAGATTAGCATGCGGGCCCTATTTAGCTTGTAAGGGCATAATTGTAATTTTGGCCCGTTAGGGCATAAATGTGATTATTTGTGATAAACTGTTGAGACCACATTATTATGTGTATATATATTTGCAGCATACGGCACAAAGCGATCCTATGGAGCATGTTAGCGAGAAAGTCACAACGGGACCCGATACCCCACTCGGGGTGAGTCAAGGGGTATTTTGGGTAATAGACATTTCTTTGGGTTATTGAGTTATGAAAATGAATAATTGGAGATATATTTGAGTTTAGGAATCTTAGGAGGCAATACTGGGGAAATTCACCATTTTGCCCTCGGGGATATTTTTGGTACCCCGAGCCTTGGGATTAACATAAGAGGCTTAAGTTAGATAAGGCAAAAAGGCAAAGAAATGAATAGAAGGCTGCCTGAACCTACTTCCTCTTTCTCTTTCTCTTTCCTCTCAAGAGGTTCTTCCAAGCTAGCCATGGAAACCAAGGGAACTTGGGCTAGAAACTCAGGGATTTGAGCTAAGAATCTTGGGGAGTATTTCAGTAGAAAATTAGAGGTTCAAGCAGGAATTTAGGTAAGCATTGAATTATGAATTCTATAGCTTTGGCTGGGTTCTTAATATTGATGATTGATTTGAGGCTAGGAACTTGGGGATTAGCTCTGAAACTACTAGGTGGGTTTGTTCTTCAGAATAGGTAAGCTTTTAATTATTGTTTAGCACTTGAATTCTGTGAATTGCTAGATGTTTTAGGAGGTTTATTAGCTTTTGGGTTTCAAGGATTGAAGTGTGATTTGGATGAGTCTCTAGGCTAGTTTTCCTATGGGTTTTGCTACTGGAAGTATATTAGAACTGTTGTGATAATTAAAATATGTTATAGGGATGATTTTTGGTTAGTTTGGTAGAGATTTGGTGGATGAAAATGGATTTTTTTTGGGTTCGAAGGGGTTAGGCCGCGTCTTAGTTCTTTGTGTGCTACAGCCCTCTAGAACAGAGGTATACCAAGAAGGAGGGCAGGTCGTGGCATGGGAAACTTAGGGCCGTGGCTCGTGTGTATTGTTTGGGGAGGCTAGGCCTCTGGTAGGGGGCGGGCCGCAGCATGGAGGGCCTAGGGCCGCGACTCTTAAAGGCATTTTTGTCCTTGAGGAGGTTTAAGGTGTAGGAACTTAACCTAGGGTGCTTGGGATCGAGTCCACTGCCGTGCTTGGTGGAACTTGATGTCTCGATGGCTAGAACTTGGTCTGGAAACCTTTATTCACTTGTTATTGATGGAATCCTTTATCATGGTTGTAACTAGGTTAATGCTAGGGCTCGGGGCAGGATCGTGCTCGAGGGTCGTCTTTCTCAATCAAAGTACTCGAAAATTTAAGGTAAGAAACTACACCAGGTTATATGGTTATGTTGGGATTAAGAGTTCCCTATAATTGTATGTGATCTCATATGATGGTATTATGCCATGGGCACTTGACATGAACGCCCTGTGAGTGCCGGAATCTAAATTTGCGCACAGGACGCGGCTTGGCCACTTGTAGTCGAGGACATCTTAATAATCACTGATTTCAGTTTAAGCGGACCGGAGTTAGTGGATTGAACAGTGGGCTTGGCCTAAGCGAGCCAAAGACAGTGGATTAAACACAGGGTGCGGCCTAAGAGCGTCGACCGTAGTTATTGCATGACATGTGTGTTGTTGTTAATTTGATGTATATGATATGCTGAATATCTGGATGTTAACTCATTGGCTTATTGACAGTTATCCTTGATTAAGTGAATGCTATGGCTTGCTGGATAATTGATTAATGTCTTGTAAATCACTTAGTTATACTCTATGAACTATTTGGTTATCAATATTAATTGTGATATGATGTTATAGTTTTCTTGCTGGGCCTCGGCTCATGGGTGCTACGTGGTGCAGGTAAAGGCAAGGGTAAGATGAATCGACCATGGGTGGGAGAGCTCTGGGGGCGATATTGTAACGACCCAAATTTCCTAATAAGGTTTAGGACCTTGATTAGGAGGCCGGGAGTGTAACGACCCAAATCCGCTAATAAGGCTTGAGGACCTTGATTAGAGTGACAGGAGGGCATGATGGGATTTATGTGTGATTTTAATGATTTAAATGCATGGTTATGATTTAAAGCATGTTATATGACCATTTGTTTATCTGAGATGCATGACTATGTATGTTAGTATGCATGTAGGCCCGGATCGTGTTAGAAGGGCATAATTGTAATTTTGGCCGTGTTGGGCATAACTGCATTGATATGTGATGATTGTTGAGACCACAGTGGTATGTGGGTGTATCAGTGGTTTGTGACTTGAGGCGATCCTAGTGAGCAGGCTAGCGGAAAGTCTTAGCGGGAATTTATACCCGGCTCGGGGCGAGCCTGGGGGTATGAACAGGAATTCAGAGAAATAGATTGAGATTTATTTTGATGATGGGGAATATTTATTTGGTGGTTTATCAGGTGTTGGAAAGCAACGGGAAAATATTAGCGACACTTGAGGATTAGCGGGAATTGGGTAAATGACTAAAATGGCCCTACTTGGATAAAAGGGGTTTAGAATTAATAGGGAGGGCATTTTGGTCAATTGGCTTTTGAAGATAGAATAAATGAGGTTTTATACACTTAGTGGATTTTGTAGAATAGAGTAAAGGGCTGAAAAAGAAAGGAAAAAGGAAAGAAAGAAAAGAGAGAAAACTGATGGGTTTCCTAAGGGATCGGTTTGGGGGTTCTAGCACCTCTTCTCTTCAAATTTCTTGGGGCAAAGCTTAGTGGAGAGCAAGGATAGGCTGAGCATCAAGGATCTTGGGTTAGACTTGAAGATTTGGCAAGAACACATCAATGTTTGAGGTAAGTTTTAGAGTTTTCAGTTTTGGGTTTTAACTGGTTTGGGCTGTGTATCTAAGCTGGATTGATGGGAATCTTAGGGGATTTCTGGGCAAGCTTTGAGGGAGAGCAAGCTAAGGAGGCCTAGGGTTGAATCAAGGTCGAAATTTGCAGCAATGGTATGATTTCTAAGACTCTATCTTTGTGGTTTGCATGAATTTCTGGTTTAGGGTTGTTCATGGTAGATTTTGAGATTTGGGTTGAATGTGCTTGGGTTTTGAGTTCTTGGGATGCTTGGGATGAGTGTGAGATGTTTATAAGCTTGATTTTGGGCTTGGAAAAGGTTTGGACAAGTTTGGGATTGAATTGGTTGAAGGAAATCGCAGAAATGCGATTTTGGGTTTTCTGGGCTGCAACTAGCGCTACAGCGCTAGTCAGTGGGCGTTGTAGCGCTAGTCCCTGTTTCTGGGGGGTGCATTCTGCTTGTAGCGCTACAGCGCCCTCTTTAGAGCGCTGTAGCGCTGCACTGTTCACAGAGGGGAATTTTTGAGTTTTGATGAGGGATTTTTACCTAGGGTTCGGGGCTTGATTCCGCCACTTTGTTTTGGGGATTTAGGACTTCCCGGGGGCTCGGGATTGGTCCCGAGGCTAGGTATTCGGACTTGGGGTTCGGTGTTGACTTTGACCTATGTTTGTGCCTAGGTGTGCGCTAAGGCTCGAGTGGGATCGTGCTCAAGGAGTCAGGTGATTTTAACTATCGAATTGTCAGGTAAGAAAACTATAACACCCGTAGGATAGGGCGTGGGCCCATAGTGTGATTGCCGGGCATGGCCCTATATTGCATGTTGCATGATGAGATGATTGCCGGGCATGGCCCTATATTGCATTACATGTTAGGGTGTAGACTTAAATGAATTAATATTTATTGAAATGTTGTTGTGTTATGCTATATGTGTGATTATAGTAAATTGAACGGCAAGGGCCGAGAACGGCGTAGGCCGGGTACGGCAGTGGGGCCGGAAGTAACACCTAGCACATGGGATGCTATAGTCAGGGCGGGGCCCGGTGGATACATGAGTTATTCTTACGGTGAGAACCGGTACCCCAGGGCTTTGGTAAGGTTTCTGGGGCGGCATGGCCGTGTTTGCTTAGTCTAATGGTTGACTTGTTTTCTGTGGATTATCTGTTATGATTTACTGTATATTTGCATATGTTATGTTCTGCATGAGTTTTCTTGCCGGGCTTCGGCTCACGGGTGCTCTGTGTTGCAGGTAAGGGCAATGGCTGAGTCAACCAACCATGAGTACGGAGAGCGTGAAGCGACGCGTACATGTTTGGCATGCCCGACTGCTTTGGTTGGGGGTTTATTTGAAAATGGCTGTAATAATCTATGATTTTTATGATTTATCAACTGTAAACTTATTTCAAGATGTAATTAGTTTTCAAACCTTATTTTGGGATCCCAAATGTTTAATACTAGCAGTTTTAAATGAAACGACGCATTTTCTAAGATTACAGCCTTAAATTTTAATTAGTCACACTTTTGTCTCAAAACCTCGGTTAGCGAGTTCATTGCACACTGTTTTGTCTTAAAAATCACTTAGTAACTGCTCTAAGGATGTAGGGCGTTACAGGGAGGGCCATAATTGATTTACTGTGTTATTATATGATTATATGCATGATTATGTAGGTCATATTATTATATGATGATAAAGGCATGCATGGGACTATATACTCTGTTGTGAGGGAATTATGGTAATTTGGCTCATTGAGATCGTAATTGTGTATTTGTGTGTATATTGGTAAGCTAATGTTGAGACCACATTATCATGTGGATATATCAGTGATCTGTGACTCGAGACGATCCTAGTGAACAGATTAGCGAAAAAGTCATGGCGGGGATTTATACCCGGTTCGAGGTGCGCCTGGGGGTATAAAGGAGGATTTAGTAAGCATATTGGGGACTATTTTGACATTGAGGAATATTATTGGTAGTTAATTAGGTATTGGGTAGTAAACGGTGAATATTAGAGACACTCGAGGAGTTAGCAGGAATTGGGATGAAATGACTAAAATGCCCTTAAGTGGACTAAAAGGTTAGAAATAAAAGGGAGGGCATTAAGGTCATTTGGCTTTTTAAAGATGGGTATTACTGAGGTTTTGTGTTAGTGGAAGTGGTAGAATACTTCAGAAGTCTGAAGAAGGAAAAGAAAGAAAAGAGAAAGGAGAGGAAAACAGAGAGTTTTCTCTTGGGTTGGTTTGTGGTTCTCTCACCACTTTTCTGGGGTTTTCTTGGAGCAAAGCTCAGAGGAGAGCTAGGTTAGGCTAAGCATCAAGAATCCTAAGCTAGGAATGGAGAAGTGGCAGAGGATTAGCATGAACACCCTAACAATTGAGGTAAGGTTCTATAGAGTTCTTCAGTTTCTGGTTTTGGTTTTGAACTATGGTTCTTAAGTTTAATCTGATGGGGACTTTAGGGAATTCAGGACAAAGGGTGAGGAAAAGAAAGCTAGGGAGGTGTAGAGGTTGTCTTAAAATCTAACTCCATTAAAGGTATGAATACTAAGCCTCTAACTCTGATGTTTTGACTGGTTTTGCTGAGTTTCTGAGCTTAGGGACAACTATGGTGAATTTTTTGATTAGAGATGCATGTGATTGGGTTTTGAGTTTTTGGGGTGCTTGGGATGAGTGGAGTATGTTTATAAGGTTGTTTTTGAGGTTGGCAAAGGTTAGGAGAAGTTTTGGTTGAGTTTGGTTCGAGGAAATCGTAGGAAGAGAAATTTGGAGTTGGCCTGCCTGTGACTAGTGCTACAGCACTAGCCTTTGGGCGCTGTAGCGCTAGGCCATGTATGCTGAGAGGATTTTTGCTTCTGTTTGTAGCGCTGTAGCGCCCTCCTAAGAGCGTTGTAGTGCTGCCCTGTTTTCAGAAAGGGATTTTAGGGTTATTTGCAAGGGTTTTTGACCAATGGTTTGGGGTTTGGTTCCACCACCTTGTTTGGTGGAACTAGAACTTCCCGGGGGCTCGGGATTGGTCCCGAGGCTAGGTTTTGGACTTGAGGTTTGATGATGAATTTGACCTATGATTGTGTTTAGGTGAGCGCTAGGGCTCGAGAGGGATCGTGCTCAAGGAGTCAAGTGATCAAAGCTAGCAAATCGAAAGGTAAGAAAGCTGCACCTGAATATGTGGTTAGGTTGGGACTAAGTGATTCCCTATGTATGTATGCATTGTTATGTGGATGTGATTAACCATGTGGACACGATGGGACTAAGAGCTCCCTATATTTGTATATCATGTCATGAGATGGTATTATTATGCCATGGGACATGCGATAATCGGCCTAAGAGTGTCGGAATCAATATTTGTGTACTGAGGCGCGGCTCAGCCACTGGTAGCTGAGGCAGCTTATGTATCACTGAGCTCGATTAAGCGGGCCGGAGTCAGTGAGTATTACACTGGGGGCGGCCCAAGAGAGCTAAAGACAGTGTGTTAAATGGAGGGTGCGACTAAGGGCGCTAACCCTGAATATCATTCAATGATGTGATAAACTGTTGATTATGATCGTGAATATTATGTTATGAAGATGATTTGTTGGCTGTCTGGATGACAAACTGTTAATCTGATGTGTGTTATCACTGATTGGATAAATGCTATGAAACGCTAAATTCCTGGTTGTGCATTGTGGGATATTTGGTAAATGATGTTGAACTTGTTATGTTATTATGCTTTCTTGCTGGGCCTCGGCTCACTGGTGCTACGTGGTGTAGGTAAAGGCGAGGGTAGGCTGAGTCAACCATGAGTTGGAGAGCTCTTGGGGCAAGGTGTACATTGTCAGCTGCTCGGCCGCCACGGTCGAGGAATTATACAGGGACGGAAACCTAAAATGTATATTTTTCCATTAGAGTGGCTTGAATTATTTGTAACTCTTGGAATTTGTTGTAACCAAGACGTTTAAACCCTGTTTTGAGTTTCCTTGTATTAAACTGTCATTTTTAATGAAAATAGCCTATTTGTGACCAAAATCTTTTATTCCTAATCTGTTGATGACACTGAATTCACACTTTGTTTAAATGACTTGATTAGCAAGTCTTGCACTATTTAAAACACACAGTGTAACGGTCTTGGTTATCCAGGGCGTTACAGATATGTACATTGTCAGTTGCTCGGCCGGTACGGTCGAGGGATTGTACAGGGAAGGAAACCTAAAATGTGTATTTTTCCATTAGAGTGGCTTTGATTATTTATAACATTTGAAAATCTTGTAAATATGTCATTTAAACCCTGTTTTGGGATCCCATGTACCAAACATTTATTTTATTGGAAATTATTCGTTTATAAAGAAAATCTTTTAAACCTAACCTGTTTTTGTCTTGAGATTCACATTTTTACTTAAATGACTTGGTTAGCAAGTCTCGCACTATTTTAAATACACAGTGTAACAGTCTTGGTTATCCAGGGCGTTACAATCTATCTCCTCATAATCATCATTATCTTGAGCCTCAAAATTTCCTCTAGGAAGATTCATAAAGATTCTATGTTTTTGCTTATTTGTGAATTGGAATTCCATCTTAGAGGTGAACCTAAGTATGAGAAAATAATATCTCATAGCTACTAGTAATTCATCTTCATCATCTATAGTCTCCCATATTTCTTCTAAAGCTGCAATTACATTAGGATAATCTTTAAAAGGTCTAATCACTAAAACATATTGCTCTGTTGCTCTCATCATGATTTGCTTAGTTGTTTGGAGGTGACCCATCTCATTGTGGAATAAGAGTAATCTCCGAGTGATTCTTTCTAGCACTCCTACTGTATTTCTTGGCTCTCTAATTCTTTTCAAGGCCTTAATGGCTAGGATATCCTCATAGGTTAAGGCTCCATCCATTCTTAACTGAAAACATAAGACTGAAACGTTAGCTAAACACATAAACTTAACAACTATAACATAAACACTTACATTGACGGTTAGATTCAGAGCTTGATCGTGTGTATCAAGGAGAACTTCATGCAAATGGACCGTTGCTCTAATACCAACTGTAATGAACCAAATATTTCTAAGATCTTGGACCATTATGAAACTACTACACATAGCTACTTTATCAGATAAAACATACATATGAAATAATCATAATTTTATTGAAACTCTAAAATAATATTGTATCAATAACATAAAGTGTAAAATAAAATGTGATATGGTATGGGATCCCATTGTTTACAAAACATAAAACATAATTTTAAATACTAATTGCGGAATTACAAAAGAACATGATTCAAAAGACTAAAAGAAACGTCATCGTCGATCGACACACAGTCCATTCGTTCCATTCATCCTCAACACACAAGCCAAGCTACGAAGAATCCTTCCGTCATCCATATCATTTTCCTACATCACACTAAAAGTAAAGGAGTGAGCCTAATGCCCAATAAGGAAAATCTACTGACAATCATAATTCATAAGCATAAGACTACACTATAAAACATATGACTATCAAAAAAACATATATCATATAAGACTACAATGGCCATCATACTTCTTGGAGGCTCTGATCAAATGCTTGAAGAATGAAGAAAATGGCTGAGTATTAGGTCCTATTTATAGAGTTTAAGAAGTGAAACTAACCCCTTTTAATTTGAATAAATAAATGATTATAAAATGAAAAAGATTTGAATTTTCGTTCGATTGACACCCAGAAGTCGGTCAAAATCATTCAAAGGCAGGTTCAAGTGGTTAAGGCTATTTTTAAAATTTGAAAAGTCAAACTTTCAAATGTATACTCATGGAGCCGATATATCGCCTCCCCCTATTTTCCCGAGGCTTGTTCGATCGTTTGTGCAAAGTTGACGTGTTTTCTGTATCTTCTGTAGGCGATTTATCGACCCCTATGTTGCGATATATCGGCATATGTAGATATATTAAACACGTATTTGGACTTTTTCAACATTATTTGAATTGGTTAAACAGCTCTGACTGAGTCATAATACGATCCTAATAGCTGCTTGAAGGTTATAGAGCTTCTACATCTTTCTTTTATTAAATCTATTTGTGGATGCCAAAAATCCACCAAAGAAAAAAAATCTATAGTCCCTGGTTGGAGGACAGGGATAACAGTCACTTGGTCATGTCACTAGGTTTGTGCCCATAGGTCTCATGAGACCACGTTCTAGCCAAAACTCTTAAAACCTCGTAAGTCTCTACCTTTCAGGAGACTAAGTCACCTTATGCCAAGGAACCACGAACCATTACGCCTGGCGAGACCCGCATGCTCAACAGGACCATCCTGCCTCACATGCGGCCAAGGAACCTCGCACACTGATGCCTCGGCCAGGAGGGCCTCACGTGCACGATGGTGGCCTCGCACACATGCTGGTGTCTTAGCCAGGAGGGCCTCGCGCGCACATCGGTGTCTCAGCTAGGAGGGCCTTGCGCGGGTGCTCCAGCCGTCCATGCACCTTGCCTTGCCTGCCTCAATGGAGACCCCATGGTCTCGCCTAGGTGTCATCTCGTGCGAGTGTTCTAGCCACCTCGTGCCTTATGTAGCTGCGGCCCCCGTCTCACGCTTAGGTGATGCCCACCTACGGACCGCGCCCAGGCACCATCTCGCACATGCGTCTCGTAGCAGCCAAGCAACGTTGGCTCGATGGTCTCATGGCCTCCGTCTCACGCTTAGGTGATGCCCACCTATGGACTGTGCCCATCAGCACCTCGTGCCCCTCAGTGCCTCACACCCCTCATTGCCTTGCGCCCATCAGCGCCTCGTGTCCCTCAGTGCCTCGCGCCCATCAGTGCCTCGTGCCCATTAGCGCCTCACTCCCATCAGTGCCTCGTGCCCATCAGGGCCTCGCACCCATCAGTTCCTCATGCCCCTCAATGCCTCATGCCCATCAGGGCCTCACACCCCTCAGTGCCTTGTGCCCCTCAGTGCCTCGCGCCAATCAGGGCCTCGCACCCATCTGCGCCTCACGCCCCTCAGCGCCTCGTGCCCCTCAGGGCCTCGAGCCCATCAGGGGTGTCGCGAGGGCCTTCCCTCACAGGCATCTTGAAACCATGTCATCTGAGGCAGCGCATAAGTGTTTCAATACATTATGCTCATGGGAATAAGATGCCTTGTGAGAGTAAGAACTCACGTATGACTCAAAGAGCTAGTACAGGTACGAAATGCACCTACTAACCAAGAGGAATTAGAGTACGGATATGATGTCAACGCCAGACAAGTAGTGGCAGTACAAGAATGGTAGATGGTGAGGACTCCCTCAGCACACTTATGAGGTCCTTACCCGACAAGTAGTGGAGGCATAATATGGTACCAAGATAAGAGTACTTTTGCAGGCCCCTGACAAGTACTAGAGTCGACCACCAGTCCTTCAACACCACTACGACTTGTGCCACAACCCCGACAGTGTACCTATGTACTATCTTGTCCCTTAGGACCACGATGTACGAGGAGCCATTAGAGCTTCAATATAAATAGACTTTCACCCCTCCAGCAAAGGGGTTGGAAAAATCATTGTACACTAAGGCTATTGTGCAATATACAAAGGCTTACTCCATTATTGATCTATGTTTTACCTTTCCTTAAGCTTATTCTATGTTCTTATCCAAATCTAAATATCTCCATAATTTGACGAGATTTCACCGTCAACACTATTCATCAAAATACTTAATTTCCTTAATAATCATGATTATGATAAGTGTCACGCTCATATTGGTTTTATCTAAACCTTAGGTTATAATAAATAATATCTCTATGACCAGCAATATTAATCAAACCTTATATTATAATTAATATTCTTAAACTATAGGTTAAACTTATAAAATCCATAACTGTTGCTATGAGTTTCCAACTAAGTCCCGACTTGAACCAAAATCCACGATAACTAACATACTACTAACCTATACTAACTACTACTACTATCTTGCTAGCTAAGTAAATATTTTGGGACTCTACAATTTTGGAGGTTGTAAATTATCACTTATACCCTATTTTTTGGATCCCATGTATTAACCATCTGTTTTAATGAAAATTAACCATTTATGATCAAAATCTTTTAACCCTAACCTGATGATTGACTTTAGGATCACATTTTTTGTTCAAATGACTTGAGTAGAAAGTCTTTCACTATTTCAAACACACAGTGTAACTGTCTCGGTTATCCAAGGCGTTACATCTTAGCCCCTCTATATCGAAGTTCTAGGATTCATAATCATGCCTACAAGATCTTCTTTCTATGTTTCATTCCTCATAAAGGTGTATCCGCCAGTTATCAACCACATGTTCCAAACCAATTCTGGTCATTACTTCATTCTAAATGTAATACATTACTGTCAACTTAATGTTCCACGCAGAGCATTTATGTACTTATTCCACTTACCACCATAAATCAGGAACAACCATTTTTTTTCTACACACGAGCGCACCCTAATTCTTGATGTACCGCACAAATATTCCACGTTCTAACCAAGGACAATGTCCTTTGCATCGTTTTCCTGTACCAGTCCATCACGTGCGTATTCTATTACCATGGCATGTAAATAAATCTTTACTTCGACTTCTAAAAATTTGGCACATAGTTATCCATTCAGTTAAACTTTAGGTTATTATGTTACTTCACTCAAGGTATGGCTGTCCTTGAAGATGCTTCAAGAAGTTGCCAATGTGTCCAATTTGTTTCACTGTGCTTCTCGCCCCTAAGTTGTTCCTTTAGCGATTTTCTTATCATTTCCATCTTAATTACCTCATATATGATCCCATTACTTCCCATAGCATTACCTTGAATGTCCTCTGGAGAAATTAGAACTTGTCCCTCTTAGAACCTTACTTGTAACCATGATCACTTAGCCATGGTACTATCAATGAAGTTGTTATTTGCTTCCTACTTCTAACTGGGAGTTCTCTGAAACTTCCTTCATCAATCTTAATACAACTTGCCCATACCATCCCTTTACTCTTTGCTTGTTGAACATACCTTGGCCGCTGAAGCATTGGTTTGTTTAAGCCTTCACTAATAATCCATCACATCCTACTTATTGCAAGAAGTAATTTGTAAAATGTCTCTTTCCTTGATCCTCAGCGGGTAATAACCACATTGAGGGTCAATTCTTTGGCAATGATCCTACATTCTTGAAAAACAGTGTTGATGTGTCCCATGATGAGATGCTTTGTCTGATCAATCCTCATGTCAAATGTCATTCTTCCTAGTGTCCCTGATAGCAATTCTATACCTGCCTTAATCCCATTACACACTCATTCCCTTGACGAGACAGCAATCCTCATGAATCCTCGCACCCCATCTGAAACCTTACTGGCTGATCCAGCTCTTCATCGGGTCTAACTGATATAACCTTAGTGGTACCCTTCACAGTAGCTAGGCATCCCGTAACTGCAACCGGGTCCTTTCTTTTAAAACCCAAAAGTCACCATCATTCCTCACTGTAGCGTCCTAAATTTGCTAATAAGGCTTAGGGGTTTGATTAGCGTGCCTGGAGGGCAATAAGTGATTTATTATATTAATATTTGAATTCGATGACCATGTGAATAGAAATTGATACGAACCACACCAACGATTGTGGTGAAACCCGACACCAAATATGGCAGCCACCAAGAACACACGAATCTGGAATGATGAACCGCGACCCAATGCTTAGCCAAGCACGAACCTTGGTATAAGGAACACGCCACAAACGGTGATGGGAATCCGTTTGATAAGTCAGATTGAATGCCACAAGGAATACCCTTGATAAGTTCGAATAGTCTCTTCAAGAACTCAAGAAGAAAACCTCTCAATTTTCATTTCATCAAAATCTTCCATGCCAAACGTTTACAAGGCCTAATATAGCCGAAAATTACATCAAAGACAAGCCCCTTTGTCTTCCTAATGAAAACCCTAACAAGCACAATAGAAAGACTCTTGGACTCTCACAAGTCAAATGTTTGACTTTCACAAAAACAAAGACTAAATAAAAACGTGATTAAGTGACTGATTAAAATAAAAATACAAGATGCCAAAATCCAATAAGACTCATTACAAGAAGCTAAATATTGATCGAGCTCCTAAACTGAGTCTACTTTGATGAGCAGTAAAAGTCTTTGTTCTCCTTCAGTGTTGACCACGGTCTCCTCCTGTTTTTAGGACTCTGTGGACTAGGTTGTTAAGTTCTTCTTTGAATCTCTTGGTTCACACCCTCGTCACCGAACCAACTAGAACTTGACTTGGATCTTTAGTCTTGGTGTCCTCATCATTCCTCCCCTCTTGAGAAATATTTGACCTCAAATCGTCGCCTGCATCAAAAGGACTCAAATCAGAAACATTAAAAGTAGCACTAACAGTATACTCACCTGGTAAATTGAGTCTGTAGGCATTGTCACTGATCCTTTCTAGCACTTGAAACGGCCCATCTCCTCGAGGTAGAAATTTGGAACGTCTTTGTGCTGGGAATCGCTCTTTCCTCATGTGTAACCATACCCAATCACCGGGCTCAAAAACCTGCTTGTGACGACCCTTGTTAGCATCAAGTTGGTTAGTGTTTAAAAGAGCCTCCTTGTACATGAGTAAAATCATTGGCTGTTTTGTACGCAATGCTCGCTTAACCTCACTTTTTTTTGCATAAAAACTATTTTGTTTTCTCTCTAATTTTCCCTCATTGATCGAACTCTTCTCTTTCTATTCTCTCTCGCTTGATTCGACCCTTTTCTCTCTTTGTCTCTCTTTTTTCTCACTCTCATTCATTTTTTCACTCTCCTTCTTTTGCTCACTCAATTTTTGCAACCTCACTTGGTCTTCATATACGTGCTTTGGCGTCAATGGAGCTAGAGTGATTGTTCGTTGACGGAACGTGAATGAGTACTTGTTGGTGAAGCCATCATGCTGGACTCGCCGATCAAATAGCCAAGGCCTTCCTAGAAGGAGGTGTCCAACTTGCATTGGAACCACATCGCACAATACCTCATCCTCATATTTGCCAATTCGAAATGACACCAGAACTTGTTTTGTAACCCTCACTTCACCACTATCATTCAATCACTGTAACTTGTATGGACGAGGATGTTTAAGCGTTGGGAGCCCCAGCTTCTCAACCATGGAAGAACTAGCAACGTTAGTACAAATACCTCCATCAATAATCACACTACATACCTTGTCTTTCATATGACAACGAGTGTGAAAGATGTTCTCCCGCTGCACCTCTTCTTCCTCTTCTTTTGCTTGCAAATTTAAGGCTCGTCGTGTGACTAGTGCAAGCATCTCACCAGATTCTACCCCAAACTCCTCACCACCCATAGAAGCGTCCTCCAATGGTGGCATGTCATCAAGATCATCTTCTTCTTCGAAATCTATCTCTCCATTATCCCGAATTACCATAACTCGCTTGTTTGGGCATTGTCTAGCTATGTGACCTCTCCCCTTACATTTAAAACACTTAATCTCACTAGAACAGGACGAAGTAGGGGCTGTTCTACCTTGATAGGCTGTGGTTGTGGTGGCTAGTTTTGGCTCGGTTATAGGCTTGGGCGTGAAAGGGTTTTCTTCCTTCTTTGGATAGTTCAACCGCCAAGGTGTTGCACTTGAATTTTGTGGGATTTGTCTCGGATTTGAACTTGTACTACCCCTCTTGAGCTGCCTCTCAACTTTCATTGCCATATGCACCAAATCATCCAATTCCACATAATGGTGTAGCTCAACTGTATTAGCAATCTCTTGGTTCAATCCATTAAAAAACCTTGCCATTGTCGCCTCCCGATCTTCTTCCACACTGGCTCTAATCATAGCCATGTCTATCTCTTTGTAATACTCATCAACACTCTTGGAACCTTGACGAAGACCTTGCAACTTAAGGTATAGATCCCGATAGTAATGAGCTAGTACAAAACGTCGCCTCATCACCCTCTTCATACCATCCCAAGTCTCAATAGGACGATCTCCATTTCGCCTCCTGTTGATGCACAACTGATCCCACCAAACAACAGCATAATCAGTAAATTCAATTGCAGCAAGTTTTACCTTCTTCACTTCGGAGTAGTTGTGACAATAAAAAACGAACTCCATCTTCTTTTCCCACTCAAGGTATGCCTCGGGATCACTCTTCCCTTGAAATGCGGGGATTCTCATCTTAATATTTCCCAAATTATTGTCTACCCAGTTCCTAGCTTCTCTATCTCGGCCATACCTCCTATGGTTACCCTCTGACATCCTATCATATTCTTCCTCTAAATCGCCCCCATCAAACTCTCTTTCACCCTCAACATCCCGTTGTTGCACCCTGTTCCTCTGTGCCCTCCATTGCGTTCCCTCTTCTACCCTATCCAACCTCTCATGATTCTGCTCACACTCCGCCCTCATCATCCTTTGTATCTCCCCAATTATTGCTTGCATTTGTAGATTCGGATCCTCAAGTGGCGGAATATCATTGCTTGCATTTTTCTCTAGATTTTGTGCCATGATGGAAATCTGCAAAATAAGGTTAGAATAATATGGAGAAAAGACCTCACCACACTCCCTCACGTGTTTCACTCGAACAATATTACACTCAAATCCCCTCGTGTTTCACTCAATTTCAAAGGCTTTTAACCTCAAATAGGCTCACACCTCTGCCTTGTTCCACTCGCATTCTTCTTTAAGTTCTTTCAAAACTAATCACACAATATCATGGAGGATTCAAGTAGTAAATAAAACCAGAACAAACCAAAAGAACATAGAAAAATTGATGATTTTTGATACACTTGCGTGAGGAGTTGGCAAAAGAACCTCTAGGACATATGGAACTGATGATTTTTTATTTTTTATTTTTTTGGGTTCGGATCCTCTTGATTTTTCTTCTTCTTTCTTTTTTTTTTTTTTTTGATTTCTCAAACGCAGGTACAAGACACAAGAAAAACATATCAGACTTGGATTCGAAAACAAAACAACTCGGATTTCACAAAAGAGCAAGAGAATCTCAATGCAAATTTAGATTTTCACAATGAAAACAAGAGAAACTCACTGTCAATTCAGATTGCAAAATAAGTACAAGAGAAAGCTCAATGCCAATTCGGATTGCACAATAAGAACAAGAGAAAACTCAATGCCAATTCAGATTGCACAATAAGAACAAGAGAAAACTCAATGCCAATTCAGATTGCACAATAAGAACAAGAGAAAACTCAATGCCAATTCGGATTACACAATAAGAACAAGAGAAAACTCAATGCCAATTCAGATTACATAATAAGAACAAGAGAAACCGAAAGCACATTCGGATTTCACAACAAAACAAGAGGAACTCAATGAAAATTCGGTTTTTGACAATAAGAACCCTAATTCACGAATTCAGAAACAAAAAGAAAACAAATTAGGGGAAATTTCAGAAACCCTAATTCAATTGCACGATTTAAACAATGAAACGAAAAAAGAAAAACAAGGAAACAAATGAAATAAGGAAATCAACAAGCTCTAGAATAGTTTCGGAGTTCACAACAATTAAGGGAAACAAGGAAACAATTGAAACAAGGAAACAAATGAAATGAGGAAATTAACAAGCTCTAGAATAGTTTCGGATTTCACAACGAAACAAGGAAAAAGAAATCAAAACACGACTAGATGATGATTTTTTCTTTTTTTCAAAAAAACCTAATATAGAAACACGAATTGAAAGAAAAACACAAAGGAAAGGATAGGCCAAACCGGATGATCCTAAGCTCTGATACCAACTGATACAAACCATACCAACGATTGTGGTGAAACCCGACACCAAATATGGCAGCCACCAAGAACACACGAATCTGGAATGATGAACCGCGACCCAATGCTTAGCCAAGCACGAACCTTGGTATAAGGAACACGCCACAAACGGTGATGGGAATCCGTTTGATAAGTCAGATTGAACGCCACAAGGAATACCCTTGATAAGTTCGAATAGTCTCTTCAAGAACTCAAGAAGAAAACCTCTCAATTTTCATTTCATCAAAATCTGCCATGCCAAACGTTTACAAGGCCTAATATAGCCGAAAATTACATCAAAGACAAGCCCCTTTGTCTTCCTAATGAAAACCCTAACAAGCACAATAGAAAGACTCTTGGACTCTCACAAGTCAAATGTTTGACTTTCACAAAAACAAAGACTAAATAAAAACGTGATTAAGTGACTGATTAAAATAAAAATACAAGATGCCAAAATCCAATAAGACTCATTACAAGAAGCTAAATATTGATCGAGCTCCTAAACTGAGTCTACTTTGATGAGCAGTAAAAGTCTTTGTTCTCCTTCAGTGTTGACCACGGTCTCCTCCTGTTTTTAGGACTCTGTGGACTAGGTTGTTAAGTTCTTCTTTGAATCTCTTGGTTCACACCCTCGTCACCGAACCAACTAGAACTTGACGTGGATCTTTAGTCTTGGTGTCCTCATCAGAAATGCATATTTAGGTGAATTAAATATGCATGTGTAGGTGAATTAAATATGCATGTGGGTCCCATTTGCTTTATTAGGGGCATGTTTGTAATTTTAGCCCGTTGTGGGCCATAAATGCAATATTTTTTAATATTGTGATCTTTACCACGTGTGAGTGGTGATATATTTGTGATGCACGATCTGAGACAGTCCTCGAGAACGGTTTAGCTAGGAAGTCACAACAGGACCCAATACCCGACTCGGGGCAAGTCAAGGGATATTTTAGGTATCAGACATTTTACTAGGTTATCGGGTTATGTAAATAAATTTTTTGAGATATATTGGAAGTAGAACGTTTAGGAGGGAATATCTGGGAAATTTACCATTTTACCCTCGGGGACGTTTTTGGTACCCCGAGCCTTGGAGGTAACTTAAGTGACTTAGGCTAAGTAAGACAAAGCACATAAACACTTAAAATTTTCCCAAACCGACCCTATCTCCCTATAACTTGGTTTCTCTCTCTTTGGGAGCTTGAAGGCTGAAGAAAGTTCTAGGGGAATTAAGCAAGGAATTCAAAAATATAAGGCTTGGATTGTGGGAGGAGTGTAGAGTCCAAGAACTTTACTTAGCTAATTGTTAGTAGTATTATAGTATGTTTAGTGTTATCTTTGTTACTATGGATTTTTGGTTCAGACCGGGAATTATTTGGACACTCATAGTAGTACTTATAGATTTTCTAAGTTTAACCTATAGTTTAAGAATATTAAGTATAACCTAAGGTTTGATTAATGTGACTGATATTAAGGATTATATTATTATATTATAAGGTTTAGACATGAACCAATAGGATTTTAAGCACATGTTTTGAATGGTAATTAAGGATTAAGTATTTTTGAGGATTAAATTAAATAAGGGTAAAGTTTGAATGTTATAGGGTCAGTCAGCAGCTTTGAGTACGTTGAGGGCTTAGTCAAGGCTGTTTACTCCATTCAAACTTAGCTAAAAATGTGTAATTTCGTGTTTAAATATTCAGCGTATGCCGATATATCGCAGCTATAGGGGGCGATATATCGCAGCACGTAGATACGGAAAACACGAATCGATGCACGGTCGCCTCGGGAACAAAGGTCTAGGCGATATATCGCCTATAGGGGGCGATATATCGCCTCCACCAGCATGTTTTCAAATACTTTTGAATTCTTTTCCTTTCAGCCATTCAAACTCCTTCAACAGTCCAGCATCTTCTGAACGAGTCTTCAGCCTCTGCTGAACGATTATTCAAATGATTTTCACCTAAAAAGCCATTATTTTTATTCAAGTAAAATCAAGATATTTTCATTCCCAAACTCTATAAATAGGACCTAGTACCCAGCCATTATTCACCATTTGCTCTAAGTTCAGAAGCTGCTAGTGTTAAGTGAGTGTGAGAGTGTAAACACTTGGTTTGGGGGAAAAACTATAAGCTTAAACATCATAAGCTTATCAAACACTTTGGGAAGTGAGTTCTATAGTATTTCGGTGAATGTTAGATTGATCTTGCAAATCTTTGAGGTAAACCCAAAACTCTAGTTCCTTTCTGTATTTTATGTTATTTTCCTTTCTCAAAACCTTCTACTCAGTCCCCTAACCTTATTCTTATTTTGGTTAGGGAATCCAAGCTCTTAAGCATATAAGTCGGTAAGTATGTTTTTTTTTTTTGGTTTAGTCTTTCCATCTCTTTCATTTCATCTCCTTTCTTAGACTCACTCTTTCTTATGGTTTTAGGAGTGTTCCAAAAGTCCCAACTCAGTCCATAATCCCGGTAACTTTGGTAAGGAAAATAGGCTAGAATCTATATGTTTATGATTATGCTATTTTATGTGTTATGTTTTCATATGTTATATGTTACTGATGTGTATGTTGTAGGCTTGGGCATATGCCCTATTTGACTAACAAGACCCCAAAAAGATTGTGGGCATAAGCCTATTTAGCTGGTAGGACCCCACTAATCTCATGGGCATAAGCTTGTTTAGTCTATGGGACCCCAAGTAATAATGGCCATTATAATAAGTGAATTATGTGTTATGATATGTCTTTACGTTATTATGAAATTATGTTTATGTTTATGACTATGTGTTAGATTTTCCTTGCTGGGCATTAGGCTCACTCCTTTCTGTTTATGTGCAGGAAATAAGCTTTAGAGGCGTTAAGATTCGTGACGCTTGGAGGATGTGTATCGATGATGAATGGAGTCAAGGGGTCGAGCGTTAATCGATTCGAGGATGTAGTTTCGGTTTTATGTCTTTTTATATGTATTTTCCGCACTAATTATGTAATGTTTTATTATTTTAAATTATGTTTTTGTTTTAAAGACAATGGGATCCCATATCCGTTTTGGTATTTACTTTGTAAATAACTCTTATTTTGCAAGTTATTCAATAAATTATGGTATTTTCGTAAAAATGTAAGTTTTATGTATAGTTTCGATAATGGTCCAATTAGTCTAGATTAGTGGGTCATTACAGTTGGTATCAGAGCAACGGTTCCTTCGCATGAAGGTCTCCTCGATACACATGCTCAAAGCTCCGAATCGAACCGCCAAGTAAGTGTTTAAGTTACAAGTTACAAGTTACTTTGTCTATGTGTATAGCTAACAACTTTAGTGTTTATGTTTCAGTTAAAAATGAATGGAGCTTTAACCTACCAAGATATCCGAGCCATTAAGGCCTTAAAAAGAATAAGGGAGCCAAGAAACACCGTAGGAGCCCTAGAAAGGATTACTCGAAGGTTGCTTTTGTTTCACCAAGCGATAGGTGGCCTTCAAGAGGATAAACAAATAATGCTAAGATCAACGGAACAATATGTATTAGTGATTAGGTTGTTTAAAGATTTCCATCCTGTAATAGCAGCCTTAGAAGAAATATGGGAAGAAATGCGTGAGGAGGATGAACTACCCTTAGCAATGAGATACTACTTCCTCTTAGTTAGGTTTACCGCGAAATCTGAGTTTCAATTCACCAATGAGCAAAAGAATAGGATTCTCACCAACCTACCTGTAGGACGTTTCGATGCTCATGATAATGATGATTATGAGCAAATAGATGATGATATGCTAGATGACGGATCGGATGTAGAAGATCCCGATTTTTAGATTAGTAGTTTTTATTTGTTTTATTTACTTTTATGTTATGATTGTAATAAGTGAAATTGTTTTCCAAATGAATAACATGCTATTTGAATATCATGTGTGAGTTCGATTTTTTTTTACAATCATAATGAATACTAAATAAAATGAATAATGACTAAGTTCGGTGAGGGTGGATACGAATCAATGAACCTGGTTTCCTTATTGAGAGTTAGGGGGCCTTAGTAGTGGGAACGATTTTACTGATCCCAGCCCTCCCTCAATATGGTTAACTTTGGAACAAAGATAAGTTTCGAGCCTGAGAATTAAGTCATATAGGATGATTAGAAACACACTTAGAAAATAAAGATGACTTGTTTTTCTAAGTATAGAAACCCGCTCTAATAATAAATAAAGACCTATATAATTTTTTTCATAAGAAGTCATAATAAATAGGTCCGAGATATGTTTGTTTAGAATAAGTTTTTGCCTTAGAGCCTATTAGGAAAAATTTCTAACATGTTTCTTTTAACTGCTAGAACTCTGCTACGATGTCTCTCCGAAGATCTGCTCGCACCAACGGGAACGCTTCCAACGATGTTCCAGCGACCAATGCGGTCCCTACCGTTCGCCGAAGGAGAGTGCGTGTTACTGCTCGCCGCAACGCGCCGGCACAGCCAGCTGACAACACTGCAGAGATTGCCAGACTGCGACAACAAGTCGAGGAACTTCTGCAGCAACAACGCCAACAGGCTCAATCTCAGCCTCAGCCTCCGCCACAGCCACAGCCGCAGCCGCAGCCAATGGCCCCAGCACCCCAACAAGTTGGTCCATATGGGGGATGGCCTATGACGAACTACGCTCCATATCCTGTACAGCACATGGAGCCAGTGTACGAGAGGTTCCACAAGCAGCACGCTCCGAACTTCGAAGGGACTACGGACCCCTTTGAAGCAGAAGAATGGCTAAGGAATGTGGAGCCGATCTTAGCCCACATGAACCTCAGTAATGCTGACCGCATATCCTGCGTCTCATCTTTACTCAAGAAAGATGCTAGGATATGGTGGGATTTGGTCCAGCAATCCCACGATGCTTCCACTATGACGTGGACCCGATTTGTGGAGCTCTTCCACAAGAAGTACTACAATTCAGCAGTGCTTTCTACGAGAGTTGAGGAGTTCACCAATCTGAAGCAAGGGAATTTAACAGTGGCGGAATATGCTCGTCAGTTCGATCGCTTAGCCAAGTTCGCAGCAGAGTTGGTTCCAACCGACTATCTAAGGGTGAACAAGTTTGTTAGAGGACTTCGCCCGAAGATCGAGATGGGGGTGAAGTTAGCAAACCCGGGAAACACTTCATATGCCGACATTCTTGAGACGGCAATTGAAGTAGAAAGGTTGCAAGCCAACGTGAGCAAAGAAGAAGCCAGCAAGCCGGAACCTAGACAGCAGACCCAACCTCAGACCAGTCGGAATAACAATCAGTCCAGCAACAGTCAGTCCAACAACAACGGTAACGGACAGAAGAGAAGGCATCCTGACAACAAGCAAGTCGACAACAATAAAAGGGCACGGCCAAATAATGGGGGAAATAAGTCGAACTACGTGGAATACCCGTCCTGTGCCAAATGTCAGAAGAAGCACCCCAGAGAATGCCGTGCCAACACCAAGGAGTGTTTCAATTGTGGTCAAGAGGGGCATCGCAAGAAAGACTGTCCTCAGCAAAAGCCGGAAGGAAGGAAGGACGAAAAGATGGTTCCTGCTCGGGTTTTTGCTTTAACCCAAGGAGAGGCGGATGCTAGCAACAAGGTGATCACAGGTCAGGTTTCCATCCTCAATAAATTGTGTCATGTATTATTAGATTCGGGAGCCACCCATTCGTATATTTCGTTAGGAATGATAGATAAACTAGACAAACCTAGTGAAAGATTTAGAACTAGGTTTGCAACCGAGTTGCCTTCGGGCAAAGCAATTCTATCATCACAAATTGTACGAGGCATACCAATCAAGATTGAGGACAAGGAACTAGAAGGAGACCTGATAGAGTTGGTGATCAAAGATGTAACGACCCAAATTCGCTAATAAGGCTTAAGGGCCTTGATTAGTGTGCCAGGAGGGCAGGTTGGGATTTATGTGTGCTTTTATGAATTAAATGCATGATTATGATTTAAAGCATGTTATTTGGCTATTTGTTTAACTGAGATGCATGGCTATGTTTACTAGTATGCATGTAGGCCCGGATCGTGTTAGAAGGGCATAATTGTAATTTTGGCCATGTTGGGCATAACTGTATTGATATGTGATAACTGTATTCTGTGAATTGTACCACGTGGGTGTGGTTGTATTATTGTGATGCACGTGCCGAGACGGTTCTAGAGAGCTAGTTAACTCAAGAGTCACAACGGGATTTCTATACCCGGCTCGGGAGGAGCCTAGGGGTACCTCGGGAATTTTATGGTTAAGTTGAGATTTAGCGGGTAATGGTTATTGGAGATTTAGTAACCTGGGTAACCATTAGTTACTGCTGAGAGTAACAAGTTTTAGAAAGAAAATGGTAGAAATGAAATAGAAATGAAAAGACTTAAGTACCCTTGAGGTTTAGGTGGGAAAGGATAGCCAAGGAGGGGCAAAATGGTCATTTGGTTGGGAATTAGATAAATGGCAGCAGGTTTTATGGGGTAGACGGTTTGGGGCTTAACCATTTTGGTCTTGATAGTGTTTGAAGAGAAGAGAAAAGAGAGGGAAAAGCTAGGGCATGAGGAAGAAGAAGAAGAAGAAGAGAAGGAGAAGTTGGAGACCTAGGAGATGAAGGAAGCTTAGGGATGGATTCTCCATATGAGGTAAGGAATTTTATACACATTTAAGGCTTGATTATGTTATGGGTTAAGAATTTGAGCATGGGTTAAGTTTGATGTTTGAGTTTTTATTTTTTTCTGAAATTGAAATCAAGGATGTGGATTTTGGGGATTTGATTGGGTGTTTAGATGTTTTGGTGATGTTTATGGGTTGTTGGATGGTTTATTTGGAGTCTTGAGTTGGTTTTGGGGCTTGGGTGTGAGTTTGGGTTGATTTGGTAAGGTTTTAGCTCGGAGAAAACGCAGGAGAAAACCCAGAATTCTGGGTCTGCGAAGGCATGCCGCGACACAGGTTTTTCGTGCCGCGGCAAGGGAGCCTCTGACTGATGGGTGCCGCGGCACAAGGATGTGGTGCCGCGGCACAAGGCTAATTTCAGGGCATCATTTTTAGGCAATTTTAGGCCTTTGCTCCGGGGGTTCGGGGGATGCCTCCGGGGTGTTGTTCTAAGGTTTTAGGGGTCCCGAGAGTGCGGGATTGGTCCCGGAAAGTGGTTTTGGGTTGATTAGTAATGAGGGATGTTTCTTGTGTGTTGTGACTAGGTTCTTTGAGAGGCTCGTGCTAGAGGACCGTGCTCGCGGCTTTAGTGCATCAGGAGGCTCGGAATGCAGGTAAGAAAACTATAGCACCCGAGAATAGGGCATGGCCCCAGATTGTATTATGTGCAAATGTTTAACCTTAAATGAATCATGATGTGTGTGAATGGTTATTTCGAATGTACTATATGTGTGATTATGATGAAATGAACGGCCGTGGGCCGAGTACAGCGTAGGCCGGGGCGGCCGTGGGCCGAGTACGGCGTAAGCCAGGGCGGCCGTGGGCCGAAAGTAACACCTAGCACATGGGATGCTATAGTCAGGGCGGGGCCCGGTGGATACATGTGTTATGCTATATTCAGGGTGGGACCCAAGGGATACATGAGTTATCCTCGCGGTGAGAACCGATACCCCAGGGCTTTGGTAAGGTCTCTGGGGCGGCATGGCCGTGTTTGCTTAGTCTAATGGTTGACTTGTTTATTTGAGGATTATCTGTTATGATAAACTGTATACATTGCATATGTTATGTTCTGCATGAGTTTTCTTGCTGGGCTTCGGCTCACGGGTGCTCTGTGTTGCAGGTAGGGCAATGACTGAGTCAACCAACCATGAGTACGGAGAGCGTGAAGCGACGCGTACATGTTTGGCCTGCCCGACTGCTTTGGTTGGGGGTTTATTCAAAAATGGCTGTAATAACCTATGATTTTATGATTTCTCAACTGTAACCTTATTTCAAGATGTAATTAGTTTTCAAACCTTATTTTGGGATCCCAAATGTATAATAATAGAAGTTTTAATGAAACGACGCATTTTCAGAGATTACAGCCTTAACTTTTAACTAGTCATACTTTTGTTTCAAAACCTCGGTTAGCGAGTTCATTGCACATTGTTTTGTCTTAAAAACTCACTTAGTAACGGCTCTAAGGAAGTAGGGCGTTACAAAAGACTTCGACGTCATACTAGGCATGGATTGGCTAGCACGGCATGGCGCAACGATCGACTGCAGACGCAAGAAGGTGACATTCGATACTCCTGACGGCCAGAAACTGTGCTTCATGGGACAAGCTTCGGGACTACGCACCCCGTTAGTGTCATCTCTCAAAGCTCAGAAAATGATGGAGAAAGGATGTCAAGCGTTCTTAGCTAGCATCACGAATATGGAGAAGGAGACATCACTTAAAGTGGGAGATGTTCGGATTATACAAGTTTTTCCAGAAGTTTTCCCCGATGACTTGCTAGAATTGCCGCCAACTAGAGAAATAGACTTCACGATAGAATTAGTACCTGGCACCGAGCCTATCTCTAAGGCACCATACCGGATGGCACCTACGGAACTCAAGGAGTTAAAGACGCAGCTACAAGAACTCCTAGACTTGGGTTTCATTAGGACAAGCCATTCACCATGGGGAGCTCCGGTACTATTCGTGAAGAAGAAGGACGGAAGTATGCGCATGTGCATAGACTACTGTGAGCTGAATAAAGTAACAATTAAAAACAAATACCCGCTACCTCGGATCGATGATTTGTTTGATCAACTCCGAGGCGCGACTGTATTTTCTAAGATCGATTTACGGTCCGGGTATCATCAGCTCAAGGTAAAGGGAGAAGATATCCCTAAGACAGCCTTTAGGACTCGTTATGGACATTACGAGTTCTTGGTTATGTCTTTTGGTCTTACTAACGCGCCAGCCGCGTTTATGGACTTAATAAATAGGTTCTTCAAAGACTACTTGGATAAATTCGTCGTTGTGTTCATCGACGACATTTTAATTTACTCCAAGGATGAAGTGGAGCACGAGGAGCACTTGAGGATGATTTTGACCCGATTGAAGGAGCACCAACTCTACGCGATGTTCAAGAAATGCGAGTTTTGGCTCTCACAAGTGGCGTTCCTCGGGCACATTATATCGAAAGACGGAGTTGGAGTAGATCCATCGAAGGTAGAGGCCGTGAAGGATTGGCCTAGACCAAAGAACGCGTCGGAAGTAAGAAGCTTCTTAGGGCTAGCAGGTTACTATAGAAAGTTTGTAGAGGGCTTTTCTAAGATAGCCACTCCACTCACCAACCTGACCCGGAAGCAACAAAAGTTTAACTGGAATGATAAGTGTGAGGAAAGCTTCCAGTTGCTTAAGGATAAGCTTTGCTCAACCCCAGTACTTAGTGTCCCAACACCCAACGACAAGTTCGTTGTCTACTGTGATGCATCAAAGTTAGGATTGGGATGCGTACTGATGCAAAATGATAAGGTGATAGCCTACGCCTCACGTCAGTTAAAGGAGTATGAACAACGCTATGCAACTCACGATATGGAGTTGGCAGCGGTGGTCTTTGCGTTAAAAATCTGGCGCCATTATCTTTACGGAGAACGGTGCGAGATTTATACGGACCACAAAAGTTTAAAATACTTCTTCACTCAGAAGGAGCTTAACATGAGGCAGCGCCGGTGGTTGGAATTAGTAAAGGATTACGACTGCGAAATCCTTTACCACCCAGGGAAAGCGAATGTAGTTGCCGATGCACTTAGCCGAAAAAGTTATGGGAACTTAGCATCCTTATCCGGAATAGAAAAGCCACTACAACAGGAGCTTATCAGTGCCGGAATAGAAGTGGTTGTAGGCAAGCTGGCTAACTTGTCTATCCAATCGAATCTGCTAGAAGACATACGGAATGGTCAGAGACATGATGATTCGCTAGCAACGCACATGGATGCAGTCAGAGAAGGCAAGAATACAGATTTCTCAATATCCAGTCAAGGTTTATTGAGATATAAGGATCGGGTATGCGTGCCAGACGATCAAAGTATTAAGAAGACGATCCTAGAAGAAGCGCACAGCACCCCATACTCGGTTCATCCAGGGTCTACCAAGATGACTCATGACATCAAGACAGTCTATTGGTGGCCAGGGATGAAGAAGGACATAGCGGAGTATGTATCTAAGTGTCTGGTATGCCAGCAAGTGAAGGCGGAGCATCAGCGGCCTGCAGGATTATTGCAACCGCTTAGCATACCGGAGTGGAAGTGGGACGATATAGCCATGGACTTCGTGTCGGGTCTGCCAAAGACAAATAAGCAGCATGATTCTGGTTGGATAGTCATAGATAGAATAACCAAGTCGGCTCATTTTCTGCCTGTTAAGACTTCTTATACGGCAGACCAATATGCAGACATCTACATCCAAGAGATTGTAGGATTGCATGGAATCCCCAAGACGATAGTATCAGATAGAGGATCAGTGTTTACGTCAAGATTTTGGAGAAGCTTACAGCAAGCCATGGGTACTAAGTTAAGTCTTAGTACAGCTTTCCATCCTCAGACAGATGGGCAGTCAGAGCGTACGATTCAGATCTTAGAGGATATGCTACGCGCATGTGTACTTGACTTTGGACGATCGTGGAACAAGTACTTACCGCTGATCGAGTTCTCGTACAACAACAGCTACCAGTCGACGATCAAGATGGCACCTTATGAGTTGCTATATGGAAGAAGGTGCTGATCACCGTTGCACTGGGACGAGGTAGGAGAAAGGCAGCTTCTAGGGTCCGAAGCTGTTAGGCAAGCTCAAGAAGCAGTAACGCTTATTAGACAGAGTATGCTTGCTGCTCAAAGCCGTCAGAAGTGCTATGAGAATACCAAGCGACGCGATGTGGAGTTCCAAGTTGGAGATCAAGTCTTCCTGAAGATATCTCCTATGAAGGGTGTCAAGCGGTTCGGGAAGAAAGGCAAGCTCAGTCCCCGATTCATAGGTCCTTTTGAGATATTGGACAAAGTGGGACCAGTTGCGTATAGACTAGCCCTACCGCCAGCACTAGCCGATAGTCACAACATCTTCCACATTTCGATGCTACGCAAATATGTGTCAGACACATCTCACGTCCTCAAGTATGATACCATAGCGCTCCAGAAAGACTTAAGTTACGAGGAACGACCGGTTAGCATCCTAGATAGGGGGATGAAGCAGTTACGGTCTAAGAGCTTTCCTATAGTTAAAGTCCTATGGAGCAATAGTTCAGAACGCGAGGCAACGTGGGAGTTGGAAGAGGACATGCAGAGCCGGTATCCAGAGTTATTTGGTAAGTAAATTTCGAGGACGAAATTCTTTTTAGTAGGGGAGAATTGTAGAGTCCAAGAACTTTACTTAGCTAATTGTTAGTAGTATTATAGTATGTTTAGTGTTATCTTTGTTACTATGGATTTTTGGTTAAGACCGGGAATTATTTGGACACTCATAGTAGTACTTATAGATTTTCTAAGTTTAACCTATAGTTTAAGAATATTAAGTATAACCTAAGGTTTGATTAATGTGACTGATATTAAGGATTATATTATTATATTATAAGGTTTAGACATCAACCAATAGGATTTTAAGCACATGTTTTGAATGGTAATTAAGGATTAAGTATTTTTGAGCATTAAATTAAATAAGGGTAAAGTTTGAATGTTATAGGGTCAGTCAGCAACTTTGAGTACGTTGAGGGCTTAGTCAAGGCTGTTTACTCCATTCAAACTTAGCTAAAAATGTGTAATTTCGTGTTTAAATATTCAGCGTATGCCGATATATCGCAGCTATAGGGGGCGATATATCGCAGCACGTAGATACGGAAAACACGAATCGATGCACGGTCGCCTCGGGAACAAAGGTCCAGGCGATATATCGCCTATAGGGGGCGATATATCGCCTCCACCAGCATGTTTTCAAATACTTTTGAATTCTTTTCCTTTCAGCCATTCAAACTCCTTCAACAGTCCAGCATCTTCTGAACGAGTCTTCAGCCTCTGCTGAACGATTATTCAAATGATTTTCACCTAAAAAGCCATTATTTTTATTCAAGTAAAATCAAGATATTTTCATTCCCAAACTCTATAAATAGGACCTAGTACCCAGCCATTATTCACCATTTGCTCTAAGTTCAGAAGCTGCTAGTGTTAAGTGAGTGTGAGAGTGTAAACACTTGGTTTGGGGGAAAAACTATAAGCTTAAACATCATAAGCTTATCAAACACTTTGGGAAGTGAGTTCTATAGTATTTCGGTGAATGTTAGATTGATCTTGCAAATCTTTGAGGTAAACCCAAAACTCTAGTTCCTTTCTGTATTTTATGTTATTTTCCTTTCTCAAAACCTTCTACTCAGTCCCCTAACCTTATTCTTATTTTGGTTAGGGAATCCAAGCTCTTAAGCATATAAGTCGGTAAGTATGTTTTTTTTTTTTGGTTTAGTCTTTCCATCTCTTTCATTTCATCTCCTTTCTTAGACTCACTCTTTCTTATGGTTTTAGGAGTGTTCCAAAAGTCCCAACTCAGTCCATAATCCCAGTAACTTTGGTAAGGAAAATAGGCTAGAATCTATATGTTTATGATTATGCTATTTTATGTGTTATGTTTTCATATGTTATATGTTACTGATGTGTATGTTGTAGGCTTGGGCATATGCCCTATTTGACTAACAAGACCCCAAAAAGATTGTGGGCATAAGCCTATTTAGCTGGTAGGACCCCACTAATCTCATGGGCATAAGCTTGTTTAGTCTATGGGACCCCAAGTAATAATGGCCATTATAATAAGTGAATTATGTGTTATGATATGTCTTTACATTTATGAAATTATGTTTATGTTTATGACTATGTGTTAGATTTTCCTTGCTGGGCATTAGGCTCACTCCTTTCTGTTTATGTGCAGGAAATAAGCTTTAGAGGCGGTAAGATTCGTGACGCTTGGAGGATGTGTATCGATGATGAATGGAGTCAAGGGGCCGAGCGTTAATCGATTCGAGGATGTAGTTTCAGTTTTATGTCTTTTTATATGTATTTTCCGCACTAATTATGTAATGTTTTATTATTTTAAATTATGTTTTTGTTTTAAAGACAATGGGATCCCATATCCGTTTTGGTATTTACTTTGTAAATAACTCTTATTTTGCAAGTTATTCAATAAATTATGGTATTTTCGTAAAAATGTAAGTTTTATGTATAGTTTCGATAATGGTCCAATTAGTCTAGATTAGTGGGTCATTACAAGGAGTAAGCTTAGGAAGTTGAAGAGCAAGTGTGGCCTGAATTCATCCTTGATGTAAGAATCCTAGCATTAAATTTTTTGAGCTGATGTTGAGTTTTGTTTGAATTTTAAGTTTATGCATGTAAGCTGAATGGTGGATCACTCTTGGTTATTTGGGTGAGTTTTGGGATTAGTTTTTGTTAGGTTTTGCTGCTGGGACCATTCTTGAACTACTGTGACGATTAAATTGAGTTGTGGGTTAAATTGGCTGGGTTTTGGTTGTTAAAATGGGGGATTTTCTGGGTTCGAAGGGGGTTGGGTCGCGGCTCTGTTCTTGGTGAAGGGCGGGTCACGGCGCCCCTATGGTAGGTCCATCGCGCGCGTTTGCAGAAAGGGGAGGCTGAGCCTCTGGTTGAGGCGGGCCGTGGGACAAGGCCTTGGGGCCGTAACTCTTAAGGTGTTTTTGGACCCCGAGGAGGTTTTTGGCTCGGGAATCCAAAAGTTAAGGCTCGGGATGGATTTTATCACCCGAATTGATAGAATTCAAGGTCCCGGGGACTAGAATTTCATTCCAAACTTATTTAATGGATTAGAACTTGATGGATGGATTTTTTTGATACGTTATGACTAGGTTTTCAGCGAGGTTTTGACTAGGGACTGCGCTCAGGATATCGGTGCTCGGGAAGCTTGGGACACAGGTAAGAAAACTGTTGTACCCGTAGAGCAGGGCGTGGCCTATAGTTTGTATTGTAGAGTATGACCCTATGTGATTGTGTTGCAAGGCGTAGCCCTATTGTGTTATGTATTTGTTGAATATATGATATGTCTTGCATATCTGTGAATGAACAGCGAAGGCCGGGAACGGCGAAAGCCAAGAATGGCAGGAAGCCGAGTACGGCAAGGGGCCGGGAACAGCGTTGACCACGTGGAGTGCGAGGCCGAGTACGGCAAGGGCTGGGAGCAGCGTTAAGCAGGCGGAGTGTAAGTTGCTATGGCGAGACCCTTCTCGGATGCCTGAGTCATCCTCACGGTGTAGACCACAAACCAAGGGCCTGGTAAAGCGCCTGGGACGCATTGTCGCTATGAGTTTAGCTATTCGGCTGCTTTGTTATATGCTGCTTTATAGCAATGCACATGTTAATTATTTGTGTTGAGTTTTCTTGTTGGGCTTCGGCTCATGGGTGCTCTATGGTGCAGGTAAGAGCAAGGGAAAGGTCAACCAACCATGAGTATGGAGAGCGTGAAGTGGCGTGTACATGTTCGGCCTGTCTGGCTGTCACAGCCAGGGGTATTTTTCGGAGATGTTATGTCTTAATCCAAATTTCTTCGACTTTAATAATATTTTGAGTTCTAATTATTTCTAACAATATTTTGGGATACAAAATGGTTAACGCTATATATTTTCAATGAATGGTTACATTATCGAATTATATGACTTTTATTACAGTTTAGCCACATTTTTAACCTAAAACCTCGATTAGCGAATTAATTGCACGTTTAAAACTCACTTAGTAACGACTCTAAGGAAGTAGGGCATTACACTCACAATCCATGGTTGTCCCTTATTTGACAGAAAAATACACACTCAGGATTACATTAACATCCTCATAAAACCAAGTTAATCAATTATTGTTGCTAACTTTCTACTAGAAATACCTTGACCTGTCTCCTAGAAATTACCAATTTTCCTAGGTAGATGCTTAAAATCTCAAGCCCCATGTCACGACAATCATATAGCATGTGACACATATCTATGTCTGTTTTAAGAGGTACGTAGCACAAAACTTAACCAGCTCAATTTATAAAATGAACAAGAACTACAAAGCCAACTGGTCGCCTCCGAGGAACTAGCCTTGGCTTTGACTGTTTCGAGACGGATACTCGAACTGGGGCAGAGCAATTTGTACTCTTTAGCACTTCTGTCTTTGACTGTATGAAATTCCTTTTGATATGCCCTACTATTCTGCATAGAAGAATTGCCTCCACTCGACATTCTCCCTGATGGCATCTCCTGCACCTGGCGGATACTGGATAACTCCTCGAGACCTCATCGTCGTCCGAATAGCAGTCCTAAATACCATGACCCCTCCTGTCAGGCCCAGGAGTAGTAGAACTATCAGGGGTCTTTCTTTTCTGGTTAATGGTCCTCTGCCTCTGTCTGATCCCACAAATGAGAGTACCATCGCCTGAGCTTCCCGCCTAACAACACTCTTACTCTAGGTCTCATCTCTTGCATCCTTTATAACAAGGGCCATCCCTTCTGCCCAACCGTAGGTAACAATCTCGTACACTACAGCGGTCATAACGCTCCTGGCCATCCCAGAGTTCAGTGCTCAAGTGAATCGCTCATTCGGGGCCACATCCTCTAGTACCAAATTTAACGCGGATTTGGCTGATCTATAAAACTCACTGACATACTCTATCGCTATCTTACTACCTTGAACTGAGTTCATAAACTCATTATTATTGCCTTCTATTGAACCATTGCCTTAATTCTTCCCAACCCATCATGACAACATTCTGGGTCTGGAATACAACTTACCACCATGTTCAGGAATAAGTATGCAGGCATCACCGTGTCAACTATGCAGGATCAGTATCTCAAGTTATTTAGGTAAATATCGAGGATGAAATTTTCAGTAGGGGGGATAGTTGTAAAAACCCAAAAATGCTAACAGGGTTTAGTGCCTTGATTAGTGTGTCGGGAGGGCATAATTGGATATATGTGTTATTAATTGATTAAATGTGTGACTATGTGGCATGCATGATTTATATTATAATATGAATATATTTATATGCATGGGTTATGGGTATTACATATGCATGTAGGCCCGTTCTTGTTTATATAGGGCATATTTGTAATTTTGGACCGTTGTGGGCATAAATGTGATTATATGTGTTAAATGGTTGGGACCACATTATTATGTGGACATATATTTTTAGTATACGGCTCGAGGCGATCCTAATGAAGGGATTAGAGAAATAGTCACAGCAGGGTTTTGTAACGTCCCACGTCACTATGGCTGCTTCCTAATGAATTGCCCTGCAAACCAACACGAGTCTTTCCAGGGGGCTTTGTCTTCACTCGCACACTTCCAGGGAGAACTTCCGAGGAGGTCACCAATCATGAGACTAATCCAGATCAAGCATGCTTGACATTGGAGTTCTCGAGTGATGGCCTACCGAAAAGAAGATGTATCTTGTTGGCATAGGTAGTACCCATCAATACATTTAAGCATTCTTCAACTGTGTAGACCCATACCTACACAGTCTTAGAATCATCACACTTGACCTTCCCCAAGCGATGTGGGATTGCACAGCTTTTACCCGATCTTCCCCCATGCGGATCACGGGATTCTGACTATCATAATCACCCTCCCTTAAGGGTCCGACGTCCTCATTAGCCATACATCGACCTAGGTCAAGGCTCTGATACCATTTGTAATGCCACACGTCACTATGGCTGGTTCCTAGAATGACGACTGGCCCTAGAAACCAACACGAGTCTTTCCAGCATGCTTTGTCCTCACCCGCAAGCTTCCTGGGAAAACTTCCAAGGAGGTCACCCATCATGAGACTACTCCAAGTCTAGCACGCTTAACTTTGGAGTTCTTAAGTGATGGGCTACCAAAAAAAAAGAAGCATCTTGTTGCCATAGGTAGTATCCATCAATCCATTTAAGCCTTCTTCAAATGTGTAGTCCGATACCTACACAATCTTAGAATCATCACTCTTGACCTTCCCAAGCGATGTGGGATTGCACAACTTTTACCCGAACTTTCCCACTACGAGTCACAGGAGTATGACTGTCACAGTTTTAATACCCGGATCGGGGTGAGCCTAGGGGTATTTTGGGATGTTTAACGTATATTTGGGATTTATCAAGTAACTGGTAAGTATTTGGTAATTAGTTGGGCATGTCGGGATTAATTGGGAAATTGTAGGATGACTCAAGGATTGAGCAGGAATTGGGGGTAATGACCATTTTGCCCTTATGGGTAACAAAGGGGCTGACTTAGTGTAAGGGGTATTTTGGTCTTTATAGTTAAGGATATGGTCAAATGGGCATTAGGAATTAACTAGACCCATCAGAAACTTTCTCAGAACACTCTTTCTCTCTCTTACTCTCACATTCTCCCTCTCCCTCTCTTGTGCCTTGAAAGCTTTGAAGATGTTGAAGGAAAAGCCAAGGAATTAAGCTGGGAAATCTGGGAAATTAAGTTAGGAACAATCAAGGAATTACCGAGGATTAAAGCTATTAACTGAGGTAATATTTTAGATCCTAATCTGTTGAATTTCTAGTTGGGTTTTGAGCATGAATAGGAATGCTTGAGGGAGTGTCTGAATTTGGGATTTAAGGAAGTTTGAACTAGTTTTTTAGGCTATTGGTGTTGTTTGTAAGGTAATATTGAGAGTTCTGGACTAATATTGTCTTCGGAATATATTTAAGGTTGAATTCTTAGGCTTTGAGTTGAGGAAAAATGTAGAAGTAGTTGAGATTTTTGGGTTTGTCGGAGTGCGCCGCGACCTAGTTCATGGGCGCTGCAACCCGCGTGACCAAAAATCCCTAGGGGGGCTTGCCGTTTCATGGGCGCACTGCGGCTCTATAGGGTGATTCACAACCTGCCAACCCCATGGAGCTTGGGGCTGGCGCCTCTGATTTGGGGCACACCATGACCCTTAGGGCCAAGTCACGGCCTACCAAGACAACCTTAGCCAAAATAGGTCTTAAGGCTCAAGGACTTAAACCTAAGCGACCGAGATGAATTCTACTACCCAATTTAGTAGAATTCAAGGTCACGGTGGCTTGTATTTTATTCCAAAGCATTTAATTGGCTTAGATTTTAAAAGTTATCCATCGTCGCTTGTGACTAGGGTTACCGTTAAGGCTCGAGATTGAGTATCCTGCTTGAGACCGCTCCACATCCACCACTCAGGACTCAAGGTAAGAAAACTGCACCCGATTTGTGAAAGGGACTTTGATTCTCCTATATGTGAATATATGCAAGGTTATAAATGTATTTGTGATTGGAAATATCTAGATTGGCAGGTTAGCTTGTACTGACTTCGATTGAGTGTTCCACAACCTATATGTTTGTTATGTTTGATATGAAAGTCCACCTAAGGGAGCCGGGAGTGATGTTAAGTGTACTGAATGCAGCTTGGCCTGAGAAAGCCAGGATCAACTTAATAACTAAAGGGCTTGGCCTAGGGGTGCTGGCCCCTAATTAATTGTATTGAGATTAAATTATATGTTTGGATTAAATTTTTATTACCTCCTAGCTTAGTACTTGTACTTTGTTGCAGATTGAACTGGTTGATCTAAGTTTACTATTCACTCTTTTGTTATCTATGCTTGTTGAATTTGGTTTTCCTGCTGAGACTTGACTCACGGGTGCTACGTGGTGTAGCTAAAGGCAAGGGAAAGCTGGACCCGTCATGAATTGGAGAGCTTTGGGGGCGGGGTGTACCTCGGCAACTACTTGACCGTAACGATCGAGGGATTTACAGGGACTAGAGCCAAAAATTTTATTTTGCCATTTAGACTGGCTGCAGTCACTACTACAAAAAAGGCTTTTCACTGCGGTTTTTTTACTCAATACACTGCGGTTTTCGAGAGTATTGAAAAGCGCAGTGTATTCGACCGCAGAGAAAAGTGGTATGCCAACCGCAGAGAAAAGTGTCACTTTTCTCTACGGTTGTAGTAAGCCAACCGTAGAGAAAGATGTACTTTTCTCCGCGGTTTTTTTAAAACAACCGCTGAGAAAGAAAGACTTTTCTCCGCGGTTTTATTGAAAAAACCGCAGAGAAAAGTAGTGTAATTTTTTAAAATTTTGACGAAGCATAACTTTGTGCTCAGTTCTCTGTTTTTGGTGTTTTTTTTTTTTAACTTGGGTATTTTTTCGAGATCTATCTAGCTGCATACAAAAGAAACCTGAAAACCTGAAAAAAAAAACAAAATTTTCAGGTTTTGTCACCGAAATATCTGAAGAAAAAAAATTCAGCAACCAAATTAATGATTTATGAAAAACCTCTCAAAATTTTGATTTCTATTTGTCTATTTCACATAAAATAAACTCTAAAAGTAATGATGAAAAAAAAACTATACAAACAAAGATATATAGATCATTACCTATTTTGAAGCTCAAGAACACAATGCATGCCCAAAAATACAGTGAAAATGGACAATTTTTCGACCAAATCCTAACCATTTTAACTACCAAAAACCTGAAAATAGAAAAATATTAAGCATCAACTTCAGTTTTTAACTAAGATTTAGCTAAAAAAGATGAAAAAAAAAATAGTAAGATGAAGGTTGAAAGACGTACCGCCGCTGTTGAAGAAGTTTTTTTTGCGAAATGAAGTAGGTTTACGAACCCTGTGGGGAAGAATGAGTTTATATATAGGTCTGGAACCTTTTCTCCGCGGTTTTCTTAAGAAAACCGCAAAGAAATAAAGACTTTTCTCCGCGGTTTTATTGAAAAAACCGCAGAGAAAAGTAGTGTAATTTTTCAAAACTTTTACCAAGCATAACTTTTTGCTCGGTTGTCCGTTTTGATTGTTTTTTTTGTAACTTTGATATTTTTTCGAGATCTATCCAAAGAAAATAGTCTTTTCTTTGGATAGATCTCGAAAAAATATCAAAGTTAAAAAAAAACAGTCAAAATGGACAACCGAGCACAAAGTTATGCTTGGTAAAAGTTTTGAAAAATTACACTACTTTTCTCTGTGGTTTTTTCAATAAAACCATGGAGAAAAGTCTTTATTTCTCTGCGGTTTTCTTAAGAAAACCGCGGAGAAAAGTAGTGCAACTTTTCTCTGCGTTTTTCTCCCACTTTTCCTACTTTACATTGCGTTTTTAAAAAAAACCGCAGTAACAAAGTTCCTAAGTGTCCTCCAATCCTTTTCTCTGCGCTTTTTATTTTAGATTGAAAAAAAAGCGCAGAGAAACCCTATATTTGTAGTAGTGAGTTATATTTACTTATGAGGGTTGTAACCACCTTGTAAATATTTTTTTTTTGGGATCTCGTGTATCAAACTCTTATTTTAATGAAAGTCTACCATTTTATGATAAAAACCTTTTAACCCAAACTTGTTAGTTCACTTTAGAAACATGTTTATGTTCAAACAACTTGATTAGCAAGTCTTCCACTATTTCAAACACATAGTCTAGCGGTCTTGGCTATCTTGGGTGTTACATGTGTGTTGTTTGGATTAGGACATTATAAAAGATACTTGAATGGAACAATGAACGTGTTTTAGATTGTTGCCAGACCACAGGTAAGAAGAGCGATCACTCTAACAGAAGGTGTGCATTGAAGGCAAAAATGTTATGTATATGTCATATATTTATGTATATGTATTGTTATGTTTATGATTTTTTCATGTAGGTTATGAATTTATGCGTATTGCATGTTTACGTACGTTGTTGCATACTTTCATTGATGCCATTGTGTGAATATACTTTAGCAAATTTTCTATGAAGTATATTTATGTTATGACATTTTTTGGTATCTGGTGGTCTTGAAGGAGCAGTGCGGTCTTGAACAATAACATCCGGTAAAATCTCTAATTCTTATGAGTAACAGGTTATGTTTCTTAGTAGTTTTACTGGTGTTTTATAATAGAAATAATTATAGGTTACTTAAATGGATTATACATGCATGATAGGCTATATATTTTGTGTAATTGAGTTAGAATTATTGTGGATGAAGTGAGGATCTATTTGGAGTAAAAAATTGTGAATCTCGTATGACCTTGTCAACTGGAGTGCGATATAAAAATTCGGGAAAATCGTTTTTGTAATTTATGCATAAATATTTGCTAGGGTATCAAATTTCACGTTCTTTATGTGGTTGGATAGATTATTTAAAGACCTACTATTTTATTGTATAGCCTAACTCTTGTTTGGAATCGTAAAATGCTAAAAGATTGAGAGAAAGTGATTTCTTGTAGAATAAGGGTAAAAGGATAGCGAAGAGTTGTAAATTGATGGGATTATGATTGAATGGTTAAAGGCCTTTGTAATTGGAGTTATAGGACTTTATTAAGGATGTTAGATGTTCTAGAAAGTTAAAGGAAGTTTGCATAGAGTCTAAAGGACACTTGAATGGAACAATGAACGTGTTTTGGAGTGTTGCTAGACCTGAGGTAAGAAGAGCGATGTAGTGTCCCAGAATATTTACTTAGCTAGCTAGATAGTAGTAGTAGTAGCAGTAGTAGTAGTAGTAGTAGTAGTAGTAGTAACTAGTAGTAGTTTGTAGTATGTTAGTTTCCGTGGATTTTGGTTGAAGTCGGGACTTAGTTGGAAACTTATAGCAACAGTTATGGATTTTATAAGTTTAGCCTATAGTTTAGAAATATTAATTATAACAAAAGGTTTGATTAATATTGCTGGTCCTAGAAATATTATTTATTATAACCTAAGGTTTAGATAGAATTTATAAGAGCATGACACTGGTCATAATCATGTTTATTAAGGACTTAAGTATTTTTTATGAATAGTTTAATTAAAAGAAAGATCTAGAAGCTCTAGAACCTTCAAGAAACTATTAGGATTACATTTAGACTTACTCAAAGTAGTTTTATCAATTCAAAATATGCTAAAAAAGTGCTAATACGTGTTTGATATATCAACGTATGCCGATATATCGCAGCTATAGGGGCCGATATATCCTCTACGAAAGATACGGAAAACACGTGGACTTTGGACGAACGATCGAACGGGGCTCGGGAAAATGGTGTAGGCGATATATCGCCCAGGGTAGGTGATATATCACCCTGGGAATGTATTTTTGAATTTTCAGGATTTTTCAATTTTAAAAAGAGCCTTAACCACTTGGACCTACCAATGAACGATTTTAACCGATTTCTGGACGTCTACTGAATGAAAATTCAAATATTTTTCATTTTATATTCATTTATTTATTCAAATTTAAAGGGGTTAGTTTCACTCCTTGAACTCTATAAATAGGACCTAGTACTCAGCCATTTTCTTCATTCTTCAAGCAATCTTCAAAGCCTCTAAGTTGCTAGTGTTACTATAGAGAGAAACACTTGGGTTTTTGGGTTAAAAACTTTCTCATTCTAAGCTTTTCTAAACACTTGGGAAGTGAGATATAGTGAGATTTCGATATCAAACTTTAGGTCAATTTATAAGATCATTCAAGGTATTCTTATCCCTAAGCTCAGTTCTTTATGGTTCTTTAGTTTTCATTTATTTCCATTTCAGATCCTAACTCTTGTTTATGATTCTTGGTTAGGTGTATAAGTTTCTTGAAACTGAAGGTTCTTTTTGGTAAGTTTCTTCTTAACGGTTTAGTTCTCTTTTCATCTTCATTCTTTAGAAATACTCATGGTTTTTGCTGTTGGTTTTTAGGAGTGTTCCAATCTCGTTCTTATTCTCAAATATCTCAGTTTTTGGTAAGGATAATAGGATAGATTTTATGTGTTTATACGATTATGTTATGATATGTTTTATGCTATAATATGTATATGTAAATATATGTTTTGTAGTCCTTGGGCATATGACTTTCTTAGAAAGCAAGCCCCAAGAATATGTTTTATAGTCGCTTGGGCATATGACATGCTTAGATAGCAAGCCCCTAGAATTTTTATCATTTTCATGGTTTAGAGTTATGATTTACCCTACCTCGATTAGATGACAGAGGACCTAGATCGGTTATCATATACTACCATGTGATCTAACCTACCTCAATTAGTAGACAGAGGACCTAGACAGTTTATCACATGCCAGGTTAATGAGTTAATGGCCATTAATATTGTAGTCTTATATGATATATGTTTTTATAGTCATATGTTTTATAGTATATGTATATGATATAGTCTCATGTATATGATTTATGTTGTTAGTAGATTTTTCTTGCTGGGCATTAGGCTCATTCCTTTATTTTTAGCTTGATGCAGGGAAATGATTATGGAAGGTGGAAAGATTCATGGCAGCTTGGCTTATGTGTTGAGGATGAATGGACTGCGTGACGATCGAGGATGACGTTATTCTTAAATCTTTTTAATTATGTTTTTATGTATTTCCACATTTAGTATTTAAACAATTAATGTTTATGTTTTATGTTTTATAAACAATGGGATCCCATACCATATCACATTTTATTTTTTATATTTTTACCTTATCTTGTATTGGTATAATATTTTGTGTTTTAAATAAAGTTATGTTATTTCTTATGTATGTTTCCCAAAATAGTAGCTATGTCTAGTACGATTAAATGTCCAAAGTCTTAAAAATAGTTGGGTCATTAAAGTTGGTATCAGAGCAAAGGCTCATATGCATGAAGTTCTCCTTGATACACACGCACAACCTCTGAATCTAACCGCCAATGTAAGTGTTTATGTTTATTATGGTTATGTTTATGTTATAGCTAACGTTTTAGCCGTTATGTTTTCAGTTAAGAATGGATGGAGCCTTGACCTATGAGAATATCTATGTTGTTAAGGCATGAAAAAGGATTAGAGAACCAAAGAATACAGTAGGAGTGTTACAAAGAATCATTAAGAGATTAATCTTATTCCATAAGGAGATAGTTCATCTTTAGACTACTAAGAAAATCATGATGAGAGCCATGGAGCAATATGTCTTAGTAGTTAGGCTTTTAAAAAAATTTCCTTCTGTAATTTCAACTTTAGAAGAAGTATGGGCGACTATAAATGATGATGATGAATTATCGGTAGCCATGAGATATTATTTTCTGATACTTACATTCACCTCTAAGTTGGAATTTCAATTCACAAATGAGTAAAAACATAGAATCTTTATGAATCTTCCCATAGGAAATTTTGAGGCTCAAGATAATGATGATTATGAGGAGATAGATGATGATATGTTAGATGAAGGGTCAGATGTAGGAGATGCTGATTTTTATATTCACCCTAGTTATATTAGTTTATTTATTTATTTAAATATTTTGCATTTATGATTGTATTTACTGAAAACCTTTTTCCAAATGAATCTTATTGGTATTTGAATGACATGTATGAGTTCGATTTTTTTTTACAATCATAATAAATAATCTATTTAATGAATAATGACCAAGTTCGGTGAGGGTGGATACAAATCAATGGATCGGGTTCTATATTGAGAGTTAGAGGGGGCCATAGTAGTGGGAACGATTTTACTGATCCCAGCCTTCCCTCAATATGGTTACCTTTGGAACAACAACAAGTTTCGAGCCTGAGAATTAAGTCATATAGGATTATTATAAACAGACATAGAAAGTAATAAAGATGGCTTATTTTTCTAAGTATAGAAACACACCCTAATTATAAAGATGGCTTACATAATTTCTTTCTCATAAGCAATCATAACTAATTGGTCCGAGTTATGTTTGCTTACACTAAGTTTTGCTGTAGAGCCTATTAGGGTAAGTTTCGACATGTTTTTCTTGACCGTTAGAACTTTGCTGAAGATGTCGCTTAGAAGGTCTACACGCACAAATGCCAATGGCTCCAGCGCTGCTCATGAGACTAGTGAAGTCCCTCTAGTTTGCTAAAGGGGAACGTGTGCTACCAATATTGCTGCTAACGGAAGTGCACTGCCGCCTCCAGTTGAAAACACCACTGAATTTGTCCGACTACAGCAACAAGTGGAACAATTGCTGCAGTAGCAATGAAAATAGGCTCAGCCGCAGCCACAGACTCAGACTCAGCCCCAGCCTCAGCCACAACAGAAGCCTCAGCCAGCGGTTCAAGCACCCCCACAAGTAGGTCCTTATGGGGGATGGCCAATGGCAAACTATGCGCCCTACCCAGCTCAGTACATGGAGCCAATCAACGAGTGGTTCAGTAAGCAACACGCTCCCAACTTTGAAGGGACAACCGACCCTTTCGAGGCAAAAGAATGGCTCAGGAATGTAGATCCGATACTAGCACACATGAACCCCAGCAATGCGGATCGTATATCCTGAGGTTCGTCTCTTCTAAAGAAGGATGCTAGAATATAATGGGATTTAGTACAGCAAACTCATGATGTCGCCACCATGACATGGACTAGATTTGTGGAGCTCTTTCCCAAGAAATATTACAACTTGGCAGTCATCGCTACGAGGGTAGAAGAATTCACCTATCTGAAGCAGGGCAACTTATCGGTAGCAGAGTATTCTTGACAATTCGACCGACTAGCCAAGTTTGCACCAGAGCTGGTCCGAACTGATTTCCTGAGGGTTATGAAGTTCGTTAGAGGACTCAGACCAAAGATTGAGCTAGGAATCAAGCTAGCAAATCCTGGAACCACTTCTTATTCTGATGCTCTAGAAACGGCTACATAAGTGGAAAGGCCTTAGGCGAATGTTAGTAACGAAGAGGCCAGCAAGCTTGAACCTAAACAGAAGAATCAACCTCAAAACTGTCGGAACCACAAAAACAGCCATCAACATAGCAACAATAATGGTTAGAGGAGACGACATCCTGATAGTAAGTAGTCCGACAATGATAAAAGAACACAGAAAAATAATGGGGGCAATAGGTCAGGTTATGTAGAATACATGCAGTGCTCTAAGAGCCAAAAGAAACGTCCTGGTGAATGTTGTACAAACACTAAGGGATGTTACAATTGTGGTCAGCAAGGTCATCGGAAGAAAGAATGTCCACAGCTCAAGCAAGAGGAGAAAAGTGACAACAAGATGGTTCCTGCCAGAGTAATTGCCTTGACACAGGGAGAAGCTGAAGCTAGTAACAAAGTGGTCATAGGTTAGATTCCTATCCTCGATAATATATGTTGAGTATTATTTGATTTGGGAGCAACACGCTCGTATATCTCGTTAGGAATGATAAAGAAATTAGACAACCCCTGTGAAAGATTTAGAACTAGGTTTGTGACAGAATTGCCTTCGGGAAAAGTAGTCCTATCATCACGGATAGTACGAGGCGTACCGATCATAATTGAGGAAGTGGAACTAGAAGGAGACCTGATAGGGCTAGAGATTAAAGACATCGACGTAATACTAGGCATAGATTGGCTAGCAAGGCATGGCACAACCATCAACTACAAACGTAAGCAAGTGACGTTCGAGACTCCTGACGGTTAGAGACTATGTTTTATGGGAAAAGTTTTAGGACTACGTACGCTGCTCATTTCATCTCTCAAAGCTCAAAGATTGATATAAAAAGGATGTCATGCATTCTTAGCAAGAATCACAGATGTGGTAAAGGAAACACCACTAAAGGTTGGAGACGTCCGCATTATAAAGGAATTCCCATAAGTATTTCTTGAAAACTTACCATGGTTGCCGCCGACTCAGGAAATTGACTTCATAATCGAGCTAGTACCGGGCACTGAGCCTATCTCAAAGGCACCATACCGGATGGCACCTACCGAACTCAAGGAGTTGAAGAAGCAGCTACAAGAACTCTTGGACTTGGGTTTCATTATACCAAGCCATTCGACATGGGGAGCCCCGGTTCTATTTGTGAAGAAGAAGGAAGGAAACATGCGGATGTGTATAGATTACCGCGAGCTGAATAAGGTGACAATTAAGAATAAGTACCTGTACTCCAAGGAAGAAGTCGAACATGAGGAACATTTAAGAATGACCATGTTGCGACTGAAAGAGCATCAACTTTATGCCAAGTTCAAGAAGTGCAAATTTTGGCTTTCGCAAGTAGCATTCCTCGGCCACATAGTATCAAAGATGGAGTTGCAGTAGACCAAACTAAGGTAGAGGCTGTAAAGGATTGGCCAAGACCTAAGAATTCATCAGAGGTTAAAAGTTTTCTCGGGCTAGCAGGCTATTATCTGAGGTTTGTAGAAGGCTTTTACAAGATAGCCACTCTACTTACCAACCTGACTCGGAAACAACAAAGGTTCAACTGGATGAATAAGTGTGAAGAGAGTTTCTAGTTACTTAAGGATAAGTTATACTCAACACCATTACTTTGTGTACCAACACCCAACGACAAGTTTGTAGTCTACTGTGATGCGTCGAAGCAAGGTTTGGGTTGTGTGCTGATGCAGAATGACAAAGTGATAGCCTATGCCTCAAGGCAGCTAAAGGAATACGAGCAATGCTATCCAACGCAAGATATCGAGTTGGCAGCAGTGGTCTTCGCATTGAAAATCTGTCACCACGATCTTTATGGAGAACGATGTGAGATTTATATGGACCACAAAAGCTTAAAGTATTTCTTCACGCAAAAGGAGCTCAACATGAGGCAGCGCAGATGGTTAGAATTAGTAAAGGATTATGACTGTGAAATCCTATACCACCTGGGAAAAGCAAATGTAGTGGCTGATGCGCTAAGTAGGAAAAGTTATAGAAATCTAGGAGCGTTAGCCAGAATAGAAAAGTCACTTTAGCAGGAGTTGATCAATGCCGGAATAGAAGTAGTCATTAGTAAACTAGCTAACTTGTCCATCCATTCATGTCTGTTAGAAGATATACGGACCAGGCAAGGGCATGATGATACATTAGCATCTCACATAGTTGCAGTCAAAGAAGGCAAGGCCACAAATTTCTCAATATCAGGACAGGGGATCTTTAGATATAAAGGACGGGTATGCGTGCCGAATGATCATGGAATTAAGATAAAGATTTTAGAAGAAGCGCACAATACCCCATACTCAGTTCACCCAAGGTCGACCAAGATGACTAACAACCTTAAGGAATTGTATTGGTGGCCAGGAATGAAGAAAGATGTAGCAGAATATGTGTCTAAATGCTTAGTATGCCAGCAAGTGAAAGCAGAACACCAGCGGCCTACAGGCTTATTGTAATCGCTTAGTATTCCAGAATGGAAGTGGGAAGACATAACCATGGATTTGGTGACAGGACTACCACAAAGAGATAAGCAGCACGACTCGGCTTGGGTAGTAGTAGATAGACTAACCAAGTCAGCTCACTTCCCGCCTATCAAGACTACGTACACAGCAGATCAATACGCAGAAGTTTATATCCGAGAAATAGTATGACTGCATGGAATCCCTAAGACCATATTATGCGATAGAGGATTGGTGTTTACATCAAGATTTTGGGTAGCTTGCAGCAAGCTATGGGTACCAAGTTAAGTCTTGGTAGGACATTTCATCCTCAGACCGACGGTCAGTCCGAGCGTACCATTCAGATTTTAGAGGATATGTTGCGCGCTTGTGTACTTGACTTTGGTGGATCATAGAGTAAGTATTTGCGACTGATAGAATTCTCCTACAATAATGGCTACCAGTAAACGATCGGGATGGCACCCTATGAGATACTTTATGGAAGGAGATGTTGATCGCCATTACATTGGGACGAGGTAGGAGAAAGGCAACTTCTTGGACTGAAGCTGTTAAAGAGGCTTAGGATGCAGTAGCGCTGATTAGAAAGCATATGCTTGCTGCTCAGAATTGACTATAAAGTTATGCGGATGCCAAGTGGCGTGATGTGGAATTCAAAGTCGGAGATCAAGTCTTCTTAAAGATATCTCCTATGAAAGGTTTGAAGCGGTTTAGGAAGAAAGGCAAATTTAGTCCCTGATTTATAGGTCCTTTTCAGACATTGGACAAGGTGGGAACAGTTTCATTTAGATTAGCCTTACCGCCAGCTCTAGCAGATAGCCACAATGTGTTCCATTTCTCGATGTTGCGTACATATGTGTAAAACCCATCTCACGTCCTTAAGTACAATATGATAGCACTCTAAAAAAACGATAGCACTCTAAAAAACTTGAGTTACGAGCAATGACCGGTTAGAATCCTAGACAGAGGGATGAAGGAATTACGATCTAAGAGTTTTCAGATAGTCAAGATCTAATGGAGTAATAGTTCTGAATGGGAGACAATGTGGGAGTTGGAGGAAGACATGTTAGCACCGTATCCGGGATTGTTTGGTAAGTAAATTTTGCGGACGAAATTTTTTTAAGTAGGGGAGAATTGTAGTGCCCCATAATATTTACTTAGCTAGCTAGATAGTAGTAGTAGTAGTTTTTAGTATGTTAGTTGTCGTGGATTTTGGTTCAAGCCGAGACTTAGTTGGAAACTCAAATCAACAGTTATGGATTTTATAAGTTTAGCCTATAGTTTAAAAATATTAATTATAACATAAGGTTTTATTAATATTGCTCATCCTATAAATATTATTTATTATAACCTAAGGTTTAGATAGAATTTATAAGAGCATGACACTTGTCATAATCATGTTTACTAAGGATTTAAGTATTTTTGATGAACTGTTTAATTAAAAGAAAGATCTAGAAGCTCTAGAACCTTCCAGAAACTATTAGGATTACGTTTAGACTTAGTCAAAGTTGTTTTATCAATTCAAAATATGCTAAAAAAGTGCTAATATGTGTTTGATATATCAACGTATGCCGATATATCGCAGCTATAGGGGACGATATAATACCTATGGAAGATACGAAAAACACGTTGACTTTTCACGAACAATCGACGGGGCTTGGGAAAATGTTCTAGGCGATATATCGCTCAGGGTAAGCGATATATTGCCCCTGGGAATGTATTTTTGAATTTTGAGGATTTTTCAATTTAAAACTAGCCTTAACCACTTGGACTTGCCATTGACGATTTTGATCGAGTTCTAGGCGTCTGTTGAACGAAAATTGAAATCTTTTTCATTTTATATTCATTTTTTTATTCAAATTAAAAGGGGTTAGTTTCACTCCTTAAACTCTATATATAGGACCTAGTACTCAGCCATTTTCTTAATTCTTCAAGCAATCTTTAGAGCCTCTAAGTTGCTAGTGTTACTCTAAAGAGAAACACTTGGGTTTTTGGGTTAAAAGCTTTATCATTCTAAGCTTTTCTAAACACTTGGGAAGTGAGATATAGTGAGATTTTGGTATCGAACTTTAGGTTAATTCATAAGATCATTCAAGGTATTCTTATCCCTAAGTTCAGTTCTTTATGGTTCTTTTGTTTTCATTTATTTCCATTTCAGATCCTAACTCTTGTTTATGATTCTTGGTTAGGTGTATAAGTATCTGGAAACTTAAGGTTCTTTTTGGTAAGTTTCTTCTTGATGGTTTAGTTCTCTTTTCATCTTCATTCTTTAGAAATACTCACGGTTTTTGCTGTTGGGTTTTAGGAGTGCTCCAATCTCGTTCTTGTTCTCAAATATCTCGGTTTTTGGTAAGGAAAATATGATAGATTTTATGTGCTTATATGTTTATGTTATGATATGTTTTATGCTATAATATGTATATGTATAAATATGTTTTGTACTCCTTGGGCATATGACTTCCTTAGATAGCACACCCCAAGAATATGTTTTATAGTCACTTGCTCGTATGACTTGCTTAGATAGCAAGCCCCTAGAATTTTTATCATTTTCATGGTTTAGAGTTATGATTTACCCTACCTCGATTAGAAGATAGAGGACCTAGATCGGTTATCATATACTACCATGTGATCTAACCTACCTCGATTAGTAGACAGAGGACCTAGACGGTTTATCACATGCCAAGTTAATGAGTTAATGGCCATTAATATTGTAGTCCTATATGATATATGTTTTTATAGTCATATGCTTTATAGTATATGTATATGATATAGTCTTATGTTTAAGATTTATGTTGTTAGTAGATTTTCCTTGCTGGGCATTAGGCTCATTCCTTTATTTTTAGCTTGATGCAGGGAAATGATTATGGAAGGCGGAAAGATTCATGGCAGCTTGGCTTATGTGTTGAGGATGAATGGATTGAATGGACTACATGACGATCGAGGATGACATTATTTTTAAGTCTTTTGAATTATGTTTTTATGTATTTCTGCATTTAGTATTTAAACAATTAAAGTTTTTGTTTATTGTTTTATAAACAATGGGATCCCATACCATATCACATTTTTTTTTTATATTTTTACCGTATCTTGAATTGGTACAATATTTAGGGTTTCAAATGAAGTTATGTTATTTCTTATGTATGTTTCCCAAAATAGTAGCTATGTCAAGTTGTTTTAATGGTCCAAAGTCTTAGAAATAGTCAGGTCATTACAAGAGATCACCTTAACACAAGATGTGATGTGACATCCAAAACTTGCTAATAAGGCTTAGTGTCTTGATTAGTGTGTCGGGAGATCATAATTGGATATATGTGTGAGATGAATTGATTAAATGTGTGATTATGTAGCATATATTATTTATATGGTAATATTAATATTTGTGCATGTTCATGTGTATTAAATATTTTTATGGGCCCGTTTTTGTTAATAAGGGCCCTATTTGTAATTTTGACCCGTTGAGGGTATAAAAGTGATTATATGGGTTAAATGATTGAGACCACATGATTATGTAGATATATTTGCAATTTTAGGCCTCAGGCAATCCTAGGGAGCTGATTAGCAGAATAGTCACAACAGGGTCCAATCCCCAGCTTGGGATGGGCCTAGGGGTATTTTTGGGACTTAATGCGTACTTGGTACCCAACAGGTAGTTATTTGGTGATTATTCAGGCACATTGGGAATAATTAGGAGTTTATAGGATCACTTGAGGGTTAGCGGGAAATGACGGGTTCGCCCTTAAAGGCAATAAGAGGCTAAGGATATGTTTAGGGGAATTTATGTCTTTTCTATTAAGAGATAGGCTTTGGAAAGTATACAGGAAGTGACTGGAAACACAAAAGCACTAAGGGTTCTCTCTCTCATGTTTACCCTCTTGCTCACTCTCTTTGGGGAATTTTGGAAAGTTGAAAAACAAGAACACTGATACTCTAAAATTTGGGGCTAGAACTTAGGAATCAAGCTAGGAGCAAGATTGGAGTTAGCTCAAAGGTCAAAATCTTATCTAAGGTGAGCTCTACAACTTTCTTTCTCTGTGAATTTCCATTGTTAGTATAGGTTTTGACTGAGTTGTGTTAGCCTTGGTTGTTAAGATTTGATAAGGATTTTAGTTAGATTTTTAGGTGATTGTATTGCTCTGAGTGTGTTGTTGAGGTGTAGAGGTTCAATTATGGCTTTGATGCATGTTTGGGTTGGATTTTGATGATTTGCACAGGGTTGTGCCACGGCGCAACTCTTGAGAACTTTGAAGGCTAAAGGTTTCACTTAACCACCTTAGCGTCGTGGTGCTGGAGAGGGCGCACCGCAGCGCGTGTCCATGGTTTTGCCTTAGAAAGCTCTTTGACTTGTAGAGGGTCGTAGCACCCCAGAGGAGGGTAATGGCTCAAATAGGAAATATTTCGCAGGTAGAGATTTTAGGCTCGGGAAATCAAAACTAATTGCTCGGGAAGGATTCTACTACCCGAATTAGTAGAATTCGAGGTCCTAGAGTCTAGTATATTAGTATGAAACTTTTATTGGATTTAGGTTTTAGTAGTTATTTATTATTACTTTGTGACTAGGTTTACCATTAAGCCTCGACATTAGGGATCGTGCTCAAGAACATCTTACACCTTCAGCTCGGGACTCGAGGTAAGAAAACTGCACCCAGATTGTAATTTAGGCTTGGACTCCAGTTAATGAGTATGGATAAATATATATGTGGGATTGTGATTATATTTATAGTTGAGAATATCTGATAGGCATGTTGATTTATGTTGCAACCGAATGCGTGATCTGCAATACATCTGTTTGTTTATGTTTCATTTAAACGTCCGACCTAGGGAGCCGGGGTTGATGTTAAGCGTGTGGAACACAACTTGGCCTAAGCGAGCTAGGGTTAGCTATACAACCAGAGGACTCAGCCTAAGGGTGCCAGGATTGATTGTTAATAAGTAAACAGAGGTGTCGTAGACACTTAACTAATAGTGTTGAACGCTGTGATTGAATTATATGTTGAATTGAGCAAACAATTACTTCTTGGCTGATTGCTTACGATTTGTTACTAATAAGTTGAACGATTTAAGTTTACTATTTTCATACTATTGTTCATTTGTGTTGTTAATAAAGTTTTCTTGCTGAGCCTTGGCTCACAGGTGCTATGTGGTGCAGCTAAGGGAAAGGGAAAGCCGGACCAGTCGTGAGTGTAACGCCCTGCATTTCGGGTACCTTTAAATGACTCGGGTCGGTATTTTTTTCCTCGAGTTAAGAATATTATTTTAAATAATATTATATTTGTTTGGTATTTATTTCCATTAGTTATTGCTAGACAAATTATGAAGTTTGTGATTAAAAGTCAAGATGAGACTTTTGGTCTTGGACCGACACAAAAACCCTAATCGGATAAAAATATCAGAAAATAAAATGGAAAACTATGGAAAGTATATTTTGGGCATAAAATACATTCATAAAAATTAAAGTTTGGTAAAAAAATAATATACTTAAGAGGAAATGAAAATTTTAGGGCATTTTGTGTTAAATGCGTAATTTTACCGAATAGGGGAATTTTATTCTATAAATGGACCTTAGTTTAAATTGTATTGTTTGATTTATTAAATTAAATGTGAGAGACATTTAATTTAACTATTATGTGTTAAGTCTCATTTTTTTTTAAAAAACTTTATAAGAGTTAAAAAGGTCATAGAAAGTCATTTTTGGATTTTTGGAAAAAAAGACAAATTCTTAGGTGTTGACTGCGTTTTTAGCCAACGACGTGAGCACATCAATAACGACAAGCCTTCAAGAGAAATCAAAACGACAACAAACGGTATAAACAAGAAAAGTAAAGAACACAGGAGATTTTTATAGTGGTTCAGCCCCGATTGTCGGTAATAGCGTAATCCACTTAGAGTTGTGATTTATAAATCTATACTCAAGATTAGATGGACTATGCCCACTGAGTTTCTTCAGTATAAATTGTGAAAATACAAGAATTCTCTCTAATTTCAGTACTTTCTCTCTCTAGAATAGACAGACCCAATTTTCTCTCTCTAGAATGAAGAAGCCGAAGAAGCCCTCTCTCATCTCATAAGCTCTCTATTTATAGAGATGGGATCCTCAACTGATATCCCCTTATAATAGGGATATTTTATTATATTTATTACATTTATATTACAAATAAACATTCAAAATTCAAAATGTAACAAACTACCCATTTGTGTGAAGAATGAGAGATTCCCGCGCATGTTGTTGAAGTTGTGTCTGACTTAGTCTCCTCTAGCTAGTTGGTCCACCTCCTACTCACTACCCATGCAAGTGCTGGTTGAACATGCATGGTGGTTGGAGATGCACTTCTCTGCTCTAACATGCACTCTCCTCTAGCATGCCATGTTCCTCCTTGAACCAATCTCCTTGGCTTCTCCTCGGACCAAGGTGGTCCGAGGCAACCTCCTTGGCACCTCACCTTGAACAACATTGAGGGAACCCCACCTTGGACAACATTGAGGGAACCCCACCTTGGACAACATTGAGGGAACCCCACCTTGGACAACATTGAGGGAACCTCACCTTGGACAACATTGAGGGAACCTCACCTTGGACAACATTGAGGGAACCTCACCTTGGACAACATTGAGGCAACCTCACCTTGAACACATTGAGGGAACCTCCTTTAGCATCTCCCAAACATGTCCGATCGAACATTGTATAGACTTTCCTTATGAAAGTCTAAGTTTCCATTCTCTTGCATGAGACTCCTCCTCCTTAGCTATTTACCTTGGACACGTTCGAGCCAACACTTAGAAAACCTTGGGAGGCTTACCTCCTACACACCCTTGGGGTCTCCTAGGACCACCCTCCTTGGGGTCTCCTAGGACCATTCCCCTTAACTCTCCTAGAATGCACCTTCCTATTTTTTGGGTATAACATTTGCCCCCCAAGTTTATTATACGATTTCCCTCGTATGATAAACTTTTCTTCTAGCAAAATGTTCTCGAGGTCATCCCAAAGCTCCTATCTGGTTGATAACTTTCACGTAAACTCCCATGACAGAACTTGTCTTGAACTTTCCTTGTGATTTCTTCAAACTCTATTTTCTTGATGTAATGAAAATATAAGCTCCCTTTTGTATATGTTGCAAAATCATCATGGTATAGAGATAGGTCGTTGAATATCCTCGATTTGGTTGCGCTAGGATTAGAAAATATAAGCTCCCTTTTTTTTAGCATTGTGATCCGATCGGATGCTAGGACTAGGGCCCTTGAACAAGATTGTCCGATCGGACACATGCATTAGGCTCCTTGGACATGCTCGGCTTGCACCATGCAAAACATGGTCTCCTTGGATGTGATCCGATCGGACGTGAACACTCTTCTTGGCATCTTCAACCATGTCCGATCGGACAATGCACTCTTGGCCCAAAACTAACTCCATCTTTTGGCTTGTATGGGACTTCTCCTCTGACTTGCTCCGAGCCAACAATTTTGGAACACATGCATGGTCTCCTCAGACATGGTCCGATCGGAGCTTTCATGACATGGTCCGATCGGACAAAGTTTGACCAAGGCAACGTCCAGCCTTCCTTCACGCGAGCCCAGCGTGAATTCCCCCAGGATGTCCGATCGGGCATGGGAGTTTAAGGGGGTTCAAAGTCTGCTGCCAAGTCGGGCATTTCAATGCAAAGATAGGTAAGTGTGGTCCGATTGGACTACACAATTGCCTAAAGTTTTCAATGCCCGATCGGAAGTGATCACTCGCCTCGTTCAAAGAAATGCATGCCTCAAGCTTTAACAACAGCCCACCATCTCTGATCGGATGCAGCCTAGTTGTTCGGACACCAACACTTAGACGCACACGGGCCTACCTGAACACTTATGGCATCCGCTTTGGCTCTCCTCGGACATTTCCGAGCCACATATTTTTGGAAGCTCACCTCGGTCATGTCCGAGCCACACACCTTGGAAGCTCAAACTAAGGTCCGATCGGACTCTTTGTGGCTTCTCCTTGGACCATGTGATCTGAACTAATCTCCTTGAAGCTCACCTCGGATAGGTCCGAGCCAAGCACTAGGATCCTCCATCCATGTCCGATCGGACATTGCGTGACCTCGGCCAAAATCTAAGTCCTTTGGCGTGGTCCGAGCCATCTTTTTCTTGCCATCTCCTCGGACCAAAATGGTCCAAGGCACCTCTCCCATGGCATGTCCGATCGGACATGACACCCTTCTCCTCGGACCAAAGTGGTTCGAGCCTATCTCTTTCAAGCAAGGTCCGATCGGACCCTTGGCACACATGGGTGAGCTTCTCTCGAACTTGTCCGATCGGAGCTTTCCATTTAGGGACTCCTTAAGTTAAGGTCCGAGCCAAGTATTTTGGAGCTCACCAAGCTTAAGTCTGAGCCAATTCCTTGGCACACATGCATGGCTCTCCTCGGACATAGTCCGATCGGAGATATTCAACATGGTCCGATCGGAGATATTCAACATGGCCTTCATGACCTTTCCTTGAACCAAGGTCCAAGCCAATGTCTTGGCTTCTCCTCGGACATGGCCCGAGCCAAGCATTTGGCTCCTCCATCAAGGTCCGATCGGGTACTTTGTCTCCTCTTGGTCGGATGTAGCACCTTAGGCACAAAATTTCTGGGCCTAGATCTTTGGACATAGGCGAGATGCTCCTTGGATCAACATGTATCCGATCGACCATCTCAAGGTATGCTTGGACACTACATTTTTCAAACACTTTAAGCACATGTATTGATCGTGAGCATTGACAAACAGGCATAAGCCATGTTGACATGAATGCAAGGCAATGCATGGAACAGTAGCCAGCCTTCCAAGCATTCCTTCTCCGATCGGACATAGGCAGCATCACCATTTGGACGCTTCTCCTTGGAACTAAACACATCTCCTCAGACGAATGCCCCCCACTCCGATCGGATATAATGTAGCTTCCAACCACTCAAGCGTGTTTCTCCTCCTCAGATGCAGTACCTTAGGCACCAATATTTCTGGGCCTAGATCCTTGGACGTAGGCGTGATGCTCCTTGGATCAACATGCATCCGATCGGCCATCTCAAGGTATGCTTGGACACCACATTTTTATGCATTTGCTTGGGCACTCTTCAGTACATTTAGGAAAAACCATCAAAGCACCTTGTTCGACCCTCCCAAATTTATTTTGAGAGATTGATTTTTCTCAATAAATCTTGGTGAAGACTTGACTTCTCCTCCCAAGGACAAATTTTCACCATGTAGCATTTATTTTGCATGTATTTGTTTGATTCACTCCAGGAAAGTTGATCGATGATACATGCTTAGCCGACCAGGGAAGTTGTATTTGCTCTCTTGAGCAAGAAAACTTTACACCTGATGAGCTAAACTTGTAGCTGTTGGCATTTATACTTTACTTCTCTTTATTAACTTAAAACATTCTAAGTCTCCTCTAGACTTAAAAAGTTATAAGTTTTTTGTGAAGAGTAAAGTCACTCTGGTGTATGCCTTATATTTTCGCATGAGTACTTAGTTTTCTAACTTAGAAATTTTAGACATTTCATAAGTCCATGCTAAGTATACTTTCTCACACTCTTATTGCTCTAACATTTTATGAGCATGATTTTTATGGTCACACGAATATCTGCTCCTAACTTGAGATTTTTTAAAAAATTCCAAGTTACTTAAGCTTTGCCAAGCAAGTTAGCTTAATGGCCTTTTTGGACTTCGAAAATTTACAAGTCAGCCTAAAAACGGATATATTACCTCGTGCTCTTATTGCCTGTGTTAAGTTATATACCAGCATACCCCATGTGCCCCCCAGGTGATTGGAGGTTGAAAGATCCTTAGTCACTTGCTACCTGACTAAATCTGTTCGAGCAGTTAACTACTCGTGAAACACATAGAATATATGGAAAATACTCAAGCAGTTGAACACTGCTTGAACATATCGACCAGTTGAACACTGCTCGGATAATTAACACACATGCATATTTGTAGCAAGAATCGACCACGCTGCGCGTAGTCTCTTTTATTACTCGTAAATTAAAATGACAAAACATGTCTAACAATGAGTCTTAAACAACCAAAATTGTTCAAAATAAAATGATTGGTTAGCAAATAACCAGTTCATACACCAAACTTAAACAACAAGTCCAAAAAACTCGAAATCAAGCTACCACTCTGAAAGCGGTATTTAAAAATAATATCTCCTTCGATGCTCTATGTGCACGCCACTCCAGTGATTCCTGCTCCTAGCATTCCTCCTTAGCATACTCCTCCTCTTGCTTCGTTGCTCTCCTCAGCTATGGGTGGACCTCCACATATAATGTCCACGGTGAAGTCCACAGGTCCAGGCTGCAAGGGTGGTGATCTTTGTCGCTTGAATCCGGAGTTGCTTCTACCTCCTTCTCCTTGGGGTGTCTCTGCTCGGTACTTCTTCAACTTGCCCGACTGGAGAAGAAATTCTATCTCGTCCTTGAGGTGGTTGCATTTATCCGTGTCGTGACCATAATCTTCATGGAAGCGACAATACTTGTTCATGTCTCTCTTCCTCATCTCTCTTCTGATGGGTGGAGGCTTCTTGTAAGGAACCTCCTCTTGACTAGCAAGATATATCTCTGCTCTACTGGTTGAGAGAGTGGTGTAGTTGGTAAATTGAGGCTCGTACTTGGTTGGTTTTTCACTTGAACTCAACTTTGTTTTCTTTTCCTCATGGTGGTCAGACCCATTATTTCCACGCTTCTTTCCACCATCACTAGGAGAGTCAATTGGTCTGCTTGGGTTGTTTATGCCATTCTCCCCTTTCTCTATCGCATCATCCAAATTCATATATTTTTCCGCCCGGTCAAGAAATTGTTGAAGTGTTGAGATTGGATGGCGATGGATGCTGTCCCATAGAGGACTCCGATAAATTATCCCAGCAGATATAGCAACCATCTTCCCCTCGTCTCCTACAGCGGTTGCTCTATTGGCTTCTCTCATGAACCTCTGTATATAGCTTTTTAGAGACTCATCTTTTCTTTGTTTGATATCTGCCAAGTCGTTGGCATAAACTGGTGGAGTCCGGGCAGTGCTAAATTGTCTACAAAACTCCTTCCTGAATGACTCCCAAGAGGTAATGGAGTTTGGTTTAAACCTCCAATACCACTCTTGGGCAGTGTCCGTCAAGGTGGTGGGGAAGACTCTACACCGATAGTCATCACTCACCCCGAGTAGTTCCATGTGGTCCTCAAACTTCCCAACATGTCTTATCGGGTCTGCCTTTTCGGTATAAATTGGCAGTACCGGTGCTTTGTACTTTGCTGGTGGTTGGGCTGCTCTTATTCGAGCAGAGAACGGGCTGCCACTCCGGTAGTCTATCGGATCTATCTCGGAAGGTCGCTTCGACAAACCTTGCACTGCAGCTGCTAGCATGTCAAGCTGGGATTGGATAGCTGGTGCAACTGATGAGGTTCCAAGGTTTTGACCGCCTGGTCGGGCATTACCATCTGGCACGCCACCATCAAGTATTTCTAATTGACTGGTAGGACGGTCCAGATTTTGCCCTTTGACCGGGACGGTCCTCCTCTTGTTGGTGATAACGTCCCTCAGATCCTTCTGAGAAGCATGCTCTCCTACCCGATCAAACACCGTACTCTTCGATTTCCCAGTGGGCTTACTACGTGGGACTTCATCTCTCCTGCTACGCCGCTGGTTGGGGTGCAATGGAGGCTTCTTGGCACGCTCTGGTCAGTGTTCTCCTCCTTGTGGGTTGTGGCCCTCCTTTTCCTTGGATTGGCTGGTTGGATGACTATCAGCCTTATCCCCACCATGCCCATCTTTGAACTGAGAGGTCCTCTTCTCTCTAGGAGCTTTATTTTGCTCCTTCCCAGGTGGAGTCTTTTTACTGCCCGAAAGGTGACTTCTGGAGGGGGTTCTAGAGTGCTCCCCTTGGGTTGAGGTAGTGTGCGATCGAACTCCATCTCCCTCACTAGGTGGGTTATTATCACCCCTCCTTGGTCTATCATTACTCCTACCACCAGCTTCTGTGGTCCTTGCTCCGGGAGGGGGTCCTCCTCGTACTGCAGCTTGAGCATTGGCTTGGGCCAACTGGGTAGCTGCTTCCAAAGCAAGAGTTGCTTCACGATGTTTCCGATTGACCTCCTCCTGTTATTGTTTGAGCTCCTCACTCCTGGCCTCCATATCACGCCTTTGCTGCTCTAACGCAGCTCTTTGCCTGGCCATCTCTTTAGCAAACTCCTCCTGCCTGGCGTGGAGTTGTGCCATCTCCTCTTGGAAGGCCCCCATGGTCTCCTGGAGCTCTTCAACTTCTGGAGTCACTTCCTCGAGCACGACTCTAGGCTCATTCTCAGGGTCTTGTGGGCTAGGACCTTCAGATCTAGGATGCTCCTTAAAGGTGCTTGTCTTGTTGGAGGCAGCGGTGGTGTTCTTAGGCGCCATCTTGCTTCAGGGACCGTCTGTTCTTCTCTTCAGGCTCTCAATGAAAGCACCAAAATGTTGACTGCGTTTTTAGCCAACGACGTGAGCACGTCAATAACGACAAGCCTTCAAGAGAAATCAAAACGACAACAAACGGTATAAACAAGAAAAGTAAAGAACACAGGAGATTTTTATAGTGGTTCAGCCCCGATTGTCGGTAATAGCGTAATCCACTTAGAGTTGTGATTTATAAATCTATACTCAAGATTAGATGGACTATGCCCACTGAGTTTCTTCAGTATAAATTGTGAAAATACAAGAATTCTCTCTAATTTCAGTACTTTCTCTCTCTAGAATAGACAGACCCAATTTTCTCTCTCTAGAATGAAGAAGCCGAAGAAGTCCTCTCTCATCTCATAAGCTCTCTATTTATAGAGATGGGATCCTCAACTGATATCCCCTTATAATAGGGATATTTTATTATATTTATTACATTTATATTACAAATAAACATTCAAAATTCAAAATGTAACAAACTCCCCATTTGTGGGAAGAATGAGAGATTCCCGCGCATGTTGTTGAAGTTGTGTCTGACTTAGTCTCCTCTAGCTAGTTGGTCCACCTCCTACTCACTACCCATGCAAGTGCTGGTTGAACATGCATGGTGGTAGGATATGCATGGTGGTAGGTTGAACGTGCATGGTGGTAGGAGATGCACTTCTCTCCTCTAACATGCACTCTCCTCTAGCATGCCATGTTCCTCCTTGAACCAATCTCCTTGGCTTCTCCTCGGACCAAGGTGGTCCGAGGCAACCTCCTTGGCACCTCACCTTGAACAACATTGAGGGAACCCCACCTTGGACAACATTGAGGGAACCCCACCTTGGACAACATTGAGGGAACCCCACCTTGGACAACATTGAGGGAACCTCACCTTGGACAACATTGAGGGAACCTCACCTTGGACAACATTGAGGGAACCTCACCTTGGACAACATTGAGGCAACCTCACCTTGAACACATTGAGGGAACCTCCTTTAGCATCTCCCAAACATGTCCGATCGAACATTGTATAGACTTTCCTTATGAAAGTCTAAGTTTCCATTCTCTTGCATGAGACTCCTCCTCCTTAGCTATTTACCTTGGACACGTTCGAGCCAACACTTAGAAAACCTTGGGAGGCTTACCTCCTACACACCCTTGGGGTCTCCTAGGACCACCCTCCTTGGGGTCTCCTAGGACCATTCCCCTTAACTCTCCTAGAATGCACCTTCCTATTTTTTGGGTCTCCTAGGACCATTCCCCTTACCGAATAAGGGAATTTTATTCTATAAATGGACCTTAGTTTAAATTGTATTGTTTGATTTATTAAATTAAATGTGAGAGACATTTAATTTAACTATTATGTGTTAAGTCTCATTTTTTTTAAAAAAACTTTATAAGAGTTAAAAAGGTCATAGAAAGTCATTTTTGGATTTTTGGAAAAAAAGACAAATTCTTAGGAAATGTTTATTAACTTTTATATAAAAAAATATATATAAATGCATATATAGAAAGAGGTGGCGGGCCATGTGAGGATATTAATTGTGTAGACAAAATTAATTAAGTTTTAAATAACATTTAAATTAGGGTTAATGACACAAAGTGATAAAGGTAAAAACACTTAAGTGTTTTAGATATTTTAGAGTTGTCTATGTTCTTCCAACAACCCCAATACCGCCCCCCCTTCTCTCATATCACTCTCATCTTGTTCAAAAATTCTCTCTCAAGTTTTCTCATCATTTTCAAGTACCAAGAAAACTCAGAATGCTTGGAAGCTTAAGCTTAGGTCTCGGAAGAGTGTTTTCCTACCGTAAAAGTTTCAAAACCTTGACTTTTATAGAGTTTTTAACCATGGATCCTTCAATAACTAACTATATATGTTGTTGGGGGAGATTTTTTAAGGTTTTGAAAGAGTCTCTCAAGTCTTGAAGGATCAGTATTCTTTATTCTTGGTTAGGCATATAAGTTCTTTGAACTTCAGGTTCTTGTTGGTAAGTATCTTTTCGATTATTTAGTCCGACAATGTTAAAGGGGAATGGACAAATAATGGAGGCAGTAGGTCAAGTTATGTAGAATACCCGCAATGTGTTAAGTGTTAGAAGAAACATCCTGGTGAATGTCGTGCAAACACCAAAAGATGCTTCAACTGTGGTCAAGAAGGCCACCAAAAGAGGCAGTGTCCCCAGCTCAAGATAGATGGGAAAAAGGAAGACAAGATGGTTCCTGCCAGGGTATTCGCCTTAACCCAAGGAAAGGCTGATGCTAGCAATAAGGTGGTCACAGGTTAGGTTTCTATTCTCAATAATATATGTTATGTATTATTTGATTCGGGAGCCACTCATTCGTATATCTCGTTGGCAATGATAGAAAAACTAGACAAACCTTGTGAAAGATTTAGAACTAGGTTTGTTACTGAGTTGCCTTCGGGCAAAGTAGTTCTATCATCACGGATAGTACGAGGCGTACCGATCAAGATTGAGGACGTAGAACTAGAAGGAGACCTGATATAACTGGAGATCAAGGACTTCGACGTGATACTAGGTATGGACTGGCTAGCAAAGCATGGCGCGGCCATCGACTGCAAACGCAAGAAGGTGATGTTTGAGACTCCTGACGGCCAGAAATTATGCTTCATGGGACAAGTTTCAGGACTACGTACACCGCTATATCATCTCTCAAAGCCCAAAGAATGATAGAAAAAGGGTTTCAATCATTCTTAGCCAGCATCACGGATGTGGTAAAGGAAACAACACTTAAGGTTGGAGACATCCGCATTGTAAGAGAATTCCCAGAAGTATTTTCCGATAACTTGCCAGGGTTACCGCCGACTCCGGATATTGACTTCATGATTGAATTAGTACCGGGCACCAAGCCTATATCCAAGACACCATACCCGATGTCACCTACAGAACTCAAGGAGTTAAATACGCAGCTGCAAGAACTCCTAGACTTGGGTGATATTAGGCAAAGCCATTTGTCATGGGGAGCACCGGTTCTATTTGTGAAGAAAAAGGACGGAAGTATGCGAATGTGCATAGACTACTGCGAGTTGAATAAGGTAACAATCAATAATAAGTACCCGCTACCCTAAATTGATGAATTGTTTGATCAACTCCGAGGTGCGACCGTATTTTCAAAGATTAATTTACGGTCCGGGTACCATCAGCTCAAGGTGCGGGGAGAGGATATTTCTAAGACAGCTTTTAGGACTCGTTATGGGCATTACCAGTTCTTGGTTATGTCTTTTGGTCTTAACAACGCACCAGCCGCTTTTATGGACTTGATGAATAGGGTCTTCAAGGACTACTTTGATAAATTTGTCGTAGTGTTCATCGACAACATCTTAGTATAATCCAAAGATGAAGTTGAGCACGAGGAACATTTAAGGTTGATATTGTCACGACTAAAGGAGCATTAACTCTACGCCATGTTCAAGAAATGTGAGTTTTGGCTTTCGCAAGTGGCGTTCCTCGGGCACATTATATCCAAGGACGGAGTTGCAGTAGACCCATCAAAGGTAGAGGCCGTGAAGGATTGGCCAAGACCATAGAAGGCATCCGAAGTAAGGAGCTTTCTCGGATTAGCAGGTTATTATAGTAGGTTTGTAGAGGGCTTTTCTAAGACAGCCACTCCACTCACCAACCTGACCCAGAAACAACAAAGATTCAACTGGAATGATAGATGTGAAGAAAACTTCTAGTTGCTTAAGGACAAGCTGTGCTCAGCACAAGTACTCTGTGTCCCAACACCCAATGATAACTTCGTAGTCTACTGCGATGCGTAGAAGCAAGGGTTGGGTTGCGTGCTGATGCAGAATGACAAAGTGATAGCCTACGCCTCAAGGCAGCTAAAGGAGTACGAGCAACGCTACCCAACTCACGATATGGAGTTGGCAGCAGTGGTCTTTGCATTGAAAATCTGGCGCCATTATCTTTACAGAGAACGGTGCGAGATTTATACGGACCACAAAAGTTTAAAGTAGTTATTTACTCAGAAGGAGCTCAACATGAGGCAGTGCAGGTGGTTAGAGCTAGTAAAGGATTACGACTGTGAAATCCTATACCACCCGGGAAAGGCAAACGTAGTTGCCAATGTGCTAAGTAGGAAGAGTTATGGAAGTTTAACAGCACTAGCAGGAATAGAAAAGCCGCTACAGCAAGCGCTGATCAGTGCCGGAATAGAAATAGTTTTCGGTAAGCTAGCTAATTTTTCTATCCAGTCAAATCTGCTAGAAGATATACGAATTGGGCAAGGGCATGACGACACACTAGCGACACATATGGATGCAGTTAGAGAAGGCAAGGCCAGAGATTTCTCAATATCTGTTCAAGGGTTATTAAGATATAAGGATCTGGTATGCGTGCCGAATGATCAAAGGATTAAGATGGCAGTTCTATACGAAGCGCACAGTACCCCGTACTCAGTTCTCCCAGGGTCGACCAAGATGACTCACGGCATCAAGGCAATCTATTGGTGGCCAGGGATGAAGAAGGACATAACATAATTTGTGTCTAAGTGTCTCGTATGCTAGCAAGTGAAAGCAGAACATCAGTGGCTTGCAGGCTTATTTCATCTGCTTAGCGTACCAAAATGGAAATGGGACGATATAGCTATGGATTTCGTGATGGGTTTGCCACGAACAAACAGGCATCATGATTCAGCTTGGGTAGTAATAGATAGACTAACCAAGTCTGCTCATTTCCTGCCTGTTAAGACTTCGTACAATGCGGACCAATATGCAGACATCTATGTCAAAGAGATAGTACGGTTGCATGGAATCCCCAAGACTATAGTGTCGGATAGAGGATCTGTGTTTACATCGAGATTTTGGGGAAGTTTACAGCAAGCCATGGGTACTAAGTTAAGTCTTAGTACAACATTTCATCATCAGACAGATAGGCAATCCGAGCGTACGATACAGATTTTAGAGGATATGCTACGCGCTAGTGTACTTGATTTCGAAGGATCATGGAATAAGTACTTGCCGTTGATAGAGTTCTCCTACAACAATAGCTACCAATCAACGATCGGCATGGCACCTTATGAATTTCTTTATGGAAGAAGGTGCCAATTACCGTTGCATTGGGACAAAGTAGAAGAAAGGTAGCTTCTAGTTCCCGAAGTTGTTAGAAAAGCTCAAGAAGCAATAGCGCTAATTAGATAGCATATGCTTGCTGCTCAAAGCTGTCAGATAATCTATGTAGATGCCAAGCGACGTGATGTGGAATTCAAAGTCGGAGATTAAGTCTTCCTGAAGATATCTCCTATGAAAGGTGTGAAGCTGTTTGGGAAGAAAGTGAAGCTTAGCCCCGTTTTATAGGTCCTTTTGAGATATTGGACAAAGTGGGAGAAGTTGTGTAACGACCCGAATTTTCTAATCAGGCTTAGGGCCTTGATTAGTGTGCCTGGAGGGCAATAAGTGGTTTAAATATGCTTGAATGTGAATCTATGTGCTTATATGATTATGGTGCATGTTTAATTGAGTTAAATGTGATAAATGGAATATATGTGGTATATATGTGATATGTCTGTACAGCACGATCCGAGACAGTCCTGGGGAGCAGTTAGCCCGAGAGTCACAACGGGGTTGAGATCTGGACTAGGGGCGAGTCGAGGGGTAATTCTGGTATTAGTTGAGTTACGGGGTTATCTGGACATATATTTGGAGATATATTCAAGGATAGAATGTCTAGGTGGGAATATTTGGGGAATTTACCATTTTGCCCTCGGAGACGTTTTGGTACCCCGAGCCTTGAGGTAATGTAACGACCCAAATTCACTAATAAGGCTTAAGGGCCTTGATTAGTGTGCCAGGAGGGCATTACTGGAGTAATTGTGATTTAATGAGTAATTATATGTTTAATGATGCTTGTATGATAATTGATTATATTATATGATGATATGATATATATATATATGTTTGAGATATATGTGAGAACCACATTATGATGTGGATAATTCTGCAGCCGGCGACTCGAGGCGATCCTAGGGTTAGGTAGCAGGAAAAGTCACAACGGGGCATTATAATTGACTTTGGACAAGTCAGGGGTATGTTAGGTATCGGGTAGTGATTTAGACTATCGGGTGATAAAAATAAATAATTGGAGATATATCTGAGGTTAGGATGTCTAGGCGGGATTATTGGGGGATTTTACCGTTTTGGCCTCGGGGACGTTTCCGGCACCCCGAGCCTTGGGATTAACTTAAAGGATAAGTTAGACTTAAGGAAGTCTTTAGAAGAAAACACAAACCGACTAAGTATACTTCTCTCAGCTCACTTACACGCTCAAAGGAAACCAAAGGAAGGAAAAACACAGAAAAACAAAGGAAAAACTACTGAGTTTGAGAGGGAACTGCTGGGATTGAGCTGTGTCTTTGGGAATTGAAGGAAGTAATCTGGAGGATTAGCTCAGGAACTGATCAAGGTCTGAGATAGAGCTAAGGTAAGTTCTGAATTTTCGTTTTTGGGGTTAGGAACTTAAAGAAATGACTGAGTTTTAAATGGTTATGGTTTTGACATTCAAGGTGGAAATTGAGGCTAGGGACTTTGAAGATAGGTCAGGGGATTCTTGGAAAATCGATTCTACAACTGAGGTAAGGTTTAAATTACAGTTTGATGGTTGAATTTGAGAGTTATCATGGCTGGTTTTGAGTTCTATGGGTTGAAATTTCAGAAGTTGGAATTGGGGTTTTGGTGAGTCTTAGGCTGGATTTTTGGTTGGATTGTGTTGTCTAAATCATTCTTATGTTGTTATTATTAATTGGTTTTGGTTTGGGGGCTTTGGGATAGCTTTAGGTGAGGTTTGGAGATTGAAAATGGTGATTTTTTCTGGGTTCGAAGGGTTGGGCCGCGGCATGGTTCTTGGTGAGCCGCGGCCCTTCAAGGGGTGTTGCATGCTAAGAAAGAAGGGCGGGCCGCGGCATGGTCCAAGCAATGCCGCGGCCCTTACCTGTTTTTGTGCCTGGGATGGCTCTGTTTGGGGGCCATGCCGCGGCATGGGTGGCCTATGCCGGGGCGCTTAAGGGATTTTGGGATTTTGAGATTTTAGGCTTTGAAATTTAACCTAAGGTGCTCGGGGTTGAGTCTTTTACTATATTTGGTGAAGTTCAATGTTCCGAGTACTAGAACTTGGCTTGGGAACTCATTTAAGGTTGTTAATGGTGTCTTCCTTCATGGTTGTGACTAGGTACTGAGCTAGGGCTTGAGGATCGGATCGCGCTCAAGGAGTATCGCCCGTAACTAACTCATTTGAAAGCTAAAGGTAAGAAAACCGCACCCGAATATATGGTTGTGAATGGGACTAAGTGCTCCCGAGAGTTGTATTGTGTCATCGTTGGTATTATGCCAAGGGACACGTATAAGCGGTCTAAGAGTACCGTTCATAATTTTAGCGCACGGGGCGCGAATTGGCCACCGGGAGCCAGAAACATTAGGATAACAGAGGGAGCAGCCTGTGGGCGCTAGCCCTGGTTATCGTCTGTGCATTATGTTTTATGAGATGAAATCCTTAGTAGGTGGTATGCTTGAATGATGATATACTTGGAATTTATGAGATGCTATATGAGTAAATGACTTGATTGCTAATTGTTAATGCTCTGTCATTGCTGTGTTTTCTTGCTGGGCCTTGGCTCACGGGTGCTTCGTGGTGCAGGTAAGGGCAAGGGCAAGCTGGACCAAGCCTGAGGTGGAGAGCTCCGAGGTGTAATGTACATAGCCAGCCGTTCGATCACCATGGTCGAGGAGTGTGTCAGGACAGAGACTACCTAACTGCTCATTTTGCCTTAGTACGGCCGCTAATGTATTTAAACCATGTAAATTTTGTAAATGACCTTTGAAACTGTCATTTTCGGGATCCCATGTAATGAAACAATGTTTAGTAATGAAAATGTAACTTTTGAGACCAAAACACTTTTAACCCTAGTTCCTCTACTGTTTCAGTAACACGTTTTACTTTAACGACTTGGTTAGCAAGTCTGGCACTTTATAAACACACAGTGTAACGGTCTTGGCTATCCAGGGCGTTACAACTTGGTATCAGAGCGTCCTAGGTTTATGGGTCCTGAAGACTGGCTGGGTATGTACATTCGCTGCGGGAGACAAGCTCAACTCAGGGTTTGGTAACTGTATATGCTTGATTATGTGTTTAAATGATTTGAGTGAGATATGAATGTTGATATCTGTCTGATGAATAGGGAGCATGAGATTCTGATAGGGCCTGGCCCTTGACTATTGCATGATGTTATTGAGGCGTGCTTATTAGCATTATGGTGCATGTGGATGAATATCTGGATAAATTGTTATACTTGCTTGCTTGTGTATGATTGGAGTTTCGGTGGTGGATTGTGGAGAGATTATCACCCTGTCATCTTAGCCTAATTGCCGAGTCGTTGTTTGCAGATTGACTTGAATAGATATGCGTTCAAGGAAATCTACTCGACAAGCCGGCAGGTCTAGGGCTAGAGAGGATGACCAGGGCCCAACCCCTTCGCCAGTCCCTGAGAACTGGCAGCAGTTAATGGCAGAAATGCAAGCTAGGCTTCAGAGCCAAGAGGAACTGATCAGAATTCTGCAGCAGGCTCCATCTGGGAGTGTTGCCCCTGCTGGGCCACCGGCACTGGTACCTGTGGTACAGCCGGTGGATGTTGGTAATAAAGTGGAACCGTTGTATGAGCGGTTCAGGAAACAGCAGCCCCCGATCTTTGAAGGTGGACCAGATCCACTAAAAGCTGAGCAGTGGATGACTCTGATCACCACCATACTTGATTTTATGAAAGTAGAAGGTCATGACAGGGTGGACTGTGCCACCTATATGTTGAGAGAGGATGCCCTAATCTGGTGGGAGGTGGCGTCACAGACTAGAAATGTTGCTGCAATGACATGGGAGGAGTTTAAAGATTTGTTCAATCAGAAGTACTATAATGTTGCCGTCAGAGTAGCAAAGGTGAATGAGTTTGTGGGCCTTGTTCAGGGCAGTTTGACTGTTACGGAGTATGCCTTGAAATTTGATAGACTTGCAAAGTTTGCACCGGATCTTGTTCCTACCGATGCGACCAGGTTAGACAGATTTTTTGGAGGGCTAAATGTCATGATAGCCCGGGATGTAAGGATTACTACAGTTCCTGGGGTGACCACCTATGCCCAGGCTGTGGAAAGGGCTCTGACTGCTGAGGAAGCAGAGAATAGGATTTGGAGGGATAGTGCAGCAAGAAGGGAGGGCCGTAGGCCGGTGCCTCCATATTCTGGTTCTAGTAGAGGTGGAGGTATCAGTGATTTGAAGAGAAAGACGCCTGAAGCCCCAATTGCTCCTAGGTTTGATAGAGGAGGTAGGGGTATTCAGGGGGGCCGTCGGGGGGGCGGCGATTCGTGGAGGACTTACCCGGAATGCACAAGGTGCAGGAGACGCCATTTGGGTGAGGGTCAGGCTAAGGCCTGTTATGTATGCGGGGTGGTGGGACACCTCAGAAAAGATTGCCCAACGGTAAAGAAGGGCGAGGCAGGGAAGGTGGACAGCTTGACTCCAGCTCGAGTGTTCACTTTGACGCAGGCAGAGGCCGAGGCTAGTCCCTCGGTAGTGACAGGTCAGCTTTCTAGTGCTGGCACTTCTTTTACTGTTTTGATTGATTCTGGTGCTACGCATTCATTTGTTTCTGATAGGGTGATTGATAGATTGTGTAGACCTAGTGAGGTTAGAGCTTCAGGGTTTGGGACTATATTGCCTACGGGAGAGCTAGTGGTGTCTAGGAGATGGGTTAGGGCACTGCCAGTGTTAGTTGATGGTAGAGAGTTGTCAGTGGACTTGATTGAGTTGAGTATGGAGGACTTTGACATGATCTTAGGTATGGATTGGCTGGTTAGATATGGAGCTACCATTGACTGTAGGAAGAAGATGGTAACCTTTGAGCCAGAGGGCGAGGATCCCTTTGTTTTTGTGGGAGCGGTGCATGGACCCCGCGTACCCAGGATATCTGCACTGAGGGCCAGAGATCTATTGCGGGGTGGATGTATAGGCTTTCTGGCTAGTGTGGTGGATACCACCAAAGTTACACCACTTGGACCGGAGGACACCAGATTGGTTTGTGAGTTCTTGGATGTGTTTCCTGAGGATTTGCCTGGGTTGCCGCCGCGTAGGGAGATTCAGTTTGTTATTGAGTTGGCACCAGGGACGGAGCCAGTGTCGAGAGCACCATATAGGATGGCACCGGCGGAACTGAAAGAGTTAAAGATACAGCTGCAGGAACTTCTGGATATAGGGTTCATCAGACCTAGCTACTCGCCATGGGGTGCACCAGTTTTGTTTGTTAAGAAGAAGGACGGGACTTTGAGAATGTGTATTGACTATCGAGAATTGAACAAGCTAACAATTAAGAATAAGTATCCCCTACCAAGGATTGATGACTTGTTTGACCAACTGCAGGGTAAGACGGTGTTCTCGAAGATTGATCTTCGATCTGGTTATCACCAGCTGAGGATCAAGGATGAGGACATACCTAAGACGGCCTTTCGAACACGATATGGGCATTATGAGTTCTTGGTCATGTCTTTTGGTTTGACCAATGCTCCAGCAGCCTTTATGGATTTAATGAACAGGGTGTTCAAGGATTTTCTAGATCAGTTTGTTATAGTTTTCATCGACGACATTTTGGTGTATTCCAGTTCAGAGGCAGAGCACGAGTTTCATCTCCGACAGGTTCTTTAGAGGTTGAGGGAGCATCAGTTGTATGCTAAGTTTAAGAAGTGTGAGTTTTGGTTACCTGAAGTGACATTCCTTGGACACATTGTAGGTGCAGATGGGATTAAGGTGGATCCGTCTAAGATAGAGGCAGTTAGAGATTGGCCGAGACCAAGGAACGCCTCAGAGGTGCGGAGTTTTCTTGGGTTAGCAGGTTACTATAGGCGGTTTGTAGAGGGTTTCTCAAAGATAGCAGCACCGATGACAGAATTGACAAGAAAGAATTTGAAGTTTATCTGGTCAGATAAGTGTGAAGACAGTTTTCAGGAATTGAAGCGACGACTTATTACAGCGCCAGTGTTGAGTCTGCCTTTGGGGGAAGGGAAGTTTGTTGTTTATTGTGATGCATCGAGGTTAGGCTTAGGCTGTGTGTTGATGCAGAATGAGAAGGTTATAGCTTATGCATCACGACAGCTGAAGGAGTATGAACAGCGGTATCCTACTCATGATCTGGAGTTGGCAGCAGTGGTTTTTGCCTTGAAGATTTGGCGGCATTATCATTATGGGGAGAAGTGCGAGGTATACACTGACCATAAGAGCTTGAAGTATTTCTTTACACAGAAGGATCTGAATATGAGACAGAGGCGTTGGCTGGAGCTGGTAAAGGATTACGATTGTGATATTCTTTACCATCCAGGGAAAGCCAATGTGGTGGCTGATGCTTTGAGCCGCAGAGGTCCAGGTCAGTTATATAGCGCAGTTCAGATCTCGAGAGAGTTGGCTAATGAGATGATTAGAGCAGGAATAGAATTGGTTGTGGGCCGGTTGGCTAATATTACTCTGCAGTCGACCCTGCTAGAGCGGATCAGAGAGGGGCAGTTGACAGACACTCAGTTACAGAGGGTTAGGGAGGATGCCTTAGCAGGAATAGCTAAGGACTTTTCTGTTTCAGAGGTTGGTTTACTTCGGTATCAGGGGCGGATTTGTGTTCCAGCTGATGAGGGGATCAGACGGGAGATACTAGATGAGTCTCATACGACGCCGTACTCGCTTCATCCGGGTACCACAAAAATGTACCAGGATCTACGGACTTTGTATTGGTGGCCCGGGATGAAGAAGGATGTGGTAGAGTACGTTGCCAGATGCTTAACCTGTAAACAGGTGAAAGCTGAGCATCAGCGACCAGCAGGGTTGCTTCAGCCTTTGGGTATTCCTGAGTGGAAGTGGGAAGATATCACTATGGATTTCGTAGGAGGTTTACCCAGGACAGTGGGATTTCATGACTCGGTGTGGGTGATAGTGGATAGATACACCAAGTCAGCCCATTTCCTTCCAGTTAGGTCAACTTATACTGTGGATCAGTACGCTGAGCTGTATGTGAAAGAGATTGTACGTCTCCATGGGGTTCCTAAGTCTATTGTGTCAGACCGGGATCCTATCTTCACTTCCAAGTTTTGGGGTGGTTTGCAGAAAGCTATGGGAACTCAGTTGAAGTTCAGTACAGCCTTCCATCCTCAGACTGATGGACAGTCTGAGAGGACGATCCAGGTGTTGGAGGATATGCTCAGAGCATGTGTAATTGATTTTGAGGGTTCATGGAGTAAGTACCTTCCGTTGATTGAATTTTCATACAACAATAGTTATCAGTCAACGATTGGAGTGGCTCCCTATGAGATGCTTTATGGGAGGAAGTGTAGATCACCCATTCATTGGGATGAGATGGGTGAGAGGAGATACTTGGGGCCAGATATGGTTCAGAGGACAGGTGAGGCCATAGAGAAGATTCGGGCTAGGATGCTCGCATCCCAGAGTAGGCAGAAGAGCTACGCTGATCCTAAGCGTAGGGACGTGGAGTTTCAGGTTGGTGACCACGTCTTTCTTCGAGTTTCACCTCTGCGAGGGGTGAGGAGGTTTGGTAAGAAGGGCAAGCTAAGCCCTAGATTCATTGGACCATTCGAGATCCTGGAAAGGATTGGTCAGGTGGCTTACAGGTTAGCTTTGCCACCATCATTGTCTGGAGTTCATGATGTGTTCCATGTCTCCATGCTTCGAAAGTATGTCTCAGATGTGACTCATGTGTTGAGGTATGAAGATCTAGAGTTGCAGGCAGATCTGGCTTATGAGGAGCAACCAGTTCAGATCTTGGATCGAAAAGACAAAGGTGTTGCGGAATAAGACGATTCCTTAAGTTAAAGTGCTGTGGAGAAACAGTAAGGTTGAGGAGGCGACCTGGGAGCTTGAGACAACTATGCGGGATCAGTATCCGGAGTTGTTCAGGTAAATTTCGAGGACGAAATTCTCATTAGGAGGGGATAGTTGCAACGACCCAAATTCACTAATAAGGCTTAAGGGCCTTGATTAGTGTGCCAGGAGGGCATTACTGGAGTAATTGTGATTTAATGAGTAATTATATGTTTAATGATGCTTGTATGATAATTGATTATATTATATGATGATATGATATATATATATGTTTGAGATATATGTGAGAACCACATTATGATGTGGATAATTCTGCAGCCGGCGACTCGAGGCGATCCTAGGGTTAGGTAGCAGGAAAAGTCACAACGGGGCATTATAATTGACTTTGGACAAGTCAGGGGTATGTTAGGTATCGGGTAGTGATTTAGACTATCGGGTGATAAAAATAAATAATTGGAGATATATCTGAGGTTAGGATGTCTAGGCGGGATTATTTGGGGATTTTACCGTTTTGGCCTCGGGGACGTTTCCGGCACCCCGAGCCTTGGGACTAACTTAAAGGATAAGTTAGACTTAAGGAAGTCTTTAGAAGAAAACACAAACCGACTAAGTATACTTCTCTCAGCTCACTTACACGCTCAAAGGAAACCAAAGGAAGGAAAAACACAGAAAAACAAAGGAAAAACTACTGAGTTTGAGAGGGAACTGCTGGGATTGAGCTGTGTCTTTGGGAATTGAAGGAAGTAATCTGGAGGATTAGCTCAGGAACTGATCAAGGTCTGAGATAGAGCTAAGGTAAGTTCTGAATTTTCGTTTTTGGGGTTAGGAACTTAAAGAAATGACTGAGTTTTAAATGGTTATGGTTTTGACATTCAAGGTGGAAATTGAGGCTAGGGACTTTGAAGATAGGTCAGGGGATTCTTGGAAAATCGATTCTACAACTGAGGTAAGGTTTAAATTACAGTTTGATGGTTGAATTTGAGAGTTATCATGGCTGGTTTTGAGTTCTATGGGTTGAAATTTCAGAAGTTGGAATTGGGGTTTTGGTGAGTCTTAGGCTGGATTTTTGGTTGGATTGTGTTGTCTAAATCATTCTTATGTTGTTATTATTAATTGGTTTTGGTTTGGGGGCTTTGGGATAGCTTTAGGTGAGGTTTGGAGATTGAAAATGGTGATTTTTTCTGGGTTCGAAGGGTCGGGCCGCGGCATGGTTCTTGGTGAGCCGCGGCCCTTCAAGGGGTGTTGCATGCTGAGAAAGAAGGGCGGGCCGCGGCATGGTCCAAGCAATGCCGCGGCCCTTACCTGTTTTTGTGCCTGGGATGGCTCTGTTTGGGGGCCATGCCGCGGCATGGGTGGCCTATGCCGGGGCGCTTAAGGGATTTTGGGATTTTGAGATTTTAGGCTTTGAAATTTAACCTAAGGTGCTCGGGGTTGAGTCTTTTACTATATTTGGTGAAGTTCAATGTTCCGAGTACTAGAACTTGGCTTGGGAACTCATTTAAGGTTGTTAATGGTGTCTTCCTTCATGGTTGTGACTAGGTACTGAGCTAGGGCTTGAGGATCGGATCGCGCTCAAGGAGTATCGCCCGTAACTAACTCATTTGAAAGCTAAAGGTAAGAAAACCGCACTCGAATATATGGTTGTGAATGGGACTAAGTGCTCCCGAGAGTTGTATTGTGTCATCGTTGGTATTATGCCAAGGGACACGTATAAGCAGTCTAAGAGTACCGTTCATAATTTTAGCGCACGGGGCGCGAATTGGCCACCGGGAGCCAGAAACATTAGGATAACAGAGGGAGCAGCCTGTGGGCGCTAGCCCTGGTTATCGTCTGTGCATTATGTTTTATGAGATGAAATCCTTAGTAGGTGGTATGCTTGAATGATGATATACTTGGAATTTATGAGATGCTATATGAGTAAATGACTTGATTGCTAATTGTTAATGCTCTGTCATTGCTGTGTTTTCTTGCTGGGCCTTGGCTCACGGGTGCTTCGTGGTGCAGGTAAGGGCAAGGGCAAGCTGGACCAAGCCTGAGGTGGAGAGCTCCGAGGTGTAATGTACATAGCCAGCCGTTCGATCACCATGGTCGAGGAGTGTGTCAGGACAGAGACTACCTAACTGCTCATTTTGCCTTAGTACGGCCGCTAATGTATTTAAACCTTGTAAATTTTGTAAATGACCTTTGAAACTGTCATTTTCGGGATCCCATGTAATGAAACAATGTTTAGTAATGAAAATGTAACTTTTGAGACCAAAACACTTTTAACCCTAGTTCCTCTACTGTTTCAGTAACACGTTTTACTTTAACGACTTGGTTAGCAAGTCTGGCACTTTATAAACACACAGTGTAACGGTCTTGGCTATCCAGGGCGTTACAGGTAACCTTTAGACTTAAGTCATATAAAACAAATAAATGTGTGGAACTGTTTAGAAACCTTGAGAAACCGACCATATTCTTCCTTGAACTGAGAATTGCTTAGGAAATTGAAGGGATTCAGCTGGGAAACTCTAGGGGCTTAAAGCTTTGGAGATTGAGGATCATAGTTATGGGATTAAACTAGCCAGGTAAGCTTTAAAGTCTTTCATTTTTCTGTTGGTTTAGAGGTTTGCATGTGGATATGCTAGCTTGATCTTTCTGTATTTTAGCTAAGTTATGGAGCATGCTTTGATGAGGTTTTGAGATGTTGTTTCTGTACTGGAGTAATTGTGTTGGGTATCTAGGAGTTTTGGGTTGGTTTTGGTGGTAATTGGCATGAAGAAGGGATGAAAAGTTGATGGAAATTCTGGGTTTGTTGTTGGTGTCGCGGCCCTAGGAGGGGTGTGCCGCGGCCCGCATGCGCGCACAGCCTCGGAAGGTTGAAGAAACTCGAGCGCGCCGCGACGCTTGCAGGGCGCGCCGCGGCCCGCGTGTTGGTCAGTGGGAAGCTAGCCTCTGTTTTGAGGCTAGCCGCGGCTCTAGGGGGAGGGGTCGCGACCCTTAGTGACAGTAGGGATTTTCATGATATTTTTGATCTAAGAACTTAAAGGGGAAGGCTCGGGATGGATTTTATCACCCGGAGTGATAGAACTCAAGATCCCGGAGGCTAGGGTTACGATTTGAGGTTGTTTGTTAAGTTGGAGTTTAATGGTCGAATATTGTTATGTGTTGTGACTAGGTCTTCGGCGAGGCTCGCGGTAGTGGACTGTGCTCGGGGCATCGGTGCTCAGGAAGCTCGGAACTCAGGTAAGAAAACCCCTGTTTCCATGGAGCTTGTGTGCAGGCCTGAGCCCAATGTGTTGAATTGAAATGATATGCAGGGCCGAGCCCTATATGCTGGAATTGTAGTGTGTAGTTCTTTATCTGTTTGTGCTTGAATACTTTACTTGTTGACATATCATGTTTGTTAATATGTTGATGAACGGCGTGGGGCCGGGAACGGCATCAGGCACGTTGAGTGCAAGGCCGAGAACGGCAAAGGGCCGAGAGCAGCGTTGAGCACGAGGGGTGCGAGTTGCCAGGGTGAGTCCCTAAAAGGATACCTGGGATATCCTCAAGGCGTGGTCCGCGAACCCGGGGCCTTGGTAAATGCCTGAACGGCTAGGCCGTATGTGTTTAGCCGTTGATGGCCTGCTTGTGTGTTTGATCCATGTATTGCGTATGTTATCTATTTTGGGTTTTCTTGCTGGGCCTCGGCTCACAGATGCTCTGTGGTGCAGGTAAGGGTAAAGAGAAGATCAACCAACCATGAGCACAGCTGGCGTGAGGCGGCGTGTACATGTTCGGCCAGCCTGGCTGCCACAGCTAAGGGGTTTTGAGAGGTGTTTGTCAGGGAACCTAGGTTTTGTCGTCTAGTCGACTCTGATCAGTTTTGTGTTATAAATATTTTCTAAACTTTGTTTTGGGATGCCAAGTGTAAACTTTTATGACTAGCAAAGAAATCTATTTTCTCTAATGTTTTCTTTTAATTATGGCTTAGTTACACGTTTTTTATTTAAAACCTCGATTAGCAAGTTGAGGCACGATTTTAAACACACTTGGTAACGGCTCTGAGGGAGTAGGGCGTTACAACTTGCATATAGACTAGCCCTACTACCAGCCCTAGCAGATAGCCACAACGTGTTCCACATCTCAATGCTATGCAAGTATGTGTCAGACCTATCTCACGTCCTCAAGTACGATACAATAGCACTTCAGAAAGACTTGAGTTATGAGGAACAACCGGTTAGCATCCTAGATAGAGGGATGAAGCAGTTACAGTCCAAGAATATTCCAATAGTCAAAGTCCTACGGAGTAATAGTTCTGAACGAGAGGCGACGTGGGAGTTGGAGGAGGACATGCAAGGCCGGTATCCAGAATTGTTTGGTAAGTAAATTTTGAGGACAAAATTCTTTTTAGTAGGGGAGAATTGTAGAGTCCAAGAACTTTACTTAGCTAGTTAGATAGTAGTAGTAATAGTAATAGCTAGTGGTAGCTGTAGTATGTTTATTACTGTGGATTTTGGTTCAAGCCGGGACTTAGTTGGACACTCATAGCAACACTTGTAGATTTTATAAGTTTAACCTATAGTTTAAGAATATTAATATAACCTAAGGTTTGATTAATATGACTGATTATGAAGATGATAATTATTATACTATAAGGTTTAGATAGACCCAATAAGATATTAACACTTGTCATGTGTATGTTTAATGAAAAATTAAGTATTTTTGAGGAATAGTTTATTAAGAGTAATATTTGAAAATCCTAGAGTCTGCCAGCAGCTTTGAAATCATTAAAGGACTTAGTCAAGGATGTTTACTCAATTCAAATTAGGCTGTGGTGCATGGTTTTTGATTGATTTTGAAACCGAGGTCATTTTAATCCTTAACCTCTTGATAAGACCAAAATCTTTTTCACCGAGTCTTCAGCCTCTGCTGAACGATTATTCAAATGTTTTTAATTTAAAAGCCATTATTTTATTCAAGCTAAATGAAGATCTTTTCATTCTTGAACTCTAAAAATAGGACCTAGTACCCAGCCATTTCTTCATTCATCAAGCTGAGTTCAGAGCCTCCAAGCTGCTAGGTTTACTTTGGAGTGCTAAACGCTTGGGTTGGGCTTATAAGCTTAAGCATTATAAGCTTAATAAACACTTGGGAAGTAAGGATCATAGTATATTTCAGTTTCGAGGTATATTTCGGGTATAGAAATTTCAAAGGTATCCCTATTCTTAGTTCCTTTCTGTATTGTTAAGTTCTTATAGTTTTTCTCTACTCAAATCCTAACTCAATATTCTTTATTCTTGGTTCGGCATCTAAGTTCTTTGAACTTGAGGTTCTTGTTGGTAAGTATCTTTTCAATGATGTAGTTCATTCTTTTCATCTTTTTCTTTTAGAATACTAACCTTTCTCCATTATGGTTTGTAGGAGTGTTCCAAAGTACCGATCTTGTTCTCACATTCCAATTTTTGGTAAGGAAAATAGGGTAGATTTGTATGCTTTTATGTTGTTGATATATGTTTATGTTATAAGTACGTTTTCAGTTCTTTTAGTATATGAATTGTTTAGATAATAATCACATAATTTGTTTAGATAACAAATATATAAAAAGTACCAATTGTAGATTCCTTGGGCATATGATTGTTTAGATAACGAGCCCCACAAATTTATGTGACATGTTTAGATAACTAGCCCTGTAAATTTATGGGCATATGATTGCTTAGCTAGCAAGTCCCAAGAAGTATGAAGGACATTGTAATAGATGTTGTATTTATATAGTCATATGATTATAGTTTACAGTATATAGTTTATAGTTTATAGTTTATAGCTTATAGTTTATAGTTTATAGTTTATAGTTTATAGTTTATGTGTATGTATATGTTTCATGCTTGTAGTAGATTTTCCTTGTTGAGCATTAGGCTCATTCCTTTATGTTTTATATGTGCAAGAAAATAGTTATAGTCGCGGGAAGGTTCTTCGCAGCTTAGGGATGTGTATTGAGGGAGAATGGAATTGATGGACTGCGCAAACAATTCGAGGAAGAAGTTGTTTAAGTCTTTCAATCACATTTTTATGTATTTTTCCGCATCTGATTTGTAACGAATTTTAAGATCTAAGTCATGTTTTCTTTTATTTTCAAAACAATGGGATCCCATACCTTACTCTAAATTTTATGTTAACCTTTATTTTATAGTTTTAATAAAGTTATGACTATTTCGTATATATGTTTTTCTTAAGATTAGTATTTATGTATAGTAGTTAAATAATGGTCCAAAGTCTATAATAGTTGGGTCGTTACATTTTTGCCCGGGGGCTCGGGGTTTGATTCCACCACCCCGTTTGGTGGAATTAGGGCTTTCCGAGGGCTCGAGATTGGTCCCTAGGTTTGGTTTTGGAATTGAAGTTTAGTAATGGTTCTAATTTTTGGCTGTGACTTGGTGTACGCTAGGGCTCGGACGAGATTGTGCTTGAAGGTCGATTTCACTAATGAAAGCTTTTGGAATCAAAGGTAAGAAATTGCACCCAGTTATGGGAATATATTGGGACTAAGAGCTCCCTATATTTGTATGCAATGTCATGAGATGGCATTATGCCATGGGGACATGTGATAAACGACCTATGGTAGTTGAGGTTAAATACATAATCATTGAGCTCGGCCTAAGTGAGACGGAGACGATGAGATAATCAGAGGGTGCGGCCTAAGGGTGTCGACCATGGACTTTGGTGTGTTATGCTTATTGTTGTCTAAACTGTTGAGTGTGACGAGTTTATTATCTGAATAACTGATTGTTGGCTTGTTGATTTTTATCACTATTTATGTGAGCTGTATGACTTGTGTATATCTGATTGATGATTCGTATATTGTCTATGCTATGTATTATAGTTTTCTTTTTGGGCCTCGACTCACGGGTGCTACGTGGTGTAGGTAAAGACAAGGGCAAGGTGTACGAGTCTTGAGTTGGAAAGCTTTGAGGTTGAATGTACATAGTCAGCTGATAGGCCGCCACGACCAAGGAGTGGTATAGGATAGGAGAAGCCTAAATGTCTCTTTTGCCCGCAGTACATGTTTATAACCTAGAATGTTTGTAAACTGTCTTTTAAACTCTATTTCTTTTGGGATCCCATCTTCGAAATGTTTATCTAAATGAAATGCACCTTTTATGACCAAACTCTTTTAACCCTAGTTCAATTATAGTTTCCATAACATGTTTTTAATTAAATGATTTGATTAGCAAGTCTTGCACCTTTATAAACACGCAGTGTAACGGTCTTGGCTACCCAGGGCGTTACATAATGGAGGACATAACTACATATATTTATAATATCAATGGACTACTAGAGAAAACTTTGTAAATATAATTCTATAAATACTTAAAGTGCATTTACATATTTATAGTGGAGCAATCATGGAATTAATAAATACCATTATTTTGAAAACTATAGGTTAAAATTAATATTCATCTTGTTTCGAATAATATAAAGAGAGATAATAATAAATATCTTATTTATAATATGATATTTATTTATTTATTTTAAAACTGATATTTTAAGATAAAGTTAATTTTGAATTAACTGATATTTATGTTGGAATAAATATATTGTCTTAAAAGTTGATTAAATAAACAAATGAGAAAATTAGGGCAACCCTAATAAGGTTGGGCGAAACACATTGTACAGTATAGTGTGTGGCGCCTAGCGTCAGGGATTTTTATCCCTGGGATTTAATTTTGAATTTCAAATAAATATGTTTATTCAGTTTGTTTACCGAGTTTTTCGGAAACGAATACAAACAGAATAATAAAAAGATAAGAACTGTAGAAATACTAAGATGTAACCAAACAAACAGTGTTTTTACGTGGTTCAGGCGTTAACGAGCCCTAGTCCACGAGTCGATGTTATTATACTTGGAAAGGATTACAGTAAGATGGCTGGTGTACAAGAACTTCACACACTCACAATGTTTCTCTCGGGTTCTCTTGAAGAAGAAGAAGCTAGAGAGATTTTAGCAGAGTTCTTGCTATGTGATTTGTTGGCCGTCCCTCTTCTTGTAAAATGAAGGGGTCTTTATAGCTAGGGTTTCGGATTAGGGTTTTTCTCTACGTCTATGAGTCTTAATTACACCAGCCATAAATAGGGGATACAATTACTGTAGTAGCATGGCTACAAAACTCTATGTGGGTATATTTACGTGAAAGTATGGGGAACACACAAAGTCAGCCGTCTTTTCCAAGTTGTCAGCGGAACAGTAGGCGAAAAGGTACCCTTAGGCGTGCTGGGATGTGTGCGGCTTTGACCTGACGGGCGTGTTAGGTGGGATCCTGTGTCAGGCGGATATCGTTCCAAATATGCCTCCTCCAGGACTCGACCGTTTGGTTTTGTTCCGTGCGAGGCACGGAACTGTTTCCGCGGAGACCACTCGAAGAGCTTCTCCTGGAAGGGGCTTCCCCGAAGGATACCCCTTCGGGAGTCCGGGAGAGTTGACGAGTTTCCGTGTTGTGTTTGCTTGGAAGAGTAATCCGGACACTAAACAGGAGAGGCGAAGCCTTTCTGTCCATCCGCGAGCTCTGGTCACCTACCGTGAAAGACATCGATAATTCTTCTTCCCCGAGGACATCAATCTAAACGCTATCCGGAAATCTGGATAACATTTACCCCCCAAGGTCACGGAGCTTTGAGAGATCCGGGAGCTTGTACAGTCCTCCGGGTATTTCGGTCTCTTAGATTAGGCGAGGGGTCACCTTCTGCGTTCCCGGAAGGGTTCCTTTTTCCCGCCTGAGTGTTAGTATGAAAAAGAAAGGGAATTTCTTCTGTTTGAACTCAAGTACTCTAGTGCGGCAAGGACCACGTGTCATTCTGGGAATGGTTCTGCGACCAAGACGTGTGCGTGAGGCGACTGGTTGAGTAGGCATGCGTTAGTCATCTGAGTAATGATTTGACGGTTTTTAATGGTACTCCGGGCCCGAGGTGGTGTAATGATGGGAAATAAATACTTTATTCCCATCCGAGGAGTCATAAATAGGATCGTCGCTTCATCTCCAGCCGTTGGATCTGATGCACACGGAATGGGAAGATCGGGACCGTCCATTTGAGGAATTCGAAACGACTTCTTCCCTGCTATAAAAACGAGGGAAAGGACCTTTCTTCCTCTTTACGCTTTCAAATTCTCTATCTTTCAGATTTTCATATTTCCAAACCTTCGAACTCTCAGGCTTCCCAGCTTCCGTTCCTCCGAACTTGCCGCTTCTTTTGGTAAGGATCTGGAAACTATTTCTTTTGATTTGGCAGTGGGTTTATTCGCCGAAGTTCCTGGTTTGAATCGCCGTTTGTCTTTGCAGCTTTTACTTCTCGCGATCGTGCTGTGCAGTGATCCAGTTACTCCTTCAACCTCCAACTACCCGAATATCAGTAAGTATTTCTACTTTGCTCTTTCCTCCCAAACCTTAGGTTGTTGGTAGTTGTTAGAGTAGAGGTTTCTGCCATTATCGCTTATGTGCATGCGTGAATAGGGCTTTGGTAGGCATGTGATTGATGTGAGTCGATAAGTAGCCTTTTTTTGCATGCTTTGGCGATTTGCGTTTGGAAAGTTGTTCCTTGTTTTGCTGTTTTAGGGCATAAGCATGAACACCTTTAGGGTGTCTTTCTCTGGAAAAACACTTCTTTTGGTGGGCTTAGGCTCGGAGTCTGAGTCTGGTTCCTTGCTGCCCTTCGGGTGGCATGGTGCCAATCCCTCGGTAAGCTCGGTGGGAGCCTCTCCAAGCAGTTTTCGGGGAGGGTCTCCCCGACGCCTTTGATACCACTAGGGTATGACAAGGGTGCTGACTGCTTAGAGTGTTTTCTTCTTTCTTTCTTTTGTCCAGTGACGAACATCTCAAAGGAACAACTCCTTGCTGTGGGGGAGGCTGATTCTGCCCAAGAGAAGGGCACTCCTGTCGCTGGTGCAAAGGGGAAAGGAAAGGCGAAAGTGGTCGCGGCTAGCCCACCGACCTCCAATAGTTCCATCTGGGAGATGGACCAAAAGCCGAACCTTTTCAGGAATTATGGCATGCTGGAGCTGTATTCCTCCGAGGCAGGCCTGAAGAACATCCCAGGTCTGATGTGGCACCGTCTGTCGGTGCTGGGCGAGTCAGCTAGCCAGAGTCACGAGGGCTTTGGTGCCTGGAGCTGGGCACACATAGTGTGTGGGGCGCACTTGCCCCTAAGGAGTTACTTCGCCAATTTCTGTGTTAAGGCGGGGATTGCCCCCTTCCAGTTGATTCCTCCCAGCTACAAGCTCCTCGCAGGGTGGTTCATCTTTTGCAAGTCCCGGAAACTGGAAGCTCCTACCCCGGAGGAGGTGCTGTACTTCTACGGGTTGAAGTCTCAGCCTATGAGGGGTCATTCAGACAAGGTGGGGTTTTACAGGGTGGAAAGGCACCCGGACGTGATGTGCCCCACTTGTCATACCGCGAGGGTTCCAGACCTCCGGGAATACTGGTTCCTGACGACTGGCTTCCCGCTGAAGAGGGTGCCAGCCCTATCTTTGGACTTCAAAATCCCTGGTAAGTGCTCCTTCCTCTCCATTTCAACTTTGTTTCTTTGCGTTTGATTTGCCTTTTGGGAGGATCTCTAATGCTTGTATTTGAATTTTGCAGAAGTCGTTCCGCGGACACCTCGCTGCGCGGAGATGATAAGGAGGTCCAAGTTCTACGAAGGGCTTTCTGAGGAAGAGTTGAAAGTGGAGGGACTTGTGACCTCCGAATCGTTGAGGGAGTATGGGCTACTCGCCTCTTTCCAAAACATCGAGCCAGTGAGTGGCAGGGGGCAAAGTCAGGTGTCAGCCGACATCCGGGAGCAGATTTCCCTGGAGCTGTCCAAGGTGATCACCCAAGCTGCCCGGGACGAAAATACTTTATCTCCTAGTTGGGCGGAGAGATTCCCCGACCCCCAGCCGGAGGAAGAGGAGATCAAGGCTCGCCATGCCGCGGCTTACCCTAACGAAGGGGCTCCGGGGGCTAGTACCTCCGGAAGAGGTAAGACTAGTTTTCCATTGATCCACACCCCCAGCCTGTCTGAGGTTTCCCAGACCTCTCAGATGGGGTTTGATCCCCGTTTCCTTAGGCTAGATCCGCATAGGATACCCTTCGACAGATATTGCGATAGGGTAGATGAGCTCCTCGGGTGTCTGAGTGACGGTAGTCTGCCAGAAGATGTCATCATGGTTGACCCTTCTTCCCTCAGCATGTCATTCCCGGACTTCAAGGAGTACGGGAGCTTCCTGGAGCAGGAAGCGGTGTTTTGTTTTGCTCGGGGAAGGCCATCCACGTTTCTCGTGCATGGTCGTCCCTTTCAAACTTTTCTTTTTCTTGTTTCTTGTTCCCTGCTGGCGGGCTTGCTTGTGCTTTTATGTTGTTGATTGTCTTGTCTTCCGCTTATCTTCTTTCTCATTGCTTGTTGGTTCGTTAACCTTGCTTTGTACGTTTCTTGCAGAGTATCCAGAAGCCATGATGTTGGGGAGGGTTACTTTGCTCATTAAGAAGGCTGCCACCAGCCAAGACCCGTCCACGGGGAAAGTACGGAAGACCAAGGCTGGTAGGGGAGGTAAAGCTGCCTCCCCCAAGAAGACAAGTGGCGAGGCGCAAGCGTCTTCGAGGGTAGAGAAGTCTCCTGCTGACGGGCCTTCCGAGACTATGATGGTCTCGAGTAGCAGCAGCGACGGGGAAGGGCTTGTGTTCCCCGTGAGGACAACTGGGGTGAGCAAGCGTCCCGGAGAAGATGCTGAGGGCGCTAAGAACAAACGCCTTAGACACTCTTCTCCTGGTCGAAGGCAACAACAACAGCAACGACAGCAACCACAACTACAACAACAGCAGCAACAAGAACAACAAAGACAATCACCAACGTCACAGTAGCAGCAACAACAACATCCAAACCAGCAGCAGCAACAAGGGCAATTACTTCTGCTGCCGCAGCAACAAAAGCAACAGACCGGGGCCTTAATACCCCGTCTGCCTCCTCCTCCAGCCCAAAGGGGGTCCACCCTTCTGGGGTCTCCTTCTTCTCAGACAACCAACCTTCCTCTGCCTGTCCTGAAGTTCCACTTCCCGCGGAAGCCAACCAGTTTCCCCGCTGCCCTCCTGGAGGGTGTAAGACGGGCCGATAGTTTTTTGAAGAGGCGGTTAGAGGCGGAGAAGGCTGTTACTCAGGGAAGGGCAGATAACTTGTCTGCCGTGAAGAGAGCTGAGCTGGCCGAGGGGGTGAGATCCCTTCACCCGGCCGGAGCGGTTTTGGATGGTCCAGCCTTGGAGAAGAGGCTGGTGCCTAGGCTCGGACGTGCATTGGCGCCGTTCGGAGCTGAGATGATGGAGGACATGGCCCTGAGCTTGTGCGAGCTCAATTCTAAGAAATGGGCCATCAGTAGCAGTAAGGATCCACTGTTGCTGACACACGCTGTGCAGCAGCAACTGTCCGGGGTAAGCCGTCAGTTGTTGTTTTTTGGTATCATCTGTCTTTTGGTCCGGCTTTAGCTCATTCTGTTGTCTTTCCTTGCAGGCCTCTATGATCGCGGAACGCTCGTTCCGGGAGGTTGGTGCAGTTCTGGTTCAACTGGAGGAGAGCCAGCTGGCTCGCCAGGCCTTGGAGGCGGAGAAGCAGAAACTGACCCAACAGGCCTTGGAGGCTTCGGAGAAGATTGATCAGGCCCGGCGCACGGCTGAGGAAGAGGCGGACAAGAAATATCTTGCCAAATACCAAGAGTACCGGGCCAAGGCAGAGAATGAGTTTAAACAGCGGTCGGATGGGATGAAGGCCAAAAACTCCAAGCTCCGGGAAGAGCTGTCCCAAGCTAGGGTGGAGAAGGATACCTTGGATGCTCGCTTGCAATCAAAAAATGATCTCTTCCTTAAGCAGCAAGAGGAATATTCCACTCTTCAGAGTAAGCTGCACGAGGAGGAGCAACTCCATAAGAGGAGCAGGGATCTCGTGTCTATGCTGCAGTTGGGGCTCGCCGAGAAGGATAAAGAGATCGGGGCCTTGCAATTCACTGCCAGGGGGCATGTGACCGAGAAGCAATCCGTGCTGAGCCAAAATAGGGAGCAGCGCAAGGAGATTGATTCTCTTAAGGGGGAGCGCAAAGAAAAATTGAGGGCTCAACTAACTGTCGCGGAGGCACAGCTGGCAACCTCCGAGGCGGAGCGCTTGAAGGAGAAGGAGGATGCTGAGGTGATACTGAACAGGACGATTAATATATCGCATGTGGTCCTCATGCATCAACTCTGGAAAGTGAACCCGGAGGTATTAGGCTATCTGGGAGATGATGCCGAAGCCATGAGGGAGAAGCTACTCGTGTGGGATAAAGGCCCAGAGGCGTACGTCCAAACTTACAACATTGACGAACGTGCTGGAGCTCCTGAGGTGGGAGATCCCGGAGAGGCGGGGACCTCTGAACCTTCTCATGACAAAGTTCCGCCTTCCAATGAGCCGACTCCGCCAGCCTCAGTTGAAGCCGATGCCCCCGAAGCCGCGGTCGTGGAAGCTGCAGTTACCCCCAATGCTTGAAGGGGTTTTATCTTTAATTTATTTTTCATTTTGAGTTTTTCATTGCGGACATATTTGCCATAATTATAGCATTCTCCTTTCTTTTCTGCCGAGTTCTTTATTTATCTTTACGCTTAGGGTAGACTTTTATACGGTAGAAACTGTTGTAGGGGCGTATGAGGTTTTGGTTCCAACGGCCAAAACCTATGCACTTCCCACTTGAAGCTCTAACGGATGATGTCTTTTCCCATGTAGTTTCTAGGTTACGAAGGTTTCCTGGTTCCAACGGCCAGGTTCCTTTCACCGTATTTTAGCTTTCCTAAGGCAAATAGCCAATCCCGGGACTTGAAGTTATACTGTTCGCTGGGATTGCTAAGGTGAGCCGTTCCATGGTTTGGAACGGGAGTTCTTCTAGTGAGCGTCGCTAGACTTAAGGTTAGATCTTTGCGAAGCAAAACTAACTGTTGTTGCGAACCTCATGGTGGCTGACTTCAGGGACCTGGCATGGAGCCCTGCGAGGCAAGGCTCGTTGTTGTCGGGGAAATCGCCACGCCCACCAGGTGTGATCCCGGACCAGGGGCTTTGCGAAGCAAGGCCTGCTCCTGGAGCTGAGACTTGCAATGGTCGAGGAGCTCGCCATGCACTATTTTGTGAGATCCGGAGCTGGAGCCTGCGAAGCAAGGCTTAAAACGGTCGCGGATCTTGTCATCTTTCGCCTTGCGGGACCCGGAGCTGGAGCTTGCGAAGCAGAGCTCTACAGTGATCACGGATCTTGCCATCTTTCGCCTTGCGGGACTCGGAGCTGGAGCTTGCGAAGCAGAGCTCTACAGTGATCACGGATCTTGCCATCTTTCGCCTTGCGGGATCCGGAGCTGGAGCTTGCGAAGCAGAGCTCTACAGTGATCACGGATCTTGCCATCTTTCGCCTTGCGGGATCCGGAGCTGGAGGTTGTGAAGCAGAGCTCTACAGTGATCACGGATCTTGCCATCTTTCGCCTTGCGGGATCCGGAGCTGGAGCTTGCGAAGCAGAGCTCTACAGTGATCACAGATCTTGCCATCTTTCGCCTTGCGGAACCCGGAGCTGGAGCTTGCGAAGCAAAGCTCTACAGCGATCGCGGAGTATTCTGCAAAGGACTTGTCAGGGAGTTGGGGGTGTTTTGGCGTAGCTCTATGAACGTGCCTCAACCCCCAGTCCTGTCCATCGCTGGGCTACACAGGAGATAATTTTCATGATACATACTGGCAGGCATTTCCATGGCAATTTTCACATAAACACATAATGCACATATGACACGTAATGCAAGCATGTTCATGGCAACAAATAAACCTAAGCTTAACAATTTAAACATTTCAAACAATTTAAAATTTTCAAACATAATGCTAGCACATAAGTGGTGTTCTGGGTACGTTTTGTTCAAGGGGCGTATGGCTATGCCTTAGCCATGTATACCCCCCCAAGTGAGCGTGGGGTCCGGACGTCTCCGGACCGCGTGGTCACTTGTTTAAACGCAGCTTTGAACACAGGGATAAAAAGTGCAGTAAAAGCGTAGTGAATCTCTCCGTGTTTCATTAAATTAGCCTGCTAGGCGTGAGTTTTACAACAGGGAGGATTATTTCCACATTTTTCACTTTTGCTAATTTCACCAAGGACTTCCGACTGGATGGTCCGGGGCCTACTGGTAGTAACGGCGGAGGTGCTCCGCGTTCCAGGCGCGCGGGACTTTAGATCCGTCGAGTCTCTTTAAGTGATACGTCCCATGGCCCACTTTTTCTTGGACTTCGTAGGGGCCTTCCCAGTTGGGTCCGAGGACTCCTACTCCCGGATCCTGCGTAGCAGGAAATACTCTCCGTAGGACAAGATCCCCAACTTCGAATGTACGGCTCTTGACTCTCGTGTTAAAGTGTCGGGCTATCTTGCCTTGGTACATTTTTAGTTGGACCTGCGACTGCTCCCGGAGCTCTTCGATCATGTCCAAGGACTCCTGGAGAAGGGCATGGTTCCGGGTAGGGTCGTAGGTATCTTGCCTGTGAGAGGGGATCATAGTTTCTACTGGGATGACGGCCTCGCAACCGAAGGTCATGGAATAAGGCGTGTGCCCCGTCGAAGTTCTCTCTGTTGTGCGATAGGCCCAAAGTACTCGCGGAAATTCTTCCGGCCAGTGAGCCTTGCAGGCTTGGATTTTTTTCTTCAACGTGGTCTTTAATATTTTGTTTACAGCTTCCACTTGCCCATTAGCCTGGGGTCTGGCGACTGCGGAAAAGCTTTTGATAATTCCATGCGAAGCACAGAAGTTCGTGAAGTGTTCACTGTCAAATTGCTTTCCGTTGTCGGACACAATTTTTCGTGGAAGCCCAAAACGACACACTATATTCCTGATGACAAAGTCCAGTGCTTTTTTAGATGTGACCGTGTTCATAGGTTCAGCTTCAGCCCATTTGGTGAAGTAGTCTACCGCAACTATGGCATACTTCACTCCACCCTTTCCAGTTGGGAGGGAACCTACTAGGTCAATGCCCCAAACGGCGAACGACCAGGGGCTGGTCATTAGGGTAATTTCTGTAGGCGGCGCTCGCGGAACCTTGGCGTACCTCTGGCACTGCTCACATTTCCTGACATAATCCACACAATCCTTCTTCATGGTGGGCCAGAAGTATCTTTGTCGAAGGATCTTTTAGGAGAGGCTCAGCCCGGAGGTATGATCGCCACAGAAGCCTCCGTGAACCTCATGGATGATGGTGCTGACTTCGGTTCCGGCAACACACCTAAGGAAGGGTATGGACAACCCCCTGCGGTAAAGCTTTCCATCCATAACCACGTATCGGGGAGCTTGATATTGGAGCTTCCTTGCGTCAGCTTTATCAGTGGGGAGCTCTCCGGTGGTGAGAAATCTGAGGATGGGTCCTATCCAGGAGTGGGAATGGTCGATGATGGCGTTTATCCTTCGTGTCTCAGTACTGGGGGCTTCTAAGTGCCCGATGGGGACTAAGCCATACTGTTCAATCTCCGGGTCCGTCGCAAGCTTGGCCAGCGTGTCCGCGAGTGAGTTCTGGTCCCGGGGGACCTGGCGGATTTGGTAGCCTTTGAAATGCTGCAGTAGATCGCGGGAGAGAGACACGTAGGCAGCCATTCATTCGCCTTTCGTCTGGTATTCCCCGGATATTTGGTTTACCACAAGTAGGGAGTCGCTGTATACTTCGATTTTTTGGGCTCCGACTTCTCTGGCCAGTCGTAATCCAGCTAACATGGCTTCGTGTTCTGCCTCGTTGTTGGATGCTGGGAATGCGAAACGGATGGCGCTCTGGAGCTGATGCCCTTGGGGAGATATTAGGATGACCCCTGCTCCAGATCCTTTTTCATTTGAGGCTCCGTCTACATAGACCTTCCATGTGGGAAGTTCCGGGACAGGATCTTCCGGGAGGTCATTCATTCCCGAGCATTCCACAATAAAGTCTGCGAGAGCTTGACCTTTTATGGAAACACGTGGTTGGTAGTGGACGTCGAACTGGCTCAGTTCCATAGCCCACTTAAGCAATCTTCCAGAAGACTCGGGCTTCTGCAAGACTTGTCGGAGAGGGTGATTGGTGAGTACTTTGATGGTGTGCGCCTGGAAATATGGCCTCAGCTTCCGCGAAGCAATTAGCAAGCAGAGGGAGAGTTTTTCGATCATTGAATATCTGGACTCGGCGTCCAATAACCTCTTGCTTACGTAATACACAGGGAGCTGGATACGGCCATCTTCCCGGACGAGAGCGGCACTCACTGCGTGCTCAGTCACAGCTAAGTATAAGAACAACGCCTCTCCTTCGACAGGTTTGGACAGAATGGGAGCTCGGGTTAAATGTTCTTTGAGGTGTTGGAAGGCTGCTTCGCATTCGGGGGTCCACTCGAACTTCTTGTTTCCTCGCAACACATTGAAGAAGGGGATACACTTGTCAGTGGCCTTGGATACGAAGTGGCTGAGAGCAGCTATCCTTCCGGTAACGCTCTGGACATCCTTATGTTTCCGTGGGGAAGGCATATCTATGAACGCCTTTATTTTCTCAGGGTTGGCTTCCACTCCGCGGGAGCTGACAATGAAACCGAGGAACTTCCCAGACGAGACCCCGAAAGTACATTTCTTTGGATTCAGTTTCATCCCGTACTTTCGGATCATGGCGAAAGCTTCCTCAAGGTCGTCACTGTGGTCCCCGGAGGTCTTGGACTTTACCAACATGTCGTCCACGTACACCTCCATGTTCCTCCCCAGTTGGTCCTTGAACATTCTGTTTACTAGACGCTGGTACGTCGCCCCAGCATTCTTCAAACCGAAAGGCATGACCACGTAACAGTAGACACCCTTGTCCGTGAGGAAGCTGGTGTGTTCCTGGTCCGCGACATGCATCTTGATCTGGTTGTATCCGGAGTACGCATCCATGAAGGATAAGAGTTCGTACCCGGAAGTAGCGTCTACCATCTGATCGATTCGCGGAAGAGGGAAACAATCTTTCGGGCAGGCCTTGTTTAGGTCCGTGAAGTCAATGCACATTCTCCAGGACCCATCGGGTTTCGGGACCAGAACTGGGTTGGCCAACCACACGGGATAGTGCGACTCCTGGAGAAAACCTATGGACATCAACTTGTCCACTTCAGCTTTGACGGCTTCGGCCCTCACTGGGTCCAACGGCCTCCTCTTTTGGCGAATTGGAGTTGCAGATGGGTCTATGTTGAGTGCGTGGCACGCAACATTGGGATTAATCCCCGTCATATCAGCGTGGCACCATGCCAGGATATCCTGATTATCCTTCACAGTGGCCACAATCTTATCTCGAATGGCCGACGGCAGGTTTTTCCCCACCTGAATGACTTTGGTGGGTTCTCCCGGGTTGAGGATCACCTCTTCGACTTCCTCCATCGGCTCTATTGCTTTCTCGATTCCCACTCTTGGGTCGAGTTCGTCAAAGTATGCCTCCTGAGCACCCCCAGTTTCTGGTAATTCTTCCGCCAAAGGAATGGCAGCAAACGTCTCTTGGACCGTGTAGACGGATCGGACGGAGACGTTATAACAGCTCCGTGCACTTCGTTGGTCTCCTCGGAGGGTGCCAATACGCCCATCGTCGCATGGAAACTGCAAACATAAGTGGCGTATCGAGGTTATGGCCCCACAATCGATTAGGACCGGTCGGCCTAAGATGGCATTATACGCCGTGGGGCAGTCGACCACCACGAATGTGCTATGCTTGAAGGCACAAGTGTCGCTTTCTCCTCTGAGGGTGACTGGAAGTTGAATTTTGCCTAATGGCATGAGTGCGTCCCCATTGAACCCTTGAAGCTGGATGGGGCATGGGGCCAAGTCTGTCTCGATTAATCCGATCGCGTGGAAGGCCGCTTTGAAGAGGATGTTTACGGAGCTTCCGTTAAAGACCAAGATCCGTGAGACCTTCTTATTGGCAATCTGGGCTTCCACCACGAGGGGATCGTTGTGGGGGAAGTGCACATGTCGAGCGTCGTCCTCCGTGAAGGTGATGGGAAGATCCATCATTCGGGGACGTTGAGCAGGTGATTGAACCAAGGCGCACATCTCCCCGGTGTGTTCTAACTCCCTCAAGTACCTCTTCTGGGAGTTGCGGGTGCTTTCGGCAAGGTGCGGTCCTCCGGAAATGGTGGCTACGTGTCCGTCAACGGGTGGCGGAGCAAGGCCGGGCGGGTATGGGTTGCCAGGCCCTGGAGCCAACAAGGCAATGGGTGCCGGAGCGGCTGGAGCAGGAAGCGCTGGGAACTGAGACCCGGGAGCTTGGGGGTGACCGGCTCCAAGAGCGCTAGCGGTCCCCCTCTGTCCCGGGCAATATGCAGCTCCGTGAACTACCCCCTGTCCGGGATAGATAATGGGTATCCTCACCCACTGACCGAGGTGTCCCGCTCTTGCCAGGGACTCGATCTCATCCTTCAGCTGAAGGCACTCGTTCGTGGTGTGCCCCACATCTCCGTGGAACTCACACCTTTTATTGGAGTCTCGCGGACGCCTTCCTCCGTGAGACACTTTAGGGGGCTTCCTGTAGTTGACCATATTACAGGTCGCCCAATAGACATTCTCTCGCGAGTCTATCAAAATGGTATATTCCGTGAACTTGGGCTCATAGTCCTTCCGGGGCTTCTTTGAATGGTCTCCCCGGTTGGAGTTTCTTCCGCTTCGTTTGCTCCGCGATTGGCTCAAATTTCGTTCTGGGGCTTCCGCTTGCGGCTGCGGCATGCCAGGAGCGATACTACATCCGGTTTGTACAGCTCTGTACCCAGAGAAATGGGTTTGACTCGGCGTCTGAGCAGACGCGGAAGGCCCATACACACTTGGAGTGAATTGGGCTCCTGGAAGCGTGAGGGCTGGTGCGGGAGCTTGCGAAGCAAAGCTCGGTGCAGTCACGGAAGGCGTTGGAGCTGGGGGAACTCCAAAGGCCTGCTGGTAGGCATCCTCAAGGTTGATGATTCCCTGAGCCTTTGACATGAATTCGGACAGCGTTTCTGCCCGTCTCCTCTGCATTTCCCCCCATAGCAGGGAGCCGACAGTAAGGCCCGATTGAAGGGCGATCAGCTTCATCTCATCGCTGACCTTGGTCTTTGCAGCAGCTTCCATCATTCTCTGAATGAAAGCTTTGAGGTTCTCAGTGGGTTGCTGCTTGATGTTGGTTAAGGAACCAACCTCCATGTCGTGGTCGCGGGCAGCAATAAACTGCCTCCTGAACGCGGACTGTAGCTCCTTCCAACTGTGGATTGATCCGGTAGATAATCTTTTCCACCAGTCCTCCGCGGACTTGGTAAGGGTGAGTGAGAAGCACATGCATTTGGAGTCCTCGCTGACACGCGCCACTTGCATCATTTTGTTGTATTTAGCTAGGTGGGTACGCGGGTCTGTCCTCCCATCATATAATTCTATGTGGGGCATTTTGAAGTTATCCGGGAGGGACGTTTCCGCGATCCTCCGAATACATGGTTCCGGGTCTTCCTCCTCAGGGTCTGACAGGGCCCCACTTTGCTTCCGGACCAGCTTGGTCAAGGCAGCAATCTGTTCCTCGAGCCTCTTCGTATCACTCTCCGGGAGGTCACGTCCCCGGAGCTTGTCATTAATATGATTTCGGAGGTCATCTCCGCGAGGCCGGGCCTTTTCTCCTTTGGCCTTTTCATACTTGGCCTCCAACCTTCTTCTTAGGTCCACCGTGGACCAGCTATCTTCGGAGTGCGAGTTCGCAGCCCGACCGTCCTGGTTGACGGAATCACTGGGGCGGTTGTTCCTTCCCCTAGGCCTGGGTGCCTTAGCACCGGGCCCTTTATGCACGGAGTGCCCCCTTGGGGCTGAAGGACGTCTGGGCTTAGGAGCGCCAGAGACCTTCTGCGCGCGGGGGGGGCAGTCGGCCTTGTGATTCACGCCTTTAGGAGGTGCAGGGGCATCAGCGCGTACAGGCTCTCCGACTTTTTCTTTGCCCTTGTTAGGGGCGGCTTTGGATGGTCCAGCAGCGGCTGGATCCGGCATAGCGGCATCAGAGGCGTCCTCGTCCGAGTCGCCTAGGTCTCCGAACTTGCTTTGGAGGCGCTCCATCATGCGCTGCATTTTTTCGGAGAGGCGCTCCTGCTCAGCAAGCTTGGCTTTGGTGACCTCCAGTTCTTCGACTACTTGGACCAGTTCTGGGTCCTTCTCATAGTAGCAGCCGTCCTTGTAATAACCGTCTTGGACATACTCTTCTTCGTCTTCTAAGTATGTTGTATCTTCGGTACTGACCCGATCCTGGCGGGATGTCGGGTCTTCACCTTGGTAGTCCAAGGGTTCGCTTTGCACCACATCTTCCATCGCAGTATCGGGGTTGACCGTAGCATTTTTGTCAACAGCGGATTTTCTCGTAGTCACCATCTCTTTAGCACGAAGTGAATACAAAAAACGTATACAGAAAAAGAGCTGACTAACAACTTCCTACAGCTCTCAATGAAAGCACCAAAATGTTTACCGAGTTTTTCAGAAACGAATACAAACAGAATAATAAAAAGATAAGAACTGTAGAAATACTAAGATGTAACCAAACAAACAGTGTTTTTACGTGGTTCAGGCGTTAACGAGCCCTAGTCCACGAGTCTATGTTATTATACTTGGAAAGGATTACAGTAAGATGGCTGGTGTACAAGAACTTCACACACTCACAATGTTTCTCTCGGGTTCTCTTGAAGAAGAAGAAGCTAGAGAGATTTTAGCAGAGTTCTTGCTATGTGATTTGTTGGCCGTCCCTCTTCTTGTAAAATGAAGGGGTCTTTATAGCTAGGGTTTCAGATTAGGGTTTTTCTCTACGTCTATGAGTCTTAATTACACCAGCCATAAATAGGGGATACAATTACTGTAGTAGCATGGCTACAAAACTCTATGTGGGTATATTTACGTAAAAGTATGGGGAACACACAAAGTCAGCCGTCTTTTCCAAGTTGTCAGCGGAACAGTAGGCGAAAAGGTACCCTTAGGCGTGCTGGGATGTGTGCGGCTTTGACCTGACGGGCGTGTCAGGCGGGATCCTGTGTCAGGCGGATATCGTTCCAAATATGCCTCCTCCAGGACTCGACCGTTTGGTTTTGTTCCGTGCGTGGCACGGAACTGTTTCCGCGGAGACCACTCGAAGAGCTTCTCCTGGAAGGGGCTTCCCCGAAGGATACCCCTTCGGGAGTCCGGGAGAGTTGACGAGTTTCCGTGTTGTGTTTGCTTGGAAGAGTAATCCGGACACTAAACAGGAGAGGCGAAGCCTTTCTGTCCATCCGCGAGCTCTGGTCACCTACCGTGAAAGACATCGATAATTCTTCTTCCCCGAGGACATCAATCTAAACGCTATCCAGAAATCTGGATAACACAGTTATTTAATTGTTCTTTTAAAATATGATTTAAATAGATAATTAAATGAAAATATCTAATAAGTTTTAATTAAATAAATAATTTTTAATTAGATTAAATATCTTTATAAATTTGATATACGGTATTTTTCAGATGGATAATTAATTATCAGATTTTCTCTCTAAAGCGATAGTTTTCTCTTATCCTCAAAACTATTCTAAACATTCTCTCTGTCAAAACTCTCTAGATCTCAGGTGTTGAGGTACATCTAGGGAGTCACATAAATCAACATTTTGAATCCTACGTGCCCACACACGTCCTTGTGTGTTTGAGGATTGGTCTACAAGATCAAGGTGTGAGATCTAAGAACACTAGATAGGAAGATCGTTGATTTATACAAAGAGACTCAAGGAAACTTGATAGGCTAAAAGAGGTAACCCCTGATCTATTTGTTTGTGATTTAATATTTATTTATGTATATGATCCTGACAGGTATTAATATTTATTAAAATGGGTCCATATATTCCGCTGCGTACCATTAATTTGATCATTTAATATCAACATTTGCCGCATAGGCTGGATTAAGTTGTAATTCTTTTGAGAGTTTTAAAAGCCTTGTAAAAACTCTATTTTGGGATCCCATGTGTAAACTTAAACCTTTTAATGAAAACAGCTATTTCTATGATCAAAATCTTTTAACCCTAACATGTTAACTAACCTTAGTAACACGTTTAAGTCCAAATGACTTGATTAGCAAGTCCTGCACTATTTTAAAATACAGAGTGTAATGATCTTGGCTATCCAGAGCATTACATGTTTATTGAAGGAAAAAATGTTATGTATATGTGATATAATTATGTATATGTATTGTTATGTTTATGATTTTGCCATGTATGTGATGACTTTATGTGTATTGCATGTTTACATACGTTGTTGCATTCTTACGTTGTTATGGGTGTGTGAATAATCTTTGGCAAAGTTGCTATGAAGTATGTTTATGTTATGACATTGTTTGGTATCGTATGGTCTTGAAAGAGGCATGCAGGCTTGAAGAACAAGATCCGGTAAAATCTCTAATGCTTTTGAGTAATAGGTTAAGTTTCATAGTAGTTTTACTTGTGTTTTATAATAGAAAGAATTATAGGCTGCTTAAATGGATTTTACATGCATGATAGCCTTTATTTTTTCTATAATTGGTGTGGAATTGAGTTAACAGGGTTGAGGATGAAGTGAGGATCGATTTGGGGTCAAAAATCGCGAATCTCGTTTGACCTTGTCGACTGACATCAATAAGTAAATTCGGGAAACTAGTTTTATTAATTTATGCATAACTTTTTACTCCAGTCTCAGTTTTTGACCTTCTTTATATGGTTGAAAAGATTATTTAAAGACCTACAATTTTATACTCTAGTTTGGAATTCTTAAATGATAGAAGTTTGAGACAAAGTGATTTCTTGTTGAGTAAGGGAAAAAGGAAACTGAAAAGTTGTAATTTGATGGGATTCCGATGGCATGGTTTAGGGCCTTTGTAATTGGAGATTTAGGACACTTTTAAGGCTATTAGATGTTTAAGAAATTTCAAGGGAGTTTGTGTAGGGTCTAATATCATTTATCGTCCCTAGGTTCAAGATTTTGTGTTATTTTGATTAGGGTTTTCTAAAGGACACTTGAATGGAACAAGGAACATGTTTTGGAGTGTTGCTGGACCTGAGGTAAGATGAGCGGTCACTCTAACACATGGTGTGCATTGAAGGAAAAAATGTTATGTATATGTGATATAACTATATATATGTATGGTTATGTGGTTATGATTTTGTCATGTATGTTAAGACTTTATGAGTATTGCATGTTTATGTAAGTTGTTACATGCTTACGTTTATATGGGTGTGTGAATATACTTTAGTGCAGTTTCTATGACCTATGTTGTTGATTTGGAATTTTTAGTGTCTTGTCGTCAAGAAGGAGTGTGGAGGCTTGAACTATAAGATCTGGTAAAATCTCTAATTCTTATGAGTAATCAGTTATGTTTCTTAATAGTTTTACTGGTCTTTAAGAGTAGAAAGAATTATAAGTTGTTTAAATGGATTAGGCATTCATGATAGACTTTATTTAGGGATCTATACAATTATATACCTATAATATAAAATAATTACAAAAGTAATATACCTGAATTTGAATTTTTCCCAAAATCCCTGTTTTCCCATTTCTCTGGGTTTGAAAAAGTAACATTTTTGTTACTTAAAATGTTAATAAGTTACGAGGTAGTTACTTTTTTCACCATTTTTATACCTCTTTTTTCAACTTTTCTTTATTTTCTTTTTGTTTTTTTCGTGGTATGGGCCCCCTCTCTCTCTCTCTCTCTCTCCACTATACTCTTTTTTTTTTATTAATTTCTTACATTCTCTCTTATATTTAATTTTAAAAAAAAAATTCGGCCACACCGCTTTTGACTCAAAAGTGGTATAGCCTTACTCTATTTTATTAGGGTTTATACTGTAACGCCCTGGATAGCCAGGACCGCTACACTGTGTGTTTATAAAGTGCCAGACTCGCAAATCAAGTCATTAAAGTAAAAACGTGTTATTGAAACAGTAGAGGAACTAGGGTTAAAAGCGTTTTGGTCTCAAAAGATACATTTTCACTGCTAAACATTGTTTATGTACATGGGATCCCAAAAATGACAGTTTAAAAGCCACACTACAAAAATTACAAAGTTTATATACATTGACAGCCATACTAAGGCAAAATGAGCAGTTAGGTGATCTCCGTCCTGACACACTCCTCGATCGTGGTGATCGAACGGCTGGCTATGTACATTTCACCTCAGAGCTCTCCACCTCAGGCCTGGTCCAACTTGCCCTTGCCTTTACCTGCACCACGTAGCACCCGTGAGCCAAGGCCCAGCAAGAACACACATCAATAATAGAGCATGCACATTTAGCTGTCAAGTCAATCTTACATATAGCATCTCATAAACTTAAGCATATCAATAGTCAAGTATCTCATATACAGAGTATATCAATAGTCAAGTATCTCATATACAAAGTATATCAATAGTCAAGTATCTCATATACAAAGCATATCAGCTCATAACACAATATACAGACGATAACCAGGGCTAGCGCTCACAAGCTGCTCCCTCTGTTATCCTTTCGTTTCTGGCTCCCAGTGGCCAATTCGCGTCCCATGCGCTAAATTCATGAACGGTACTCTTAGACCGCTTACACGTGTCCCTTGGCATAATACCAACGATGACACAAAACAATTCTCGGGAGCACTTAGTCCCATCACAATCATACTTTCGGGTGCAGTGTTCTTACCTTTCAATTCGCTGGTTTCCGATATCACGTAGCCACAAGCACGGTCCTCTATCCCGAGCTTCTCCAAAGTCCTAATCAAACACAAATATAATATTCCTTGTCATTAACCAATCCAAGACTACCTTCCCGATACCTAATCCACACTCTCGGAACCCCCAAAACCCTAGAACAACATCCCGGAGACATCTCCCGAACCCCCGGAGCAAAGGTCAAAAATTGCAAAATATCACTCCCTGAAATTTGCCTTGTGCCGCGGCACCCAACACCAGAGACCCCTAGGCCGCGGCAAGCAAAAGCTGTGCCGCGGCACACCATCGCAGACCCAGATTTCTGGGTTTTCCTTCGCGTTTTTCCCGAGCCTAACTCACTCCAACTCACCCCAAACTCCATCCTAAGTCCCAAAATCAACTCTAAACCCTTAATAAACCTCACAACAACCCAAAAACATCATGCCCAAGCTCACTCACACCTTCAATCCTAAAATCCACTCTTGAATTTCACACTTAACAACTCAAACCAGAAAATTAAGAACAGCTTGAACTCAAACACAAACCACACTCCAAACTCCCTATACCTTAACAGAAACAAGCCTAATAATCACACAGAAACCTTACCTTAAGTGATAGGTTCAACCTCCAGCTCTTGACCTTCTTCCCCCTTGGTTTCCAAATTCTGAAATTACATAAAACCAGCCACCAACTTATCTCAATTCACCTTCCTTAACTAAAATTCAGACTTAAAACTTGGATATAGCATAATCAAAATCTTACCTCTGAGTTTTCTTGGCCTAAACTTGGTTGATAACTTCAGACATCCCTTGATTCTCCTTCCAAGAGTCTAGATTTCTGCTTCTCCTTTCTATCTCCTGTTTGTTCTAATTCTAGGTTTCCACCATTCAGCATAAACCCCTCTCCAAAATATTATACGTATATGTTATTCCCTCAGCTCAAACTCATCTATTTACTACCAAATTACCATTTTAACCCTCCATTAATATCACTTACTAACTAGACCTCAAGGGCTTATTTGTCCTTTCCCTAACTTTGCAATTCTACCACTTTCCCAAAGAAACCTGTTACTCTCTATAGTTACTAACAGTTACGCAGGTTACCAAATCACCAGTTACCATTATCTAGTTTCCTAGGACCGTCTTGGCACGTGCATCACATTTGTATCACAGCACCCACACAGTACAATTCACATATCATAATTATCACATAATATAATTCACATATCATATAACATGCTTAAAATCATAATCATCACACATAATTCTCATCATGCCCTCCTGGCACACTAATCAAGGCCCTTAAGCCTTATTAGTGAATTTGGGTCGTTACATATACATTTTTGGATCTTGTGTTTTGTCTCATTACCTGTTTGGACAATGTATTTTGACAAATTTCTTTTTGGACCCTATGTTTTGTAAAATGGTTCAAATAGAACCTTAAACCTGATTTTGGTCAAAATTTTCTCAATTGAAATCACAAAAAATTCACTAAACTAACAATTCAGAACAAAAAAAAATCATTCTGCTTAAAAATTGTGTTGTTATATTAAATTTTTCCTTCATAAAAATTGAGTTTTGGGACCTATTTGAACAATTACAATATAAAGGGTCTAAAAATTATTTTTTTAAAACATAGGGTCCAAACAGACAATCAAAAAAAAAATACAGGGTCCAAAAAAGTATAAACCCATTTTATTATTCAAATACCTACTATTTTATTGTATAGCCTTACTCTAGATTGGAATCCCTAAATTCATATACTTTGAGACAAAGTTATTTTTTGTTGAGTAAGGGAAAACGGATAGCCAATAGTTGTAATTTGATGGGCTTCGATGGAATGGCTTAGGGCCTTTGTAATTGGAGTTGTAGTACTTTCCTAAGGATGTTAGGTGTTCTAGAATGTATAAGGGAGTTTTCATAGAGTATAATATGATTTATTATCTCTAGGTTCAATCTTCTACATTGTTTGGATTAGGACTTTCTAAAGGACACTTGATGGGAAGAATGAACGTGTTTTGGAGTGTTGTTGGACCTGAGCTAAGAAGAGCGGTTACTCTAACACAAGGTGTGCAATGAACACAAACAATTTTAGTATATATGATATAATTATGTATATGTATGGTTAAGATTATGATTATTTCTTGTATATTATTACTTTATCAGTATTGCATGTTTATGTACGTTATTGCATGCTTACGTTTATATGGGTGTGTTAATATACTTTTGCAAAGTTGCTATGAAGTATGTTTATGTTTTGATATTGTTTGGTGTCTGGTGGTCTAGAAGGAGGTGTGCAGCCTTGAACAACAAGATCTTGTAAAATCTCTAATTATTTTGAGTAATAGGTTATGCTTCATAGTAGTTTTACTGGTGTTTTACAAAAGAAAGAATTATAGGTTGCTTATATGGTTGAAATGCTAATTTACATACCTATTAATTTTTTGAATACACTAACTCTATTTTGGAATCCTTAAATTCTAAGAATTTGAGACAAATTAATTTCTTGTTGAGTAAGGGAAAAATGATACCGAAGATTTGTGATTTGATAAGATTAGGATGGAATGGTTTATGGCCTTTGTAATTTGAGTTCTAGGGATTTCTTAAGGTTGTTCGGTGATATAGAAAGTATAAGGGAGCTTTCATAATGTCTAATATGATTTATTATCTCTAGGTTCAAGCTTATGCATTGTTTGGATTAGGACACTCTAAAGGAAACTTGAATGGAACAAGGAACGTGTTTTGGATTGTGTCTAAAGTTGTGGTAAGAAGAGTGATCACTCTAACATAAGGTGTGCATTCAAGGAAAAAATGTTATGTATATGTGATATAATTTTGTAAAAGTATGTTTATGTTTATGCTTTTATCATGTATGTTATGACTTTTTGTGTATTGCATGTTCACGTACGTTGTTCCATTCTTACATTAATATGGGTGTGTGAATATACTTTAGCAAAGTTTCTATCAAGTATATTTACGTTATGACATTGTTTGGTTTTTGGAAGTCAAGACGGAGTTTTGTAGGCTTGAACAATAAGATCCACTAAAATCTCTAATTATTTTGAGTAATAGGTCATTTTTCTTAGTAGTTTTACTAGTGTTTTATAATAGAAAAAATTATATGTTTCTTTAATGAATCAGACATTCATTATAGGTTGTATTTTGTCTACAATTGGTGTGGAATTGAGATAGGAGGGTTGTGGATGAAGGGAGGATCACTTTGGGGTCGAAAATCGCGACTCTCGTTTGACCTTGTCGACTGGCTTGCGATAAAAAAATTTGAAAAACTAGTTTTTAGAATTTATGCATAACTATTTGTTGGTATATCAAATTTTGACATTGTTTATGTAGTTAGAAAGATTATTTAAAGACCTACTATTTTATTGTATAGCCTAACTCTAGTTTGAAATGCTTCAATTCTAAAAGATTGAGACAAAGTAATTTCTTGTTGGGTACGGTAAAAAGAAAAGGGAAGAGTAGTAATTTGATTGGATTCTAATTGGATTGTTTACGACCATTGTAATTGGTGTTTTAGGACTTTCTTAAGGCTGTTAGGTGTTCCAGAAAGTATAAGGGAGTTCTCATAGAGTCTAATATGATTTATTGTCTCTAGGTTCAATCTTCTGCGTTATTTGAATTAGGACATTCTAAAGGACACTTGAATTGAACAAGGAATATCTTTTGGCGTGTTGCTGGACCAGAGTTAAGAACAACGATCTCTCAAACACAAGGTGTGCATTGAAGGAAAAAATGTTATGTATATGTCATATAATTTTGTATATGCAAAGTAATGTTTACGATATTTCATAATAAGGGTTAGGACCTTGATTAGGAGGCTGGGAGGGCCATAATTGAATTATGATGCTATTTAATGATCATATGCACGTTTATGTGAATTATATTATTATATGATGGTAAATGCATGCATATGGGAGTATTTATAATTATGAGGGCATTTTGGTAATTTGGCCGCTGTGGGCATAATTGGGTATTTTGGTGCATGTTTGTGATTAATTAACATAGCCACATTATAAGGTGGATTAGTTCAAGATATTCGACATGAGATGATCATGAAATGCAAGTGTTCGGTCTAATCATAACGGGTGTAAGTTCGAGGCTCGGGGTGAGTCTCGGGGTGAATTTAATGATTAGAGCATTACCAGGAATTAAAGGGTAATGGGATATGGATTATTGGTGTTTAAGGTTATTGAGAATAGTGGGAATTGGAGGGTGTTAATTGTGACTAATGAAATAGGTGCGAAAGGACGGTTTTGCCCTTGGTTTCATTTTATACCTAAGGGCATTTAGGTCTTTTCACCCTAAGAGATTGATATAAGCCATTAAGGCTGTGGAAAGAAGAGGTAAAAATAGAGCTTCCTTTCTCTTCTCTCCCGATAGTTTTCTCCTCCATTTTCTCTTTGGTTTTTCAAGCTTCTTTTGTGGAATTAAGCCAAGGAACCAAGCTTTGCCAAGTTAGGATTATGTTCCACAATTGAAGAGGGTTTGTTGCTGAGATTGAGGTGAGTTTCTAGCCACTAGAACTCTTGATTTTGCTCTGTTTTCTTAGTTAAGTTTTAGCTGGTTTTTGGGTTGGAAACTTGGGAATTGGTTGGAGTTTTGGCTAGGTTTCATGGGGTTGTGGTCCCTAGGACATGTGGAGGTGGTATTTGGGTTCATTTGTGACTTAATTTTTTGTTTGGAAGCTTTTCGATTGGGTTATAGATGGTGGAATCGAAGGAAGAGAATTCTGGGATTTTACTGGCTGAAGGTAGCGCTACAGCGCCCAGTGTAGAGCGCTACAGCGCTACCTGCAGGGAGTGAAGGGCAGTTGTGGTTCTGTCTTGAGTGCTGGGGTGCTAGAAGGGCAGCGCTGTAGCGCTACCCTATTCCTTCAAAATCCTGTGTTTGGGTGTTTTTAAGGGTTTTTGGCTCGGGGTTTCAATCCTTAAGGCCCGGGATCGATTATACTCACCGCATGGGCATGTTTCGAGGTCCCGAGAGTGGGGTTTAGTTTAAGACCCTATCTTTGGTAATTTTCATTAATTGCAGGTTGTTTTGGTTATGACTAGGTGTCCGCTAAAGGATTAAGGCTTGATCATTCTCAAGGGTCGTTCTTGTTCTAACTCTCGCTCGAACTCTGTGTATATGTGACATGCATGGTTATTATTGGTGCATGTTGGATTATTAAATGTGGCATGCATGATTATTGTTGAGGCATGTCAAGTGGTTGAATATGATGCATGAGATGCACGAGAAACATGTGATTAGGGCATGCTATGATTATTGAATATGAGAATGTTCAGAGCTTGAGCCTCTGTGTTTATGCATGGTCCTAATTGCACTAGTACTTGTTAAGTAAGCATGCTGAATGCCTTGTATATGGATATTGGATATGTGATATATGTTTGGTGGCATGGCTTACTTGCGTGTGGCACTGACTTATTAGTCAGAATCAGCAATGGTGTTGGATCCATCTGTGAAGCTGTGATTTACTAGTCAAGTTCACAATGGGTTGAACACTTGTCGTGTTTTACTGACCTAAGAGTCAGAAATGGTATAGCATCATGAACGACGAGCCAAATGAAGATTAGATCTAATCGATATCAGCGTTGAATGGCTCTATGGCATTAATGCTGGACCGACCCTAAGGTCGATGAACATATAAGCGCTTGTCTAGTCTAAGACTAGTTATTCAGAGCCAGGGCATATGGCCCCGGTGACTGTTTATCACATGGCTAGGGAACGCTGTTCTAGGGTTATGACTCTATGGTCATGAGGAGGGTTATGTTGGTGACTATTCACCATACACCTATCCTGGTCAAACTTATAAAAGGTTCACTTATCAGTTAAGCCCGAGTGACCCTATCGTCACATGGCTATAGGGGGCTGTACCCGCTTTTGTGACTTTTGCAACTGTCACCTATTTGTTTGGGCTAAGAGTCCTGGATGATTATTATGATCATTGGTTGGTGTATTATACTCAACATTGCATTTCTATATTGGGACTAAGAGTCCTGGATGATTATTACGATCATTGTTGATATTATACCATGCTTTATTGTGTTTTCTTGCTGGGCTTCGGCTCACGAGTGCTATGTGGTGCAGGTAAAGTCAAAAGAAAGCTGGACCATCCTTGAGTTGGAGAGCTTAGGTGATGAGGTGTACATATGTAGCTGCTCGACCACCACGGCCGAGGTTTAAAGAGGAACTAGAGTTAAACCCTTTTTTGCCGCGTAGAACGACCTGTTGTAAATATTTTCTTGTAGCAGACTCTGAAATTATAATTTTGGGATCCCAACATATATATTATACATTCTAATGAAACGTTATATCTTATCAAAAAATTTAATCCCTAAACCTCTAATCATACTTAGTACACGATTTTGGCCAAATGACTCGATTAGCGAGTTTAGCACTATTTAGAAGGCACACCGTAACGGTCCCTGGAGTTTAGGGCGTTACAGCATTGAAGGAAAAAATGTTATGCATAAGTAATATAATTATGTATATGCATGTTTATGTTTTTTATTTTTTTATGTATCTTATCACTTTATGCATATTGCATGTTTACGTACGTGTTGCATTCTTACGTTGAAATGGGTTTGTGAATATACTTTAGAAAAGTTGTTATGAAGTATGTTTATGTTTTGACATTGTTTGGTGTCTAGTTGTCAAGAAGGAGTTCTGCAGGCTGGAACTACAAGATCCGGTAAAATCTCTAATTCTTTTGAGTAATAGGTTATATTTGATAGTAGTTTTACTGGTGTTTTATAATAGAAAGAAATATATGTCGCTTAAATGGACTATAAATGCATGATAGGCTGTATTTAGTCTATAATTAGTGTAGAATTGAGTTGGGAGGATTAAGGATGAAGTAAGGATCTATTTGGGGTCAAAAATCGTGAATATCGTTGGACATTGTCGATCTGCATGATATAAGAAAATTTGGGGAGCTGGTTTTAGTAATTTATTCATAACTCTTTACTCGGTTGTTAGATTTTGACCTACTTTATAAATTTGAAAAACTTATTTAAATACCTACTATTTTATTGAATACCCTAAAACTAGTTTTGAATCCTTAAATTCTAAAAGTTTGAGACAAATTGATTTCTATTTTAGTAAGGGAAAAAGGATAGCGAAGAATTGTGATTTGATGGGATTCAGATGGAATGATTTATGGAATTTGTATTTGAATTATTAGGACTTTCTTAAAACTGGTAGGTGATCTAGAAAGTATAACGGAGTTTTCATAGAGTCTAATATGATATATTGTCTCTAGGTTCAAGCTTATGCGTAGTTTGGATTAGGACTTTCTAAAGGACACTTGAATGAAACAAGGAACGTGTTTTGGAATGTTGCTAGACCTAAGGTAAGAAGTACGGTCACCCTAACACAAGGTGTCCATTGAAGGAAAAAATGTTATGTACATGCGATATAATTATGTATATGTATGGTTATGTTTATGATTTTGTCATGTATGTGATGACTTTATGTGTATTGCGTATTTATGTACGATGGTGCATTCTTACATTGATAAATGTGTGAGAATATACTATAGCAAAGTTTCTATGAAGTATGTTTATGTTACAACATTGTTTGGTGTCTGGAGCTGTAGAAGTAGTTGTGCAGGCTTGAACAATATGCTCTAGTAAAATCTCTAATTCTTTCGAGTAATACGTCATGTTTCTTAGTAGTTTACTGGTGTTTTATAATAGAAAGAATTATAGGATTCTTAAATGGATTAGACATTCATTATAGGTTATATTTTGTCTACACAGTACTACAAATATAGGCTTTCACTGTGCTTTTTTTCAGCCTTAAATAAAAAAGTGGAGACAAAAGTAGTAATTGTGGAAAAAACCGCGGAGAAAAGTCCCTTTCCCCATATACTCGACCCTCGACCCTTCACTCTCCTCATTTCCATCATTTTCGTCGCGTGCGAGAACGGAAAACCCATCATCCCCAGCCATGGTAATGACCATCTTCACCATTTTTATGTGTGTTTTTTTTTAATATCCACATTAATGCTTTAAATCATGTATATATTCATAAAAATGATTTATTTTGAAGTTTTAGGGAAAAAATAAATAAATTTTGTGTGAATTTAATTGGGTTTAAATGTATTTTTATAGGTTGGATTTTTTTTGCAATTTTTAGACATTTTTTAATGTTTGTGGAGGATTAGAAGATATTTTCATGCTTCTAAACAAGTATTGATCTCTTGAAGTTGACTTTGTTTTTTTTTTAATATTACGGATTTTGGGATATTAATACCTACTGTATTTGTATTTTCATAATGTTAATATTAACTATGTTAATGATTTACAATATATTGTTTTTTACATAATTTTTTATATTATAATATTACTTTTTACATATCTTTTTATACTATTTACATAATGAATTTTTTAAGTTAATTTTTGTTAATTATTTTAGGATGTATCACTAATTTTACAATTATGGTTTAGTAAATTTAATTTTAGTTGTATAACTAATTTATAAGAAAGTTAGTTGTTAAAATTCTAGTTTACTTGTTTTAATTTAATAAATTGTTTTCAATACTCTAATTCATATCGATTAACATATTTACTAATCATTGTTTCAACTTTTATTCAAGGAAATACTTGTTTGAAATTGAAGTGTATCTGTTGAAATTATTGAAGATTAATTTTGAAGGTGAGTAATAATTACTACCGTTTTATATTTCTTTTTGATATTATACAAACTATTGATATAGGAGTTTGAATATATTAGATATTCATCCGTAGAGAATTAGGTTCTGAGATAAAATTGTGTGCTACGGAGACAACAGAAGGTTGAGAACATGTGTGTCTTAGTGAAGTAGGTTCTGCGAATTATGTGTGCTGCGATGGTTTATGGACGAAATTATCCATGTGTTGTGTTTGTTTGAATTGAATTTATAGAAAGTAATATTTTGGGATATACTATAGAAACAAAGGAAACTTTGCCCAATATTACTAAAGATTAATATATTTATTGAAATTATGCATGACAGATTTAAGAAAGAAGTCTTTAACTTAAAAGTTGTGTTGTTGTGGACTGTTAACGATTTTCCGGCATATGATAATATTTCTGAGTTAAGCACAAAAGGTTACTAGTGATGTCCAATGTGTTGCACTAACACATGAGCTCTGTAGCGTTTCAGAATTTTACTTAGTTAGATAGTAGTACCTTGTGCGGTAGTATTTTAGTTTTCGTGGTTATTTGTTCAAGCCGGGATTTATTTGGAAACTCATAGAGATAGTTTAGAAATATTAATTTTATCATAAGGTTTAATTATTGAAGCTGGTCCCGAAAATATTTTTTATTATAACCTAACGTTTAGATAGAATAATTAAGAATGTGACATTTGTCACATGTATGTTTATTATGGACTTAAGGATATTAGAAGAATAAATGAATCAAGGATACACCTACGAAGTCTAGAACCTTCCCCCAGATGTTAGGATCTCGTATTACTCAGTCGACTTCACCTATAATTGATATGGAAAATACGTCGACTTCACACGAACGAAACCACGGAGGCTCGTGAATATGGGGCATGCGATATATTGCCTACAGGGGGCGATATATCATCTCCCTCAAACATTTCTGAAAATCCGTGGAATCCGAGCTAGAAACAGCCCTCAACAACTTGGATTTGCTCTTGAACGATTTTGACATGTAGAGTCGCAGAACTTTACTTAGCTATTTAGATAGTATTAGTAGTAGTAGTAGTAGTAGTAGTAGCTTGTAGTAGTTATTGTATGACAGTGACTGTGGATTTTGGTTCAAGCCGGGATATAGTTGAACACTCGTAGCAACACTTATAGATTTTTTAAGTTTAACCTATAGTTTAAGAATATTCATTATGTAACGTCCTACGTTTTCGGGTACCTTTAAACGACTCGGGTCGGGATTTCTCCCCCGGGTTAAGAATATTATTTTAAATAATATTATATTTTGTTTGTAGGTATTCCATGAGTTATTGCTAGCCAAAATATGAATTTTGTGATTTTAAAAGTCAAGATAAGACTTTCGGTCCTAGACCGACACAAAAACCCTGATCGGGTAAAAATCTCGGAAAATAAAATGAAAAATCATGGCAATTATATTTTGGGCATAAAATACATTCATAAAAGTTAAAGTTTGGTAAAAAATAATAAACCTAAAAGAAAATGGAAATTTTAGGGCATTTTGTGTTAAATGCCTAATTTTGCCGAAATGGGGAATTTTATTCCATGAATGGATCTTAGGTTAAATTTTATTTTGTGATTAATTAAATTAAAAATGAGAGACATTTAATTTAATTAATTAATATTAAGTTTGGGGATAAAAAGTTAATGAGAGTGAAAAAGGTGTAGAAAGTCAAATTGAGTTTTTCTTCTTATGATATAATTGTTCACCATTAAATATATATATATAAAACATAGAAAAATTGAAATGGTGGCCGGCCATGTGACTCTTTTTAAAGATGTGAACAAAAAAATAATTGAGTTTAAATCCCATTTAATTAAAGGTTTGGGATAATGTCAAGTGGGCAAGTGGGAGTAAAGCACTTGAGTGTTTTTTTTAGGAATTTTAGAGTGTGATAAACTCTTCCAACCCTCCCCAACCGACCACACCACTCTCTCTCATTCACTCATCTGATTTTTGAAGACCTCTCAAAGTGTTCTCTCCATTTTTCAACCCCAAGAACACCAAGGAAACTTGGAGGCTAAGTCTTGGTCTAGGAAGTATTTTCCCTAAGGTAAAGCTTCACTAATCTAGGCTTTTGTAAAATTTTAAGCATAGAGTTTCAAATAGCTAATTAACTATGTTGTTGGGGGAAATTGGTTAGGGTTTTTGAAAGGTTTTGGAGGATTCAAAGCTTATAGGAAGGTCCAAACCTTAAGCAAGAACACCAAAGAGGTAAAAAGTTTACTTTTTATGATTTTGTTGTAGGGTTTTTAGTTTTAAGCATTATTTTGTATATCTAATGCTTAAAGTTTCTTGTTGGTGATGTAATAAGGTTATGGTAGTTGTTTAATAATTTTTATGATGCATGTGTATTGATTTTTGAAAATGGGAACCAAAACCCCCAAGGGTTTTGTAGGATACCCTAAAACAAAACATGTTTTGAGCTGTGACTTCCAAGGGGTCAAGCAGCAACTGTATATTGGTTTTGTAAAATTAAATTTTACTGTGATGTTGTTGAGATTGAGTACATAAAATTGAGCTTTTGCAACACTAAAAAATGTTTAGAAATGAGTAAGTTATGCTATTTCAAAGTTTAGGTAAAAAAACAGTTTTTTCGTATTCTTATTTTCGGAACCAAGTTTGGACAGCCACTGTATAAGGCAAATGAACCCAGTTTTTTCTAAAATTTTGTGTACATATTTCTGGCATAACCTATTATTCCACTGTAAAATTTGGTAAGAAAATATTGAACGGTTTGAAAGTTATTAACTGTCAAAGTTTGGAAAAAATAAGGACTTGAAAATAAGGTCATTTTTACTTCATTGTTGGAAAATGATTTCACCAATAAAAAATGCTCATTTTGACCTAAGATTTTACAAAGACCTAAATGGCATAACAAAAATGGAATTGGGAAATTTTGGTAACAATTGGGTAAGTAAATTTCAAGTTATGAACTAACGAAGTATGTAGTTAAAAATGTGAAAAATAGGCTTTCCACACTTAGTGTAAAAATGATATTTTGGAACATAAGGTAAAAAGTAAAATTTTGCTTATTTCAAGATATAAATTGGTAAGTCTTGAAATCATATTTTCACTAAAATTACCCCTTTGAGTTTAAATGAATTATTTTTATTAAAGAGTTTTTATTCTTTCTAAAAATAAGAGATTTAATTTATTAATAGTTAATAAATTAAAAGAGGGTTTAAAACCTTATATTTTGAGAAAATAATTAAATGAATTATTTTTCTAGTAAGTAAAATTGATTGATTGATTTTGGAAAGTTAATTAGACAAGATGAGAAATTTATAACGGTTTTCCTAATTAAGACAAATTAGGCAATTTTCTTAAATCAGTTTTTAGATATTAAAACCTTACGAAAAATAAAAGGAAAATTTAAAGAGTTTATTTTCTTTAAAAATAATTAAGGAACTTATTTGTATTTTCTGGATATAATATGATACGAACCACGCCAACAAGTGTGACGAAACCCGACACCAAATATGGAACAGCCACCAAGAACACACGTGATTGGAATGGAACCGCGACCCAATGCTTAGCCAAGCACGAACGTTGGTATGAGGAAGATGCCACAAACGGGGATGGAATCCGTTTGATAAGTCAGGATGAACGCCACAAGGAAATGAGGACACCAAGACCCAAGTATCAAGTCAAGTTCCAGTTGGTCCAGTGACGAGGGCACGAGCCAAGAGATTCAAGGAAGAACTTAACAGCCTAGTCCACAAAGTCCTAAAACAAGAGGAGACCGTGGTCAACATTGAAGGAGAACAAAGACTTGTCTTACTCATCAAAGTTGACTGAGTTTAGGAGCTTAATGAGTCTTTTTATTTTTAGTCACGTTTTTTAGTCTTTGTTTATTTTGTGATAAGTCAAACATTTGACTTGTGTGAGTCCAATAGTCCTTTTGTCTTTAATTTTCGGTTTTCATGAGGAAGACAAAAGGCTTGTCTTTAATTTCGGTTTTCATTAGGAAGACAAAGGGGCTGTCCTTAATTTTTCGGTTTCATTAGGAAGACCAAGGGTCTTGTTTTCATGTAATTTTCGTCCTTATAAGGACTGCCAAAACAATGTGAAAAATCAGATTATGTTGAATGAAATTGTGAGTTTATTTCTTCTTGAGTTCTTGAAGAAACTTTTGAACTTATCAAGGAGATTCCTTGTGGCGTTCATCCTGACTTATCAAACGGATTCCATCCCCGTTTGTGGCGTCTTCCTCATACCAAGGTTCGTGCTTGGCTAAGCATTGGGTCGCGGTTCCATTCCAATCACGTGTGTTCTTGGTGGCTGTTCCATATTTGGTGTCGGGTTTCGTCACACTTGTTGGCGTGGTTCGTATCATAATACTGGCTAAAATCTTACATATTTTAACCGACTAGTCGAAAGTGCGGGTTAATAGCGATACCTTGAAAGAATAAGATTTTTAGCGGGTTGTGGGGAAATACCATTGTGATACCCGAGCCTAGGTATCTAGACCTTAGGATAGGTCTCCCCGAGACTTAGGGTTTAGTCTCGAATATTTTGTATGACTTTCCTTAATAGGTTTAAAACCAAATAAGGATTATAAATCCTTACAAATGACTTTTATTAAAATGACCAAACTGCCCAAAATAATAGTAATGAATTATGAGTGCCATAATTAATCCGAGTATACTGTATGGATAACTACAGTATTGGCTAAGCGTAACTGGACTGAACGTTGGAGGGTGAAAACCTGCTGAACGCTAAGGACTCCAAGTAAGTCAACTTATATTGTATGGCTGCAACATGAAATGATTATTGTCTTGTATGTTAGTATAGGGATACATGCATATATATAGGCTGTCATAGAAAGTTGCTTAGAGACGTTAGTCTAGTGAGTGCTGATTTAGAAAATATGAACGGTAGAAGTCCGTCATATCCTAGACGGTTGATCCCCGTCACACTGCTTGATTTTATTTATGTCCGGTTCATTACCGCGACGAGTGGCCATGAGATGAGGATAAGCTGGTTAAACCTAGGGGCGCCAAGATAAATGAGACCTAGGGGCCCTCATGCTTACTTAATCATTGGACGGTTAGAATCCGAGCAAGTGCTCTGATAAGTTATTCCCGGATAGCAGCTGTGGATATTGGCCATTCAGTGAGAGTGCCTAGAGATACTAGGGGTTGCCAAGATTGAGTGAGGCTGAGCACCCCAGGGGCAACTGCTCACCAGCACCACTGATTAACATAGAAGTCTTCGTAAAACCGTGTAAATTGGATTACACTCTTGAATATGTAGCGATGCCCTAAGTAACACGATAGTTACCCTTGATGAGAATATTTATTGGCTAGATCTTAGTGTGGAGACTCGGTTCTCTTTTACAGATTAGCAATTATGTTGGAGGGCGCGTTACGCATGAATTGTTGGAAATTGTCGAGCGTTGGTCTCGAATTATGTTGTGATATAATATATCTGCTTGCTCTGGGATTTTCGAAGTGCAGGGATATAATTGTTGATAAGATATAGTTGTGATATAATATATCTGCTTGCTCTGGGATTTTTCTAAGTGCAGGATTTTTATCTGGATATGAATTAATTTATCCTTGGTTATCAGGCATGACCATAAGTTTGCCAGGACGCTTTAGCGTTCTTGAAATTGATTGTGTAGGGTCCGGAACCCTAATTCTCTTCATGCTTTGTTTGAAAGTTGATCTTACTAAGCGTTTTCGCTTACCTAGTTGTTTCATGTTGTAGGTAAGAGCAAGGGCAAGGCAGAGCAGTGAGCGCTGGAGTCTTCCTTGCAAATGTACATGTGGACCGACCTTTTGGGAAGCCGTTTTATTTTTCGAAATGTTGTGTAATTTTCCTAAACTAGGTTCACTATACTCTTTATAAAACATGTTTGTAACTAAATGTTAAGTATGGCCATACGACTTTTTAAAAAGTTTTTTTTCTATGGGTTTTTGAGACATTTTGTTAAATGAAAACATTTATATTTCTGCATTATCGAGTCTTGAAAATCCGGGTCGTTACACATTATAACATAAGGTTTGATTAATATAGATGATTATAAAGCTGTTATTTATTGTACTATAAGGTTTAGATAGAATTAACAAGATCATGACACTTTTCGTGTGCATGCTTATTTAGGGATTTAATTATACTTTAAATAAAAGAAAGTTCAAGAAAGCTCTAGATCTTCCAAGACCATTAAGAGCATAACATTTGTCACAATCTGGTTTATTTGAGGATTTAAGCATTTTAAGTGGATAATTCAAAAATAGAAGTTTCTAAAAGCTCTAGACTCTTCCAGAACTTGCTGGAATCTCGTATTATTCAGTCAAACCTTATTAATCAATTCAAATTATGCTGAAAAAGTGCAATTACGTGTTTAATATATTCATGTATGCCGATATATCGCAGCATAGGAGCCGATGTGTTGCAACATGGGGAATACAAAAAACATGTCAACTTCGCATAAACGAAACAACGACCACTCGGGACATAGGGCCAGGTGATATATCGCCTATGATGGGCGATATATCGGCCCTAGGGCCACAGTTCAAACGTTGTTGAAACCGAGCTTGATTCATTCTCTAACCTCTTGACTAGCCTCTGAACGTTTTGGCCGAGTCTTCAGCACCTGTTGAACGTATATTCAAATATTTTTCAATTAATACTTATTATTTTTATTCAAGCAAAAAGGAGAAAGTTCAATCCTCAAACTCTATAAACAGGACCTAGTACCCAGCCATTTTTTCTCATTCCTCAAGCTATGTTTATAGCCTTCAAGCTGCTAGGGTTACTATAGAGTGATAAACACGTGGGTTAGGACAAAATCTTTATCATCTTAAGCTTTATAAACACTTAGGAAGTGAGATAAGTAGTGTGTTTTCAATATCGAGGTGTAGTTCGGTGCTAGTACATTCAAATGTATTACTAATCTTAAGTTCATTTCTGTATGGTTCCTTAGTTTCCTTTAGTTTTCTTTACTCAAATCCTAACTCATTGTTTCCATTCTTGGTTAGGTATTTAAGTTCTTTGAACTTAAGGTTTCTTTTCGATAAGTTTCTTCTTGGTGGTTTAGTTCATTTCTTTATCATCTCTTTCTTTAGAAATACTCACATTCTTATTGTTGGTTTTAGGAGTGTTCCAAATCCTGTCCTTGTTCTCTAATATCTCGGTATTGGTAAGGAAAATAGGATAGATTTTGTATGCTTTTATGTATGATATGTTTTATTTTTGTTAGCATATAAATTTTTTAGATAACAATCAAATAATTTGTTTAGATAACAAATATATAACTTGTTTAGATAATAAGTCCCAATAATTTATATGACTTGTTTAGACAACTAACCCAGTAAATTTATTGGCATATGATTGCTTAGCTAACAAGCCCCAAGAAGTATGATGGCCATTGTAATGCATGTTTTATAGTCATATGTTTTGTAGTCTTATGTTTATGTTTAATGATATATGTGCTAGTAGATTTTCCTTGCTGGGCATTAGGCTCATTCCTTAATTTTTATGTATGCAAAAAAATAATTATGGCGGCGGAAGGATTCTTGACAACTTGGTTTGTGTATTAAGGATGAAGGGATCTGATGGACTACGTGAACGATTCGAGGATTATTTTTAGTTTCTTTAAATTATGTTTTCATGTATTTTCCGCATTTAGCTTTGTAAACAATTTCCTTTATTTTAAAGTTATGTTTTATTTTTAAACAATGGGATCCCATACCCCACGTTTATGTATTTCAATAAAGTTGTGAATATTTCTTATGTGTGTTTGCTCAAAAATACTAGCTAAGTCTAGTAGTTTTTGTAATGCCCCAAAGTTCCTAATAAGGGTTAGGACCTCGATTAGGAGGCTGGGAGGGCCATAATTGATTTATTATGCTACTCAATGATTATATGCATGTTAATGTGAATTATATTATAATATGATGTTATATACATGCATGTGGGTCCACAACTGTTTATCAAACTGTTTTGGCAATTTGGGCCGTTTAGAGCATAATTGTGTATTTGGGTGCATTTTGTGATTCGTGAATGAGATCCCATCATTATGGAGATATGTTCAAGCCTTTCGGCATGAGATGATCATGAAATGCAAGTGTTCGGTCTAGTCATAACGGGTTTAAGTTCGGGGCTCGGGGTGAGTCTCGGGGTGGTTTTAATGATTAGAACATTACCGAGAATTAAAGGGTAATGGGATATGGATTACTGGTGTTTGAGAATAGCGGGAATTGGAGGGTGTTAATTATGATTAACGAAATAGGTGCGAAAGGACGATTTTGCCCTTGGTGGCTGTTAAGGTTTTATTTTAGACTTAAGGGCATTTAGGTCTTTTCACCCTTAGAGATTGATATAAGCCATTAAGGTTGTAGAAGAGTAGCAAAAACAGAGTATCATTTCTCATTCTCTACCGATAGGTTATCTCCCTCATTTTTCTCTGGATTTTCAAGCATTGTTTGAGGAATCAAGCCAAGGACCCAAGCTAGGATAAGCTAGGGTTATGCTCCACCATTGAAGAGGGTGTGTTGCTGAGATTGAGGTGAGTTTTTAGCCATTAGAACTTTTGGTTTTTGCTCTGTTTTCTTAGTTAAGTTCCAGCTGGTTTTTGGGTTTGAAGTGGGGAATTGATTGGAGTTTTCGCTAGGGTTCTTGGGGTTGTGATGCTTGGGACATGTGAGGATGGTATTTGGGTTCATTTGGGACTGAATTTGATGTTTGGAAGCTTTTGATTTTGGTTGGACATGGTAGAATCGAAGGAGGAGATTTCTAGGCTGAAGCTGGCTGAAGGTAGCGCTACAGCGCCCAGTGTAGGGCGCTACAGCGCTACCTGCAGAGGAGGCTAGGGCAGTTTGGTTCTAAGTAGAGCACTGGGGCGCTAGGAGGGCAACGCTGTAGCGCTACCTTGTTTCTTCAAAACACCGTTTTAAGTGTTTTTAAGGGTTTTTGGCTCGGGGTTTCAATCCTTAAGGCCCGGGATCGAATCTATTCACCGTGTGGGCATGTTTCGAGGTCCCAAGAGTGGGGTTTAGAACAAGACCCTATCATTGTTGATTTTCATTAATTGGAGATTATATTTGGTTATGACTAGGTGACTGCTGAAGGATTAAGGATCAATCGTTCTCAAGGGTCGTTCTTGTTATAATTCTCGCTCGAACCAGAGGTAAGAAAACTGCACCCCATGTGTGACATGCATGGTTATTTTTTATGCATGATGGATGTTTAAATGTAAACATTGATAGCATATTGAATTGTTGGCAATCTTGCTCATTTGCATATGGTTATTATTGAGGCATCCTGGATGATTAAGCGTGATGCATGTGATGAACGAGAAACATGTGATTAGGGCATGCCATGAGTATTGACTATGAGATTGGTCAGAGCTTGAGTCTCTGTGTTTGTGCATGAGCATTATTATGCTAGCAATTGTTAAGTAAGCATGCTGAATGCCCCATCTTTGGATGTTTGACATATGATATATGCCTAGTAGCATTGCTTACTTGTGCATGGTTGTAACGACCCAAAATCGCTAATAAGGCTTAGGGGCCTTGATTAGTGTGCCAGGAGGGCATTAATGGAATAATTGTGATTTAAATGAGTAATTATATGTTTAGTAATGTTTATATGATAAATTGATGATATCATGTGATATGTATATATATGTGACAAACATGAGAACCACATTATTATGTGGTAGGTTTGTAGGGCATGACTCAAGACGATCCTAGGGTCAGATAGCGGGGGAAAAGTCACAACGGGGCTTAAGATGAGACTTTGGACAAGTCAGGGGTATTTTGGGTATCAGGTAGCGATTTGGACTATCGGGTCATGGAAATAAATATATGGAGATATATTTGAGGTTAGGATGTCTAGGCGGGAATATTGGGGGATTTTACCGTTTTGGCCTCGGGGACGGTTCCTGCACCCCGAGCCTTGGGGTTAATTTAGCAATAAGATAAACTTAAAGAAAATTTTAGAAGGAAAGGATAAACCAACCAAAACACTTTCTCCTCAGCTCACTCTCTCAAGAAAAACAAAGGGAAGAAGAAACACTGAAATTCTAAGGGGAAATCATCTGAAGTTTAGTGAGATTCAAGAGTAAATCTTGAGGCTTAGCTCAGTAAGTAGACCAGGACTGAATCAAGAATAAGTTAAGGGTTTAATCCATCTGTTTTCTTGAAATTCAACCTTAAGTTTCAGCTGGATTATTAGGGGTATTGCTCAATTAATGATTAGGGTGGATTTGAGCAGGGGAAATCCTTGGAATCAGCTGAGTTGTGGCTAAGGGAGGAGTTCAATCAAGAAGGTAAACTTTGTTTTATAAATTGGTGAATGAGTTTGAGTCTTGACTGGTTGAAACATGGTGTTTGTGTTCATAGAGTCTCAAGGATTGGAGGTGAATCTTCTATGGTTTATTGAGCTGGAATTTCTGTTGAAATTGTGTAGCATGAGTTGGGGATATGTTGGGTGTTGGAGTGGAAAGCTTAGGGGTTGTTTTTGGTTGGGGTTTTTGGCTTTAAAATGATGGGTTTTCTGGGCATGAAGGGGAGGGCCGCAGCTCTGTTCTAGAGCACTGCGGCCCTAGGATGAAAAAGGGCCAAGGAGGCTTGGCCATGGGAGGGCGCTGCGGCACCCAAGGCAAGGGCCGCGGTGCGTGTCTTGTTCAGGATAGGCTTGGTTCTGTTTTGAGGCTAGGGTCGCGGCTAAGCTCTAAGGGCCGCAGCCCTTGGTTGCACACATGTGTTTTTGAGGGTTTTAGGTAGGGGAAAATGGTCTAGTATGCTCGGGATTGGTTTCACCACCGTGCTTGGTGGAATTCAGATTCACGAGATGTTAGTTTTTTAACCGAAAACCTATATTTGAGTGTTAATGGAACCCTATACTTTGGTTGTGACTAGGTGATAAAGGCCTAGGCTTGGGAACGGATCGTGCTTGAGGGGCGTTGCTCGTAATTCAATAACAGTACAGACTAAAGGTAAGAAAACTGCACCTGATTGAATATATGTGACGGGACTAAGGGCTCCCTATTGTAAACGCTTGACAAGATGGTATTATGCCATGCAAGCCAATTAGTGAACCTACGGCCTAAGGGTGCCAAGGGTTTCACTAGCGCACAGGGCGCGGCTCGGCCACTGGTAGCCGAGGACAGGTTATTATGCACTGAGCTCGGTTTAAACGGGCCGGAGTCAGTGGGTTAAACAGAGGGTGCGGCCTAAGTCGTCGGCCTTGAATATTATGTGATACGTGTGTTATATGTGATAGATTGTATCTTGAATTTGATTGTATGTGCTGAATATCTGTTGTGGATTATCTGATGGGAATACATGAATAATGAGTTAATTGTCTGTTATCATTGATTGAGTTGTATAATATGTTTTCTTGCTGGGCCTTGGCTCACGGGTGCTACGTGGTGCAGGTAAAGGCAAGGGCAAGTTAGATCAGCCCTGATTGGAGAGCTCAGCCAGCAAAATGTACATAGCCAGGATCTCGACCGCCACGGTTGAGGTCTAGGCAAGGACGTGAAACCTGAAGACTGTCTGTTTTGCCTTAGTATGGCTAGTGAGTACTCATGTACTTTTGGGAGTCTGTAAACTTATTCTAACTTTGTTTTCTTATGGGATCCCATGTTTACTACAGTTTAAATATATGAAATGAGTCTTTTGAGACCAAAACCTTATTAACACTAGCTCTCACACGTTTAGTGACACGTTTTTAAAATAATGACTTGATAAGCGAGTCCTGCACCTTTATAAGTACACAATGTAACGGTCTTGGCTATCCAGGACGTTACAATGGTACTAACTCATTAGTCAGAATTGGCAAAGGTGTTAGTATCAACTGTGAAGCTATGACTCATTAGTCAGGTTCGGCAGTGGTACTGGGCATTGGTCACACGGTGCTAACTCATAAGTCAAGACGGCCTTAGCGTGTTGAACGCAAGCCAATAAAGATTAGATATAATCGACATCTGCATTGAATGACTCAAATGAGAATTGTTGCCGGACCGACCTCAAGTTCGATGAATATTAAAAGCGCTTGTCTAGCCTAAGGCTAGAAATTTAGAGCCAGATCCGGAAAGGCTAAGGTGACCCACTGGTCACATGGCTAGGAGGGTATGGGACCTCCAGAGCGTGGCTCATTAGTCACCTATATAGAGCGTGGCCCATTAGTCACCTATCCAGAGCGTGGCTCATTAGTCACCTGTCCAGAGCGTGGCTCATTAGTCACCTATCCAGAGCGTGGCTCATTAGTCACCTATCCAGAGTGTGGCTCATTAGTCACCTATCCAGAGCGTGGCTCATTAGTCACCTAACCAGAGTATGGCTCATTAGTCACCTAACCAGAGCGTGACTGATCAGTCACCTGTCCAGACTATGACTCATTAGTCACCTCTTCACCCGATGGCTAGTGACTTAATCATCAGTCACTCATCTTTTTAGAGCTATAAGCTCTGTGTGATGTAATGACATCATTTGATAATATTTTCATGAGCATATTCATGTTTTCTTGCTAGGCTTCGGCTCATGGGTGCTTTGTGGTGCAGGTAAAGGCAAAAGAAAGTTGGACCATCCTTAAGTTGAAGAGCTTAGGTGATGATGTGTACATATGCAGCTGCTCGACCAATACATGCCCGAGGTTTGAAAGAGGAACTAGGTTTGAAGCCTGTTTTGCCACTTAGATCGGCCTGTTGTAAATATTTTCTTGTAATAGACCTTTAAATTATATTTTTGGGATCCCAATGTATATAGTAAACATTCTAATAAAATGTTATATCTTAACCAAAATTTTTAATCCCTAAACCGCTAATCTCACTTAATTACACGTTTATGGCCAAATGACTCGTTTAGCGAGTTTAGAACTGTTTGCAATGTGCACTGTAACGGTCCCTGGAGTTGGGGCGTTAAAATTTTGGTATCAGAGTGTGCCAAGGTTTATGTGTTCTTGAAGACAAGCTGGGCATGTACACTCATCACTGAAGATAGCTTCACTCAAGGAATGGTAACTATTTCTGTAGTTATGTGTTTAACTACTTAAATAGATTGTAAATGCTTTACCTGCACATTGTATTAGGGAGCATGAGATTCTGATAGATCTTGGCTCTTGACTATATGATTATATGCTCCGTGAATATATCTATGAACATGATCATTTGATTACCTGCTCCATGGTTACATAATTATGATATTTGCATGCTGGAGTTGAGGCATTGTGTGAATGTTGGAAGAGCAGGGATTTTGATTGATGTATGAATGCCATGGGAATGTTAATAGCACTGCAGTGATTTGTGAATGTTGTGTGGTAAGATTGATCCCATGGGGGAGAACTCTGGTATGCTCATCATGTTTAATGGGCCAAGTTATTGACTGTAGAGCAGGTTTATAGCCAAGGCAGATAATGAGGCCTGGTGGTGGTTGTTGAGAGGCTGGGAGTTTTAGCCAGGGGTTGAGTTCTACATCTGCTCCTATGAATTTTCAGCAGATGTTCACAAATTTGCAATCGAGATTGCAGAGGCATGAGGAAGAGATCAGGTGTTTGAGGCAACAACAGAATATGTTGGGGAGCACCTCTTCCTATGTTGTGCTAGGAGTGGCACCAGTTTTGGCTCAGCCTAGGGTTGAGAGAAAATGGGAATTCCTCTGTGGAAGATTCTAGGATTATTACCCTCCAGTCTTCAAGGGAAGCCTAGATCCATTCGGAACTGAGCAATGGATGGGCATGATCAGTTCCATTCTTGACAGTATGGGGCTGCTAGGTAATGATATGGTGATCTGTGCTACCTTTGTATTGCGAGATGATGCCCAGACGTGGTGGGAAGTGATATCCCAGACACGAGACACAGCTGTGATGGATTGGAAAGAATTTAGGCAGCTGTTCAACCAAAGGTACTATTGTGATGCAGCTAAGACTGCTGAGATGAATGAGTTTTTGAATCTCGTTCAAGGAAAGGCATCAGTAACCGAGTATGTTAGCAGATATAATGGGTTGACCAAGTTTGCTTTAGACATGGTACCCACAGATGTAGCTCGGAAGGAAACGTTTGTTCAAGGATTGAATCCTGGAATAGCTCAGGGCATTAGAGTTGCCCCAGTGCATGAAGTCTCTACCTATGTTCAGGTGGTAGAGAAGGCTCTTGCTATTGAGAGCATTAGAGATGATAAGAAGAGTGCCACGGAGCATGGAGCTCAGATAGTGGTATCTCCACTTATTGGAGCAAGCAAGAAGAAAAGCTGGAAGCCTTACCCAGAATGCGCTCGGTGCAAGAGGCATCATTTGGGAGAATGTCAAGCAAGGTCATGTTACTCATGTGGAATGGTTGGACATTTCAAGAAGGATTGCCCAAGGCTAAGAGAACATGAACAAAAGGGGATAAACAGCTCGACTCCAGCTCGAGTGTTTATTCTAAGGCAGTCAGAGTCTGAAACTGAGACTAGCTCCTCAGGAGTGGCAGGTCAGTTTTCTAGTTCTGAGTTTCGAGTTATGCTAATTGGTTTTGGTGCCATGTTGTTCCTTTTTTTGTTGCATATAGAGAGGCATAAAGTTGATATGTTGATCGCATGGTCATGTCGTGATGGAAAGATGATACTATATTGGTGACTTAAAGAAATAAGTGGGGTTGTGATAAAAAGGACTCCTCAATGGTTTGGAAAAAGCTGGTTATGACTGGATTTGGTTTGATCTGAGATATGGATAAGTTAAGTAAGTATGGGGAAATTTTAAATGGTAAGGAAAGAATAGTATTTCTTGGGCTTGTGAGTGGAAAGCCTTGTGGCAGTTGGAGCTCGGCATAGACTTGGTATGCTGATGACATCTGTATTGAGAGCTAGATTTTTATGACGGAGAGATGCATAGAACTCTTAGCTAGTGTGATGGATACCACTTAGATTGTGCCAGTGGGATCAGGACAAGCTGGACTAGTCTGTGAGTTCCTGAATGTCTTTTTAGGGGATTAGCCAGGGTTTCTGTAATGAAGAGATAAAATGGTAGTTTGATTAGTGCCAGGGATAGAGTTGAATTGAGGGCATTGTATTGAATGGCTTAGTAGACTTGTAAAAATTTCAGGCTTAGATATTGAGTGAGATGGAATTCTCAAAAGTTGATCTTTGATCTGGTTAGTACCAGTTAGGGATCAGGGGAAAAGAGTATGCAAAAGACTGTGTTTATATCAGATAAGAGCACTAGGAAGTGTTGGATTATATTTTAAGAATTTGATTAATGTCAAATTGTTTTGATGAATAAGATGAACAAAGCATTCAAAGGATCATTTGAATGGGATTTGTGATCGTCTTGGACGATGGTATTGTGGTATATTCTTGGTTGGAGAATTACCAGGGTTAAGGAATGTCTTAGAAGGCAGGAGTGTCCTTGGACGGGCATGGTATTATATGTGTTTTATTGAAAGAGTTCTGAGTTTCTTTTTACAGATCAGAATCAATTGATAGGTTGTTATGACACCTCAGTGATACGAAGAAATGATTGATTATGCAACATGTTGTTTAAAAGGATTTGACTAGAACTAGAGTAGGGTTCTGGTGGGCCAAATGGCCAGTTTTGTGCTTGAGATTACTATCTCAGAGAAGATCAAAAAGGAAGAATGACTAAGTGAACCACAGATAGGAAAGGTTGAGTGGGAAGTCTTAGCTGGATTAGCTAAGGGTGATACAGCGTCAAGTATGAATTTACTGTGATATAAGGATCAGATTTGGGATCCGATGGACATTGGGATTAATGGGAGATTCTGGATGAATCTCATCTTACTTTCTTTTTCTCTTCATTCAGGCATCATGTCAGTATACCAGAGTATGAAAGCTTTATGGTGATGGCCTGAGATGGAGAGGAGCATAATGGAGTGCGTGATAAAGTTCTTAACCTGTTAGCAGGTCAAGACAGGGTATCAGGAATCAGCAAGGTCATTGCAGCCTTTGAGTATTTTGTAATGAAAATAAGAAAGCATCGTTATAGGTTTCGCGGTGGGGCAGCTCAGGAAAGTGGATCAGCGAGATTGATTTGGGCCATTGTGGGTTAATGTTTAAAGTGAACCATTTCTATCAGTAAGATATGTAACACAGCGGACCAGTATTCAGATCTCTATGTGAAAGAGATAGTGCGCCTTCATGAAATTTAAGGTCTATCTTATCAAATGAAGACTCTATTGTTACTTCCAGGTTATGGAAGGGTGAGGGGAAGGCGATGTATATGTAGATGGGATTCAGTACAATTGATTATTCTCAGGCTGATTATAATCAAAGGGAGAATTGCCCAGAGTTGAAAAGGTACCTTATGAGATAAGGTATGGTAGAACATGTTCGTCACCCATTCATTCAAATGAGATGGGTGAGATTTTATATCTGGATCATGAGATGGTTGAGGGGACAATTGAGATTATTAGAGGTTAGAGCTTGGATGCTCACTTCTCATAGTGAATGGAAAAGAGTTACTGAATTGAAAGGAGGGAACCTGGAGTTCCAGATAAAAGTTGTGTCTTCTTAAAAGAATCACCATGGAAAGGGGTGATGAGTTAAGGGCAAGTTGAGCTCTAGAAAAAAAAATTACAATAGTTTGAGTCCTGGATAGGACTGGTCAGGTTGACTTGATTCGATCTTATTTTTGGCACTGTCAGTTGTGAACAGTGTATTTTGTATTTACATGCTGAGGACATGGGTTAAAAGAAACTCATGAGTTAAGTTACAAGAATCGGGGGGATTGAGGCTAAGTTATCATATAAAGAATAGCCAGTCCAGACATGAGACAGAAAGAATAAGATTCTGAGGAACAAAGTGTACCTTGAGTAAAGGTAATGTTACAGAACAGTGAGGTCGAGGGAGTTGTAATATCAATCAGTTGTGCGGAATTGATATTCTGGCGGTTCAAATAAATTTCGAGGACGAAATTCCTGTAAGGAGGGGATAGTTGTAATGCCCCAAAGTTCCTAATAAGGGTTAGGCCCTTGGTTAGGAGGCCAGGAGGGCCATAATTGATTTATTATGCTACTCAATGATTATATGCATGTTTATGTGAATTATATTATAATATGATGTTATATACATGCATGTGGGTCCACAACTGTTTATCAAACTGTTTTGGCAATTTGGGCCGTTTAGAGCATAATTGTGTATTTTGGTGCATTTTGTGATTCGTGAATGAGATCCCATCATTATGGAGATATGTTCGAGCCTTTCGGCATGAGACAATCATGAAATGAAAGTGTTCGGTCTAGTCATAACGGGTTTAAGTTCGGGGCTCGGGGTGAGTCTCGGGGTGGTTTTAATGATTAGAACATTACGGGGAATTAAATGGTAATGGGATATGGATTACTGGTGTTTGAGAATATTGAGAATAGCAGGAATTGGAGGGTGTTAATTATGATTAACGAAATAGGTGCGAAAGGATGGTTTTGCCCTTGGTGGCTGTTAAGGTTTTATTTTAGACTTAAGGGCATTTAGGTCTTTCACCCTTAGAGATTGATATAAGCCATTAAGGTTGTAGAAGAGTAGCAAAAACAGAGTATCCTTTCTCCTTCTCTCCCGATAGGTTATCTCCCTCATTTCTCTCTGGATTTTCAAGCTTCGTTTGAAGAATCAAGCCAAGGACCCAAGCTGGGATAAGCTAGGGTTATTGTTCACCATTGAAGAGGGTGTGTTGCTGAGATTGAGGTGAGTTTTTAGCCATTAGAACTTTTGGTTTTTGCTCTGTTTTCTTAGTTAAGTTCCAGCTGGTTTTTGGGTTTGAAGTGGGGAATTGATTGGAGTTTTCGCTAGGGTTCTTGGGGTTGTGATGCTTGGGACATGTGAGGATGGTATTTGGGTTCATTTGGGACTGAATTTGATGTTTGGAAGCTTTTGATTTTGGTTGGAAATGGTAGAATCGAAGGAGGATATTTCTAGGTTGAAGCTGGCTGAAGGTAGCGCTACAGCGCTCAGTGTAGGGCGCTACAGCGCTACCTGCAGAGGAGGCTAGGGCGGTTTGGTTCTGAGTAGAGCGCTGGGGCACTAGAAGGGCAGTGCTGTAGCACTACCCTGTTTCTTCAAAACCCCGTTTTAAGTGTTTTTAAGGGTTTTTGGCTCGGGGTTTCAATCCTTAAGTCCCGGGATCGAATCTACTCACCGTGTGGACATGTTTCGAGGTCCCGAAAGTGGGGTTTAGACCAAGACCCTATCATTGTTGATTTTCATTAATTGGAGATTATATTTGGTTATGACTAGGTGACCGCTGAAGGATTAAGGATCGATCGTTCTCAAGGGTCGTTCTTGTTCTAATTCTCGCTCGAACCAGAGGTAAGAAAACTGCACCTCATGTGTGACATGCATGGTTATTTTTTATGCATGTTGGATGTATCAATGTATACATTGATAGCATATTGATTGCTTGGCATTCTTGCTCATTTGCAACCTTAGAAGATATATGCGAGACGATAGATGATGAAGATGAATTACTGGTAGTTATGAGATATTATTTTCTCATACATAGGTTCACCTCTAAGATGGAGTTCCAATTCACAAATGAGCAAAAACATAGAATCTTCCTCGAGGGCATTTTGAGGCTCAAGATAATGATGACAATGAAGAGATAAACGATGATATGTTAGATGAAGGATCAGATGTAGAAGATCCTGATTTTTAGAATAGATTAGTTTCTTTATTTATTCTATTATTATTTATTTTCTTTTATGATTATACTTAGTGAAAACTGTTTTTCCAAATAAATATCAATGTTATTATGATGACATGTATGAGTTTAATTTTTCTTTTACAATCATAATAAATAATAAATTTAATAAATAATGACCAAGTTCGGTGAGGGTGGATACAAGTCAATGGACCAGGTTCCATATTGAGAGTTAGGGGGCCATAGTAGTTGGAACGATTCTACTGATCCCAGCCCTCCATCAATATGGTTAACTTTGGAACAACGACCAGTTTTGAGCCATAGAATTTAGTCATATAGGATGATTAGAAAAAAAACTTAGTAAATTATAAAGATGTCTTATTTTTCTATGTATAGAAACACACCCTAATAAAAAGAAGGCTTATATAATTCTTTTCATAAGAAATCATAAATTAAGTAGGTCCGAGATATGTTTCCTTAGATGAAGTTTTTTCCTTAGAGCCTATTAGGGTAAATTTATAACATGTTTCTCTCAACTGTTAGAACTCCACTGAAGATGTCGCTCAGAAGGTTTGCTCACACCAATGTCAATGCCTCCAACGCTGCTCCTAAAAGCAATGAAGGCCCCCCAGTTCGCAGAAAGGGAGTGCGTGCTACTGCCAACCGAAGTGCGTCGCCGCCGCCATCGCCACCAGTTGACAACAATGCGGAAATTTCCAGACTACGACAGCAAGTTGAGGAACTACTACAGCAACAGCGACAACAGGCTCAGCCTCAGACTCAGCCCCTGCCTCCGCCTCAACCACAACCACAACAAATGGCTCTAGCACCCCAACTTGTTAGTCCATATGGGGGATGCCCAATGGCGAACTATGCGCCATACTCAGCTCAGCAAATGGAGCCAATTTATGAGCGATTTTGTAAGCAACACTCTCGAAACTTTGAAGGGACAACAGACCCCTTTGAGGCGGAAGAATGGCTCAAAAATGTGGAGCCGATCCTAGCACACATGAATCTCGGCAACGCGGACCGCATATCCTTCGTTACGTCTTTGCTTAAGAAAGATGCTACAATATGGTGGGACTTAGTTCAGCAGACTCACGATCTCGCCACAATGACTTGGACCAGATTTGAAGAGCTGTTCCACAAAAGGTACTACAATTCTACAATCATCGCTTCAAGGGTCAAGAAGTTCGCTAGTCTGAAGCAAGGGAACTTATAAGTAGCAGAATATGCTCGGGAGTTTGACCGATTAGCCAAGTTTGCACCAGAAATGGTTCCAACTGACTTTTTGAGGGTGACCAAGTTTGTTAGAGGACATCGACCAAATATTGAGCTAGGGGTTAAGTTATAAAACCCAGGAAATACTACCTATGCCGATGTTCTAGAAACGACAATAGAAGTAGAAGGCTTCAGGCAAATGTTAGCAAAGAGGAGGCCAATAAGCCTGAGCCTAAACAGCTGAGTCAACCTCGGAATGGTTGGAACAAAAACCATAACAACAACAACAATCAGTCTAGCAACAATAATGGTCCGAAAAGAAAGCATCCTGACAACAAGCAATCTAACAATGATAAAAGGGCACAGACGAACAATGGAGGTAATCAGACGGGTTATGTAGAATACCCAAAATGTGCTATGTGCCATAAGAAACATCCTGGTGAGTGTCGTGCAAACACCAAGGGATGCTTCAACTGTGGTCAGGAAGGTCACCAAAAGAGGCAGTGTCCCCAGCTCAAGCCAGAAGGAAAAAGGGAAAACAAGATGGTTCCTCCCAGGGTTTTTGCCTTAACCCAAGGAGAAGCTGACACTAGCAATAAAGTAGTTACAGGTCAGGTTTCTATCCTCAATAATGTATGTTCTGTATTATTTGATTCTGGAGCCACTCATTTGTATATCTCGTTAAGAATGATAGAGAAATTAGACAAACCTTATGAAAGATTTAGAACTAGGTTTGTAACAGAGTTGCCTTCGGGAAAAGTAGTCCTATCATCACAGATAGTACGAGGCGTATCGATCAAGATTAAGGAAGTAGAATAGAAGGAGACCTGATAGAAGTGGAGATCAAACACTTCGACGTGATACTAGGCATGGACTAGCTAGCAAGGCATGGCACAACCATTGACTGCAAACGCAAGAAGGTGACATTCTACACTCCTGACGGCCAGAGATTATGCTTTATGGGACAAGTTTCAGGATTACGCACACCACTTATATCATCTCTCAAAGCTCAAAGGATGATAGAAAAAGGATGTCAAGCATTCTTAGCCAGTGTCACGAATGTGGTAAAGGAAACACCACTAAAGGTTGGAGACGTCCACATTGTAAAGGAATTTCCAAAAGTATTTCCCGAAGACTTACTAGGGTTGTCGTCGACTCAGGAAATTGACTTCACAATTTAATTAGTACCGGGCATCGAGCCTATCTCAAAGGCACCATACTAGATGGCACCTACCGAGCTCAAGAAGTTGAAGATGCAGGTACAAGAACTCGTAGACTTGGGTTTCATTAAACCGAGTCATTGGTCATGGGGAGCACTAGTTCTATTTGTGAAGAAAAAGGACGGAAGCATGCGGATGTGCATAGATTACCGCGAGCTGAATAAGGTGATGATTAAGAATAAGTACCCGCTACCTTGGATTGACGACTTGTTTGATCAACTCCGTGGAGCGACCGTGTTCTCAAAGATCGATTTACGATCTGGGTATCATCAGCTCAAGGTATAGGAAGACGATATTCCTGAGACAGCTTTTAGAACACGTTATAGGCCTTACGAGTTTTTAGTTATGTATTTCAGTCTTACCAATGCTCCAGCCACGTTTATGGATTTAATGAATAGGGTCTTTAAGTACTACATGGATAAATTCTTCGTAGTATTCATCAATGACATTTTGGTGTACTCAAAGGACGAAGTCGAGCACGAAAAACATATAAGGTTGATCCTGTTACGAGTAAAGGAGCATCAACTTTATGCCAAGTTGAAGAAGTTCAAATTTTGGCTTTCGCAAGTAGCATTCTTCGGGCACATAGTATCCAAGGAAGGAGTTGATGTAGACCAATCTAAGGTAGAGGCTGTGAAGGATTGGCCAAGACCAAAGAACGCATCAGAGGTAAGAAGCTTTCTGGGATTAGCAGGTTATTATTGGAGGTTTGTAGAGGGCTTTTCTAAGATAGCCACTTCGCTCACCAACATGAACCGGAAGCAACAAAGGTTCAATTGGACTGATATGTGTGAAGAGAGCTTCCAGTTGCTTAAGGATAAACTATGCTCAGCAGCAGTACTTTATGTACCGACACCTAACGACAAGCTTGTATTCTACTATGATGCGTCAAAGCAAGGGTTGGGTTGTATGTTGATGTAGAATGATAAGGTGATAGCCTACGCCTCAAGGAAACTTAAGGAATACAAGCAGTGCTATCCAACACATGATATGGAGTTGGCAGCAGGTGCTTTGAGTTAAAAATCTAGTGCCATTATCTTTACGGAGATCGGTGTGAGATTTATACGGACCACAAAAGCTTAAAGTATTTCTTCACTCAGAGGGAGCTCAACATGAGGCAGTGTAGGAGGTTAGAACTAGTGAAAGATTATGACTGTGAAATCCTATACCACTAGGGAAAGGAAAACGTAGTTGCTGATGCGCCTAGTAGGAAGAGTTATGGAATTCTAGCAGCACTAGCTGGAATAGAAATGCTGCTACAGCAGGAGTTGATCAGTGCTGGAATAGATGTAGTCATCATTAAGCTGGCTAACTTGTCTATCCAGTCAAGTCTGTTAGAAGAAATACGGATTGGACAAGGGCATGATGACACATTAGTAGCACTGATGGATGTAGTTAGGGAAGGTAAGGCCACAAGTTTCTCTATATCAGGGCAAGGGTTATTGAGATATAAGGATCGGGTATGCGTGCCGAATGATAAAGTGGTTAAGATAAAGATCTTAGAAGAAGCACACACTACCCCATACTCAGTTCACCCAGGGTCGACCAAGATGACTCACGACATTAAGGCAATATATTGGTGGCCAGGAATGAAGAAAGATATAGAGGAATTTGTGTCTAAATGTTTAGTATGCCAGCAAGTGAAAGCAGAACATCAGCAGCCTGTAGGCTTATTACAACCACTTAGCAATCCATAATGGAAATGGGATGATATAGCCATGTATTTCGTGACAGGTTTGCCATGAACAAGTAAGTAGCATGATTCGGCTTGGTTTGTAGTAGATAGACTAACCAAGTCTGCTCATTTCATGCTTGTTATGACTTCATATACAACAGACCAATACGCAGACCTTTATGTCCAAGAAATAGTACGGCTACATGGAATCCCTAAGACAATAGTATCCGATAGAGGATCGGTGTTTACATCGAGATTTTGGGGAAGGTTGCAACAAGCCATGGTGTTGACGGTGAAATCTCGTCAACCAAATTAGATCGGAAAACTCAAAGGTAAGTCTGGTGATATTTATATATAGGAACTTTAGGATAAACTTTAAGGACAAGTAGAAACAGATCAACAATGGAGCAAGCCTCTGTATATTTCTCAATAGCCTCTGCATACAATGAATTCTCCAACCCCCTTTTTCAGGTGGAAATAGAGTTCATTTTATAGTAGGCTCTAAAGGCCCTAGGTACATGAGGGTCCAGGGGACCAAATGGTACATGAGTACACTAGTAGGAGAGTGGTTCCAAGGGTAGTGGTGTCGGCTCCCGTACATGGTCAGAATCCGTGGGGATGTCTCCATTGCCTACTGAGTACGAGTGTCAGGGGTTGTCTGGCGTGGACCGTAGCGAGTACTTTGCTTGTACGGCCACTACTTGTTTGACATGGGCCTTGTCTCCATACTTTACTTCCTTTTTAGTGTGTAGGTGCGCTCCGTACCCCTCCTGCCTTCGCATCAAATCGCTGTGAAGCCTTCCCTTAAGCCGTTGACCTTACATCCTATGAGTCCCGCAGTAAGAGAGGCGTCCCGTAGAGCGCATCCCTGTGTTAGTTGATAGTCTCATTCACAAGACCAATAACCCGTGGTTCCCATGTGCATGAGGCCGCGAGACCACCAAGGACGAGGCTGTCCTGCTGCCAAATATTCTTCTCGCGGCATATACCCAAATGCGTGAAGTGAGGCAGGGTCGCTTGGGGGCTCTGTGATGGAAGCCGAGATGAGGCGTTGGGCACCTCCCGGGTGTGAGGTGCGCCTAATAGGTGTTAGGCGCCGTTGACGCGCGACCCGTTGCACTTGGCGTCTCCTAGGGACGAGGCACTCCGTCTAGGCACAAGATGCCCACCCTAGATGCGAGGCACCCCTCGTAGGCGCGAGGCGCCGTTGATGTGCGACCTGTTGCACGTGGTGTCTCCTACGGGCAAGGTGCCTCACCCAGGCGTATGGTACCAGTGACGCGAGGTAGGGGACTTGCAAGAGATGGTGTGAGGCTGGCCCTCGAGGGACGTGCATGCGCCGAGGTAGGCGCGAGGCAGGCACGAGGCATGGGCCTCGCGAGGGGGTTGCGCAGCTGCAATGCGCAAGCCGCTTCGCTGGGCACGCTGAGGATGGTATGAGGCAGGCGCGAGGCAGGGGCCTCGCGAGGGGGCTGCACAGCTGCAACGCGCGAGCCGCTTCGCTGGGCGCGCCGAGGATGGTGCGAGGCAGGCACGAGGCAGGGGCCTTGCGAGGGCGGTGTGCAGCTGCGACGCACGAGCCACCTCATTGGTTGCGTCGAGGGTGGTGCGAGGCTGGGCCTCACGAGACGCACATGCCCAGGTGATGCCGAGGGGTGATGCGAGGCCATTGCAAGAGGACAGTGGCCAGAGCATCCTGTGGCTCAGTCATGCACTTAGGCCTTTATGTGACCTTAGCATACGCCTTGGATCTTTTACAAGCATGGAATATTGAGCATCCAGAAAGGCCATACTTCACGGCTCACTAGGTGATGCTTCCCTTGGGACAATCTCCCGGTTTCACAAGACTTATAGGTCTGAGCCTGATAATGTGACTAAGTGACCTTTAGCCTTGTATTTTTACCATGTACTGGGGATTTTTTTCTGGGAGGATTTTTGGCATCCAAACTTGCCCCCCAGTCTATAGGGAGGCCTTTAGGCGCTCTTATAGACTCTTCTCTTTCTTTTTATTTTCTATTCTATTTTATCTTTTTTTTTTTTGTATTTTTCATGCTCGAGGTCCTTTGGAGCCCACACGAAAGGGGGTTCAGTAGGTATCTCTTTGGTGCACCTTGATTGTATCTATAAGGATATATTGACCCCTTGGGTTCGAGTTATCCTTTTGCATACTTTTGCGCGCGCTTATTATTTTTTGCAAGAAGCGTCCTTCTCGTCATTAGGCATAGTACGATTTTTGCAAGCGTCTTCTTTGAGACCCTTTTCGGAAACGTCTTCTTTGAGACCCTTTTCGGAAGCGTCTTCTTTGAGACCCTTTTTGTAAGCGTCTTCTTTGAGACCCTTTTTGGAAGCGTCCACTTTGAGACCCTTTTTGCAGGCATCTACTTTTGAGACCCTCTTTGCAAGCATCTACTTTGGAGACCCTTTTTGCAGGCATCTACTTTTGAGACCCTTCTTGCAAGCGTCTACTTTTGAGACCCTTTTTGCAGGCATCTACTTTTGAGACCCTTTTTGCAAGCGTCTACTTTTGAGACCCTTTTTTGCAAGCGTCTACCGTTGAGACCCTTTTTGCAAGCGTCTACTTTGGAGACCCTTTTTGGAGGCATCTACTTTTGAGACCTCTTTTGCAAGCGTCTACTTTTGAGACCCTTTTTGAAATTTTTGAGGTGACCTCCCCCCGAGTCGGGACTTTCATGGCTAGAGGGTCTTCGTTCAATCTCAAACTCGTTCAGCAGCCCCTCTAGCGCGACGCCCCCTTCTATATGGAATCTCCAGATATGTTAGTAGTAGGGCAACTGGAGGAAGGCTCGCTTTCTTCCACATAGAAGTTCTTATGGCCCTCTTCCACACGTATGTACTTCTGTGCTCTTTCGAAGAAGTCATCCAAATTTGTAACTTCTCTTTTGAGCATGCTCCCCCACAACTTGCTTCCTAGACAAACTCTGGCTGTAATAGCCATTTTGTGCTCCGCTTTGGTTAAACCTCCCACCTTTGTTGCTTCTATACTGAACCTATGGATGTAGTCCTTCAGACTTTCATTCTCGCCTTGTTTTATGTTAGCGAGGCCGGTAGTTGGCATGACATAATCACACGCTGCATGGCATTGTTGAAGAAATTCATCAGAGAATTGTTGCCATGACTCAATTGTCCCTGGCCTTAACCTCTTGAACCACTTGTACGCCACTCCTTTAAGTGTAACGACGAAGCAATGGTACTTTGCCCTGTTTTTGAACCCTCTTAACCTCATCAAGTTATTGAAGGAGTCTAAATGATATTTTGGGTCAATAGCACCCTCGTATGAAGTCATACGAGGCTCTCTGAAGCCAGTGGGCATTCGCTCAGCCTGAATCTCCCTTGTGAAGGGTGAATCACGGTCAAATTCTTCGTCATCCATGTGCCCCCCAAGTGCAGTGGTGATCTTGCCTCGAGGGCTTCGCATTTTGGTGTCTAGTCCCCTCCTCTTTTTGCATAAGGAGTTTTGCAGGTTCTCGGGCTGATCCCTTGCCTTGGTTGTGTCCCTCGGGGGAACCGCGGCGGGTACGTCTCTTACTTCTGACCTCTCTCCATGGGGCTCTTTTCTTAGGCCAGGGGGTGCTTCTTTTGAGGGGACTTCGGCCTCGTTCTTACGACCATCACCTTCCCTCCGCCTTTGCTCCGGGGGACATTTCGTTGGCCTAGGTCCCCCCTGGTACTTTGTCTGGGGGTTTTACTGGTGGAAAGTTGGGTTCCCCCATCGTCTACAGGGACAATGCTTTCCCCTTTTTCATGCTCCTTCCCTTTACGCTTAGGGAGGGGTATGCTTGACTTCCATTGCAGTAGGTCGTTTAAAACCTCCTGCATGTTCTCTATCATGGTTTCCAGCCTTCGAGTCTTTTTATGCACCTCATGAATCTCGTCCTTGTAAAGGCGCGTCCTTGAGCTGGAACTTACCGAGCGTACCCCGGGACCCTTGCCTGGCTAGTGCATCGAGGGATCGAGGTCCTGGTGGCCTGAGCGTGGGGTCAACCGGGGCTGGTTAAGTGGATACACTAGTGGCTCTGAATGACCTCCGTCGGGCTGGATAGCTGAGGACGATGCTTCCCTCTCCTCCTCTGGGGGAAGAGGTTCTTCTGGTCCACCTCCATGCTCAGGCGGAGGGGGGTTTTTCTTGGAAGCCCTCAGCTCTATTTCGTCTCGGCGAACCTCAACCTCTTGTATTTTCCATAGGCGTTTTGAACGCCTTAGAATCTTTCTTTGTTGGAAGTGATGGAAGAACACTGGCTTGATGCTTGTTCTTCCCACAGACGGCGCCAAACTGTTGACGGCGAAATCTCGTCAACCAAATTAGATCGGAAAACTCAAAGGTAAGTCTGGTGATATTTATATAAGAACTTTAGGATAAACTTTAAGGACAAGTAGAAACAGATCAACAATGGAGCAAGCCTCTGTATATTTCTCAATAGCCTCTGCATACAATGAATTCTCCAACCCCCTTTTTCAGGTGGAAACAAAGTTCATTTTATAGTAGGCTCTAAAGGCCCTGGGTACATGAGGGTCTAGGGGACCAGATGGTACATGAGTACACTAGCAGGAGAGTGGTTCCAAGGGTAGTGGTGTCAGCTCCCATACATGGTCAGAATCTATGGGGATGTCTCCACTACCTACTGAGTACGAGTGTCAGGGGTTGTCTGGCGTGGACCGTAGCGAGTACTTTGCTTGTATGGCCACTACTTGTCTGAGATGGGCCTTGTCTCCGTACTTTACATCCTTTTAGTGTGTAGGTGCGCTCCGTACCCCTCCTGCCTTCGCATCAGATCGCTGTGAAGCCTACCCTTAAGTCGTTGACCTTACATCCTATGAGTCCCGCAGGAAGAGAGGCCTCCCGTAGAGGGCATCCCTGCGTTAGTCGATAGTCTCATTCACAAGACCAATGCCCCGTAGTTCCCATGCGCATGGGGCCGCGAGTCCACCAAGGACGAGCCTGTCCTGCTGCCCAATATTCTTCTCGCGGCATATACCCAGATGCGTGAAGTGAGGAAGGGTCGCTTGGGGGCTCTGTGATGCAAGCTGAGATGAGGCGTTGGGCACCTCCCAGGCGTGAGGTGCGCCTGATAGGTGTTAGGCACCGTTGGCGCGCAACCCGTTGCACTTGGCATCTCCTAGGGACGAGGCGCTCCGTCTAGGCACAAGATGCCCACTCTAGATGTGAGGCACCCCTCGTAGGCGCGAGGCACCGTTGACGTGCGACCCATTGCATGTGGTGTCTCCTAGGGGCAAGGCGCTCCCCCAAGGCGTATGGTATCGGTGACGTGAGGCAGGGGCCTTGCGAGAGGTGGTGCGAGGCTGGCCCTCACGGGACGCGCATGCGCCGAGGCAGGTGCGAGGCAGGCACGAGGCAGGGGCCTTGCGAGGGGGGTGCACGTCTGCAACGCGCGAGCCGCTTCGTTGGGCGCGCCAAGGATGGTGCGAGGCAGGCGCGAGGCAGGGGCCTCACGAGGGTGGTGTGCAGCTGTGACGTGCGAGCCCCCTCGTTTGGTGCGCCGAGGGTGGTGCGAGGCTGGGCCTCGCGAGACGCACATGCCCAGGTGATGCCGAGGGGTGATGGGAGGCCGTTGCAAGAGAATAGTGGCCCGAGCATCCCGTGGCTCAGTCATGCACTTAGGCCTTTATGTGACCTTAGCATGCGCCTTGGATCTTTTACAATCATGGAATATTGAGCAACCAAAAAGGCCATACTTCACGGCTCACTAGGTGATGCTTCCCTTGGGACAATCTCCCAGTTTCACAAGACTTATAGGTTTGAGCCTGATAATGTGACTAAGTGACCTTTAGCCTTGTATTTTCACCATGTACTGGAAAATTTTTTCTGGGTGGATTTTTGGCATCCACACATGGGTACTATGTTAAATCTTTGTATGACATTTAATCCTCAGAAAGACGATCAGTCCGAGCATACCGTACAGATTTTAGAAGATATAATGTGCGCTTGTGTACTTGACTTCGAAGGATCATGGAGTAAGTATTTGCCACTGATAGAATTCTCCTACAAAAATAGCTACCAGTCAACGATCGGGATGGTGCCTTACGAGTTACTTTATGGAAGAAGGTGCCGATCAAATTGGGATGAAGTAGGAGAAAGGAAACTTCTTGGTCCCGAAGCTATTAGAAAAGTTCAGTAATCATTAGCACTTATTATAAATTGTATGGCACTGCTCAAAGCCATCATAAAAGTTATGCGGATGCCAAGCGGCATGATGTGGAATTCAATGTCGGAGATCAAGTCTTCCTAAAGATATCTCCTATGAAAGGTGTGAAGCGGTTTGGGAAGAAATGAAAGCTTAGCCCCCAGTTTATATGTCCTTTCGAGATATTGGACAAAGTGGGAGCAGTTGCATATACATTAGCCCTACCGCCAGCTCTAGTAGAGAGCCACAATGTATTCAACATCTCGATACTACGAAAGTATGCGTTAGACCCATCTCACATCCTCAAGTACGATACGATAGCACTCTAGAAAGACTTAAGTTATGAGGAACAACCGGTTAGCATCCTAGATAGAGGGATGAAGTAGTTACGGTCCAAGAGTATTACGATAGTCAATGTCCTACGGAGTAATAGTTCTGAACGGGAGACAACGTGGGAGTTGGAGGAAGACATGTTAGCACGGTATCCGAAATTTTTTGGTACGTAAATTTTGTGGACGAAATTGTTTGGTACGTAAGTAGGGGAGAAATGTAGAGTCCCAAAACTTTACTTAGCTAGTTAGATAGTAGTAGGAGTAGTGGTAGCTAGTAGTATTAATAGTATGCTAGTTACTGTGGATTTTGGTTCAAGCCGGGACTTAGTTGAACACTCGTAGCAACACTTATAGATTTTATAAGTTTAACCTATAGTTTAAGACTATTAATTATAGCATAAGGTTTGATTAATATAGCTGATTATGAAGATGTTATTTATTATACTATAAGGTTTAGATAGAATTAATAAGATCATGACACTTGTCGTGTGCATGTTTATTTAAGGATTTAATTATAGTTTAAATAAAAGAAAGTTCAAGAAAGCTCTAGAATCTTGCAAGACCATTAAGAGCATGGCATTTGTCACAATCTTGTTTATTTGAGGATTTAAGCATTTTAAGTGGATAATTCAAAATTAGAAGTTTCTAAAAGCTCTAGACTCTTCCAGAACTTGCTGGAATCTCGTATTACTCAGTCAAACCTTATTAATCAACTCAAATTATGCTGAAAAAGTGCAATTACGTGTTTAATATATTCATGTATGTCGATATATCGCAGCATAGGAGCCGATGTATTGCCACATGGGGAATACAAAAAACATGTCATCTTCGCATAAACGAAACAACGACCACTTGGGACATAGGGCTAGGTGATATATCGCCTATGATGGGCGATATATTGGCCCTAGGGCCATAGTTCAAACGTTGTTGAAACCGAGCTTGATTCATTCCCTAACCTCTTGACTAGCCTCTGAATGTTTTGGCCGAGTCTTCAGCACCTGTTGAACGTATATTCAAATATTTTTCAATTAATACTCATTATTTTTATTCAAGCTAAAAGGAGATAGTTCACTCTTGGAACTCTAGAAATAGGACCTAGTACCCAGCCATTTTTTCTCATTCCTCAAGTTGTGTTCAGAGCCTTCAAGCTGCTAGGGTTACTATAGAGTGATAAACAGGTGGGTTGGGACAAAAGCTTTATCATCTTAAGCTTTATAAACACTTGGGAAGTGAGATAAGTAGTATGTTTTCAATATCGAGGTGTAGTTCAGTGCTAGTATATTCAAAGGTATTCCTAATGTTAAGTTCATTTCTGTAAGGTTCCTTAGTTTCCTTTAGTTTTCTTTACTCAAATCCTAACTCGTTGTTTCCATTCTAGGTTTTGTATTTAAGTTCTTTGAACTTAAGGTTTCTTTTCAGTAAGTTTCATCTTGGTGGTTTAGTTCATTTATTTATCATCACTTTCCTTAGAAATACTTACATTCTTATTGTTGGTTTTAGGAGTGTTCCAAATCTCGTCCTTGTTCTCAAATATCCCGGTATTGGTAAGGAAAATAGGATAGATTTTTTATGCTTTTATGTTTTGATATATGCTATGATTTATGTATGATATGTTTTAGTTTTGTTAGCATATAAATTGTTTAGATAACAATCACACAATTTGTTTAGATAACAATCACACAATTTGTTTAGATAACAAATATATTACTTATTTAGATAACAAGTCCCAATAATTTATTCCTTGGGCATATGATTGTTTAGATAACGAGCCCCATAAATTTATATGACTTATTTAGATAACTAAGCCCCGCAAATTTATGGGCATATGATTGCTTAGCTAGCAATCCCCAAGAAGTATGATGGCCATTGTAATGCATGTTTTATAGTCATATGTTTTGTAGTCTTATGTTTATGTTTTATGATATATGTGCTAGTAGATTTTCCTTGCTGGGCATTAGGCTCATTCCTTTATTTTTATGTATGCAGGAAAATAGTTATGGTGGTGGAAGGATTCTTGGTAATTTGGTTTATGTATTAAGGATGAAGGGATTCGATGGACTGCTTGTACGATTCGAGGACGACGTTATTTTTAGTCTCTTCAAATTATGTTTTCATGTATTTTCTGCATTTAGCTTTGTAAACAATTTCCTTTAGTTTAAAGTTATGTTTTATTTTAAAACATTGGGATCCCATATCTCGCATTTATGTATTTCAATATTGACTTTGAAGTTTTCAATAAAGTTGTGAATATTTCTTATATATGTTTTCTCAAAAATAGTAGCAAAGTCTAGTAGTTTTAATTGTCCAAGGTCTTAGAATTAGTTGGGTCATTACATGACCGAGTTTAGGCATCTGTTGAGCAGACAATCCAATTTTTATTTATTTTAATGGGAGTTAGTTTCAATCCTTGAACTCTATAAATAAGATCCTTCACTCAACCATTTGCATCATAATTCAAACACTTCTCAGAGCATCCAAGCTATAAATTTCGTTCTACAAAGAAAACTAGGGTTTTGGGGTTATAATCTTTAAAAGCTAAGCTTTTCTAAACACTTGGGAAGTAAGCTAGAGTGTGATTTTGGTATTGAGGTGTAGATCGATGTTCTAAGCTATCTAAGGTACTTTTATCCTCGTGTTTAGTTCATCACAGTTCCACTTATTATTTTCCTTTACTTCAAATCCTAACTTGTTATAATGGCATTTGTTTAGGTTTTTGATTTCTTTGAAAGTTATGGTGTTCAATAAGTTCTATTCTTGATGATTTAGATCTTCTTTTCAATAGGAAACTTATGGTTTTACTGTTTGGTTTTAGAAGTTTCTAATCCCGCGGTTGTCTCCAATACCTTGGTTTTGGCAATTACTGTAGAATTGAGTTAGGAGGGTTGAGGATGAAGTAAGAATATATTTGAGGTCAAAAATCGCGAATCTCGTTTGACCTTGTCGAACTACTTGCAATAAGAAAATTTGGGAAAATTGTTTTGGTGATATATGCAACTCTTTACTCGGTTATTAGTTTTTGACCTTCTTTATAAGGTTGAAAAGCTTATTTAAATACCAACTATTTTATTGTATACCCTAACTCTAATTTGGAGTCCTTAAATATTAGAAGTTTGAGAAAAAGTAATTTCTTTTTGAGTAAGGTAAATTGGATAACGAAGATTTGTGATTTGATGGGATTCGGATGAAATGGTTTATGGCCTTTGTAATTGGAGTTTTAGGACTTTCTCAAGGCTGTTAGGTGATCTAGAAAGTATACGAGAGTTTTCATAGAATCTAATATGATTTATTGTCTCTAGGTTCAAGCTTATGCGTTGTTTGGATTAGGACTTTCTAAAGGATAACTGAATGGAACAAGGAACGCATTTTGGAGTGCTGTTGGACCTAAGGTAAGAAGAGCAGTCACTCAAACACAAGGTGTACATAGAAGGCAAAAGTGTTTGATATATGTGATATAATTTTGTATATCTATATTTATGTTTATGATTTTCCATGGAGGTTATGACTGTATGCGTATTGCATGTTGACGTACGTTGTTGCATTCTTACGTTGATATGGGTTAGTGCATATACTTTAGCAAAGTTGCTATGAATTATTTTTATGTTACAACATTGTTTGGTGTCTGGTGATCCAGAAGGAGTTGTGAAGGCTTGAATGATAAGGTCTGGTAAATTCTTTAATTATTTTGAGTAATAGGTCATGTTTCTTCGTAGTTTTATTCATGTTTTATAATACAAAGAATTATAGGTTTCTTAAATTAATTAGACATTCATTGTAGACTGTATTTTGTCTAAAATTGGTGTTGAATTGAGTTAAAACGGTTGTGGATGAAGTGAGTATCAATTTGGGATCAAAAATTGCTAATCTCATTTTACCTTGTCATCCGGCTTGCGATACCAAAATTTGGGATACTAGTTTTTTGAATTTATGCATAACTATTTGCTCGGGTATCAACTTTTGATATTCTTTATATTGTTGGAAAGATTATTTAAATATGTACTATTTTATTGTATAGCCTAACTCTAGTTTGGAATCCTAAAATTCTAAAATTTTGAGACAAAGTTATTTCTTGTTAAGGGAAAAAGGATAGCGAAGAGTTATAATTTGATGGAGTTCTTATAGAATTGTTTAGGGTCTTTGTAATTGGAGTTTTCGAACTTTCTTAAGGATGATAGGTGTTTTAGAACATATAAGGGAGTGTTCATAGAGTATAATATGATTTGTTGTCTCTAGGTTCAATCTTCTACATTGTTTGCATTTGGACTTCAAAAGGACACTTGAATGGAACAAGGAGCGTGTTTTGGAGTGTTGCTAGACCTGAGGTAAGAAGAGCGGTCACTAAAACACAAGGTGTGAATTAAAGGAAAAAATCTTATGTATATGTATATTTATGTTTATGATTTTTCCATGTATGTTATTACTTTATTCGTATTACATGTTTACATACTTTGTTGCATTCTTACGTTGATATGGGTGTGTTAATATACTATAGAAAAGTTGCTATAAAGTCTGTTTATGTTATGACATTGTTTTGTGTCTGGTGGTCTAGAAGGAGTTGGGGAGGCTTTAACCACAAGATCCGGTAAAATCTCTTGTTCTTATGAGTAATAGGTTTTGTTTCTTAGTAGTTTTATTGGTGTTTTATAATAGAAAGAATTATAGGTTGCTTAAATGGATTATACATTCATGTTAGGCTGTATTTATTCTATAATAGGAGTTGAATTTAATTTGGAGGATTGCGGATGAAGTGAGGATCGATTTGGGGTCAAAAATAGCGAATCTCATTTGTCCTTCACTCCAAGAAAAAACAATATTCATAACACTTAAAAAATCCTAACCGGGAGTATTGATAACGCTTCCGAAAACGCTAACATAGGCCCTGTAATTAAAAGTCCTGTCTTTTCTATAACAGTATTCGAATGTTCTATTCAATGTTATCTTAAACTATTCAATAACACATTTTTAGTTGCTATAATATTCAAATGATAACATTTAGTTAGAGTCTTTGGTTATAAATTTGAACTTTAATCTTATACTTTTTGCATAACACTTTTCAACTGTTACATTTGATTATTTTGATAGCATTTTAGTTTGTTATATTATATAAATCATAATGATTTGCTACGCTTATTATATGTTTCTAAATCATAACATATTAAAAGTCGAGTAATAAAATTTTGTTACTTTAGTCTGGATAATATATTTTTAATTTTATTGTGATAACGATACTTATAAGTTTTTTTTAATTAAAAGATTTTCAATATTGTATTTTGATAAAAAAAAAATCAAAATTAATCATAAAATGCAATACTCAATAGATTGATAAACCAAAAGTATTACATTAAACAATAACTAATTCAAACCATGAATATGTCTACTTCATTAGATCTTAGTTCTAGCTCAAGTTTGAAAGCATAACATAATAAAGTTTTATAATCTTGAACATTTTTTACTTCCAAAATGAAAAACAGAAACATTACAAGATACACAAAAGTAAACCATGCATGAAACTTGCTCCATCCTTCAATTCATCATCCTTTGTGCACTTGTATTTGTTGTGAGTCCATTTGTTTAGCTCCAACAAAATTTAAATAATTAATGCTTCAACTTAAAGTTAATAGTAAACTAAAAGATTACATAAAAAAAGTTAATTACCTAATTATGACTTTATCTACTGGCCGTGCAATTATACTACCAATAGATTCTTCTATAGTAGACATAACTGTTGAAGGCCTCCACAGAAATTCATCATTCTTTCTCACAAGATCTATCCCCACTTTCATAGCACTAGGCCCAAGAGGAACATGGTGAACCTCATCCTTTGGGTCTCTTGAAATAAAATAGCATTCTGCAATAATTTCTCCAGATCAAATCCAATCTAATATTTTGCATTTGGAGCCAAATGCATGGTTCATGACACTCTAACAATATATCAATAAAACAAATTCAGCAGCAGTAAATAATTTTATATTGAATATTATATGTTTTAAATTTTATCATTTTCACATAATTAGTATCATAATTACCTGAGTGGAATGAATATGAGAATTTGATTGAACATTGGCATTTGATTGCTCCTCACTCTGAGCAGATGTATTTTATTTACAAGTAAGATAGCAAGACATGAATTCAACATCAAAATTAAAAATAAAAAAAAAAAGTAAAGACTAACCTAAAAATTAAACATGAATCTTAGTTATTATTGCAATTCAGCCACATGAAAATATCCCAAAAAAATTAAACAATGAACATAACCTTACAACTAATTAAGCCACATGAAAATTTAAAAAAAAAATGTAATTCAATCTACACTAACTCAGCCACAATACTTTTAATCACTTTCTCTTATTTTGGAGTACCAAAAAATAAATAATCTAAGTAAATAATTATAAATGACACTTCAATATAGTTTCAGCATCAAAATACTTACTTGATTTTTCATTAAAGAAACAATGAGTTGCTCCATGTGTTGCATTTTATCTTTCAACTCTTTGCATTGACCTTCTATCATCATCATATGGTCATCTCTTTCTGACACAATTTGCAACTTTGATCGAGTAACACCTCTTCCAAAAGCTCTCATGTATGTATTTTTTTCAGGACCAAGGACTTTTGTGAGGATGTCTTCATTAACACTTGTAGTTGAAGACATAGCAGGATCTTTCTTATATTCTTCAACCAAATCCTTCAAAAATAAATAGTATCAATAAATGTGTTCAAAAAAATGAGTAAGTTAAAACTAAAGTCACATGATTTTGAAAGGGAAAGGTGTATACAAAAGCTTCAGCCTCTTCTGAATTTACTAGTTCACAATTTTTCTTCTTATGTGCTTTGGTCCAAACATCAACTCTAGAAGGTGGTGTTTTGGTTTCACTATAGTTCATCTATCAAAATAAGAAAATAAGTTAAAAAAATCTAAACCAAATTCTATAATAAAACTACTGTAAATATATTTTGCTTTATCAATTCATCAATCAATCTTGCATAACCTTTACGACTACAAGTGTAGGGTAGTTGCTTTTTCTGTATTTCTCACTTCTAGCCTAAGAATATAAAGTTAATAGAGACATTAAACTATAAATTTCATTCATAAATATATTTGGTTATAAGATGTTAAGAATAAAATACCTTAAACTCAGCACTACTTTTTTTCCTAAACAAAACTTTTCCACTCATTCATTGATTTTATATTATCAGGTTTTAGTTTCAATCTTGCTTCTTCATTTGGTGCCTTTGTTATTTTAGTAACTATCCTTGATTTTGAAGCTCTCTAAAGATCTGTCGTACTTTTGAATATATAACCCTTTTGCCAATCATTGTCAACCTTATATCTTGCCTAGTAAAAATAATGATAGGTTAGTATTAATGTAAATGCATTTCAACAAATTTCATGTTCGTAAATTTAAATAATATATTTATATTGATTTAAATATATACCTGAATATATTTCCATAAGACCTCTTTCATTCCTAGAGGAATCTTCCTCCAATATTTTATCGTTACTAGTACACTTTCTCTTACAAGTGCACCCAAAAATTAAGACAAAGATATTGATGCTGCACCTATTAGTTGTCCCTTTGAATTACACTTAACTTCCAAACGACCATCACCATCTATTGCAATAGACTTCCTTTTACTAGGGCCTCTAGTTCTCTTTTGGGTAATAGGAGTAACAACTTATTCAGGTAGTTCTTGTTCGTGTGGCAGGTTCTCAATAATTGTTTCATTTGGGTTTTCAGGGAATTTTAGGCGCTGTGATTTGTATGAGTTTCAAGTATTGGTTTGGTTTTTATCTTTTACCTTGAAGGACTAATTTCTACTTCAACCACTGTTTTTAGAGATCCCCTAGTGTTCGCGGCCGATGAAGCTAAGAATGGAGAAATTAGGTCAATAGTAAGTGGTCTCACTATTTTTTCAAGAGAGTCTATTGGTTGTTCAACCTCAAATAGATTTTTAATAGATCTCCTTGTCACAGGGGAGATGGGTACTTCTTCTTCATCAGAAGAGTCATCTCTTACTATCATTCTACGTCGTGTCTTTTCTTTTAGAGACACATCCTTAGTATATCTTTCTTCAACAACCTTATCCATTTCCAAATTTAGTCTAAAGCTCTTCTTTTTTTCATTGAGGAGTTTAACTAATTTTCCTGTAGGTATATGCTTTGGTCTCTTTCGTTTTGTAGATGGAGGTGGCATATCTTGTACTTGGAAAATTCTTTGACTAGTTTCTGATCAACCATTTCTATAATTAGTATGAATTTTGATGATTCACAAAAGATGATCATATATAACAACAATATATTATCAATTTTCACACAAAAAAACTTATAATAAAAGTCTGAAAGAAAGAAATAAACAGTCATTCTTCGTAGCAAAAACATAAAAATTCTAAGTGTATGACAAAAATAAACACTATCATTCTTGGCAGCAAAAAAAAATAACTCAAAACCAACCAATTAATGAGTTGAAGTATATTCATGTGATTAAAAAATAAAGTATCAATATATTCAGTAGAACATTACACATCAGCCAAGACTTAAATATAAACATGTTAGCACCTAACTAACCTTGCTCCAATCCTTAGTCTAAGTGTAATATAGAATGAAACATTATCATTCTTTGCAGCAAAAAAATAATGACACATAACCAGCCAACCAATAAGATAATGTGAATTCATGTTATTAAAAAATATAGATAGAAAATTCACATAGCAATAATATAAACAGAAATTTCCAGTGGTTACAACTTTACATGTCAAGTGCAACATCTTCTACAATTTACAAAAAACGCAACAATAATTAAACTAATATACCCTCACAATCATCTCTAACATATTGATCATCTTCCACTACATTATATAACCTAGATTCAGTAACTTCATACATTATAGGCTTGAATTCCTACTCATCATAATTTTGCATGTCATAAAAACCTCTAGGAGGTGCCCTAATTACCACATACCAAATGGAAGAATCATGTTCTCTTGAGTAGAAGACCTGTTTAGCTTGTGAGGCTAAATTAAAGGGTCTCTACCAACAGACTATTGACTTTGGTGTAGATTAACTAAAGTAAGACTATCCTCCACCCTAACACCATTAGGGACATTTGCCCAATCACATTTGAAAACTGGAATATGAACTATGAAGTAATCTAACAAGATTATCTCCCTAATAACCCCATAGTATGAAACTAAATTAGGAACTTGAGATACATCTTTGGCACTAGACCTACACATAGTTGTTGCTTCAATTGACACCACTATTCTATGTGGACTTTTGAATGTCATGTATATGGAATCTTTGACCATTGATAATATATCCAGTGTAAGAAGCAGCATGTTTTCTGGGTCCATATGCTAGCCATTTCAACAAATCAGTTTCATCACAACTTGAGGAATGCAGAGGAACCTATAAAAATAATATTATGGCATTGTTAATTTTCTGAATGATATTTAAAACAACTGATACGAACCAGTTAGTTTGCAATTAATTTACCTTTTCCTTCATCCATGTTAAAAGAGTTTGTATATGTTTCTTCCAAAGTAATCCACTATTTCTCTCATATATTTTGTTTGTTTTTTTCAACTCATCTAGGTGAATCCTAATTTATAGGACCAATGAGTTAGTATTACTACATTTTTTATATAAAAAATAATAATTTCTAATATCACACACTTACTCTAGAAAAGGCTCCACCATAGATGAATTTAACAGAATGTATCGATGTGCAATTTCTAACAACTCATTTGTCAATATTATTTCTTTCCTCCTAGAAATTGGAAAACCTTCAAGTATCACATCATTTGACCACTCTTCATTTTGACCTTCTTTTGTGTTTAGTTGAATTGAATGGACAGTGAATTCCTTATAAAAGCTCACACACTCATCTACAAGATAACACTCCGCAATACAACCTTCAGGCCTTACTCGATTTCTAACATAATCTTTCAATATCTTCATGCGTCTATTAATCACACAATTGTTCATCATTAATAGAATGTCCATGTAAACTAATAGGAATAAAAAAAACAATTAAGTTTTAGTGATTCAACTCTCAAATGGATACATCCATCAAAATTGGACTGGTCCACATAGTCGTGCTTCTCGTCCGATGTGAACCACTAAGTGAATTATGAAATCAAAAAATGATGGTGGAAAGAATCTCTATAGTAAGCATAAAGTTTCAATAACATCATTTTCTAATGCCATTATGCTTTCTCTATCAAGAACACGTTGACATATTCAATTAAAGAACAAGCATAATCTTATTATAGCATCTCTTGGACCCATTGGCATCAATCCTTTTATAGCCACCAATAGCAATTGTTGCATCAAAATGTGGCAATCGTGTGACTTAAGGGCCATGATCTTGCATTGTTCCATTGAAACAAAATTGCGAATATTTGAGCTATATCCATCAGGTACTTTCAATGAGAACAACTTTTTACAAAATAATTCTTTCTACTCAAGCTTTGAAAGTGTGTTTAAAGCTACAGGAAGATAGGTTTTAGTCCTCTTCTCTTGTGGGTGTAATGCACTCCTAATACCCATATGTTTCAAATCGAAGTGAGCTTTTAGTCCATCTAGCAATGTATTACAGATGCTTTCACAAACATTTTTCTCTATGTGCATCACATCCAAATTGTGACAAACATAAAATTCCTAAAAAAATTGCAAAAGAAATAACTAATGAAATTCCTCCAAAGACAATAATTTACACAAATATCTTTTATAGGAATAGTAAGAATGTGCTAACCTTCAAAAAAGGTAACTGAAAAAATATGGATCGCTTTTTCCACATTTCTTTTGAATCATCTTGTTTCCTTTTCTTTAAAGTGGTTTTTTTCCCAAACATTCACAAAAATTTTAAGGTGTTTAGTAATAGTAGTCCCATTCATGATTCTTGGCAGATTTCCATGTTCTTCTTCTCCATCAAACCAACTTTTTTTACTCCGAAATGGATGGTCTTCTTGAAGAAATTTCCGATGACCTCGATATGAAAACTTCCCGCTATGTTTTAGCCACTTTGAATGAGTACCATAACCACATAAGGGACAACTGAAGAAATCTTGGATTGTTCACATCAAAATAGCCTGCAACTTGAAATTTGTATTGTCCGATGCATCATGAGCATCAACTCCCTCATTCCATAATTGTTGATCATTGATTTGGCCAACGACACAGAGTCAAATAAATGACAAAGAACAAAAGAAACCAAGAAGAGAATCAAACGGAAAGAAAATGACACAAGTGATTTATAGTAGTTCGGTCCCAATTGGATGGTAATGACCTACGTCCACTTAGTGTTCTTATTGATATTGAACCCCAAGAATGTGATCAAAGAACTAGGGTTCTTAAGTTTCACAAGCCTTGGAAGAATTACAATTTCGGTGGATAATTACACTATGCTTTTCTCTCTTTCAATACACGGATCAAAAGTTCCCATGTCAAAAGTCCCTTCCTTGAGCCCTCCTCTTCTTATTTATAGGCTCAAGAGGGTTACATGGGTCGATGGGCCTTTATTACAATTAATATCAGCATATCAAGGTAATAAAAGGAAACATTACAAATGTAATTATTACAAGATTGCGTATCCCAAAGGAAGTAAATGAGAGTATGCGACCAGACTGGTCGCACCTCATCAAGAGACTTGATGAATCAATAATGATCTAGTCGATGGTCGAATAGAATCCCTTCACTCAGAACTGCCACGTGTAATAAAATCTTGCCATGTCATCAGGAGCCATTTTTGGGTAAACATTTGCCCCCCAAGTTTATTTTACTGCGACCAGCATAAAGTAAACTTAGGAGCCCGACCCTTCGCATGCCCCATCAAATTTGTGAGAGCCATTCATGCCTTCTCGAAAAAGGAAACTAATCATGTGTTTTCGGTTTCCCAAAAGTTGTCTGATGGCTATTGCACTTACCCATGCCTTGGAAAGTTACCCCTCATGATTACCTCGGTAACTGCTCCTCAACTAATATAAATAATCCCTCAAAGTCATTTCTCACTTTTTACATTTTACCTTTATCCTCAAGAACACCGAAGAACAAGGCGTAATATCTTGAGAAGCTCAGACGATCATTGACTATTCACGAAGTTCTTGCCCAGCAAAATCGACTTAGCGTCATAGAACTTTACTCCATCCTCTATACACGTAAGTTTCTTGAATTTTTCAGTTGTTGAGAAGCCATGCAATATCTGTTTTACCTCCATTTTAGATTCTGAATTTCTGAGTTCTTGAATATTTTTCGACTGTTCTTGAAAAATTTGTTTTCGGGGTAAAGAGGGCACGTAGATTTGAGCTGGAAATAATACTTGGCAGGGGTTAAGGATCTGTTTGGTAGTTAGGATAATAAATTTAGGGCGTAAAATTGAAGTAAAAATTCGATTTTTAAGATTGTAGAAAAACTGGGTTTTTCCCGCCCCTTCAGAGTTCTAAAAAGTTTCTCCTGAAAAAACTTTGTACTTCTGCTTTTTGATCCATTTTCCAAACTGTTCGCATATGATTTAGTGTTTTTGTCAAAATGCTACTGGTCGTATAAAAGCTTAACTTTTATACACGAGCAACGTTATTCCAACTCTTTGCACCTCTTGGTATTTTGGGCCGTAGATTCTCATCTCCCCTTCTCTGTTCGCAGACTTCATGCACGATCCGTGGGAAGGTGAGAGGCCAATTGACGACGACATGGTCGCTCAGCTGCTCGAAGACGAAGAATAACCGTTGTTGCTAATTCGAGAAATTCCTATCTCTCGCAACCCTTCACATAATCCCCGACCAGTCCGCAAAATATGGGCCGAGTAAAATCGACTGCCCAGAAAAAGAAATCAACAAACCATTCAAAAAATCAGCCTTCTCCTCGGGCTGAAATTCCTTCGACAAGCGGTCGAGCCGAAAATACTCATCCTGAAATCCAAACACAAGCCCAACCTTTTCTTCCATCATCTTATCTCTTTATCTGATCGTACGAAACGCTGACTATGACTCCTGCCTGACGCCGCATGCTAGCCACAAAACTTCAATAGTTTCAGACTACCCTGACCAAAGCCCATGAAGACAAAGAGGAGTTTAGGGAGTGTGCTAAACTTAACTTTCAGGAGGCCAAACAACTTGAGGCTGAGCTAATCGCAAGCAAAAAGTAGACTGAGGAGCTGGAGGGGCGTGTCAAGGAGCATAATGAGACCAATGCCAGCAACTTGGAGAGGTAAAGGGGAGCCACCCTCCAATGCTTTTATGAGTTTTGGAAGCACAACCGTGGGGCAAACTTCAATTATATTTTTGAGGGCCTGCCTCCCCAGAAGAGAGAGCCAACATTCCTGCCTCCCCAGAAATCTCCCTAGCCACAGGAATTGAAGGCGCAGAAAATGAAGTTGGAACCACCGTCGACTAGGAAAATCCTCAAGACCCTACTGCCTCATACTATTTTTGTTTTTCTTTAATTTTTTCTTGTAGTCAAGACAATTTATATTTTTATTGCTGCACGAGCAACTTTTCCTTTTAACAGACAATTACATCCGAGCAGTAACCACTCGCGGTGTAAAGAATTTCATTTTTGATATTATAATATTTGCATTCTATTATAACATCTATTCGCATGACCGAACATAGCATAGTGCTTTGGTTTGATTTAACAAAATAACAAAATTTTGAAAAATACTCTAAGTACCATAGCATGCTTTCACTTATTTTGCTCATGTGTTTACATACCTTTTGATATGCTTTGCTTACTAGATACCTTATATGCCCCCCAAGTGATTGAGGAGCTTTAGCTCCTCGGTCACTTGCCTTGACTAGGACCTATTCGAACATTCCTGCTCGGAATAAGTACTCGTAAAAAATTATTATATAGCAAAACAACACACGTAATGAGAAAATACTTGTAATAAATACAATAGTTGGCAAGATTGACTGGTTGCGCACAGTCCCTTTTTTTCTCGTAATAAATGGACAAATCGTGTATATACGAGTGATCACTAAAATGATCTTACACTTATAAGCGATCAGTCACAAAATTGACTATCCCTTGTTCATAAACTTGTAAAAAGTAAAATTAATACAAGCCAATTTCTTAAGAAAAATTGTTTATTGATAGTACTTGCGTAGGTGCTCTCCATTCCAATAGCGAGGAATGAGATCTCCATTTAAGCGAGCAAGTTTGTAAGTGCCTGGATGGAGGACTTCTTCAATTCGGTAGGGTCCTTCCTAGTTAGGTCTGCGTACTCCAGCAGCTTGGTCGTGGGTGTTAAGGAAGTCTATTTTGAGTACTAGATTTCCCACATTGAATTTCCTTTCTCCTACTTTAGAATTGAAATACCAGGTGACCTTTTGCTGGTGAGCTGCTACTCGGAGTTGGGCTTGCTTGCGCCGTTCCTCGACCAAATCCAAAGACTCCATCAATTACTGGCTATTGGTGTCTTGATCATATGCTATCCGTCTATGCGATGGCGGATCTAATTCAACAGGCAGCATAGCCTCATATCCATAAGCTAGGGAAAATGGAGTATGGCCCATTGTTGTTCGATGGGATGTTCTGTACGACCAGAGGACTTCAGGCAACTGCTCTGGCCATGCCCCCTTTGTTTCCTCAAGCCTTTTCTTCAGAGTATCCTTCAGTGTTTTATTAATAGCCTCGACTTACCCGTTTGCCTATAGGTGAGCAACTAAAGAGAAGATTTTGATAATTCCATGCCGCTCGCAAAAATCCGTGAACAGATCACTATCAAACTGCGTGCTGTTGTCTGAGACAATTTTTCTTGGGAATCCATAGCGACACACAATGTTCTTGACCACAAAATCCAACACTTTCTTGGTCGTTATGGTTGCGAGTGGCTTAGCTTCGGCCCACTTTGTGAAGTAATCAACAGACACCATGGCGTATTTGACGCCTCCTTTCCTTGTGGGCAAGGATCCAATTAGGTCTATACCCCACACTGCGAATGGCCGCAGACTTTGCATCTGCTTTAGCTCATTAGGGGCTGCTCACGGAATCTTAGAGAATCTCTGCCACTTGTTACATTTTCGAAAAAATTCCATCGAGTCTCCGTTCATTGTTGGCTAGAAGTATCCTTGTCTTAAGATCTTTTTCGATAAACTCTGCCCCCCAGCGTGGTCCCCTCAAAATCCTTCATGGACCTCTCTCATAAATTCTTTGGCCTTTTCTTTAAAAATACACCTAAGGAGTGGCATAAAGTATCCACTTCGGTACAAAATTCCATCGACCAGGATGAACCTAGCAGCCTACCGCTGAAGAGTCCTGGCTTTGTTTCTGTCCGTCGATAACACACCATGCGTCAAGTACTCCATGAAAGGTGTCATCCATGTATCTGCCGCCTGAATCACCAGAGAGGTTTCTTCTACTTGGATGCTTGGTGCGGACAGCCGTTCAATAGATACTATATTCAGTGTGTCAGCATCCTTGGCACTTGCTAACTTGGTAAAAGCATCAGCGTTCGAGTTTTGATCGCGAGGTACTTCCTGAAGAGTATAGCTTTCAAACTGGACCAACAAATCTTTCGCTTTATTCAAGTAGGAAACCATCTTTAGACCTCGTGCCTGATATTCTCAAATGATCTGATTAACCACCAACTAAGAGTCACTGTAGATTTCAAGTGACTTTATGTTCATGTCTCTGGCTAACCGTAATCCTGCGAGCAGTGCTTCATACTCTACTTCGTTGTTGGATGCCATGAAGTTGAATCTGATTGCACAGTCGAATCAATGTCCTTCAGGTGTCACTAAAATCACTCTGTCTCTTGCGTGGTGCTCATTAGCAGAACCATCTGTAAACAACTTCCAAGAGGGAGTTTGGCTTTAATGTTCAGGCTCTTCTGCCTGCTCACTGTCTGAAAGCCCAGTGAGCTCTGCAACGAAGTCGGCTAGAGCTTGTCCTTTTACGGCTGCTCGTGGTAAGTAAGAGATTTTAAACCGCCAAAGTTCCACAACCCACTTTAATGATCGGCCTACAACTTCTAGCTTCTGCAGAACTTGTCGTAGAGGCTGGTCGGTTAAAACTGTGATTGGCTGAGCTTGGATGTATGGCCGCAACTTTCTAGAGGATAAAATCAAACAATAGGCTAATTTTTCAATAGGAGGGCACCGCAGCTCTGCTCCTAATAGCAATCTTCGATCTCATGAATGACAAGCTGGTCGATTCTAGGGAGTGGGAAACAATCTTTAGGGCAAGCTTTATTAAGGTCTGTAAAATCCACGCATGTTTCTCCATTTTCCATTTGGCTTTGGAAATAATATGGGATTAGAGACCCACAATGGATAAAACGTTACCCTCATGAATCCGTTCTCCTCTAGCTTCTCGACTTCTTTCTTTAAAGCTTTTTATCTATCTTTGTCGAGCAGCCTTCTTTTTTTTGTACTGGTGGAAAACTTTTGTCTATGTTCAGGACATGGCTGATAATAGCTGGGTCAATACCAAACATGTCTTTATGTGACCATGCAAAGACTTACTGGTTCTTCATCAGAAATTCCACCAGCTTCTGTTTAGTTGCAGTCTCTAAGTTTTTACCAAATTTCACAACCCTGGTTGAATCTATGTCATTAAGTTGGAGCTCTTCAAGGTCCTCGATAGGTCCTACTTCTTCATCAAAATCCCTAAAGTGAGGATCCAAATCCCAATCCTCACTTTGGGCAACACCCTATTTGGTGACACAATCACCTGATTGGGCTTGTACTTCATTGGCCGTCTGCAACTCTTTTCCGGTGGCTTCTCTCGATCCACCTTTCTTTACCTTAGATATCGAGGAGTTGTAGCACTCCCTTGCTTCTCGTTGATTTTCCAATACGCATCCTACCCTTGCGTCGGTTGGGAATTTCATGGCAAGGCGCCAAACTGAGGTATCTGCTCGCAGGACGACGAGAATAGGCCTTCCAATTACAACATTGTACGCGGAAGGACAATCAACTACTATAAAAGTTGTGAGTAACGCTGTTTGCAGGTGCAATTCCTGCTATAACAGGGAGCCTAATTGACCCCGTTGGCACGAGTCTTCGCCAAAAAAACCATATATGGTTTGGTTGCACTGCTCTAAGTCCTTGATAGACAACTTCATCCTCTCCAGTGAAGACTTATTAAATATGTTGATTGAGCTCCCCGTGTCAACCAACAACCTCTTAACCATCATGTTGTCAATCTGGATGTCAACGACCAGTGGATCCAAGTGTGGGAATTGTACGTGTTGAGCATCGTCTTCAGAGAAGGTTATCAACTCCTCCTCCGTTCGAGCTTTTTACGGTGCTCGATCCTCCACACTCATCATCTCGATGTCCTGGTCGTGGTGTAAGGTCCGAGCGTACTGCTCCATTGCTTTCCCACTCTCTCTTGCAAGGTGTGGGCCGCTACAGATGGTGAGTAACATACCTGCCACAGGAGCTGGCTGTAAAGGTTGCGAGCATTGGTGTGCTGGTGCTTACTCGTTGCCCCCTTGAGCCTCTCGCTGAGATCCTCCTGAGGCTCGTACGTATCTCCTTAGGTGTCCCTGTCTGATGAGGAACTCAATCTCATTCTTCAACTGGTTACACTCGTTGGTGTCATGTCCATAGTCGTTGTGAAAATGACAAGATTTTGTTGTATCTCTCTTTGAGATATCCTTCCTTTGGTCGCTTATAAGGGACAGTGGAGTTGGTTGCTTGGTAGACCTCTGCCCTGCTTTCGACAAGGGTCGTATAATTGGTGAATCTCGTCTTGTACCTATTGCCTTTAGGATATTTATTTTCAGACATTGATGGCTCATTGTTCGCCTTTTTTCCACTATGTTTATCATTCCCGTTCCTATTGCCTTTGTCGTTGCCATTGGGTTTATCCGACCTGTTGGTGGCTTTGGCAGGATCTTCCTTTGGTCCTTTATCCTTCGCAGGCGATTTCCCCTCGTTGGCAATCGCGTCCTCGAACTTGATGTATCGATCAAGAAACTCCTGGGTACTCTTTACTCCATTCTTTCATAGGCTATTCTAGAAGGGACAATGGCGCCTTACCCCAGCAGTTAGGGCCATCATTTTTCCCTCGTCGCCCACTGTTTCCAGCAGCCGCTCGCATAAAACGTAGGACATATTCCTTCAAGGGCTCTCCATCCTTTGTCGTATCTCGACTAGCTGGTTGGCCTTGGTGGGGTGAACACGACCTAGGTAGAATGGTCGGTAAAATTCCTTCACAAACATTTCCCATGATACTATACCAACAAGAGGGAATTTAAAGAACCACTTCTGTGCGGTGTCAGATATGGTGGCGGGGAAGATTCTATAGCGGGCATTGTTCGACCCCTTCTGAATATCCATTTGTATCTCAAACTTGTTTACATGAGATACTAGGTCCCCATACCCATCGAAGTTGGGTAACACTGGAATTTTGAAATTTTTGGGGGTCTCAGCCACAACTATTCTTTGTACGAACGAAGAACCTTTCTTCAATTCATACTCGATGTGGGATGTCCGGTTTCCCACCAGCTACTGGACAGCTTGATTCAGTGCATCAATTTGAGCCTGAATAGCGTATGGGATCACCAGGGCGACAGGTACCGGCGGAGCATAATCATCGTGCCTCTCACGCCTGTCGTTGAGCACAACCCTCAGGTCGTCATCTCTGCACCTTTGCTCGCTAGCGCCCAGCCAGTCAAAGACGTTATACTGTCTGGGCTATCCCCCAACATTCTGGCTTGTAGGCCTATTTTCTCTTGGTGGGGGATTCCTATCCCCACCTCTTTCCTCATGCCTTCAACCAGCATTCTTCTTGCCAGAATCGACCTCATTATAGTCATGGCTGTCCCTAAACTACGACCGACTATAGCGCAACCGGCTGCTCACGTTGTTTCCTCCTCTAGCTGGCATTTCTCGAGCGTGAGGGGGAGGCCTACATTGGTCGGTGGGTCCCTGTGCATTATTATGCCGTGGGGAGCCTGACTCATTGTGCCTTTTGTTAGCAGAAAGGTGTTTCCCCCTGCTCGGTAGATTTGGTTCATCGACCCCTGGGCGTCTAGGGCTTCAAGGAGGCTGCCCGACCCTATTCTGCCCATGGCGCTGGGGATTACATCGACCAGCTTGATAAGGTGGCTGCTGCTCAGGATCCAGAATTGGGACATCTTGTTGAGTAACAAGCGGTTGCTCCGGCCATTGAGGGCTTGTTGGCTGAATCGGAGGAGTCGGATTTGGGGCCCATTGCGGTGGTGCATTTGGTGGCTGATCCGGTTGAGAAGCTTGCGTAGCCTGTCCCCTAGCCAACTGAATGGCTGCTTCTAAAGAGGCTGTTGCATCTCTCTGTCGGCGGTCCATATCTGCCTGCCGCTCATTCAACTTTTGATGCTGACACTCAATCTCCCTCTGTTGTTGCGTTGGCGTCTCCGCCGCATTCTCTTGCTTGGCCCTTAGATTGCCCAACTCGTCTTGCAACATATTTAGTGTTGTCCTCAATGTTTCTGAGTCCATTTCCTCCTCCTCAAAATCCAAGTGTTGCTCATCTTCAGCCACATTTGGAGGAGGAGGCTCAATGGATGCGGCGCCAGAAGTCTGTCCAGCTCTCTTGGATGTCTTCGCCATTTGATCTTCTTAAAGTTCTTGAGTTCAACTCTCAATTAAAGCACCAAAATGTTGACCCTAGATTTGTCCAATGACACAGAGTCAAATAAATGACAAAGAACAAAAGAAAGCAAGAAGAGAATCAAACGGAAAGAAAATGACACAAGTGATTTATAGTGGTTCGGTCCCAATTGGATGGTAATGACCTATGTCCACTTAGTGTTCTTATTGATATTGAACCCCAAGAATGTGATCAAAGAACTAGGGTTCTTGAGTTTCACAAGACTTGGAAAAATTACAATTTCGGTGGATAATTACACTATATTTTTCTCTCTCAATACACGGATCAAAAGTTCCCAGGTCAAAAGTCCCTTCCTTAAGCCCTCCTCTTCTTATTTATAGGCTCAAGAGGGTTACATGGGTCGATGGGTCTTAATTACAATTAATATCAGCATATCAAGGTAATAAAAGGAAACATTATAAATGTAATTATTACAAGATTGCGTATCCCAAAGGAAGTAAGTGAGAGTATGCGACCAGATTGGTCGCACCTCATCAAGAGACTTGACGAGTCAATAATTATCTGGTCGATGGTTGAACAGAATCCCTTCACTCAGAACTGCCACGTGCCAGCCACGTGTAAGAAAATCTCGCCACGTCATCTAGAGCCATTTTTGGGTAAACAATAATAATTTCAAGTCCTCTACGAGAGGTTCTATGTATATATTAATATCATTCCTAGGTTGTTTAGGTCCTAAAAGTAACATTGATAATAATATATTCTCCTATTTCATGCATAACCACAGGGGTAAGTTGTACATGTCCAACTATACAGGCCAAACACTATACTTAGAACTCAAATTACTAAATGGGTTAAATCCATTTCTGGAAAGGCCAAGTCTAATATTTCTCTCTTCATTTGAAAATGATTGCCATTTATCATTGACTAGCTCCCATGCTGCTGAATCCACTGGGTGACGCATTTTTCCATCGCAACTTTTATTGTTGTGATGCCATCTTAATTCCATTGAAATTCTTTTAGACATGAACATACATTTCAACCTAGGGATTATAGGAAAGTACCTTAAAACTTTTGATGGGACACCATGTCGAACCTTTTTAGTCAGTTTATCTGACATCCAACATGAAGTTCCACATGTTGCACATTCTTGCAAGTTTTCTTTATCTTTTCTAAACAAACAGATGTCATTAACACATGCATGAATCCTTTCATATCCTAAATCAAATAAGCAAAGAAATTTTTGAACCTTGTACATAGACTTCGGGATCATATTATCTAAAGGAAGCATATCATTCAAAAGTCTTAACAATTCATCAAAACTTTTGTCCGACCATCCATTAGTAGTTTTAAGCTTATACAATGAAACAATTGATGATAACTTAGTATATTTAGTGCATTGGATATAAAGGAGTGTCTGCATCTTCTATTTTTTCCATAAAAGTATCATCATGACCTTCTACATGACTTTCAAAATCACAACCATCAATAATTGTAGCCCTAAACAAGTTGTAAGAACCAAAGATTTCCATTGTCTCTATATCATCATCTCTTGATAATTCTTCCACATGATGAAACTAGATTTTGTATGTTGGATCAATCCAATAAATGACTAAGTGTTCATACAAGATGCTAATACATTGGTGAATTAAGTTTCGACAAACATTGCATGGACACAATAACTTTTCTGGATAACCAGCCAACTTTTCTGCCATTTCTACAAAATTCTTAGCGCCTTCTCTTTACTCATCCGAGGCTCTACAATTCAAAGACAAGTTAATATTTATAACATATTAGTAGGAAATATAGTAAGTTCCTAATTTTACTAATCTGGCACTAATTATATCCCTAATTCTTATTACATATTGAAGCGTAGCCACTTTTTATCCAACATGATCACCAACTTAATTGTCCTGTTCTAACCAACAAAAAGTAAAATTTTGATAATACTATGTAATGGTAAATACATAATTGTATCAACCAAAATATAATTAAATTGTTTATAAACCTAGAAAGTACACTTCAAAGAGTAGCTCACTTCCATTTTAACATAAATAAACAAAAATACAAAATATATTTATATTAATGGACTCAGCGAGCAGAAAGAAAGAGTTTATATATATGATATATATAATTTGGTTTCACAAATTCTCAATACCATGTTTGCTTGGCTTCATCTATACATGGTTTAAAAAAATGTTCGAAACTTACGTTTCGAAACTCGTTCCGTACTAAGGCGCCAAGAAAAAGTATCGAAACTCACATTTTTCAAATTTTATTCAAAACTTACGCCTCAGTACCTTTACGTTTCAAAACTCATACGGCATACGCCTCAGTCATATATTCATTTTCAAGTCATAGATCAACAAATAGTTTTATTTTTTATGTATGTTTTCTTTCCTATATTGGTGTATATATATATACATTATTTATAAAACATATATAATATGTTTGCTAGCTGATCTACTTTTATGTCTTATATTATACTTTTTTTTCATCCTCATATATAATTTTTCTAGAGATATGTTTTAGAAATATACATCATTAAGGCTTCTCCGTATGATGTCTCATATAAATATTTGCTAGCTATTTTTTTTTAAGTTTCTCCTATTTATATTTTTTTTCATAACAGTTACATATTATACTACTATTTTTTTTATAATTTTTTTAATTATCTTATGCCTTAACAGATTTGTGCTACCATGGTGAAAAGTAGTTATGCAAGACTTGAATTTTAGGGTTTAAAAGACTCGACTTAGGACTAAAATACTATACCTGCATTTCGCCTCAGTTGAGGAAAATGCCTCAGTTCTATATCAAATCAGAAAAAATTCCAGCCATATTTATTAACCAACCATCTACCATTATCAATTCAAAATATTCAAACAACACACAAGTTTTCTTCCTTATCTCTCCACAACACACAAATTTCTCAGATCTTACTTCACTAAGACACAAGTTCTCAACCTTCTGTTATCACTGCAACACACAATAATAATCTCAGGACCTACTTAACTATGGATAAATATCTAAGATATTCAAACTCCTCTAACATTTTAAAAATATTTTAACAAAAATAAAAGAGAACATACCTCTTGCAAACTGTTGTAAATACAGTTTCCTTCCAATTTGAAATCAAATGAAGCCACTAATGAAAGGAAGATTACATCCCAATTAATAAACTATCAACATCATTGGACCTTTATTTAGGAATCATAATTAAAAAAAATTACAACTCTTACAACCAAGAAACTATCCAAACACACTACAGAGTCCTTGGAATCTAGAGCTCACAAAAGAAAAAGAACAACAAACTCTTAAATACAACAACAAGAGGCAGCAAAAGCAGCTGACAAACCAGAAAAATTAATAGCAAAGGCCAACAATAATGCAACAGTTTGAAATAAAACCAACAATAAAAAGAAAAGCATACACAACACACATAGAAAGAACAAAAAACCAAAAATAGTTTGTATTCCAGTTTACAAATAACTACAAGCAATGAATCAGTTTAATTGAGAAATATACTATTGAACAAACTAGTGCAAAAAACAAAAGCTTTTAAGTCCAAATGACAATGAAATATCATATCATCTCTAACATCTAAATAATTTATTTGGATCTAGTCTAGTATGAAAAGAAATCATTAAAGCATCTTTCCAAAAAGGTCCTGCCCTAGGAATAAAACAAAAATATTTCAAACTTAATAGAAGACAATGTTTTTTGTGATAGTTCTAAAACATAAAATGAAAACAGAAAGATAAAAACTTAGGGCCGAGAAACTAAATATAATGATAATGGAAAAATAAAACAAACAATTCTTCTCACCAAACCATTTCTTTTTAAGAGGCATTAGCAAGTAGGAAACAATATTAAAACTTTAACATGTTAAAGCAAAAAAAGAATAACTTTTTTATGTGGAAACTTTTTCTTTCCCTCCTAATATCCAAGATTCAAACAAAGAGCTAGAGTGTTTGGGAAAATCAAGTCTGTGGCCAAAGTTACTGTTTTAGCAATTTCATGGTTCCTTCACACGATCAACAATGTTTGGGCTACTGTTCGCTTTGACTATTGTATTATTGACCAGTTACTTTTACTTTTTGTATATGCAGCTTATGCAAGTATCTAATGGTGGCATCAGGTAGGGCTTCAATTTTAATTCTTCGCTCAAAAGTTGATAAAATTATCAAGGTATTTCATATCTCTGTATAGTCATCGAAGTCTGATCCTATGTTAGGCTTGGGCCTTTCAGGATCATGTCCAATTTTCGGTGTTCACATAAGGATTCGAAACAAGAGTTAGGCTATACAATCAAATAGTAGGTCTTTAAATAATCTTTCCAACCATATAAAGAATGTCAAAATCTGATACCCAAGCAAATAGCTATATATAAATTACAAAAAATAGTTTCCCAAATTCTCTTATCGCAAGCTGGTTGACAAGGTCAAACGAGATTCGCTATTTTTTACTACAAATCGATCCTCACCACATCCACAACCGTCAAAACTAAATTCCACACAATTTATAGAATAAATACAACCTATAATGCATTTATAATCCATTGAAGCAACCTATAATTCTTTCTATTATAAAACACTAATAAAACTACGAAGAAACAAAACCTATTACTGAGAAGAACTAGAGTTTTTACAGGATCTTATTGTTCATGCCTCCCTAACTCCTTCTAGACAACTAGATACCAAACAATGTCATAACATCAACATACTTTATAACAACTTTGCTAAAGTATATTCTCACACCCATATCAACGTAAGAACGCAACAAAGTACGTAAACATGCAATATGCATAAAGACATAACATACATGGGAAAATCATAAACATAAAAATATATATACTTAATTATATCACATATACATAACATTTTTTCCATTAATTCACACCTTGTGTTTGAGTGACCGGTCTTCTTAGCTCAGGTCCAGCAACACTCCAAAACATGTTCCTTGTTCCTTAAAAGTGTCCTTTATAAAGTCCAAATGCAAACAACGCAGAAGATTCAACCTAGAGACAATAAATAATATTATACTCTATGAACACTCCCTTATACTTTCTAAAACTCCTAACATCCTTAAGAAAGTTCTAAAACTCCAATTACATAAACCCAAAGCAATTCTATAAGAATTCCATCAAATTATAACTCTTCATTATACTTTTTCCCTTACTCAACAAGAAATAAATTTGTCTCAAACTTTTAGAATTTAAGGATTCCAAACAAGAGTTAGGCTATACAATAAAATAGTAGGTCTTTAATAATCTTTCCATCAATATAAATAATGTAAAAATCTGATAACAAAGAAAATAGTTATGCATAAATTCAAAAACTAGTTTCCCAGATTTTATAATCGCAAGCTGGACGACAAGGTCAAACAAGATTCGAGATTGTTTACCCCAAATCGATCCTCACATCATCTACAACCCTCCTAACTCAATTCCACACCAATTTTAGAGAAAATACAATCTATAATGAATGTCAAATCCATTTAAGAAACCTATAATTCATTAATTTTTAAAACACCAATAAAACTACGAAGAAACAAGACCTATTACTCAAATGATATAGAGAATTTACAGGAACTTATCATTCGTACCTGCACAACTCCTTCTAGACCATCAGACACCAAACAATGTCATAACATACACATACTTCATAGAAATTTTGCTAAAGTATATACACAAACCCTATCAAAGTAAGAATTCAACAACGTACATAAACATGCTATACGCATAAAGTCATAACATACATGGAAAAATCATAAACATAAATATACATATACACAATTATATCGCATATACCTAACCCTTTTGCCTTCAATTCAAACCTTGTGTTTGAGTGACCGCTCTTTTTACCTTAGGTCAAGCAACACTCCAAAACGCGTTCCATGTTCCATTCAAATGTCCTTTAGAAAGTCCTAATCTAAACAATGCAGATGATTGAACCTAGAGGCACTAAATCCTTTTTGAATCTATGAAAACTCATTTATACTTTCTACATAACCTAAAGCCTTAAGAAAGTCCTAAAACTCCAATTACAATGGCCCTAAACCTTTCCATCAGAATCCCATCAAATTATAACTCTTCACTATCTTTTTTCCCTTACTAAACCAGATATCACTTTGTCTCATACTTTTAGAATTTATGGATTCCAAACCAGAGTTAGGCTATACAATAAAATAGTAATTCTGTAAATAATCTTTCCAACCATATAAACAATGTCAAAATTTGATACCCAAGCAAATAGTTATGCATATATTCCAAAAACCAGTTTCCCAAAGTTTCTTATCGCACGACGATCGACAAGCACTACAAAATTTCAAAAGTGTTATTGTTTGGTGTAAATAAAAAATGACACGGACATATAAATTTTAGTGAAATTATTAGGCGCCAAAATGAAATAGTAGGCACGTACTATTTTCAGATTACTTCTCCGTATCTTTTGGTTTTTGACATTTCCATCTACCCTCTTTCTTTCTCTTATTTCTCGAATCTTGGCTTTTCCTCTTTTGCACTTTATTTTTCTCCTTCTCCGTCATGGTCTTGGCTGTCTCTGTGCTCCAGCTTCCATGGGCTTGGTTAAGATGGTGAAGGCTTAAAAACATCATTGTGTCTTTCATCACTCTGCTTTCTGATTTCTCACTTCGCTTACTCACTCAAAGCCCTCCGCCCTCCAATTCGCAGCACTTGGGTTCCTGCTCTCCGTGGGTGAGGAGTCTATGTTCGCAGGTGCTGTCTTACATTGGGGTCATCTGTCGTGCCATTTTTCTGGGCCATTGGGTTCATGTGAGGTGGCGTGGGAAAGGGTTTCTTTTTCTCAATCATCTCATATGTTTTATTTAAGAGTCATGCTTAAAAATTTATTGTGGATTACATGATTCCTCTGATATGTCTACAAATTAGTTTATGAATTTTGACCTATATCGAATTTGTTCATGAAATTGTTTAAAAATCATGCTTTATAGTTTAATTAAATGCTTGTTCTCTTTGTTTTATATACCAGTTGATGAAATATGTCGGTTATGTGTCAATATCTTTGTCTGTGAGTATGTATATGTCTCTGTATGCATGTGTGAATATATATCTGTCTCTGAAATTTTCCATTATAAATCAGACGATGATGCTTGTTTTAAAAAATTAGTAGAAGAAGTATGTGTGTATATGCCTCTATGTGTATATATGTCTATTTACTAACTCAGGTAGCTGGAATTTATATATATATTTGGTTTATGTCTTGTTTATTTCTCTAAATTGGTATATTTTTCTTACATTTTTTGAGATTTTTTATTTTATTTCTTAATCATTGAGTTGTTATAATATATGGCTTCAATGTATTCTAGTTTCTTGCTTGACCTTTTATTTTCTTGATTTATTTATTTCCTTCTAGCTTTTCCTTTATTCTGAAGTTGTTTAGAGAGCAATATAAGGGAATTATTTTCTAAGTAGTTGCAAAGAGCAACAATAGAAATAGAAAACAAATTATGAAAGCAGGGCATAAAAAACAACTAGATTATTCTTTTTACTGCAATATGTGGAAACTTTTCGTTTGAGCAGTAGTTTTTATTCCCCTCCCCCATACGTTATTCTCATAATAGAGGGGATTTAGAGCAATGATTCGTAATCCAACTCTTCAAAATAAAGCCAAAACTTACCCATTGGTTTGTTACAATGCCCCAACACTAGTACTTTCTCTCTCATTCATCACCACTGTCCTACCTTTGTATAACTTCTTTGAGTTATTTTCATTATCTTTTTAAATGGAGGGGTTACTTACAAAGGAAGGGATCAGATTGCTTGTGATGAAATCTATCATGAAATATATGTCAACATTCTACTTATCATCCCTCACAATTTTATCCACTTCCATAGGATGTTACTTTTACATGCCTAACCTACTAATCAATAGTCTTATTACCATTTTTAATTTGTATTTTAGAATTTTAATTTGTGCATAAGCTTTTTTTTTTTTTAAAAAAAGCAGGCATGTACTTTCTTATAGGCCTCTAATGGCCACTGGTCTTAAGTAAAATCCAAACCTAATAGTCTAGCTTCCTAAAAATATTTTGGCAAAACTTTGGTAACTGTAAAAGGCTAGGAAGAATCTATAAGTATAATATATCTTTCCATTCTAAATTTTAATTAATTCAACTTGGTTTTGTAATATGTAACACATCAGGAAGCTCACATAGAAATATGAAAATCATAACTGTAATTGACAAAAATAAACAAATTTATGTTGTAGAATTGGTGTTAGGGGAGACACCTTTCCACCAGCTTCATGAACACATGTAATATGTAACACACCAGGAAGCCCAACGCGACGCCCAAGCACACTTCGCCTCGTGCCACCAGCTGCGTGCTCCAAATGAGGGCCTCGCGCACCCAGCAGGGTGCTCCAAATGAGGGCCTCGTGCCACAAGACGCATGCTCCAAATGAGGGTCTCGCGCCACCAGCCTCGTGCTCCAAATGAGGACCTCGAGCCACCAGCCGTGTGCTCCACATGAGGGCCTCGTGCCACCAGCCGCGTGCCCCACATGAGGGCTTCGCGCCACCAGCCGCGTGCTCAACATGAGGGCCTTGCGCCACCAACCATGTGCTGCAAATGAGGGCCTCGCGCCACCAACCGTGTAATGCCCTACTTACTTAGAGTTGTTACTAAGTGAGTTTAAAACGTGCATTTAACTCGCTAATCGAGGTTTTAAGGCAAGAGTCGGAATAAACCATAATCAGAGTCATAAAATTTGAAAAAAAATCTATTAACTGAAAAACATAAAACGTTTAACATTTGGGATCCCAAAATACTGTTTAGAAATATTTACAACTCAAAAATATAGTCAGAGTCGGCTAAACGACAAAATCTAGGTTCAGTACAATCATCTCCCAAAATGCCCCTGGTCGTGGCAAACAGGCAGGCCAAACATGTACGCGCCGCTTCATACTCTCCGTACTCAGGGTTGGTCAACTTTTCCCTTGCACTTACCTGCACCACAGAGCACCTGTGAGCCAGAGCCCAGCAAGAAAACCCTCACAAGCAGATAACTTCTGCAAATCAAACACTTATCATATAAACATGCCATCAATAGGCTATACACATACGACCATGCCGTCCCAGGTGCTTTACCAGGCCCTGGGTTCGCGGTCCACACCGTAAGGATATCCCATGTATCCTTTCGGGTCTCGTCCTAGCAACTCACACTCCGCGTGCTAAACGCTACTCCTGGCCCCTTTCCGCACTTGACCCTGCACTCCACGTGCTTAACGCCGTTCTCGGCCCCTTGCCGTTCCCAGCCTTGCCGACATTGGCCTGCGCCGTTCCCGGCTCTTGCCGAACATTCACACATATGCATACATATCATAATAAAGCAAATACCAAACATGAATAAACTCAATCAAAGGGCTAGGCCCTGCAACACAATCATATAGGGCCCTGCCCTGCATACAAGCTCTATGGAAAAAATAGGTTTCTTACCTGTGTCGTGAGCTTCCCAAGCACCGCGATCACGAGCACAGTCCTCTAACCCGAACCTTGAAGAAATCCTAGTCACAACACATGAACCATAATCAACAATCATGTTCTAATCCATTAAATAGTTTCAAGTCATAATTCTAACCTCCAGAACCTTGGTTTCTACCAAACTGGGTAGTAGGAACTTTCCCGAGCCATAACCTTCAAGTTCCCGAGCTAAAAACCCTCATTTTTCCAAAAATCCACATTTGGGCCGCGACTCAGCCTCCCTTAAGCGCCGCGGTGCGCCCCTACACAGAGACAAAATTGCCTCATATCTGCCAGCCTAGGACCATGGCGCCCAAACCTTGCGCCGCAGCGCCTGGGAAATTCCCTCGAAGACCACTAACCTAAAAACGCAAGCAGGCCGCGGCGTGAGCCCGAAACCCAGAATTCCCATGCAAACTTTTCAAGCTAACTCCCCTAAAATCATTCAAAACACACCCCCAACAATAGAATTGAATCCCATAATCACGCCAATACACTTTAGGCAGCACATAAACTCAAAGAAACCCGCCAAAATCCTACTCTAACTCAAGTCCAATTATCTAAGCTTTAACCCCTCAAACTTCAGCAAAACAGAGGAAAATTAAACAGAATTCAAGCTTATATTCTTACCTCAAGAACAATTTGACTCTCAGCTATCTTTAACCTTGCTCCTTGCTTTGATTTCCCCAATTTGCAGCCTGAAATCCAAAGTTTTCCCCTCAAAATTCCCTTGGCAAGTTTGAGAGAAAAAAAGAAAAAGAGAAGAGAAAGAGTTTGGGTCGGTTCCTCTAAAAACTCTGAACATATCCTTAGTTTATTTTATTTAACTTAGTCTCTAAGGTTACCTCAAAGGCTCGGGGTACCGAAAACGCCCCCGAGGGAAATATGGTAATTTTCCCTAATATTCCCTCCTAAACATTCTAACCTCAAATATATCTCCAAATATTTATTTCCATAACCAGATAACCCCATAAAACATCTAATACCCGAATTACCCCTCGACTCGCCCCGAGTCGGATTCTCAACCCCGTTGTGACTTTCTGGCTGATAGTTCCCAAGGACTGTCTCGGATCGTGCTACACATATATATCACGAGTATATCACATTTACCACATTTATCACATTTATGCCCTAATTGGGCTAAAATTACAAGCATGCCCCTAATAACCAGACGAGGCCCACATGCATTTTTAATTCACCTAAACATGCATTTCTAATCACATACTCATCAAATTCGCATATAATGATAATAAATCACTTATTGCCCTCCAGGCACACTAATCAAGGCCCTAAGCCTTATTAGCAAATTTGGGGCGCTACAAGCCGCGTGCACCACATGAGGGCCTCGCGCCACCAGTTACATGCTCCACATGAGGGCCTCGCCCCACCAGCTGCGTGCTCCAAATGAGGGCCTCGCTCCCCTAGCCGTGTCCTCCAAATGAAGGCCTCCCGCCACTAGCCGCATGCTCCAAATGAGGGCCTCGCACCACCAGCCGTGTGCTCCAAATGAGGGCCTCGTGCCACCAGTCGCGTGCTCCAGATGCGGGCCTCGCACTACTAGCCGTGTGCTGCACATTAGGGCCTCGCGCCACCAGCCGCGTGCTCCACATGAGGGCCTCGCGCCACCAGCCGTGTGCTCCAAATGACGGCCTCGCGCCACCAGCCGCATGCTCCACATGAAGGCCTTCTGCCACCAGCTGTGTGTTCCAAATGAGGGCTTCGCGCCACCAGCTGTGTGTTCCAAATGAGGGCCTCGTGCCACCTGTTGCATGCTCCACACTAGGACCTTACGCCACCAGCCGCATGCTCCAAATGATGGCCTCGTGCACCATCCCATATTGCAAGACCAAGCCTCGCTATCCTCACCCAAGTACCCAAGGATGCGAACCGTCTCGCATCTCACAAGGCCACTCCTCAGTTGCGACTAGGTGCCCAGGCCCATGCACCGTCTCACGAGGCCACGCCTCTATGATATAAGTGTATGCCCTACTCAAGAGGCCTCCTCTATTTTCTACGGAAGGTGTCATCAGCGGGCCGCGACTCCCACATTCTTATCTCACTCAAGGCTATAGATCTTCTTATATTTAGCAAAGTAAAAAGGGGCTTGGAACAAGGGTGTATCTTTGATATACGAGGGCAACCTTCAGGTATAAATTACGCGTACAGGAGCAAGTTGTACGACCATGGGGAGCACAGGAGCGTAACGCTGACATCCGTCTCTGCCAAGTAGTGGAAGTACGAGGAGTGGTGACATGGCCTGTATGTCTCTGACCATATATTAGAGACGACACCACGAACACCTGTCCCACTACATTTGGTGCCACTTCTCTGACACCCGTACTAAATAAGCAGTGAAGGCATCCCCACAGACCCTGTCTATGTACCAGAGCAGACACCACAACCTTCTGCACCACTACTACCTGTGCCACCACACTGGTGATGAACCCATGTACCATATGGTCCCTCGGGACCACAATGTATCATCATACATTGGAGCTTCACTATAAATTGAACCTGACCCCTTCCAAGCTGAGGGACTCCTTGAATATGGGGCGACAAGAGATAGACACAAAGATGAGGAGCCTTCGGAGCAAGATCACCACAACGTCTGGGGGAACATTACCGATGAAGATTTTGACTACAAATCACCTTTCACACGAGAAATCCAATTGGAACGACTCTAGGCTAACTTTAAAGAACCTCATATGACCCCTTATGAGGGAAATACGGACCCTAAATACCATCTAGACACATTCAATGACCTAATGAAGTTGAGAGGAATTAATAGCAGGACCAAGTACCACTACTTCGCTGTCACGTTAAAAGAACCTGCTTACAAATGGTTCAAAAGACTCTGACCAGGGTCTATTAGGTCATGGAAACAATTTTCTAACGAGTTTCTCCAACAACATCATGTCGTACGCGATTATACCCTACTCGGCACTAGCCTCGCTAATATAAAGCAAGGTGAAGGAGCGAGCTTCAAGAGCTACATCCATAGGTTCAACATGGAGGCAACTAAAGTGGGATGCCTAACCAGGGGAGAACTCAAGATGGCGATCTCGGCCGCAGTGCTCCCAGGAAGTAAGCTTTGGGATAACACAGTCAAAAGGGAGGTCACAGACTTAGACGATTTCTACGAATGGTCACAAAAGTACATTCGTGTCGAAGACGGTCATGAGAACTTGAAGGCATCACGTGTCAAGCATCCTGCCCCTGGAAGTTCGAATGACAAAAAAATTAAAAGGGTATACGAGGGCCTAAGAGATGAACACCAGATGAAGCACAAACACGGAGGTAACCCTAGGAAAACATCCCACTCCTTCTACACTGACCTGACACATACTAGGGAGCATATCTTCATAGCAAATGAGAATCAGGTCCCCTTCAGGAGACCCCCACCAATGAAGAGAGATTGGTCAAAGAGAGACCCTGGAAAGTATTGTTAGTATCATAAAGACATTGGCCACACCACTGCGGAATGCACCCATTTAAATGTGGAAATAAAGGAACTCATACGCAGGGGCACTTGGGAAGATACGTCTGATGAGAAAATGAAAGACCTGGTGATAGACCACCCTCACCACGAGCGCGAGATGTGGCCCCAGAAGTGCAAGGAGAGGTGAGAATGATCTTTGGAGGACCAGGATTCAAAGGAGAATCGAGAAAAGGGTGAGATAGGTACGCCAAGGAAGCCAGACGAAGCCCACCCTTGTTGTTGACTATTCCGCTTGCAAACATGATGGTACAACGGGTCCTAGTGGACAACGGAAACTCTGTAGACATCCTATATTACCCGACCTTAGAGAAGATGGGACTGTGTATCAGAAACCTAAAGTCCTGTAACACCTCCCTGTATGGGTTTATAGGAGACTCGATACATCCTCTAGGTGCAATCGAGTTAGCCCTCACTATGGGAGAGCCGCCCAGACAGACCACTGTGATGACAAACTTTTTCGTAGTAAGCTGCTCCTCGGCCTTCAACATGGTATTATGGAGACCCTCCCTAAGAGAATTGAAGGCAGTAACCCATGTATACCACTTGTCCATAAAATTCCCAACTCCTGGGGGGTGGCGAGCACGAAAGGGGAACAGAACGAAGCAAGGGAATGTTATAACATGTCCCTTCGCACAGCCATGAGACCGCCAGAACTTATGGCGATGGTAGTGCATGGGAGCACATACCCGAGATAGTTCAACCCCAAAATCACCGTGAAGATCAGAACCGATGGTTAAAGCTCCGCTTTTAGTATGATCACCAAAAGGGTTACCACAATTAGCCCCGCTCAACAACTACGAATTAGAGGGGTAACTTAGATGCCCTGATATGTAGAGAGAACATTGTACTCTCCTTATTTTTAATGAATATGTTTCTTATTGACATGTCACACTCCTCATTTACGTGAACATGTATCTAACTCTTGTGTACCTATCACCAATTGGAATTATCAAAGTGCATGAGCAAAATGATCAAAATGCCCGACGAGATAAATCTCGCCAACCACTTGGGGAGGAGAGTACACAACCAAAAAGGGTCCTAAAAGAGACCCTTATAAAAAATATATATAAAAGGAAGAAAATCTTGTAAGGCATCTCTCGAGTTCACAAGGATTAGCTACCCTTATGAACATCAAGAGGGTCAAAAGGTCCTACAAGAAGAGCCTCCTAATAAAGGCTGATACCTCCATGAGAGGAAAAGCCTCCTAACAAAGGTTGATGCCTCCATGAGAGGAAAGACCTCAGGAAGAGCATCCACCAATAAGCCTACAACAGCCACCAAGTCGTCTAGCCAAAAAGAGTCCTAAAAGAGCCCTTGCCAAAATAGTACTATGCATAATGACGAGAAGAATGCTTCTCGTAAGAGATAATAAGCGCGCGCAAGAATATATAAAGGATGGCTAGAACCCAAAGGGTCAACATATCCTTTAAATACAATCAAGGTACACCAAAGACAAACCTATCAAAACCCTTTTTGCGGGCTCAAAAGGACCTCAAACATAGAGGGAAAAAAGCAAATGATCGCATATATATATAAAATATATATAGTGATGATGAACAAACAAAGAATCCAAAATAAGAAAAAAGAGAGAGGAAATGAAGACCTTAAAACCACCAAGATAAGAAGATAAAATGTAAATATTGTGCTTGAGATGAAGGTCTACTTATAAGATCCATAAGCTCATCTTAGCCATTGGATTTGATGCCTGATCAATGGTCCAAAGGGGGCTTGGCACTTGCCTTGGGATCTGCAAGCTAATACCTCGCAGACATCCCGAATGCATCGCAGCTTGAAGTCTACAAGAGAGCCTAATGACTCTCGTAGACTGGGGGGAAAGTGTAAACACCGAAAATTGGACATGATCCTGAAAGGACCAAGCCTCGCACAGGGTCTTTGCGAGACTAACCTGTTGTGCCATTAGCCGCGTGCTCCAAATGAGGGTCTCGCGCCACCAGCCGCGTGCTCCAAATCAATGCCTCGAGCCACCAGCTGTGTGCTCCAAATGAGGGCCTCGCACCACCAGCAGCGTGCTCCAAATGAGGGCCTCGCGCCACTAGCCGCATGCTCCTCATGAGGGCCTCGCGCCACCAGCCGTGTGCTCCACATGAAGGCCTCGCGCCACCAGCTGCATTCTCCAAATGAGGGCCTCGCACCACAAGACGCATGCTCCACATGAAGGCCTCGCACCACCAGCCGCATGCTCCACATAAAGGCCTCGGGCTACTAGCCACGTGCTCCAAATGAGGGCCTCGCCCAACCAATCATGTGCTCCAAATGAGGGCCTCATGCCACCATCCGCATGCTCCAAATGAGGGCCTTGTGCCTCCAGTCGCGTGCTCCAAATGAGGGCCTCACGCCACCATCCGTGTGCTCCAGATGAGGGACTCACACCACCAGCCACGTGCTCCACATGAGGGTCGCGCGCCACCAAGCACGTGCTCCACATGAGGACCTGGCGCCACCAGCCGCGTGCTCCAAATGAGGGCCTCACACCACTAACTGCGTGCTCCAAATGAGGATCTCATGCCACCAGCCGCGTGTTCCACATGAGAACCTCGTGCGACCAACTGCATGCTCCAAATGAGGGCCTCCCACACCATCCCATCTCACGATACCTCCTCCAAGTACCCAGGGACACACACCGTCTCACGTCTCGCAAGGCCATGCCTCGGCCGAGCCTAGATGCCCAAGCCCATGCACCTTCTCCCAAGGCGACGCCTCTATGATATAAGTATATGCCCCGTTGAAGAGGCCCTCCTCTATTTTCTAAGGAAGGTGTCACCAGCGAGGCGCGACTCCCACATGTTTATCTCACTCAAGGCTATAGATCTTCTTATATTTAGCAAAGTAAAAAAGGGCTTGGATCAAGGGTGTATCTTCGATATACGAGGGCAACCTTCAGGTATAAAGTACGCGTACGGGAACAGGTTGTACGACCATGGGGAGCATAGGAGTGTAACGCTGACATCCATCTTTGCCAAGTAGTGGAAGTATGAGGGGTGGTGACATGGCCTGCATGTCCTGACCATATATAAGAGTCGATACCACAACCACCAGTGCCACTACGTCTGGTGACACTTCTCTAACACTTCTCCTCCCTCAGTGATGGTGGGTGTAGGGATTTCTTCAGTTACGTTGCGTCTGTTAGTCACAATGTCTGTCTCTTCAAAATTTTCTTCAAGATCTAAATGAAAGCACTGAAATGTTGACTACCTTTTTTTGCTATCAACTAATTAACCAAAAATCTCAAAGAAATGCAAGAAAGAACACAGGGATTTATGTAGTTCAGTTTATTAGTTAACCCTAGTCCACAAGTCACTTGTATTAGGATTTGAGGAGCTTGGGGGTTTCCAGCTCTATGGAGTTCAGGCAGTGTTTAACAATGCTCTGAATGCAAAATAAGGGAGTCAAATCGGTCTCCTTTTACAATGTGTGGCCTAGACCTATTTATAGATTGTTGAGGATAATTAATTTCATTGATGGGGATTTATTACAAACATTTTCCCTTAATGAGGTATTAATTAATAATAAATATACATTCCCTTAGTTAAGGAGCTAGTGGGCCTAGGCATATCAAAGTTGGCCCATTTATGAGGTTACAGCCCACAACTTTTTGGGACAACACGTCCTTGACAATGTCATGGGGTAGCTGCACCTTTTTTGTGTTAGGAAGTATTGTGGGACATCTGCTTGTCACTTGTACGGATTCGACACCACGACTTTGGTAACGATAAAATGGCAGAAAAATGCTTCTGCTCCATGTTCCCTGTACTTGACACTTGGCGCTCTTCTCCAGGCTCGAGGGACAATTCCCACATGCCTGGGTGACTTGAATGGAAAGGACATGAGGGACGTCATAACTATAGTTGTGACGCCCTACTTCCTTAGAGCCGTTACCAAGTGAGTTTAAAAACGTGCATTCAACTCGCTAATCGAGGTTTTAGGTCAAATAGTGTAATTAAGCCATAAACAGAGGAAAGAAAACTTTAGAAATAATTCCATTTCATTGAAAATCATAAAAGTTTGACACCTGGGATCCCAAAATACAGTTTAGAAACATTTACATCATATAAATTGAACCAAGTCGACTAAACGACAAAATCTAAGTTTATTTACAATCATCTCCCAAAAATCTTCTAGCTGTGGCAGCCAGGCTGGCCCAACATGTACACGTCGCCTCATGCCTGCCACACTCATAGTCAGTTGTCTTTCTCCTTACCCTTACCTGCACCACAGATCATCTGTGAGCCGAAGCCCAGCAAGAAAACCCACAAACAGAAAACATATGCAACACATATATCAAGCATATAAGCAGGCCACCAATGGGCTAAACACATACGGCCTAGCCGTCCCAGGCATTTACCAAGCCCTGGGTTCGTGGTCCACACCGTGAGGATATCCCAGGTATCCTTTTAGGGACTCGCCCTGGCAACTCGCACTCCACGTGCTCAACGCTGCTCCCGGCCCCTTGCCATACTCGGCCTTGCACCCAACGTGCCTAATGTCGTTCCCGGCCCTTTGACGTTCCCGCTCCCTGCCAACCTCGGCCTACAGCGTTCCCAGCGCTTGCCAATCGTTCACATTATTGCACTCAGAGCATAATAAACAAGTACAGAATACTAGCAAATACAATCAAAGGGCTACGCCCTGCAATTCAATTCTATTCAAACACATTAGGCTCAGCCCTGCATACAAACTCTATGGGAACAAGGGTTTTCTTACCTGAGTCCCCAGCTTTCCGAGCACCGATGTCCCGAGCACAATCCTCTAACTTGAGCCTCGCTAAAACCCTAGTCACAACACATTATCAATATCCATCCATCAAGTTCTAATTCATTAAATAACTTCAATCTTTAACTCTAACCTCCGGGACCTTGAATTCTATCAATCCGGGTGATAAAATCCATCCCGAGCCTTAACCATTGAGTTCCCAAGCCTAAACACCCTTAAAAACACAAACTGGCACTAAGAGCCACGGCCCTGCCCACAAGCGTTCTGGCTAGCACCTCACTGACACCCACACGGGCCGCGGCGCGCATGAACTTCTCGGCTTCCCATGGCCGGGCGCGCACACGGGCTGCGGCATGCCCATCCTAGGGCCGCGACCCTCACCTCCAAACCCAGTTTTCTTCACCATATTTCTACACCTTTCCTCAAGCCAATTCACCCAAAACATAGCTAACAATCCAAGATAATCAACACAATCATTCTAGCTCAATATCAGCATCAAAACCCATTAAAAACCTACTTCAAAACTCAACTAAAATACCCAAAAACAGATCAAGCTTAACTAACATGCAAACTCTAACAAACCAACAACAATTCTAAACATAATCTTTATAATTAAAGCTTACCTTTGCAGAGCTCAGTCCCTGAGTTTGATCCTTAATCCTTAATCTTTTAGCTCCGAAGTTTTCTCAGCCCAATTCCTTGCTTTAGCTAGCTTACACCAGAATTTCCTTGAGTTTGTCTCAGGGAGTGAAAGAGAGAAAGAGAAAAGAACTATCTTCACCTGGGAGGAAGTAAGTGTCATTTTCTTAAGTTTCTAAATGCTTCCTTCCTTTGTTTTATTTAACTTAGTCTATGTGGTTACCTCAAGGCTCGGGGTACCAAAATGTCCCCGAGGGAAAAATGGTAAATTTCCCAAATATTTCCTCCTAGACATTCTAACCTCAAATATATCTCCAAATATTTTTTTTCATAACCGGATAACCCCATAATATATCCAATACCAAAATTACCCCTCGACTCACCCCGAGTCGGAATCTCAACCCCGTTGTGACTTTCTGGCTAACCGCTCCCCAAGACTGTCTCGGATCGTGTTGCACAGACATATCTCAAATATATAACAGTTATCACATTGATACCCCTATTTTCCAGACGGGGCCCACATGCACATTTAACTCAACTAAACATGCATCATTATCATATATTCACATTAATTCATATATTAACATAATAATCCATTTATTGCCCTCCAGGCACACTAATCAAGGCTCTAAGCCATATTAGCAAATTCGGATCGTTACAACTATCCCCTCCTTACAGAAATTTCGTCCTTGAAATTACCTGAAAAACTCGGGGTACTGCTCCCTCATCTCTGACTCAAGTTCCCATGTCGCCTCCTCAACCTTGTTGTTTCTCCACAGCACTTTCACTAAGGCGATGGTCTTGCTCCGCAAGACTTTATCTTTTCGGTCAAGAATCTGAACCGGCTTCTCCTCATAGGAAAAATCCTGATCAAGCTCCAGATTCTCAAAACATAGGACATGCATTGAATCTGACATATACTTCCGGAGCATGGATACATGGAAAACATCATGAACCCCTGATAAAGCTGGAGGCATCGCTAGTCTGTAAGCTACCTCTCCAACCCATTCCAGAACCTCAAAGGGGCCAACAAACCTAGGGCTCAACTTGCCCCAAACACCAAAATGTTTCACACCTTTCATGGGTGAAACCCTAAGGAACACATGATCACCAACCTTAAATTCTACGCTCCTGCGTTTCAAGTCTAAATAACTTTTCTTTCAACTCTAGGAGGCGAGCATACGCGCTCTAATCCTCTCAATTGCCTCATTGGTCCTCTGAACCATCTCAGGACCCAGATATCTCCTCTCACCTGTCTCATCCCAATGAACAGGTGATCTGCACTTTCTTCCATAAAGCATCTCGTATGGAGCCACTCCGATGGTTGCCTGATAACTGTTGTTGTATGAGAACTCGATCAAAGGGAGATACTTACTCCACGATCCCCCAAAATCAAGCACACAAGCTCGCAGCATATCCTCAAATATCTTAATCGTCCTCTCAGACTACCCATCCATCTGAGGATGATAAGCGGTACTAAACCGTAACTGCGTGCCCATAGCCTTCAGCAGACTCTCCCAAAACTTGGAGGTGAAGGTGGGGTCTCTGTCGAATACTATCGACCTCGGAGCCCCATGAAGTCGAACAATCTCCTTCACATATAACTCAACATACTGCTCCACAGTATAAGTTGTCCTAACAGGAAAAAAGTGGGCGGACTTGGTATACCTATCCATAATCACCCACACCGAGTCATGCTGTCCCATAGTTCTCGGTAAACCAACCACAAAGTCCATAGTAATATCTTCCCACTTCCATTTTGGGATCCCCAGAGGCAGCAACAACCCTACTGGCCTCTGGTGCTCAGCCTTAACTTGCTGGAAAGTTAAGCACTTAGCCACATAATCCACCACATCCCTCTTCATGCCCGACCACTAATATAGAGCTCTCAAGTCCTGGTACATCTTCGTCATGCCTGGGTGCAAGGAGTAAAGAGTGGTATGTGATTCATCTAAGATCTCTCGCTGGAAATCAGAATCCATCGGAACGCAAATCCGACCCTTGTACTTTAGTAACCCCATCTCTGAATTGGAAAAGTCCTTAGTCGCTCCGACTAAGGCACTCTCCCTAGGACCTCTCAACTGGGAATCTTTCCCCTGCGCGTCCTTGATCCTCTCAAGGAGTGTAGACTGAAGAGTGATGTCGGCCAACTGACCAACCACCAACTCTATAACTACTCTGGTCATCTCCTCAGCTAGCTTGTCCGATATCTGCCTTGAACTGAACATCTGTCCTTTGCCCTTCCGACTCAATGCATCAGCCACTACATTAGCCTTCCCAAGATGGTATTGGATATCGCAATCATAATCCTTAACCAACTCCAGCCACCGCCTCTGGCGCATATTCAGATCCTTCTGAGTAAAGAAATACTTTAGGCTCTTATGGTCGGTGTATATCTCGCACCTCTCACCATAAAGATAATGCCTCCAAATCTTAAGTGCAAACACCACCGCTGTCAACTCCAGGTCATGCGTAGGATATCTCTGCTCGTATTCCTTCAACTGCCTCGATGCTAGGCTATCACTTTACCAGCTTGCATCAGCACGCACCCCAAACCCTGTCTAGATGCAACACAGTAAACCACAAACTTTTCATTCTCTGTTGGCAAGCTTAACACTGGCGCGGTGATCAGTCGCCGCTTCAACTCCTTAAAACTGTTCTAACATCTATCCATCCAGACATACCTTGTCTTCTTCTTTGTCATCTCTGTCAATGGCATAGGTATTCTAGAGAACCACTTAACAAACTGCCGATAATACCCTGCTAAACCCAAAAAGCTTCTCACTTCAGGAACATTGCTCGGTCTAGGCCAATCTCTGACCGCCTCAATCTTACTTGGGTCAACCAGAATCCCCTCCTTACTGACGATATGACCCAAAAATGTAACTTGTGGCAACCAGAACTCACACTTACTAAACTTAGCATATAACTTATGCTCTCTCAACCGCTGTAAAACCAACCACAGATGTTGCGCGTGCTCTGTCTCTGACCGGGAGTACACTAGGATGTCGTCGATGAATACAATCACAAACTTGTCCAGATAATCCTTGAAAACCCTATTCATCATGTCCATAAAGGTTGCTGGGGCATTGGTTAATCCAAAGGATATAACCCGAAATTCATAGTGTCCATACCTCGTTCGGAAAGCGATCTTTGGTATGTCCTCCTCTTTAATCCTTAACTGATGGTAACCTGACCGAAGATCTATCTTGGAAAACACTGTTCTTCCCTGTAGCTGATCAAACAAATTGTCGATCCTAGGCAGTGGGTACTTGTTCTTAATGGTTAACTTGTTCAGCTCCCTATAATCAATACACATCCTAAGGGACCCATCCTTCTTCTTAACGAACAACACTGTAGCACCCCATGGCGAGAAACTCGGTCTGATGAACCCCAAATCAAGTAACTCCTGCAACTGAATCTTCAACTCCTTTAACTCAGTTGGAGCCATTCTATAAGGTATCCTTGATAATGGCTCTACCAATGGTATCAACTCTATACCAAAGTCAACCTCCCGCTGCGGCGGCAACCCTGGCAAATCTGCTGGAAACTCACGAACCAATCTAGTCTCACCCGGTCAAACCGACACCACCCTAGAGGTATCCACAACACTCGCTAGGAATCCTATGCAACCTTCTTGCATCAAGTCTCTAGCTCTCAAGGATGAAATCATCGGTACACGCGGTCCACTAACTGATCCCACAAACACAAAGGGCACCTCTCCTTCTGGTTCAAAAGTCACCATTCTGCGCTTACAGTAAATTGTAGCCCCATATTATAACCAATTAATTCCTAAAATCATATCAAAATCATCCATCTCTAGCTCAATCAAATCAACAGACAGTTCCTTACCATCGACCTCTACTGGCAATGTTCTAATCCACTTCCTAGAGACTACCAATTCTCCTGTTGGCAACAAAGTCTGAAATCACCTAGCATACACACCACTAGGTCTACAAAGCAGATCTATCACTCTAGCATATACAAATGAATGGGTAGCCCCTGAATCAAACAATGCAGTATACAAAGAACCAGCACTAGAGATCTGACCTGTCACAACTGAGGGGCTAGCCTCCGCCTCAGTCTGTGTCAAAGTGAATACCCTGGCAGGAGCAAGACTGTCACTCGGCTTCTGCTCCTCCTTCTTAACTTGAGGGAAATCCCTTTTCAGATGACTGGCACTTCCATAAACGAAACAAGCCCTGATCCTGCACTCACCCTGGTGTCGTTGCCTGCACCGCAGACACACTGGAAAACTCCTCCAGTTGTCACTGCCACCCGGACGGCCAGTGGAAGCACCCCGTGCCCTCCTATCTAAACTTGGAGGAACAAAGGAATCTGGAGCCTTCCTCTTCTGCTCACTAGAACCTCCACCATGACTGAATCCAACAAAAGGAGGCACTGTCCTCCTGGCATCACGCCTAACAACGCTATCCTTCCAAATCTGATCTTCGGCCCTCTCAGCAGTAAGGGCCTTGTCCACCACCTGGCCATAAATAGTAGTCTCTGGATCCAGGGTAATATTCACATCATGGACAATCATAACATTCAACCCCCGCACGAACCTATTCCTTCTTGCCGCATCGGTCGGCACTAAATCTGGCGCAAACTTCGTCAAACTATCAAACTTTATAGCATACTCCGTCATTGTCGATCGATTCTGAGTTAGGTTGATAAACTCATCAACCTTCGCAGCTCGAACTGCCACACTGTAATACTTCTCATTAAACAATTTTCTAAATTCTTCCCAGGTCATCACTGATACATCCCTTCTCTGAACCACCACATCCCACCAAATGCGGGCATCCTCTCTAAACATGTAGCCGTCACAGGCTACCCTCTTATTCCCCTGAACTCTCATAAAATCCAGAATTGAGGAAGTCATATTCATCCACTGCTCTGCCCTCAGTGGGTCTGATCCACCCTCGAAGGTGGGAGGAGGCTGCTTCCTGAACCTCTCATACAAAGGTTCCCACTTATTCTCCTCAGTAGACTGCACTGACACTAGTGCTGGAACTTGCTGCACTGGCAACCCAGTAACCTGAGGTGGGGCCTGCTGCCTCAACTCCCGCAACTCTTCCTCTGTTCGCGGTAGTATTGTTTCCATCTAGGCAAACATCTCTTGCCAATTCTGTGGGGCAGGTGGAGGGTCCTGACCCTAGTTGTCATCATCGCCCCTACTGTCGCGGAGTCTAGCTGATTGTCAAGGCATCTCAACAAATATGCCTGCAACCAACGACGCCGCTCATCAGGCATGATAACATTATCCAAAACCACCTCCCAAACACATCAGTCATCCACAAATAATAACTAGTATAACATATAACACACAACGGGCCATGCCTTAGCATCATGCATATGTTAACTCATTCATCATGCTCTATATAAGATAAGCAGGCAAACAGGGGATTCAAACACATATTCAAACATATTAACCAATCTTACCAACCAACCCTAAGTTGAGACTGTCATTGACAGCGAGTGTACATGTTAGCTCAATCTCCAGATCTAATAACCTTGGCTCGCTCTGATACCAAATTTTAACGCCCTACTTCCTTAGAGCCGTTACCAAGTGAGTTTAAAAACGTGCATTCAACTCGCTAATCGAGGTTTTAGGTCAAATAGTGTAATTAAGCCATAAACAGAGGAAAGAAAACTTTAGAAATAATTCCATTTCATTGAAAATCATTAAAGTTTGACACCTAGGATCCCAAAATACAGTTTAGAAACATTTACATCATATAAATTGAACCAAGTCGACTAAACGAAAAAATCTAAGTTTATTTACAATCATCTCCCAAAAATCTTCTGGTTGTGGCAGCCAGGCTGGCCCAACATGTACATGCCGCCTCACGCCTGCCACGCTCATTGTCGGTTGGCTTCCTCCTTACCCTTACCTACACCACAAAGCATCTGTGAGCTGAAGCCCAGCAAGAAAACCCACAAATAGATAATATATGCAACACATATATCAAGCATATAAACAAGCCACCAATGGGCTAAACACATACGGCCTAGCCATCCCAGGCATTTACCAAGCCTTGGGTTCGCGGTCCATACCGTGAGGATATCCTAGGTATCCTTTTAGGGACTCGCCCTGGCAACTCGCACTCCACGTGCTCAACGCTGCTCCCGGCCCCTTGCCGTACTTGGCCTTGCACCCAACGTGCCTAATGCCGTTCCTGGCCCCCTGCCGACCTCGGCCTACACTGTTCCTGGCTCTTGCCGATCGTTAACATAATTGCACTCAGAGCATAATAAAAAAGTATAGAATACTAGCAAATACAATGAAAGGGCTACGCCCTGCAATTCAAACACGTTGGGCTCATCCCTGCATACCAATTCTATTCAAACACATTGGGCTCAGCCCTGCATAAAAGCTCTATGGGAACAAGGGCTTTCTTACCAACACGGGCCACGGCGAGCACACCAAGCGCCTCGGCGCGCATGAACTTCTCGGCCTCCCATGGCCGCGCGTGCACAAGGGTCGCGACATGCCCATCCTAGGGCCGCGGCCCTCACCTCCAAACCCAGTTTTCTTCACCATCTTTCAACACCTTTCCTCAAGCCAATTCACCCAAAACTTAGCTAACAATCCTAGATAATCAACACAATCATTCCAGCTCAATATCAGCATCAAAACCCATTAAAAACCTACTCCAAAACTCAACTAAAATACCCAAAAACATATCAAGCTTAACTAACATGCAAACTCTAACAAACCAGCAGCAATTCTAAACACAATCTTTATAATTAAAGCTTACCTTTGCAGAGCTTAGTCCCTGAGTTTGATCCTTAATCCTCAAGATTTTAGCTCCTAAGTTTTCTCAGCCCAATTCCTTGCTTTAGCTAGCTTACACCAGAATTTCCTTGAGTTTGTCTTAGGGAGTGAAAGAGAGAAAGAGATAAGAATTATCTTCAGCTGGGAGGAAGGAAGTGTCGGTTTCTTAAGTTTCTAAATGTTTCCTTCCTTTGTTTTATTTAACTTAGTCTATGTGGTTACCTCAAGGCTCGGGGTACCAAAATGTCCCCGAGGGCAAAATGGTAAATTTTCCAAGTATTTCCTCCTAGACATTCTAACCTCAAATATATCTCCAAATATTTATTTTCATAACCTGATAACCTAATAATATATCCAATACCCAAATTACCCCTCGACTCACCCCGAGTTGGAATCTCAACCCCGTTGTGACTTTCTGGCTAACCGCTCCCCAGGATTGTCTCGGATCGTGCTGCACAGACATATCTCAAATATGTAACAGTTATCACATTTATACCCCTAATATCCAGACGAGGCCCACATGCACATTTAACTCAACTAAACATGCATCATTATCATATATTCACATTAATTCATATATTAACATAATAATCCATTTATTGCCCTCCAGGCACACTAATCCAGGCTCTAAGTCCTATTAGCAAATTTGGGTCGTTACAATATTCCTTGGGACGTAGTCCTCTTTAAGGACATTCTTTTCTGGAGACGGTGCAGGATAAATACTGATGAAGTCAACCCTGTGAAGAGCTCACAGGGCTTCATTATAATATGTAAATCTTAATTACTCTTGTAACATCCTACTACCCTAGAGTCGTTACCATGTGATTTTGAAATGTGCCATTAACTTACTAATTGAGGTATTAGACCAAAATGTTTGATTAACTAAAATAAAGACTCATTAGCATAAAAATTCTATATAAAAGTTTGGACATTCATTTAAATCATAAAAGTGTTACATTGGAATCCAAAAACATTGTTATAAAATATATGTTCAGTTTCAAGCTTAGAGTGGCAAAAAAAAACAATGAGTTGTGGGATGGGCATGTTGGTGGATCCGTATTTATGTTAATGTACTTCCTAATGATATGGGCTGTCAAGCATTCGAAATACGTCAGGGTTGTAAATGACTGCTTCATACCCACCTACACTTGCACTTGTGTCGTAGCTCGTCTGAGAGCTAGATTTACAACTCAAAAGTTAGTGTGCAGTCGACCTAAGCAACAAAATAAAACGATTATTGCACGTTCCTCAAAACTACCCCCAACTGTGGCGCCTAGGTAAGCCAAACATATATGGGATGCTCCATGCCCTCAAACTCATGCTTGGTCGGCCTTTCCTTTGTGCTTACCTACACCATAGAGCACCCGTGAGCCATGACCCAGCAAGAAAACTCCACAAACATAGCATATAACATTTTATCTCATTAAACCCATAACTTAAACAGGCATAGCAGACAATTCACATAATTGCCTAAGCCGATCAAGGTGCGTTACCAGGCACCAGGTTCAAAGTCTTCACCAAGCAGGTGAATACAGTTGCCTAGATGGCCATGCCATGGCGGCATGTATTCAGCATGCTTGTTGCCATTTTCAGCCCTCAGTGATCCCGGCCTATGCTGATAAGTGACAAACACATAAACATGACACAACAATTATAGACATTCAAATACAATACTAAACACAGATAATCGGCCCATGCCCTACTCTACGGGCACAAAAAGTTTTCTTACCTAAGTACCGAGCTGACAATGCAAGGCAATCCCAAACACGATCCCTAATTCGGAGCCTTAGCTGTAAAACCTACTCACAATGTAATAATAAATAACCATCACAATCTATATCAATTTAAAGCCTTCAAATTAATAAACTAGCCTCCGGGACCTCAATTTCTACTAAACTGGGTAGTAGGATCCTTCCTGAGCGTCTAATTTGAGTTTCTAATCCCAAAACACCTAATTGTAAACTATTTTCTATTTGAGCCGCGGCCCTCCTCTGGGCGGCGCGACCCTCTACAAGTCATAGAGCTCAAGGCTCTCACCTGGGGAACACGTGCCATGACGCACCCAAACCTACACCACGGATCCTGGGCGATTTGATTGACCCCCTAGGCCTTATGGGTTCATGCGGGCCGCGGCATGACCCTGCGAACCCAGAAACTTTAGCAATTTCCCTGCATTTTCTCGAGCCAAATCCACTGAAATTCACCCAAACCAATACCTAAACCAAGAATTGAGTCTAGAACTTATATCAACACAACATAACCAGTATAATTACCCCCAAAATACTCAATATTCTCACCAAAAATCCCTAAAATAAAGCAGAAAATCACAGAGAAATCGCTAATAAGGCTTAAAGGCCTTGATTAGCATGCCGAGAGGATAGAATTGGTATATGAATGTTAAAATAGTTAAATGCATGATTATGTACAAGCATAATTACTGTGATTATATGGATATATTATATTCATGTTTATGAGTATTAAATATGCATGTGGGCACCCTTCTGTCTTATAGGGGCATAATTGTAATTTTGGCCCGTTGAGGGCAAAAATATGATTATATGTGATAAATTGTTGAGATCACATTATTATGTGGATATATTTGCAGTATATGGCTCGAGACGATCCTAGTGAGCGAATTAGCAAAATAGTCACAGCGGCGTTTAATACCTAGCTCGGGGGAAGCCTAGGGGTATTTTTGGGAATTTTGAGGAACATTGGGGAATTATAGATATTGAATAAGTATTTGGTGATTAATTGGACATGACGTGGTTTTTTAGTTAATAGTAGGAACACTTGAAGGATTTGCTAGAACTGGGGAGAACAGACCATTTTACCCCTAGAGTATTAAGGGATGACATTTTGGGCTTTTTTTAAATAGGGGATAATTCAGTAACATCCTAAGGAACAACTAGAAGGCTTTGGAAGACTCTTAACCTCACACTTTTTCCATCTCGGGATTTTCTTCCTCTCTCTCTCTTGTGATACAAGTTTGGGCAGTTGAAAGAAGTGAAGGGGAAAGGCTTAGGATCAAGCTGGATTTGGGCTGGTTCAAGTTGAGGAAAAGCTAAGATAAAGACAATCAAAGGTTTTTGGGGAGTTTATATCACACATTAAAGTAAGATTCCAACTTTTATTCACTGAATTGAGCTGAGCAGTGGTGATGCATAGAGCATGTGTAGAATTCTGGGTTTTGATTGAATTTAGGTTTATAGAATTGGTTGACTGAGGTTTCTAAGTGATCAATTGTAAGCAATTTCAGTAGAGTTTGTTGGGCTATATTGTGCCTAAAATATGTCTATTAAGGTCTTAAATTCATAGCTAACTTGGTTTAATTGGGAAGTTTGTTAAGGTGAAGTTCTGGGAAAATTAGTTGGGAAGAATGTTGAAGAAACCCAAAAAATTAATGGCACAAGGGGGTGCATTGCGGCCCTCATGCCCAGAACGCCTGGGAATGCTCTCTAACCATTGGGCACACCGCAGACCTAGGGGGAAAGTCGCGGCCTACCTCCCCTGAGGCTTGGGGTTTTTGGTCTCTGACATGGGGGCGTGCCTCGACCCTTAGGGACAAGGCGCGACCCGCCTGGGGTTTTTTCCGTAGGATAGTTTCTAAAATTGGTGAGGCTCTAGGGCTCGAACCTAGGCACCCGAGACAATTTCTACTACTCTCTTTGGTAGAAATTGAGGTCCCAAAGTCTGGTTTTTGTTTCCTAAGTATTTATTTGGATTAGAAGTTGATGATTACCCATTGGCCACTATGACTAGGTTGATCGCCAAGGCATAAATGTGATTATATATGATAAGTTTTTCAGAGCACATTATTATGTGGATATATTTGCAGTATATGGCTCGAGACGATCCTAGTGAGCGATTTAGCAAAATAGTCACAGTGGGGTTTAATACCCAGCTCGGGGGAAGCCTAGGGGTATATTTGGGAATTTAGAGGATATTTTGGGAATTATAGATACTGAATAAGTATTTGGTGATTAATTGGACATGACGAGGTTAATTAGTTCATACTATGAACACTTGAGGGACTAGCAAGAACTGGGAGAAAAGACCATTTACCCCTAGAGTATTAAGGGGCTAAGTAGTTTAAGGGAGAAAATTTTGGTCTTTTGATAAATAGTAGATAAATTCAGTAACATCCTACGGAATAACTAGAAGGCTTTGGAAGACTCTCATCCTCACTCTCTCTCCATCTCATGATTTTCTTCCTCTCTCTCTCTCTCTTGTGATTGAAGTTTGGGCAGCTGAAAGAAGTGAACGGGAAAGGCATGGGATTAAGCTGGATTTGGGCTGGTTTAAGCCGAGGAAAGGCTAAGATAAAGACAATCAAAGGTTTCTGGGGATTTTAGATCACACATTCAGGTAAGATTCCAACTTTTGTTCACAAAATTGAGTTGAGTAGTGGTGATGCTTAGAAAATATGTAGAATTTTGGGTTTTGATTGAATTTAGGTTATAGATTGAGGTTTCTAAGTGATGAATTGTGAGCAATTTCAGTAGATTTTACTAGGTTATATTGTGCCTAAAATATGTGAGTTAAGGTCTTAAATTCATTTCTAACTTGGTTAAATTGGGAGGTTTGTTAAGGTGAAGTTTAGGGAAAATTAGCTGGGAAGAATGTTGTAGAAACCCAAAAAATTCTGGGCACAAGGGGGTGCACCACGACCCACCTCGAGGGTGTCGTGGCCCATGCCCAGAACGATTAGGAATGCTCTCTAACCTGGGGCGCGTCGCTGCCCAAGGGGGCAAGTCGCGACCCCCCTCCCCTAAGGCTTGGATTTTTTCTCTCTGACTTGGGGGCGCGCCGCGACCCTTAGGGTTAAGTCACGGTACGCCTGGAGGTGTTTGCCTTAGGATAGTTTCTAAAATTGGTGAGGCTCGGGGGCTCGAACCTAGGTAGTTGGGAAAATTTCTACTACCCGGTTTGGTAGATACTGCTCACTATGACAAGGTTGATGTTTACCCATTGGCCACTATGACAAGGTTTATAACCAAGGATCTGTATCCTCCGCTTGGAATTCAATGTAAGAGAACTGCACCCTTGTGTGGTTCTGAACAGGATTGAGATTTCTAGTTATTGATTGTCTGTACTATGTGTTATATAAGAATGATCGACCTAAGGGAGCTGGGGCTGAAGGTAAGCGTATTGAGCACGGTCGGACCTAAGCAAGCCAGGGCCAGCTAGGTCAACACGGGGCTCGACCTAAGTGTGCCAACCCTGAGTATTTGAGAAGTTGAGTTTATATGTTAATCATGGATTGCTTGTATTTTCACACTCTATTTTATGTTTAAATGAGATAAGTTTGATTGAATATTATTATTGCTACACGTGTTTGTTTTTTTTTTGGTTTTGTTGTTGGGCTTTGGCTCACGGGTTCTACGTGGTGCATGTAAAGTAAAGGATAAGCTGGACCAACCATGAGTTGGAGAGCTTTGTGGGAAAGGTGTACATTTTCAGTTGCTCGCCTGCCACGGTCGAGGGAAAGTACCGGAACAGAGCCTAAAACTTGTATTTTTCCATTAGAGTTGTAACACCTTGGATAACCAAGGCCGTTACACAGTTTGATTATAAATGTGGAAGGCTTGTTAATCAAGTCATATAGTTGAAAACGTGATTCTAAAGTCATAATCAGGTTAGGGTTAAAAGATTTTGGTCATTGTTGACGGTAAGAACTCATCAACGATTGATGGTTAGAAAACTTTGATCTCTATACTATAGGAAGCTATGAATCGGATAGAAAGAACTCTAAACAACAGGAGAAAACTTAGGCAACCATGAATACCAGAAACATATATTTCTTAAGTCTCGTTTTTACATTCAGTTTTCCAACCCCTTAGCCTGAGGGGTTGGAGTCTATTTATATGGGGGGGCTCTATTGGCCCTGGATACAAACAAGTCCCAGACCACAGGGACGTACATAGGTACTCTGATAATGCAGTGGCTCAGGGCGTAGTGGTGTCTACCCTGATGGTGTCAGAGTCGTGGCCTAGGACATAGTACTGTCGGCTCTGGCGTGTGGTCGGGGGTGTCCAAGTGGTACCACTACTCTTCGTACAGGTCCGTACCGCCACTACTCCTTAGATGCAGATCATAGGGTCGTGCCTCTATTCTTTCCATAACCATACACCTCGTGTCAGCGCACGTGTTCCGTACTCGGTCGTCCTCATCAATTCCCGTTCAATGCTCCATGTTCGTTTCGCATATCAACAAGGTTCCCCCAAGTGATCTCGTGCCTATGCCAAGGAGGCTTCAACCTATGCATGTCCTGAGAAGTCAAGGTGCCAAAGGTCAGGGCCGACCTATGCGGATCGCATAGACACGAGGCTAGCAGCAAGAGCGCCGTGGCAAGGCCACACCCTCGCATAGCGAGTGTACCTCGCATAGCGAGGCTGGCCCTTTTTCCTCAGGTATGGGCATGGCACGGGCGTCGCAACAAGGTAGCACCCTTGCATAGCGAGGCTGCCTCTCCTCCTTCCAGGTGCAGCGTCGCGAGGCTAGGAGCACGGATGCCACAACAAAGCCCCCACCCTCGCATAGCGAGGCTGACATTCCTCCTCCGAGTGTAGGCGAGGCTTGATGCCCGATGGAACGGGGCGCATGCGGACGACCAGTTGGGGACCCTCGCATAGCGAGGGTGAAGTTCGGATGGGCAAGTGGCCGAGGGCCCTCACCTAGTGAAGGTGTCTTGTAGTATAGAGCTTCATCCGTGAATAGAATTCTCAAGGAGAAATTTCCACATTTACAGTCATAAATAAATAAATTTCTTTTAAATAAACGTTTGATACATGGGATCCCAAAAACAGGGTTTGAAGGGCAGTTTACAAAATTACAAAGGTTATCTACAACCACAAGCCACTCTAATGGAAAAATAGGCATTTTAGGTTCTCCTGTCCCTGTACTAACCCTCGGCCATGGCGACCGAGCAGCTGAGTATGTACATTCTGACCAAAGCACCAAAAATCTACTCCAATTATCAATCAAACAAAAAATTGAGTCCATGAATCACTATATCTCATCAAACACAACTTAATAACGCCCAAAATCTAGCTAAGAACCTCACCAAACACACAAATTGAAACTGAACTTGAAGCTCAAGAACACCTACTGAAAACCAGAAAACCCAGAAATCAAGGGCAGAAATTGTTACCTCAGCTGGATGAATCTGACCCTAGGTTGTCTTCAGTTTGATTCCCAACTTTAATTCTTCCAATTCCCAAACTCAAATCCTTAAACTTCCATCCAAAATCCAAACTCAGAAATCAACCTCAACCAAACTCAGCAAACTCAAAAACCTTAAACCTTACCTCAACTTAGGAGCTTAATTCAAGCTGAAGTCCTTCAGTTACTCCAAAGAACAAAGCCCCAAAGCCTAACCTAGACTACTCTTGAATTCTTAGCTTCAAAATCCACAAGGGAGAGTGAGAGAGGGAGATGGGTGAGCAGAGAGAATGAGATGAGAACTTTTCCTTCTTTCCTTCCTTAGATCATTCTGAATTCCTGTCTGTTTTTTGCTAACACAAGACTGAGTATATCCTTAGATTTTGGAAAGACCATTTTGCCCTTCCAAAATAAAACTAACCTTTAACTTAATCTAGGGATATAATAGTCATTTGTTCCTAATTCCTACTAATTTCTCGAGTGTTCCTAATATTTACCAAGGTCTAATAATCTCCAATATATTTTCTAAATTCCCGAAAATATCTCAGGCTCCCCTGAGCCGGGTATAAATCTCCACCGTGTTTATTTCGCCAATCCGTTCACTAGGAACGCCTCATGCCGAATAATCCAAATACATCCACATAATAATGTGGTATCACATATATATTGACATTTATGCCCTCAATAGACCAAAATTACAAATATTCCCTTATAAGCTAAACAAGGCCCACATGAATATCTAATACTCATAAACATGCATTTCACATATCCATATAATCATATAATCACGCATATCATCTAATCATGCATTTAATCATTAAATCACACATAAACCAATTATACCCCCTTGGCACGCTAATAACTTAAGTGGCAAACCAATTTCACATATCCGAATCATGCTGCTTACTTGTTCATGGCAAACCCATCACGAAATCCATGGCTATATCATCCCATTTCCATTATGGAATGCTAAGTGGTTGCAATAAGCCTGCAGGCCGCTGATGTTTTCCTTTCACTTGCTGGCATATTAAACATTTAGACACAAATTCCTCTATATCTTTCTTCATTCCTGGCCACTTGTATATTGCCTTAATGTCGTGAGTCATCTTGGTCGACCCTGGGTGAACTGAGTATGGGGTATTGTGCGCTTCTTTTAAAATATTCATCTTAATTCCATGATCATTCTGCACGCATAATCGACACTTATATCTCAAAAACCCTTGTCTTGAGATCGATAAATTTGTGGCATTGCCTTCTTTAACTTCATCCATATGTGCTACTAATGTATCATCATGCCTTTGCCCGATCCGTATATCTTCTAACAAACTTGACTGGATGGACAAGTTAGCCAGTTTACCAATGACTACTTCTATTCCAGCATTAATCAGCTCATACTGTAGCAGATTTTCTATTCAAGCTAACGTTGCTAGACCTCCATAACTTTTCCTACTTAGCGCATCAGCAACTACGTTTGCCTTTCCCGGGTGGTATAGAATTTCACAGTCATAATCCTTTACTAGTTCTAACCACCTGTGCTACCTCATGTTGAGCTCCTTCTGCATGAAGAAATACTTTAAGCTTTTCTGGTCCGTATAAATCTCACACCGTTCTCCATAAAGATAATGGCGCCTGATTTTCAACGCAAGGACCACCGCTGCCAACTCCATGTCGTGTGTTGGATAGTGTTGCTCGTATTCCTTCAGTTTCCTTGAGGCATAGGCTATTACCTTGTCATTCTACATCAGCACATCACCCATCCCTTGCTTCAACGCATCGCAATAGACTACAAACTTATCATTGGGTGTCGGTACACAAAGTACTGGTGCTGAGCATAGCTTATCCTTAAGCAATTGGAGGCTCTCTTCACACTTATCCGTCTAGTTGAACCTTGGCTGTTTCCGGGTTAGGTTGGTAAACGGAGTGGCTATCTTAGAAAAGCCCTCTACGAACCTCCAATAATAACCTGCTAGTCCCAGAAAACTTCTTACCTTTGACGCGTTTTTTGGTCTTGGCCAATCCTTCACAGCCTCTACTTTAGATGGGTCTACAGTAACTCCTTCCTTGGATACTATGTGCCCGAGGAACGCTACTTGCGAAAGACAAAATTCGCATCTTGTAAACTTGGCGTAAAGTAACAAGGTCATCCGTAAATGTTCCTCGTGCTCAGCTTCATCCTTTGAGTACACCAAGACATCGTCGATGAATACTACGACAAATTTGTCCAAAAGACCCTATTCATTAAATTATAAATGCGGCTAGAGCGTTGGTAAGACCAAAAGACATAACTAGAAACTTGTAATGTCCATAACGAGTTCTAAAGCGATCTTGGGAACATCCTCTTCCTATACCTTGAGCTGGTGATACTCAGACCATAGATCAATCTTTGAAAACATAGTTTCCCCTCGAAGTTGATCAAACAAGTTGTCAATTCGGGGTAGCGGGTACTTATCCTTAATTGTCACCTTATACAGCTCATCGAAATCTATGCACATCTGCATACTTTCGTCCTTCTTCCTCACAAATAGAATCGGTGCTCATCATGGTGAATGGCTTGGTCTAATGAAACCCAAGTCTAAGAGTTCTTGTAGCTGCATCTTTAACTCCTTAAGTTCGATCGGTGCCATCTGGTATGGTGCCTTTGAAATAAGCTCGGTGCCCGGTACTTGTTCGATTGTGAAGTCTATTTCCCGTGTCAGTGGCAACCCTGGAAAATCGTCAGAAAATACTTTTGGGAATTCCTTTATAATGCGGACGTCTCCAACCTTTAGTGGTGTTTCCTTTACCACATCCGTGACGCTGGCTAAGAATGCATGACATCTTTTTTTTTCTATCATCCTCTGAGCTTTGAGAGATGAAATAAGCGGTGTACGTAGTCCTGAAACCATAAAGCATAGTCTCTGACCGTCAGGAGTTTCGAACATCGCTTTCTTTGTGTCTATAGTCGATGGTTGCGCCATGCCTTGCTAGCCAATCCATGCCCAGTATCACATTAAAGTCTTTGATATCTAGTTCTATCAAGTCTCCTTCTAGTTCTACATCCTCGATTTTGATCGGCACACCTTGTACTATTCGTGATGATAGAACTACTTCACTCGAAGGTAATTCTGTTACAAACCTAGTTCTACAAGGTTTTTCTAATTTCTCTATCATTCCTAATGAGAAATACAAGTGAGTGGCTCCAGAATCAAATAATACATAACATATATTATTGAGGATAGGATTCTAACCTGTAACTACTTTATTGCTAGCGTCAGCTTCTCCTTGGCTTAAGGCAAATACCCTGGCAGGAACCATCTTGCTGTCCCTCTTCTCCTCTGGCTTGAGTTGGGGACATTCCCTCCTTTGGTGACCCTCCTCACCACAGTTGAAGCATCCTTTGGTGTTTGTATGACACTCACCAAGATGTTTCTTTTGGCACTTAGGACATTGCGGGTATTCTACATAACTTGACCTATTATCTCCATTGTTCGTCCATGCCCTTTTATCGTTATCGAACTGCTTGTTGTCAAGATGCTTTCTTTTCTGACCATTATTGTTGCTGGACTGATTTTTGTTGTTATTGTGGTTGTTGTTCTGACCAGTCTGAGGTTGACTCTGCTGTTTAGGCTCAAGCTTACTGGCCTTCTCTTTACTAACATTCTCCTGAATCCTTTCTACTTCTATTGCCGTTTCTAGGACATCGGCATAGGTAGTATTTCCCGAGTTCGCAAACTTAATCCCTAGCTCAATCTTTGGCCGAAGTCCTCTAATGAACTTGGTCACCCTTAGAAAGTCAGCTGGAATAATTTCTGGTGCAAACTTTGTTAATCGGTCAAACTTCCGAGCATACTCTGCTACTGATAAATTCCCTTGCTTCAGACTAGCGAATGCCTCGACCCTTGAAGCGATGACTGCCGAATTGTAGTACTTTTCATGGAATAACTCCACAAATCTAGTCCAAGTCATGGTGGCGACATCGTGAGTCTGTTGAACTAAGTCCCACCATATTCTAGCATCATTCTTGAGCAGAGATGAAACGCAGGATATGCGGTCCGCGTTGCCGAGATTCATTTGCGCTAGGATCAGCTCCACATTTCTGAGCCATTCTTCTGCCTCGAAGGGATCTGCTGTCCCTTCAAAGTTCAGAGTGTGTTGCTGACGAAGCATGTTTAGGTAGTATAAATATGCATGTGGCCCCGTTTGCATGTTAGGGGTAAATTGGTAATTTTAGCCCGCTGAGGGCATAAATGTGATAATTGTATTATGTGATTAGTACCACATGAGTGTGGTGATATTAACGTGATGCACATGCCGAGACGGTCCTATGGAGCTAGTTAACTTAAAAGTCACAACGGGATTTTAATACCCGGCTCGGGAGGAGCCTAGGGGTATTTTGGGAATCTCACAAATTTGAGAATTAGAGGTTATTGGTGTTTGAGTAACCTGAGTAACTATTAGTAACTACTGAGAGTAACAAGTTTAGATGGGAAAATGGTAGAATTGTAATATAGGTGAAAGGACAAGAGTGCCCTTGAGGTTTAGTTAGGAAGGATATTTATGGAAGGGTAGAATAGTCATTTGGCTAAGGATAGATAAGGTTCAGCTGAAGGGAAGGATGGTTCACGTATAACACTTGGTCACATATTGGTTTATGCTGAAAATTGGAAGAAAAGGCTAGAAAGAAAGGGAAGCAAGAAGGAGGGCTGAAACTTGAGACCTAGGAGGAAATTCAAGGGGTTTGAGGCAACCAAAATCAAGTTTAAGCTAGGATTGTTCAGAGGTAAGAGTTATGCTCTGTTTTTGCTTAAATTTAAGTTTGATTTACAGAGATTAAGTTTGGGAAACCTGAAGGAAATATGGCTGGTTTTACTTGGAATTCAGTTAGGATAATCTAGAAGAAAGAGGTTGGAGGCTGGAATTGAGAAGAGTTCAAGCCAGATTCTTGATTGAGGTAAGAGTTCTAACATGTTTAAATTCTCATATCTGATGTGGTTTAAGATTTTAGAGGCATGACTTATAGTTTTCAAGCTCTGGTTTAAGTCTTGGAAGCCATGGTTTAAGTTTTTGGAATTTGAAACTCAAGATTGGATTTTGAGTGTGGTTGTGTAATTGAGTTTGTTTTTGATGTTTGTAGGTTGTTAAAGGGTTTAATTGGGGTTTTAAATTTATTTTGGGGCTTAGGTACTTGTTTGGGTTGAATTGAAGTTGTTTTGGCTCGGGAAAAATGTATGAGAAAACGCAGAAATCTGGGTTCGCGTAGAGGCATTGCGGCCCTGTTTTTTGGTGCCGCGGCGTAGGCTTGCATCAGGATCAGGGGAGGCTTCTGGGCGCCGTGGCCCTTGATAGGAGTGCCGCGGCCCTAGGCTATTTTTGACAGCCAAATATTTCATTTTTAGGGCTTTTGATCGAGGGCTCGGGGATGGTTCCAATACATTTTTTTAGGGAATTAAAGGTCCCGAGAGTACGGGATTGGTCCCGGGAAGTGGTTTTTGGATTGGTTAGTATTAAAAGTGTTATATATGTGTTGTGACTAGGATTTTCGAGAGGCTCATGATAGAGGACCATGCTTGTGACCTTGGTGCATCAGAAAGCTCTGGATACAGGTAAGAAAACTGTAACATCCGTAGAGCAGGGCATGGGCCCATAGTGTTGTTGTAGGGCACGACCCTAGATTGTATTATTGCTAGGATGTAGCTTTAAATGAATTATTATATGTTTGATTGTTGTTTGAGAATGCTATATGTGGTTATAGCAGAATGAACGGAAAAGGAGCCGGGAGCGTCAAAGGGTTGAGAGCGGCGAAGGCCGAGAACGGCAGTGGGGCCAGGAATATCACTTAGCACATGGAGTGCTTGTGGTTAGGGTGAGACCCCAATGCATACATGGGATATCCTTACTGTGTGGACCGAGAACCCAGGCTTTGCTATCGCTTCTGGGACGGCATGGACGTATATGTGTTTAAATCTTATGGACTGTCTGATTAGATATCAGTTACCTACTATAGTGATTGTATGATATGCATATGTTATGTGTTGTATGAGTTTTCTTGCTGGGCTTCGGCTCATGGGTGCTTTGTATTGCAGGTAAGGGCAAAGAGAAAGTCAACCAACCATGAGTACGGAGAGTGTTGGGGCGATGCGTACATGTTTGGTCTACCCGACTGCTTTGGTTGGGGGCATTTTGAGAAATGGCTGTATTAAACTATGTTTTTGATAATTTTTCATCTGTAAACCTATTTTGAATTGTAAATATTTTACAAACCTCACTTTGGGATCCCGAATGTTAAACTCTTAAACTTTTAACGAAATAGAGTACTTTTAAAGATTACAGCCTAGATTCCTATTTAATCACACTTTTATTATTAAAACCTCATCTAGCGACCTAATTGCACATTTTAAACTCACTTAGTAACGACTCTAAGGTGGTAGGGCGTTACAACTTGGTATCAGAGCGAGCCAAGGTTTATTGGTTCTGGAGATTGACCGAACATGTATGCACACTGCCATTGAAAAGCTCGACTCAGGGTTGATTGGTATGGTTGATTAATGTATTTGAATATGTGTTTTAATGCCTTGTTTGCCTGCTTAGTTTATAAAGAGCATGATGAGTGAAATAACATATGCATGATGTCAGGGTAAGGCCCGTTGCGTGTTATATGCTATTTGTATTTTATCCGGATTGTTGATTTTGGTTGGTTGTTGGGAATGGGAGGTGGAATTGGATTTTGTTATCATGCCTGTAATCAGTGACACCGCTCATCAGTTGTAATGCCTCGGCAATCATCTAGACTCCGCGGCAGCAGAGCCGAGGATGACAATCAGGGTCAGGACCCTCCACCTGCCCCACAGAACTAGCAACAGATATTGGCCGAAATGGAGGCTAAACTGTAGAGAACAGAGGAAGAACTTCATCAGATGATGCAATAGGCCCCTCCACAGGTCACAGGGTTACCGATTCCGCAGAATGTGGTGCTAGTGTCGGTTCAGCCTGTGATTGAGAATAGGTGGGAACCCTTGTACGAAAGATTCAAGAAGCAATAACCTCCTACCTTTGAGGGTGGATCAGACCCACTGCGGGCCGAACAGTGGATGAACATGATTTCCTTGATCTTAGACTTTATGAGGGTCGAAGGAAGTGAAAGGGTAGCCTGTGCTAGCTACATGCTTAGGGAGGATGCCCGCATCTGGTGGGATGTAGTGAGTCAGCAGAGGAATGTCATAGTTATGACCTGGCAATAATTTAAGAGTATCTTTAACGAGAAATACTACAGCATAGCAGTTCGAGCTACGAAGGTTGATGAGTTTATCAACCTGACTCAGAACAGGTTATCAGTTACTGAGTATGCCCTGAGATTCGACAGACTGGCGAAGTTTGCCCCAGACTTAGTGTCGATGGATGCGGCCAGGAGAGATAGATTCATACGGGGGTTGAATGTGATGATCGCCCGTGATGTGAATATTACGTTGATTCCAAAGACTAGTACTTATGCTCAAGCAGTGGATAAGGCCCTTACTATAGAGAGGGCTGAGGATCAGATATGGAAGGACAGCGCTATTAGGTGCGATGCCAGGAGGACGGTGCCTCCTTTTGTTGGGTCTAGTCGGGGCAGTGGCCCCAGTGAGCAGAAAAGAAGGGTTCCAGATTCATTTGTTCCTCCTAGTTCTGATAGGAGGGTACAAGGTTCTATTGGTGGCCGTAAGGGCGGTGGTGACAACTGGAGGAGTTTTCCAGTGTGTCCTCGGTGCAGGCGACGACATCAAGGCGAGTGCTGAGTTAGGGCATGTTTTATCTGTGGGAGTGCCAACCATCTGAATAAAGACTGCCCACAAGCTAAGAAAGAAGAGCCAAAGAAGGGAGATAGTATCGCTCCCGCCAGGGTATTCGCTTTGACTCAGACTGAGGCGGAGGCTAGTCCCTCAGTTGTGACAGGTCAGATGTCTAGCGCTGGTTCTTTGTTGACTGCATTGATTGATTTAGGGGCTACCCACTCATTTGTATCTGCTAGGGTGATTGACCAACTTTGTAAATCTAGTATTGTGTATGCTAGGGGTTTTCAGACTTTGTTGCCAACAGGAGAACTGGTAGTCTCGAGGAGATGGGTTAGAGCATTACTAGTAGAGATAGATGGTAGAGAATTGTTTGTTGATCTGGTTGAATTAGACATGGATGACTTTGATATGATATTAGGGATAGATTGGTTAATGAGGTATGGAGCAACGATTGATTGCAGGCGCCGTATGGTGACTTTTGAACCGGAGGGCGTGGTACCTTTTGTGTTCGTGGGGATGGTAAATGGACCACGAGTGCCTATGATTTCGACACTGAAGGCTAGAGATTGGATGCAGGAAGGCTGCATGGGATTCCTATCGAGTGTTGTAGATACCTCTAAGGTGATGACAGTGGGACCGAATGAAACCAGATTGGTATGTGAGTTTCCAGACTTATTTCCAGCGGACCTGCTGGGGTTGCCGCCACAGCGAGAGATTGAGTTCGTCATAGAGTTGGCACCAGGGGTGGAGCCAGTTTTCAGGGCACCCTATAGAATGGCTCTGACAGAATTAAAAGAATTGAAGATTCAGTTACAGGAGTTATTGGATTTGGGGTTCATTAGACCGAGTTTTTCACCATGGGGTGCTCCAGTGCTATTTTTTAAGAAGAAGGATGGGTCGCTTAGGATGTTCATTGATTACAGGGAGTTAAATAAGCTGACCATTAAGAATAAGTATCCACTGCCTAGGATTGATGATTTATTTGATCAGCTTCAGGGGAGTACGGTGTTTTCAAAGATCGATCTTCGGTCAGGCTATCATCAGTTGAGAATTAAAGAGGAGGACATACCAAGACAGCTTTTCGGACAAGGTACGGGCATTATGAATTTCTGGTTATGTTCTTTGGATTAACCAATGCCCCAGCAGCTTTCATGGATATGATGAATAGAATTTTCAAGGACTATCTGGATAAGTTTGTGATTATATTTATTGATGATATACTAGTATACTCCTAGTCAGAGAAAGAGCATGAGCATCATCTGCGCCTGGTGTTACAGCAATTGAGGGAGCACAAGTTATATGCTAAGTTTAGCAAGTGCGAGTTCTGGTTACCGCAGGTTACATTTCTGGGCCATATTGTTAGTAAGGAGGGGATACTGGTTGACCCAAGTAAGACAGAGGCAGTGAGAGATTGGCCTAGACTGAGCAGTGTTCATGAGGTCAGAAGTTTTCTTGGGTTGGTAGGTTATTACCGGCGATTTGTAGAGGGGTTCTCCAGAATTGCTACTCCATCGACAGAGTTGACAAGAAAGAAGACCAAGTATGTATGGACAGATCGGTGTGAGAACAGTTTCAAGGAGTTGAAGCGGCAATTGATTATTGCACCAGTGTTGAGTCTGCCGACAGACAATGAGAAGTTTGTGGTCTACTGTGACGCTTCTAGACAGGGTTTGGGATGTGTGTTGGTGAAAGCTGGGAAAGTAATAGCTTATGCATCAAGGCAGTTAAAGGAGTATGAGCAGAGATATCCCACGCATGATCTGGAGTTAGCTGCGGTGGTATTCGCACTTAAGGTTTGGAGGCATTATCTGTATGGTGAAAAGTGCGAGATATATACTGACCACAAGAGTTTAAAGTATTTCTTTACTCAGAAAGACTTGAATATGCGCCAAAGACGGTGGCTAGAACTAGTAAATGATTACGATTGTGACATCCTGTATCATCCTGGGAAGGCTAATGTGGTGGCTGATGCATTGAGCCGGAAGGGCCCAGGACATTTGTTTAGTTCGAGGCAGATATCAGACAGATTAGCTGAGGAGATGACCAGAGCAGGTATAGAGTTAGTGGTTGGTAGGTTATCCAACATAACTCTTCAGTCAACGCTCCTTGAGAGGATCAAGGAAGCACAGGGAAAGGATTCCCAGTTAGCTGAACATAGAGAGAGTGTCCTAGCTGGAACGACCAAGGACTTCTCTATCTTTGAGATAGGTTTATTGAGATACAAAGGATGGATTTTTGTGTTCTGATTGATCCAGATATTCGATGGGAGATTCTAGATGAGTCTCACACCACTCCCTACTCTCTACACCCAGGTACTACGAAGATGTACCAAGATTTGAAAGTTTTGTACTGGTGGTCAGGCATGAAGAGGGATGTGGTAGATTATGTGGCAAGGTGCCTAACTTGTCAGCAGGTCAAGGCTGAACATCAGAGGCCAGCAAGATTATTGCAGCCTCTAGGGATTCCCAAGTGGAAATGGGAAGATATTACCATGGACTTTGTGGTTGGATTGCTGAAGACCGTGGGTCAGCATTACTCGGTGTGGGTGATTGTAGACAGGTATACTAAGTCCGCCCACTTTTTACTTGTGAGAACAACTTATACTGTGGAGCATTATGCTGAGCTTTATGTAAAGGGAATTGTTCGACTTCATGGGGCTCCGAGGTCGATAGTATCTGACAGGGACCCCACCTTCACCTCCAAGTTTTGGGAGAGCCTGCAGAAGGCAATGGGCACACAGCTACGGTTCAGTACCGCTTATCATCCTCAGACAGATGGGTAGTCTGAGAGGACGATTCAGATATTGGAGGATATGTTACGAGCCTGTGTGTTGGACTTTGGGGGATCTTGGAGTAAGTATCTCCCATTGATTGAGTTCTCGTATAACAATAGCTATCAGGTGACTATCGGAGTTGCTCCGTATGAGAAGCTATATGGGAGAAAGTGTAGATCACCGATACATTGGGATGAGACCGGTGAGAGAAGATATTTAGGTCCTGAGATGGTTCAGAGGACCAATGAGGCAATCGAGAAGATTAGAGCTTGAATGCTCGCCTCCCAGAGTCGCCAGAAGAGTTACTCAGATCTGAAACGCAGGAACATGGAGTTTCAGGTTGGTGATCATGTATTCCTCAGGGTTTCACCCCTGAGAGGAGTGAAACGATTCGGTGTTCGGGGCAAGCTGTGTCCCAGGTTTGTTGGCCCCTTCGAGGTTCTGGAACGAGTTGGAGAAGTGACTTACAAGTTAACAATGCCTCCAGCTCTATCAGGGGTTCATGACGTGTTTCATGTGTCCATGCTTTGGAAATATGTGTCGGAAATTACTCATGTGTTGAGTTATGAGAACTTGGAGTTGGATCAAGATTTGTCATACGAGGATAAGCCTGTTCAAATCCTTGATAGAAAGGATAAAGTCTTGCGGAGCAAGACCATCGCCTTGGTCAAAGTGCTGTGGAGAAACAGCAAAGTTGAAGAGGCGACGTGGGAGCTTGAGTCTGACATGCGGAAGTGGCATCCCGAGTTGTTCAGGTAATTTCGAGGATGAAATTCTTGTAAGGAGGGGATAATTGTAACACCCCAAGTAGCTAATAAGGTTTAGGACCTTGATTAGCGTGCCTGGAGGGCAATAAGTGAATTAATATGATAATATATGAATTTGAATGAATATGTGATTAGAAAGCATGTTTAGATGGTATAAATATGCATGTGGGCCTCGTTTGCATGTTAGGGGTAAATTGGTAATTTTAGCCCGCTAAGGGCATAAATGTGATAATTGTATTATGTGATTTGTACCACGTGAGTGTGGTGATATTAACGTGATGCACGTGCCGAGACGGTCCTATAGAGCTAGTTAACTTAAAAGTCACAACGGGATTTTAATACCCGGCTTGGGAGGAGCCTAGGGGTATTTTGGGAATCTCGCAAATTTGAGAATTAGAGGTTATTGGTGTTTGAGTAACCTGAGTAACTATTAGTAACTGCTGAGAGTAACAAGTTTAGATGGGAAAATGGTAGAATTGTAATATAGGTGAAAGGACAAGAGTGCCCTTGAGGTTTAGTTAGGAAGGATATTTATGGAAGGGTAGAATAGTCATTTGGCTAAGGATAGATAAGTTTCAGCTGAAGGGAAGGAAGGTTCACGTACAACACTTGGTCACATATTGGTTTATGCTGAAAATTGGAAGAAAAGGCTAGAAAGAAAGGGAAGCAAGAAGGAGGGCTGAAACTTAAGACCTAGGAGGAAATTGAAGGGGTTTGAGGCAACCAAAATCAAGTTTAAGCTAGGATTTTTCAGAGGTAAGAGTTATGCTTTGTTTTTGCTTAAATTTAGGTTTGATTTACAGAGATTAAGTGTGGGAAACCTAAAGGAAATATGGCTGGTTTTACTTGGAATTCAGTTAGAATAATCAAGAGGAAAGAGGTTGGAGGCTGCAATTGAGAAGAGTTCAAGCCAGATTCTTGATTGAGGTAAGAGTTCTAACATGTTTAAATTCTCGTATCTGATTAGGTTTAAGATTTTAGAGGCATGAATTATAGTTTTCAAGCTCTGGTTTAAGTCTTGGAAGCCATGGTTTAAGTTTCAGGAATTTGAAACTCAAGATTGGATTTTGAGTGTGGTTGTGTAATTGAGTTTGTTTTTGATGTTGGTAGGTTGTTAAAGGGTTCAATTGGGGTTTTAAATTTATTTTGGGGCTTAGGTACTTGTTTGGGTTGAATTGGAGTTGTTTTGGCTCGGGAAAAATGGATGAGAAAACCCAGAAATTTAGGTTCACGTAGGGGCGTCGCGGCCCTGTTTTTTGGTGCCGCGGCGCAGGCTTGCATCAGGATCAGGGGAGGCTTCTGGACGCCGCGGCCCTAGGCTATTTTTGACTGCCAAATATTGCATTTTTAGGGCTTTTTCCCGAGGGCTCGGGGATGGTTCCAATACATTATTTTAGGGAATTAGAGGTCCCGAGAGTACAGGATTGGTCCCGAGAAGTGGTTTTGGGATTGGTTAGTATTAAAAGTGTTTTATATGTGTTGTGACTAGGATTTTAGAGAGGCTCGTGATAGAGGACCGTGCTTATGACCTTGGTGCATCAGAAAGCTCTGGATACAGGTAAGAAAACTGTAACACCCGTAGAGCAGGGCATGGGCCCATAGTGTTGCAGGGCACGACCCTAGATTGTATTATTGCTAGGATGTAGCTTTAAATGAATTATTATATGTTTGATTATTGTTTGAGAATGATATATGTGGTTATAGCAGAATGAACGGCAAAGGGACGAGAACGGCGAAGGCCGAGAACGACAGTGGGGGCGGGAATATCACTTAGCACATAGAGTGCATGTGGTTAGGGTGATACCCCAATGCATACATGGGATATCCTTATGGTGTGGACCGAGAACCCAGGCTTTGGTAACGCTTCTGGGATGGAATGGCCGTATTTGTGTTTAAATCTTATGGGCTGTCTGATTAGATATCAGTTACCTGTTATAGTGATTGTATGATATGCATATGTTATGTGCTGTATGAGTTTTCTTGCTGGGCTTCGGCTCACGGGTGCTCTGTGTTGCAGGTAAGGGCAAAGAGAAAGTCAACCAGCCATGATTACAGAGAGTGTGGGGGCGGCGCGTACATGTTTGGCCTGCCCGACTGCTTTGGTTGGGAGCATTTTGAGAAATGGCTGTATTAAACTATGTTTTTGATAATTAGTCATCTGTAAACCTATTTTTAATTGTAAATATTTTACAAACCTCACTTTGAGATCCCGAATGTTAAACTCTTAAACTTTTAATGAAATAGAGTACTTTTAAAGATTACAAGCTAGATTCCTATTTAATCACACTTTTATTATTAAAACCTCGTCTTGCGAGCTAATTGCACATTTTAAACACACTTAGTAATGGCTCTAAGGTGGTAGGGCGTTACAACAACGGGATTTGGAACACTCCTAGAACCAACAATAAAAGTGGTGAGTATTTCTAAAGATAAGAGATGATAAAGAATAGAACTAAACCATCAAGATGAAACTTACCAAAAGGAAACCTTAAGTTCAAAGAACTTAAATACCTAACCAAGAATGGAAAACAACGAGTTAGGATTTGAGTAAAGAAAACTAAAGGAAACTAAAGAACCATACAGAAATGAACTGAAAATTAGGAATACCTTTGAATGTACTAGAACCGAACTACACCTTGATATTGAAAACACACTATTTATCTCACTTCCCAAGTGTTTATAATGCTTAAGATGATAAAGCTTTTATCCCAACCAATGTGCTTATCACTCTATAGTAACCCTAGCAGCTTGAAGGCTCTGAACACAGATTGAAGAATGAGAAAAAGGGTTGGGTACTAGGTCCTATTTTTAGAGTTCAAGGAGTGAAACTACCTCCTTTTAGTTTGAATAAAAATAATGAATATTAATTAAAAAAATATTTGAATATTCATTCAATAGATGCTGAAGACTTGGTCAAAATGTTCAGAGGCTAGTCAAGAGGTTAATGAATGAATCAAGCTCAGTTTCTACAACATTTTAAAAAAGTGGTCCTAGGGCCGATATATCGCCTGGCCCTATCTCCAGAGTGCTCGTGGTTTCGAACTTGTGAATTTGACGTGTTTGGGGGCCATGCCACGGCATAGGAGGCTTGAGCCGCAACCCTTAAGGAAATTTGGGTTTTTGGGATTTTAAGCATGGGAATTTAACCTAGGGTGCTCGAGATCGAATCTATTATCGTGCTTGGTGGATTTCGATATTCCGGAGACTAGAACCTTGTCTAGAAGCCCTTTTTACAATCATTAATTGTATCCCTTATCTTGGTTGTGGCTCGGTATAAGCTAGGGGCTCAGGAAACAGATCGTGCTCAAGAGGCATCTCGCGTAACTAGTACACTTGGTAACTAAAGGTAAGAAAACTGCACCCAGTTGTGAATTTATAATGGGACTAAGAGTTCCCTATCTTGTATGCTTTATTAAGGGTGGTATTATGCCATGTGAATAGTAGACAAATAGCCTAAGAGTGCCAGAGTTTACATTGGTGCACAGAGCGCGGCTCAGCCACTGGTAGCTGAGGACAGCTTATTATTCACTGAGCTCAGTTTAAGCGGACCAGAGTCAATGGGATGAAACAGAGGGTGTGACCTAAAGGAGTCGACCCTAATTATCATTTGATTGATTGTCTTCATTGATTGATGAATTTTTTGTGATTGATTAGTTGAGTGTTGGTTTGTTGATTCTCTGATTATGTTTGTGGATTATATGACCAACATGTTATGTTAACTATATGAACATGCACTAAAGATTATTCAACTATTATCATTGTTGCACTATAATGTTATGTTTTCTTGCTGGGCCTTGGCTCACGGGAGCTACGTGGTGCAGGTAAAGGCAAGGGCAAACTTGATCAGCCCTAAATCGGAGAGCCCTGAAGGCAGAATGTACATGAACAGCTACTCGACCGCCACGGTTGAGGGGAGACAGGAACAGGAGAACCACAAACGTCTGTTTTTCCCTTAGGGTGGCTAGAGGTTGTTTGTACTTTGGAAATTTTGTAAAATGACATTTTAAACGCTGTTCCTTTTGGGATCCCATGTGTAAAAATGTTTGGTTATAAGAAATGTATCTTTTGAGACCAAAATCTTTTAACCCTAACACATTAATGGTTTCAGTGACACATTTTTAACTAAATGCTTGATTACCAAGTCCTACACCTTTATAAGTACACAATGTAGCGGTCTTGGCTATCCAAGGAGTTACATGGGTTCTTATGCTCCTATTTACACAGGTATCCAGGTAACTTGGAGTATGATTCCTCAGGTGTCCCTCTGACATACATAAGAGCCTTTTCTCTGCATCTCCACGCCTTCTCATAGCTCATTTCGACCCCAAAATGGTGCTTCATGTCCTCCCTTATGTTGTTTGCCATGTACCGAGTACCATCGGTAGCAAATTTCCTCTTGATTAGGTGCCCAACAACCCACGGTGATGCTTGACGGTGGTCTTTATCTCGAATTTCTTGTGAGCAAGTGTGTACTTCGTTGTATACAGTAATCTCGAACATTTCAGGTCGCATTTTTTTCTTACCCCTCAATCTCCAACCACAATCAGGATCCTTGCAGGTAATGTACCACACATCAGTCCCAGATTTCTTCACCATAAACTCAAAATTATTCTTCATTGTAAATATGAATGCTTTGGTTTTCAATTCAAGCTTGTTCTGAAAGAACTTGCCAAGGTTCAATTCTCCTGAAGCTTTGCTGGTTAAGGAATGATGTTAATGTGCGGCCTCTATATCCTTTTTGGTGAACATGGGAGCACTCCATGTTCTACGATCTTCACCTAAGTCCAATGGAGAACTCCATCTAAAACTATCATCGAATCTACTTGGACCTAGACGACTACTGCTGGTCCCCGTGTTTGCCGATATTCTATTCTGCGCTCCTCAGCTACCATAAAGTATGAAATCTGTGTTGGCAAATCTGCCCCAATATCTGGCCCACCAAGATCTGTTGCATCAGCAACAGGATCATCATGGACATAAGGATCATACCATAGGGATCGTACTCCGCTGTGTCATGCAAATATGAAGGATCTCTAACTGGGATATCATCATGGACTATGTGTAACGCCCTACTACCTTAGAGCCGTTACTAAGTGAGTTTAAAACGGAAATTGTGCATTTAATTGACTAAAAGTGGTTTCTAAAACCAAAAGTGTGATTAAACCAGAGTTTCAGGCTGTACTCTTTTTTAAAATGTTTAACTTCATTGAAAGCGTTAAGTATAAAACATCTGGGATCCCAAATAAGGTTTACAAAATGTTTACAACTCAAAAATAGATTTACACCAGGTTATCTTTCAAAAGAATGGATCAATACAGCCATTTACAAAATGCCCCCAACCAAAGCAGTCGGGCAGGCCGAACATGTACGCGCCGCCCCCACGCTCTCCATACTCATGGCCGGTTGACTAACTCCTTGCTTTTACCTGCCACACGGAGCACCCGTGAGCCGAAGCCCAGCAAGAAAACCCAAATAGCACATAACATATGCAAATAATATCACTGGCATAATTCACTGATAAATAGGAAATCATTTATTAAACAAGCACGGCCATGCCGCCCCAGAGGCCTTACCAAAGCTTGGGGTCTCGGTCATTACCGTAGGATAACCCATGTATCCCTTGGGTCCCACCCGGGCTATAGCATCCCATTTGCTGAGCGTTACTTCCGGCCCCGCTGCCGTACCCGGCCTACGCCGCTCTCGGCCTTAGCCGTTCATTCCATTACAATCACACATATAATACATTCAGAAATAACCATCCAAGCATACAATAATTTATCTAAGATTACACATTCGCACACAATACAATCTAGGGTCGTGCCCTACAATCACACAATGGGCCCATGCCCTATTCTCGAGTGTTACGGTTTTCTTACCTGTATCCCTTGCTTTCCGATGCACCACGGTCACGAGCACGGTCCACTAGCACGAGCCTCCCCGAAATCCTAGTCACAACACACATGAAACACTTTTAATACTAACCGAGCCCAAAACCACTTCCCGGGACCAATCCCGTACTCCCGGGACCTCTAAAACCTTAAAACAACACCCCGGAGACATCCCCCGAACCCCCGGAGCTAAGGCCTAAAATTGCCAAAAAAGCTATCCTGAAAATGGCCTTGTGCCGCGGCACCCAGCAGTCAGGGACTCCACGCCGCGGCACACAAAAACCGTGCCGCAGCACGCCTTCGCAACCCAGAATTCTGGGTTTTTCCTTCGCGTTTTCCCGAGCTTCAACCTCTCCAAATCACCCCAAACCAATACCAAAACCCCAAAACTCAAATCCAAACTTCATATGAACAATCTATCAACCTATAGACACTAGAATCAAGATCAAAACATCAACACACCCAAGATCCACACCTTTGATCTCCAATTCGGCAACTCAAACCAAAACCCATGAAAATCTTAACTCAAGCATTAAATTCCTCAAATCAACACAGAAAACAAACTTAAACATGCATAAGGTCCTTACCTCAAGAGTAGAATCCACCCTAAAAGTTTCCTTGATCTCCTCCCAAGCTCCCACTTCAGCCCCTTCTACACCTCTTCTTCTTTCTTCTTCTTGCCCTAGCCTTTCTCTCCTCTTCTTTTCCTTCTCTTCTAATTTTATCAAAGCCTCAAGTGACCCAATGCCCAAACCGTACACCCCATATACCCAGCTGAAACTTGTCTATTTGCCTTGCCAAAAGACAAATTTACCCCTTCCTAATAATCCCTCCTAACTAACCTTCAAGGGCACTTAAGTCTTTACACTTCTATTTCAATTCTATCACTTTTTATCTTAAAACTTGTTACCCAAAGCAGTTACTAACGGTTACCCAGGTTACCCAATAACAAATAACTAACCACTCATCCTCAACTCAACTTATAAGATTCCCGAAGTACTCCCAGGCTCCTCCCGAGCCGGGTACAACATCCCGTTGTGACTTTTAGACTAAATGGCTCACTAGGACCGTCTCGATGCGTGCATCCTGATAAAAACACCACCTCACATGGCACAACTCACATAGTACAATTATCACAGTTATGCCCTATCATGGCCAAATTACAATCATGCTCATTCTAAGACAATCAGGTCTACATGCATACTAATTCACATAGTCATGCATCTCAAATAATCAATTAGTCATATAACGTGCATTAAATGATAATCATGCATAAAACTCAATAGAAACACACACCAAATCCCATCATGCCCTCCAGGCACACTACTCCAGGCCCTTAAGCCTTAATACTGAATTTGGGGTCGTTACAACTATCCCCTCCTCATGAAAATTTCGTCCTCGAAATTTACCTGAACAACTCGGGATACCGCTCCCGCATATCCGACTTCAGTTCCCATGTCGCCTCTTCGACCTTGCTATTCCTCCACATTATTTTAACCAAGGCGATGGTCTTGCTCCTCAAGACTTTGTCCTTTCTGTCAAGGATCTGAACAGGCTTTTCTTCATATGATAAATCCCAGTCCAACTCCAAGTTCTCATAGCTCAACACATGAGTAGTGTCCGATACATACTTCCGGAGCATGGATACATGAAACACGTCATGAACCCCTGATAGAGCTGGAGGCATTGCTAACCTGTAAGCCACCTCCCCAACTCGTTCCAGAACCTCAAATGGACCAACAAACCTGGGACTCAGCTTGCCCCGAACGCCAAATCGTTTTCCTCCTCTCAGGGGTGAAACCTTGAGGAATACATGATCACCAACCCGAAATTCCACGCTCCTGCGTTTCTGATCTGAATAACTCTTCTGGCGACTCTGGGAGGCGAGCTTACGAGCTCTAATCTTCTTAAGTGCCTCATTGGTCCTCTGAACCATCTCAGGACCCAAATACCTTCTCTCACCTGCCTCATCCCAGTGAATCGGTGATCTGCACTTTCTTCCATACAACATCTCATACGGAGCCACTCCGATCGTCGCCTGATAACTGTTATTGTACGAGAACTCAATCAGAGGGAGATACCTACTCCAAGATCCCTCGAAATCCAACACATAAGCTCGTAACATGTCCTCCAGTATCTGAATTGTCCTCTCAGACTGTCCATCCGTCTGAGGATGATAAGCGGTACTGAACCGGAGCTGCGTGCCCATAGCCTTCTGCAGGCTCTTCCAAAACTTGGAAGTGAAAGTGGGGTCTCTGTCGGATACTATCGACCTCGGAGCCCCATGAAGTCGAACAATCTCCTTTACATAAAGCTCTGCATACTGATCCACAGTATAAGTCGTCTTCACAGGTAAGAAGTGGGCGGACTTCGTATTCCTGTCCACAATCACCCACACCGAGTCATGCTGACCCACGGTCTTTGGCAATCCTACCACAAAGTCCATGGCAATATCTTCCCATTTCCACTCGGGAATCCCTAGAGGCTGTAATAATCCTGGTGGCCTCTGATGTTCTTCCTTAATCTGCTGACAGGTTAAGCATCTAGCCACATAGTCCACCACGTCCCTCTTCATGCCTGACCACCAATACAAAACCTTCAGGTCATGGTACATCTTCGTAGAACCTGGGTGCAAAGAGTAGGGAGTGGTATGAGACTCGTCCAGAATCTCTCGCCGAATAACTGGATCAATCGGAACACAAATCCGTCCTTTGTACTTCATTAGGCCCATCTCAGAGATAGAGAAGTCCTTGACTGCTCCAGTTAGGACATTCTCTCTACGTTCAACTAACTGGGGATCCATTCCCTGTGCTTCCTTAATCCTCTCAAGGAGCGTTGACTGAAGAGTAATGTTGGCTAACCTACCAACCACTAACTCTATACCTGCTCTAGTCATCTCTCCAGCTAATCTGTCAGATATCTGCCTCGAACTATATAGCTGCCCTGGGCCCCTCCGGCTCAATGCATCAACCACTGCATTGGCCTTCCCAGGATGGTACAGGATATCACAATCGTAATCCTCTACCAGCTCTAGCCACCGTCTCTGGCGCATATTCAAGTCCTTCTGGGTAAAGAAATACTTTAGACTTTTGTGATGAGTGTATATCTCGCACCTTTCTCCATACAGATAGTGTCTCCAAACCTTAAGTGCGAATACCACTGCCGCTAACTCCAGGTCGTGCGTGGGATATCTCTGCTCGTACTCCTTTAATTGCCTTGATGCGTACGCTATCACTTTCCCAGCCTGCATCAACACGCATCCCAGACCCTGTCTAGAAGTGTCACAGTAGACCACAAACTTCTCATCATTTGTTGGCAGGCTCAGCACTGGTGCAGTAATCAACCGTCGCTTTAACTCTTTAAAGCTGTTCTCGCATCGATCTGTCGACACATACTTGTTCTTCTTCCTTGTCAATTCTGTCAACGGAGTAGCAATTCTGGAGAACCCCTCTACAAACCTTCGGTAGTAACCTGCTAGTCCAAGGAAACTTCTAACTTCAGGAACACTGCTGGGTCTAGGCCAATCTCTCACTGCTTCCGTCTTGCTTGGGTCGACCAGTAACCCATCCTTACTAATAATATGGCCTAGGAATGAAACTTGCGATAACCAGAACTCGCACTTGCTAAACTTGGCATATAGCTTATGCTCTCTTAACCGCTGCAACACTAGACGCAGATGATGCTCATGCTCTGTCTCTGACTCGGAGTATACTAGGATATCGTCAATAAATACAATCACGAACTTATCCAGGTAATCCTTGAAAATTCTATTCATCAAATTCATAAATGCCGCCGGGGCATTGGTTAACCCAAAGGACATAACCAGAAATTCATAATGCCCATACCGCGTCCGAAAAGCAGTCTTTGGTACGTCCTCCTCTTTGATCCTCAACTGATAGTAGCCTGATCGGAGATCAATCTTCGAAAACACTGTACTCCCTTGAAGCTGATCAAATAAATCGTCGATCCTAGGCAATGGATACTTGTTCTTGATGGTCAACTTATTCAACTCCCTGTAGTCTATGCACATCCGGAGCGATCCATCCTTTTTCTTAACAAATAAAACTGGAGCACCCCAAGGCGAGAAACTTGGTCTGACAAACCCCAAATCAAGTAGTTCCTGCAACTGAATCTTCAACTCCTTTAATTCTGCCGGAGCCATTCTATAAGGTGCCTTGGATACTGGCTCTGCTCCCGGAGCCAACTCTATGCCAAACTCAATCTCCCGCTGTGGCGGCAATCCCGGCAGATCTGATGGAAACAAGTCTGGAAACTCACAGACCACTCTAGTTTCATTCGGTCCCACTGTCGCCACCTTAGAGGAATCCACTATACTCGCTAGGAATCCTATGCAACCCTCCTGCATCAGGTCTCTAGCCTTTAGTGCCGAGATCACAGGCACCCGCGGTCCATCCACCGATCCCACGAACACAAAGGGTGCCTCGCCCTCCGGTTCAAAGGTCACCATTCGTCGCCTACAATCAATTGTTGCTCCATACCGCGTCAACCAATCCATCCCTAGTATTATGTCAAAATCGTCCATATCTAGTTCAATTAGGTCAACAAACAATTCTCTACCGTCTACCACTACTGGTAAGGCTCTAACCCACCTCCTAGAGACTACCAGCTCTCCTGTAGGCGATATAGTCTGAAAACCCCTAGCATACAAAATACTAGGTCTACAAAGCTGATCAATCACCCTAGCAGCAACAAATGAGTGCGTAGCACCAGAATCAATCAATGCAGTAAACAAGGATCCAGCGCTAAAAATCTGACCTGTGACCACTGAAGGACTGGCCTCAGCCTCAGTCTGAGTCAAGGTGAAAACCCTAGCAGGTGCGAGGCTGTCTCCCTGCCTAGGCTCCTCCTTCTTAGCCTGCGGGAAATCTTTCTTCAAGTGACTGGTGCTCCCACAAACAAAGCATGCCCTGGTCCGGCACTTGCCCTGATGGCGTCGCCTGCATCGAGGACACATCGGAAGGCTTCTCCAGCTGTCATTTCCGCCCTGGCGGCCACCCACAGAACTGCGAACCCTCCGGTCAGAACCATAAGGAGAAAATGAGTCTGGTACTCTCCTCTTCTGCTCACTGGGGCCACTTCCCAGACTAGGCCCAGAAGAAGAAGGCACTACTCTCCTGGTATCACGCCTAGCAGCGCCATCCTTCCAGATCTGATCCTCAGCCCTCTCAGCAGTGAGGGCCTTGTCTACCACTTGTGCATAGGTAGACTCTGGAGTCATTGTGATACTCACGTCACGGGCGATCATTACATTTAATCCCCGTATAAATCTGTCCCTTCTGGCCGCATCAGTGGGCACTAGCTCTGGCGCAAACTTCGCCAATCTGTCGAATACCAGGGCATACTCGGTGACGGATAACCTGCACTGAGTCAGGTTGTTGAACTCATCCGCCTTCGCAGCTCGAATGGCTACGCTGTAGTATTTCTCGTTAAAAATGCTCTTGAATTCTTCCCAAGTCATAGTTGCAGTATCCCTTCGCTGCCCAACCACCTCCCACCAAATACGTGCATCATTTCTAAGCATGTAACTGGCACAATCAACCCTATCCCTTCCTTCAACCCTCATGAAGGTAGGGGGTTGCTGTTTTCTAAATCTTTCATACAGAGGTTCCAACCTGTTCCCAGTCACAGGTTGAACCGGAGCTGGTACCACACCAGGCGGTGGTGGTATCACAGTGGCTGGTGGAGGAGCTGGTTGCCTCAACTGACTAAGCTCTTCCTCTGTTTTCTTCAACCTAGCCTCCATCTCTGCAAAAATCTGTTGCCAGTTCTGAGGAGCAGGTGGAGGGTCCTGCCCCTGGTTATCATCCTCGGCCTGAATGCCGCGGAGTCTCGATGATTGACGAGGCATTGCAACTAAATGCCTGCAATCAGTGACACCGCTCATTAGGCATGATAACAAGGACCAATTTCCACCTCTCAATCTCAACAACAACCAAGATCAATCGACCAAAATGACACACAAATATCATGCAGCATACAACGGGCCTTGCCCTGGCATCATGCATATGTTATTTCAATCATCATGCTCATAATAATTTAGGCAGGCACACAAAGCATTAAACACATATTCATGAATATATCAATCGACCATACCAAACCACCCTGAGTCGAGCTTTTCAATGGCAGCGTGCGTACATGTTCGGTCAATCTCCAGAACCAATAAACCTTGGCTCACTCTGATACCAAGTTGTAACGCCCTACTACCTTAGAGCCATTACTAAGTGAGTTTAAAATGGAAACTGTGCATTTAATTGGCTCAAAGTGGTTTCTAAAACCAAATGTGTGATTAAACCAGAGTTTAAGGCTATACTCTTTTTTAAAATGTTTAACTTCATTGAAAGCGTTAAGTATAAAACATCTGGGATCCCAAATAAGGTTTAAAAAATGTTTACAACTCAAAAATAGATTTACACCAGGTTATCTTTCAAAAGAATGGATCAATACAGCCATTTACAAAATGCCCCCAACCAAAGCAGTCCGGCAGGCCGAACATGTACGCGCCACCACCACGCTCTCCATACTCATGGCCGGTTGACTGACTCCTTGCTTTTACCTGCCACACGAAGAACCTGTGAGCTGAAGCCCAGCAAGAAAACCCAAATAGCACATAACATATGCAAATAATATCACTGGCATAATTCACTGATAAATAGGAAATCATTTATTAAACAAGCACGGCCATGCCGCCCCAGAGGCCTTACCAAAGCTTGGGGTCTCGGTCATTACCGTAGGATAACCCATGTATCCCTTGGGTCCCACCCTGGCTATAGCATCCCATGTGCTGAGCGTTACTTCCGGCCCCGCTGCCATACCCGGCCTACGCCGCTCTCGGCCTTAGCCGTTCATTCCATTACAATCACACATATAATACATTCAGAAATAACCATCCAAGCATACAATAATTTATCTAAGATTACACATTCGCACACAATACAATCTAGGGTCGTGCCCTACAATCACACAATGGGCCCATGCCCTATTCTCGAGTGTTACGGTTTTCTTACCTGTATCCCTTGCTTTCCGATGCACCACGGTCACGAGCACGGTCCACTAGCACGAGCCTCCCCGAAATCCTAGTCACAACACACATGAAACACTTTTAATACTAACCAAGCCCAAAACCACTTCCCGGGACCAATCCCGTACTCCCGAGACCTCTAAAACCTTAAAACAACACCCCGGAGACATCCCCCGAACCCCCGGAGCTAAGGCCTAAAATTGCCAAAAAAGCTATCCTGAAAATGGCCTTGTGCCGCGGCACCCAGCAGTCAGGGACTCCACGCCGCGGCACACAAAAACCGTGCCGCAGCACGCCTTCGCAACCCAGAATTCTGGGTTTTTCCTTCGCGTTTTCCCGAGCTTCAACCTCTCCAAATCACCCCAAACCAATACCAAAACCCCAAAACTCAAATCCAAACTTCATATGAACAATCTATCAACCTATAGACACTAGAATCAAGATCAAAACATCAACACACCCAAGATCCACACCTTTGATCTCCAATTCAGCAACTCAAACCAAAACCCATGAAAATCTTAACTCAAGCATTAAATTCCTCAAATCAACACAGAAAACAAACTTAAACATGCATAAGGTCCTTACCTCAAGAGTAGAATCCACCCTAAAAGTTTCCTTGATCTCCTCCCAAGCTCCCACTTCAGCCCCTTCTACACCTCTTCTTCTTTCTTCTTCTTGCCCTAGCCTTTCTCTCCTCTTCTTTTCCTTCTCTTCTAATTTTATCAAAGCCTCAAGTGACCCAATGCCCAAACCGTACACCCCATATACCCAGCTGAAACTTGTCTATTTGCCTTGCCAAAAGAACAATTTACCCCTTCCTAATAATCCCTCCTAACTAACCTTCAAGGGCACTTAAGTCTTTACACTTCTATTTCAATTCTATCACTTTTTATCTTAAAACTTGTTACCCAAAGCAGTTACTAACGGTTACCCAGGTTACCCAATAACCAATAACTAACCACTCATCCTCAACTCAACTTATAAGATTCCCGAAGTACCCCCAGGCTCCTCCCGAGCCGGGTACAACATCCCGTTGTGACTTTTAGACTAAATGGCTCACTAGGACCGTCTCGATGCGTGCATCCTGATAAAAACACCACCTCACATGGCACAACTCACATAGTACAATTATCACAGTTATGCCCTATCATGGCCAGATTACAATCATGCTCATTCTAAGACAATCAGGTCTACATGCATACTAATTCACATAGTCATGCATCTCAAATAATCAATTAGTCATATAACGTGCATTAAATGATAATCATGCATAAAACTCAATAGAAACACACACGAAATCCCATCATGCCCTCCAGGCACATTACTCCAGGCCCTTAAGCCTTAATACTGAATTTGGGGTCGTTACACTATGACATCTGGATTTGTCTCGGGAACAAATGGTATAACCTCAGTTTGAGTTCCTTTGAAACCATGACATGGAGGAGAATTGTTCTCTTCAAATCAAACTTCTTTATTAATGATGGGAGAGGCTGATGCATTTCTTATACCTCCCTTCTTAATCAATGTCACACATAAAGGAATCAACTTCTCTACAGATTTCAATGCTAACCCAATAAATGCGCGCACATGCCTATCATTTTTTATAACGATAGGTTTGACGGATTGTGATAGGCATGTGTATGGGACTTCAATTTTCAAGTCATGCACACATTTATCCACTTCAAGCTCATCATACAGAATGTCAAGCAGTTGCTCATACGTCACACCCTTCTCCAAAGGCAAAACTTGATTTTCAGCATCCTGGAAAATCCAATCCTTATTTTCCAATTCCCAAATACCATTGAATGCAACAAATATGGAAACAGATGAATCTGTATCAAAAAGACAAAAAAATAGGTCAAAGATTAAAACTATAACATCAAACACTAAAAAAATTGATTCATATTGAGGTCAAACTATCAAACTATCGAGGTCAACCCATCGAGTCCAATCTAGTTCAATTGAGGCATACACTACATAAATTATGTTTTATGCCTCAATCTAGGTCCATCGAGGACCATCGAGGTACCCATCGAAGACCATCAAGTCTCATCGAGGTAGCCATTTCCCCCCTGATGTGAGGATTTTATCGAGGTCCATCGAGGACCATCGAGTCTCATCGAAGCATATCGAGGTAGAAAAATAATATAAACATATGAGGGTTTATCAAGGTCCATCGAGGACCATTGAGTCCTATTGAGGCAGACAAAAACCCAGAAAAAAAAACCAAGAAAGGAACGAAAATCCATTCCGACAGTGAAAAATTACAATAAAGCATGAAGGCATACACAGATCTGTTCGAAATAGCAAAATCAATGTTGATAAAAAAGTTTCCTCATTACGTATAACAAATATATACTTACCTATACGATTTTTATCCGAAATCCAAACCGAAGTCCTTGCTTTGAAAGGATTCACAACTTGCCCTGAAATCCAAGCTTGAAAATTTGTATAGATTAAGCTGCCTTTTTTTTTTGTGTACGAGAGTTTGAGAGATAGAGAGGGAAAACGTGAGAGATAGAGAGGAAGACGACAACGGGAGAAAAAGAGAGGGAAATTTATGATAGGGGCATTTTTGGGAATCCAAAATATACTAGAATAAAAATGTGATGTTATTTTAGCTTGGTATAATTTTATTATACTGTACCATTTAAAGCATCACTAGTCAAATTTCCCTTTTAAAATATCAAAATTTATATTAATATAATTATTAAATATCTAGTCTTGTATTAAATATTATTATAATAATAATATTTACACTCATATTATATATAATTATTAAATATCTAGTTTTGTATTATAGATTATTATAATTAGAAAAAAATTAGGATTATATATTATATATTATTATCATAATATTATTTTATAATATTTAAATTTATATTAATATAATTATTAAATATCTAGTCTTGTAATATATATTATTATTCTTGTCTATGTTTTTACCCAAGAACACGTGATCACCCAAGTATGACACGTGTCTCTTTTTTATGAGGCAATGCCCAAAGGATATGACTTGAGGAGGTAAGTCCGATAGTTGGAGGTCAACCTCCTTGGATAATGAGAGGGCGTCGAAATCTCTCTTGGCCCATGCCCCGAGAGCTATGAATGTCTTCATAAGGTTACATCTCGGGGATGCTTGGTAGTCCACGTTTTTTCCTGGCCGTCAGTTATATTCCGCGCCGTGGACATAGTCCTCAGAATCTCAAGGATAGGCCCGGTGTCAGCCAATGCGAACTAGCTGCCTCAAAGGAAGACCTAACAACCTTTTTTGGCCGATTTTCCAACAGTGTTGTCGATGGTACGACTCGACAACTCACACTCCCACTACGCCATCTGACACGGAAGTAAGTACAGCATGCCCTGATAGTCCCAGGGGCATGTTCCCCATAAAGTGGTTATCTTTCTGTAGTGGGCCCCGCAAATCTTGCTTAGGTCGTGGTCTCTATTCAATGCAGCCCAATGCATTGAAGTGTATTAATTACTGATTGTAACAACCCGAAATTGCTAATAAGGCTTAAGGGCCTTGATTAGCGTGCCAGGAGGGCATAATTGGTTTATGTATGATTTAAATGATTTAATGCATGATTATGTGATGAGCATGCTTAGATGCGTGATTATGAGAATTAGTATGCATGTAGGCCCTGTGTAGAATATTAGGGCATATTTATAATTTTTGCCCGTTGAGGGTATAAATGTGATAAATTGTGGAGACCACATTATTATGTGGATATGTTTGTAGTATGCGACTTGAGGCGGTCCTAGGGAGCTAGTTAGCGGGAAAGTCACAACGGTTGCCAATACTTGGCTCGGGTCGAGTTAAGGGGTATTTTGGGTATTAGATGGTTGTCTAGGTTATCAGGTTATGAAATTAAATATTTGGAGATATATTTGAGGATAGGAAGCCTAGGTGAGAATACTGGGGAATTTTACCATTTTTTCCCTCGGGAACGTTTTGGTACCCCGAGCCTCGGGATTGACTTAATTAACTAAAGTTAGACCAAGTAAAGTTGAGAAAATGGTAGAAGAAACCTAAACCGACCCTCTCTTTCTCTCAGTTTTTTCACTCTTCTTTCCTCTCTTTTTCGCTCAAGGGAAACCATTGGAACTTAAGGAAATTCAGCTGGAAATTCAGTGAATTGAGCTGAAGTTTTGGAAGATTAATTTAGTATTTAGCTAAGGAGTTCAACCAGGATTGAGGTAAGACTTGAATCACACTCTTGGTTATTTAAATTCTGTGGTTTTGATTAAGTTCTAAAAGGTTTTTGAGTTTTGAAATTGAATACTGAATTGAAGCTAGGAACTTGGGAGTTAGCTCAGAAATTTCTTGGAGAATTGGTGCTTTAGTGGAGGTAAGCTCGAATTTATGATCTAATGTCTAAATTTTGGTGTTTTCTTGAGTGGTTTTGATGTTTTTAAGCTTTTGGGTTTTAGAGATTGAAGTGGGATTTTGATGAGTTTCTAGGCTAAGTTTTTGCTGGATTATGTTGCTGGAAACATGTTAGAAGTTTTGTGATAATTGAGTTGTGAAATTGGGATGGTTTTGGGTCGTTTTGAGTGAGGTTTCAATGTTGAAAATGGTAGTTTTTCTGGGTTTGAGGGGCTGGGCCGCAGCTCTGTTCTAGAGTGTCGCGGCCCTACGGAGCAAGGAAGAGCCAGGAAGGCTTTGAGGTAAGGGAGCACCGCGGCGCCACAGGGGTAGGGCCGCGTCATGTGTCTGTGTTAAGGGAGGCCTAGCCTCTGTTTTAGGGGGCGAGCCGCGGCATGGGTCTTAAGGGTCGCAGCCCTTAGGGGCACTTTTGGCCTTTTGGAGGTTTTAAGTGCGGGAACCTTGTCTAGGATGCTCGGGATCGATTCTACTACCTTGTTTGGTGTAATTCGATGTCCCTGAAGCTAGAACTTTAATTGGAAATCTTTTTACAATTGTTAATGGAATCCCTTGTCTTGGTTGTGACTATGTAAAAGCTAGGGCTCGGGAAACGGATTACGCTCGAAGGGCATTTCTTGTGATCTGAACACTTGGAAATTAAAGTTAAGAAAACTGCACCCGGTTGTATGTTTATAAGGGACTAAGGGTTCCCTATTCTTGTATGTGTTATGAAAGTTGGTATTATGTCATGAGAATAGTAAACCAATGACCTAAGAGTACCGGGGTTTACATTTGCACACAGGGTGGGGCTCAGCCACTGGTAGCTGAGGACAGCTTAATATTGATTAAGCTTGGTTTAAGCGAACCAGAGTCAGTGGGGTAAACAGAGGGTGCAACCTAAGGGCGTCGACCTCATTTATTGTGTAATATGATTGTTATTGTTAACTGTTGAATATGAATTTCTGAATGGCTAGGCAGTAGCTTATGGATTCATGATCATGTCTGTGACTTATGTGATTATCAGGAACTATTAAGTGTTTAAACATGCTTTAAGAGTTATATGATTATTATCAGTGCTTGTGCTATGATGTCATGTTTTCTTGCTGGGCCTTGGCTCACGGGTGCTACGTGGTGCAGGTAAAGGCAAGGGTAAGCTTGACCATCCCTGATTGGAGAGCTTTGAAGGCAGAATGTACATGACTAGCTGCTCAGCCGCCACGGTTGAGGAAGGGACAGGAACAGGAGGATCATAAATGCCTATTTTGCCCTTAGAGTGGCAAACAGTGGTTTATACCTTGAAATTTTGTAAACTGACTTTCAAATGTTGTTTCTTTTGGGATCCCTTGTACAAAAATGTTTAATTTTATGAAATGTGTCTTTTATGACAAAAACCTTTTTAAACCCTAGTTCATGAGCTGCGTTAATGACACATTTTCAACTTAATGACTTGATTAGCAAGTCCTGCACCTTTATAAATATACAGTGTAATAGTCTTGGCTATCTAGGGCGTTACACTGATGATTAACAGTAATGACTCCAGCCTTTATAAATAGGGTTGGGAGTCTCATTGTAAAGGGTCGGTCTTCAATAGAGAGAAAACTACTTGTACTCAGAGCAATCTAAACACTCCCTGAGAATACACCATTGAAACTTGCAATCCTCTTAATACTAGAGACTCGTGGACTAAGGATCTTTTATAACCTGAACCACGTAAAAATCCTTGTGTTCATACAATTTATTTATTTAATCTCTCTTATGAAGGTTGATAGCGAAAAAGGCACTCAACAATTATAATAATGATATTTTATAACAATTGAATTTGCATTAATATAATTATTAAATATGTAGTCTTATATTAATTATTTTTATAATATTTAAATTTATATTATACTAATTATTAAATATCTATTTTTAATTAGTTTTAAATATACATTCTGTTAAATATTTAGAATATTCTGTTAAAGTTAACAAAAAAAAAAACCATTAACACAAAGAATTTTCATTATCTACACACAATTTTTATATAAAGAGATAAAGATATGGTGCAGTCTAGTTTTAAAATTAATTATTTTTTTCTAATTTCCTTTTTGCAAAAATACCAATGAATTTCCAAAAAAAAAATTCTAAATTAAAATTATGAATTTAGAAAGTTTATTTGATAAAATTAAAAAATTTTAATTTAAAGAAATTTAAGCCAACAAAAAGTTATATATAAATATATATTGTTTAATTAATTTCTTGAACAATTAAACTAAGTAATTCCTCATTAAAAAAAGCTAGACATTACAATAAGAAATTATGCATATTTATGCTAAACACGCTATATGAAAAAATAAATAATTAATAATAAAAAGAGAAAAAATTAAATTTAAGCACATAAATATGTTTCAATTATAGTTTTGAAAACATATATATTTAATAAAGTTATATTTAAATAGTTTAATATGCGAGGAGAAATTATTATGACTCATTGATTACTTTTTAATTTTTTATAAAATTTATTACCATATTTAGATAACTTTAAAATTAACGGTATTAGAAAAAAAAAAGTATTAAATCTAATGAAAATAAACTAATTTTTGTTAAGCTCACATTTATAATATATAAAAATATATATGTATAAACAAATAAATTAAATTGTGAACTTTAATATGAGTTTAGACACATATGGTATATATAGCTATATAGGTAGTAACTATTAAGAGTGTACCTATATATATATATATCTATATAAAAAGTGTGTATATAACTGAAATTCTTAGTTTTAATGGTTTTCTATATTTTCTTCGTTAACTTTAACGAAATATTTCTTCTATTTAACAGAATATTCTTATATTTAACGGTAGATTGCAAACATGACTTAAACTTAAATAAAATTTAATAAATAATTAATTACAAAATCAAAATAACATATTTTTGAGATATTTTACAATGATAATTATTTAAAAATAATAAAATCATATATTTAATAACTTAAATAACATATAATTAAACGTAAACTTAATATTATATTAAATATATAATATATAATATTTTGTTGTCACTGCCAAATTAAAAATTTAGGACAAACATAAACTTAAAAATAAATAATTAATTAATTAAAATAAAATATTTTTAAGGTATTTTATGATAATTTATATAATTAAATCATATTTATTTGAAAATAATAAATGCATACATATAATTTTTTTATCTTATAAATTTGTGTGATATTTGATTTTTTATCATGTGATTGAAGCTCTTTTTCTTCATCAAATTCACTAATGGACATTGTGAGTTACATTAGAAACTAAAAAATATTTGATGCATGTATATTACTGAACACACTATGATTTTTCTATTCTTATTTTATTTATATTATTAATTTCTTTTTAAATATTATCGTATTTTATATATATATATATCATGTAGCCATGTAAATATATATCTATGTAAACGTTGTGTTTTGATATCATATACGTAGAGATTAATAATACAAATATTTATATATACTATAGAACTATAATTAATTCTATTATATATATATATATTTAAAAAAACAGTGAACCAGATTTTTTTTTAAATTATAAACAATGTTTACAACTTTAAAACTAAGCAAACGTGCATAGCACGTTGCTTCCACCTTATATATATATATATATATCTTCTATATAATAAGTATGTAGATAACCGAAATTCTTCGTTTCAACGGTTTTTTATTTTATTTTTCCATTAACATTAACAAAAAATTCTTATATTTAACAGAATATTCTTATATTTAACGATAGATTGTAAACATAACTTAAACTTAAATAAAATTAAATAAATAAATAATTAAACAAATTAAAATAGCATATTTTTGAGATATTTTACAATAATGATCATTTAAAAATAATAAAACCATATATTTTATAACTTAAATCAAATTTAGTTAATTAAAACAAATATAAATATAAACAAAAATAAATTAATTAATTAATTAAAAAAATGATATTGTTAAGATATTTTATGATAATATAAATAAATCATATTTATTTAAAAATAATAAAAGCATACACCATTTTTTTTTATTTTAAAAATTTGTGTGATATAGTTTGTTTTTTTATGTGATTTGAGCCACTGCAAGAAAAAATGCTTTTAATAACACCAAAAATGAATTATCAAAACATACCATAGCACTTTTGATGTGTTCAGACCGGCTATGTTATCGTAGGTCATGGTACTTTACATAATACTTTATCATTGTTATACAGATGTGTTATTATACTGTCAACGATAACACACTTTCTGTGTTATTTTAATAAATAGATAAGTGTTTAGTTATATTATTTATAGTTGATTATATAACACATTTCAATACTTATAAATTTGTGTTATACTACACTTTAGTATAACACATTTTTTGTATTATACTACACTGTAGGATAACACATTATTTGTGTTATATAATGAAGTTTGCATAACAAAATTCTTTACATAAAAAGTGTTATTGTAATAGATATTATAACACAATTTTCGTATTATTTTAATATTTAGATAAGTTTAAATTCTCATTATATATTCATTTATATAACACTAATTTATTCTATTATATTTTAATTTTTTTTATATAATTAAAATTAGCTTTCGAATATATACTAGCATCATCAAAAGAACTTGACTTTCAAATAACAAAAAGTAAAAACATTCAACATTGTATTAACAATCCACAAATTAGTTTAAAACATTCAACACTGTCATGAACAACAAAATGTTCTTTAAGTATTCAAGTAGTATGAAATATTCAATATATTGAAAAGTTACTACTTTCAGCACAAAATATTCTCCCCTGACAGTGCATGTACGCCTAAGCTCCTAGTATTTGCCAAATTAAAAAACAACAGTTGCAATGACTATACAGTTGCAAAGAATGGGTAGTAATCCGAGACACATTACATATATTAGCCACGTCCTCGACAGATTCCATGTCTCATGCCACCAAAACGTGAACTGAGACAACAAAACTCCACTGTCGAGAGAAGCAACACAATGAAAAGCTTTATTGTTATGTTAACCTCTGTAGTTGATGGCTTGAAGTCACACAGTACCCGAAGGCCAGAACCTGATGTTTTCAACAAATGTATGCAAACAGATAAGTTGAGGCTTTTACGTGCAGATCTCAAAAGAATCAGAAAGTAATATGTCTCAAATGAACCAGTAGCAAAATACACCAAAGCCAATAACAAAATACATATTCTATGCCATTGAACCAGTAGCAAAATGCACCAAAGATGTTAAAGAAAAAAAAATAAAAAAACTGTCAAAATGCACCAAATGACAAGGAAATCTCAAAATACGGACACAAAAACATGTTTAAAACTATTTCTAAATCATGCATACTTATAGTTACTTCAAGGATAGTTCAATTATGTTTACATCAGAAGTTGCCTAGTCTTTAGTAGAAATATCACCCAAAAATGTTTCTCTCATTAAATTAATCAAAGAGTTTCAAGGCAAACGAATGAAACAGACACAAAAACAAAGCAAGTTATAGACAAAATTATGGACTGTCCAATACGCAAAAATAGAACTTATATATATATATATATATGAGACTGAAGGGTATTCGAAAATCATAAAAGGTTGTAGCATATTCAACAGTTATAAATAATACCCTTTTATTAACTAGTCTATTCACCTAATCTTATGCAAGCAAGTTTCACAAGACTAAATCTTGCAGGTTGGTATATGTAGGCAAGACCATCATGGATTTTTTTAAATAACAAATTACCAATTACCACTATATAGTAGGCAAGACCTTTCAATTCTACACCAATATTGAAGAACATAATTTTATCAACTATACTATAAATGAGAATTGGTATATGTATATTAACATTCTGATTTCTTCATATGCACATAAAACTACAAAACATTGAAAAGTTGCCATGCTAAAAAATTTTTAGTTCTTGCACTCAAATCACACATGATGAACAAACTCCAACAACAATCAGTATAACCTTATTAATTTTCAATTCTGGTTGTATAAACCTGAAACAAAGATCTCTTAACTTGGTGTTTCCAACTAAAAAGTGAATCAACTACTAGAGAAATATTCCCTCCTTGATATCTCACAACAGAATCCTCAACTTTGACAAGTCATCGAAATTACTGCTAAAGAACTTTTTAATAACAACTTCATTTTCATTTTCAAGAATGTTAGACAAAATAATATAGTAAGCACTTCTCATAATCATGCATTATGAAAACTTATATTTGTTGTAGTGAGTCCAACATAATCAAATCCCAACAAACAATAAACTATGTTCTCATCATAAAAAAAAAAACAAAATAAAGTATGTCAAAATGATTTTTATATTGTTTTTTCTTTATAGTTTTATTATTTACTTTTTCACTAAAATTTCAATTCCAACCCGAAATGATGGACCATTAAAAAAACATAGATTTAATTCACAATCAAAGTGAAATATTAATAATGTTATGTGTAAAAATTGATAGTAATATATCAATAATACAAAATTTTCTACAACATTCCTTAATAATCTTAACAAGTTACTTTTCTCAACTGAGCAAAACTGGGACAAAAAAAGTTGTCTATAGAAATTGAAATTGGGAGAGAAATAATAGTACCTGCATGTAAACATTGAGGCCTAGATTCTCAAAGCTCCTTTAAAACCCAACAAACAATATATTAAATCTCTTGATTGCATAGATACAAAAACAGCATTAAAAAATCCAAAAGGTTAAGTTGATATACAATAAGGTAGTATGTACTACTTAACAATACCAAACAATGTAATTAAAGTTCCTATTAATTACTACATTGAGTTAACAATTTTGACTAATTCTATATAAATATATCTTGCATTATACACAAAGCCATGTCCTAAAGTTGCTAAGACTAATAAGTATTAGTTGACTGTAATGACCCACTACTCTAGACTATTTGGACCATTAACGAATCTATACATAACACTTACATTTTTGCGGAAATACCATAATTTTATTGAAACTTGTGGAAACAAAGGTTACTTTCATAAAATAAGTAGGATATGGGTACCCATTGTCTTTAAAACAAAAATAACTTAAAAACTAAAAAGAGTTACATAGAAAATGCGGAAAATACATTTAAAACCATAAAAGCATAAACAAGACTACATCCTCGAATCGAATAACGCTCGGCCCCTTGACTCCATTCACCATCGATACACATTCTCCAAGCGTCACGAATCTTACCGCCTCTAAAGCTTATTTCCTGCACATAAACAGAAAGGAGTGAGCCTAATGCCCAGCAAGGAAAATCTAACACATAGTCATAAACATAAACATAATTTCATAATAACGTAAAGACATATCATAACACATAATTCACTTATTATAATGGCCATTATTACTTGGGGTCCCATAGACTAAACAAGCATATGCCCATGGGATTAGTGGGGTCCTACTAGCTAAGTAGGTCATATGCCCATAACCCATTTGGGGTCTTGTTAGTCATATGGGTCATATGCCCAAGCCTACAAACATACACATATACATATCATAACACTTTTAATAACATAAATCATATAGATAACATAAGCACATAACATGTTGATTCTAGCCTATTTTCCTTACCAAAGTTACCGGGATTATGGACTGAGTTGGGACTTTTGGAACACTCCTAAAACCATAAGAAAGAGTGAGTCTAAAGAAAGGAGATGAAATGAAAGAGATGGAAAGACTAAACCATAAAACATACTTACCAACTTATATGCTTAAGAGCTTGGATTCCCTAACCAAAATAAGAATAAGGTTAGGGGACTGAGTAGAAGGTTTTGAGAAAGGAAATAACATAAAATACAGAAAGGAACTAGAGTTTTGGGTTTACCTCAAAGATTGCAAGATCAATCTAACCTTCACCGAAATACTATAGAACTCACTTCCCAAAGTGTTTGATAAGCTTATGATGTTTAATCTTATAGTTTTTCCCCAAACCAAGTGTTTACACTCTCACACTCACTTAACACTAGCAGCTTCTGAACTTAGAGCAAATGGTGAATAATGGCTGGGTACTAGGTCCTATTTATAGAGTTTGGGAATGAAAATATCTTGATTTTACTTGAATAAAAATAATGGCTTTTTAGGTGAAAATCATTTGAATAATCGTTCAACAGAGGCTGAAGACTCGTTCACAAGATGCTGGACTGTTGAAGGAGTTTGAATGGCTGAAAGGAAATGAATTCAAAAGAGTTTGAATCCATGCTGAAGGAGGCGATATATTGCCCCCTGTAGGCGATATATCGCCTGGGCCAGTATGCCCGAGGCGACCGTGCATCGTTTCGTGTTTTCCGTATCTACGTGCTGCGACATATCGCCCCCTATAGCTGCGATATATCGGCACACGCTGAATATTTAAACACGAAATTACACATTTTTAGCTAAGTTTGAATGGAGTAAACAGCCTTGACTAAGCCCTCAACGTACTCAAAGCTGCTGACTGACCCTATAACATTCAAACTTTACTCCTTATTATATTTAATCCTCAAAAATCTTAATCCTTAATTACCATTCAAAACATGTGCTTAAAATCCTATTGGTTGATGTCTAAACCTTATAATATAATAATATAATCCTTAATATCAGTCACATTAATCAAACCTTAGGTTATACTTAATATTCTTAAACTATAGGTTAAACTTAGAAAATCTATAAGTACTACTATGAGTGTCCAAATAACTCCCGGTCTGAACCAAAAATCCAAAGTAACAAAGATAATGCTATAAATACTATCATACTACTATCTATCTTAGCTAAGTAAAGTTCTTGGACTCTACAATTCTCCCCTACTAAAAAGAATTTCGTCCTCGAAATTTACTTATCACATAACTCCGGATACCGGCCTTGCATGTCCTCCTCCAACTCCCACATTGCCTCGCATTCAGAACTATTGCTCCATAGGACTTTGACTATAGGAAAGCTCTTGGACCGTAACTGCTTCATCCCTCTATCTAGGATGCTAACCGGTCGTTCCTCGTAACTTAAGTCTTTCTGGAGCGCTATGGTATCGTACTTGAGGACGTGAGATGGGTCTGACACATATTTGCGTAACATCGAGATGTGGAAGACGTTGTGACTATCGGCTAATGCTGGCGGTAGGGCTAGTCTATACGCAACTATTCCCACTTTGTCCAATATCTAAAAGGACCTATGAATCGGTGACTAAGCTTGCCCTTCTTTCCGAACCGCTTGACACTTTTCATAGGAGATATCTTGATCTCCAACTTGGAATTCCACATCGCGTCGCTTGGTATCCGCATAGCTTTTCTGACGGCTTTGAGCAGCCAGCATACGCTGTCTAATAAGCGTTACTGCTTCTTGAACTTGTCTAATAGCTTCGGGCCCTAGAAGCTTCCTTTCTCCTACCTCGTCCCAGTGCAACGGTGATTGGCACCTTCGTCCAAATAGCAACTCATAAGGTGCCATTCCGATCGTTGAATGGTAGCTGTTGTTGTACGAGAACTCGATCAGTGGTAAGTACTTGTTCCACGATCCTCCGAAATCAAGTATACACGCGCGTAGCATATCCTCTAAGATCTGAATCGTACGCTCAAACTGCCCATCTTTCTGAGGATGGAAAGTTGTACTAAGGCTTAACTTAGTACCCATATCTTTCTGTAAGTTTCTCCAAAATCTTGACGTAAATACTGATCCTCTATCTGATACTATCGTCTTGGGGATTCCATGCAATCGTACAATCTCTTGGATGTAGATTACTGCATATTGGTCTGCCGTATAAGAAGTCTTAATAGGAAGAAAATGAGCCGACTTGGTTAGTCTATCTATGACTATCCAAGCAGAATCATGCTGCTTATTCGTCTTTGGCAGACCCGTCACGAAGTCCATGGCTATATCGTCCCAGTTCCATTCTGGTACGCTAAGCGGTTGCAATAAACCTGCAGGCCGCTGATGCTCCGCTTTCACTTGTTGGCATACCAGACATTTATATACATACTCCACTATCTCCTTCTTCATCCCTAGCCACCAATAGACTGCCTTGTTGTCATGAGTCATCTTGGTAGACCCTGGATGAACTGGGTACGGGGTATTGTGCGCTTCTTCTAGAATCGTCCTCTTAATACTTCGATCACCTGGCACGCATACCCGATCCTTATATCTCAATAATCCTTGACTGGATATTGAGAAATCCGTAGTCTTGCCTTCTCTGACTGCATCCGTGTGTGTTGCTAGTGTGCTATCATGCCTCTGACCAATCCGTATGTCCTCTAGCAGATTCGATTGGATAGACAAGTTAGCCAGCTTGCCTACAACCACTTCTATTCCGGCACTGATAAGCTCCTGCTATAGTGGCTTTTCTATTCCGGATAAGGCTGCTAAGTTCCCATAACTTTTCCTACTAAGTGCATTGGCAACTACGTTTGCCTTTCCTTGGTGGTCTAGGATTTCGCAGTCGTAATCCTTGACTAATTCTATCCACCTGCGTTGCCTCATGTTGAGCTCCTTCTGTGTAAAGAAGTATTTTAAACTCTTGTGGTCCGTATAAATCTCGCACTGTCCTCCGTAAAGATAATGGTGCCAGATTTGCAACGACCACCGCTGCCAACTCCATATCGTGAGTTGGATAGCGTTGTTCATACTCCTTCAACTGACGTGAGGCGTAGGCTATCACTTTGTCATTTTTGCATCAACACGCTTCCCAATCCTAGCTTTGATGCATCGCTTTAGACAACGAACTTATCGTCGGGTGTTGGTACACTAAGTACTGGTGTTGAGCAAGGCTTATCTTTAAGTAACTGGGAGCTTTCTTCACACTTATCGTTCCAGTTAAACTTTTGTTGCTTCCGGGTCAGGTTGGTGTGTGGAGTGGCTATCTTAGAAAAAGCCCTCTACAACTTTCTATAGTAACCTGCTAGCCCTAAGAAGCTTCTTATTTCTGACGCGTTCTTTGGTCTAGGCCAATCATTCACGGCCTCTACCTTCGATGGATCTACTGCAACTCCGTCTTTCGATATGATGTGCCCGAGGAACGCCACTTGCGAAAGCCAAAATTCGCATTTCTTGAACTTGGCGTAAAGTTTATGCTCCTTCAATCGTGTCGAATTCATCCTAAAATGTTCCTTGTGCCCTACTTCATCCTTGGAGTATACTAAGATATCGTCGATGAACACAACGACGATTTTATCCAAGTAGTCCTTGAAGACCCTATTCATTAAGTCCATAAACGCGGCTGGCGCGTTAGTAAGACCAAAAGACATAACCAAGAACTCGTAATGTCCATAACGAGTCCTAAAGGCTGTCTTAGGGATATCTTCTCCCTTTTCCTTGAGCTGATGATACCCGGACCGTAGATCGATCTTAGAAAATACAGTTGCGCCTCGGAGTTGATCAAACAAATCATCAATCCGAGGTAGCGGGTATTTGTTCTTAATTACTTTATTCAGCTCTCGGTAGTCTATGCACATGCGCATACTTCCGTCCTTCTTCTTCACGAATAGTACCGGAGCCCCCCATGGTGAATGGCTTGGCCTAATGAAACCCAAGTCTAGGAGTTCTTGTAGCTGCGTCTTTAACTCCTTGAGTTCCGTAGGTGCCATCCGGTATGGTGCCTTAGAGATAGGCTCGGTGCCTGGTACTAATTCTATCGTGAAGTCTATTTCTCTAGTTGGCGGCAATCCTGGCAAGTCATCGGGAAATACTTCTGGAAATTCTTGTATGACTCGAACATCTCCAACTTTGAGTGATGTCTCCTTCTCCACATTCGTGATGTTGGCTAAGAACGCTTGACATCCTTTCTCTATCCTTCTCTGAGCTTTGAGAGGTGACACTAACTGTGTGCGTAGTCCTAAAGCTTGTCCTATGAAGCACAGTTTCTGGCCTTCAGGAGTCTCGAACATCACCTTCTTGCGTTTGCTGTCGATCGTTGCGCCATGCCGTGCTAGCCGATCCATGCCTAGTATTACGTCGAAGTCTTTGATCACTAGCTCCATCAGGTCTCCTTCTAGTTCTATGTCCTCAATCTTGATCGGTACGCCTCGTACTATTCGTGATGATAGAACTACTTTGCCCGAAGGCAACTCGGTCACAAACCTAGTTCTAAATCTTTCACTAGGTTTGTCTAGTTTTTCTATCATTCCTAACGAGATCTACGAGTATACAGCTACCAATCAAGTGATACTAGAACATATACTATCGAGGATAGGATCTGACCTGTAAATCCTTGTTACTAGCATGGGTTCCTCCTTGGGTCAATGCAAAGACTTTGGTCTGGAACCATCGTTTAATCCTTCTTCTCCTCACTAACATTCATCAGAAACATTTCTACTTCGATTGCCGTTTCTAGAACATTGGCATAGGTAGTGGTTCCCAGGTTTTCTAACTTAACCCCTAATTCCATCTTTGGTCTAAGTCCTCTGACGGACTTGGTCAACCTCGTAAAGTCGGTTGGGACCAACTCTGGTGCAAACTTGACTAATCTGTTGACCTGACGAGCATATTCTTCTATCATTAGCGATGACTGCCGAGGTGTAATAATTCTTGTGGAACGGCTCCACAAATCTTGTCCATATCATGGTGGTGACATCGTTAGTCTGCTGAACTAAGTCCCACCATATTCTGGCATCCTTCCTGAGTAATGACGAGACGCAGGATATGCGGTCCGTATTACTGAGGTTCATGTGCGTAAGAATTGGCTTCACATTCCTTAGCCACTCTTCTGCCTCAAAGGGGTCTATAGTCCCTTCGAAGTTTGGAGCGTGCTGCTTGCGGAACCTTTCATACACTGACTCCATATTCGGTACTGGATGTGGCGCGTAGTTCGTCACTGGGCATCCCCCATATGGACCAACTTGTTGGGGTGCTAGGGCCATTTGTTGTAGCTGCGGTTGCGGTTGCGGCGGAGGCTGAGGCTGAGTCTGCGCCTGTTGACGTTGTTGCTGCAAGAGTTCCTCGACTTGTTGTCGCCGTCTAGCGATTTCCGCGGTGTTGTCAGCTGACGGTGTCGGCGCGTTGCGGCTAGTAGTAGTACGCACTCCTCTTCTGCGAACTGGATGGCATCATTGATCGTTGGAACAACGTTGGAGGCGTTTCCGTTGGTGCGTGCAGATCTTCGGAGCGACATCTTCACCAAAAGTTCTAACAGTCGAGAACTTGTTAGAACTTACCCTAATAGGCTCTAAGGCAAAAACTTATTCTAAAACAAACATATCTCGGACCTATTTATTATGACTTCTTATGAAAAATTATATAAGTCTTTATTTATTATTAGAGTGGGTTTCTATACTTAGAAAAACAAGTCATCTTTATTTTCTAGGTGTGTTTCTAATCATCCTATATGACTTAATTCTCAGGCTCGAAACTTATCTTTGTTCCAAAGTTAACCATATTGAGGGAGGGCTGGGATCAGTAAAATCGTTCCCACTACTAAGGCCCCCTAACTCTCAATAAAGAAACTTGGTTCATTGATTTGTATCCACCCTCACTGAACTTAGTCATTATTTATTTTATTTATTACTTATTATGATTGCGAAAATAGAATCAAACTCATACATGATGAAATAACATGAAATTAATTTGGAAAAATAATTTTCACTTATTACAATCATAAAACAAAGAAATAAACAAAACAAACAATGAAAAACTAGCTATTCTAAAAATCGGGATCTTCTACATCCGATCCTTCATCTAGCATATCATTATCTATCTCCTTATAATCATCATTGTCTTGAGCCTCAAAATTTCCTCGGGGAAGATTCAAGAAGATCCTATGTTGTTGCTCATTAGTGAATTGAAACTCTAAATCATAGGTGAACTTAAGTATGAGAGAATAATATCTTAGGGCTGCTTGTAAGTCATCATCATTATTTATATTCTCCCATATTTCTTCTAAAGTTAAAATTGCTGAAGGAAAATCTTTTAAAAGCCTAATTACTAGGACATATTGTTCTGCAGCTCTCATCATGATTTTCTTAGACTCTTGAAGGTGACCTATCTCTTTGTGGAACAAGATCAATCTTCGAGTGATCTTTTCTAGCACTCCTACGGTGTTTCTTGGCTCCCTTATTCTTTTTAAAGCCTTAATGGCTCGGATATCCTCATTGCTTAAAGTTCCGTTCATTCTTAACTGAAACATAAACACTAAAGTCGTTAGCTATACACATAGACAAAGTAACTTGTAACTTGTAACTTAAACACTTACTTGGCGGTTCGATTCGGAGCTTTGAGCATGTGTATCGAGGAGAACTTCATGCGAAGGAACCGTTTGCTCTGATACCAACTGTAATGACCCACTACTCTAGACTATTTGGACCATTAACGAATCTATACATAACACTTACATTTTTGCGGAAATACCATAATTTTATTGAAACTTGTGGAAACAAAGGTTACTTTCATAAAATAAGTAGGATATGGGTACCCATTGTCTTTAAAACAAAAATAACTTAAAAACTAAAAAGAGTTACATAGAAAATGCGGAAAATACATTTAAAACCATAAAAGCATAAACAAGACTACATCCTCGAATCGAATAACGCTCGGCCCCTTGACTCCATTCACCATCGATACACATTCTCCAAGCGTCACGAATCTTACCGCCTCTAAAGCTTATTTCCTGCACATAAACAGAAAGGAGTGAGCCTAATGCCCAGCAAGGAAAATCTAACACATAGTCATAAACATAAACATAATTTCATAATAACGTAAAGACATATCATAACACATAATTCACTTATTATAATGGCCATTATTACTTGGGGTCCCATAGACTAAACAAGCATATGCCCATGGGATTAGTGGGGTCCTACTAGCTAAGTAGGTCATATGCCCATAACCCATTTGGGGTCTTGTTAGTCATATGGGTCATATGCCCAAGCCTACAAACATACACATATACATATCATAACACTTTTAATAACATAAATCATATAGATAACATAAGCACATAACATGTTGATTCTAGCCTATTTTCCTTACCAAAGTTACCGGGATTATGGACTGAGTTGGGACTTTTGGAACACTCCTAAAACCATAAGAAAGAGTGAGTCTAAAGAAAGGAGATGAAATGAAAGAGATGGAAAGACTAAACCATAAAACATACTTACCAACTTATATGCTTAAGAGCTTGGATTCCCTAACCAAAATAAGAATAAGGTTAAGGGACTGAGTAGAAGGTTTTGAGAAAGGAAATAACATAAAATACAGAAAGGAACTAGAGTTTTGGGTTTACCTCAAAGATTGCAAGATCAATCTAACCTTCACCGAAATACTATAGAACTCACTTCCCAAAGTGTTTGATAAGCTTATGATGTTTAAGCTTATAGTTTTTCCCCAAACCAAGTGTTTACACTCTCACACTCACTTAACACTAGCAGCTTCTGAACTTAGAGCAAATGGTGAATAATGGCTGGGTACTAGGTCCTATTTATAGAGTTTGGGAATGAAAATATCTTGATTTTACTTGAATAAAAATAATGGCTTTTTAGGTGAAAATCATTTGAATAATCGTTCAACAGAGGCTGAAGACTCGTTCACAAGATGCTGGACTGTTGAAGGAGTTTGAATGGCTGAAAGGAAATGAATTCAAAAGAGTTTGAATCCATGCTGAAGGAGGCGATATATCGCCCCCTGTAGGCGATATATCGCCTGGGCCAGTATGCCCGAGGCGACCGTGCATCGTTTCGTGTTTTCCGTATCTACGTGCTGCGACATATCGCCCCCTATAGCTGCGATATATCGGCACACGCTAAATATTTAAACACGAAATTACACATTTTTAGCTAAGTTTGAATGGAGTAAACAGCCTTGACTAAGCCCTCAACGTACTCAAAGCTGCTGACTGACCCTATAACATTCAAACTTTACTCCTTATTATATTTAATCCTCAAAAATCTTAATCCTTAATTACCATTCAAAACATGTGCTTAAAATCCTATTGGTTGATGTCTAAACCTTATAATATAATAATATAATCCTTAATATCAGTCACATTAATCAAACCTTAGGTTATACTTAATATTCTTAAACTATAGGTTAAACTTAGAAAATCTATAAGTACTACTATGAGTGTCCAAATAACTCCCGGTCTGAACCAAAAATCCAAAGTAACAAAGATAATGCTATAAATACTATCATACTACTATCTATCTTAGCTAAGTAAAGTTCTTGGACTCTACATTGACTTTGAATAATTACCAGCCAAACTAAAAGCAAACACCCCTTAATTTTTTGTTCTTGGCAAACACATAAAGAAGAAGAAAGCAATGTATCCCAGTAGAATGCAGTCTTACAACTCCATTTTGAAGTTATGACTCAGGACAAATAATGATACAAAGAACAGTGCTCATTTGCATTAATTAATTCCTTGAAGTAGCAAAACCAACCTGACAGTTAGATCCAAACAAGACATCAGATAGAAAATTTGACTTAAGGAAACAAAAAATATCATCAATTGACAAAGCTCTAATGTGTCATCATTTGCACATCATAGTGAGCTCATGAAGAATGATTTTGATGGCATTCTTGTTTTGAAGAATGCTTTTGATAATCATTTCTCCATCACTTTCACAACACTAGTTATGCATGACTAATGTACAGGCAATAATGGTATAGTTGGAGTTAGATTCAGGTTTTAAAAAATCATTGATGCATATGTCAAATATTGCAGAAAATGGAGATGCATTAAATCAATCCAATACAATATCTAATACCATTATTACATAAATTACAGACAGATGTACAAAAGGTGGTTAAGTTAACTAGAGAATGAGATGAAGGCCCAAGAAAAAGAATATACATGATAATCCCCCAATCATTTACATTCAAAAGCAAAACTCTCTTTTGTCCTGCAACATTAACTCCATTCTCAAATAAAAGAGAAAAAAAGAACACTTAGAAAAAATAGAGAACGTATTGATAATTTAACTTATGGTATAAGGAATTGATCACCATACTATTATAACAACATTTATAAAACAAAAAGTCCTTCATAGCCATAGATTTGTCATAAATCATACACACATCTTCCACTAATCAAACTTAAAAAATCCATCCTCATTATTTACAAATCAACCATTTAATCATATATGGAAGACTAAGTAAAATTAAACAAAAACCTAAATCTTCTACATCTTACAATGAAATAATAATTTAAACTTATCAGTAGAAACTCACCTAGCATGAATAATCTTCCACTTGTTTTCTTTGGCTGAGAAATAATTGTATGCGATTGAACATGCTATTTTGCTTAGCCAAAAAGATTCTTTTTTTTTTTGCATAATTATCAACTGTATTAAGATGAAAGTATGAGAACTCAGCCCTGCTTTATCAAGGTGAGCATTACATAACTATCTTTATCAGCTTTCTTTGTTTAATATAAAACTGCATTTTAATTCTTTTTGCTCATTCTAATCTCATGGCTTGCTAAACTTCTATGGTGTATAATTCGTTAAACTTCTTCATGAACAGAAGTTTCATGAAATTATACACCATAGAAGAATTCTACTATCATTTCAACTGGTTCCTAAATAATCTGAATTATAAATTTAGTACTATAGTTCTGAGAGATGGAAATTAAGAGCTAGAGAATCAAGTACACCTTGCTAATTTTTATTTTCTCACCATAAAATGTTATGATTCAATTGTTGAGATGTATGAAATTATATACATATGTTATCGATCAAGCACAAGCATCAAAACATGAATAAAAATGGAAAACAGATAGAAAGCAATGATAATCGTTGGATATCTGTCTATATACTTCCCAATATTTGGTAGATAACAAGAGTGTATATAACCTCAGCCTTTCAGACAAACATCTTGTTTGAGTAATGAAGTCACAAAATTCTCTACTGAATATATTTATTTTATCGTAGTTCAAAAAAAAAAGTTTGAGTTCATGTAATCTCCTAGGTCTTTAAAAAATGTTTGTTATGACCCACATCTCTCTCTTTTTTTTTTTTTAATTACTTTCACTGAGACAACATTCAATGAAAGAAAAGACAATAAACATTGCAAACGTATAACCTAAAACAAATTTTGTTAAAAAAAATCAACAAAGAAAGTCATGAATAGCCGAACGAAAGCATAGCAATCAACCTTAAAAATGGCAAAAATATGGTATAAAGGGAAATGAAAAAGGACACCTGAGAGATAATTTGTTTTGTTGAATTCTAAGATTATTTGAATAACTTAGTTTATAGTTAGCTTTATAAATAGATCTCTTTTCTTTTCTCATTTTGAATATGCATATAATTAAATAATAACAATTACTTCTTTCATTAAGAAATCATCTCTTTTAGTTTCGGACCATCCTATTATTTCATATTCTATCAAATTTTTCCAGCAAAAGAAAAAAAAAGCATAACACACCAACAATCATTGGTGTTCAGAAAGAGAGCATTTCATCAATGAAATAAACTTATTAGAAAAGTTATGGATGTATAAATATAAAATATATATATATAAATTATGCATTGATTTATTAACTAGTATTGTAAGCTAAATAACACATATATGTAACACAGATACGAATTATGAACTAACAAATAGACTAAACAATTATTTTGATAGAAATATAATACTTACCCCTTTTTTTCAACTCATAAATGATTAATGCCATAACCTCGCAAGGAGACAGCAACTCCAAAGCATTGTCGAACAAAACAGACCCCTGAGAGTATTAGCAGGAAGAACCACAAAGAAATTTTCCAAATTAGCGTCCTCACATAGTCCCTAAAGAACTAGAGAAAAGAAATGGACATACCATGATACATACCAGTAGTGCTGCTTACTGCATTCAATATCAACCTGTTTTATATGAAGATCAGATGGTTTTTGTCCGGTTACATTAAAAAAACAGGCAAAAGTCATTATGAACTAATTTCAAACAATTAATACTCAGAACATCAGCAAAGCAATTACCATAACTGGCACTACCTCTTATTCTTGCTTCTATTTCTAGTTCATCATTCTGGTCTTTGTTTATTTATTTCAACACAGGAAGAAGCATACAAATCAAATAATGGAAACACAATATCACTTCAACTTCATGTTTATCCCCCAAGAAGTCCTAAAAAATAAGGTATTTGTACAAAGTTTACCATCCCAATTTAATTCATAATATTGGTAATCCAGATGACAAACCAGGCAACAATAATGTCAGACTCAAACCTTACTTTCACTGTCTTTAGATGGATTTTCCAAGCAGTCCTTACAAGTACAAATTTTGCGACAAACTGGACATGCACCTTTGACTTCTTGTGAGTTGAAGTATCTAAGATTTGAAACATCGTAATTATTAGTATCCCTTATCAAGTAATCTGACCATAGAGTTCATACCAATGCGCTATGGAAGACTTTAGGCAAAATCAAACATACTGACTATTGGAGTACAGAGGTCTATAATATACAAATATCCTAAACAAAGACTAAGTAATTAAAACCTTGCACTTTGACAAGAACCGGATTGTGCAGCTTTGAATCCCTCGTTTTTTTTTTCTCCAGTTCATTATAAATGGGCAGAAGAAAATATGAATATATATCACTGTCCACTCACCAAAATAGAAGAATAACATAAATATACTACTCTATCGAAAATGTTGATAGAGAAGAAGGAATTCAATATTTCTCCCTTAATATTTTCACACATTGTAGTTTTTCTCTCTTCTTTGTTTTTGTTTTGTGTGTGTATGTTTTAAGAAGCACAGGACGTTATTTATAAAAATATGATAAGATATCATCCAAATTACAAACTAGTAAGCTATTTAAGATCAACGTTTTATCATGAATATGATAAGATATAGCTCTTGAATAAATATGCTCTAAACGATGTTGCCCAACCCTTGTTAAACTATAAATGTCTCATTAGATGACTTGCTTTAATAGATTTTAAAAGGAAAAAGCTCAAAAAGTAAGAAGAAATAACAAAAAAACAGGGTGATAATATCAGATGTACTAAAATGTTGAATGCAGTAATTTCCCTATACTGTTTCGTACCGAAGCGGATATAGAAGCATAATGAAAATAGTTTTTTATCATGAATTGAAAGAATCCGAGAACAAAAAATGTGTTTTTGGCAACTCGAACATTTGATTAGAATCCGAGAGCCGCTTCTTTGACACCAATGGCACCTCTTCTTCCTCTTATCCCTACCCAAGTTCCCCACATTTCGAGCACAGGGCAATACCTTCACAATTAAAATCACAAACCAAATCGATTAAAATGGAATCATTAAACACCAAATTTTGGAATAAAAAGAAAACTACTAACAGAAAAGGTAATCCTAGGTCACCTGCAATTTACCACAAGGCAATGCCTCAATGTTCTTAGATTGAAACCGTCGTTGTTGAACCGGCCGGAGCTAGATAGTCTCACGCAAGGAAGAAGAAGGATTTTGCCGCACACAGGGAAGAGGAGAAGAAGAGTTGGCCTCCGGTGTCGTCGTTCCTCTCTGGTGTCGTGTGAGGGCTTGGGCCCGCGTGGTCAAAGCTTCGACGGCCTCGGAAGATCCCTAGCCTGTGCGTGTAGGGGAAGGTAGCGGTTGGTCTCCATAAAGACAAAGGTGAGAGAGAAAGAGTGAAGGAGAGAGGTCTGGTGGGAGAAAGAGATCCGAGAGAGGAGAGAGAATGATGAGGAAAAAGGAGAAGGAATTAAAGGAAAGGAATTGGGTCTCTCGGGTCTCACAAATTTTCAGGTCTCACAAATGAAAAAAAATGCTAAGTGGCGGATGGTGTAATTATTACTGCCCTTTTTTCATAAAGTGGCCCCAATATAGTACTCTAGCATAATACTTTTTGAGTAGTATTATATTCATGTGTTATGGAAATGAGTATTTGGTGTAGTGAGCTCTTTCCCTTCATCAAATTCACCAAAGGATATTGTGAGATACATTAGAAACTAAAAATAGTTAATGTATGTATATTACAGTTTACGTACACTATGACTTAATATAGTCGTATATTATTTCTATTATTAATTTTTTTTTAAATATTATTATATTATATATATATCATGTAGCCATATAAATATATTCCTAGCATTGTGTTTAAACGTCATATATGTAGAGATTATTAATATAAATATTTATATATATTATAAGATTATAATTCATTCTATAATATATATATATATTTAAAAATAAATAGTGATAGATAGTATTTATAATTTTAAAACTAAGGAAACGTACATATTACTTCAACCTAGTATAAATAGATATATAGATATATAGGATTTATGATTTGGAGATAGAAAATATGATCTGTGCTGCTAGTTCAAGTTGCCACATATAAACAAGGTTATATATTTACGTGAGATTACGATGAGAAGCCAATTATATATATATATATATATATATATATATTATACAACCTTCATAATATAACGATCAGTCATCACATGATAATCACAATTCACAAACAATGTACGTAAGGTGATTATTAGACGTGGTAAACTCATCGACTGTCTTTGACGATGGCTTATTAATGGTGCATAAACTTTTTTGCATGCTTTATATTGTATAAATATATATTGTTCTTATGTATTATCTTCTTTTTCATACATACTTTATATGTATGCAATTTTCTATAAGATAAATTCCATTTAAAATTTATTTTCTTGTTAGGTTCGGGTTAAGACATCACCCATATGAAACTACTAATTGCAGTAATTAAGTACTGCACAAAGACCATATCATCATCTATATATAAATTTAATATTAAAAGAAAACTAGAAAGTTCTGATCAAGTTCATCATTAATTTCTTGTGGTGGTCCAAGATAGCCTGCAAGCTTTTTCGTATACCACAAATTCAATGGGAAAGAAACAAAAATAAGAATATGAATTGAGTGATCATAAGAAAGCGTCATAGAAATATATCTCAGGCTATCAACAATAAATTCACCAAGAAACTCTAATTAGTATATATTCACTGTATATACTTTTTTAGTGGGAAGTTAATATATATACATATTCTAATCGCAAGTCTTGATTTCATATATACAAAGCGGTTTCATCACATTGGAATTTTTTAGAAGTATATGCAAATTGTCTAGTATTCATGTATATCGTTCTTTATTGGAATTTTTGAGAAGTATATGCGTATTTCATCAATATTCTCTAATTGAGTTTCCATTTTTTAACTACTTTAGAGAGTTGTCCATCAATATTCATAATAACCGGGCCAGCTATTCTCATAAAGCAATTTATTCTTGCTATTTCGATCTTTCATTAATTACACTGAATTTCAACCATAACTGAAGAGAAATACAGACTAAATATTACAATGTTTGGAATTAATCAATTCCCAGTTTGAAAAGAAAAACTGGCAAGATTAATTAAGGGAATTAGTATCCAAAAAAAACAAATAACAGTGATCTTGTAATTGTAAATCACAATAACTTCTTTCCCCCTAATAAGCCAATAAGATCTGGTTGAGCCAATTGATACATGTAATTGGTGAGTTAGTTAAGTTATAAAGTATGAAACTTTTTATCGATTAATAAATTATAAATACACAATAATACAAAAACAATTAGTTATATATAAACAACAACTGTAACCTTTTGAAAAATCCTTCTCCCACTTTCGATGATTCTCATAAAAATAAAATCAATTGACTTTTCAAAGTATACCGAAAACGTTGGATAACACAAACATCAATGAAATAAACAAATGAGACAGTTATACACGAAAATGATCAAGAAATGAAATATAGATCTACATCCGTCCTAATTCAATTAACTAACTAGCAATTATAAGTACTAACGATTACCTTCATATGGTGTTTGTAGATCCGATACACTAATAATAATTAAGCTGCAAAAGACAGCATAATATGTGGATGTGAAACAAAATTATCGTAAAAGGACTTATTTTGTAAAGTCTGAAGTTATATATATATATATATATCTATATCTATATCTATATACATATATATGTTTAAATAGAGGAAGAGAAAGAGAGATTTTAATCTATTGTAAGTGTGTGTAAGAATGAGATTCATAGAAAGGATAAAGAAGTTGGGCAGAGAGACTGAAGGTGATGACAGAAGCATAGAGAGCACAAACGAGTGAGATGCAGCTCGAAATTATTGGCTTTTTTTTGGTTGCATATCATCATCTGTGCTCTCTATCTTCTGTCAACAGCGTCAAACCAATGGCTCTCGTTCCCCTACAATTTTATCTCCTTCAAATGATTAAAGAAGATACCAATAATGAAACTTTATTATAAGACCTCCAAATATAGATATTATTGTAAGAGAGAGATCTAGCGAGAGGGAGAGGATGAGCTAGCTTGCTATAATAGAGTGCAATCAATTGGCCTCTATTTATAGGAAAGGAAAGATACCCAGTACTCACTGAAAAGAATGGTAAAAAGTGTGTGTGTGAGCGAGAGAGAGGGATAAAGGTACCTCTACTTATCATGTACTATACAATAATGACTTTCTCATGTACTACATATTTTTTCTGTAACCGTTTTTCACGAGATAAAAAATCTCATACATATAGGACACTTCTCCTTTGTTAATATTCCAACAAACACCTAAACAGATACGTACTCCAAATCCATGCATACCATTTCAAATCACACAAAAAATCATTCCATATTTTTCTCTTTCTATCCCCATTCTTTAGGACTCAAGATATTCAGGTTAAAAAATATCATAAATTCAGTTGAATGAGTCAGAAATCTCAATGCTTTATTGTGTGATCTATCTAATTATTACTGTTATCTCCAAGGGCAGATATGGTCCTTGTGAATAGGGATTTTCTACAATCTTCTGGAGCTCATTATTTATTTTCAGTAGAAAAGGAAAGTTATGTAAATATATATATATATACTAGACACATGCAATGTGCAACACGTTTGCTTAGTTTTATTTATAAAATTTATTAATTATTTTTATTAAATTTATATTAATATGATATAAATTTGAAATAAATATTCTATTTTAATTAAATAATTTATTTATTTTTGTTTAAGTTTATGTTTGTTCTAATTTTTTATTTTGGGAGTGACAATAAGATGTTATATATTATATGTTTAATGTAATATTAAATATTATAGGTGGATTTTAAATTTAAGTTTTTTGCTAGTTTTTTTAAAAAGAAAGCAATTTGTTGCTAATTCATATTAAATTATACTATATGTTTAATATGATATTATTCTAATAAGTGAGTTTAAGTTTAATTAAATTTTATTTAAGTTATAAAAATTATCATTTGATTATTTTTAAATAATTATCATGGTAAAATATGTTAAAAATATCATATTTTAATTTGTTCAATTATTTATTATTTTTTAATAATTATCATTGTAAAATATATCAAAAATATCTAATTTTAATTTATTTATTTTATTTTATTTAAGTTAAGTGTTTAGAAACTATAGTTAAATATGAATAAGAATATCCTGTTCCGTTAAAGTTAACATTAAAAAAATAAAAAACCATTAAAACTAATAATTTCATTATCTACTCACTTATTATAATAATGAGATATATATTTATATACTAGATACAAACAATGTGAAATATGCACGTTTGTTTAGTTTTATTTATAGAATTTATTAATTATTTTTATTAAATTTATATTAATGTCATATAAATGTCAAATAAATATCCTATTTTAATTAAATAATTTATTTATTTTTATTTAAGTTTACGTTTGTTATAATTTTTGAATTTAGGAGTGATAACAATAGATTATATATTATATGTTTAATGTAATATTAAATATTATACATTGAATTTTAAATTTAAGTTTATTGCTAGTTTTTATAAAAAAGTAATTTATTACTAATTGACAGTAGATTATATTATATGTTTAATATGATATTATCCTAATAAGTGATTTTAAGTTTAATTAAATTTTATTTAAGTTATAGAACGTATGATTTTATTATTTTTTAATAATTTTTATTGTAAAATATCTTTAAAATATTATATTTTAATTTGTTTAATTATTTATTATTTTAAAATAATTATTATGGTAAAATATCTCAAAAATATTATATTTTAATTTTTTTAATTATTTATTATTTTTTAATAATTATTATTGTAAAATATTTCAAAAACATCTTATTTTAATTTTTTTAATTATTTATTTTATTTTATTTAAATTTAAGAGTTTACAAATTACCATTAAATATAAAAATATTCTGTTAAATATAAAAATATTCCGTTAAAGTTAACATTAATAAATAAAAAAAATCAAGATTTTTCATTATCTACACACTTATTATATAGAAAAGATGTAATACAGTATCAGTTTATAATTACTTGGTCACATGTACACATATAGTCATATATTTGCTAAGTTGTTATGCTTCGCATCTTGCTGACCCACGAAGATATGGGGCCAATAGTTGAGGATCGACCAGCTTTCAAGTGGTTGAAATATTTTCAAGTGGTTGGGTAAACAGTTAAGCAAAATCTTTAATTGATCTATAATTCTTTATACTAATGTAGACAAAACTAATTAATCAGTATGTTTCCCTACACGTTTAAGAAAATCTAGCCAATAGGGTAACATGTGTTGGAATTTATCATGATCAAAGAAAAAGACATTTTTGAATTTATTCTCTATCCAAGGCAAGAACCTTGAGAAAAGACACCCTCCACTACAATTGAATCCCAGCCACATATATAACACTATTGGCTATACCTAAAACAGTAGGCAGATGCAGTCTAATCTGTGGTGGGCCAGTCAACATTATCTAATGCCTGATATTGGGCGAAGACTTACATTGGAATTAAACTGTATACGATTAACATTTGTATTGATTATATTACCATTAATTTCAATAATTTCATAAAAAACCGTTAAGATGACACGAACATGAAACAAAGAAAATTAAGCTAAAAAATGCACTTCCTAAATATTTAATATCTGTTAAGAGTTCCACGTTAAAAAAATAAAAAACTTTATTTATAAATTTATAAGAATATATGTCATTCAATAATTGTAAAAACAGGATTATTAAAATTAATATTTAATATAATTCAAAATTAAATAATATTCTATTTCAATATCATTTATCTCATTGTTTATTTATTATTCCGTAACTTATTAGATAAAATCTCAACTGACTCCTAATATCAGCTCATGAACAAAGGGACCTCGTGAGAGGATCTTCATCATCGCGCAAGGCGATCCATCATAAGCGAAGAGAACAAAGAGATTTACAAGGATCCCTTCATGTAAATCGCACAACCCATGAGAGAAGAAGGAGATGTCCTCGCAAAGGGATTTAGAATGTATGCAGTTGTTTGAAAAGCATGATAGGGGCGTCGATGAGTAATTGAACATTAATCTCATCATGGCTAGCAAAGTCCAATTCCTCCTTTCAACAACACCGTTTTGTTGCAGAGTACTTGGTCCAGTGAGCTGTGAAAAACTTCTGTACTCTATCAAGAAATCTTCAAGTTCCTTGTTAAGATATTCCCTGTCCCAATCTAATCGTAGCATTTTAAGGGTTTTGTGTAACTAATTTTCATCTTCGGCTTGAAATTATTTAAACTTTTAAAATATTTTTTATTTCCTTTGCATAGGGTATAGGTAATCGTATCTTGAGTAGTCAACAATGAAAGTGACATAATACTCATAACCACCTCGAGCTTGTACATTCATTGGACCACAAATGTCAATGAGAATTAACTTGAGAGTTTCTTTGGCTGTAACACCTTTAGAGGAGAAATGTCTTTTGGTCATTTTTCCTTCTAAACATAGAATCGCAAAGTGGCAGAGTTTCAACCTCTAACTCACTTAAAGGTTCGTCCTTAACTAGCCTTTGAATCCTATCTAAGTTAATATATGACCTAGTCTTAGGGGCCAAAGATATGTATCGTCTTGAGGTACTCTTTGTTATTTAGGCTTTGGTTGTTAAGATCTAAACATTTCAGTATTGAGTAGTTGTGAAGACTTTTAAGATCTTATCACATATAAACCTTCCTCTAGATTTTTGTTACAAACATGTGAATCATTCCTTGAAATACTAATACAATTGTTATTGAAATAAATAGAATAGCATTGTGCTAAACATTTTGAAACAGAAAATAAATTCATTTTGAGATTAGGAATAAAATAGATTATTTTTAGAGATAAGAATTTATTTTCAATAAAATAATTTTTCTCTTCTCCCACTGGCTGAAAAAAAAGCCCAAGTCGCCACTCTCCGTGTGAAGTCTCATTCTTTGAGATCTCTCAAAGAGCTATGCATTTGCAAATCAGAACAAACATGATTAGTGTCTCCTAAATCAACTATCCAGGTATAACAATTATTTTCCACTAAGCAAGCCTCAGTGTTAGCTAAATCAGATTTCCTTTCCTTTTTGTTCTTCAACTCCTTGAGGTTTCTTTTACAGTTTCTCTTGCTATACCCATCTATAAAGCAATGGTAACAATTCCCATTGTAGTTGGAGTGAGCAACTTCTTTGCCCTTGCTTTTGTTAATGCTAGACTTATGAGTTGTGTACTCAGTCATTGGCAATAGATTCTTGTTACTTTTCCATCTTTTAATATAACCAATTATTTTTTCATTAGCAAGAATGGACATGTGAGAGTTATTAGGAACAATTCCTAGTGCACAGTGAAAATTGGTAATTGTAGTATTGTATACACCAAATTTTTTTATATAAACAAGTTTATATGAGGATCCTTTAATATGCAATATGTTACTCAATTTACATAATATGTATATGTAAAAAATAGGGTTTATACTTTTTTGGACCTTGTGTTTTGTCCCATTACCTGTTTGGACCATGTGTTTTGACAAATTCCTTTTTGGACCATGTGTTTTGTAAAATGGTACAAATAGACCCCTAAACCAAATTTTGATGAAGAAAACAGTGAATATAACAACACAGTCGTTCAACAAAATGATTTTATTTTTATTTTAAATTGTTAATTTAGTTAATTATCTGTAATTTTAGCTCATAAAATTTTGACCAAAATCAAGTTTAGGGTTCTATTTGAACCATTTTACAAAAAACAGGTCCAAAATGTCATTTATCAAAACATAAGGTCCAAGCAGATAATTGGACAAAACACAGTATCGAAAAAGGTATAAACCCTAAAAAATAATATGAAATGATTTACCTCTTGTAGCCTATCAAGAATCCTTGAATATTTTTTGTATATATTTCGATCTTCCTATCCTCGCTAGAGTACTCACACCTAGATCTTCCAAGACGTTCTCTAAACCTTAAGATGTGGGTGGGCACATAGAGAACAAGAATCAATTTTGTGAATAAAAAATTTTCTCAAGACATGAGACTCTTGATTATAGGCTAGAGAGAAAGGATTTTCTTTTGTCAAAAAGATGATAGTTTTTCTTTTAGTAAAAACTTGTTGTTTCTATTTTCTATCTGTTATCCAGATTTCTGGATAGCGTTTAGATGGATATCCTCGGGGAAGCAGAATTATCAAAGTCTTTCATGGAAAGTGACCAGAGCTCGCGGATGGACAGAAAGGCTTCGCCTCTCCCTTTTAGTGTCCGGCTTACTCTTTCAAGCAAACGCGACACGGAAGCTCGTCAACTCTCCCGGACTCCCGAAGGGATATCCTTCGGGGAAGCTCCTTCCAGGAGGAGCTCTTCGGGTTGCCTTCGCGGAAACAGTTCCGTGCCACGCACGGAACAAGACCAAGCGGTCGAGTCATGGAGGAGGTATATTTGGAATGATATCCACCTGACACAGGATCCCGCCTGACACGCCCGACAGGTCAAGGCCGCACACGTCCCAGCACGCCTAAGGGTACCTTTTCGCCTACTGTTCCGCTGACAACTTGGAAAAGACGGCTGACTTTGTGTATTCCCCATACTTTCACGTAAATATACCCACGTAGAGTTTTGTAGCCATGCTACTACAGTAATTGTATCCCCTATTTGTGGCTGGTGTAATTAAGACTCATGTGAGTAGAGAAAAACCCTAATCCAAAACCCTAGCTATAAATACCCCCTCATTTTACGATAGAGGGGACGGCCAAAAAATCACATAGCAAGAACTCTACTAAAATCTCTCTAGCTTCATCTTCTTCAAGAGAACCCGAGAGAAACACTGTGAGTGTGTGAAGTTCTTGTACACCAGCCATCTTACTGTAATTCTTTACAAGTATAATTACATCGACTCGTGGACTAGGGCTTGTTAACGCCTGAACCACGTAAAAACACTGTTTGTTTAGTTACATTTCTGCACTTCTACAGTTCTTATCTTTTTATTATTCTGTTTGTATTCGTTTCCGAAAAACTCGGTAAACACTGTCATATAGCATATATAGACATTATTATCATAATAATAATAATAATCATAATGATAATGATAAAAACAAAGTTCCATTATAAAACCCCTTTTAAAATATTTTATTAATTAATTAAAAATTAAATAAAAAACCAATAACTGATCTCATCAGTAGTGCTTTACGCATAGAATAGTCCAACCCCTATGTGTGTGGCACTATCCTTGAAAATGAGATTTGAATTTTCATGTATTTTTATTTTAATTAATTAAAAATTAGAAATTCAAATAAGGTATCATCTTTCTAAGGAAAAGATAACAACTTAAATTTCAAAATTCAAAATTCAAAATTTGAACTTCCATTATCATCTTATTATTAATTAAATAAATTTAATATTCAAAACAAAATTTGACTATCCATATTTACCTATTCACACTTAAATAAAACAATTGACTAAAATCAATTTCTTTTATTTCTACTCAATTTCTAAAATTGCACAAATGCAATAATAAACTGTGCAACTTCAATTATCACATAAGTGCACATTTAACCCAAAGAATAAATATTCTATCAAATAGCCCATTCACAGTTTGACCATTGTATCAACTCTTACCTTAAATAGTGTTGATAGAGCCGCCCCAGGAACCTATGGACCAATAATTCCAAGCTCCAATAAAGAAAATATTATTAACCAAACCTCTTTCATTTGATAATTATATTCATTAGTCTCATGATTATTCCACTATAAATATGAGACTGAACTCTTGAGAATTAAAGACATATATTTATTGAGTACATTATTGTAACCATAAAGTGTCCATTGATATAATCATTACATACAAATTAATCATCTATTGATGATTCATAATTAAGTGGGAATAAAATTACCGTTTCACCCTTTTAATTATATCTTCATTCCTAGTGTACCATCGACAGTACTAGTTAAGGTTAATTCATAATCTGATTATGAATTTGACATCAATAACCTCTACAATTCCAAAAGCCAACCCAATATGGAATCATCATTCAATCTATAAGAAGGTATAGATTTCATGTCTGTTAAGCTATGTCCTCAGCCATATACATCATTGAGTCCCCAAAACAATAGTTCTTAGCCTGATCATTCTAACAAACTGTAACACATGAATCAAAGGATCAAATGACATATATAGGAGTTCATAGTAACTTCAGGATTAAGATAAGTTTGTATATGATCATTAGTTGACGTGTTTTATGATACTACGAAACAGTATTTAAGCAAGTATTATTAAATCACATCTGGTCCAGTTCTACATACTGTCATCATGCAAAGCATCTCCACTAAAGTGTCCCACTACAGTAGTAACCCAGATCTAGGTCACATGTATTCACAATACTAATGGACCATACTAGCAGTAATTTATCTCAAGATTCCATAAATTTATTTTACTAGCGAACTATTTAAGTTCATTATCTCTATCTCGATCCTCTCATACCAATATGAGATTGAGACCACATAGTTGAACTTGGGAATTTTCTGATATTGTCTTAATATTATTAACAATAATATAGTACATAAGCTACATATATACAATAATTTAATTCCATTCATCCATTTATTTCATTAAAACTATTGTCAACTACAACTGCTTTAAGGGCACAATTCCCAGCAATCTCCCACTTGCACTAAAGCAAATGAGACATTTCCCTTAACCCCATGCTTCATACATGACCCTAAAAAGATTTAATAGATAAAGTATTTGTCAACGAATCTGCAAGATTATCTTCAGAGGAAATCTTCAAGACAACAACATCTCCTCGGTTGAATATCTCTCGGATCAAGTGATATTTCCTCTCAACGTGCTTTCCCCTCTTGTGACTTTTGGGTTCCTTTGAATTAGCTACTACCCCATTGTTATCATAGTACAGAAAAAGTGGATGATCCATGCCTGGAACAACTTCCAGATCAATATAGAACTTCTTAAGCCACACCGCCTTTTAAGCTGCTTCCCAAGCTGCTATGTATTCGGCGTCCATAGTGGAGTCTGCAATACTGGATTGTTTAATACTTCTCCAAACTACAACAACTCATCCAAGGGTGAAAAATGATATAGATGTCGACTTTCGACTATCTTTGTCTGCTTGAAAATTATAATCAACATATCCAGTGGGGTTCAGGTCTCCAGCTGAATACACAGGCATGTAATCTCTAGTATGTCTAAGATACTTGAGAATATTCTTTACTGTTGTCCAATGACTCAATCCAGGATTGGATTGATAACTGCTGACTATCCCTACTTCATAACAGATGTCAGGTTTGGTGCATAACATTCCATACATTAGACTGCCTACTATAGAGGCATAGGGATATTGTCTCATGTCCTCTTCCTCTTGAGTTGTTTGTGGACATTGTTCTATAGAAAATTTAACTCGTGATCGGGTAGGCATAATGCCTTTCTTGGAGTTTTGCATGCCAAAGTGTTCTAGAACTTTATCAATATAAGTTGCTTGAAACAGTGTCATAAATTTGTTCTTTCGATCTCTATAGATCTGAATTCCCAAAACATATTTGGCTTCTCGCAGATCTTTCATTTGGAATTTCTCAGTGTACGTCCTAAAATTCAGCACGAGTCTTTTAGTCAGCTTGGATATAGCTGGCTAGCCAAGAACTATAACAGATGAATCACCAGTCCATATTTCCTCTGTAAAGGCAATGCGATTCCCCAAGTAAATAACACGAGCTGGTGGAATACAAAGCCATATGCACGAACTGGAAACACTTATGAAGCATAGCATCAGAGACACCGGCTGATGCTATATTCAGCTCAGGGTTCGCCAGAGATCTGCCGCTCCCCTGGATCTTTACAAACCTGGGTACGTTATATAGACGTGCGTGGTCAGACATTACATGTCCACAAATCCCTGAAATCCCAGACATGTAATATAATCGTGCATGGTCAGACATCACATGTCCGATTATCCCTGAAGACCATGATCAGTTTTACCTAATGATTAGACCATACCTTAGGATAAAAGTTAATATTTATCATTAGTGTGAGACAGGTCACACGAGGGATTTGAATTCACGTGATGGCCCCAATGCCTATCCAGGGATTTTCTCTATAAATACTAAGACCTAGGATAGGGAGAGGGGGCTGTTGTTTCTATAATGCAAAAACTCTCTCAAAATTCAGAGAGACAAATAGTAATAATACAAACTCGTAGACTAGGGGGATTTTAACCTCCGACCCATGTAAAAAGACAACTGTTCTTAATATTTCTTTTCTAGTGTCTATAAGTATCATTCTCATTGCGGTTTATCATTAAGCACTAATCCATCCCAGCAATTTTTTCATAATTCATTGTTCGCGAAAAACCGAGTCAACAGATTGGTGATTTCATTGATAGTTGCAGATTAGTGTTGTTGTAAAAGATTTAGATCAAAGTTCATCCTGGTGGTTACTCGCTTGAGACACGGTAATGGAATGGATCAGCATGGTGGGCAGAAGGCTCACCATACCACTGTTTCTGATGAACAAAACCCTGAAATCCAGCAACGGTCGGGAAAACAACTGATGGGCCGCGACGACATCGGGAGTTCAGTGTCATTGTCACCGAATCTGAACTCGGATTACTTGACTACGATAGAGTTAGAGAACATGCAGTTAAGGAGCCATTTAAGCAATGAAAACAAGAAAATCGAGGAGGTTTTGGCTCGGTTACACCTTCTTGCAACTGACGTTAATGTCAGAAAGAGGCAAGGTGGAACTCATAAGTCCCGCTGGGATAGTCGACCTAGACTAAGCCGATCGGTTTGGACCTCGACCCCAGGTTTAGTACCACCGTCGAATGCGCCTAGAAGCACCCATGGCAACCCCCGCAGATGGTATAGGGAAAAATTGCAAAGACAACATGGTCAAGTCGACCCCCCTGTGTCACGATCAGATCGCCAGACACAGAGAGTCAGAAATGGCGGAGCAGAGTGACAACGGGCTAATTTGGTCTGTCTTGATGAAACAAGAATTGCCTCGCCCGTTAGGCATCCCCCGTCGCCCATAAGGCATTGACGAGATATGAATTGCCTCTAAGTTTCTCTAATGGACGTTATTGGACTGAGGGTCGTCGAAGTGGTAGGTCTAACGCAGATTTGAGAAATTAGCTGAGTTCGGTTCAGAGCCCTCGAGTCGATCCACAGACCGATCTATGAGATCGCCTGAATTCACAAAGGAGAAATCCAGCTTGCGATGGAGTCAGTGGCAATCACCACGAGAAAGGTCCTTCCAAAGTACGTGATAATGGGAATGTCCCACCAAACAAAGCTCGAACTTGGAGGGACAATAACCCGCCGAATGCGTATGACCAAATGGGAACTGTTGAACAGTCCCATAACAACTAGTGACCCAAGGACCAAATCCTAAAGGTTAGCCCAGATGGAGGAGCTGATGAAAAGACTCCTATCAGAGAAGGAAAAAGATGAATATGACTCAGGGGATGAGCTCGAACTTTTCTCCCCTAACATCGCAGCAACAACATATTTGCCATGTTTCAGGATGTCCCATTCGTCAAAATTCGATGGAGATCCGTCCCACCACTTGGGAATGTTCAACACCCTGATGATGGCCCACAATATTGGACTTGAGTTGAGGTGCCTGGCATTCCCCTCGACTCTGATCAGGTCGGCTAGGCAATGGTTCAAGCAATACAAAAAGCATTATGTCAGCTCGTGGAAGAGTTTCTCCGCTAATTTCAAGAGGGAGTTCCAGGCTTCTCAGGTGGCTCGCATCATGGGGACTCCCTCGCAAATGTAAAGCAGCAGCCCGGGGAGCCTCTGAAGGCTTATCTGAGTAGGTTGCCAATATTGTTATGCGAGCTAGAGACGCGGACGAAAGTTCTAGGCTCATGGCGATGACAACAGGAATTCTTGTTGGGGGCGACCTATGGAAGGAAATCCAAAGAAAGGGGGTCAACACCGTGGATGTGTTCCTGAACAAAGCTCAAAGGTGGATCAACTTGGAAGTGGCACGAGCTTCGCTTGCAGGAACCAGCCAAGTCCCTACCCAGCCCATTGGAGCGGTAACGGATGTTGTAGCTACGGCTCAAACCGTTACCTAGAATAACCAAGGGGGAGGTAACAAGAGGAAGGGGAATGGTGAGGGTGGCCAGAGCACTTTTAAGAGGAACAAGCTCATGGAGAAGTTTAAGCCGATCTATACGACTTATGTCAACCTCACAGATACTAGAGAGTGCATTTTCTTGGCGAACTCTGCTCGCCTTCCATGGAAAAAGCCAGAGCCTTTAAAAAATCAAAGGGCGAAGAGAGATCCTTCAAAATTTTGTCGATTCCACAATGACACTAGTCACAACACTGATGATTGCAGGCACTTGAAGGATGAGATCGAGACACTCATCAGGGCTGGACCTTTGGCTTAGTATGCCCGAAATTGAATAATTCTCGGTCAACTCGGGGGACAAAACATTCCATCAGCTCCAGAGGCCCCAGCAAATCAGACCGGAGCTCAGGTGAATCAGGATACCCCTCCTCCGATAACAAGGGGAGAGATAATAACCATCTCCGGAGGCCCTCATCTGGCCGACAAGACCAGTGGGCCCTAGAAGAGGTATATGAATGAGCTGAGGTCTCACAACAGAGTTAAGTTTGTCCCGGAGTAGCGTTTATCCAAGCAACAGCGATTGGAGAAACAACCAATCAGTTTTACCGAAGAAGATGCTAGCCATGTCCAATTCCTGCATAACGATCCACTAGTCATAACTGTTCAGCTCGCCAACTAGAGGGTTAGGAGGACACTAGTGGATAATGGAAGTTCTATGCACTACAAGAAAAAACAGTATTCATAACACTTAAAAAACTGCTAACCGGGAGTATTGATAACGCTTCTGAAAATGCTAATGTAGCCCCTGTTATTAAAAGTCCTGTCTTTTCTATAACAGTATTCGAATGTTATGTTCGATGTTATCTTAAACTATTCAATAACACATTTTTAGTTGCTATAATATTCAAATAATAACATTTAGTTAGAGTATTTGGTTATGAATTTGAAGTTTAATATTATACTTTTTGCATAACACTTTTCAACTGTTACATTTGATTATTTTGATAACGTTTTTAGTTTGTTATATTATATAAATCATAACAATTTGTTACGCTTATAATATGTTTCTAAATCATAACATATTAAGGTTTTTTATTGCGATAAGAGTACTTATAAGTTTTTTTTTAATTAAAAGATTTTCATTATTGTATTTTGATAAAAAAAAAATTAAAATTAATCATAAAATGTAATTATCAATATATTGATAAACCATAAGTATTACATTAAACAATAACTAATTCAAACTATGAATGTGTCTATTTCATGAGATATTTTTGAAAGCATAACACAATAAAGTTTGTTAAACAATTTTTACTTCAAAAATGAAAAACAAAAACATTACAAGATACACAAAAGTAAACCATGCATGAAACTTGCTCCATCCTTCAATTCATCATCCTTTGTGCACTTGTCTGGAAGACAAAATTCTCACATTCTATGATATCCCTTTAGGTCTGGTTGACAAGTCCTGGAAGTGATCTGAACCTAAAATAGCACATATGGACATTAGACACATATTATTTCCCTTAAAACCAAATAGATTATTACATAGATATGCATGAACATCAGATGAGATGAACCTCATACCACTAGCTATTTTGCACAGCTTAATGATTATATGTGCTAAAGACAAAAAAAAAATGGAGATGCTTAAAAATTAACAAAGACCTGTAAAAGATTTCATTAACCCACTTGGAATCCAAACTAACATGTATTTAGCCCAGGTAATGAATGAATGCTATATTATAATTTTTACAGACTTATAATACCTCACCAACATTCATTGCTTCATCTATTAATGCAGCCACTGTAAACACAACTCCTAACAAACCCTCAACAGCCAGAGTTATTGCATGGGCTTCACTAGCAACTAAGACTGTAACAAACCCATGGACAAGGCAAGCCAAGATGACAACCCAAGCAGTAACAAGTCCCTGAAATGCCAGAAAATCAACTACCAAAGAAATATCAAAATATAAATAAGCATAATAGAAAACAAAATGAAGATTCAAACAAAGCTTGGGAACATCTGCAAAATGAAAACTAAAATAAATAAATAATATAACAAGTGAATGTAAATCCAATCCCATAACTATCATATAAACTATAACTTACCAAAGCTATAAATAAGAAAAAAGAATACAGTGCAAATAAAATCAAACTTGTCAAACAACTTGCTGCCATTAAGACATTATAGTTTTTGAGATAGTAGGGAGCAATGAAGACATAAAGTGTTTCATAACTTTCTTCATAAAGCAAGGCAAAGGCTTGATACATTACAAACATAATCAAGCAAAGTTTTTTTTTTCAAATAATAAAAAAACAGCTATATGTCCTTTACTGATATTAAAACAAGGAAATACAAATCAATGCAACTTAATCTTAACTAGAGTTTATAAGAGCAAGCATATTCCTACTGAATTCTCAATAACTTAGTAATATAATCAGAATTTGGTATTATTCCATTGTATGCACTACTAGGAAACAAGATCTTAATCATATTAAGTCACACAATAGCCAACACATATATTAACATCAAAATAAAATAATTATAATAAAATCAATGATATTACCTCAAGATCTTAATCATATTAAGTCACACAATAGCAGAGTGAAAAGAGCTTACCCCACAGCTCAACAACATATTCCAATTTCTAAAAACAAAATCTGAAATAGAATTGAATAGAGAGAAGTTAGGGCAAGAGATTGAAATAAAATAGAAAGATTCAGATTTTACCCAAAATTGCAGAAAAAAAAGATGAGAGACTTGGATTTCTAAGAGAAAAATCTAAAATGACAGAGAGTAATCTATATTCATAATTCTACTTTGGTTAGGAGTGCCCAGCAAGAGTAATAGTTGCACACTTAATTGCTACATTGTACCTATAAAGATGAAATGATAAAAGAAAAATTATGCCAGGCATAAAGAGTATAAGCAAGGGAAAATGATTTCACAGCACAATAAGATTAAAACAAGAGGAATTATGTATATGTATAGGACAGTGGTGATGAATGAGAGAGAAAGTACGAGTGCTGGGGCATTGTAACTAACTAATGGGGAAGTTTTGGTTTTATTTTGAAGCGGTGGATTACCAATCACTGCTCTAAATCCCCTCTATTATGAGAATAACGTATGGGGTAGGGGAATAAAAACTACTGCTCAATCGAAAAGTTTCCACATATTGCAGTAAAAAGAATCATCTAGTTGTTTTTTATGCCCTGTTTTCTTAATTTGTTTTCTATTTCTATTGTTGCTCTTTGCAACTACTTAGAAAATAATTCCCTTATATTGCTCTCTAAACAACTTCAGAATAAAGAAAAAGCTAGAAGGAATCAAATAACTCAAGAAAATAAAAGGCCAAACAAGAAACTAGAATACACTCAAGCCATATATTATAACAACTCAATGACTAAGAAACAAAATAAAATAACTCAAAAAATATACCAATTCAGAGAAATAAACAAGAGATAACCACTATAAATTCCAGCTACCTAAGTTAGCAAATAGACATATATACACATTCATCAAATTAAACTACAACAATCATAAAAAGCACAACCTTTTATTTACTCTCTTGCTAACTAAACTATGAAAAAGAAACAACAAGGTTTGCACATGAAACAAAGAAAGTTCAAAGAAAAGTCCAGAAAAAAGAGTTTACAGTATGAATGCAGTCCAAATGGAGTGACTAATAAACCTCTTTTAATATGTGGATGGAAAGAGAGGCATACTTGGTTTCAAATATGTATCCAAGGAAAAAGAGTCAATTCTAGAGTTGTCTGATTATTTTGTAGGCAACCCTGTATTAACACAAGTAATTAAGTAAAAAATTTCAACACTCAATAGCTTTGCAAGTTGCAATGGCCACAATTAGCAAAAAATCACTAGTTTCCATATATCTCAAGTTCACATGTTGTGCTTACTTCAAAACTAAGAGAACAAAACTAACAATTGTATTAATGTTAATCAATGCAACTATTTTAATAGTAAATTTTAATATATTAATACGCTAATAACAAAAATCGGCCTTTAATACATTTTCATTTATAAGGGTTGTCGCTCTTTAACTTTCATCCCGCTTGTTTATGCTAAACTTGGTAGGAGAAGGGAGAAAAAGTATATTCTGTTAAAAAAAACAGTTTCATAGCTTAAGTTGCTGTTTATTTTCAAATAAAAGGAAACTAAAAATAAAAAATAATAACTGGTAAAAAAATATAGTGGAATGGTTATATTTACAGCCTCTAGAGACAAAGTACTGACCTGAGTTTCTCCATTGGAAGACAGCCCAAAATCAATGGGCCTGACCTCTCAACTTAAGAAATATAAGCCATTAAACCTACCCAGGATTATGCCTCCCCCAGAGTAGTGATACGTTTTTGGGCATTAACATCAACACAGCCAGCTATCTTTCCAACTTTGGCATTAAGATTGCCTTTCACTTGCTCTTTTCTCCTGCAACAGTGTGTTAATAATTAGAGCAAAACCCAAACAAGCAATTTGATTTTAGAGATAAGAAGCAACAAACACACATGACTTCTGACATATTGGCAAGATTGTTATAATCCCAGAACCTACATCAGGAGGCACATTACTGATAAACAAACCGTATAAGCCCATGCCAAAGATCAACATGACAGTCCCAGCAAGATAAACATCTGTGTCATTGGATTACATTATTAGCAAAAGAAGCTCGTAATGAGAAAAAGATAAGACCAGAAAACAAGGGAATGAGACAGTTTTCTGTTCAAATATTAGTCCTCAAATAAACCATTTGGATCAATAGAGTGGCACAATTACATTGTTTTTTAGCTCTGTAATAATCAGTTGTAACAAGTCTTGGGAGTTTTAATAGTGAGAAAGAGTGAAAGAAGATAAGCCAGGGCTGAGAGGGTGTTTTCTCGAAAGGGCTTCCAAAGGATACTCTTCTTAGTGTGTTTCTCAAGCTTGTATTGAATGAAGTTGTAACTGTGTAATTGATAGTGGAGAAGGAAACAAACATCTTTGCATTTTTTTCTCTGTTGTTTCTTTCTTGTTCATTTGCTTGTGTGTGTGTGTTTTAGTACATAATTGCATACACATTGAGAGAAGGAAAGAACTGTTGAAAAGTTACCAATTGCTTCAACTAGCCGCATAACCATTTGTCCAGCGTGAATCCCTTTAACACAGCTACTCCAGTAAACTTTATATGCATCAACAATATAAATGCAACCCTACAAAGATTGAATTTAGTCTGAGTATTCATGTACTATATATAGTACCAAATACACTTATGTTCATCACTATAACTTATAATTAAATATAACTAAAATGAATTGAATAATGGCGATGGTATTTCAATAATTTTGTAGAGAAGAGAAATTACATTGAGAAAGCACAAGAGGGAACCAGCCAATGAACCTGCAACTACGAAAAGTGCCAAAAATCAGAAGTCGAAAATCACTTGCCCAACAACAAAAGAGTCATAAATTCTTTTCATTTTCAACATGGTTCATAACCCATTTGAGTATACTATTTTCTAGTTTTATTTCCAAAGATTCAAGCTTTAATTATCATGACAATCGACTAAAATTTAAACAATTTCATAATTGCCAAACCCAAATCTCATAATTTCATTTTAGTTTCTTCCACATGTAGTAGTGACCCTTCACTACAAAACCCCCAAAAGAACTTAACTTTAGACAGTGATTGAAGTTTTGAGCTAGCTAACCCTTTCAATGTTGGATTCAGTGGATCAGAAAATTCAAAGAAGAGGCCTGGCGCTGGAGTTGGCGAAAGTGTAATTGAAGCTGGAATTGGGCTGTTTGGGAGAGGAGTGTGAAGAAGCAGAGGATACATGAATGGGGTCAACAATTGGGGTTATGTTTGTGTTTGAGGTTGATTTTGATTCTGGAGAAGAAGAAAGGCTGAGAGAAGAAGTCATCGGTGAAAAAGTATTCAATAATTATAGAATTAAATGAATTTTTTATCAAGTAAATTGAATGCAATATGCAATTTTTTAGCAGAGTCAGGAGAACTACAAGATTGAGCTCTGATTTTTTTGGGGATAAGTACTCATGGCCATTGTTTTAAGCTGTCAGGACCACATTACAATATGCAAACAAAAACAAATTATAAACACACAAAAGGCACCAACAATTATGTTATTAAAATAATAAGTTACCATCAATTAGAAGCTGCATGAACAAGACAAACAAAATTCAAGAAACATATCATGTATAGCTAGATGCATATTACCATATAACATGCACCCAAATGCATATTACCATATATAATACTTGGCTTTTATTGATTTTGTTTTTCTCAGTAAAAGGAAAAGAAAACTGTGACTACACTTTGTTCATGGAAATTGTTACGTACATGGAAATTGAATAGAGTACTGCATAAAAATAATTTATTACACTCAAAAAGCAACAAAACCATAAATAAGATAAAACTTCACTTCTTAATTAGCTAGCATATATGGAGTTAACAGTGTTCATAGAACAGCAAACAAGTGGCCACAGTACTCTAAATTTCAAACATATGGTTCCAATTCTATGCGAGGCAAAGAATTCAAGATGAAAAAATAAATATAAAAAGTAACAATGAATTTATAATAGCTAATACAATGCTACTGGAATATAACTAATAAAATAGAAGAACAAATTTACTAAACATAAAAATGAAAGGATCAAGCAGAGTACACACCTTTGTTTCTTTCTGAAGAGACATGAAAGAAGTGACAAGAGACTTTGCATTTGGTCTCTCACGTGCTTCATACTGCAAACAGCGGGAAGCTAAACGCACAAGTTCAGTTCCATCATCATTTGAAAAATTACCCTCTAGAGCAGAATCCATAAGCATCAGAAAATTCTTGCCACGAATTAGATCAAATGCCTGCAAACAATATAAACCAACAATGTTGATCCAACTTATTATCCAGTTAAAACCAGAGATATGTGCTTATGAACTGATGTACATATATTTACTAGTAGTAGTAAGAATAAAGTGTGAACTCACATGACTAGGGGTATATGTTTTCCACTCAGAAGATCCAGCAACAACATTCCAAAATGATAGTTTGGGATTGCCATCCTGATAATTGATTACAGCCAACTCAATAGTAAATTATTTTAATTAAAAGTGTTAAATAAAAATAAAAACTATATATCAAGGAAACCATTGTTACCTGATCAAATAAAACCCTGCAGGCATTGAGATTGTGATACAATGCACGCCCTTTGCTGCCATAGTACTCCAGAGCTTGTGTCAGATGCAAAGCCACCCTCAATCTCATGGCTCATTTCACTGGTTGAGCATCCCCTATAACAGTGCAATCATAAGAAACAAACTATCCAAAAAAAATCACAAAATCATTCTTAGCTAAATTCAATTCAATTGAGTCGTGAATGAACATTAGAGGTTTATTTGACAGAAGAAATATCAATTCATAAGCACTACTTTCCATCAATAGCAGTTCCAAAATGATAAACAAGCAAGTACTTGGGCAATCAAGGCAATTAAATACCAATATTATATTTGGAAAGACAACCAAAAAAAAAATTACTTTTTGATTCATAATTGAGTTGCCTAGACATAATTAAGGAATTCATCACACCACAAAATCAATATGAGAAATGAAAAAATAAAATTAGGAATTTTGAAATCTTAAATTTCATGGCAAACAAACAACAATCAATTTCACAAAAAATAAGAATCATCAATTTAGAATTAACAAGCAAAACTTAAAAAAATACACGAAAGAAAATACTTGAGAAAAGCTATACAAAATATGCTGTGAAAAATTGGGCCCTCTTAAGAGAAGCTACATAAACATTCAGCACATACATTGAATATAATAACTTCAGCATTGAGCCTAGGAAAGTTGTGTATGTTCATGCAAAAACCAATAAATCAGATAAACTCAGACTGCTAGCTCGTTGTGTAAGTTATTTTAACTAAACAAAAAGACAAAACAAATAAACTCTTACTGCTAGATCATTTGCAAAAATCAAATAATGTTTGCATTAGATGTCAAAAGGATTTTAGATCAAGGTTATATGTACAGAGAAGATTCACTTCATCATGGTGAGCTCTAGATTTTATAAGTGTGTCCATTTCTATTAATAAATCAAGTTCAAACACACACTCAATTGAAATTTGTAATGTGTCTTGACAAAAATTGATTGGCTCGGACAATATTCAATGCAACAACATATTTTTCTGATTTATAATACTTCACAGCATTATCGTTTACTAATTTGAAATGAAACTTACAACAAATTTTTCTGATTTACTAATTGGGAGCATAAGCACATTGGTCCATTTAAGATGTATATTTTACATGATAAATCAGTAATGTAGATAATACTAATCAAAGGGAACATACATACCCAACGTGTAACATTCTCAATAGAGTCCACCATGCAGTGAGCAATATCATAAATTAGATAGACCATCAATTATATTAAAAACCAGTACAAATATTAACAAGATTAAACCTGAACTAAAGGGGAAAGGGCTTACCTTCATCAGTTGCAGCAAAAGAAACTATAAAAAACAAAAGCAATAGCACAAACCAAAGAAATAACCTTTAATAAAAACCAACAAATTAAAGCCCACTTAAAGGATCTTAAAGAACAATACGAATTGAGTGAGCACACAAAAATGTAGAACCATAGAGTCTACTTCAAACCTAGAACCCCAAATCTTTTTTTTTTTTTTATTTATTTTTCCTTCAAATGCAAACCCCAAAACTGAAAAAATAAGAACCAATCCTAACCAATAAACTAAATCAATTTCACATAACACAACCAGACCTAAGCCAAAAATTGGTAGAAAAATATTAACAAAAATCATAACCTCTTTGTCAATGTCGAAGGAGAAATAAACATTACCCTTTTTATTTTGCTATTCTTCAACGAGGGAAAAGAGTGAGAGAAAGTTCAAAAAGAAAAAAGCATATGCAAAATAATCTAATGAGCCGCAAGTCATCTCTTTTGCCAAACAAATTGAAACAAAGAATGAAAAAATCACTTTCTAAATCAAAGAAAGACTCACCTCAACTACTGCGTGGAAGACATCAGCCCTGAAAAAAATCCCACCGACCCTCCAAAAATGGCGACCTGATTAGCTTGAACAAGTAAAAATCCCATAAATTGAAGCTTGGAAAAACCCCCAGAATCGTTAAACTGAATAAATAACTAATCCCAAATTAAAAGCTCAAATGCTAGGTCTTATCAACTACAATACACAAATTCTTAAAACTTGAGACTCACAGCAAGAAGAAGGGATTCTTTAGCGGTTAGCCTCTCCATTTCTTGGGCGTAAGCAGCTGGAGCTCCTCCCTGTACAGCCTGCTGGACCATTGCTCTGCAAGTCAATCTCTGTCGGAGTCGGCGAAACATGGGAAGGAAAGTTGTGGTAGATGAGACGGAGGAAGACAACAAACAACAAGAACAGATTGTAGAGACAACAGATAGCTGGTACAAGACTGTGGTAGACCCACGAGTCAAGCCACGCCGTAGACCCACCGCCGCAAGCACCGTCACACCCACGAGCCAGCCATGCCGTAGACCCAAGAGTCGAGCCTCCCTGTCACACGACCCAAGCCGCAGGCCCCATCACCTTGTTACACACCTGCAACAAATAGAGAGAAAGAAAGAAAGATTGAACGAGTGAGAGAGAGAGAGAGTTACTGAGTGTGAGAGAAAAACAGAGGAGGCGTGTAGAGTAATTAGGGATTCAACCTTAGAGATTGCTTTTGTGTTTCATTTGGCGCCTGTGTATTTCATTTACCGCCCATTTTCTGTGTCTTTTTCTATTACCATGCGACAATAACACTTATTAAAATATGCTATATTTTAATGTAATATATGGGCATAACTGTTGTAGTGATGAACCTACTATTCAGGTCCACATTAGAAAAAATGGGATTGTCTGTAACTGAGCTGAAAGCGACCTCCATGATGCTATATGGGTTCTCCGGTGAGGGATCAGAAACTATTGGAACAATCGAGTTAGTGATAACCTTGGGTGAAGGACCATGAACTGTTTCCAAGCTTCTCAAGTTTGTGGTCGTCGATTGTCTGATTGCGTACAATGCAATCTAGGGTCGACATACGTTGATGGCGTTCGAAGCCATAACATCTGTCCGCCACCTTGTGATCAAGTTCCCCTCATCTATGGGAATATGTACTATCTGAGGCAACCATATTGCTGCTAAAAAATGCTACAACATTTCCATGAAGGGAAAATCACAACCTGGGCAGTAAACGATGGCCATACAGGACAGGAAGCCCAGGGAGTAAGGGTTGGTCCTGGAACGGAAGAACCTCAGCAAGCCAGTGGTGGGGGTATTACTCCAAGTGATGATATTGACTTGCGGGTGGGCGAAGACAAATCTGAGCTTCAAGCTATTGAAGAACTCGAAGAGGTAAACATCGATCTCAGAGATGCTTCAAGAATCGTTAAACTCGGGAAAAATCTTGACGATGAGAGGAAGGCGGAGCTGATAAAATTTTTACAAGAAAATCTAGATGTATTCGCCTGGTCTCATGAAGACATGGTAGGGATAAGCCCGAGTGTGATCATGCACACCCTGAACTTGGATAAAAGCGTGCCTGCAAAATCCCAAAAGCAGAGGCATCTGGGTACAACCCGAGTTGAGGCCCTGGAAGAAGAAGTAGCTCAACTATTAAAATGTGGATTTATTCGTGAGGCTAAATATCTTATTTGTGTCGTAAATCCTATCCTGGTCCCAAAGCCAAATGGAAAATGGCGGATTTGCATCGATTTCTCCAACCTAAACAAAGCTTGTCCCAAGGATTGCTTCCCATTGCCAAGGATTTATTAGTTGGTGGACGCCACTACAGGCATGTCCTTAATGGATGCGTATTCTAGGTATAACCAGATCGCAATGAACCCCACAGACCAGGAGCATACTAGCTTTATGACTCCAACGAATGTTTACTGTTAGAAAGTTATGGCCTTTGGGATAAAGAACGCTTGAGCTACCTACCAGTGATTGGTCAACAGAATGTTCGCTGATCAGATCGTGAAAAACATGGAAGTGTATGTTGATGATATGCTAGTCAAATCTAAGACTGCCGATAACCATGTTCTCGATCTGAAGGAATGTTTTGAGATCTTAAGGAGATATAACATGAGGTTGAATCCCCAGAAGTGTACTTTCGGAGTGGCATTAGGAAAATTTCTCGGATTTATAGTCAACACAAGGGGGATAGAGGCAAACCAAGACAAAATCATATCGTTATTAGAAATGCCTTCGCCCAGGTTGCATAAAGATGTCTAGAGTCTAATTGGAAGAGTGGCAGCCCTTAATCGGTTCATTTTTAAATCCACTAACAAGTGCCTACCATTCTATAACCTGCTCCAAGGAAATAAGAAGTTTGATTAGATCGAGTAGTGCGAATTGGTATTTCTCGATCTAAAAACATATTTGGCCAAGCCGCCAGTATTGTCTAAACTAGTAGTGGGGGAGCCTCTTTTCCTTTATTTATCTGTTACGGAAAATGCAGCCAGTGTCGTGCTTGTCCGGGAAGAGGACCGGGTTCAAATACCGGTATATTATATAAGCAAAAGACTTCTCGGAGATGAATTGCGGTATCCCTTAATAGAAAAGATGGCGTTCTGCCTTATACTAGCCTCCAGGAAGCTTAGCCGTACTTCCAATCCCATTCAATCCACGTCATGAACGACCAACCTCTAAGGCAAGTATTGCAGAAACCTAAAACATCGGGACGTCTCTTAAAATTGGCAATGAAACTCAGCCAGTTCAAAATACTGTACATACCACAAACTACGATCAAAAGCCATGCCCTGGCTGAATGCACTGGATTTGAGGAGGAGCTTTTGAGAGAACTGGTACAGGCGTTGTGGCGAATATTCGTGGACGGTTCGTCTAACGAGAATGGGTCTGGAGCTGGGATCATATTGATCTCTCTAGAAGGACATTGATTCCACTCCGTGCTACGGTTTGGGTTTGAAGCAACGAACAACGAAGCTGAATACGAAGCTTTGTTGGCTGGGCTTAGAGTGGCAAAGGAATTGAAGGCCAGGGCCGTCCAGTGCTATAGCGATTCCTAGCTTGTGGTAAATCAAGTGTCAGGAGAATACCAAGCCCGGGGGGCCAAGATTGCGGCTTACCTAGCCAAAGTGAAGAAAGATCTATCAATATTTGAATATGGCCTAGTCGAGCAGATCCCTCGCGAGCAGAACGCCAACGCTGATGTTTTGGCGAAACTCGCTACCTCCAAAGAAGTCGAGACTTTGAGCATAGTACTGGTGGAATTCTTGGAGAGCACAAGTGTGGCAAGAAGCATGATGGAGGTCAAGATGATCGACACTAGGCTGACCTAGATGACCCCCATAGTAGAGTATCTTACGATAGGGAAGTTGCCTGATGAATGAAAATACACGAGAAGGATACTCTATCAAGCTCCAAGGTATGTAATCGTTGTACCAACATGGCCATTCCTTGTGTCTTCTACGATGTGTTCTGCCAGAGGAGGCCGAAACTATTTTATAGAAGGTGCATGAAGGCTTCTGTGGGGATCATGCTGGGGGGAAAAACTTGGCCTTAAAAATGTTAAGGAAGGGATATTATTGGCCCACTTTAGCAAAGGATTCCATCTCTTATGTCCGAAAGTGCGACAAGTGCCAGCAAAGGAGTTCTGCCCGCGGTAAAAGGAGGAGTTCGCTATGCGGTGGTAGCCATCGATTATTTCATGAAGTGGGCGGAAGTGGAGCCCCTGGTAACAATCACCTCAAAGAGAGTCCTTGACTATGTAATCAAGAATATTGTTTGTTGGTTTAGAATGCCAAGAAAGATTGTATAAGAATATGGAATCCAGTTCGATAGCGATCTCTTCATCGAATTTTGTGAGAGGCACAACATAGTTAAAAGTTTCTCTTCGGTTGCCTACCCACAATCCAATGGGTAGGTCGAATTTTAAGAAATGGCTAAATGAGGCCAAGGGAGTTTGGCTTGAGCAGCTCCTGCAGGTACTATGGGCGTACCAGACCTCCCACCGAACTTTTACGGGGCACACCCCTTTGTCCCTGACTTTCGGAAGTGAGGCCGTCCTTTCGGTCGAAACAAAGATAACCACGCACAGACTCCAGACCTTAAACTAGGAGCAGAACGATGAGTTGCTCAGTGCGTCTCTCAACCTAATTGATGAAAATGAGAGGATTCGCACCTACAGCTCACACATTACCAGCAAAAAAATCACTCGTTATTTTAATTCCAAGGTCAGGAGGTGTATCTTTGGTTTGGGCGACCTGGTACTTCGAAGGGTCTTTTTGGTAAACAAGGACCCTAACGATGGTTCCTTAGGTCCAAGCTGGGAAGGGCCCTATCAAATAGTGGAGGTCGTACATGAGGGAACCTTCAAATTAGCTCAAATTAATGGAGAAACAGTCCCACAGACCTGGAATGCTATGCACCTAAGGAAATATTATCAATGATGATACCACCCGTCTATGTAAGGCTTAGTTATAAAATTCATTTGATTAAGAAATAAAGGAATTGTCATGTACTTCTTGTCTTTCATATAGTTTCAATTATGTATTAGTTCGTATGATAATGTTTGTCCAAAGCAACCAAGAAAGTTCACTTTTTGATTACTTAGGGGGCATACAACCCGGGAAGGATTGAAACTTGGAAGCTAGCGAAATTGATTAACCGATGTTTTCTTTTAAGGGAACACGAGGTGTCGATATATCTAGCATGAACCAAGTTCCAAATCATTAAAAATCTTGGACATAACCAGGTACAAAACTATCTTGGATACAACTAGGTCCAAAACATGGAAGTTAGTAAAATTGATTAACCAATGTCTTTTCTAAAAAACACAAGGTGTCAATAAACCTAACACGAACTAAGTTTTAATTAAAAATACTGGACATGACCAGGCCCACGACTTAGAAGTTAGCAAAATTGAAGATCCGATGGCTTCCTCAGAAGCTCGGGATAACAATAAAACCTAACAAGAACTATGTTTGGAATATTCAAAATCTCGGACATAACCGGGTCCAAGGCCTGATACTTAACAGGTAGGATATAAATCAACATTAATTTTTGTAGTAACCAAAATTAAAATATCTATCCCGATCCAAAAGTCATTTCTTAAGATTTTGAATGTACAAGTCATAAACATAAGAAACAAGGAAAAGACAGATAGATAAAAAGTAGGTATTCGAATTAGAAATAAATTGTCTCAAGGAAAATAACCTCACACCGGGCCAAATGCCAAAAGTTTACACAAAAATAAAAATGAATGAAGAAAAAGAAAATTAAGACCCTTCAGGGCGCTCTGAGGATGTAACGACCCAAAATTGCTAATAAGGCTTAAGGCCTTGATTAGTGTGTCGCGAGGGCATACTTGGTATTCATGTGAATAAATGAGTAAATTCATGGTTTTATGTCGTGCATGATTAAATGAGTATATGGATATGATTAGATGCATGTTTATGAGTATTGAATATGCATGTGGGCCCTATTCTGTTTTAAGGGCATGTTTGTAATTTTGGCCTGTTGAGGGCATAAATGTAGTTATTTGCAATAAATTGTTGAGACCACATTATTATGTGGATATATATTTGTAGCTTGTGACTCGAGGCGATCCTAGCAAGCGGTTTGGTAGAAAATTCACGGCGGGAATTTATACCCAGCTCGGGGGAGCCAAGGGGTATTCCTGGGAGCTTGGGAAATATATTGGAGATTATTAGGCATATGGGAATATAATTGGCAATTAATTAGATGACAATAATTAAGGTGTAAATATTTGGGACACACGAGGAGTCAGCGGGAAACGGGAACAAATGAGCAAAATGCCCTTAGAGTGTTTTAGAAGGCTTGATTTAAATGGGAGGGTAAAACAGACTTTTTCCTATTAAGAGATATACTTGTGATATCTGATTATTTGGAGTTAGTGGGAGTTGTAGAAGATTATAGAATCAGAAGGAAATAAGAGGAGAAGGAAAAACATAGACCTCTTTCCTCCATTCGGTTGGCCATCTCTCCACCATTTCTTGTGGCTGTTGGAGCTGGAAACTTAGGGAAAAGGCTAAGCAAGGTATTGGGGGATTTGATTCTTGGAGGTGGTTGAGAAGCTAACTAGAAATAACAGCTAATTAAGGTAAGGATTGAGGGTTTTAACTGAATTTTCCTGGGTGTGTTAGGTTGAATTCTGATTTTGGGTTATTGATTGAAACTAAGGGCTTGAACTTGGGGATTTGAGGAGCTAAAGTTTGGAAGAGCATCTAAGACAACCTAGGGTTGAATTCACCCAATTAAGCTGACCAATTCTAACTTTGAAGTTCTGGGTTTCTGGTTTTCTCTGGTGCTCTTAAGTTCTTGGGCTCAAGAGTGAATTCTATGTTTGGTAATGTTTTGGCTGAGCTTTGATGTTGATGAGTTGTCTTGGTTTGGTTATAGTGGGTTGTAAGGTCAATTTTTGGGTTGGGTAAGTTTTGGAGAGGTTTGGTAGAGCTTTGGCTCGGGGAAAGTTTGAAGGTAAAACCCAGAAAGTGGGCTGTGCTGGTTGTAGAGCAGTTGTGATAGCAGTAGGGTGCTACAGCACTACACTTCGTGTTCTGGGGGAATTTTTCTCTATATGTAGCGCTGTAGTGCCCTCCTTAGGGCGATGTAGCGCTACCCTGTCTCCAGAAGTTGGTCTTTTAGTTATTTCTTAGGGTTTTCGCCCGGGGGCTTGGGTTTGATTCCACCACCCCGTTTGGTGGAATTAGGGCTTCCCAATGGCTCGGGATTGGTCCCAAGGCTAGGTTTTGGAATTGATGTTTAGTGATGGTTCTAATTTATGGCTGTGACTAGGTGCATGCTAAGGCTCGGACGGGATCATGCTTGAAGGTCAATTTTGCTAATCAAAGCTATCTAAATCTAAGGTAAGAAAACTGCACCCGGTTAGGTGGTTAAGTTGGGATTAAGAGTTCCCTATTTTTGTATATAATGTAATGAGGGGGTATTACGCCATGGGGACATGATAAATGGCCTAAGAGTGCCAGGATCAATATTTGTGCACAGGGCGCGGCTCAGCCACTAGTAGCTGAGGACAACTTATTTATCACCGCGCTTGGTTAAGCTGTCCGGAGTAAGTCGGTATGACACTGGGGGCGGCCTAAGTGAGCCGAAGATAGTGGGTTTGTCAGAGGGTGCCAACCGTGAATATTGTATAATGGTTGCAATAACTGTTGTTTATGAATATGATATGTTGATTAGATGGATGAATTATTGTTCACTTGTTGATTGTTATCACTGGTCAGTTGAATATTATGAATTGCTGAATACTTGGTTATGCTTTGTGGAATATTTGGTTATTGATATTTATCATGCTAAGATATTATGTTTTCTTGCTGGGCCTCGGCTCACGGGTGCTTCGTGGTGTAGGTTAAGGTAAGGGTTTGGTGGTTTGGCCATGAGTTGGAGATCTCTAGGGGCGAGGTACACATTGTCAGCTGCTCAACCGCCACGGTCGAGGGTTTGTACAGGGACGGAAACCTAAAATGTATATTTTGCCTTTAGAGTGGGCACGATTGTTTATAACTTTTGGAATTTCTGTAAATTTGTCTTTTAAACCCTGTTTTGGGATCCCATGTACTAAACAAACATTTTATATGGAAATTATCTGTTTATGACCAAAATTTTTTAAATTTTAGCTAATTAGAACTTTAAGACCACGTTTTCAACTATATGACTTGGTTAGCAAGTCTTGCACCTTTATAATCACGCAGGTGCACTTTCCACTAAAGACAAGCTTGACTTAGGGTTTCGTAGATGGAATATATGAGATTACATGCTTAAGTGTTTGAATGGAATATGAATGCATTAATTTTATGATTAATAGGGAGCATGAGATTCTGATAGGGCCTAGCCCTTGACTGCTGTGTGGTGATATTGAGGCATGCTTATTAGCATTGCTATTACATGTGGATGAATGTTTGGATAATGATTTGTATATTGAATACATGTGGTTAATTGTCTAAATTGAATTTAAATGTTTTATTTATTTATTAGTATATGGAAAGCATGATGAACATGATTATGGTTAGTAGCAATGAATTTGTTAGCTAATGCATAATAGCGTGGATTAGTGTTTGTTAAGCTTTATGTGTTCATGGTCATTGTTATTGTTAGGACCTGCCCGTGGGATGGTTCTGGATATTAACATCAGAGCTGAGGGGTTAGTCAGTAATGGCGGATAAATTCGGACTGTTTGTGCTCGAAATGGTTAAATGGACTTGGAGATGATATGGTAGGGATTGGAACCCTCCATCTGCCCTGAAGGTTGCAGCAAATGTTCAATGGTATGGGGGTAAGCTGTGAGGTCCGATAAAGGAGACTAGATAGGTGAAACAGCGGGTTCCTCCAGGGAAAGAGTTGCTTTGTATAGTGTAACAGCAGGGGTATCAGTGTTGGTTAACTTAAAGGTATAGACGGTCAGAAGTGCTATTGGGAAGGCTTTAGAGGCATTACTTCCTGGTTATGAGGAAGTTTTGGATGTGCCTGGAAATTGATTAAAGGGTGAGTATAGTTAATCCCATCCTTGTTTACATGAAGGTGATAGGACGTGAAAGAATAGTGGCGCTAAGTGGTTGTGACAGAATAGTACTTTGACCCAAGATGTCGTTATAAAGGGTTGAGAGGAATTTAGGCAGTAATTCAACAAAGAGGTTATAAAGATGTAGTATGAGCTACTGAGGCTTATAAGTTTATGAACTTAATTGAGAATGGTAAGGCAACGACAACGTATGTCAATGAGCTAGTAGGTTGGTCGATTCTTTTGGGAAACTGAGATAAGCGGATGTAGCTTGAGATGACGAATCATTTAAGGAATAAGCTCTGGGATGACCCAGGGCATCAGGGCCACTCCGGTGCATGAGGTTTTCATTGGTGCCTGGGCAGCAGGGACGACCATGGTATCTGAGATATAAGGAATGAAGTATCAAGTGTGAGTATCGGAGGACAGGAAATGTGGATGATGGTGTTTTCATTGGTGGAGCTTTGTCAAGGTAGATATTCAGTAATCAGAATAATAGAACCTCTGACGGTTCTTTGTCTTTTGGTTTTGACAGGAAGGGGTATAGTTTACAGGATAGCAATCAGGATAGTGATAAGGTTTAGTGAAGATTAATCAGTATGCACCAGATGCAGGAGACACCAACTGGAAAGATACCAGATAAGGGCACATTACCTATATGAAATGGTTTAGTACGTTAGGGTTGATTGGGGATTGCCCAGTATTAGAGAATGGAAGACTCGAATTTCTTGCTATATTCGAAGCCCGAGGCTAGTTCCTCGGAGGTGACCGGTTGACCTGATAATCCTTGTTCTTGGTTACATAATGGGCTGAAAGAGTTCGATGTTGCGTATCTTCCAGGAATGATGCCTATATGAAGAACATGCCTCAAGGTTTTCATACAAGTGGCTGGAGATATTAGTGTTTGTTGGGAATGAATTAGAAGCTTCTAAGAGAAGAGTGGAAATGCGACTGATAAAGAGGTTTATAGTGAAAGCGATTGAGCCTACCATAAGAGAGCCTTGTTATGAGCCTGAGTGAGAGCTAATTTGTTAAGAGACAACCATGAATTGCGAGGGACATTATTTGAAGTATATAAGTTGGATTGAATAGAAACTGAAGTAATCAGAAGGAATTCAGATGGGTATGTAAGGAGTTGTTGTGTACGCTTCAAGAGTCAGCTATGGGAAGATTCAGTATTAGGGACAGTGTGAAGAATGGTATTAGGCTGGCATAAAGAATTACTAGTTCAGCGAAGGGAGTATCTGGCTTAGGGATGAATTAGACAAAGCGTCGTACCGTGGAATTTGCTATTATACTCTTTTAAGAATGAAGAGTTTAAATGCCCGGTTACAAGACAAGACAATGTCTTCAGGAATTGATCTTCAATCTGGTTATTACCAGCTGAGGATCAAGGAAAGAAACATTTCAGGAATTATCAGTTGTACCAAGTGGGGTGTGATGGATTACTAGTAAAGATTATTGACTGACGTAAGCTTCAAAAACACAGGTAAGTTTAACAAGTAGAGAATATAGGAAGGATATGAATAAGTCACATCCAGGTTCGTTAAGGATGCATTGAACTACTTTTCAGCTAGAAGCAGAATGCGAACGACTATTATAATGACGATACTAAGACTGAAGAAGCAGGGTAACGGATAAGGCTCCAGAAGGTGTCGGTTTCAATCTCCCCAAGGGTATTCAAGGTTGTGCAACAGGAAGAGATGGGATCAGGTATGAAAGGGTTCAGTTTGAAGCCACAGAGAGATTAATGAAGAATGTCTGAAGGATAAGAAGCACAATGACACTGGTGAACATGTCGTCTACTACATAAGTATCTTTGGAGGACAGCCGTATAAGAGATTAAAACGACAATAGAACCTAAGGGTAGACTGAAGGGATAACCTTGCATCAGATTTTCAAAAGACAGAATTAGGATTGGTTAACACCTCGTAGTGTAGAAGTCCATGTGTAATGGATGGTTACAGAAGGATAGTATGAAGGACCTTAACTTTGTTTTAGGGTCATGAAGTTGTAAGCGGTGCATCAAGTTGAGGCGTGCCCAGATATGGTTTAAAGGGATGACAGCTTGAACCTCACGGTAGGTGATAAAATGGGATGTGGTTGGTGTACAGAGAGTATTCAGTTGATAGTGAGGGTAGAGCGTAAGAGATTTGAGCGCTTGGTTATTTGTAAAGGAATAATCCTAAGACCAGGATCAGGTGAAACTTATTGGGGATGGTCTCTGTCGGTTGGACAGGACGCCATGGGTTACAGCTAGGTCAGATGAAATAACAATGGGGATTGGTATGGTACTGGTGATGGGTTGTGGATAGGTATATGTCTCGATGGACAAAGAAGTTCAGGAAAAGGGTTATATGAGAATGGTTAAGAAACCTACCATTGTGATATGAGTTGAGAAATGAAAATCGGGTGAGTGGTCTGATGGAACCCAATGTTGAGGTGAAGATCCTAGAGGTGTGAGATTTATTGCCTAATAGATGTTCGAATAAATTTCGAAGACGAAACTGTTATAAGGAGGGGATAGTTGTAACGACCCAAAATTTCTAATAAGGCTTAAGGCCTTAATTAGTGTGATGGGAGGGCATAATTGGTATTCATGTGAATAAATGATTAAATGCATGGTTTTATGGCGTGCATGATTAAATGAGTATATGGATATGATTAGATGCATGTTTATGGGTATTGAATGTGCATGTGGGCCCTATTCTGTTTTAAGGGCATGTTTTAATTTTGGCCCGTTGAGGGCATAAATGTAGTTATTTGCGATAAATTTTTGAGACCACATTATTATGTGGATATATATATTTGTAGTTTGTGACTCGAGGCAATCCTAGCAAGCGGTTTGGCAGAAAATTCACGGAGGAAATTTATACCCGGCTCGGGGGAGCCTGGGGGTATTACTGGGAGCTTGGGACATATATTGGAGATTATTAGGCATTTGGGAATATAATTGGCGATTAATTAGATTACAAGAATTAAGTGGTAAATATTAGGGACACACGAGGAGTTAGCGGGAATCGGGAACAAATGACCAAAATGCCCTTAGAGTGTTTTAGAAGGCTTGATTTAAATGGGAGGGTAAAAGAGACTTTTGCCTATTAATAGATATACTTGTGATATCTGATTATTTGGAGTTAGTGGGAGTTGTAGAAGATTATAGAATCAGAAGGAAATAAGAGGAGAAGGAAAAACATAGACCTCTTTCCTCCTTCATTCGGCTGGCCATCTCTCCACCATTTCTTGTGGCTGTTGGAGCTGGAAACTCAGGGAAAAGGCTAAGCAAGGTATTGGGGGCTTTGATTCTTGGAGGTGGTTGAGAAGCTAACTAGAAATAGCAGCTAATTAAGGTAAGGATTGAGGGTTTTAAATGAATTTTCCTGGGTGTGTTATGTTGAATTCTGATTTTGGGTTATTGATTGAAACAAAGGGCTTCAACGTGGGGATTTGAGGAGCTAAAGCTTGGAAGAGCATCTAAGACAGCCTAGGGTTGAATTCACCCAGCTGAGGTACCCAATTCTAACTTTGAAGTTTAGGGTTTCTTGTTTTCTATAGTGTTCTTGAGTTCTTGGGCTCAAGAGTGATTTCTGTGTTTGATAATGTTTTGGCTGAGCTTTTGATGTGGATGGGTTGTCTTGGTTGGGTTATAGTGGGTTGTAAGGTCAATTTGGAGGTTGGGTAAGTTTTGGAGTGGTTTGGTAGAGCTTTGGCTCAGGGAAAGTTTGAAGGAAAAACGCAGAAAGTGGGTTGTGCTGGTTGTAGTGCTGTAGCGCTTGCAATAGGGCGCTACAGCGCTACACTTCGTGTTCTGGGGGAATTTTTCTCTGTTTGTAGCGCTGTAGCACCCTCCTTAGGGCGTTGTAGCACTACCCTGTCGTCAGAAGTGGGTTTTTGAGTAATTTCTTAGGGATTTTTCCCGGGGGCTCGGGGTTTGATTCCACAACCCCGTTTGGTAGAATTAGGGCTTCCTGAGGGCTCGGGATTGGTACAGAGGCAAGGTTTTGGAATTGAAGTGTAGTGATGGTTCTAATTTGTGGATGTGACTAGGTGTACGCTAAGGTTCGGACAAGATCGTGCTTGAAGGTCAATTTCGCTTATCAAAGCTATCAGAATCTAAGGTAAGAAAACTACACCCGGTTAGGCAGTTAAGTTGGGACTAAGAGTTTCCTATTTTTGTTTATAATTTCATGAGGTGGTATTACGCTACGGGGACATATGATAAATGACCTAAGAATGCCAGAATCAATAATTGCACACAGGGCATGGCTCAGCCACTGGTAGCTGAGGACAGTTTATTTATCACTGAGCTCGGTTAAGCTGGCCAGAGTCAATGGGTATGACACTGGGGGCGGCCTAAGTGAGTCAAAGACAGTGGGTTTGTCAGAGGGTGCCAACCTTGAATATTGTGTAATGGTTGCAATAACTATTGGTTATGAATATGATATGTTGATTAGATGGATGACAAATTGTTCACTTGTTGATTGTTATCACTGGATAGGTGAATATTATGAATTGCTGAATACTTGGTTATGCTTTGTGCAATATTTGGTTATGTTTTCTTGTTGGGCCTCGGCTCACGGGTGCTTCGTGGTGCAGGTTAAGGCAAGGGTTTGGTGGTTTGGCCATGAGTTGGAGAACACTGGGGGCGAGGTGTACATTGTCAGCTGCTCGACTCCCACGGTCGAGGGTTTGTACAGGGAGGGAAACCTAAAATGTATATTTTGCCTTTAGAGTGGCCACGATTGTTTATAACTTTTGGAATTTCTGTAAATATCTCTTTTAAACCCTATTTTGGGATTCCATGTACTAAACAAACATTTTATATGGAAATTATCTATTTATGACCAAAACCTTTTAAATTTTACCTAATTAGAACTTTAAGACCACGTTTTCAATTATATGACTTGGTTAGCAAGTCGTGCACCTTTATAATCACACAGTGTAATGGTCTTGGCTATCCAGGGCGTTACAGAGGATGTCACCTCCTCGATCTCCTGCTCGCCAGCGGTGGAGGCCTGCCTGGTCTCGGATTGCCCCTGTTGAATCTGATCCTTGAACTTCTTGAGGTAGGGATCCCATACTTCGGACGCTAGGAAGGAGAAGTTGCCATCCTCGTTGAATGCCCAGCAGTGGTATATCATGCTTTCCATGGAGGATAGAGATGTTGCCTTTGCCTCCTTAGTAGCAGTCTCGGTCTCCAACTGCTTGGCTTTGGTCTTCGCGAGCTCAGTTTGAAGAGCAGCCTTTGCAGCATGCTCGCCCTCTTGAGATGCTGCAAGAGCAGCCTTGGCGTCTAGCTCGCCTTGTTGAGCAGTTGTAAGGGCAGTCTGGGCGGCAGCCAAGGCTGTTTGAGCTGCCTGCAGCTTGGTCCGAAGCTCTTCATTCCTGGCCCTGGCCCGAGCTATGCTACGGTGCTGAGCCAAGACCGCCTGCAAAAAGTAAGGAAGCAAGTTAGACACGCGCTGGGATAAAATCAAAAGAATATGTTTGGCTAAGGAAATTTTCCTTACTGTAAGGTTCATCCCCATGTGGACTCCATGACATTCTTCGGGCTTCTCTCCTCGATCACCCTCAGGTCCTTCAGATTGGCCTTGTAAAAATGCTCCACCGTATGCTTAGCCGTCTCGTAGAGAGTCCCCCGAAAGGTGTCAGGGATCTTCTCCAGGTCCTGGGCACTGATCGGAATACGTATGGTGGCAGTGGGGGATCAGCTTGTGCTGCCTGATCCCGAGCAGAGGCGGGTGGAAACCGAGGAGGAGGCGAAGGCGGACCCCTTTTCTCCTGAGCAACAGCAACTGGAGCTGTCGAGCTCTTGCCTTTCCCCTTAGCCGGGGATTTGGAGGTTGTCCCTGCCGCAGGGGGCACTTTCTTTGCTGTAAACCGGGGCTTCTTTATGAGTGGCCCTGAGCTGGATTTTCCCTCCTGAAAAATCGAGTTGATGTCTAGAACCCCTGGTTGTGCAATCTCCTCGCCTGGAAAAGAGTGGGAAGGACATTAATATACATAGAAAGCCATCAGTATATATAAAAAGTGTCTACATGTATAAGATATAACAAAAAGTCCTACCCTTCGAGCTAGAGGATGCGTCTATTGCCACGACCTCCGGCCTTGGAACCGCTATAGGAGAGGGGGAGCCTAAGTCTACAACTTCTTGGATTACGGGGGGTTCAGGCTCAGGTTCTATCTTGGGGCTGGACTTCTCTACGTATTGCCGAAGTCCAGGGGCAAGGATAACCTGGAGCAAAAAGGGCCACGACCTAAGGTTGGTTCCATACTCTTCAGAAAAGACCGACCTAAAGGATAGGGTATTTTCTACAACTACGGTGCCTTTAGGATGGCCCATGTCATGATGTAACACTAAATGATTCACGCACTAAAGCAGGGTTATGTTATGGTCTGGATCATTGGGGAGACGATGGACGAGCTGGTTTGGATTAAACCTGACTAACCTAAGGTCGCCGACAGCCCTATCTAAGTCCCTATATGGGTATGGGTTACCTTGGTCGGAGGGGCCGGCTGCTGCCCTCGATGAAGCTCACTCTACATCAGGGTTCTGAGCAGCCTCGGGAGGTCGCCTCTTCTGGACGAGAGGTACCTTGTCTTCTTCTTGCTCCCCATCTTCATCAGCCTCAGCACCCCCTTCGGGGATAGGCGAGAGCTCGCAGACTACCAGGAAGTTAACCCGTGTTCTTCTCAAGGCTAGAGTCTGGCATTCAGTGATTAACTTGCATGCCAACATCGTCTCGTTAGACATGAGCTGTCGGTAATCCTTCTCACTAGGCGAAAGCCTCGATAGAGTATCATACTACCCCGAGGGTCACAGATTTGACCGTCCTCACAAAAATTGCTGCATGAAAATACTACTCAGTTAGTATACATGTGGGAGATAACTCCAGATACAAATTGAATAATTTCACGAGCTAAGAAAGGAAAGAAAACTTACGAGGATGATTGAAGTAGCGATGTTTGCAGTTGCGGAACCCATTCGACATAAAGAATTAATCTTTATAATCGTTGGGATGGCTGGGGAGCTCGATGACCGAGGGTGAGTTCGGGGATCAGGTCAAATAATAAAACCCGTCACCTCGCCCTCGTTGTTCCGGGCTGGCCTTGAGGCAGAAGAAGTAAAGGATGTCTGCCAAGGTGGGGACCTCCCACTCGTGCTTCAGGAAAAGATACTTCAACCCCACCAGCAGTCGATACGAGTTCGGGGGGAGATGAAACGGTGCCAACTTCACGTAATTGAGGAAGTCAGCAAAATATTGATCAAGGGGAAGGAAGGCCCCTGCCTTTAAGTGCTCATCACTCCAGGCCAAAAATTCATCCTAGAGTGGCGCGTAGCTCCGTTCCCCTTCGTATGGAGGTCGAGCAATGAGGACGCCAGTCCCGACCTCAATGTTGTGGGACAGCATTATCTTGTTGACCCTTCCTTGGGTCGTAATTTTGGAGACAATTCTCTCTGCCTCGAAGAATGCGTCAGGTCCGACCACGACCTCCTCCTACACCACGGGGCCAAACTAAGGGATAGGGGATTCGGAGACAACCTCTTTTCCTTTGTTGGCTCATTGAGACGATGAGCCAGCTGCACTTTACTTGGGAACGCTCTTCTCGGGCTCCATTAGATCGCCTGGCAAACAAGAACTATGGAATACTTAGTACGCGACCTTGAATTTTTATAAAAGCAAGAAAGCATGAAGGAAGGCTGAGGCTTTTAATGAACGAGTTGAGGTAATCTTAGCCCGCGGCGTGATGCCACGCGCTACCTACGCTACGCGCCTAGGTTTCCCAGCAGACCCCTGGCGTTTAGGGATCCGTGTGTCATAAAATCTGACCAATATTGTCCTTGGGGTGCAATTTACAGAAAAGCCACAAAGGAAAGCGTGATCCGTAAGCAACCAAAATTTTGAACCCTAACTTATCATCTTCTATGCACCAAATGGGTATTTCCTAAAAGCTACCCAAAAAATTTCCCATGCCATAAGGGTCGCAATATTAGGAGAAGTTCAAAATCTATATATAATCCTAAGGTTGAAACTTATGTGCCAGAAAAACAAGAAGGAACCCTAATATCGTCTATGGCGAAGCATAAAGAAATATGGCAAGAAAAATGTAGAAATTTATAAAGAAAATACCCATAAGGAATGTTATGAATTATAGTAAGATCGTTGATCCAAGAGATGTACTTCGTACGGTTTGGAAAACTCACTCCCGGGTAGCTGAACGGCCGGGTCTTCGGAAGTTTCTGGGCACAGGGGATTTTGGAAAGCATTTATTTTCTCTAGAAAGGAAGAGGGTATGAAAACACAGAAGAAAGAAGATGAGAAAAAATTTCAAATGAAAGGTGGTGAATTGTGAAATTAATCTGTCCTTTTTTATACGTAAAAGGCATAAAACAACATGGACCATTTGATCAAACCAGTCCAAGATCTGAGGATATTGTTTCGAAAGATGAAACGGTGACAAAAGGTTGGCCAGGCCATTAATGCAGCCCTCGAAACCCAAATAGACACCAATAGTGGTGTTCCACGTGTCTAGCACTCGAGTAATGGGCAAGCCTAGATAATCACGATGGAAGTTTAAAAGTCCATGCCATGTAAGTTAAAAGATGACGTCATAGAACACGAGCAAGGACTTGGGGGGCAAATGTATGTCCTAAAATTCAGCACGCGTCTTTTAGTCAGCTCAGATACACCTGGCTAGCCCATAACTATAATAGATGATCCACTAGTCCATATTTCCTCTGTAAAGGCAGCTCGATTCCCCAGGTAAATAGCATGAGCTGATGGAATACAAAGCCATATGCACGAATTGTAAACACTTTTGAAGCATAGCATCCGAGACACGGGCTGGTGCTATATTCATCTCGGGGTACGCCAGAGATCTGCTACTCTCCTAGATCTTTATAAACCTGGGTACGTTATATAGACGTGTGTTCTCAGACATTACATGTCCGCAAATCCATGAAATCCCGGACACGTAATATAATCGTGCATGGTTAGACATCACATGTCTGATTATCCCTAAAGACCCATGATCAATTTTACCTAATGATTAGACCATACCTTAGGATAAATTGTAATATTTATCATTAGTGTGAGACAAGTCACACGAGGGATTTGAATTCACATGATGGCCCCAATGTCTATCCAAGGATTTTCTCTATAAATACTAAGACTCGGCTATTGTTTCTGTAATGTAAAATCTCTGTCAAAATTCAGAGAGACAAATAGTAATAATACAGACTCGTGGACTAGGGTGATTTTAACCTCCAAACCACGTAAAAAGACGAGTGTTCTTAATATTTTTTTTTCTAGTGTTTATAAGTATCATTCTCATTGCGTTTTATCATTAAGCACTAATCCATCCCAGCTATTGTTTCATAATTCACTGTGGGCGAAAAATCGCGTCAACACTCAGCTAACCATTTCTTTACTTTTGATAATATTTCTATGTCATTCCCAATGAGTAGAATATCTTCAACGTAAAGAACGAGGAATACCACATTCTTATCTTTGATTTGTTTGTAAACACAATGTTCATCAACGTTTTGATTGTTTCATCAAATCTAAGATTCCAAGATCTCGAAGCTTGTTTAAGTCCATAAATAAACTTAAGATGCTTGCAAAAAAATTTCTCTTGACCTTTAACTTCGACCACTTCTAGTTGAGATATGTAAATGGTTTCGTCAAGATAGCCATTCAGAAAAGTTGTTTTAACGTCCATTTGACAAATCTCCTAATCCATGCAGGCAGCTATGGATAAGAGTATCGTGATAGATTTGAGCATGGCCACCGGTGAAATTTTTTCTTCATAATCAACTCCTTCTTTCTGTGTGTAGCCCTTTGCCACTATCCTTGCTTTGAAAGTCTCTACTTTCCCATCTGCTCGTCACTTTTTCTTGAATATCCATTTGCAACCAATAGGTTTAACATTCTCAGGTGGATCTTGAAGAGTCTAGGCATAATTCGAATACATTGATTCCATTTCAAGGTCCATGACATTTAGCTATTTTTCTTTGTCAGAATCTTCCATTGCATCTCTATAAGTCAATGGATCATCTTTTTTTGTGTCAGATACAAGCATCTGAACTTCATGTTCATAGCGTACTGGTTGTTTTTCAACCCTCCCACTACGACGAATCTCTCTATTCTTCTGACTAGAACTGGCAATATCCTCTAGTCATTTTTCTCTTGCCATTGCTGCTGATTGGTCTTGTTTATTTAAGACCAATTCCTCAAGTATGACTTTATTTTAAGGTTTGTTGTTATTTATATAGTCATGGTCTAGAAAAGTTGCATTTCTAGATACAAACATTTTTTTATCTTTAGGACTATAAATTATACCACCTTTTGTTTCTTTGGAATATCATACAAACATGCACACTTCAGTAGTGATTCCAACTTCCCAGTCTTTCATTTAAGCACGTGTGTAAGACAACCCCATATATGGAAGGGGCGTAAACTAGGTTTAGTACCATTCCATAATTCCAATGTTGTATTCTGAATAGACTTAGATGGAACAACATTGAGTATGTATAGAGAAAATTTTATTGCATAACCCCAGAATGTCAAAGGCAATGATGAGAAACTAATCATCAATCAAACCGTATCCAATAAGGTTTTGTTCTACCTTTGTGAAACACCATTTTGTTGTGGTGTTCTAGGTGCAGTGAGTTAGGATTGAATTCCATGCTCACGCAAATGGTCCTCAAATTCATAATCTAAGTAATCTGTACCTCGATCTGATCTAAGTACTTTTAGTGATTTACCTAATTGATTTTCAGCTTCTGCTCAGATTTCTCTAAGCTTATCATAGGTTTCTGATTTCCTTTGCATTAAGTAAAGGTAAACATATCTTGAATACTCATTAATGAAAGTGACGAAATATTCATAACCTCCTCTAGCTTGGACATTTAGTGGACCACAAATGTCCATATGTAGAAGTTGAAGTGGTTCTGTGGCTCTTGAAACTTTAGCAGAGAAAGGTCTCTTGGTTATTTTTCCTTCCAGGCAGGATTCATAAATTGGGAGAGAACCAATAGATTGGTCTCTTAAAGGACCAACCTTTGTAAGTATGTTAATCCTGTCTAGACCAATATGACCCAATCTCAAATGCCACAGATATGTTTCACTATCGGAATATGCCTTTAGTCTTATAACAGATCTGGGATTTGCAGTTTAAATAATTCAAAATTATAAACATGCTCGACATTTGACTCTAACTTGTAAAGTCCACATTCAGACTTTGTAGAAAAATATTAAAACTATATTTTGAAATAACAATCGAATTATTATTTAAAGAAATATTCAAACCCTGTTCATGCAATTTTGATAAGGAATCCAATTTCTAGTAAATCTAGGTATAAAATAAACATTGTCTAAGAAATAAATTTATTATTACAAAAAACTAGGCGAGCTTTTCCAACTTCAGATGTCGATATCTCCTGTCCACTTTCAACTCTCATGGTCACCTCTCCATGAGCCAGCTTCCTCAAAGTACTAAGACTCTGTGAATAAAAACAAACATGATTAGTGGCTCCAGAATCAACTATCCAAGATGAAAAATCACCTTCCGCTAAACAAGATTCTAGAACAAGCAATTCAAATTTACCCTTCTTATTGTCTTTCAGTTTAGCCAGGTACTTAGGACAATTCCTTTTCCAATGACCATCAACTCCACAATGAAAGCATTTTCCTTTCGATGCCTTCCTTTTAGAGTTCTTTGCAGAATTATTCTTCTTGGAAGACTTATTGGTCTTCTCTGGTTGTTTGTCCCTTTTCATGTCATTTCCTTTGCCACCCTTCCTTTTCTTTGAAATACCATTTGAAGAGGAAGGTTTGGATTCAACAACATTTGCCTTCTCAACTTTAGTGCAAATTTTGTTTAGAGATTCAAAAGTTTGCAACTCATTCAGCAATTGGGTCATGTTGTACTCCAACTTGTTCATAACATAGTTGGTAGTGAATGACGCAAGAGCTTGTGTGAGATATTCAAGTATCACACTTACTCGAGTTCTCTCATCAATGGTCGCACCATAAATTTTTGCATCGTGTAATATGTTGATCATGTCTAGGACATGTTCTCTGACAGAAACATTTTTCTTCATTTTAATATTCATGAAGCTTCTAGTAGCATCATGTGTGCACTTATCATATTGCTGGCCAAACATGCCTTGTAGAGATTCCTAGATCTCATAGGTTGTTTCAATAATTTCAAACTTCATTCTCAGCACATCGCTCATACTAGAAAGCATATAACATTTGGCCTTTTTGTTAGATAAGATCCAATTATCATACTTCTCTCTAGTAGTTTAGCAGCAGTGTGAGCAGGAACCTCAAGACATTTCTCATTAAGAACAAACATGTGGTTTTCACATATAAAAACAATGTTCATGTTTGATTTCCATTTCATGTAGTTATCACCAGTCAATTTTTCATTAACAAGTAAAGCAGTTATAGGGTTTGGATTGGACATATTGTTGAAAATTAAATAAATAAGATATCTTAATCTTTAAAAATTTGGGCATAGTTTCCTCTGTTTCTATAGCATATCTCAGATTATTACTACCTATAAATTCAATTCAAACAAACACAACAATCAACATGCATAATATTGTCCATAAACAACCACAGCAAAAAAAAATTCATAGAACCTACTTTACTAAGACACACATGTTCTCAAACTTCTGTTATCTCCACAACACACATTTTTATCTTACAACCTACTTCTCTACGGATGAATATCTAATATATTCAAAGTCCTCTAACATTAGTTTGTATAATATCAAAAAGAAAAATAAAACAATAAGTAGTAATTATTACTCAACTTCAAAATTAATCTTCAACAATTTTAACACATACACTTCAAATTCAAACAAGTATTTCCTACTATAAACGTTTAAACAATGATTAGTAAATATGGTAATTGGTATGATTTAGAGTACTCAAAATTATTTATTAAATTAAAACAAGTAAACTTAAATTTTAACTAGTAACTTTCTAATAAATTAGTTAAACCACTAAAATTAATGGTAAATTAATAATAAATTTGCATTCATAACACAATTAACATAAATAACTTAAAAAAAAATTGTTATGTAAATAATATAAATAATTATATAAAGACAATATTATAATATAATTTTTTTGTAAAAATCAATATATTGTAAATAATTAATATTAACATTATGAAAAAACAAATACATTAGGTATTAATATCCAAAAATCGGAAATATTACAAGAAACAAAATAGTCAAGTTTAAGAGATCAATACATGTTTTGAAGCCTGAAAATGTCTTCTAATCCTCCACAAACATTAAAAAACGTCCAAAAATTAAAAAAAAAAACCCATTTAACCCACTCAAATTTTCTTCATTTTTTCCTAAAACTTAAAAATAAATCATTGTTATGAAATTATACATGATTTAAAGCATTAATGTGGAAAAAAACACATAAAAAGGGTGAAGATGGTGATTACTGTGGCTGTGGATGATAGGGTTTATGTTCTCGCGCGTGACTAGATTGATGGAAATGAGGAGAGTAAAGGGTTGGGGTCGAGTATATGGGGAAGGGGACTTTTCTCCGTGATTATTTTAAAAAAAACCACAAAGAAAAGTCTCCATGGTTATTTTGAAAACACCACCGAGAAAAGTCTCCGCCTCCCCATTCAAACATTTTCTCTGCGCTTTTTATATAAGGTTGAAAAAAAGCATAGAGAAAGCCTATATTTGTAGTAGTCTAACCTTAATGCATCTGCCCTATGAGTTCGGTCATATCCTTAGTAACTCCTTTGCTGTGTCTCGTTCAGCACACTAACAACCTACTGCTTTTCATACAACATAAAAGCAGATATACAACAACTCATATCATAACATAGAAGCTCATACTTTTCACAACATATTAGCTTACCATAACTCATACTTTTCATAATACAATAGCTTACCATAGCTAATACTTTTAATAACACAACAACTCTTGTGACATATTAGTTCATACTTTTAATAACATAATTTATAGAAATTATAGCTAACTTCCTTATCTCAAGTGCAAGCAAAATAAAGTGCAAGGTACTTCAAAACGAGCACAATAAAACGTTCGCCCTAAAATCATGTAAGATTACTGTTGTCGAGGTTTTTCGCCAACAGTGTATTGAAAAATTAAAAAGGAAGATTAGTGCTGAATTATAAACCGTAATGAAATAATTAACACTCTCTCGAACACACACAACTTTTACGTGGTTCGGTGGGTAAAATCCATCTGGTCCACGATTCAATATTATTAGTTTTCTCACTCAATTTCTGCAGAGTTTTGGTAATACAAAAATGGCCACCCCCTTCCCTGTCCATTATTCCTAGTATTTATAGGGGAATTTCATGGACAAGTTTGGGTAACCATGTGAATAAATATGGTATCTATTTAATACAGATCATTCCTATTTACATTGGGATATGATTTGATAACAGAATAGAATATACATTTATTATCTTGGATAATAAATGATAGATATGTGATACAGTCTGGTCATTAATGAGCATATAAGGAGTCTCCAAATCTCTATGGATCCTCCACTATGCGTCCTGTCCAAATTTCCACGAGTTGGATATGTCACCAGAGCTCGTGTTCAACGAATATCTGAACCCTAGCTCGTAGTAAGCTTAGAGCGCCCAAAATTGAATCAGGTTATCATAAGTCTCGAACTCAATTGTTATCCTAAGAGGTGGTCTGATAATAACCTATGTACCGTCCTGTCCAGGTCCCAAACTCGAGTTGTTCACATCACTGTTAGCCAGGTATTCTACTTTGCTATTTTTCCACATATTCATTTGTCAGTTGTACCCTAGCTGAGTAATCGAACTCGTGCTAATTTCAGGGTACAACATTTTCCCTCCAAGATCATGCTCGTGCTTGATGTTATCACTTTTAGACATGCACAGTAGGGGATATTAGGCTTCTACTATGTAAAACTGTGCTTGCGCACTACTCAAGTACTGGACAAGTGGCTGCCCGCAATTGGCATCCATTCGGGTTTCGGGGACTGTGACAACTGTCCTATCAACTTTTTGTGGTTGTATGGATCATTTAATCTATGCCTTTGGATCTTCAGCTAACCCAATCAGATTGCCCTAATTAATTCTTGTAGTTTACGTATAAATAGGGTGATCAAGCCTGAACCTTACAACCTTTGCATTCAAAACTTTCCTTACAAAAACAAAGTTCCCCTTTTTCTCTCAAACTCTTACCAAAAACCTTCATTGCCTTTCAGACTTTCAGATGCTTTCAAGGAGCTTCATGTGGACATATCAACATCCTCTTTGAACGAATGTATAATCTGTAAGCATTTCCTCAACTGGTTAGAATTTTTTCAATTCTTTAATTTCTAGTGAGGTTTTTACTTCGAAAATGTTCTTTGCTCAATATGGTTTAGGCTATGTGTGAGGGTAGATAGGAAATAGGGTTCAGTTTAGGCTAAATGAATGAAATCAGACTTCTTTAGAAATAAGGTACTAAAAAAATTGGGAAAATTTCTGGGTTTTTTTGAGAAAATTCTAATGGTAAATCAGTTTGTATACCTATTTGGGGCATAGAAGTCGAAGGGGTTTTTGGTTTAATTCTAGCTAGCTTAAAGGATACAATTCCTTAAGCAGTTTTGCATTAAACCGCTCTCAAAAGAAATAGTAGTGGGTCTGACAGATCTAACAGAGGAATCCCAAAGTATCTGAGAATTTTAAGAAATCGAGGCATGTGGCCTAGGACCACGCGTGAAACCACGCATTGAGGCTAGAACACAACTTAACTCATATAATTTTTCAAATCTCAAAAGTAAACCATTTAAACCTTTGGACATCCATACCTCCACAACCGTAGCTAGAAACAATCTCAGGTTCGCCAACTAATAGGCCGCTTTGTCGTCAGGCAATCTGAAACATGGCACCCGCAAAGAAGAATGTCGCGAGTTCTTCTGCTCAGAACCAAAATAAAGGTAAGCAGTTTACCTCTAAGTCTTCCATCCCTCACTTCATCCCAACGCGTTCTTTGAGACAGAGCACATAGTCTCCCGGATAACTACTTAGGGGAAAGTGAACATATCCTGCTGAGTCACAGGATTGAGATGGGAGTTGATGGTCTTATTGCCTGACCTGTGCTGGAGGGAGAGTGGAGCTGTGGCCCTCTCCAAGATAACTGCGGGGCTTGGAGTGATGAGTAGCTGAAGGCCGGTGCCTTTCTCTCATTGGACTAGTATTTTGTAGACTTTTTGAACTACGTCAAACTGCTCCATTCCAGCTCCCCCCAAACACATACATGATTTTGGCGAGGTTAAAGTATTTGTTTCTGAGGCATGAGTGAGAGGTCCCCAGTCTAACAAACATTATGGATTTCTTTTGGCTCAAGGCTAGTCCTGACCAGAAGGGGCGAGGTGATGGTTTTTACTACCTCACTCGTTTCCCAAAATTTGCCTCCGTCATCGACCTCCCCAACAACCCAAATGACTATAAAGATTTATTCTGTATGTAAAATGGGTTCAAGAACTTCAACCATCGATACTTTATCCATCCTCGAAAGTCTTCCATCTAGGTGAATTTAGTACGTGAACTTTTTATCACTTGTGCACTAAATATATATTTTTTAAAGATTTTGACAGAGTTCCCTCTTTGTGCAGTAATATTCGCGAGGACAAAGCGGTTTGTTACCCTCGGGGGTCAGTACGAGACCCTATATAGTCTTCCTCCTGGGGAGAAAGACTATCGTCTGATTGTGAACAATGCCACGATGGTTACTTGCAATCAGATCAGCAAAGACCAGATGTTAGCTCTGATGACCCGAGCTCCTCTTCCCGTCATCTCTGAGCTCCCCCTTCTCAAGAGGCCTTGCCATCCAGTAAGGACGCCTAGGAGGAACAAAACATAGCACTGCTGGTGTGAAAAGGGCAAGCTCCTAAAGATAATCAGGGGCCTGATCCTGAGCGAGCCGCATCTGGGGCAGTAGCCGGCCCCTCAGGCAAAGGTAACCCATACCCTTATAGAGAGTTAGACTGGGCTACTGCTAGTTATAGGCTAATTCAATTCAACCCTAACCAGCTTGTTAGTCATCACCCTACTGACCCAGACCTAAACACAACCCTCCTCTAATGAGTGGACCATTTGGTTGTACGCTATGATCATAGCTACCCCAATGGTACCATCGTAGTTGACAACACTTTTCATTTTAGATCCACAATTTTTTTTAAATATGGGACAAACCATAGGTCTTGGCCTTCCCTGCTTTAGGGCGTGTATGCCTCTGGCTTTATGCAGTACGTAGATGAGTCTAGCCTCGAGGAAGGACCTGAACCCCCTAGGATCCAAGAGGTCATAGCTTCAGATTCTCCCCTACCTCCATTAATCCCAGAGTTAGAGGTTGTGCCGAGCCCGGCCAATAGCCCCGAGTTGATCACAATAGATTCCTACCCAAGCTCGGAGGGTAGGGTTCTTGCTTTTCATCTTGTGTTTACAATACTTTTAAATAATTATTTCTATAAAATGATTCCTCATCTCGCTCTTTTTCAAGTGAAGAGATGGATCTGCAAAGAGCTCCGGATTTGAGGGGTGCTTTCATGGCCGGCGGGCCGGAGCTGGTCCCGTGGTAAAGAGGCCTTGGGTTGCTAAGAAAATAGCTCCGAAGACGGGAGCTATGACCAAATCTCCGTCTAAGGACAAGGATGCCAACATCGCCCGAGAGCAACCACCAAGAGAACTTCCCTCAGCTCCGGTAACAACAGTTACTATTCAACAAGATCCTCTTCCACCTCCTCGACACATACCTCCCTCGAATCCCCAAGTGATCTAAGGTGAAGCTCCCAATGTCCAGATCCCGGTCAAGCCACACAACCTGGACAAGATAATCGAGGCATTCTGGGGTAATGTGTATGAGACGACAAGTGATATGGTCGGCCATGTTTATAGAGCTAGCGCCAGAGACTTAAGAGCCATTGAGGAGCACAGTTCTGAGGACGACCTCGAATCCACCATGGGGATGAACCTTACTGTGAGTCCCTTTCACTCTTTTAACCTTTTCTTTTTCTTTAGGTTTTTTTTAAACTATTCTTGACTTGCTTCATTCTTCTGTAGTTTGTTCAGGCCCAATATCGAGGCATAGCTCGCGTTAAAGCCAGGCAAGAGGAACTCCGAGATGCCCTGGGTGCCGCTCAAGAGAGTGAGCAATCCGCCAAATCTGCCCTGATTTCTTCTCAGGAGGACGAGAGGCCTGCAAAGGCTGCCCTGTCCTCCTCTCAGGCTCAAGTTGTGGAGGTGAGCCGTCACACGGATCAGCTTAAGGCCGAAACTGAAGAGCTCGAGAAGAAGCTGATTGAGGTCGAGGCCAAGGCCAAGGAGGAAGCTGCAGTGTCCTCATCTCAAATGGAGGAGATGATTTACCGGTTCTAGGCCTTCTACTAGGATGGGAACTTCTTTTTCATACAGCCTGAGCTATGGGATCCATATCTTGCTCTGTTCAAGATTCGATCTCACAGGAACTCTCGGAGATTGGTGAAACTTCCGAAGCTGCAGAGGGGGATGGTGAGGAGGTGACCTCGTTGAAGCGTGCTGACAGAGCTCAGTGATTTTATTTCACCCTTTGTATTATTATTATTAATTTTTTTATTCTAAACTTTTATAATAGTCCCTTAGGACCGAAACAATTGCCTTCGGGCTTAGGTCGAGGTTTTTTCTCTCCGGGATGACAATACATTTTTTACTATACACCTAACTTGTGATCTATTTTTGTTTCCCTCAATTTATTATATTCTCATGTTTATGAATCCTTAGTGTAATGACCCAAATTCGCTAACAAGGCTTAAGGGCCTTGATTAGTGTGCCTGGAGGGCATAATGGGAATTATGTGTGATTTTAATGAGTAAAATGCATGATTAATGACTTAAAGCATGTTACGTGACTATTTCAATATTTGAGATGCATGACTATGTGTATTAGTATGCATGTAGGCCGTGATTAGGTTAGAAGGGCATAATTGTAATTTTCGCCCGTTGTGGGCATAACTGTATATATATGTGATAATTGTTGAGACCACATTATTACGTGGATATATCTGTGATCTGTGACTCGAGACGATCCTAGTGAGCAGAATACCGAAAAAGTCATGGCGGGGATTTATACCCGGCTCGGGGTGAGCCTGGGTGTATAAATGGGAATTTAGTGAGTATATTGGAGTCTATTTTGACATCGAGGAATATAATTGGTGATTAATTAAGTATTGGGAAGTAAGCGGGAAATATTAGAGACACTCGAGGAAATTAGCGGGAAGTGGGTAAAATGACCAAAATGCCCCTAAGTGGATTAAAGGTTTAAAATTAAAAGGGAGGGCATAATGGTCATTTGGATTTTTAGAGATAGGTATTACTGAGGCTTTATGCTCACTGGAGTTTGTAGAATGTAATAGAAGTTTGAAAAGAAAAGAAGGAGAAGAAAGGAAAAGAAAGGGAAGAAAACAGAGCTGTTTTCCTAGGAGTTGGTTGGTGATCTCCTTCACCATTTTTAAGCGTTTTCTTGGAGAAAAACTCATAGGAGAGCTAGGTTAGGCTGAGAAATAGGAATCGTGAGCTAGGCTTGAAGATTTGGAAGAGCTTAGCAAGAACACACCATCACTTGAGGTAAAATTTTGTAGTTCCTTTAGTTCTAGTTTTGGTTTTTAGCTAAGGTACTTAAGTTGAGTTGATGGGGACTTCTAGGGAAGTTGGAACCAAGGGTTGAGGAAGAGCAAGCTAAGGAGGTCAAATTTCCATCAAATGTATAAATTCTGAGCTTTTAAACTTTGAAGTTATGACTGTCTTGCTGAGTTTCTGAAGTTTATGAGCAACTATAGTGAATTTATAGATTAGGGATGCATGTGATTGGGTTTTGAGTATTTGGGATGCTTGGGATGAGTGGAGTGTGTTAATAAGCTTGTTTTTTAGTTTGGTGAAGGGTTGGAGAAGTTTTGATCAAGTTTGGCTCGAGAAAAATCGCAGGAAGGGACAATGGGATGTTGGCTATCTGTGACTAGCGCTACACCGCTAGCCTTTGGGCGCTGTAGCGCTAGGCCATGCTTTCTGGGGGATTTTGGTTCTGCTTGTAGCGCTGTAGCGCCCTCCTTAGAGCGCTGTAGCACTGCCCTATTTCCAGAAAGGGATTTTAGGGTTATTTACAAGGGTTTTTGACCAAGGGTTCGGGGTTCGATTCCACCACCCTGTTTGGTGGAATTAGGACTTCCCGGGGGCTCGGGATTGGTCCCGAGACTAGGTTTTGGATTTGAGGTTTGGTGATGACTTTGATCTACGGTTGTGATTAGGTGAGCGCTAAGGCTCGAGAGGGATCGTGCTCAAGGAGTCAAGTGATCAAAGCTAGCGAATCTAAAGGTAAGAAAACTGCACCCAGTTTATGTGTTTGTGATGGGACTAAGTGCTCCTGATATCTGTATAATGTCAATGATGGTATTACGCCATGGGACATGTCATAGCAGCCTAAGGGTTCCGTACAAAATATTTGCACACAGGGCGCGGCTTGGCCACTAGTAGCCGAGGACAGCTTAAATATTCACTGAACTCGATTTAAGCGGGCCGGAGTAAGTGGGATAACGGAGGGTGCGGCCTGAGGGTGCTAATCCTAGTTATCATTTGTAAATTGATATATGACATGAGTTGATATGTTAATATGCTGAATACTTGGTTAATCTGAATGTTTATATGATTGAGAACATGTTTATGCAATGTGAGATATTGGATTATCCGTTGATTGCTTATGCTCTGTTATTGTGTTTTCTTGCTGGGCCTTGGCTCACGGGTGCTATGTGGTGCAGGTAAAGGCAAAGGCAAGTTAGACCAGTCCTGAGATGGAGAGCTGCGGGGATAAATGTACATAGCCGGCTGTTCGGTCGCCATGGCCGAGGAGTGGATCAGGACAGAGATTGCCTGACTGTCTGTTTTGCCTTATTATGGCTAATACTGTATTTAGTTCTTGAATCTTTTGTAAATGGTTTTAATCTTAACATTTTTGGGATCCCGTGTAAACAGGAAATGTTTCGTATAAGAAATGAGACTTTTGAGACCAAAACATTTTAACCCTAGTTCCTTTATCGTTTCAGTACACGTTCTTAATTAAACGACTTGATTAGTAAGTCTAGCACTTTTATAAACACATAGTGTAACGGTCTTGGTTATCCAGGGCGTTACACATAGACTCTTGTACATTTAAAATCTTAGGGATTGACATTTAGATCGAGAAAGATTTTATCGATATCTTAGTTGTATCAAAGATTTTTCTTGCTTATTTGTGTCATACCTGTTAAGAATCAGGCCTAGGACCTGGTTATGTCTAGGGTTTTTAATAGACTTAAATAGCATTATACATGTTAGAAATCAGGCCTCGGACTTGGTTATATCCAGGGATTTAAATAAACTTAATAGCATTATACCTGTTAAAAATTATGCCTCAGAGCTAGCTATTTCTAGGGTTTTAGTGATTTCTCAAACTTAGTTCACATTAGGTTTATTGAAAACTCGAGCTTTAAAATACTGTTGAATAATCAATTTCTCCAAACTCCTAAGTTTTTAATCCTTATCCTTATCCGAGTAGGTTGAACTTTCTCAAAAACTCTCCTCGGTTATGTGCCCCCCAAGGAACCAGAATGTATAGACGTTCTTGGTTGCTTTTACAACATGAGCTCGTAATAATAAAACAAAGAAGTATTTATTTAATATTCCAACTGTTATTGAATTGAAGTGTCATTTATAAATAAGCCTTACATAAATGGTAATACTTTTTAAAATGGAGGGCATTCCAGGTCTGTGGGATTATTTCCCCATTTAGCCGGGCTAGCTTAAAAGTTCATTCGCGTAGGACCTCTATGATCTGATACGGTCCTTCCCAGTTCAAGCCTAACACACCATCCTTGGGATCATTATTCACCAAAAAGATCCTTCGGAGGACCAGATCACCTAATTCGAGTCTGTGTCCCTTGACCGTGGAATTGAAATAACGAGTGATCTTTTGTTGATAATGGGCGAGCTGTAACTACAATGCCTCTCATTTTTCTTCTATCAGATCGAGGGATGCCCTAGGGAGAAAATTAGCGGAATAGTCACAACAGGGTCAAATACTTGGCTTGGGGTGATTCTAGGGGTATTTTGAGAACTTGGCATGTGCCTGAAGTTTACCGGGTAACAGATAAGTATTAGTAATTATTTGGGTATGTCGGGATTAAATGTGGATTTATAGGACACTCGAGGAATTATCCGGATGTGGCAAGGACGACTTTGCCCTTGGTGATACTAGGAAGCTAGGGCTGGTCTTGGGGATAAAGTGGTCATTTTATAGCTGGGGGGATGGACTTGGTTTTGGCCTAAGTCTCTAGACACTACAAGAAATTAGGTTTTTAGCTACAAAAGTTTTAGCTACCAAATATTTTTGGTAGCAGTTAATTATCATTTGCTACTAAATTTTGGTAGCAAAATGATTTAGTAGTAAATTCTAATCATATAATACAAAATATTACTGCTACAATATATTTTGTTAGCATATTTATATTTTCAGCTACCAATGTTCTTTGGTAGGTAATATTGTTGGCGCCAATGAATAAATTTGCCACTAAATTTTGGTAGCAAAATGATTTAGTGGCAAATTATAATTAAATGATACTAAATACGTCTGCTACCAAAATATTTGGTAGAATATTTATATTGTCAGCTACCAATATTTTTTGGTAGCTAATATTAAATATTAGCACCAACTTTAAAATTGATGCATTTTATATGATTTTATCTTTGTTTTTTTCCCATTTAGTGATCAATTCTTTGGTAGTACAAATAAATTTATTGCTTCTAAATTATATCATATTTTGGCACTAGCAAATAAAATATTTCTAGTAGTAGTATTTTTGCTACAAAAGTATTGGTAGAGAAAGTACACAATAAAAATTATAATGTAAAAAATATATAAGAATACCAAAATTAAAGTAATTAAATCTAGAATTGTGTTATGGACTCTCAACAAATTAATAATATTTTAATTCGTAAAATAATTTTATTTTTTAAAAAATAAAATCAAGGTAAATAAAACCAACTAAATGTATATGGACAAAATCAAAAGATAAAATTAAAAATATCATAAGTACAATAACAAACTCGAAGGAAAATAAAAGTAAAAAACTACATAAGTCATGTATAGGGATGTGTCGACGCAGTTTTTGGCCAACAGATAATTATACGAATAAATAGGATGGATTAGTGCTAATTAGTGAACCGTAATATGAAAATAGTTTACTTCTAGACTTGGGAAATTAATAACATGGGAAGGTGATCACTCCTTTCTTTTTAGGTGGTTCGAAGGTTAAAATCCCTCTAGTCCACCAATCGATATTATTGATATCTCTTTACTATTCCTTACAGAGTGTTTCTTTACAAAAAAAATATGCCAACCCCTTGCAATGCCCAGGGTCTTGGTATTTATAGGGAGAGGATACCTGGGTTGGCAAAGGGGATCATCCCCTGATCTCTTTATCCTTCAGGTCATCTCTGTGATACTGATGATTAATTCCTAAAACCTGATAGTGAAGTGTTGTCTAATCAATAGGTATGGAGGGATAATGGGTCGCATGGCCCAAACCAGTCGTGGGATGTCTTAATACGAACATTTATACTGTGTGCCCGAGAATCCAGAAATGGAATAGACACATGATGTCTTATATATGCACGTTTACGTTGCGTGGTTATCTTTACAATGGTTTGGGTGTCAGACTTGTGTCGCGTCACGAGCTTGATGCAGCGCCAGCTCGTGATATCCATACCGCTGATCCGCTGCCTTTGAGTGAACTGCTAACTCTCTAATCAGCTCGGACTGGACAGGTGGAAACCTGTAATAACAGTTCCGGGCGGACAATTTACACATGGCGGATCGAAATAGGCCATTTTCCAGCTCGCCGATAGCTCGCAGATATTTAGGGCTTACATTTGCCCCCCAAGCCCCTGCTCATGAGGGAGCTGGCCTTCAGCTCCTGGGCCACCCTTAGTCCAGCCAACAAAGCTTCATATTCGGCCTCGTTGTTGGATGCTTTGAATCCGAATCGGAACGCGGAGTGGAAATGATGCCCTTTCGGGGATATCAAGATGACTCCAGCTCTAGATCCGTTCTCGTTAGACGAGCCATCTACAAAGACTTTCCACGAGGCTCGAACCAGTTCTTCTCAGAATCCCGTGCACTTTGCCACAAAATCAGCTAGAGCTTGGCTTTTCACTGCAGTTCACGGCGTGTACAGTATCTCAAATTGGCTGAGCTCGATAGCCCATTTCAACAGACGCCCCGATGCCTCAGGTTTCTGCAAAACCTACCTTAAAGGTTGATCAGTTATGGCGTGGATTGAATGGGACTGGAAATATGACCTGAGCTTTTGGGAGGCCGTAAAAAGGCAGCAAGCCATTTTCTTCATCAATGGGTATCGGGATTCAGCTCTGAGAAGCCTCTTGCTAATGTAATAGACTGGCTTCTGAGACTGGTCTTCTTCCCGGACCAGTACTGCGCTAGCCGCATCTTCCGTGACAGCCAGGTAAAGGAAAAGAGGCTCTCCTATTGTTGGTTTGGACAACACGGGCCGCTCGGCTAAATGTGCTTTCAGGTCGAGGATGCCACGTTCGCATTCTTCGGTCCACTGAAAATTTTTATTTCCCTGGAGTAGGTTGTAGAATGGCAAACACTTGTCGGTAGATTTGGAAATGAACCGATTAAGGGCAGCCACCCTTCCTGTCAGACATTGGACGTCTTTTCGCGAACGGGGTGATGGCATCTTGAGTAGCGACCTGATTTTATCGGGGTTCGCCTCTATTCCTCTGGTGTTGACTATGAAACCCAGAAACATTCCTGACGCAACACCAAAAGTGCACTTTTGAGGATTTAGCCTCATGCTGTACTCTCTTAAAATCTTAAAACATTCCTTCAGATCAGAGACATTGTTATCGGCAGTTTTTGACTTGACAAACATGTCGTCAACATACAATTCCATGTTTTTTCCGATCTCATTGGTAAACATCCTATTGACCAACCTCTGCTATGTAGCTCCTGCATTTTTTAGCCCGAAGGGCATGACCTTGTAGCAATAAACGTTAGTTGAGATCATGAAGCTAGTGTGTTCCTGGTCTGCCGGGTTCATGGAGATCTGGTTATAGCTCGAGTATGCATCCATAAAAGACATGAGCTCGTGCCCCGCCGTGGCATCTACCAATTGATCAATCCTTGGCAAAGGGAAGCAAACTTTGGGGCAGGCTTTATTTAGATCGGAAAAGTTGATGCAGGTCCGCCACCTCCTATTGGGCTTTGGGACCAACACAGGATTGGCGACCCAGATCGGGTACTTCGCCTCACGAATAAAGCCGCACTTCAAGAGCCTGGCTACTTCCTCCTCTAGGGCATCAACTCGGGTCGTGCCCAGGCGCCTTTGTTTCTAGGACTTCGCCGGCACGTTCTTATCCAAGTTGAGGGTGAGCATGATGACGCCCGAGCTGACCCCTATCATGTCCTTATGGGACCAGGCGAACACATCTAGATTCTCTCGTAGAAATATCAGCAGCTCCGTCTTTCTTCTACTGCACAGGTTTTTTCCGAGCTTCGCCACCTTCGGGGGTCTTGTGGGTCGATGCTCACATCCTCAAGCTCTTTGATGGCCTGGAGCTCGGATCTATCCTCGCCTATCCTGGGGTCAATATCATCATTCAAGATGATACCCTCCCCATTGGCATTCTGAGGATTTTCTATCTCCAGAGTAAGTCCTACTTCCTGAGATTCCTCGTCCCCGACCTGAATGGTCATCGTCTGCTGCCCGGGTCATGACTTTCCCTTCATGGAAATGCTATAGCATTCCCTAGCAGCGAGCTGATCACCTCGGACCGTGCATATCCTCGTGGAGGATGGGAATTTGACTGCGAGATGGCAGATGGAGGTTATAGCCTCAAATACTATAAACATAGGCCGACCCAAAATAGCGTTGGAGGCGATGGGACAATCGATGACTACGAATTCGAGGAGCTTAGAGACAGTCCGGGGCCACTCTCCTAAGGTATTTACCAGCTTGATTATTCCTATCCCTGCCAACCCTTCTCCAAAAAATCCATACAGCATCATGGAGGTGCCCTTCAACTCGATGACAGATAACCCCATCTTCTCCAGCGTAGACCGGAACAGCAGGTTCACCGAACTCCAATTATCAACCAGTATCCTCCTAACTCTCTGGTTGGCGAGCTGGGCGGTTATGACCAGAGGATCGTTATGGAGGAATTGGACGTGACTAGCATCCTCCTCAGTAAAGATGATTGGTTGCCTCTCCAGTCATTGCTGTTTGGGTATATGCTGCTCCGGGACGAATTCCACTCCATTATGAGCCTTCAATTCATTGACATATCTCTTCTAGGCACCTCTGCTCGTGCCGGCCAAATGGGGGCCACCAAAGATTGTGGATATCTCTCCCCCTATCACAGGAGGAGAGGTATCCTACTTTATCTGGGGCTCGAGTTGATTTATCGGAGCTTCTGGGGCCGGCTGACTGGTGGGAACTCTGTTTCATGCGTACTGAGCCAAAGGTTCGGCTCTGATGAGTGTCTCGATCTCATCCTTTAAATGCCTACAATCGTTAGTGTTGTGGCCAATGTCGTTGTGGAATCGAAAGAACTTGGAAGGGTCCCTTTTGGCCTTCTGGTGCTTCAAAGGCTCTAGTTTCTTCCAGGGGAGGCGGGCAGAGTTGGCTAGGAAAATGTGTTCCCTAGTGTTTGTCAGCTCGGTATAAGTCGCGTAGATTGGCTTAAATTTTTCCAAGGGCTTGTTCTTCTTCAGACTGTTCTGGCTGCCCTCGTTGCTCCCTTTTCTCTTGCCTCCACCTTCTTGGTTATTCTGTGTAAGTATTTGAGTCATTTTCATGACATCCGTTCCAACTCCAACGAGTTGATCAGGGGCTTGGCTGGTTCCCGCGACCGACGCTCGCGCCTCTTCCAGGTTTATCCATCCCTGGGCCTTATTCAGGAATTCATCAACGGTGCTAACACCTTTTCTCTGTATCTCTTTCCATAGTCCGCCTCCAACGAGGAGTCCAGTCCTCAAGGCCATAAGCTTGCAACTATCATCTGCGTCCCTGGCTCGAGTCGTGACATTTGCGAACCTGCTCAGGTAAGCTTTCAAGGGTTCCTCGGGCTACTGCTTCACGTTTGTCAGGGTGTCACCTTTGATGCGGGCAACTTGAGAAGCTTGGAATGCCCTCTTGAAGTCAGCAGAAAAGGTTTTCCACGAGCTGATGGATTGCTTTTTACACTGCTTGAACCATTGCTTGGCCGACCCAGTCAAGGTGGAAGGAAATATCAAACACCTTAGCTCGGGGCTGATGTTGTGGGCCATCATCAAGGTGTTGAACATACCCAAATGATCCGACGGGTCTCCGTCTCCATCGAACTTAGAAAAGTGGGGCGTCCGAAAACCTGGTGGATACATCGTGGCTGCTATGCTGGGGGCGAAGAGCTCGAATTCGTCCCCCAAGTCATATTCATCTTTTTCCTTATCTGACAAGAGCTTCTTCATCAGCTCCTCCATCTGAGCTAAACACTCTAGGGTTTGGTCCTTACTTCCTTGGTTGTTCTGGGGCTGTCAAACAGCTCCAGTTCCATTGTTAGCGTTATGCGGGTTATTGTCCCTCCAAGCTCGAGCTTGGTTAGGTGGGACACTCCCACTGTCACGTACTTCCGGAAGACCATCCCCTCGGTGAGCATGATTACCATTGCTAGCCGGATCTCCCCTCTGTGAGTTGAGGCGATCTCGAAGGTCGGCCCGAGGGGTGGCCCGAGGGCTTTGTGTCGAACTCAAGCGATTATGCAGGTCTTCACTGGACCTGCCACTTCTGTGGCTCCCGGTCCAGTAACTCCCATTTGAAAAGCTCGGAGCCTGCTGCTGAGGGTGAGGATCCGGGACTTCCCCACGCATCCGAAGGACTGACGGAAGGAGGATTTCTGCTGCTGTTCCCATGAGCTAGAATGTCCTAAACTGGATGGGGAGGAGATGGGTATCTTATTGGCGACGGGGGATGCCTAACTGGTGACGTGATCCTAGTCCCGTCCGGGAAGATCAAGTTAGGTCGCGGCTGCTCCACTCTACCATCCTCCGCATCCTGCGTTCGGCGGTCTGACCATGGTGCAGGATAGCTTCCCGGAGCAGGTTGTCTTCGTGAGTCCTCCCCAGATCTCCTCCGCGAGCTTCCTCGGGCCCTTCTTGGTGCGTTCGATGGTGGAACCAAGCTATGAGTTGAGGTTCAGACTGATCGGCTGAGTTGCTGATTGGCCCTAGGAAACTCCTCAAATACAGTTTCCTGGTGGTGGTGTGACGCGGGGGTAGAACTCGGAGTCGAGGCTCTGATTGATCGGCTGGGCCTGGACCAGTTATCCCGGCGGGACTTATGAGTCCCACTTTGCCTCTTTTTGACGTTAGCGTCGATCGTAAGAGGGGGTAACCGAGCCAAGACTTCTTCGATTTGCTTGTTTTCTCTTGACAGCTGACTCCTCAACTGTATGTTCTCCATTTCTATCGCAGTTAGGAAATATGGGTTCGGATTTGGCGGGCGGGGTGCCGAACTCTCGGTGTCGCCCTGACCCATAGGCTGCTTTCCTAGTTGCTACTGGATCTCGGGGTTTTGTTCATTGGATATGGCAGCATGGTGGGCCTCCTGCCCATCATGTTGATCCGCCTCATTACCATGTCTCGAACGAGTAACCACCATGATCAAGTTTTTGCGATAGCACCAATGTAAATCCTCTCAATGAAAGCACCAAATTGTTGACGCTGTTTTCGCCAACAGATAATTATACGAATAAACAGGATGGATTAGTGCTAATTAGTGAACCGTAATATGAAAATAGTTTACTTCTAAACTTGCGAAATTCATAACATGGGAAGGTGATCACTCCTTTCTTTTTAGGTGGTTCGAAGGTTAAAATTCCTCTAGTCCACCAATCGATATTATTGATATCTCTTGACTATTCCTTATAGAGTGTTTCTTTACAAAAGAAAATATGCCAACCCCTTGCAATGCCCAGGGCCTTGGTATTTATAGGGAGAGGATACCTGGGTTGGCGAAGGGGGTCATCCCTTGATCTCTTTACCCTTCACGTCATCTCTGTGATACTGATGATTAATTCCTAAACCCTGACAGTGAAGTGTGGTCTAATCAATAGTTGAGGAGGGATAATAGGTCGCATGGCCCAAACCAGTCGTGGGATGTCTGAATACGCACGTTTATACTGCGTGCCCGAGAATTCAGGAATGGAATAGACACGTGATGTCTGATATATGCAAGTTTACATTGCGTGGTTATCTTTACAAGGGTTTGGGTGTCAGACTTTTGTCGCATCATGAGCTTGATGCAGCGCCAGCTCATGATATCCATACCGCTGTCCCGCTACCTTCGAGTGAACTGCTAACTCTCTAATCAGCTCGGACTAGACAGGTGGAAACTCATAATAACATCTCCGGGCGGACGATTTACACGTGGTGGATCGAATTAGGCCCTTTTCCAGCTCACCGATAGCTCGTGGATATTTAGGGCGTATAGGATGCATATAACTATCATAAAATAAAGATATTGTATTGAACCTATGGCAAGCCTCAGTAACAAAATGCAAAAAGGAAAATCCAATGGGAAAAAGCTTCTTGGGGGAAAAAAGAGCATTGTGACTATAAAGCCATTCAAAATAAATAAAAAACCAGAACAACAAAACTCTTTGGGTAAACTTTTGAAAATGAAACAATTAGAGAAGGAACTATAGTATTGCTCATTGGAATTAGTCAACCAATTCTATGAATTTGTCAGCCCACTCCACTCGAATTTGATCAATATTTTGTTTTGTGTAATCTTTCATCTTCTCATTGCACTGTAATAAACAAATGTAAGTAATAATGAATATTAGTCAATTGTATAATATAATAACAAAATATTCTATTTCAGTAGTATATATATACATCTTACATGAGTAGTTAACCAATTGATAGGTCTAGAATCCATGCAAAAGTCATGCATATATCTCATTACATAATATCCACACTCAATATTTGATTGTTGTTAAGGACATTGCACAAATTCATAAAATGTAAATGACAAGATAAAAAGACTTTGATAATTTAAATTTTCAATACAATATTGTATTGTAATATTTTAAAGTAATTATCAAATGTAATATATATTATGTGATATTATCTTATAACTTACCTTTATAGATTTCCATGTAATACCAGACTCTTTTGGTTGCCTATTTTTGGAGGTATTATAGTAATCAAAGCCCCAATAAACAAATGAAATATTTAATAATAAATTTTAAGTAAAAATTAAATAAGACTAATCCATAGCACTATTTAACTTACATTTCCATTAGACTTTTAATTTCGTTACATGGGGGTAGTCTAATTGGATCAAGCCAATAACATGTATAACGCAATGGATCAATTATTACTAGCATCCAATGATATTTGCTGACCATAAAATGCGATATTGTATATAAATTAAAATATTGATAGTGTAATTAGTTAAATAAATAAATCTTACCCAATATGAATAGGAAGCAAACAAAATTGTCATGTTTCTGTGTCTTCCAAGCGATTTGCCATTGATATTGCCTTTTGTGTTTGACACGAATCCAAAGCCAAACATGGATGAAAGAAATGAAAATATTGTGCTCGATTTGATTTTTCGAACTTTCGATGTAAGATCCTAAATATTACAATTGAATTTCTAAGGAAAATAATGTTATTTTGTGCATGCGAATTATGTGAAAGGTATTTCCTTTTTACCTGATCCAAAATGTTATACAAGGAGCTCCAATCTCTATCATGGTACCAAGGTAAATCACATCTTCAGGTGAAATAAATAAGTATTGATCACTATCCAAAATTTATGGGTCCATGGCAATACGAAATGTGTGTGAAGGTTCATAAAGTCGAACAACTAGTAATACAGCTTTTACACTCTTCGGAGCATCCTTGGGCATCTCAAATTGAATTGGAGATTTTTGCACTTCCTTTAAACTTGAGGAGGATGTACTGAGAATTTGTGAAGAAGAAGGTTGATCTTTTCCTTTACATGGCTCCAGTTGCGGTGAAAGGATATGTTATTTATTCTGAAACAAAAGATAAAATTAATAATTGATTAGATAAAAACATCATAAATTATATGTAATATTGGATTTAAAATTTAAAATTTAATGAAACCATTGATGGAGGAGGTTGTATTTGTGACTCTAATGCTCTTTGTTCTAATAATCGACTTTGTTGTGATTTGTAGAACTTCTCCGTATTCTCTTGAACAATTCTTGCAATGTTGTTATTTTGTTCATTTTTAAGATCTTCAACGATTTTCTCTAATTTCTTCAAACGTTCATCTTCAATCTCTTCACGTTTGGATGATAACTGGGTTGACATCTTCTTTCCAGGTATAGGACCAAAACCTCGTAACCAACCATATTTTTCTTCGCCTAAAATTTGCCTATATATAGCACCCTCATCCACTACTAGTAACAATCCATCTTCAAATTGAATGAGTTTCTCTTTTCGTAACTCTACCATTTCCTTCTACAATAATAGCAAAATAATAGTGTACTAGTTTTACAAAAGTTAGAAGGTAAAAATCCATAATTTTTAAAAGTCGAACATACATATTTGTCCTTGGCTATTCTGTGGGTCCACTCATTCTCAATTGTACAATGAGTTTTTCGAAACATTTCAATCTCTCCAAACTTCATTGTTTCTTGTTGTACTTTGTCATCCATTGTTAGTTTTGATTTCGGTAATGCTTTTAAATAATTAATAACATTAAATATAATAAAATTACAATGATATTTTGTCAAAAATATGTTTACCACCTCATGTAAATACTGAATAAATGACTTAGTTCCACCAGAATCCATAAAAGAAACACTTGATCTATTTTTTGACCCTGCAATTGACTTTTTCTACAAAATACTTTTCATGTGTGTTTTAAGAATTAAAAATTATGAAATGTGTACAAATTCAAGAAAGATATAATACCTTCCATTCTTCATTAGAGAAGCATTCATTGTACATCCATTCCCAATCTTCGTCTCTTAGCACCAACTCCACAGGACGATTTTCTAAATGATTTTTACCTTCTTTGATGATATTTTTGTATTGTGTATGAAAATTGTTACGATAGTCTTTATAGCGCTTTGAACAATAGTGATTGCATATAGTTTCTAGATATAGATCTTTTTTAAAATCCATTCCGAATACGTCCTACAAAAAGAATTTAAGAAAATATATAAATTATTAAAAATTATAAAATAAATTGTTTTTATGTAAAAATAATATTATAAAATACATGTACTAACATAAACATACCATGATACGAGCATATACAACTTTCTTATCTTCCGGGGGAATTTTGGCCCTGCCACAATACTGAAGTGGAGCATGATGGTGTACTTTTACACCAATAGTGTTCGCAAATGTACTGGCATGTGTCCCATGAACTCGAAGTTCACCTTTTTTATAGGAAATCCTTAACTTACTTGTATCATCCTTTAATAAACGTCTGACACCATCCCCACGAGTAGGGCAACGAGTTCTCTTCTTTGATTCTGTACAATAATTATAATATTACTTGTAATCAAAACTATTTTCATAAATTTTTAATGTATATATTATCACAAGTCATACATGAACACTTTGTACCTTCTAAGGATTCATGTGTTTCATCATTTAGTGGTATTGCTGATTCATCATTTGGAGAACATGACAATGGAGAAGGAGACTGTGTAGATGATTAAGAGTTAATATGCGTCCTCTTACGACCAAACAACCTTCTACTAGTTAATGGTGGATCAAGAGACTTCTTATATGACATGATTAAAGAGCTAAGAATATGTAATTAGTATTAGCACATAATAATTTTTCATAATAAAAAATTTACAAAAAAATAATAATAATAACACACTTTATGATTAATCACTTTCGTCAGTCAAAATTGTTTCTTCGGAATCATTAAGTAAAGCTTCTTCATCAGTGTCATCATTTTTTATTTTGTTTTGAACTTGATCATTATGATCTATTAGAAGATCATTGAACAATCCACCATCACATTCTATATCTGCAATATCACCTCGAATAAGATTTGTAGCACTTGTCGTTGAATCAAAATTTATGTCAATGTCATTCGACGATTCTTCTTGATATGTTTCAGAATTAATGATAGTAGGATCTTCATCATCAACTTCACCATCCTCTAGATTTAATGGTATGTCCCAGATGTGCCGATGATTTACTTTCTGCACCACTTTCCAATCTTTATTTTTTTTAAGGTCGTCCAAATAAAATCCTGAACTTACTTTATTGGCAATAACAAATGGTTCATCTTCAAACCATTCTGAGCTGATGTTTATACTAGTAAAATGATATTCAATGTACATTCTATTTTCACTTTCGTTGGCATTGTACCAAGAAAATTTGAACAATATAACTTTGTTCCAATATAGGTAATGCAATTCCCAAATTTCATCTATGACACCGTAAAAATCAAATATTTTTCCATCATATTCAGCTTCAACCTTAATACCATAGTTTTGAGTTAAACATTTTTCATCTCGACTTTTTGTATGGTATCGAACTCAATTAACAATACAACTAGCATATGTACAACCAAATAATTTAGTTGCATTGCAATTGCATACAAATCTTCTTGTGCTTCACCGGAAGATGTTTCATTCATTTTTTTTATCTGTGATCACAATAACATATTGTAAATGTAAAATGAAGGCGCATAATAAATTTAAAATATCAAACTGAGATATTTTAAACTTACTTTATTTTCAAACCAAGTTGAAAATTCATTCTTTTGCACTTGATCAATATCCAAAATTCATTTTGATTGTAAGAATAATCTATGTGCACTGTTTTCATAATAAGCACTTGAAAGATTAATTTTATGCTAAAACATAAATGTGTTAGAATTAGGAAAATAAAAAGCAATGAACTTACGTTAATTATGGTTCTAACTCAGAACAATTATTTAAAAGGTACCATTGTACTTGGTTTCATTTATCTTGAGTCAATGTGATAGTTGATTGTCTTCCAAATGGTCTTGTAGGCACATTGAATATAGATAGGGTAGATTGTTTTCTAAATGTAATGCCTCAATAATAACGTATCCTTCAGTAATGGAACCTTCAGGTCAGGCTTTGTTCTTTACATATTTTTTCAAATGACCTAATTCCCTAAAAACTACTATGTTCTTAATAAACAATAATAAAAATATTGTCTTCAATGATTACAAAATAATTTAAGTTGTAATTTATATTACCTTTATAGAAGGTGCACCGCAAGATGTATCATCACATCGAAGAAAGCAGGAGGAAAAATACTTTCTAATTTACATAGCGTGAACACAATGCCCTCTTCCAATTCATCTAAGTCTTTCACATATAATGTCCTCGCACATAGCTTTTTGAAGAATAACGACAACTAAACAATTACATCCATCACATTCTTTTTCAAATATGGACTTAGTCTAATAGGTAACAACCTCTGTAATAAGATATGGCAATCATGACTTTTCAACCCAAATAATTTCCCATCCTTCATGTTAACATTTCGAGAAATATTTCCTGCATATTCATCAGGAAATTTTACAGACTTTATAAACGTACAAAATTCATGTCGTTCGTTTGCTGATAACGTATAACATGCTACTGGTTTCAACTAGTTATTCCCCTTCTTTTTCATGTGTAGCTGCTTACGAATATTTAAGTCTTGTAAATCAAGTTTTGCATTTTCAGTATCTTTAGACTTCCCATCAATACTAAATATTGTACCAACCACACTATCACATATATTTTTCTCAATATGCATCACATCTAAGTTATGTCTTAGTTTTAATTTAGGCTAATATTCTAACTCCCAAAATATACTTTTTTGCTTCCAGTTCGTTTTGCTTTCATAACATGCATCATTAATTTGCTGCTTATTGTCCTTAATGATCTTATAATTTTTACCTGGCCTACATTTCCACACACCTTTTAATTTATCTAAGATTTCATCTCTTGTTAAAATTATTGGAAGTAGATGTCTTTCAGTTGTACCATCATACTCTCTATCATTATCCCATTCGTGATTCAGAAAAAAATATCGACGATGACCCATAAAACATATTTTTCTTCTTATTCGAAAGGAAGATGTGTCATCCTGACAAACATGACAAGCCTTATACCCTTGAGTGCTATACCCAGATACAGTACCATTTGTTGGAAAATTATTTATCGTCCACAATACTGTAGCACGCATGGTAAAATATTCTTTATTGATAATATCAAAAGTACGTACACCATTTTCCCATAGTTCCTTAAGCTCATTGATCAAAGGTTCTAAATAGACATCTATGTCTTTACCTGGAGCACGACGTCCTAGAATTAGTAATGCCATCATTAAGAATTCTCATTTCATACATCTCCATGGTGGCATGTTATATGGCATTAGCAACACTGACCAAATGCTATATGTTGACGCGGTTCTTCGGCAACAGATAATTAAGAGAAGAAGAGAAAGAGATTAATACTTAAAAGTAGAACCGTCACAGATATGAAATCTTTGTGGAAAGAACTAGGTGACTCCAGACCCGTTTTTAAGTGGTTCGAAGGTTAAAATCCTTCTACTCCACTAGTCAATATTATTGATATTCTCTGGGTAATTGGTTTACAAAGTATATAGTTCTTAAAAGACTATTTTTCCAACCCCTATCAACTCCCAGGGTCTCCATATTTATAGGAGAAGGCACCTGGAAGTTGGTAGGGAGGTCATCCCGTGACCTTACCATTTGTCATATCAAGTCTGTGATATTCATGATTAATTCCTAAACCTGACACACAAGTGTGGTCTAATCAGTATGGAAGGAGATAATGGGCCGCACGGCCCAAATCGTCCGTGGGTGTCTGAATACGCACGTTCCTGCTGCGTGTCCGAGAAGTCAGGGGGATATCGAACACGTGATGGCAGGAATATGCACGTTTATCTTGCGTGTTGACTTCCCATAGGGTCAGAGCTTCCTGAGAAGCTCGTTGCTGGAGCAATTCATAACCCGAGCTTATCCGTCCGTGGACGCCGGATATTATTCCCAGCTCCTGGTGCAACAAGTGCGAGCTGAAAACAGGACCCCCTCGAGCTAGAAAGGGCCCGTCCTGGAAATAGAGCCTCTGGCCTGTGGGAACCTCGGACTAAATCATGTTTAGTCCGAGGCTCGTCCTGCTAAACAGCCCGTGGGAAACCCAGGGCGTACATCTGCCCCCCAAGCTCCTGCTCGTGGTCCATGACGTCAGATATGGGAGACCACAGTAGGGGCTTTTAGACTTCTTCCACAACCCTTCGCATTCCATGCCTTTCGCAGGCGTCTGATACGTGGAACGCCGTGGGTGGCGACGGTACACTCTACGAGAACCGCATTAAATGGCCTAGCCTACTGTCCAGCCGTCGTTTCACATTTCGAGTGGAGGGTCTCCCAAGGGCCTTTTACACGTGATCTTTCCCGTGTATAAAAAGGGGTGGTCATCCCATGCACGGGCCACCTTACCATTCAAAACCTCTCAAATTTCCTTCTTTTCTCTGACCTTCCGAAGAACAAAACCCTCATTTCCATTGCTCTCATCTTCTTCGTTCACGAAGCTTAAGCGTACGAGTTCCTTCAAAACCTTGGAGACCACTGTGCCAACGAAGCTCCTACCAGCGCAGCAACCTCGCTCACCATCTAACCATATACTGTAAGTCTTCTGTCCCTGTTTATTTTTGAAAGCATTCCACTGTAGCTTAGGTAAAATTTTTTTTACTGTAGCCACATGCAGAGGTTTTCTGGGTCGCGCGGATATGGAGTGTGACAGCCCTTCTTAGATTAGGGCACACTTGCCATGGGACATCGTCTTGGAATATGGGTTCCATGGTTCTTTCCTAGGAACAATTTCTGGGTAGGATCCTTAGGAATTTTGGGTGCAAAAACCGGGTAGCTTAGGGAATACGCCTTAAAAGCAGTTTTGCCACGCCTTGCCTGTTGAAACTTTCCCCCCAAGGCAATTTTTTACTCTGAGTCCTCTGACACACGAATTCCGAGTAATCTGGGATCTGTTGAGGGCATAGGCGCGTGTTCCTTGGAACGCGTGGCACCACTCTCCACGGGCTGGGCTTACCCCAGCTCGTGTACTTAATACTTGCTTCACTCTCCTGCTTGGGTCGCCTTTTCTAAAGTGTTTTCTTTTGTTCGATAGGCGACCAGATGGCTCCAAAGAGAAATCTGCCACAGAAGAATGTGGGAAGTTCGTCCTCCCAGCAGGATAAAGGAAAGGCGGTGGTGACCAGCTCGCCAATTCCTCACTTTGGGCCGGCGGTGGAGAAGCAAGCCGAGGTGGCCCCTGACGCGTTTTTCGAGGCGAAGAGAATCGTCTCGAAGATAACCAGCCAGGCAAAGATCAGCAAAATCTTCCTCAACCACAACATTCCTCTGGGGATGACCTCCGTGATCGCCCGACCTGCTGCGGATGGGGAGCGGAGCTGCGCGCTGCTCGACGAGTCGTTCCCGGCCTGGAGCGGTGAACACTTCAAGGCAGGGGCCTTCCTCCCCCTGGACCAGTATTTTGCTGATTTTCTGAACTATGTGGGGTTGGCCCCATTTCAGCTCCCCCCCAACTCATACCGTCTGCTGGCGGGATTGAGGTATTTGTTCCAAAAGCATGAGTGGGAGGTCCCCACTCCTGCTGATATTCTATATTTCTTTTGCCTAAAAGCCAGCCCGGACCAGCGGGGGCGAGGCGACGGGTTCTATTACTTAACCCGCTTCCCTAACACAGCAGCAGTGATCGAGCTGCCGAGCCATCCAAACGACTTCAAAGACCAGTTTTTTATGTCAACTGGGTTCCGAAACTGCGATCATCACTATTTCAACCGTCCTCGTAAGTGATCCTTGATTTAGCTCGCCTTTTAATGGTTGTCTTATTTTAGCTCGTCCCTTACTCCACTTCTGATTTCAACCAACCTTGCAGCCATCTACGCGAGGACCAAAAAGTCTGTGACCCTCGGGGGTCAATACGATACACTGGCGAACTTGCCCCCCAGTGAGAAAGACTACCACGCGCTCGTAACGGACGAGACGATGGTATTCTGCAAGCTGATTTTCCCAAATCAGACTTTGAATTTGAAAAGGCCCCGGGGGCCTCCCCCAGCTCGCGACAACAGACCGATCGTCGCGGAGGAGGTCGCAGACGACGAAGGCGAGGAAGAAGGTGTGGAAGTTCCTCTGGTGATGAACAGGAAGAGGACCTTGGAAGTCGCCCAGGGGATGAGCGAGGAGAGGGCCCAATCCGGAGCAGCCGCGGGTCCTTCCGGTCAAGGTAACTCTTACTTATTTAAGAACGTAGATAGGGCCACTGCAGACCCCCGGCTGGTTAGGTTCAACCCTAGGCAGCTCGTCCATCGTCACTCAAGGAATCCGGACCTGGACACGCTCTTGCTCCATTGCGTTGACCAGCTCGTGCTGGACAACCAAGAGAGTCGGCCTAAGGGTACCGTAGTAGTAGATAATACCCTAGCCTTTAGGTCGGTCATTTTTTAGGAGTACGGGACCAACTTACGCACGTGGCCTGCGCTCCAGAGGGGCATCTATGCTCCGGGGATTAGGCAGTACGGAGAAGAGTCCAGCCCCGAGTCAGAACCGGACCTAGAACCTTCGCCAGTTCGTGAGATAATCGTCCTAGGCTCTTCCAGCTCGGGGGGTAGGGCTCCCTTAGTATTTGCTTTCTTATTGCCTTTGGACCTTTTGTCTTTATTTCTGCATGATTGCTACCTTGTAATAACCATGTTTTTTGTTCTTGGCAGAAGAGATGTCTCAGCCCGGGAATAGTCTGCGGGGCGTTGTGTTCGGTGGGAATCCCCCAGCAGGGCCGAGGTTAAAGAGGCTTCGCGAGTCCAAGAGCTCGGCTGGGGCCTCCACCAAATCCCCGGCTAAGGAGAAGGAGAAAGCCCCGCCATCCCAGGTCGCGGGGGCGAACCTCCCTGTCGCCAGGACAGGGCTCATGCACCCGCCACCCCAACGATCTCCACTGGCCGCCCAGGACGGGATAATAGAGGTCGGGAATCTGGCCGCGGCAGCCTCGGACGTGCGTATCCCAGTCGACCCCCGGGCTCTGGAGAAGATGCCCGAAGCATTCCGGGGTACGGTGTATGATTCGGCTAGCTACGCCGTCAGCCATTTCTACAATATCAGGGAGAAGGAGCTCCTGGCCATCGAAACAACGAGCCCGATCCGAGTTATAGAGTCTGCGATGGACATGACCTTAACGGTAAAGTACCCCCTTCTTTTAAGGATTTAACACTCACACGCCGCCTTTTTCCTTCCAGTTTGTTAATTTATCATTCTTTTCTTGCAGGGCATTGCTGCCGCCTACAGAGGCATTGTTAGGACCAAGGCCCAGCTCGAGGGTTTGGAAGCTGATCGCCAGACCGCCCTCCAGGAGTCTCAGGAGGTGAGAGACGCTCTGGCGGCCTCTAAAGCCGAGCTAGAGAAGATCCGCTCCGAGAACCAAGAGCTTAAAAAATCCCTGGCCGCATTCGAGCTAGAGAAGATCCGCTCCGAGAACCAAGAGCTTAAAAACTCCCTGGCCGCATCGCGGACAGATCTTGAGGCGGCGAAGGCCAAAGCCCAGGCCTCCCAGGGCGCCCTGAAAGACGAGCGGGTCGTATCAGAGCAGTCCTTACAAGACCTGTTCTATCACTTCTGGTCCCACAATCCGGACGCGGACTTTTTTTTCATGCCGCCGGACCTCTGGGCATTCTTGTTGCCGCAGCTTCAAGCCCGCCTGAATAAGGAGGTTCCTCCATCGGAGACTGGAGAGGCCTCTGCCGCGGCGGAGCAGGATGAGACCGCGACCTCCAAAGGGCCAACTGATGGGGCTTAGGACACTTCTCGTTTAAGTATTTTGAACTCTTTCTATTGTAATTCTCTTTTTTATGTGAGGCGTTTCCGCCTCGAGACAATTTGCTCAGCCAGTTTTACATATATATTTTTATGCATTTGGTCACAATTCATCTCTTTATTTTTATGAACTTAGTTCGAGTTAACTTTATCCGTATCCCGGGCTCTTTAAAGAAGATCCGCGTTCAACAAATTTTAGTTCACTTGTAAGTTTTCTGACCTGGTTAAGACCAGGAACTTATTTTGAAAAAACTTAGTTCGCGTCAACTTTTATCCGTATCCCGGGCTCTTTAAAGAAGAACCACGGTCAACAAATTTTAGTTAACTTCTAAGTTTTGTGACCTGGTTAAGACCAGGAACTTATTTTGAAAAAACTTAGTTCGCGTCAACTTTTATCCGTATCCCGGGATCTTTAAAGAAGAACCATGGTCAACAAATTTTAGTTAACTTCTAAGTTTTATGACCTGGTTAAGACCAGGAACTTATTTTGAAAAAACTTAGTTCGCGTCAACTTTTATCCGTATCCCGGGATCTTTAAAGAAGAACCACGGTCAACAAATTTTAGTTAACTTCTAAGTTTTATGGCCTGGTTAAGACCAGGAACTTATTTTGAAAAAACTTAGTTCGCGTCAACTTTTATCCGTATCCCGGGCTCTTTAAAGAAGAACCACGGTCAACAAATTTTAGTTAACTTCTAAGTTTTATGACCTGGTTAAGACGAGGATAGGACTTAGTTTGTGATAACTCTTATCCGTAGATAAAAATTAACACCTAAGTCGTTAAGGAGACCTGGATATATCCAGGTACCATATGCCCCCCAAGTAACTGGGAAAGGGTCTTTCGTTGTTACTTTAAAATTACACTTGCAAATAACGAGAAACATTTGATTTTTATTTATACATGGAAGGTGACCTTCTAGGCCTTACAAATGGCTCATTGATAATATTTCTTTAGGTGGATAGCATTCCAAGTCCGCGGGACCGCCCCTCCACCAAGTCGAGCTAACTTATAAGTTCCCTCTTTGATGACTTCGATGACCTGGTATGGTCCTTCCCAGCTTGGTCCCAAAACCCCATCTTTGGGATCTTTCCCGGCCAGGAAAACTCTCCTCAAGACCAAATCACCGACGCTAAAGGGACGTCTTTTGACCTTATTGTTGAAGTAGCGAGTGATTTTCTGTTGATAACAGGCGAGCTGGAGTTGTGAATCCTCTCGCCTTTCATCCACTAAGTCTAAGGAGTGGCATAGGAGCTCGTGGTTCCCGTCTTGGTCGTAGGACCAGACCCTGTGCGACAGGTCCTTCACCTCCACGGGGAGGACTGCTTCACTTCCAAAGGTTAGGGAGAAAGGAGTGTGACCCGTGGGAGTCCGATGTGAGGTCCTATAGGCCCACAGAACTTGGGGGAGCTGTTCTGGCCAGATCCCCTTTGCCTCATCTAGCCTCTTCTTGAGGCTTGCCTTCAGAGTTTTATTGACAGCCTCGACCTGGCCGTTCGCCTGGGGATAGGCCACGGACGAGAAGCTTTTCACAATTCCGTGCCTTTCGCAAAATTCGGTGAACAGGTCGCTGTCAAATTGAGTGCCATTGTCGGAGACGATCTTTTTGGGTAGGCCAAATCAACATATGATGCTTTTAACCACGAAGTCTAGCACCTTTTTCGATGTTATTGTCGCCAACGGCTCTGCTTCGGCCCACTTGGTGAAGTAGTCAATGGCTACCACGGCGTAACGGACCCCGCCTTTTCCGGTGGGCAGGCTTAAAAGACTATTTTTCCAACCCCTATCAACTCCCAGGGTCTCCATATTTATAAGAGAAGGCACTTGGAAGTTGGTAGGGAGGTCATCCCGTGACCTTACCATTTGTCATATCAAGTTGATTAATTCCTAATATTGACTAGTGGAGTAGAAGGATTTTAACCTTCGAACCACTTAAAAACGGGTCTGGAGTCACCTAGTTCTTTCCACAAAGATTTCATATCTGTGACGGTTCTACTCTTAAGTACTAATCTCTTTCTCTTCTTCTCTTAATTATCTGTTGCCGAAGAACCGCGTCAACAGTTTGGTGCTTTCATTGAGAGAAAGTCCGATTAGTACTACCACAAACATACAACTATGGTGACCACTCGATCCAAACATGGCAACGAGACAGAACAGCATGATGGGCAGGAGGCCCGCCATGTTGCCCTCCCTGATGAGCAAGTTCCTGAAGTCCAGCAGAGGCCAGGAAAGCAGCCGGCCGGCCAAGACGACACTGGTAGTTCGGCGCCCCGACCGCCTAATCCCAATCCATGTTATTACACTGCGGTGGAGATGGAGAATGCTCAGCTGAGGAGCCAGCTAGCAGCAGCTGGTCAGCAAATCCAGGATATTCTGAGTCGACTACCCCCTCTCACAACCAACGGTAACGTTGGAGAGAGGCAAGGCGAGGCTCCTAAGTCTCGCCGGAGTAATCGATCCAGGCATAGCCGTTCGGGTAGACTCCCTGCAGCCAACTCCACCCCTTCACCGCACCATCAAGAGGCGAACTTCAGGGAAATGCCTCAGACCGAACAGCAGCAGTACAGCCGTTCGATTAGGACATCAACCCCTAGCTCTCAGCCTTCCTCAAGGACGCCCAGAAGAGATCGAGGAAGTTCCCAAAGGAGGGCTGAGGGGATCCGGAGACGTCAGCCCGTCCCCGAAGAACGTCCAGTTCCTCGTCCAGCTCGCCCAGCGCGAAACCAGCAAGCTGGCAGGGCCGAGAGGCCCCCACCAAATTTAGTCCGTCCGGACGGCACTAGGATCGCCTCTCCGGTCAGGCATCCTCCTTCTCCCATCAGATACCTGTCTCCTCAGCCCGTCCGAGACATCCCGACCTACGGAAAGAGTAGGAGAGACCCGCCATCGGCCGGGCCTTCCCAGCGCAGCAGGGTGTCTGGGGAAGGATCAGGTCGGAGCCGCCAAAGACGCACCTCGAGCCTGTCCAGCAGGAGTCACTGGACCGGTAGTGCACGGAGTGATCTTTCGGAAGGAGACCTGCGACAGCGACTAAGTTCAGCACAAAGTCACCATGCTACCCAGGGAGGCGACCTTCGAGATCGCCTCAACTCTCACAGAGTGGATCGAGTTAGGGATGGTAGCCAGGCCCGCTCAGTTGGGGTCCGATCCGAAGTACTTAATGGCGGGAATGCCCCAAATAACCTATCTCAAGATAGGAGGGGCAACAACCCGCCTAATATGTACAACGGGTCCGGAGCTGTTGAACAGCCCCGGAATAACCCAGGATCTCAAGACAAAACCCTAGAGCGCTTAACTCAAATGGAGGAGCTGATGAAGAAGCTCCTGTCGGAGAAAGAAAAAGACGAATATGATTCAGGGGATGAGATGGAACTCTTCGCCCCCAACATAGCAGCAACGGCATACCCTTCTGGCTTTAGTATGCCTCACTTGTCAAAGTTCAACGGGGATGGAGACCCATCTGACCACTTAGGGATGTTCAACACCCTAATGATGGCTCATAACATCGGGCCAGAGCTTCGTTGCTTGATCTTTCCTTCCACCCTAACTGGACCTGCCAGGCAGTGGTTCAAACAAAGTAAAAGTCAGTCAATCAGCTCCTGGAAGACCTTTTCGGCTGACTTCAAGAGGGCATTCCGCGCCTCTCAGGCCGCCAGGGTCCAGGCCGACTCCCTAGCTAACGTGAGACAGCAACCTGGAGAGACGCTAAAAGCCTACTTGAGCAGATTTGTAAATGTCGCTGCTTGAGCCAGAGACGCCGACGACAGCTCCAAACTCATGGCTATGAGGACCGGGATCCTAGTAGGCGGAGATCTGTGGAAGGATATTCAAAGGAGGGGGGTCAGCTCAGTTAGTGAATTCCTTAATAGAGCCCAAGAGTGGATAAACTTGGAAGAAGCTGAAGCTTCAGCCGCGGGGACCAGCCAGGTCCTCGAGAAGCCCGCTGGGACGGGAACAGAGATCATAGTAGCGACTCCCGACGTCACGCAGAGTAACCAGCCCGGTGGCGGCAAAAGAAAAGGAAATGGCGAAAACAGCCAGCATGGTCAAAAGAAGAATAAGTCCATGGATAAATTCAAGCCCGTGTTCACAACGTATACCGAGCTCACCCAAACCAGAGAGAATATTTTCCTGGCCAACGCTACGCGAGTCCCCTGGAAAAGACCGGAGCCAATAAAGCACCCTAAGGGAAAGAGAGACGCTTCCAAATTCTGCCATTTTCATAACGACGTCGGGCACAATACCGACGATTGCAGGCACCTCAAAGATGAAATCGAGACTCTCATCCGAGCAGGTCCGTTGGCGCAATACTCGCGGAACAGGGTCCCGACAAGTCGACCCGCTCCGGAGATCCCACCCAGTCAACCTGGACCTCGGGTAGATCAGGACGTCCTTCCCCCCGTGGTCGAGGGAGAGATTTCCACCATCTCTGGAGGACCACACATGGCTGGCACGAGCAAAGGCGCCCAGAAGAGGTATGTGAATGAGTTGAAGGCCCACAATGGAGGGGAGTTCGTCCCAGAACAGCGTCAATCAAAACAACAAAGATTAGAGAAACAACCGATCACTTTCACGGAGGAAGACGCGAGCCATGTCCAATTCCCTCATAACGATCCCTTGGTCGTAGCAGTCCAGCTCGCCAACCGGAGAGTAAGGAGAGTGTTAGTGGACAATGGGAGCTCGGTGAACCTCCTATTTCGTTCCACCTTAGAAAAAATGGGTCTGACCGTCTCCGAGCTGAAGGCAACCTCGATGATGCTATATGGTTTTTCAAGAGAAGGGTCAGCAGCGATAGGAACGATTGAGCTGGTGATCACCCTAGGAGACTAGTCCCGAACAGTGTCCAAACTACTCGAATTCGTAGTCATTGACTGCTCCGCTGCCTACAATGCAATTTTGGGCCGACCTACGCTCGTTGCTTTCGAAGCTATCACGTCCGTCCGGCACCTCGCCATGAAGTTCCCTACTTCAACAGGGGTCTGCACTATCAAGGGCGATCAGCTCGCTGCCAGGGAATGCTACAGCATTTCTATGAAGGGAAAATCTAAACCCAGGCAGGTGACGATGGCCATTCAGGATGAAGAGGAATCATAGGGACCCAAGGCGGCTCCTGAGATTGAAAAACCTCGGGTTTCCGAAGACGAAAAGCTCGCCCTAAGCGAGGACATTGACCCCCGAGTAGGCGAGGACAGGTCCGAGCTCCAAGCTATTGAAGATCTCGAGGAGGTAGGCATCGATGAACAAAACCCGTCACGGACGGTTAAGCTCGGAAAGAACCTCTGCGATAGAAGAAAGGCGGAACTGACTGCGTTTCTGAAAAAGAACCTGGACGTATTCGCATGGTCGCACGAGGACATGATAGGGATCAGTCCGAGCGTAATCATGCACACGCTCCACCTAGACAAAAGCGGCCCTGCCAAGTCTCAAAAGAAGAGGCGTTTAGGGACAACCCGAGCCGAAGCCCTTGAAGAAGAAGTGGCCCGGCTCAAAAAATGTGGCTTTATCCGCGAAGCCAGATTTCCCATTTGGGTTGCCAATCCCGTGTTTGTTCCAAAGCCCAATGGGAAGTGGCGGACCTGTATCGATTTTTCCGACCTGCATAAAGCCTGCCCCAAGGATTGCTTTCCATTGCCGAGGATCGATCAACTAGTCGATGCCACGGCGGGGAACGAGCTCATGTCTTTCATGGACGCGTACTCGGGCTACAATCAGATCGCGATGAATCCAGCAGACCAGGATCATACCAGCTTCATGACCCCGACTAATGTCTATTGCTATAAGGTCATGCCGTTCGGTCTTAAGAATGCCGGAGCTACCTACCAAAGGCTGGTAAATAGAATGTTCGCGGATCAGATCGGGAAAAACATGGAAGTGTACATCAATGATATGCTTTTCAAGTCAAAGATTGCCAGCAACCACGTCACCGATCTGGAAGAATGCTTTAACATACTGCGAGAATATGGCATGAGGCTCAATCCTCAGAAGTGCACTTTCGGTGTCGCATCGGGGAAATTCTTGGGTTTCATAGTCAATACCCGAGGAATCGAGGCAAACCCCAACAAGATCAGGTCACTGCTCGAGCTTCCTTCCCCCAGGTCGTGGAAAGATGTCCAAGGCCTCACAGGAAGAGTGGCAGCACTGAACCGGTTCATTTCCAAATCGACCGACAAGTGTTTGCCCTTCTACAACCTGCTCCGGGGAAACAAGAAGTTCGAATGGACAGTGGAGTGTGAAAGCGCATTCCTCGACCTAAAAACGCACCTGGCTGAGCCACCTGTGCTGTCAAAGCCCAAGGTAGGAGAACCTTTTTTCCTCTACATGGCCGTCACTGAGGACGCAGCTAGTGCTGTTCTAGTGCGAGAAGAGGACCAGGCTCAGAAACCGGTTTATTACATCAGCAAGAGACTCCTCGGAGCTGAGTCAAGGTACCCATTGATGGAAAAACTGGCGTTCTGCCTAATCACGGCCTCGCGAAAACTCAGGCCATACTTCCAGTCCCACTCTGTACACGTCATGACCGATCAGCCTCTAAGGCAGGTTTTGCAAAAGCCTGAAGCTTCGGGACGCTTGCTAAAGTGGGCGGTCGAACTCAGTCAGTTCGAGATTTTCTATACTCCCCGAACTACCATAAAAAGTCAAGCCTTGGCCGACTTCGTGGCAGAATGCGCGGGATTCCATGAGATCCCATCAGAAGACTCACCTCAGGCCGCCTCCTCAAGATCATCGTGGAAGATCTTCGTTGATGGCTCATCTAACGAGAACGGCTCCGGGGCCGGAATCATTCTGATATCCCCAGAGGGGCATAGATTCCACTCGGCGCTGAGGTTCGGGTTCAAGGCGTCTAACAACGAGGCAGAGTACGAGGCCTTGTTAGCTGGACTTAGGATAGCTAGCGAGCTAAAGGCAAGCTTTGTCCAATGCTTCAGCGACTCCCAGCTCGTGGTGAATCAGGTTCTAGGCGAGTATCAGGCGCGGGGTCCCAAGATGGCCTCCTATTTGGCTAAGGTAAAATCCGAACTGTCTACGTTTGGGCAAGGGTCGATCGAACAGATACCTCGGGAGTAGAACGCCAACGCAGATGCTCTCGCCAAGCTCGCCACCCACGGCGTTCCACGTATCAGACGCCTGCGAAAAGCATGGAATGCGAAGGGTTGTGGGAGAAGTCTAAAAGCCCCTACTGTGGTCTCCCATATCTGACGTCACGGACCACGAGCAGGAGCTTGGGGGGCAGATGTACGCCCTGGTTTTCCCACAGGCTGTTTAGCAGGACGAGCCTCGGACTAAACATGATTTAGTCCGAGGCTCCCACAGGCCAGAGGCTCTATTTCCAGGACGGGCCCTTTCTAGCTCGAGGGAGTCCTGTTCCCAGCTCGCACTTGTTGCACCAGGAGCTGGGAATAACATCCGGCGACCTCGGACGGATGAGCTCGGGTTATGAATTGCTCCAGTAACGAGCTTCTCAGGAAGCTCTGACCCTATGGGAAGTCAACACGCAAGATAAACGTGCATAGTCCTGCCATCACGTGTCCGATATCCCCCTGACTTCTCGGACACGCAGCAGGAACGTGCGTATTCAGACACCCACGGACGAGTTGGGCCGTGCGGCCCATTATCTCCTTCCATACTGATTAGACCACACTTGTGTGTCAGGTTTAGGAATTAATCATGAATATCACAGACTTGATATGACAAATGGTAAGGTCACGGGATGACCTCCCTACCAACTTCCAGGTGCCTTCTCCTATAAATATGGAGACCCTGGGAGTTGATAGGGGTTGGAAAAATAGTCTTTTAAGAACTATATTACTTTGTAAACCAATTACCCAGAGAATATCAATAATATTGACTAGTGGAGTAGAAGGATTTTAACCTTCGAACCACTTAAAAACGGGTCTGGAGTCACCTAGTTCTTTCCACAAAGATTTCATATCTGTGACGGTTCTACTCTTAAGTACTAATCTCTTTCTCTTCTTCTCTTAATTATCTGTTGCCGAAGAACCGCGTCAACACCACCAAACTATGTAATATATATATATGGAAATTAATAACTATAATATTTATATATTTATTAATATATACAAATTATATATTATTAATATATATCCAATTTGTTATTCAAAATAACCTAATTATTAATATTATATGATGATAATAATATCTTCTAAATTTTGTCTACCTAGCTTATTTAATTTTTATTAATTTAAATATATATAAATAATTTTTTTGTACCTAAGTTATAAATTTTTAGTTATTAATATTTTGTAGTATAAATTTTGGATAGATTTTAAGAATTACATATTATTTTGTCAAACCAAAAAAAAAAAACAGCTGAAGCCCAATCAAACCCTAGCTATCAACAAACCCTCCTATAAATATATATCTTTCAAAAAATACCCTTAACCTAACCTAGATTTCATTTCAAAACCTATCCTAGCCGCCACCCCCAAAACTCAACACCACCATCTTCGTCAGCTCCATCTCCGCCTCCCTCACGCGCGACCCCGAAGCCAGGTGACCCAAACCCAGACGTGATCCTAACTTAGCCCTCTCCATCTTCGTCAGCTCCATCCCTGCCTCCCTCGCGCACGACCCCAAAGTCAGGTGACCCGAACCCAGACGTGATCCCAACTTAGCCCTCACCACCATCTGACCACCCTTGCGCCACCTCACCTCGCCTGTTCCTACACAAAACCTAAACCCCACTACTCACAGCCACTCTGATCTTTGGCTCAGATGAAGTGTTTCTTTTTCTCTTTCTTGGAAGAGCAAAAATTCTTTTCTTTGCTTATAATCTACGTTGGTTTCGAGGTAACATGATAGTGGAGCAATCTTTTGCTTGTGAAATGTGAGGGTTTTCTTGATTTAGAAACTGTTAAAGTTTTTTATTTTTCTTTTCTATGATCTTTCGATGGCAATTAAGTAGCTTAGATCTAAGCTGTTGAGAAGATTTTGAACTTGATTCTTATGCATAATTAAGTTCAAAATCTTGGGTTGTTAATGGAAATGTGTAATATATCCCATTGGATTTTTTGTATTATTATTCTGTAGAACAATGCTGTTGTTTTAGTTTGCAATATGTTTAAGTTTTGTTGTTTATTTCACTAATTCTAATTGCATGTTTGTTATGTTTTGTTCATGAGTTCTTGGGGTAGCAATATACGCTAAGGATGAAAAGGTAAGTTTATAAATGCCTAGGTTTCTAGTGGAACTGATGTTCCGTATGGCATTTTGGTGTGGTCAACAGGGGTTGGACCAACAGACTTTGTGAAATCACTTCATCATCCCAACTCCCCTAGTGGAAGGTACTAATAATATGTACCATAAATCCTCTTGTTACTATACATTCTTTCACTTTTACTTCTGGTTACATGTAATATGTAAATAAGAATGTTACTAACTCATTAATGTATATTGAGTCTTAAAGGATTGGTGTGGACGAATAGTTGAGGGTACCTTCTACGGAAGATGTGTTTGCACTCGGAGACTGTGCTGGTTTTCTTGAATAGAAGGGAAGGTTAGTACTTCCAACTTTAGCTCAGGTTATGAGTCTTATCTCCCCCTCTAAATAAATCTAATTGCTATAACTATTGTATTTTGACTTTTGGGTTTGGAAATTTTTGAAAAATGCTCTCTTAAAAAATGTTAAATATGTGTTAACACTTATCATTAAGTTCGGATGATTTTGAATATCCATTATGTTGAAATTAAAAAAGACTACCTTTTTACATTGACACAACCCTTTATTCAGAAGTTGACACATTTCATAACTTGTGCCGGAAAAACATTAAACAACAAGAGACTCAAAACTTGAATGAAGGATGCATATGTATCATTGTAAGACCAAATTTCAAGAATCATTATACTATAATCCAAGGCTTAAGATTTAACCAGTATCACATTGTTTTCATCTGAATAGGTTGTAGAACGCCAGGGAAAATTTCTAGTGGAGTTGTGTAACAAGATTGGGAAGCAGAATGGTGGCAAGGCCTTCTCAGCCAGTGACATCCCATTTGGGGACCCTTTTGTGTACAAACACCTTGGAAGTATGGCCACGGTTAGAAGATATAAGGCTCTGGTTGATATACGACAATCTAATGCAATCTCATTAATCTTCATAGAGTATGTATTGTGTCATTTAAAGAGGGTTTTTGCCTTAATTTATATGGCAATGCCTATTATGTATACAAAAATTTAACAGCTACAAAACATAATCTTGTGGAACTTGTGTGTTTAGATAGTTGAAGCTAATAATTTTCCTTCATACTACAATAGAAAGCACCCTAGGCTGTTTCACAAGCAAAGAAACCTGTTGTAGTGGTTGTTCCTCTACAATATAGTATATTGTATTATTTTATATATTCTGGTTTGAATTTATATATTTTGGTTGATATATAATCTTGGGTACTAAATTTTTATCATTTTAATTACCCTCATACTGTCGTTTCTGCTGCCAAAAAGGTTCAGCCATCTAACAAAACTGAGGAGATTTCAGAAGAGATGGACTCTGATGAAAGCCCAAATGAATCTGAAGAAGATCTTCAAGCAAAAAAGGGAAAATCAAGCAAAAAAGGGAAAAGCTTACAGGTATATGTATCAATCTTAAAATCTTATTGATGCTTGTAGGTTTCTTCATAGTTCTCTATCTACTATTTTATTGTTTTGTTATTTTATATTTTGTGTTTGGTTTTTAGTTTTAAACTTTATTATCATAACAATTAATGGTTTTATTTCTTTATGATTGTAGGTTTCCTTCATAGTTCTCTATCTAGTATTTTATTGTTTTGTTATTTTATATTTTCTGTTCCGTTTTTAGTTTTAAAATTTATTATCATAACAATTAATGATTTTATTTATCTGATTGTTTTACTATTTTTAATAAACTAAATTCATAAACTAATAACATCTAAAATATTTTTACTCACATAGCATAATATAGTAATTCATAACTAAATTTGTATTAGCATAATATAGTAATTCATAACCATTTATTGGATCTCTCCCTATTTATGAATCCTGTCTAGAAAACAAAATGACCAAGAGACCTTTCTTTGCTAAAAGGTTCAAGAGCCACAGAACCACTTCATCTAGTACACATGGATGTTAGCAATCCACTTAATGTACAAGCAAGAGGAGGTTGTGAATATTTCATCATTTTCATTAACGATTATTCAAGATATGGTCACCTATACTTAATGCAAAGAAAATCCGATACTTTTAGAAAGTTCAAAAATTTCAAGCAGAGGCTGAAAAGCAATTAGGTAAATCACTAAAAAGCACTTCAATCTGATCGAGGAAGAGAGTACTTGGACTGTGAATTCAAGAACCATCAACATGAGCATGGCATTCAATTCCAACTCACTACACCTGAAACAACACAGTAAAATGATGTTTCAGAAAGTCGGAATAGAACGTTACTAGATATGGTTAGATGAATGACGAGTTTCTCATCATTACCACTATCATTCAGGGGCTATGCAATTCAATGTGTTCTATACATATTAAAAGATGCTCCACCTAAGTCTATCCAAAAGACACCCATAGAATTATGGAATGGTTGTAAACCTGGTCTACACCATTTTAGAATTTGAGGGTGTCGTGCATACGTGCTTAATAGGAAGACCGAGAAGTTGGAAACGTGCTCTGAAGTATGTATGTCTGTGGGATATTCCAAAGAGACTAGAGGAAAGAATTTACTATAGTCCAAAAGAAAATAAAACATTTGTATTGACAAATGCAAATTTTCTTGAATATGACTATGTTAATAACCACCAACCTCGCAGTAAGATTGTACTGGAGGAGATGGTCTCAAATAAAGTCGCAAAGTCACGAGCAATAACCAATGAAAAATGGCAAGAGGAAACTGCTAGTTCTAGTAAGAATAGTAGAGAACTTCATCGTAGTGGGAGGGTTAGTAAGTAACCCACATACTGTGAACACGAAGTTCAAATGCTTGTGTTTGACACAAACAAAGACGATCCATTGACATTTGAAAATGCAATGAATCATTCTGACAAGGAAAAATGGCAAGAAGCCATGAACCAAGAAATGGAATCGATGTATTCCAATTCTGTCTGGGTTCTTGAAAATCCACCTGAGAATATCAAACCCATTGGTTGCAAGTAGATGTTCAAGAAGAAAAGAGGAGCGAATGGGAAAGTAGAGACTTTCAAAGCAAGACTTGTAGCCAAAGGTTACACACAAAAAGAAGGGGTTGACTATGAAGAAACCTTTTCTCCTGTAAGAGGGGTTGACTATGAAGAAACCTTTTCTCCATTAGCCATGCTAAAATCCATTTGTATACTCTTGTCCATAGATGCGTGCATGGATTATGAGATTTGGCAAATGGATGTCAAAACAACTTTTCTGAATAGCTACCTTGACGAAACCATTTACATGTCTCGACCAGAAGGGTTCGAATTAAAAGATCAAGAGCGAAAGGTTTGCAAGCTTCTTAGGTCCATTCATGGACTCAAACAAGCTTTTAGATCTTGGAATCTTAGATTTGATGACACAAGAAAAACATTTGGTTGTTGAACAAAAATGTTGATGATCCTTGTGTCAATAAACAAATCAAAGATGTTATAGTAGTATTCCTCGTTCTTTATGTTGATGATATCCTACTCATTGGGAATGATGTAGAGACATTATCAAATGTAAAGAACTGGTTAGTTGAACAATTCCAAATGTAAGATTTGGGAGAAGCCAAGTATATTCTGGGCATTAAGATTCTTAGAGATAGACAGAACAAAACTTTGGCACTGTCTCAAGCAACTTATTTTGATAAGCTGCTACAACGCTTTAATAAGCAAAACTCCAATAAGGGTGATATGCCAACCCAATCTGGAGTATTCCTTTCCAAGAAGTAGTGTCTCAAAAACACCTCAGGAAAAGGAAGACATGAGACAGTATCCCTATGCCTCAGCAGTAGGCAGTCTAATGTACACCATGTTATGTACAAGACCTGACATTTGTTATGCAGTAGGGATAGTCAGCCGTTATCAATCCAATCCTGGATTGAGTCATTGGATTACAGTGATGAGTATTCTCAAGTATCTTAAGAATACTAAAGAAACTATATGCTAGTATATTCAGGTGGAGACCTGAACCCCATTGGTTACACTGATTCTGATTTTAAATCAGAAAGAGATAGTTATAAATTGACTTCTAGATCAGTGTTTATTCTTGGAGGAGGAGCATTAGTCTGGAAAAGCATTAAGCAAACCAGCATTGCAGACTACACCATGGAAGCCGAGTATATAGCGGCTTGTGAAGAAGCTAAGGAGGCTCTGTGACTCAAAAGGTTCTACTCCGATCTGAAAGTTGTTCCAGAAGTGGAGAAACCACTTGTTCTTTACTGTGACAACAGTAGAGCAATGGTCAATTCTAAAGAACCAAGAAGCCACAAGAGGGGAAAGCATATAGAGCACAAATACCAGTTAGTTAAAGAAATCATACATAGAGGAGATGTAACGCCCTGGATAGCCAAGACCGTTACACTGTGTGTTTATAAAGTGCCAGACTTGCTAACCAAGCCATTAAAGTAAAAACGTGTTACTGAAACAGTAAAGGAACTAGGGTTAAGAGTGTTTTGGTCTCAAAATTTACATTTTCATTACTAAACACTGTTTCGTTACATGGGATCCCAAAAATGACAGTTTCAAAGGTCATTTACAAAATTTACAAGGTTTAACTACATTAGCGGCCGTACTAAGGAAAAATGAGCAGTTAGGTAATCTCTGTCCTAACACACTCCTCGATCATGGTGATCGAACGGCTGGCTATGCACATTACACCTCGGACCTCTCCACCTCAGGCCTGGTCCATCTTGCCCTTGCCCTTACCTGCACCACGAAGCACCCGTGAGCCAAGGCCCAGCAAGAAAACACAGCAATAACAGAGCATGAAGAACTAGCAATCAAGTCATTTATTCATATAGCATCTCATAAATTTCAAGTATAACATAATTCAAGCATACCACATACTAAGGATTTCATCTCATAAAACATAATGCACAGACGATAACCAGGGCTAGCGCCCACAGGCTGCTCCCTCTGTTATCCTAATGTTTCTGGCTCCCAGTGGCCAATTCGCGCCCCGTGCGCTAAAATCATGAACGGTACTCTTAGACTGCTTATACGTGTCCCTTGGCATAATACCAACGATGACACAATACAACTCTCGGGAGCACTTAGTCCCATTCACAACCATATATTCGGGTGCGGTTTTCTTACCTTTCAATTCACTGGTTTTCGATGCCACGTAGCCGCAAGCACGGTCCTCTACCCTGAGCCTCTACAAAGTCCTAATCACAACACAAATAATATTCTTTGTCATTAACCAATCCAAGACTACCTTCCCGGTACCTAACCCACACTCTCGGAACCCCCAAAACCTTAGAACAACACCCCGGAGACATCCCCCGAACCCCCGGGGCAAAGGCCTAAAATTGTCAAAAAATAACACCCTGAAATTAGCCTTGTGCCGCGGCACCACATCCTTGTGCCGCGGCACCCACCAGTCAGAGCCTCCAAGCCGCGGCACATAAAACCCGTGCCGCGGCACGCCTTCGTAGCCCAGAATTCTGGGTTTTTCCTTCGCATTTTCCCGAGCTCCAACCTCTCCAATTCACCCCAAACTCCATCCAAAGTCCCAAAATCAACTCTAAACCTCTAACAAACCTCACAACAAACCAAAGACATCATGCCCAAGCTCACTCGCACCTTCAATCCTAAAATTCACTCTTGAATTTCACACTTAACAACTAAAACCAGAAAAATTATGAACGGCTTGAACTCAAACACAACCCACACTTCAAACTCCCCATACCTTAACAAAAACAAGCCTAATAAACATACAGAGACCTTACCTTAAGTGATGGGTTCAACCTCCAGCTCTTGACCTCCTTCCCCCTTGATTCCCAATTCTGAAATTACATAAAACCAGCCACCAACTTGCCTCAATTCACCTTCCTTAACTAAAATTCAGACTTAAAACTTGGATATAGCATAATCAAAATCTTACCTCTGAGTATTCTTGGTCTAAGCCTGCTTGAAAACTTCAATCACTCTTGATTCTCCTTCCAAAAGTTAAATTCAGTCTCTCCCTTCTTCCTCTTAAGTTTGCTCCTCCTCTAGGTTTCTAATTTCAGCATAAACCCATCTCCCCAAATATTATACGTATATGATATTCCCCCTTCAGTTGATAATTATCCATCCTACCAAATGTCTACTCTACCCTTCCACTAATACCCCTTCCTAACTTAACCTCAAGGCCATACTTGTCTTTTCACCAGCTTTGCAATTCTACCACTTTCCCATAAAACCTGTTACTCTCTATGGTTACTAACAGTTACGCAGGTTACCAAATCACCAGTTACCACTATCTAGTTTCCTAGGACCGTCTCGGCACGTGCGTCACGCTGGTATCACAGAACCCACGCGGTACAATTCACACATCATAATTATCACATAATATAATTCACATAATCGTATAACATGCCTAAATCATTATCATGCATCTTAATCATAAAAATCACACATAATTCCCATCATGCCCTTCCGGCATTCTAATCAAGGCCCTTAAGCCTTAATAGTGAATTTGGGTCGTTACAGGAGATGTATTCATTCTGAAGTTGTATCAGAACAAATCCTCACAGACCCGTTTACGAAGACGCTTCCAGCAAAGCAATTCAAGTGTCATGTACGTAATATGGGATTGAGAGAAATGCCTCACTTGCTTTAAGTACAAGTGGGAGATTGTTAGGAGTGTGTCCTAAAAGCATGAAAAGACATTTGTTTTTTCTGTGAATAAATAAATACATTGGTTTATTATTATTGTCATATTTAGATTGTTAAATTATTGTTTGAATAATTTTGTAAATATCAGAAAAATTCCATATTCATTATTGAGGATGTGATCTTGTATTAGTACGAGAGAATTAAGATCACAATAACAAATTAAAGTTATGGAATTCTTTAATTGGAGTTGTAAGTACGGTTTACTAAGTATCATAATGATACAAATAATCTAGATTCGGATTATTGATGTGGTAAGACATCTCGGTAAAGGTGCTTTATATAATATGATTATATATGACATGGACCGATATGAATTAAAGTCTTTATCCAAAAACCATTTAACAATAAAGACTTGTAATTCATATCATAACTGATGATCATTTATAGATCAACCTAAATCCTGAGTGTTCATGAACTCCTGTTCATGTTTATTAAATCTTTTGATTCATTCGTTAAGGTCTCTTCAAAGAATGAGGCTAATGACTTTTGTTTTGGAGATTTAATATCATGGATGGCTGGGAACATGTATCAACAATAAGGAATCTAATCTTTCCTAACAGATCGTATATTAGTTCCCTTAAGGGTTAATTCTGGAACTGAATGATTTTGAGCTCAAATCTATAATTAGATTATAGATTAATTATTCACTAGTGAATTAATGGTACTTAAGGAATAAGAAGTAAATTAGAAAGGTTAAATGGTAATTCTCCCATTCTAATTTATGAACTAATTAATTAGAGGGTTGAACTATTGTAAGATGGTTATATCAATGGACGACTTAAGAAAACGATTTCTGTAAAAGTATATCTATAACATAAAGAGTGCAGTTATGAATTTATAGTGGAGTAATATCAGAATTAATAAATTAACTATTATAATTAAAGAGTTTAATTATTTAGTTTCAATTTATTGGAGCTTAATGTTATAGGTCCATGGTCCCCAGAATGACTCAAACAATCACTGTCAAAGGCAAATACAAAAATGGGCAAAAACGACTTATGTGATAAGTAAAATATTTTTCTATGTATCAAACATAATTATTGTTTAATTATGTGTAATTAATTAATTAAGAATTAATTAATTATTTGATTTAACAAAAATATAATTAATTTTGAATTAATTTATTTTTGGAATTTTTGGTATTTAAATAATAATAAAATTGGGAAAAATTACATGCCTGCACATGCATGTGGTACACGTGTGGCACAGTGCACAGGCACTGCGCTACACGCATAAGAGATAGACTTGGTCTCTTGATTCCATAATTTTAGTTATTTAAATATTAAATAAATAATGAGATATTTTGATTTGATATAAATATTATTATTTAAACAAAAATCTGATAACTGATCAGTTTTTTTGAATTTGTTTAAAATAACAAATATTTTAATATATTGGATATTATTAAATATGGGATATCAGTTTTCACAGAACGTAAGTTTTCAGGGATAGAAAAATATCTAGGATTCTCTCAGAGAAAAAGATTAGTGACAAAAACAAAGGTCATTGTTCTTCACAAAACCTAGGTCCAAACTTTATTAGATCTCATGTGTTGAGAATATCTGATAAATAGTTATTGCCTATTATTTGTATAGCGAGCCCACACTCGTTCTTTGGGTGACTGAGAACATTTTGGAAGATCTTGGTGTGAGATCTCAAGGATTCAGCCATACGAAAAGATAGCAGCAAGGAAGGACCTGAGGTAATGTTTCTATTCTTGTCCTTAATTCAATATATATATATGAGTGTGAAGAAGTAGATCTAGAAACCTTATGGGATTAATCTGACAATTTGATTGTTGTTCCGCTGCGCATAATCTCTGATTTGATCAATAAAAACCAACAATAATACTCGATAAGAGTATCACGACTGGTAGGCTAGGTTTTCGACTGCAGATAGATTTGGAAGTTTTGTATCCAAGGTAGTCAACTGGATCAGGCAGTGTTAATGATGGCAGCTGAGGCCAAAATCATTTGTCGCCCCTGGGATTGGTGGCAGGTGTTTGCTGGCATGCAAGCAGGATTGTAAAGGCAAGTGGAAGAGATTAGGTGATTGAGACAGTTGGTTCCATCTAGGAACGCTGCTTTGTGAGAGTTGGCAACAATGACACTAGTTACGACTTAACCTGAGGGTGGAAACAGATGAGAATTATTATATTTAAGATTATGGAAATGTAATCCTCCATTTTCTGAGGGAGTTTGGGACCCGTACATAATTGAACATTAGACAGAAATGGTTAGCTCCGTCCTAAGCTATATAGGAGTGAAAGGAAAATATAGAGTTTCCTGTGCCACAAATGTGTTGCGGGAGGATGCACGAACCTGGTGGGAAGTTGTATCCCAGACCCGGAATATTGTCATGGTGGGTTGGAAGGAGTCTCAGACTATGGTTTAATGAGAGGCCTTACTGTGACACAGTTTGAATTACAAAGATCGGAGAGTTTATGAACTCGATTCAGGATGGTAAGATAGTGACAGAGTATGTCAGTGATCTTGGTGGATCGGCTAAATTTGCATTTGATTTGGTACCAACAGATGTGGCCTGGAAGAAGCGGTCCATTAGAGGATTGAACCCTGGGTTGACTCATAATGTTAGGATTTCTCCAGTGTAGGAGATTGTTACTTATTCTTGGGCAGAAAGGATCGACCTTGTAATAGAGGACGTAGAAGACGAGACATGAAGTAAGTGTGTTGTTGGGTGGAAATCTCTGGTAATGGTATCCCCATTTGCGGGATCAGGTAAGGGCAGCGGCCCAGTAACCAGGAAAGAAAGACTCTTGATAGTTCTATTACTCCTGGTCTTGATAGGAGAGTTCATAGTATCCAGGATGGCCGCTAGAACGACGATGAGGTTTTGAGAAGTTATTTAGTGCGCGCTAGGTGCAGGAGACGTCATGTGGGAGAATGCCGAGTAAAGGCATGTGTTTAATGAAGAATGGTGGGGCACATCAAGAGGAATTTCCCGAAATCAAAGACGAGAGGACCAGAGAGTACAGGTAGCCTACCCCAGTTTGAATGACTGTCTCGATACGGTGAAAGCCCGAGGCTAGCCCCTCAGAGGTGATGGTTGGATTTCTTGTTCTTCTTCCTATTTATAAATTGGGCTGATTGAGTTTGGTGCTACATACCTCTCAGGAGAGAAATTGACATGTGGCACATGCTAATGGTTGTCACGCCACGGGGCTTGAGATTTTAGCATCTATCTTAGAAAATTGGTAGTAATTGATTGAGTTGGTTCTATGAGGTATATGAGGTGATCAAGAGTGTGGATTTGTTGATCAAATAAGGGACAACTATGGACTGTAACATAAGATGGTGACTTCTGAGGTTAAAAGGAAAGGACCCAGTTGCAGTTACAGGGTGCCTAGATGTTGAGGAAGATACGACTGAGGTTATATCAGTTAGACCAGATGAACACTGGATCAACTGGTAAGGTTCCAGATGGGTTCACAAGGATTCGTTGGAATAATTGTCACATCTAGGGAATTGAGTGTGCTATGGTATTAAAGCAGAGATACAGTCGATATCAGGGAGATTATGAAGAATGACACTAGCTCAGCAGAAAGAATTAAAGGTTCATTTGAAGAAGTATTTGACTTGAGGGTTGATCAAACAAAACATCTTGTCATTGGACATGCCAACACTGTTTTCCGAGAACGAAGTATTCATTGCCAACACTGTTTGGACGCTTGGTCATTTTACCTTCCAAACAAGATTTGCAAACAAGTAAGTCACTCATTGTGAGTTCCTTCAAAGGCACAGCCGTTATAAGTGTTTTTAATCCTATCATAGTAAATATGACCAAGGAAAAGATGCCAAAGGTATGTCATGTGATCATTATCGATCTTCTGTCGTTTGGCGGTTCTAGGATTAGCTACCTTAAACAATTTGTTGTTAAGCACGATTGATTCATTAGGTCACAAAATATACAAGTCATTTTCCATACATCCAACACACAATTCACATTCATTAACTGAAATAGATATATTAAAATTTTTGAAAGTAATAGAAAATTGTTGTTGAAGTAATTAAGAAACTGAAACTAAATTCCTACGAAAGTTCGGAATAAAATAAACATCATCCAACAACATAAATTTTTTTCCAAAATTTAAACGGGTTTGTCCCTTCGCTTTGACCTCCACGAATTAAACATTTCCAACTCTAAGCTTTAACTCGCCCTCCTTCACCACTTTCCAGTTGCTAAGTAGCTGCAAAAAAATACACACATGATTAGTGGATCCTGAATCAACTATCCTAACAGAAGAATCATCCTATAAAACAAATGCATCCAAGACTAATAAATTATTATTACCTTTTCCAGTTGCCTTGAAGGCGGGGCAATTTCGCTTCCAATGCCCCTCCTCCTTGCAGTGGAAACACTGTCCTTTAGCCTTCTTGCTAGTTGGCTTTGCTCCAGCAGACTTTTCAGTTGTCGGTGCCTTTCCAGTTGCTTGCTTCTTAGCCTTCTTTTTGTCCTTCCATGCCTTTCTCTTCTTGCTCTTCGAGGAAGAGGCTAGGTTAGCCTCACCTTGAGCACCCCCAGTAGTATTAGCCTTCTTCTCAGGTCCGTTACTCGGTCCACCATTTATTCCTTACTACATCTGGAGTTCATTCAATAACTGAGTCATTCCATAGTCCAACTTGTTAAGAAAATAGTTCGTGGTGAACGGCATGGAAGAGTAGCAGCCCTTAATCGGTTCATTTCTAAATCCATTGACAAGTGCTTGCCATTCTGTAACCTGCTCCGAGGAAATAAGAAGATTGAATTGACCGAGGAGTGCGAACAGGCATTTCTCGATCTAAAAACACATTTTGCTGAGCCACTAGTATTGTCTAAACCAGTAGCGGGGGAGCCTCTTTTCCTTTATTTGGCTGTTACGAAAACTACAGCCATCACCGTGCTGGTCCGGAAAGAGGACGAGGTTAAAAAACCGGTATATTATATAAGCAAAAGACTCCACGGAGCTGAATCGCAGTATCCCTTAATGGAAAAGGTGGCATTCTGCCTTATTCTAGCCTCCAGGAAGCTTAGGCCCTACTTCCAATCCCATTCAATCCACGTCATGACCGATCAACCTTTAAGGCAGGTATTGCAGAAACCTGAAGCATCGGGACGTCTCTTAAAATGGGCAATCAAACTCAGCCAGTTCGAAATTCTGTACATACCACGGACTATGATCAAAAGCCAAGCCCTGGCTGATTTCATGGCTGAATGCACCGGATTCCAGGAGGAGCTTTTGAGAAAACAAGTACAGGCGTTGTGGAGAATATTCGTGGATGGTTCATCTAACGAGAACAGGTCTGGAGCTGGGATCATTTTGATCTCTCCAAAAGGGCATCGATTCCACTCCACGCTACGGTTTGGGTTCGAGGCATCCAAAACCTAAGCCAAATACGAAGCTTTATTTGCTGGGCTTAGAGTGGCAAAGGTGTTGAAGGTCAGGGCCATCCAGTGCTATGAAATTCCCAGCTCGTGGTAAACTAAGTGTCAGGGGAATATCAAGCGCAGTGGGCTAAGATGGTGGCTTATCTAGCCAAAGTGAAGAAAGAGCTATCAGAATTTGAATATGGCCTAGTGGAGCAGATCCCTCGCGAGCAGAACGCCAACGCTGATGCTTTGGGAGACTCACTACCTCCAAGGAAGCCGAGACTCTGAGCATAGTAACGGTGGAATTCTTGGAGAGCCCAAACATTGTTGGATGAACGATGGAGGTCAAGATGATCGACGTTAGGCCGACTTGGATGACTCCCATAATAAGATATCTTACAATAAGAAAGTTGCCTGATGAACGAAAAGATGCGACAAGGATACTCTATCAAGCTCCAAGATATGTGATCGTGGATGGAGTGTTGTACCGACGTGGCCATTCCTTGCCTCTTCTACTATGTGTTCTACCAGAGGAGGCCAAAACTATTTTTAAGGAGGTGCATGAAGGTTTTTGTGTGGGTGATGTTGGGGGGCAAAAGATGGCCTTAAAAATATTAAGGCAGGGATATATTTGGCCCACTTTATCAAAGGATTCCATCTCCTACGTCTAAAAGTGGGAAAAATGCCATCAGTTTGCCACAGTCACACGAACTCCACCAGTCGAGCTGAAAATTATCTCATCCCCATGGCCATTTGCGGTATGGGGAATCGATTTAATAGGAGCCCTGCCCACAGGAAAAGGAGGAGTTCGCTATGCGGTGGTAGCCATTGATTATTTCACGAAGTGGGCAGAAGTCGAGCCCCTACCAACAATCACCTCAAAAAGAGTCCTCGACTTTGTAGTCAAGAGTATTGTGTGCCAATTCAGACTGCCCAAGAAGATTGTATCGGATAATAGAACTAAGTTTGATAGCGATCACTTCACCGAGGTCTGTGATAGGCACATCATAATTAAAAGCTTATCTTCGGTTGCCTACCCGCAAGTGAATGGGCAGTTCGAGGCTTAAATAAGACCCTCAAAGTAAGCCTTAAGAAAAGGCTAGACGAGACCAAGGGAGTCTGGCCTGAGCAGCTCTGGCAGGTACTATGGGCGTACCGGACCTCCTGCCAAACTTCTACGGGGCACATCCCTTTCTCCCTGACTTTCGGAAGTGAGGCCGTCCTTCCCGTTCAAACGAAGATAGCCACACATAGACTCCAGACCTTCAACCAGGAGTGGAATGATGAGTTGCTCAGTGCGTCTGTTGACCTAATTGATGAAAAACGAGATGATTCGTAGCTACAACTCGCACATTACCAGAAAAAAATCACTCGTTATTTTAATTCAAAGGTCAGGAGGCGTATTTTTTGTTTGGGCGACCTGGTGCTCCGAAGGGTGTTTTTGGCAAGCAAGGACCCCAAAGATGGTGCCTTGGGTCTGAGCTGGGAAGGACCCTATCAAATAGTGGAGGTCGTACATGAGGGAACCTTCAAATTAGCTAGATTTAATGGAGAAACAGTCCCACAGACCTGGAATGCTATGCACCTAAAGAAGTATTATCAATGATGATACAATTCGTCTATGTAAGGCTTGGTTATAAAAGCCGTTTGATTAAGAAATAAAAGAATCATTGTGTTTCTTGTCTTTCATATAGTTTCGTTTGTGTATTATTTCGTGTGGTAACGTTTATCCAAAGCAACCATGAAAGTTCACTTTCTGATTGCTTGGGGGGCATACAACCCGAGAAGGATTGAAACTCAAAAGCTAGTAGAATTGATTAACCGATGTTTTATTTTTAAGGAAACATGAGGTGTTGATAATTCTAGCACGAACCGAGTTCTAAACCATTAAAAATCCTGGATATAACCAAGTACAAAAATATCCTGGATACAACTAGGTCTAAAACTTGGACGTTAGTAAAATTGATTAACCAATGTTTTTTCTAAGAAAGAAGAGGTAGCAATAAACCTAGCACGAACTAAGTTTTAATTAAGTATCCTGGATACAACAAGGTCTGAAACTTGGAAGTTAGTAAAATTGATTAATCAATGTTTTTTCTAAAAAACATGAGTTTTCAATCAGACTAGCACGAACTAAGTTTCGAATAAAAATATTTGACATGACCAGGCCCGAGACTTAGAAGTTAGCAAAATTGAAGATCCGATGGCTTCCTCAGAAGCTCGAGATAACAATAAAACCTAACATAAACTAAGTTCAGAATATTCAAAATCCCGGATGTAACCGGGGCCAAGGCCTGATACTTAACAGGTAGGATATAAATCAACATTAATTTTGGTCGTAACCAAAGTTAAAATATCTATCCCGATCTTAAAGTCGTTTCCTAAGATTTTGAATGTACAAGTCATAAACATAAGAAAAAAATCAAGGAAAAGATAGAAAAAAAAAAGTAGGTATTCAAATTAGGCATAAATTGTCTCGAGGAAAATAACCTCACAATGGGCCAAATGGCAAAAGTTTACACACAAAATAAATATGAATAAAAAGACAAAAGAAAAATAAGACCCTTGAGGGCGCTCTGAGGACGTCACCTCCTCGATCTCCTACTCGCCAGCAGTCGAGGCCTCCCCAGTCTTGGGCTAATCTTGTTGAATCTGAGCCTTGAACTTCTCGAGGTAGGGATCCCACACCTCGGAGGCTAGGAAGGAGAAGTTGCCATCCAGATTGAAGGCCCAGCAGTAGTACAGCATACTCTCCATGGCGGTTAAAGAGGCCACCTTCTGCTCCTTGGCAGTAGTCTCAGCCTCCAATTGTTTGGCTGTGGCCTCCACGAGCTCGATTTGCAAAGCAGCCAAGGCAGCCTTCTCACCCTCTTGAGATGCTACAAGAGCAACTTTGGCATCCAGCTCGCCTTGTTGAGCAGTTGTAAGGGCAGTCTAGGTAGCAGTCAAGGTTGTCTGAGCAGCCTGGAGCTCGATCTGAAGCTCTTCACTCCTAGGCCTAGCCCGAGCTACGCTCCAGTGCTGAGCCAAGACAGCCTGCAAAAATTAAGGATGCAAGTTAGACACGTGCTGGGATAAAATCAAAAGATTATGTTTAGCTAAGGAAAATTGGCTTATGGTAAGGTTCATCCCCACTGTGGACTCCATGACGTTCTCTGGGCTCCTCTCCTCGATCACCGTCAGGTCCTTTGGATTGCCCTTGTAAAAATGCTCCACGGTATGGTTTGTCGTTTCATAGAGAGTCCCCCGAAAGGTGTCCGGGATCTTCTCCTGGTCTTGGGCATTGACTGGGATACATACGATGGCAGCAGGGATGATAGGCGCTGGGGGATCAGCTTGTGCCACCTGATCCCGAGCAGAGGAGGATAGAAATTAAGGAGGAGGCAAAGGCAGTCCTCTTTTCTCCTGAGCAGCAGTGGTTGGAGCCATCTTCCCCTTAGTTGGGGATTTGGATGTTGTCCCTGTCGCAGGTGGCACCATCTTACCTCTAAATCGGGGCTTCTTTATTACTGACCCCGAGCCGGAGTTTCCCTCTTGGAAAATAGTGCAGATATCGGGAACCCTTGTTCTGCCATCTCCTTGCTTGAAAAAGAGTGGAAGGACGTTAATACACATACAAAATCATCAGTTTACATAAAAAATATATATGATATAACAAAAAGTCCTACCCTCTGAGCTAGAGGAGGAGTCTATTGCCACGACCTCTAGCCTCGGAACCGCTATAGGAGAGGGAGAGCCTAAGTCTACAACTTCTTGGATTAAGGGAGGTTCCAGATCAAGTTCTATCTCAGGGCTAGACTCCTATACATATTGTCTAAGTCCAGGAGCAAGGATACCCTAGAGCAGGGAGGGCCATGACCTAAGGTTTGTTCCATACTCTTCATAGAAGACCGACCTAAAGGATAGGGTGTTGTTTACTACTACGGTGCCTCTAGGATGGCCCATGTCATGACGTAACAGTAAATGATCCACGCACTCAAGTAGGGTTATGTTACGATCGGGGTCATTTGGGTTAAACCTAACTAACCTAAGGTCGGCGACAACCATATCTAAATCCCTAAAGGGGTATGTGTTACCTTAGCCGGAGGGGCCGACTGCTGCCCTCGATGAAGCTCGCTCTACATCAGGGTCTTGGGCAGCCTCGGGACCTCACCTCTTCCGCACGAGGGGTACCTCATCTTCTTCTTGATCCTCACCTTCATCGGCCTCTGCACCCCCTTCGGGGATAGGCGGGAGCTCGCGGGCCACTAGGAAGTTAGCCCGTGTTCTTCTCAAGGCCAGAGTCTGGCCTTCAGTGATCAACTTACATACCAACACTATGTCGTTGGACATGAGCTGGTGGTACCCCTTCTCGCTAGGCGAAAGCCTTGATAGAGTGTCATACTGACCCCCAAGGGTCGCGGATTTGGCCGTCCTCAATTAGTATACAAACAAGAGATAACTCCAGATACAAAGGGAATAATTTCACGAGCTAAGAAAGGGTAGAAAACTTACGAGGATGATTGAAGTAGCGATGTTCGCAGTTACGGAACCCATTTGACATAAAAAATTGATATTTATAATCGTTGGGATTGGCTAGGGCGCTCGATGAACGAGGGCGAGTTTGGGAATCGGGTCAAATAATAAACCTGTCACCTCGCCCTCGTTGATCTTGGCTGGCATTGATGCGGAAAAAGTAGAGAATATCCGCCGGGGTGGGGACCTCCCACTCGTGCCTTAGGAAAAGATACTTCAACCCCGCCAACAGCCGATATGAGTTTGGGGGGAGCTGAAACGGCGCCAACTTCACGAAATTGAGGAAGTCCGCGAAGTATTGGTCGAGAGGAAGAAAGGCCCCTGCCTTTAGGTGCTTATCACTCCAGGCTGCAAAGTCGTCTTGGAGTGGCACGCAGCTCCGCTCTCCTTCATATGGGGGTCGGGCAATGAGAACGCCAAAATCGACCTTGATATTATGGGACAACATAATCTTGTTGACCCTTCCTTGGGTCATAATCTTGGATACAATTCTCTCTGCCTCGAAGAACCCGTCAGGCCCGACCACGACCTCCTCCTCCACCACGGGACCAAACTGAGGGATAGGAGATTCAGAGGCGACCTCTTTTCCCTTATTGGCTCGTTAAGATGATGATCCAACTGCATTCTTCTTGGATGCGCCTTTCTTGGGTGCCATTAGATTTCCTATCCAACAGGAGCGATAGAACTCTTAGTAGGCGACTTATAATTTTTATAAAGGCAAGAAAGCACAAAGGAAGGCTGAGGGTTTGAATGCATGAGCTGAAGTAATCTCAGCTTGCAGTGTGATGCCACGCACTACCTAGCCTACGCGCCTAGGTTTCCCAACAGACCCCTGATGTTTAGGCATCCATGTGTTAGAAAATCAAGCCACTATTCTCCTTGGGGGGCAGTTTAGAGCAAATCCACCCAAGAATCCTAACCTCTAAGCAACCTGGTTTCGAACCCTAAAAACTTTTCATCTTCTATATCTTGAATGGGTATTTCCTAAAATTCACCATAAATTGCCTAGGTTTACCCAGAAATTACCCAGTTTTATGAATATCACAGTTCTAGAGATATTTTACGACCTACCTAGTAAACCTAAGTCAAAGCCTATGTGCCAAAAACACTTGAAGAATAACCTAATGTTGACTACGGTGAAGTGCGAATGAGCATGATAAAAAAAACAAAAACAACATAGAAACCAGTAAAGGAGAAATTTCTTCAAAACCAAAAGACTTATAGTGTGTTCTTAAATAAAAGAAGTAGACTTTGCATGGGAGAGCTCCTGGAAGACTCTTGAGTAACTGTGTCTCGGAGGGTTTTTGCAACAGATGGCTTTTAGATTTTTCTGAGAAGGAAGAAGGGTTTGGAAATGCAGAAGATAGGAGATGTAGGAAGATTTCAGATGAAAGGTGGTTAAACCATGAAATTGCCAACCTTATTTATATGTAAAATCCATAAAACAACGTGGACCGTCCTATCAAACTAGTGCAAGATCCGAGGATAGTGTTTCAAAAGACGAAACGGTGGCAAAAAGTTGGCTAGACCATTAATGCAATCCTCGAAACCCAAACAGACGCCAATAACGGCGTTCCATGTGTCCAGTATTCAAGTAATGGGAAAACCTGGATAATCGCGGCAGAAGTTCAAAAGTCCCCGCCGTGTAAGTCAGAAAATGATGTCATAGAACACGAGCAGGGACTTGGGAGGCAAATGTACGTCCTAAAATTCAGCACGAGGTTTTTAGTCAGCTCGGATACAGCTGGCTAGCCCAGAACAACAAGAGATGATCCACAAATCCATATTTCCTCTGTGAAGGCAACATGATTCCCCAGGTCAATATCATGACACTACAAGAAAAAACAGTATTCATAACACTTAAAAACTGCTAACCGGGACTATTGATAACACTTCTGAAAATGCTAACATAGCCCCTGTTATTAAAAGTCCAGTGTTTTCTATAACAGTATTTGAATGTTATGTTCGGTGTTATCTTAAACTATTCAATAACACATTTTTAGGTGCTATAATATTCAAATAATAACATTTAGATAGAGTTTTTGGTTATAAATTTGAAGTTTAATCTTATACTTTTTTCATAACACTTTTCAACTGTTACATTTGATTATTTTGATAACATTTTTAGTTTGTTATATTATATAAATCATAGCAATTTGTTACGCTTATAATATGTTTCTAAATCATAACATATTAAGGTTTTTTATTGTGATAAGAGTACTTATAAGTTTTTTTTTTAATTAAAAGATTTTCATTATTGTATTTTGATAAAAAAAATCAAAATTAATCATAAAATGTAATTCTCAATATATTGATAAACCATAAGTATTACATTAAACAATAACTAATTCAAACTATGAATGTGTCTATTTCATGAAATCTTAGTTCTAACTTAAGTTTGAAAGCATAACATAATAAAGTTTCTAGAACATTTTTTACTTCAAAAATGAAAAACAAAAACATTACAAGATACACAAAAGTAAATCATGCATGAAACTTGCTCCATCCTTCAATTCATCATCCTTTGTGCACTTGTCTAGAAGACAAAATTCTCACATTCTATGATATCCCTTTGGGTCTGGTTGACATGACAAGTCCTGGAACCTAAAATAGCACATATGGACATTAGACATATATTATTTCCCTTAAAACCAAATAGATTATTACATAAATATGCATGAACATCGGATGAGATGAACCTCATACCACTAGCTATTTTGCACAGTTTAATGATTATATGTGCTAAAGACAAAAAAAAATGGAGATGCTTAAAAATTAACAAAGACCTGTAAAAGATTTCATTAACCCACTTGGAATCCAAACTAACATGTATTTAGCCCAGGTAATGAATGAATGCTATACTATAATTTTTACAGACTTATAATACCTCACCAACATTCATTGCTTCATCTGTTAATTCAGCCACTCTAAACACAACTCCTAACAAACCCTCAACAGCCAGAGTTATTGCATGAGCTTCACTAGCAACTAAGACTGTAACAAACCCATGGACAAGGCAAGCCAAGATGACAACCCAAGCAGTAACAAGTTCCTGAAATGCCAGAAAATCTATTAGCAAAGAAATATCAAAACATAAATAAGCATAATAGAAAACAAAATGAAGATTCAAACAAAGCTTGGGAACATCTGCAAGATGAAAACTAAAATAAATAAATAATATAACAAGTGAATGCAAATCCAATCCCATAACTAACATATAAACTATAACTTACCAAAGCTATAAATAAGAAAAGAGAATATAGTGCAAATAAAATCAAACTTGTCAAACAACTTGCTGCCATTAAGACATTATAGTTTTTCAGACAGTAGGGAGCAATGAAGACATAAAGTATTTCATAACTTTCTTCATAAAGCAAGGCAAAGGCTTGATACATTACAAACATAATCAAGCAAAGTTTTTTTTTTCAAATAATAAAAAAAACAGCTATATGTCCTTTACTGATATTAAAACGATGAAATACAAATCAATGCAACTTAATCTTAACTAGAGTTTATAAGAGCAAGCATATTCCTACTGAATTCTCAATAACTTAGTAATATAATCAGAATTTGGTATTATTCCATTGTATGCACTACTAGGAAACAAGATCTTAATCATATTAAGTCACACAATAGCCAACACATATATTAACATCAAAATAAAATAATTATAATAAAATTAATGATATTACCTCAAGATCTTAATCATATTAAGTCACACAATAGCAGAGTGAAAAGAGCTTACCCCACAGCTCAACAATATTTTCCAATTTCTAAAAACAAAATCTGAAATAGAATTGAATAGAATCTAAAATAGAAAGATTCAGATTTTACCCAAAATTGCAGAAAAAAAAAGATGAGAGACTTGGATTTCTAAGAGAAAAATCTAAAATGACAGAGAGTAATCTATATTCATAATTCTACTTTGGTTAGGAGTGCCCAGCAAGAGTAATAGTTGCATACTTAATTGCTACATTGTACCTACAGAGATGAAATGATAAAAGAAAAATTATGCCAGGCATAAAGAGTATAAGCAAGGGAAAATGATTTCACAGCACAATAAGATTAAAACAAGAGGAATTATGTATATGTATAGGACAGTGGTGATGAATGAGAGAGAAAGTACGAGTGCTAGGGCATTGTAACTAACTAATGGGGAAGTTTTGGTTTTATTTTGAAGCAGTGGATTACCAATCACTGTAAAAATAATCATCTAGTTGTTTTTTATGCCCTGTTTTCTTAATTTGTTTTCTATTTCTATTGTTGCTCTTTGCAACTACTTAGAAAATAATTCCCTTATATTGCTCTCTAAACAAGTTAAGAATAAAGGAAAAGCTAGAAGATATCAAATAACTCAAGAAAATAAAAGGCCAAACAAGAAACTAGAATACACTCAAGCCATATATTATAACAACTCAATGACTAAGAAACAAAATAAAATAACTCAAAAAATATACCAATACAGAGAAATAAACAAGAGATAACCACTATAAATTCCAGCTACCTGAGTTAGCAAATAGACATATATACACATTCATCAAATTAAACTACAACAATCATAAAAAGCACAACCTTTTATTTACTCTCTTGCTAACTAAACTATGAAAAAGAAACAACAAGGTTTGTACATGAAACAAAGAAAGTTCAAAGAAAAGTCCAGAAAAAAGAGTTAATAGTATGAATGCAGTCCCAATGGAGTGACTAATAAACCTTTTAATATGTGGACGGAAAGAGAGGCATACTTGGTTTCAAATATGTATCCAAGGAAAAAGAGTCCATTCCAGAGTTGTCATTATTTTGTAGGCAACCCTGTATTAACACAAGTAATTAAGTCAAAAATTTCAACACTCAATAGCTTTGCAAGTTGCAATGGCCACAATTAGAAAAAAATCACTAGTTTCCATATATCTCAAGTTCACATGTTGTGCTTACTTCAAAACTAAGAGAACAAAACTAACAATTGTATTAATGTTAATCAATGCAACTATTTTAATAGCAAAAAATCACTAGTTTCCATCCCGCTTGTTTATGCTAAAATTGGTAGGAGAAGGGAGAAAAAGTATATTCTGTTAAAAAAAAACAGTTTCATAGCTTAAGTTGCTGTTTATTTTCAAATAAAGGGAAACTAAAAACAAAAAATAATAACTGGTAAAAAAATATAGTGGAATGGCTATATTTACAGCCTCTAGAGAATCCCTTTATAACCCATTTGAGTATACTAATTTATGATACATAAGGAAAACAAACACCAACGCAAATCCCTAGCAAAGAATGCAAAAATTACATTATTAATTGAGGTCATTAGAACTCCAGTTGTAACATGGTAATAGTTGACATCCATTGAAATTCAGAAAAGTTTGACTGTTAGTGACATTCAAAAGGCAAAGATAAGTGATGAGCATGGACCGTATCAAATTAAAGGTTCAAGTTTATTTGTCTATTTTGAATTATGATAATATGGAACGTAGCTTCTACAATTCAAACTATGGTGCCAAATTATTTAAAGAACCACATGTATCGGCCACTTAAAAAAAAATCTGCATTAACAAAATTGGTCTTTTCCTAATTCAAATCCCAAGTTATTGTACCACCTGTTTATTATTATTATTGTTGTTGTTGAATGAACATACCTCATCACTCTTTGTAGAACGAGATGGAGGGACTGGAACAGGAATCTTGGGTGGTGGATGACTACTTGCAAGGACAGCTACAGAGCTCAAAAAAAAACTTGGACTTTTTTTTTTCGAGGATTCACAGGATACAAATTATTTTTGGGGGCAAGATAAATATATAAAATTGTGTGTGTGTATGGGATTTAAATTGATTCTGATAAAAAAAAAATACACACATACAAGTTGCACACACATCTATAAGTTTATATAGATGAAAATAAATTAGCATAATCTACCCGTTAATCATTAGGACAACTCTGTTTCCTCTCGTAATCGGAACATAGTTGGTCTCCTGCAAACAACAATATTTGGACAATGTGCGATTGGATATCTTGTAAGATGAAATTCAAAATGTTTTCACTATAAGCTCAGCAATGCCTAATATCTAAAGGGAGTGAGAGACTTGAGCAAAAAAAAAAATAAAGGGAGTGCAAGAAAAAATTATAATTTCTTTTAATATCAGGGGGATACTTTTAGAAGAGAGCTGGGAATGGGAGAAAAAAAAATAGAGGGTGTAACATTACCCACCATAAATGTTTTTTGCTATTTTTCTAAATAACAAAGCTAAATATGTTAGTAGAATATAGAAAATGGAACACAGGAACTGAAACAAATATGGAATTGAATCCAAAATATGTTGCAGATTCATGTGTCTTTCAATTTCCATTTACCATTACTAAAAAGGCTACCAAACTAACACCCCCTGTAATCTTAGCATCTCCCCTTCCCTCCAAAACCTTTTAAGAAATCAAATACCAAACCCACCTTCTCAACATCAATTTTTATAACAAGTTTCTTGCCATTATTCTATAATCACCTGACACTTCATTATTTTAATGGCTGATAATTGATCACAGCCAACTCAATAGTAAATTATTTTAATTAAAAGTGTTAAATAAAAATAAAAACTATATATCAAAGAAACCATTGTTACCTGATCAAATAAAACCCTGTAGGCATTGAGATCGTGATACAATGCACGCCCTTTGCTGCTACAGTACTCCAGAGCTTGTGTCAGATGCAAAGCCACCCTCAATCTCATGGCCCATTTCACTGGTTGAGCATCCCCTATAACAGTGCAATCATAAGAAACAAACTATCCAAAAAAAAGCACAAAATCATTCTTAGCTAAATTCAATTCAATTGAGTCGTGAATGAACATTAGAGGTTTATTTGAGAGAAGAAATATCAATTCATAAGCACTACTTTCCATCAATAGCACTTCCAAAATGATAAACAAGCAAGTACTTGGGCAATCAAGGCAATTAAATACCAATATTATATTTGGAAAGACAACCAAAAAAAAAATTACTTTTTGATTCATAATTGAGTTGCCTAGACATAATTAAGGAATTCATCACAGCACAACATCAATATGAGAAATGAAAAAATAAAATTAGGAATTTTGAAATCTTAAATTTCATGGCAAACAAACAACAATCAATTTCACAAAAAATAAGAATCATCAATTCAGAATTAACAAACTAAACTTAAAAAAATACATGAAAGAAAATACTTGAGAAAAGCTATACAAAATATGCTGTGAAAAATTGGGCCCTCTTAAGAGAAGCTACATAAACATTCAGCACATACATTGAATATAATAACTTCAGCATTGAGCCTAGGAAAGTTGTGTATGTGCATGCAAAAACCAATAAATCACATAAACTCAGACTGCTAGATCGTTGTGTAAGTTATTTTAACTAAACAAAAAGACAAAACAAATAAACTTACTGCTAGATCATTTGCAAAAATCAAATAATGTTTGCATTAGATATCAAAAGGATTTTAGATCAAGGTTATATGTTTGCCAATGTTAAGTCAAATCGTCAGCTGCTTTACTATCTAATAAATCAGGCAAAAGGTCAATACATATACGAAATGATAAGCATTAATCTCTTCTTGTGTAGGGATATATTCTTTAGAGGGATTGTATGACTCTTCGTGACCTAAAAGAGGGGAAATTTTAACAAAAATTTAATAAAGAAAATTATGAAAAAAAGGGCTAAATCCTATGTTGATTTTCATTCCAGAAAACAGGTGATCAGTTGTACCTGTCAATTTCGGCTTCGGCGCAGGAATATAAGCTAAATGCCCAGACTTTTCGTTAGAGTTGGATTCATCTCCCCACAAGAGGTAGACAGATGGTTCTTCTTTAGGCTCATCAAATTTAATCAACCCCTTACAAATAGCCCGACAATAGCGAACAACCTGTAGATACAGCAAAAGTGCAAGGCCTGAATAATTAAACTCATGTTTGAAATTCCTTCTATTGTTCTATCTCAGCAACCAGTAGGTGAAATGAAAGCTCAGAATGAAAACATAACATAAATTTCATTCATTACATTAGAGATAAAAGAAAATACTAAAAAATTTACCAACTTCTATATAGAAACAGTGAAGTTGACAATAGCATACCATTTTATCTTCGCTCTTTGAACGAGTGAAGCATCTCTTGGGTTCAGGTGCATTTGAAAGGGGATGTTTAGCACCATCCCATTTGAACCAGTCAACATAAGGCTGCATTTGAAACACAGATAATTGTATGTGAAAAGAATCTTACAAACAATTGACCAATAAAATGGACAGCTAAATATATACATACCGCATATATACATCAAATTGTAGTATAAGTTCTCATGTGTGCATGACTTAAGAAATCAGATATTAAATTTTGCAATTACATAATTTAGGCTTTTGTCTTTCAAGTGTATACACAAACTTTTCAAGAAATTCATACAAAAGTTAATCATATACAAAAACTTGTCAAACCTTGTTGGCTGCCATAATAAACATATTAATGAATTGAAAATTTATAACTGTCCTAAATAACTTCTATCTCGCACTACAACTTGATTCATTCCAATAATCTCCTTGTAGTCCATAAAAGTGATTTAAATATTAAGATTTCAACTTGCCATTAGTTCTGTACAAAAGTGTTACAATTTTAAGCAGAAAGCACATTACTTTATTTGAGTTCTTGAAAGATAGAAGCCATACCACTCCAGAAAAGATTAAGAAGGCATATATATAACCAACCCAAGTTGGATCGCCTCGTTGCATGGACTGCAGATCGGAACAAGATAAATAGAAAGTCCATGATTCAAATTCAAAAACTACACTCTACAATGCATAAAACAAATTTAATGGTAAAAGTGGATTGAAACAGGTTTCATTTCACATTGAGCTAATTTATTGTTGCTATGTCGAATATATAGCTTCTATAATGAACATACTAAATCTTTCTCGTTATTGCAGTAAAAATGTCAAAAATCATTAGCTTCAGATTCCAACCATAACCTTTTCTCACTGCAAACTTGGGCTAATAACAATGGTATCAGTGCTCAAATCATCTTTAAACCATATGAAGTATTAAGACTTTGGGAAGATTAATAAACATGGCCAAGTTAGTATATTCTCATCTTTCAAAATTAGAAGCTTCTGATTTTAACATTATTAACACAAAATAAAGATGCCATTTTTTTCTCCTTTTATTATTAACACAAAGTAATTTTGAACTTCATGCCTATACAAACCAAAATACAGAGAAAATGGGTCAAAGAGGGTTGGTCAACATAGAAGAAATTGGAATATGGAATGTCACAGATCAAATGGGAAATATAACCCTGACAAATTTTCTTTGACAAAGTCCAACGCAACCAAAACTCTCCTGAAAGATAACCCAAAACAATATATTGAAAACAACAAGACTATTATTTCTTTATAACAGAAACAAGTACAAATTGTAACACAAAAAAAAAAAACCATATAACAGTTAATCATCAAGACCAAAAACAGAGATAACCACGGCTAAGAAAAGAGATTATGCACATCATAGCAGGCAGCAATGGACGAAACTGGTATGGGTGCTCATCACTACTTGAATTAACTTCTTATGAGTGAGCAAAGTTCAGTAACTTGTAATTTGAGTTGACAACTCAAGTAGTGTTTAGCATCATATGTTAGTTTATAATTGCTTATTATTATTATGGGCACATGATATACATTGACCTAAACTGGTATGGGTAAACTTTGAATTATTACTGCATGTGAAAAATATTAACAAAAATCATAAACTCTTTGTCAATGTCGAAGGAGAAATAAAGATTACCCTTTTTATTTTGCTTTTCTTCAACGAGGGAAAAGAGTGAGAGAAAGATCAAAAAGAAAAAAAGCATATGCAAAATAATCTAATGAGCTGCAAGTCATCTCTTTTGCCAAACAAATTGAAACAAAGAATGAAAAAATCGCTTTCTAAATCAAAGAAAGACTCACCTCAACTACTGCGTGGAAGACATCAGCCCTGAAAAAAATCCCACCGACCCTCCAAGAATGGCGACCTGATTAGCTTGAACAAGTAAAACTCCCATAAAAATTGAAGATTGGAAAAACCCCCAGAATCCTTAAACTGAATAAATAAATAATCTCAAATTCAAAGCTCAAATGCTAGGTCTTATCAACTACAATACACAAATTCTTAAAACTTGAGACTCACAGCAAGAAGAAGGGATTCTTTAGCGGTTAGCCTCTCCATTTCTTGGGCGTAAGCAGCTGGAGCTCCTCCCTGTACAGCCTGCTGGACCATTGCTCTGCAAGTCAATCTCCGTCGAAGTCGGCAAAACATGGGGAGGGAAGTTGTGGTAGATGAGACGAAGGAAGACAGCCACGCCGTAGACCCAAGAGTTGAGCCTCCCTGTCACACGACCCAAGCCGCAGGCCCCATCACCTTGTTACACACCTTGCAACAAACAGAGAGAAAGAAAGAAAGATTGAACGAGTGAGAGAGAGAGAGAGAGAGTTACTGAGTGTGAGAGAGAAACAGAGGAGGCGTGTAGAGTAATTAGGGATTCAACCTTAGAGATTACTTTTGTTGCTTTTGTGTTTCATTTGGCGCCTGTGTATTTCATTTACCGCCCATTTTCCGTCTTTTTCTATTACCATGCGACAATAACACTTATTAAAATATGCTATATTTTAATGTATATATGGGCATAATTGTTGTAGTGTGAGCTAGTGAATATAAAACAATAAGCATGAGCCGGAAACAGTTATGAAGCATAGCATCCGAGACATGAGCTGACGCTACATTCAGCATGGGGTACGATAGAGATCTACCATTTCCCTAAATCTTTGTAAACATGGGTACGTTATATAGACGTGCGTGGATAGACATTTCATGTCTGTATATCCCTGAAATCCCGGACACGTAATATAATTGTTCATGATCAGACATCACATGTCCGATTATCCCTGATGACCCATGATCAGTTTCACCTAATGATTAGACCATACCTTAATATAAATTGTAATATTTATATTTAGTGTGAGGCAGGTCACACGAGGGATTTAGATTCACGTGATGACCCCAATGCCTATCCAAGGATTTTCTCTATAAATACTAAGGCCTTTGATAAGGATAAGGGGGTTGTTTTTCTCTGTAATGCAAAAGCTCTGTCAAAATTGGGAGAGAGATAAACAGTAATAATACAGACTCGTGGACTAGGGGGATTTTAACCTCCGAACCACGTAAAAAGGGACGAGTGTTCTCCATATTTCATTCCTAGTGTTTTTAAGTATCATTTTCTTATCATAGTTTACCATTAAGCACTAATCCATCCTAGCTATTTTCGTCATTCACTGTTGGCGAAAAACCGCGTCAACAATAAGTAAATACTAAAAACTTATCTTTCTATTTCTTAGGTTTTTTAACTAGCCATGAACCTATGTGTCCCGGTGGCGAGAGTCACAAATATTCACTTAGTCAAATAGAGACTTAATAAAACATCCTAGACTTTTATTAATAACCTTCTGTAGGGAGAGATGAAATCAAAGCGCCATTAGGCCCCACTAAACCCTTACCTAGTTAAATCAATGGTGGAGATCGAATTCAAAATTTTAAAAATGCATTATTTTATTTTTCTCGACTTAGTATTTTATTCTTTTGAAAATTACCAACTTGGGTTTGCAAAATTATTAAAATAATCAATAAACCATAGTTTATAACTTTCCCATTAATTCTAAAAATACCCTTTGAAAATTAATCAAAAATTACAATTAATTTGTTTCTATTCAATTATTAGGTCCAATTAAGAAGAATAACCTAATACAATTATGTCCATCTTAGGTAAATGAGCCTTAACAATTCGAGCTTGCATAGAGGAGAGTTGGGTTCAGTATGTCGGACCCACTACTAAGGCTCCCTGACTTCCACACAAAGCCAAAAAATACAGGAATTTGAACCTTCGTTTTATTAATTGTTATTCAATTGATTAAGCCCAATATATTAATGGAAAGCATATCGGCCTTCACAAGTGGAACCACCCACAAGAGATGAATTTAAACTTTACATGTTCAATTGGGCCTAAATAAAACCTAATATTTTATGAAAGTTTTATTTGAGTTTTCCCATATTTTTCTAAACAAAAAAAATGGGTCGTCATTATACTTAATAATAATGATGCTAGATATGTTAATTTTCTTATTAATTGGATGGGCCTAACATGAAAACCTATATGACATGTTACACAACTTTATGCATCATTACATTTATTACAAAAATAAATAAATCAATTGGTAAAATAAATAAATCAATCAATATCTAAAACAATTAAGTGCGTTATCAAAATTAATTAATTACCATAAGGTTTTTTCCAATTGAAAACATATCACATCATTAATTAAACATAAAATTAATTTAATTGTTACTAAAGAAAATATCTTAAATTTTAAAAATTAGATACTTAGATATTTCTTTAGCACACCAAAAATAAATAAAAAATCATAACTAACTTTTATATTATATATATAAATATATATAAACATATATAAGTTTTAATATATATGTTTTTTTAAATAATATTTATACATATATATATATTTCAAACCGTATAAAACAAAGTTTTTAAGATATATATTTTTTATTTTTTATACGTAAACCCTCACTAGGGTTTATATATATATACATATATATCATCCATAATAAAATTTAGCAGCCGCCAACTACAAAAAAAATTGTGCAATTTTTCAATGAGCATTTTACCAAGCAACAATTAAGATCTCAAAATGCATGAAAAATATGACAACTTAAATTAGCAATATGACACATAAACATTCAAAACATTCATATCAAATTTCATGTGCCATCCAATTAAACTTTTAAAATTTAACATGTCATCAAACAAATATAATAATACATTCTTAACATCTAGATCTAGACAACCTAGGCTCTGAGGTCAATTGTAGGATCTTAGAATTTAAATCTAGATGCATGCTTCCTATTATTTTTCCAAACAGATAATAGAAACATAGAATAACGTGAAATACATAGGAACACCAGATTTGTAAATTAACATAAACACAAAGATGTAGAAACTTAAGAATACATAGCGGAACTTGAACAACTCCTTCCTTCAATCTCTCTAACCCTTGATTCCTTTCTGTAGCACAATATTATCAAAAGATTGAACTAGATCAGCAACACAATCTTCCTCACCAAGCCTTTGATCAATCTAGAACTAGTGTGGGCTGGTTCTCAACACATGAGATAGAGATATAGAAGAGAAGAAGAGATAGTGGCTAAGAAAGGATAAGAGTGTCTAGGTTTTCACTTACCCAATGAATCAACTGACACTAACTTCCTTATGAAAACCCTAGATATCATATTCATTATATAGACAACTTAATGTGCTTTATATAAATTTAATTAAAATAATAAACAAAAATGATAAAAGTCTTGGGCTCCCACAAATGGACTTGGCCCAATACCTATATTTTTTATTTAAATCCCAATTAGGCCTAAATTCGAAACCTTTTATATATTTATTTTTTAATTAATTAATTAAATCCTTACACAAATTAACTAATTATAATTTGAAACTTGATTTAATATTATTTATCTATATTGACACCAATTTATCAATATTAATAAATTTACCCAAAGTTTATCTTTTATTCTCTAAATCTCATATCTTTGTAAATTTTCCAAAATGGACCTAGTCATTTTAAAAAAATCCTAATTGATAATTAAATCAATTAATTGAGACATTCTAGATGATTTACATAAAGGTGATACAGGGACCATAGATCCATGAAATCAAGCTCCAATAAGTTACCGTGAATTTATTTACGAATAATTTCACTACCTTATTTATTCCTCACGACTCCACTATAGACTTAGAATTGAACTCTTGAATTCATAGAACATATTTTCCAAACCATAAATATGTTATCCATTTTTATAACCATTACAGTTAGTCAATCTATCGATGACTTTGTAACGAGTTGGGTGAAAATTGCCGTTTTAGCCCTCATTAGTATTTCATCCTTAACTCCCAGTATGTTCCCTATAAATGATTTTTCCTTGAACTTAATCATAGAAATGAGATCTCAATCACTTAAACTTTAGAACAAATCAATTAAGGAAATCATCTTTTCACTTCTCATACAGATGTTATACATTTATTATCTATGAATAATACTCCCACTCAATTACACTACTAAATCTTCAAGATGTTAGTATGGGCTAGACCGTAGGGTAAGCTGGTAACGAACAAGTGAAAATATTTAAATAATATAATTAGGAGAATATTATCACTCAGAATTAAGATTGACTTAACCTATCGTTAATATTTTGACATTGATTAGATTCAATAATAACGATACTTATTTATTAATCAATAATCAATATCGGTCCAAGTCTGATGTAACCATATACATCTGATCATATCGACTTAGTCAATGCCTTGGACAACACATCACACCCCTAATGTCTAAGTAGATCATCTCGTAGATTTCCTAATCAGTGAAAATCCAATGCACTTATCTAATATTAGGACTTGTTCTTTTGAACATATAATTATGACTATAATTCACTATGACCTAGTCACTATAATTGTAATTATCCATATGTTCGGGATTTTATGAATGTTTGTATTAATTGAATAAACATGTAATAAAACAAGCAAACAATTTTGTTGAATAAACAAAATCATTTCTACTTCTTTTACTGATAATAATAACGTGTTACATAAGAAATATTGTTTTATTAAGAGCATAAGACCAAACAGGTTATAGGTAGGTTCCAAGAGGGACAAGTTCTGATTTCTCCAGAAGACATTCAAAGTCATGCTATGGGAGGTAATGGGATCACGTATGAGGTAGTTAAGATGGAAGCCGTAAGGAAATTGCTAAAGGAACGCCTTGCGGGCGAGAAGCACAGTGAAACCAACGAGACACATCGGCTACTACTTGAGGCATCTTCGAGGACAAGCATACTTTGATTGAAGTAACATGAGGACATAATGTTTGTCTTAATGGATGGTTATATACCGGATCTTCAGAAGTTATAATGAAGATTGATTGGCATGTCATGGTATTATAGTTTTTATGTACGGACTGGTACAGGAGAATGATGCGAGAGACACCGTCCTTGCTTAGAATGTGGAATTACGGTGCAATATGTTATGAATTAGGATGTGCCCATGTGTAGATTTGAAATGGAAGCTGTTCATGCTTCATGATGGAAAGAGAAGTAAGAACATAGATGCTCGACATGGGACTCAAATGTTCTACTTTTGATGTTGAGTTGATACTAATGCCAGTTAGCCACTATTAAAATGAAGCAATGACCAGGTTCTGGAAAAAGGGTCGAAGAGTGACTGTGAGTAGGATAATGTGAGATAGGGAATGAGAAGTTCTTATTCCAGAAAATGAACCCAAGGGACAAGAATATCCATGTTCAAAAATGACTCAAAGGACAAGTGAAATTATTAAGAACATTGAGGGCAGGAGTTTCAGCGTTGTTACAAGGACATAAGTGTTCACAAGTCTTGACATGGGAACGTGGAGTTCTAGGATTGGGGGCTTTGTGTCCTCCGTGTATTATGAACTAACAAGGATATGATAGTTTGGAATGGAAATAGGAGTTTGACTCTAGAGTTGACATATGTTTGTGAGATCCTAATAGGGATTAGGGCAGGGGCCTATAGTTTGGCCTTACCCCAGTATGGATAGAGGCATACAAGGGGTTACTATTTCCAATGTTGAAGAAAAGGGTGACAAGTACAACCCCTGATTGGGTGAGAAGACCCTGGAAAATTTAGTGGAAATTACTATGTAATGAAAAGCAAGTGAAATTCTGGATAAAAGAGAGGAAGTCTTACAGATTAAGACTATCGTACTTGTGAACGTGTTGCAAGCAGTGACACAGTAAAGGATATGATTCTGGGATTATAGTCAGGTTAGCGTGATTGGTATCCCGAGGTATTTGAATAAATTTCGACGATGAAATTCTGATAAGGAGGGGATAGTTGTAAAGTCTCGAATTTGATATTAAGGCGGAGTGTCTTGACTACAGTGCCTGAAAGGCCTAATTTGGATTTAATGAGCGAGTAATGGATTTTATGCATGATGACGTGCTATAAGTGAATTATGTGGTAATGTGATTAGACATGCACGTCTGTGTGTTTTAAATATGCATGTTGGCCCAATTCTGTGAATAGGGGCGTGTTTGTAATTTAGGTCATTGAGGGAATATATGTAATTATGCATGTGTTATGAGTAAGACCCTAGTGTTATGGGTATATATTTGAGATGTGTGGTCCGAGACGATCCTAGGGAGCAGAAAAGCGGAATAGTCACAACGGGGAAAATACTCGGCTCAAGGTGAGCCTAAGAGGATTTTGAGAACTTGGCATGTGTTTTGGGTTCACCGGGTAACAGGTAATTATTAGTAATTATTGGGTATGTTGGGATTAAATGTTGATTTATAGGACACTCGAGTAAGTAGCGGTATGTGGCGAGGACGACTTAAGCTAGGGTTGGTCTTGGGTGTAAAGTGGTCATTTTATAGCTGGGGGGATGGACTTGGTTTTGGCCTAAGTCTCTAGCACTAACCATAAAATAGGGGAGAGCACAACATACACACTCTCAACTTCCTTCTCTCTCTTGGTGCATTCTCTCTCTAAGGGCTTGGAAATTTTGTGGAAATTTTGGGAGAACTCTTCGGGAAATTGGCTGAAGGCTTGAAGGAATTGAAGCTTGGAATAATTGGGGCATATCTAAGAGTCGAATTCCTTAATTGAGGTAAGGTTATTACCATGTTTCCTTTGGTCAATTCTGTGGAGAATGAAGATTAGCTAAGTTTTAGGCTTAAGTTGAATTTGGTTTGAATTGGGTGATTTAGCTAGCTTTCTAAGGTGTTGGCATTGTCTAAGTGGTGGAGTTATTGAGGGACTCAATTATGGCTGTTTACCGAGTTTTTCGGAAACGAATAACTAACAGAATAATAAAAAGATAAGAACTGTAGAAATACTGAAATGTAACTAAACAAACAGTGTTTTTACGTGGTTCAGGCGTTAACAAGCCCTAGTCCACGAGTCGATGTTATTATACTTGGAAAAGATTACAGTAAGATGGCTGGTGCATAAGAACTTCACACGCTCACAATGTTTCTCTCGGGTTCTCTTGAAGAAGATGAAGCTAGAGAGATTTTAGTAGAGTTTTTGCTATATGATTTGTTCGTCCCTCCTCTTGTAAAATGAAGGGGTCTTTATAGCTAGGGTTTTGGATTAGGGTTTTTCTCTACGTACATGAGTTTTAATTACACCAGCCATAAATAGGGATACAATTACTGTAGTAGCATGGCTACAAGACTCTATGTGGGTATATTTACGTGAAAGTATGGGGAACACACAAAGTCAGCCGTCTTTTCCAAGTTGTCAGCGGAACAGTAGGCGAAAAGGTACCCTTAGGCGTGCTGGGATGTGTGCGGCTTTGACCTGACGGGCGTGTCAGGCGGGATCCTGTGTCAGGCGGATATCATTCCAAATATGCCTCCTCCAGGACTCGACCGTTTGGCTTTGTTCCGTGCGAGGCACGGAACTGCTTCCGCGGAGACCACTCGAAGAGCTTCTCCTGGAAGGAGCTTCCCCGATGGATACTCCTTCGGGAGCTCCGGGAGAGTTAACGAGTTTCCGTATGGTGTTTGCTTGGAAGAGTAATCCGGACACCAAGCGGGAGAGGTGAAGCCTTTCTGTATATCCGCGAGCTCTGGTCACCTATCGTGAAAGACATCGATAATTCTGTTTCCCCGAGGCCATCAATCTAAACGCTATCCGGAAATCTGGATAACATTTACCCCCCAAGGTCACGGAGCTTTGAGGGATCCGGGAGCTTGTACAATCGGTTTCTTAGATTAGGCGAGGGGGCACCTTCTGTGTTCCCGGAAGGGTTCCTTTTTCCCGCCTGAGTGTTAGTATGGAAAAGAAAGAGAATTTCTTCTGTTTGAGATCAAGTACTCAAGTGCGGCAAGGACCACGTGTCATTCTGGGAATGGTTCTGCGACCAAGACGTGTGCGTGAGGCGACTGGTTGAGTATGCGTGCGTCAGTCATCTAACTAACGATTTGACGGTTTTTAATGGTACTCCGGGCCCGAGGTGGTGTAATGATGGGAAATAAATACTTTATTCCCATCCGAGGAGTCATAAATAGGATCGTCGCTTCCTCTCCAGCCGTTGGATCTGATGCACACGGAATGGGAAGATCGGGACCGTCCACTTGAGGAATTCGAAACGGCCTCTTCCCTGCTATAAAAACGAGGGAAAGGACCTTTCTTCCTCTTTACGCTTTTAGATTCTCCATCTTTAGGATTTTCAGATTTCCAAACCTTCGAACTCTCAGGCTTCCCAGCTTACGTTCCCCCGAACTTGCCATTTCTTTTGGTAAGTATCTGGAAACTTTTCTTTTTGATTTGGCAGTGGGTTTATTCCCGAAGTTCCTGGTTTGAATCGCCGTTCGTCTTTGCAGCTTTTACTTCTCGCGATCGTGCTGTGCAGTGATCCAGTTACTCCCTCAACCTCCAACTACCCGAACATCAGTAAGTATTTCTACTTTGCTCTTTCCTCCCAAACCTTAGGTTGTTGGTAGTTGTTAGAGTAGAGGTTTCTGCCATTATTGCTTATGTGCATTTGTGAATAGGGCTTTGGTAGGCATGTGATTGATTGTGAGTCGATAAGTAGCCTTTTCTGCATGTTTTGGCGATTTGCGTTTGGAAAGTCGTCCCGTGTTTTGCTGTTTTAGGGCATAAGCATGAACGCCTTTAGGGTGTCTTTCTCTGGAAAAACACTTCTTTTGGTGGGCTTAGGCTCGGGGTCTGAGTCTGGTTCCTTGCTGTCCTTCGGGTGGCATGGTGCCAATCCCTCGGTAAGCTCGGTGGGAGCCTCTCCAAGCAGTTTTCGAGGAGGGTCTCCCCGACGCCTTTGATACCACTAGGGTATGACAAGGGTGCTGACTGCTTAGAGTGTTTTCTTCTTTCTTTTCTTTTGTCCAGTGACGAACATCTCGAAGGAACAACTCCTTGCTGCGGGGGAGGCTGATTCTGCCCAAGAGAAGGGCTCTCCTGTCGCTGGTGGAAAGGGGAAAGGAAAAGCGAAAGCGGTCGTGGCTAGCCCACCAACCTCCAATAGTTCCATCTGGGAGATGGACCAAAAACCGAACCTTTTCAGGAATTATGGCATGCTAGAGCTGTATTCCTCTGAGGCAGGCCTGAAGAACATCCCAGGTCTGATGTGGCACCGTCTGTCGGTGCTGGGCGAGTCAGCTAGCCAGAGCCACGAGGGCTTTGGTGCCTGGAGTTGGGCACACATAGTGTGCGGAGCGCACTTGCCCCTAAGGAGTTACTTCGCCAATTTCTGTGTGAAGGCGGGGATTGCCCCCTTCCAGTTAATTCCTCCCAGTTACAAGCTCTTAGCGGGGTGGTTCATCTTTTGCAAGTCCCGGAGACTAGAAGCTCCTACCCCGGAGGAGGTGCTGTACTTTTATGGGTTGAAGTCTCAGCCTATGAGGGGTCACTCAGACAAGGTGGGGTTTTACAGGCTAGAAAGGCACCCGGATGTGATGTGCCCCACTTGTCATACCGCGAGGGTTCCAGACCTCCGGGAATACTGGTTCCTGACGACTGGCTTCCCGCTGAAGAGGGTGCCAGCTCTATCTTTGGATTTCAAAATCCCTGGTAAGTGTTTCCTCTTTTCCTTTTCAACTTTGTTTCTTTGTGTTTGATTTGCCTTTTGGGAGGATCTCTAATGCTTGTATTTGATTTTTGCAGAAGTCGTTCCGCGGACACCTCGCTGCGCGGAGATGATAAGGAGGTCCAAGTTCTACGAAGGGCTTTCCGAGGAAGAGTTGAGAGTGGAGGGACTTGTGACCTCCGAATCGTTGAGGGAGTATGGGTTACTCGCCTCCTTCCAAAATATCGAGCCAGTAAGTGGTAGGGGGCAGACTCAGGTGTCGGCTGACATCCGGGAGCAGATTGCCCTGGAGCTGTCTAAGGTGATCACCCAAGCCGCTCGGGACGAAAATACTCTATCTCCTAGTTGGGCGGAGAGGTTCCCCGACCCCCAGCCGGAGGGAGAGGAGATCGAGGCTCGCCACGCCGCGGCTTACCCTAACGAAGGGGCTCCGGGGGCTAGTTCCTCCGGGAGAGGTAAGACTAGTTTTCGATTGATCCACACCCCCAGCCTGTCTGAAGTTTCCCAAACCTCTCAGATGGGGTTTGATCCTCGTTTCCTTAGGCTAGATCCGCGTAGGATACCTTTCGACAGGTACTGTGATAGGGTAGATGAGCTCCTCTGGTGTCTGAGTGATGGTAGTCTGCCAGAAGGTGTCATCATGGTTGACCCTTCTTCTCTCAGCATGTTCTTCCCGGACTTCAAGGAGTACGGGAGCTTCCTGGAGCAGGAAGCGATGTTTTGTTTTGCTCGGGGAAGGCCATCCACGTTTCTCGTGCATGGTCGTCCCTTTCAAACTTTTCTTTTTCTTGTTTCTTGTTCCCTGCTGGCGGGCTTGCTTGTACTTTTATGTTGCTGATTGTCTTGTCTTCCGCTTATCTTCTTTCTCATTTCTTGTTGGTTCGTTAACCTTGCTTTGTACGTTTCTTGCAGAGTATCCCGAAGCCAAGATGTTGGGGAGGGTTACTTTGCTTATTAAGAAGGCTGCCACCAGCCAGGACCCGCCCACGGGGAAAGGACGGAAGCCCAAGGCTGGTAGGGGAGGTAAGGCTGCCTCCCCCAAGAAGACAAGTGGCGAGGCGCAAGCGTCTCCGAGGGTAGAGAAGTCCCCTGCTGAAGGGCCTTCCGAGACTATGATGGTCTCGAGTAGCAGTAGCGACGGGGAAGGGCTTGTGTTCCCCGTGAGGACAACTGGGGTGAGCAAGCGTCCCGGAGGAGATGCTGAGGGTGCTAAGAACAAACGCCTTAGACACTCTTCTCCCGGTCGAAGGCAACAACAACAGCAACGACAACAATCACAACTACAACAACAGCAGCAACAGGAACAAGAGAGACAATCACCAACGCCGCAGCAGCAGCAACAGCAACATCCAAACCAGCAGCAGCAACAAGGGCAATTACTTCTGCTACCGCAGCAGCAAAAGCAACAGACCGGGGCCTTAATACCCCGGCTGCCTCCTCCTCCAGTCCAAAGGGGGTCCACCCTTCCGGGGTCTCCGTCTTCTCAGACAACCAATCTTCCCCTGCCTGGCCTGAAGTTCCACTTTCCGCGGAAGCCGACCAGTTTTCCCGCTGCCCTCCTGGAGGGTGTAAGACGGGCCGATAGTTTTTTGAAGAGGCGGCTAGAGGCGGAGAAGGCCGTTACTCAGGGAAGGGCAGATAACTTGTCTGCCGTGAAGAGGGCTGAGCTGGCCGAGGGGGTGAGATCTCCTCACCCGGCCGGAGCGGTTCTGGATGGTCCAGCCTTGGAGAAGAGGCTGGTGCCTAGGCTTGGACGTGCATTGGCGCCGTTCGGAGCTGAGATGATGGAGGACATGGCCCTGAGCTTATGCGAGCTCAATTCTGAGAAATGGGCCATCAGTAGCAGCAAGGATCCGCTGTTGCTGACACACGCTGTGAAGCAGCAACTGTCCGGGGTAAGCCGTCAGTTGTTATTTTTTGGGATCACCTCTCTTTTGGTCCGGCTTTAGCTCATTCGGTTGTCTTTCCTTGCAGGCCTCTATGATCGCGGAACGCTCGTTCCGGGAGGTTGGTGCAGCTCTGGTTCAGCTGGAGGAGAGCCAGCTGGCTCGCCAGGCCTTGGAGGCGGAGAAACAGAAGCTGACCCAACAGGCCTTGGGGGCTTCGGAGAAGATTGATCAGGCCCGGCGCACGGCTGAAGAAGAGGCGGAGAAGAAATATCTTGCCAAATATCAAGAGTACCGGGCCAAGGCAGAGAATGAGTTTAGACAGCGGTCGGATGGGATTAAGACCGAAAACTCCAAGCTCCGGGAAGAGCTGTCCCAAGCCAAGGTGGAGAAAGATACCCTGGAAGCCCGCTTGCAATCAAAGAACGATCTCCTCCTTAAGTGGCAAGAGGAATATTCCACTCTTCAGAGTAAGCTGCACGACGAGGAGCAACTCCATAAGAGGAGCAGGGATCTCGTGTCTATGCTTCAGTTGGGGCTCGCCGAGAAGGATAAAGAGATCGGGGCTTTGCAATTCACTGCCAGGGGGCATGTGACCGAGAAGCAATCCGTGCTGAACCAAAATAGGGAGCAGCGCAAGGCGATTGATTCTCTTAAGGGGGAGCGGGATGCCTCCAAGGCCGAAATGGAAAAATTGAGGGCCCAACTAACTGCCGCGGAAGCACAGCTGGCAACCTCCGAGGCGGAGCGGTTGAAGGAGAAGGAGGATGCTGAGGTGATACTGAACAGGACTATTAATATATCGCATGTGGTCCTCATGCATCAACTCTGGAAAGTGAACCCGGAGGTGTTAGGCTATCTGGGAGATGATGCCGAAGCCATGAGGGAGAAGCTACTCGTGTGGGATCAGGGCCCAGAGGCGTATGTCCAAACTTATAACATTGACGATCGTGCTGAAGCTCCTGAGGCGGGATATCCCGGAGAGGCGGGGACTTCTGAACCTTCTCATGACCAAATTCCTCCTTCCAATGAGCCGACTCCGCCAGCCTCAGCTGAAACAGATGCCCCCGAAGCTGCGGTCGTGGACGCTGTAGTTACCCCCAATGCTTGAAGGGGTTTTATCTTTAATTATTTTTCATTTTGAGTTTTTCATTGCGGACATTTTTACCATAATCATAGCATTCTCCTTTCTTTTCTGCCGAGTTCTTTATTTATCCTTGCGCTTAGGGTAGACATTTATACGGTAGAAACTGTTGTAGGGGCGTATGGGGTTTTGGTTCCAACGGCCAAAACCTATGCACTTCCCACTTGAAGCTTTAACGGATGATGTCTTTTTCCCATGTAGTTTCTAGGTTACGAAGGTTTCCTGGTTCCAACGGCCAGGCTCCTTTCACCGTACTTTATCTTTCCTGAGGCAAATAGCCAATCCAGGGACTTGTAGTTATACTGTTCGCTGGGATTGCTAAGGTGAGTCGTTCCATTGTTTGGAACGGGAGTTCTTTTGGTGAGCGTCGCTAGACTTAAGGTTAGATCTTTGCGAAGCAAAACTAACTGTTGTTGCGAACCTCATTGTGGCTGACTTCAGGGACCTGGCATGGAGCCCTGCGAGGCAAGGCTTATTGCTGTTGGGGAAATCGCCACGCCCACCAGGTGTGATCCTGGAGCAGGGGCTTTGCGAAGCAAAGCCGGCTGTGAGTGGGGGGATCAAGTATGTCTGCTTCTGGAGCTGAAACTTGCAATGGCCATGGAGCTTGCCATGCATTATTTTGTGAGATCCGGAGTTGGAGCCTGCGAAGCAAGGCTTACAACCGTCGCGGATCTTGCCATCTTTCGCCTCGCTGGACCCGGAGCTGGAGCTTGCGAAGCAACGCTCTACAGCGCTCGCGGATCTTGCCATCTTTCGCCTTGCGGGATCCGGAGCTGGAGCTTGCGAAGCAAAGCTCTACAGCGCTCGCGGATCTTGCCATCTTTCGCCTTGCGGGACCCGGAGCTGGAGCTTGCGAAGCAAAGCTCTACAGCGATCGCGGAGAATTCTGCAAAGGACTTGTCAGGGAGTTGGGGGTGTTTTGGCGTAGCTCTATGAACGTGCCTCGACCCCCAGTCCCGTCCATCGCTGGGCTACACAGGAGATAATACTTATGATACATAATGGCAGGCATTTCCATGGCAATTTTCACATAAGCACATATGACACGTAATGCAAGCATGTTCATGGCAACAAATAAACCTAAGCTCAACAATTTAAACATTTCAAACAATTTAAAAATTTCAAACACAATGCTAGCACATAAGTGGTGTTCTGTGTACGTTTTGTTCAAGGGGCGTATGGTTATGCCTTAGCCATGTATACCCCCCAAGTGAGCGTGGGGTCCGGACGTCTCCGGACCGCGTGGTCACTTGTTAAAACGCAGCTTTGAACACAGGGATAAAAAGTGCAGTAAAAGCGGAGTGAATCTCTCCGTGTTTCATTGAATTAGCCTGCTAGGCGTGAGTTTTACAACAGGGAGGATTATTTCCACATTTTTCACTTTTGTTATTTTCACCAAGGACTTCCGACTGGATGGTCCGGGGCCTACTGGTAGTAACGGCGGAGGTGCTCCGCGTTCCAGGCGCGCGGGACTTTAGATCCGTCGAGTCTCTTTAAGTGATACGTCCCATGGCCCACTTTTTGTTGGACTTCGTAGGGGCCTTCCCAGTTGGGTCCGAGGACTCCTACTCCCGGGTCCTGCGTAGCAGGAAATACTCTCCGTAGGACAAGATCTCCAACTTCGAATGTACGGCTCTGGACTCTCATGTTAAAGTGTCGGGCTATTTTGCCTTGGTACATTTTTAGTTGGACCTGCGACTGCTCCCGGAGCTCCTCGATCATGTCCAAGGACTCCTGGAGGAGGGCATGGTTCCGGGTAGGATCGTAGGTGTCTTGCCTGTGAGAGGGGATCAAAGCTTCTACTGGGATGACGGCCTCGCAACCGAAGGTCATGGAATAAGGCGTGTGCCCCGTCGAAGTTCTCTCTGTTGTGCGATAAGCCCAAAGTACTCGCGGAAGTTCTTCCGGCCAGTGAGCCTTGCAGGCTTGGAGTTTTTTCTTCAACGTGGTCTTTAATATTTTGTTTACAGCTTCCACTTGTCCATTAGCCTGTGGTCTGGCGACTGCGGAAAAGCTTTTGATAATTCCATGCGAAGCACAGAAGTTCGTGAAGTGTTCACTGTCAAACTGCTTTCCGTTGTCGGACACAATTTTCCGTGGAAGCCCAAAACGACACACTATATTCCTGATGACAAAATCCAGTGCTTTTTTAGATGTGACCGTGTTCATAGGTTCAGCTTCAGCCCATTTGGTGAAGTAGTCTACCGCGACTATGGCGTACTTCACTCCACCCTTTCCAGTGGGGAGGGAACCTACTAGGTCAATGCCCCAAACGGCGAACGGCCAGGGGCTGGTCATTAGGGTAATTTCCGTAGGCGGCGCTCGCGGAACCTTGGCTTACCTCTGGCACTGCTCACACTTCCTGACATAATCCACACAATCCTTCTTCATGGTGGGCCAGAAGTATCCTTGTCGAAGGATTTTTTTGGAGAGGCTCAGCCCGGAGGTATGATCGCCACAGAAGCCTCCGTGAATCTCATGGATGATGGTGCTGACTTCGGTTCCGGCAACACACCTAAGGAAGGGTATGGACAACCCCCTGCGGTAAAGCTTTCCATCCATAACCACGTATCGGGGAGCTTGATACTGGAGCTTCCTTGCGTCCGCTTTATCGGTGGGGAGTTCTCCGGTGGTGAGAAATCTGAGGATGGGTCCTATCCAGGAGTGGGAATGGTCGATGATGGCGTTTATCCTTCGCGTCTCAGTACTGGGGGCTTCTAAGTGCCCGATGGGGACTAAGCCATACTGTTCAATCTCCGGGTCCGTTGCAAGCTTGGCCAGCGTGTCCGCAAGTGAGTTCTGGTCCCGGGGGACCTGGCGGATTTTGTAGCCTTTGAAATGCTGCAGTAGGCCGCGGGAGAGAGACACGTAGGCAGCCATCCTTTCGCCTTTCGTCTGGTATTCCCCGGATATTTGGTTTACCACAAGCAGGGAGTCGCTGTACACTTCGATTTTTTGGGCTCCGACTTCTCTGGCCAGTCGTAACCCAGCTAACATGGCTTCGTGTTCTGCCTCGTTGTTGGATGCTGGGAATGCGAAACGGAGGGCGCTCTGGAGCTGATGCCCTTGGGGAGATATTAGGATAACCCCCGCTCCAGCTCCTTTTTCATTTGAGGCTCCGTCTACGTAGACCTTCCAGGTGGGAAGTTCCGGGACAGGATCTTCTGGGAGGTCATTCATTCCCGAGCACTCCACAATAAAGTCCACGAGAGCTTGACCTTTTATGGAAACACGCGGTTGGTAGTGGACGTCGAACTGGCTTAGTTCCATGGCCCACTTAAGCAATCTGCCAGAAGACTCGGGCTTCTGCAGGACTTGTCGGAGAGGGTGGTTGGTGAGTACTTTGATGGTGTGCGCCTGGAAATATGGCCTCAGCTTCCGTGAAGCGATCAGCAAGCAGAGGGAGAGTTTCTCGATCATCGAATATCTGGACTCAGTGTCCAATAACCTCTTGCTTACGTAATACACAGGGAGCTGGATACGGCCATCTTCCCGGACGAGAGCGGCACTTACTGCGTGCTCAGTCACAGCTAGGTACAAGAACAACGCCTCTCCTTCGACCGGTTTGGACAAAATGGGGGCTCAGGTTAAATGTTCTTTGAGGTGTTGGAAGGCCGCTTCGCATTCGGGGGTCCACTCGAACTTCTTGTTCCCTCGCAGAACATTGAAGAAGGGGATACACTTGTCGGTGGCCTTGGATACGAAGCGACTGAGAGCAGCTATCCTTCCGGTAACGCTCTGGACATCCTTATGCTTCCGGGGGGAAGGCATATCTATGAACGCCTTTATTTTTTCAGGGTTGGCTTCCACGCCGCGGGAGCTGACAATAAAACCGAGGAACTTTCCAGACGAGACCCCGAAAGTACATTTCTTTGGATTTAGCTTCATCCCGTACTTTCGGATCACGGCGAAAGCTTCCTCAAGGTCGTTACTGTGGTCCCCGGAGGTCTTGGACTTTACCAACATGTCGTCCACGTACACCTCCATGTTCCTCCCCAGTTGGTCCTTGAACATTCTGTTTACCAGACGCTGGTAAGTCGCCCCAGCATTCTTCAAACCGAAAGGCATGACCACGTAACAGTAGACACCCTTATCCGTGAGGAAGCTGGTGTGTTCCTGGTCCGCGACATGCATCTTGATCTGGTTGTATCCGGAGTACGCATCCATGAAGGATAAGAGTTCGTACCCGGAAGTAGCGTCCACCATCTGATCGATTCGCGGGAGAGGGAAACAATCTTTCGGGCAGGCCCTGTTTAGGTCCGTGAAGTCAATGCACATTCTCCAGGACCCATCGGGTTTCGGGACCAGAACTGGGTTGGCCAACCACACGGGATAGTGCGACTCCTGGAGAAAGCCTATGGACATCAATTTGTCCACTTCAGCTTTGACGGCTTCGGCTCTCACTGGGTCCAGCGGCCTCCTCTTTTGGCGAATTGGAGTTGCAGCTGGGTCTATGTTGAGTGCGTGGCACGCAACATTGGGATTAATCCCTGTCATATCAGCGTGGCACCATGCCAGGATATCCTGATTATCCTTCACAGTGGCCACGATCTTATCTCGAACGGCCGACGGCAGGTTTTTCCCCACCTGAATGACCTTGGTGGGTTCTTCCGGATTGAGGATCACCTCTTCGACTTCCTCCATCGGCTCTATTTCTTTCTCGATTCCCACTCTTGGGTCGAGTTCGTCAAAGTATGCCTCCTGAGCATCCCTAGTTTCTGGCAATACTTCCGCCAAAGGAATGGCAGCAAACGTCTCTCGGACCGTGTAGACGGCTCGGACGGAGACGTTATAACAGCTCCGTGCACTTCTCTGGTCTCCTCGGAGGGTGCCAATACGCCCATCGTCGCAGGGAAACTTCAAGCATAAGTGACGTATCGAGGTTATGGCCCCACAATCGATCAGGACCGGTCGGCCTAAGATGGCATTATACGCCGTGGGGCAGTCGACCACCACGAATGTGCTATGCTTGAAGGCACAAGCGTCGCTTTCTCCTCTGAGGGTGACCGGAAGTTGAATTTTGCCTAATGGCATGAGTGCGTCCCCATTGAAACCTTGAAGCTGGATGGGGCATGGGGCCAGGTCCGTCTCGGTCAATCCGATCGCGTGGAAGGCCGCTTTGAAGAGGATGTTCACGGAGCTTCCGTTATCGATCAAGATCCGTGAGACCTTCTTATTGGCAATCTGGGCTTCCACTACGAGGGGATCGTTGTGGGGGAAGTGCACATGTCGAGCATCGTCCTCCGTGAAGGTGATGGGAAGATCCATCATTCGGGGACGTTGAGCAGGTGATTGGACCAAAGCGCACATCTCCTCGGCGTGCTCTAACTCCTTCAAGTACCTCTTCTGGGAGTTGCGGGTACTTCCGGCAAGGTGTGGTCCTCCGGAAATGGTGGCGACGTGTCCGTCAACGGGTGGCGGAGCAAGGCCGGGTGGATATGGGTTGCCTGGTCCTGGAGCCAACAAGGCAATGGGCGCCGGAGCGGGTGGAGCAGGAAGTGCTGGGAACTGAGACCCGGGAGCTTGGGGGTGACCGGCTCCAGGTGCGCTAGCGGCCCCCCTCTGTCCCGGGGAATATGCAGCTCCGTGAACCACCCCCTGTCCGGGATAGATTATGGGTATTCTCACCCACTGACCGAGGTGTCCCGCTCTTGCCAGGGACTCGATCTCATCCTTCAGCTGAAGGCACTCATTCGTGGTGTGCCCCACGTCTCCGTGGAACTCACACCTCTTATTGGAGTCTCGCGGACGCCTTCCTCCGTGAGACACTTTCGGGGGCTTCCTGTAGTTGACCATATTACAGGTCGCCCGATAGACATTCTCTCGCGAGTCTATTAAACTGGTATATTCCGTGAACTTGGGCTCATAATCCTTTCGGGGTTTCTTTGAATGGTCTCCCCGGTTGGAGTTTTTTCCGCTTCGTTTGCTCCGCGATTGGCTCAAACTTCGTTCCGGGGCTTCCGCTTGCGGCTGCGGCATGCTAGGAGCGATACTACATCCGGTTTGTACCGCTCCATACCCAGAGAAATGTGTTTGACCCGGTGTCTGAACAGACGCGGAAGGCCCATACACACTCGGAGTGAATCGGGCTCCTGGAAGCGTGAGGACTGGTGCGGGAGCTTGCGAAGCAAAGCTCGGCGCAGTCACGGAAGGGGTTGGAGCCGGGGGAACTCCAAAGGCTTGCTGGTAGGCATCCTCAAGGTTGATGATTCCCTGAGCTTTTGACATGAATTCGGACAGGGTTTCTGCCCGTCTCCTTTGCATTTCCCCCCATAGCAGGGAGCCGACAGTAAGGCCCGATTGAAGGGCGATCAGCTTCATGTCATCGCTGACCTTGGTTTTTGCAGCAGCTTCCATCATTCTCTGAATGAAAGCTTTGAGGTTCTCAGTGGGTTGCTGTTTGATGTTGGTTAAGGAACCAACCTCCATGTCGTGGTCGCGGGCAGCAATAAACTACCTCCTAAACGCGGACTGTAGCTCCTTCCAACTGTGGATTGATCCGGGAGCTAATCTTTTCCACCAGTCCTCCGCAGACTTGGTAAGGGTGAGTGAGAAGCACATGCATTTGGCGTCCTCACTGACGCGCGCCACTTGCATCATTTTATTGTATTTAGCTAGGTGGGTACGCGGGTCTGTCCTCCCATCATATAATTCTATGTGAGGCATTTTGAAGTTATCCGGGAGGGACGCTTCCGCGATCCTCCTAATACATGGTTCCGGGTCTTCCTCCTCAGAATCTGACAGGGCCCCACTTTGCTTCCGGACCAGCTTGGTCAAGGCAGCAATCTGTTCCTCGAGCCTCTTCGTATCACTTTCCGGGAGGTCACGTCCCCGGAGCTTGTCATTAATATGATTTCGGAGGTCATCTCCGCGAGGCCGGGCTTTTTCCCCTTTGGCCTTCTCATACTTGGCCTCCAACCTTCTTCTTAGGTCCACCGTGGACCAGCTATCTTCGGAGTGCGAGTTCGCAGCCCGACCGTCCTGATTGACGGAATCACTGGGGCGGTTGTTCCTTCCCCTAGGCCTGGGTGCCTTAGCACCGGGCCCTTTAGGCACAGAGTGCCCCCTTGGGGCTGAAGGGCGTCTGGGCTTAGGAGCGCCAGAGACCTTCTGCGCGCGGGGGGGGCAGTCGGCCTGGTGATTCACGCCTTTAGGAGGTGCAGGGGCGTCAGCGCGCACAGGCTCTCCCACTTTTTCTTTGCCCTTGTTAGGGGCGGCTTTGGATGGTCCAGCAGCGGCTGGATCCGGCATGGGGGCATCAGCACCACCTCGAACAGAGGTATCCTCGTCCGAGTCGCCTAGATCTCCGAACCTACTTTGGAGGCGTTCCATCATGCGTTGCATTCTTTCGGAGACGCGCTCCTGCTCAGCAAGCTTGGCCTTAGTGGCCACCAGTTCTTCGGCTACTTGGACCAGTTCTGGGTCCTTCTCATAGTAGCAGCCGTCCTTGTAATAACCGTCTTGGACATACTCTTCTTCGTCTTCTAAGTATGTTGTATCTTCGGTACTGACCTGATCCTGGCGGGATGTCGGGTCTTCACCTTGGTAGTCTAAGGGTTCGCTTTGCACCACATCTTCCATCACGGTATCGGGGTTGACCGTAGCATTTTTGTCAACAGCGGATTTTCTCGTAGTCACCATCTCTTTAGCACGAAGTGAATACAAAAAACGTACACAGAAAAAGAGCTGACTAACAACTTCCTACCGCTCTCAATGAAAGCACCAAAATGTTTACCGAGTTTTTCGGAAACGAATAACTAACAGAATAATAAAAAGATAAGAACTGTAGAAATACTGAAATGTAACTAAACAAACAGTGTTTTTACGTGGTTCAGGCGTTAACAAGCCCTAGTCCACGAGTCGATGTTATTATACTTGGAAAAGATTACAGTAAGATGGCTGGTGCATAAGAACTTCACACGCTCACAATGTTTCTCTCGGGTTCTCTTGAAGAAGATGAAGCTAGAGAGATTTTAGTAGAGTTTTTGCTATATGATTTGTTCGTCCCTCCTCTTGTAAAATGAAGGGGTCTTTATAGCTAGGGTTTTGGATTAGGGTTTTTCTCTACGTACATGAGTTTTAATTACACCAGCCATAAATAGGGATACAATTACTGTAGTAGCATGGCTACAAGACTCTATGTGGGTATATTTACGTGAAAGTATGGGGAACACACAAAGTCAGCCGTCTTTTCCAAGTTGTCAGCGGAACAGTAGGCGAAAAGGTACCCTTAGGCGTGCTGGGATGTGTGCGGCTTTGACCTGACGGGCGTGTCAGGCGGGATCCTGTGTCAGGCGGATATCATTCCAAATATGCCTCCTCCAGGACTCGACCGTTTGGCTTTGTTCCGTGCGAGGCACGGAACTGCTTCCGCGGAGACCACTCGAAGAGCTTCTCCTGGAAGGAGCTTCCCCGATGGATACTCCTTCGGGAGCTCCGGGAGAGTTGACGAGTTTCCGTATGGTGTTTGCTTGGAAGAGTAATCCGGACACCAAGCGGGAGAGGTGAAGCCTTTCTGTATATCCGCGAGCTCTGGTCACCTATCGTGAAAGACATCGATAATTCTGTTTCCCCGAGGCCATCAATCTAAACGCTATCCGGAAATCTGGATAACAATGGCATTAGAGTATGTTTATATTGAATTTCAGGAAGTTTAGCTCGTGAAAGATGGAAGGATTTCTCGGTTTGCAGGTCCGAGCTGCGACCTTGTTCTTCAGGCGCCGTGACCCTCATGAACAAAAAGGCTGGGAGCCTCTAATTTTTCCTAGGCGTCGTGGTGCGCCTTAGCTTGTGCCGCAACATGTGTTCCCAAAACGTGAGAGCAATGCTCTCTGACTTGAGCACGCCGCGACCCTTTTGGACTGGGCCACGACTCAAATAGGAAATTTTGGCCAAATGAAGGTTTTTGGCTCGGTAACCCAAATGTTGAGGCTCTGTAAGGATCTACTACCCGATTTAGTGGAATTTGAGGTCCCGGGGGTAGTATGTTATTTCAAAGGCTATTAATTGATTTATATCATGATGGATATTTATTAATACGTTGTGATTAGGGCTTACTGCTCAGGCTCAGGATAGCTTTGGGTTGTCAGCTCGAGACACCAGGTAAGAGAACTGTTTGTACTCGTAGGGTAGGGCGTGGCCCTAATGCTTATGTTTAATATGCGTTTAAATATATGTGAATATTATGTTATGTGATGCATGTTTGTGAGTGAATGACGAAGGTCTGGAATTACAAGAAGTCAGGTACGGCAAGGGTCTAGGATCGACATTAAGCATGCTTAATGCAATCCGCTAGGGCGAATCTCTCAAGGGTGCTATACACACCCATTCGGGTAGGACCGCACACTTGGTGCTTGGTAACGCACCCCGATTAGCGGAGGCCGTTGCTGTTGTAACGACCCAAATTTACTAATAAGGCTTAAGGGCCTTGATTAGTGTGCCGAGAGGGCATAGCTAGATTATATGTGATTTAATGATTAAAAGCATGTTATATGATTATTTGAATATCTGTGATGCATGACTATGTGTATTAGTATGCATGTAGGCCCTGATTAGGTTAGAAGGACATATTCGTAATTTTGGCCCGTTGAGGGCATAAATGTAAATAACTATGATAATTGTTGAGACCACATTATTATGTGGATATATTTGTAACTTGTGACTCGAGGTGATCCTAGTGAGTGGTTTAACGAAAAAGTCACGGCGAGGATTTATACCCGGCTCGGGGCGAGCGTGGGGGTATTTCTGGGAACTTAGGAAATATATTGGAGTCTATTTTGATATTGAGGAATATAATTGGTGATTAGTTAGGTGTCGGGAAGTAAGCGGTAAATATTAGAGACATTCGAGGAATTAGCTGGAATTGGGCATAATGATTAAAATGCCCTTAGGAAGTTTAAAAGCTTAGTTTTAAATGGGAGGGAAAATTGGTCATTTGAGTTAAAAGCAGGGATAAGTATTATTAACCTTTATACCTTAGTGGATTGTGTAGAAAGTGTTGAAAGTATGAAGAAAAGAAAAGAAAGAAAAGAAGGAAAAAGAAATAAGGGAAAAAACATGAGTCTTCTCTCTTGCACCGTTTGGGCTTCTCTTCACCATTTCTCTGGAAATTTGGAGCTAAAATTTAGAGGAGGTTTAGGTTGAGACTCAACACTAGGATCCTTGATTTGGCTTGGGAATTAGCAGAAGTTATTCATCATTTGAGGTAAGGCTTTGAGGTTGACATTTAGTTCTTGGTTTGATATTGAATTGGTTTTCTAAGCTGGGTTTCTGTGGGAATTCTAGGGAATTAAACCTAAGGGTTTGAGGAGGTAAAGGCTAAGGAAGTGTGGAAGACAACCTAGGTTGAGCTCATCCATCAAAGGTAAGAAACTCTAGCTTTAGCTTCTGTGATTTCTACTGTTCTGTTGAGTTTTTGAGCTCTAAGTTTAGCCATGGTGATTTTTGTATTTTGTGGTGCATGTGAATGGATTTTATATTGTTAGGTCATTTGGGGTGAGTTGGAGATGTTGGGAGGCTTGTTTTGAAGTTTGGTTAATTTTTGGAAAGGTTTGGCGCGGGGAAATTCGATGGAAGAAAGCCTGTGTAGGGCAGTGCTGTGACTAGCATTGTAGCGCTAGTCATTCGGCGCTACAGCACTAGGCCCTAAAGTTCTAGAGCTTTTTGGCTCTGCTTATAGCACTATAGCGCTCTCCTTAGGGAGCTGTAGCGCTACCCTATTCCCAGAAGGGGATTTTAGGGTTATTCCTTAGGGTTTTTGGCCGGGGGCTCAAGGTTTGATTCCACCACCCCGTTTGGTGGAATTAAGGCATTCGAGGGCTCGGGATTGGTCCCGATGCTAGGTTTGAATTTGGAATTTGAAGTTGGTTCTAACTTGTGACCGTGACTAGGTGTATGCTAGGGCTCAGACGGGATCGTGCTTGAGGGTTGAATTGAACAAAGCTATCAGAATCTAAAGGTAAGAAAACTGCACCCAGTTATGTGATTGTGTTGGGACTAAGAGCTCCCTATATTTCTATAATGTCATAGATGGTATTATGCCATGGGACATGTGATAAACGACCTAAGAGTGTCGTAGTCAATATTTACGCACAGGGCGCGGCTCGGCCACTGGTAGCTGAGGACAGCTTAATATTCACTGAGCTCGGTTTAAGCGGGCTGGAGTCAGTGGGATAAACAGAGGGTGCGGCCTAAGGCCATTAACCCTGTTATCATGTGTAAATTGTTTATTAATATGAAATGATGTGCTTGGAATGCTGAATACTTGAATAATGTGAATGTTTCAACTGTTGAGTGTATGACTATACTGCATAAGTTATCGGGTTGTTTGATTGATGATTGTGCTCTGTTGTTGTGTTTTCTTGCTGGGCCTTGGCTCACGGGTGCTACGTGGTGCAGGTAAAGGCAAAGGCAAGGTGGACCAGTCCTGAGATGGAGAGCTTTGGGGCTGAATGTACATAGTCAGCCGATCGGCCGCCACGGTCGAGGAGTGGTACAGGACAAGAAAAGCCTAATTGTCTGTTTTTCCTTAGAGTGGCAAGAACTATATTTTAATCCTGAAATTTTGTAAACTGTCTTTTAACTATACTACTTCTGGGATCCCATGTAAAGAAAATGTTTGATTATAAGTAATTAAACTTTTGAGACCAAAATCTTATAACCCTAGTTCAGCTATAGTTTCAGTAACACATTTCTAATTAAATGACTTGATTAGCAAGTCTTGCACCTTTATAAACACACAGTGTAACGGTCATGATTATCCAGGGCGTTACAGCTGTGGTATTCTGTTGTTGTAGTATTTAGATGCCGTGTTTAATAAGTTCAATTTTAATCATATATTTTTAATTTCTTTAGGCTTAGAAATTGTTAATTTTTAGTCATTTTAATAATTTTAATTTTGTTTGTGGTATTTTGTGATTTCTAGTTTAAAAGAACTTTAAGAGTAAAAATGCACATTTATTAATATAAAAATAAAATAATTTTGAATCAATATTACTGACATTAATTAAATATATTATTTATATATAAATATTTAATTTTGATTTCATTTATTTGGTTTTATAGGAAATTGTGTATTTTTATGAAGAAAATAAAGTATTGAAATCTGAACTAGAGTGTGACACAAAGCTGGAGCTGACACTTCACGAGAAATTTTGAGACTGTTCCAGCCCTATTTTGAAAATTCTTCAAGAAATGGAAGTTGTAGATATTTTTCTAAGCTTTGCAAAACATATTGAATCGTCTAAATCGAAATTATATCAAGGGAGATAGGCGAAAATACGATTAGTTGCATAGGAAAATTCAATTTCTTGAGGAATACAAAAATATTAGATTCCAACTCCAATTTTGCAACCAACAAGAAGATATTATTACTCCAAATTCAAAACTTGGAGATATCAAAATAATATTAAAAGAAAATTAATGTCTATTAGTTTTAGTTTAAGTTTAAGTTTTAAATTTTAAATTTTATTTTGATTAGTTTTTGTTAGTATGAGACTATTTTGGTGTGTCTCTATTTGAAAACACACGCTCTATTCTCTATTTTAGAGAGAAATTCTCTTCTACTTTTTTCTTTTAGTAATTTTAGTTTTTATTTATTGTTGTGCTTATTGTTAAGGGTGATTTCAACACCCTAAATATGATTTCTTGGTTTTAATAATTTTCATTGATCTTCTATTCCCTTATATTAAATTGCTTCTATTTTTCTATTTGAATGTCATGGATCTTGTAAAATCTTGTTTAGATGGCCAATAATTAGGATCATTCATTGTTCTACTATCATCTTAGGATTTCTATTCTCCTAATAGTTTATGATTCTAAGTAGAGTGATAAGTTGCAATTAAGGTATTGTGACAAGTATTTTAATTGTGATGAAAAATAGAACCTAGGTTAAATAAATTGCATGCTTAATGAATTTATTGCCTAGATTAACTTGTTTCCACAGAGTGTAATGCTTTTCCTAGGTTAAATAGATCACATGCTTAATGGGTTTATTGCTTGGTAAAAATGGTTAATTAAGAGCACTTAGCTTTAATTAATTATAATAGGGAAATTGGGATAATTGACTGCTTAAGTGTTATCTGCGGGGTTAATAGTTATCTACGGAATTGATAACTTCATTTTAATGTCATTTTAGAATGTTTTTTTGTGGTTATCTTGTGTCTTTATGTGTGTTTTGTGCAAGATTACGCTTTTTTTTGTCTTTGTTGTAGGATGGTGCGGTGAATCACGAGAAAAATGTAAAAAGAAGTGAAAATGGAGGAAAAACGATGCTTTTGGCGATTGTTGGACTCAAAATGATGCTAAGGACGATTAAAAGTCAGTTTTTGATGAAGAGACGAGTCGAAAGACTTAAATTGAGAAAAACAATGGAATTAGAGTCGGGACTTGGGCTTACAAGTCGCAACTCAAGGCAAGTCAGAAATGCGTGGATTATGGAGGCAATTATAGTCGCGACTTGGGCTCACAAGTCACGACTCAAGGTGAAATCAGAGGCTCAACTAAGGGAAAATGTAGCGACCCAAATTCACTAATAAGGCTTAAGGGCCTTGATTAGTGTGCCTGGAGGGCATAATGGGAATTATGTGTGGTTTTAAGGATTAAGATGCTTGATTATGATTTAAAGCATGTTATATGATTATTTGAATATTTGAGATGCATGATTGTGTGTATTAGTATGCATATAGGCCCTGATTAGGTTAGAAGGGCATAATCGTAATTTTGGCCATTATGGGCATAACTGCTTTGATATATATGATAATTGTCGAGACCACATTATTATGTGGATATATCTGTGATCTGTGACTCGAGACAATCCTAGTGAGCAAAGTAGCGAAAAAGCCATGGCGGGGATTTATACCCGGCTCGGTGTGAGCTTAGGGGTATAAATGGGAATTTAGTAAATATACTGGAGTTTATCTTGACATTGAGGAATGTTATTGGTGATTAATTAGGTATCGGGAGTTAAGCGAGAAATATTAGAGACACCCGAGGAGTTAGCGGGAATTGGGGTAAAATGACTAAAATGCCCCTAAGTGGATTAAAGGGCTTAGTCTTAATAGGGAGGGCATAATAGTCATTTGGCTTATAGAAGTTAAGTATTACAAAGGCTTTATGTTAGTGGGAATTGTAGAGAAGTGTGGAAGTCTGAAAAAGAAGGAAAGGAAGGGAAAAGAAAGAGAGAAAAACAGAGGGAGTTCTCTAAGTCGGTTTATCTTCCTTCATCTGTTTCTTGAGGATTTCTGGAGTAAAGCTCAGAGGAGAGCTGGGATAAACTAAGCATCAAGGATCCAAACCTAGGATTGAGAAATTGGCAGAGGTTTAGCAAGGATTCATCAGCACTTGAGGTAAGACTTTAGAGTTCTTCAGTTTCAGTTTCTGGATTTTGAGCTATGGAGTTTAAGTTGAATTGGATGGAACTTTAGGGAATTCATGCCTAAGGCCGAGGAGGAGCAAGCCAAGGAAGTCTAGAGGCACCTTGAGGTCGAAATTTCACCAGAGGTATAAATTCTAAACCCCAACTTTGTTGTTCAGCTGGTTTCTGCTGAGTTTTAGTGTTTAGGAGTGACTATGGTGAATTTTGAGTTTGGGGATGCATGTGCTTGAGTTTTAGGTATTTGGGGTGCTCGGGATGAGTGGAGTATGGTCATAAGGTTGTTTTTAAGGTTGGGGAATATTTGGAAGAGTCTTGGTTGAGGTTGGCTTGAGGAAATCGCAGAAGGAAAAAATTGGTGTTGGCCAGTCTGTAACTAGCGCTAGCCTTTGGGCGCTGTAGCGCTAGGCCAAGTTTGCTGATGGGGTTTTGCTTCTGTTTGTAGCGTTGTAGCGCCCTCCCATGAGCACTGTAGCGCTACCCTGACTTCTGTAGGGGATTTTAGGGTTATTTGCAAGGGTTTTTGACCTAGGGTTTGGGGTTTGATTCCACCACCTTGCTTGGTGGAACTAGGACTTCTCGGAGACTCAGGATTGGCCCCGAGGCTAGGTTTTGAACTTGAGGATTGATAATGACTTTGGTCCATGATTGTGTCTAGGTGAGCGCTAGGGCTCGAGGGGGATCGTGCTCAAGGAGTCGAGGGATCAAAGCTAATGAATTGAAAGGTAAGAAAACTGCACCCGATTATATGTTTGTGATGGGACTAAGTGCTCCCGAGAATTGTATCGTGTCAATGATGGTATTACGCCATGGGACATGTAAAAGCGGCCTAAGAATGCCGTACATAATACTTGCGCATAGGGCGCGGGTTGGCCACTGGTAACCGAGGACAGCTTAACATTCACTGAGTTCGGCTTAAGCGGGCCGGAGTCAGTGGGATAACGGGGGGAGCAGCCTGAGAGCGCTAGCCCTAGTTCTCATTTGTGCAGTGATATGAGATATGAATTGATATGCTTAGTGTGTTGAATACTTGGTCATACTGAATGATTATATGTTTGAGAACTTGAGGTGCAATGTGAGATATGGATTTGTCTGTTGATTGCTTATGCTCTATTGTTGTGTTTTCTTGCTGGGCCTTAGCTCACGGGTGCTACGTGGTGCATGTAAGGGCAAAGGCAGATTGGACCAAGCCTGAGATGGAGAGCTCCGTGGTGGAATGTACATAGCCCGTTGTTCGATCGCCATGGTCGAGGAGTGGATCAGAACAGGGAATACTTAATTGTCTGTTTTGCTTTAATATGGCCTGATATTTTGTATAAACCTCGTGTCTTTTGTAAACAGTCTTTAAACTTAATAATTTTGGGATCCCGTGTAAACAGATGATGGTTCTTAATGAAAATGTGGCTTTTGAGACCAAACCATTTTTAACCCTAGTTTCTTTATAGTTTCAGTAACACAATCTTAATTAAATAACTTGATTAGGAAGTCTGACACTTTATAAACACACAGTGTAACGGTCTTGGCTATCCAGGGCGTTACAACTTGGTATCAGAGCGTCCTAGGTTTATGGGTCCTGAAGACTAGCTGGATATGTACATTCGCCGCGAGAGACAAGCTCAACTCAGGGTTTGGTAATTGTGTATATATGATTATGTGTTTAAGTGATTTGAGTGAGATATGATTGTCGATATCTGTTTGATGAATAGGGAGCATGAGATACTGATAGGGCCTGGCCCTTGACTATTGCATGATGTTATTGAGGCTTGCTTATTAGCACCGCTATGCATGTGAATGAATATCTGGATAAATTGCTATACTTTGATTGCTTGTGAATAGTTGAAGTTCCAGTGATGGATTATGAAAGGATTATTACCCTATCATCATAGCCTAATTGCTGAGTCATTGATTGCAGATTGACTTGAATAGTTATGCGTTCAAGGAAATCCACACGACTAGCCGGCAGGTTTGGGGCTAGAGATGATGACTAGGGCTTGACCCCTCCGCCAGTCCCTGAGAACTGGCAGCAGTTGATGGCTGACATGCAGGCCCAATTTTAGAGCCAAGATGAACAGATTCGAATTCTGCAGCAGGCTCCATCTGGGAGTGTTGCCCTTGTTGTGCCACCGGCAATGGTACCTGTGGTACAGCCAGTTGATGTTGGGAACAAATGGGAACCATTGTATGAGTGGTTCAGAAAGCAACAGCCCCCGATCATTAAGGGTGGACCAGATCCACTGAAAGCTGAGCATTGGATGACTATGATCAATACTATACTTGAATTATGAGAGTGGAAGGACATGACAGGGTGGCCTGTGCCACTTATATGCTGAGGGAGGATGCCCGAATCTGGTGGGAGGTGGCATCACAGACCAGAGATGTTGCTGCATTGACTTGGGAAGGGTTTAAGGACCTGTTTAATCAGAAGTATTATAATGTTGCCATTCGGGCAGCGAAAGTGAATGAGTTCGTGGGACTGGTTCAGGGCAGTATGACAGTTACAGAATATGCCTTGAAGTTTGACAGACCTGCGAAGTTCGCACCAGATCTTGTGCCTACTGATGCAGCTAGGCAGGACAGATTTACCAGAGGGCTTAATGCTATGATAGCCCGAGATGTAAGAATTACCACAATTCCTGGAGGGACTACTGATGCCCAGACTGTGGAGAAGGCTCTTACCGCTGAGGAAGCGGAGAATAAGATGTGGAGGGAGAGTGCTGTGAGAAGGGAGGGCCGCAAGGCGGTGCCTCCATATTCTGGTTCTGGTAGGGGCAGAGGCCCCAGTGATTTGAAGAGGAAGACTCCTGATGCTTCGATCGCTCCTGGTCCTGATAGTTGAGGACGGGGTACTCAGGGTGGCCGTCAGGGAGGCGGTGATTCATGGAGGACTTATCCAGAGTGCACGAGGTGCCATCCGGGCGAGTGTCAGGCCAAGGCCTGCTATGTGTGTGGGGTGGTGGGACACCTCAGGAAGGATTGCCCGACAGTGAAGAAGGGAGATACAAGAAATGTGGACAGCTTGACTCCAGCTCGAGTGTTCACCCTGACGCAGGCGGAGGCTGAGGCTAGTCCCTCGGTAGTGACAGGTCAACTTTCTAGTGCTGGCATTCCTTTTACTGTGTTGATTGACTCTGGTGCTACGCATTCATTTGTATCTGATAAGGTGATTGATAGGCTGTGTAGACCTAGTGAGTATAGTGCTTAAGGGTTTGGGACTATATTGCCTACATGAGAATTGGTAGTATCTAGGAGGTGGATTAGAGCACTGCCTGTAACGACCCAAATTCACTAATAAGGCTTAAGGGCCTTGATTAGTGTGCCAGGAGGGCATTACTGGAGTAATTGTGATTTAATGAGTAATTATATGTTTAATGATGCTTGTATGATAATTGATTATATTATATGATGATATGATATATATATGTTTGAGATATATGTGAGAACCACATTATGATGTGGATAATTCTGCAGCCGGCGACTCGAGGCGATCCTAGGGCTAGGTAGCAGGAAAAGTCACAACGGGGCATTATAATTGACTTTGGACAAGTCAGGGGTATTTTAGGTATCGGGTAGTGATTTAGACTATCGGGTGATAAAAATAAATAATTGGAGATATATCTGAGGTTAGGATGTCTAGGCGGGATTATTGGGGGATTTTACCGTTTTGGCCTCGGGGACGTTTCCGGCACCCCGAGCCTTGGGATTAACTTAAAGGATAAGTTAGACTTAAGGAAGTCTTTAGAAGAAAACACAAACCGACTAAGTATACTTCTCTCAGCTCACTTACACGCTCAAAGGGAATCAAAGGAAAGGAATAACACAAAAAAACAAAGGGAAAAACTTTTGAGTTTGAGAGGGAACTGCTGGGATTGAGCTGTGTCTTTGGGAATTGAAGGAAGTAATCTGGAGGATTAGCTCAGGAACTGATCAAGGTCTGAGATAGAGCTAAGGTAAGTTCTGAATTTTCGTTTTTGGGGTTAGGAACTTAAAGAAATGACTGAGTTTTAAATGGTTATGGTTTTGACATTCAAGGTGGAAATTGAGGCTAGGGACTTTGAAGATAGGTCAGGGGATTCTTGGAAAATCGATTCTACAACTGAGGTAAGGTTTAAATTACAGTTTGATGGTTGAATTTGAGAGTTATCATGGCTGGTTTTGAGTTCTATGGGTTGAAATTTCAGAAGTTGGAATTGGGGTTTTGGTGAGTCTTAGGCTGGATTGTGTTGTCTAGATCATTCTTATGTTGTTATTATTAATTGGTTTTGGTTTGGGGGCTTTGGGATAGCTTTAGGTGAGGTTTGGAGATTGAAAATGGTGATTTTTCTGGGTTCGAAGGGTCGGGCCGCGGCATGGTCCAAGCAATGCTGCGGCCCTTACCTGTTTTTGTGCCTGGGATGGCTCTGTTTGGGGGCCATGCCGCGGCATGGGTGGCCTATGCCGGGGCGCTTAAGGGATTTTGGGATTTTGAGATTTTAGGCTTGGAAATTTAACCTAAGGTGCTCGGGGTTGAGTCTTTTACTATATTTGGTGAAGTTCAATGTTCCGAGTACTAGAACTTGGCTTGGGAACTCATTTAAGGTTGTTAATGGTGTCTTCCTTCATGGTTGTGACTAGGTACTGAGCTAGGGATTGAGGATCGGATCGCGCTCAAGGAGTATCGCCCGTAACTAACTCATTTGAAAGCTAAAGGTAAGAAAACCGCACCCGAATATATGGTTGTGAATGGGACTAAGTGCTCCCGAGAGTTGTATTGTGTCATCGTTGGTATTATGCCAAGGGACACGTATAAGCGGTCTAAGAGTACCGTTCATAATTTTAGCGCACGGGGCGCGAATTGGCCACTGGGAGCCAGAAACATTTGATAACAGAGGGAGCAGCCTGTGGGCGCTAGCCCTGGTTATCGTCTGTGCATTATGTTTTATGAGATGAAATCCTTAGTATGTGGTATGCTTGAATGATGATATACTTGAAATTTATGAGAGGCTATATGAGTAAATGACTTGATCGCTAATTGTTAATGCTCTGTCATTGCTGTGTTTTCTTGCTGGGCCTTGGCTCACGGGTGCTTCGTGGTGCAGGTAAGGGCAAGGGCAAGCTGGACCAAGCCTGAGGTGGAGAGCTCCGAGGTGTAATGTACATAGCCAGCCGTTCGATCACCATGGTCGAGGAGTGTGTCAGGACAGAGACTACCTAACTGCTCATTTTGCCTTAGTACGGCCGCTAATGTATTTAAACCTTGTAAATTTTGTAAATGACCTTTGAAACTGTCATTTTCGGGATCCCATGTAATGAAACAATGTTTAGTAATGAAAATGTAACTTTTGAGACCAAAACACTTTTAACCCTAGTTCCTCTACTGTTTCAGTAACACGTTCTACTTTAATGACTTGGTTAGCAAGTCTGGCACTTTATAATCACACAGTGTAACGGTCTTGGATATCCAGGGCGTTACACTGCCAGTGTTAGTTGATGGTAGGGACTTGACAGTAGACTTGATTGAGTTGAGTATGGGGGATTTTAACATGATTCTAGGTATCGACTGGCTGGTTAGATATGGAGCTACCATTGACTGTAGGAAGAAGATGGTTACCTTTGAGCCAGAGGGCGAGGATCCCTTTGTTTTTGTGGGAGCGGTGCATGGACCCCGCGTACCCAGGATATCTGCATTAAGAGCCAGAGACTTGTTACAGGGCGGTTGTATAGGTTTTCTAGATAGTGTGGTGGACACCACCAGGGTTTCACCAGTAGGACCGGAGGAGACTAGATTGGTTTGCGAGTTCTTGGATGTGTTTCCTGAGGATTTGCCTGGGTTGCCGCCACGTAGAGAAATTCAGTTCGTTATTGGGTTGGTGTTGACGGTGAAATCTCGTCAACGAAATTAGATCGGAAAACTCAAAGATAAGTCGAGTGAGGTTTTTGTAAGAACTAAGAATACACTTTAAGAAAAAGTAGACACAGATAAATGATGGAGCAAATCCTGGTATATTTCTCAATAGCCTCTCCTTACAATGAATTTTCCAACCCCTTTTCAGGTGGTCTTAGGGTTCCTTTTATAGTAGGCTCTAATGGCCTTAGATACATAGTGGTCCAGGGGACCAAGTGGTACATACGTACTGTGTCAGGGGAGTGGCTTCAGAGGTTGCGGTCGTACACCCCGTACAGAAGCAGGTGTCAGGAGGATGTCTCCACTACTTGTCGGTACCCATGTCTAATGCGTGGTGGCAGGCGTAGTGGCGTAGGAGGTAGTGGTGTCGGCTCTGACCCATGGCCGTAGACGTACGGACCATAACTCCTATTCTTGCATAACCACTCCTGGCATTCCCACTACTTGTCTGGTAAGGGTACTATATCCGTACTCTGACTTCTTTAGGTTTGTAGGCAAATTCCATATTCATGCATGTACCTTGCCCTTTGTGAGTAACCTTGCCCTTTGTGAGTATTCTCACCTCCAAGGCCATGGGCGAGGCCATGGGCGAGGCCATGGGAGAGGCCATGGGAGAGGCCATGGGAGAGGCCATGGGAGAGGCCATGGGCGAGGCCATGGGAGAGGCCATGGGCGAGGCCATGGGAGAGGCCATGGGCTAGGCCATGGACGAGGCCATGGTCGAGGCCATGGGAGAGGCCATGGGCAAGGCCATACCTCATTGCGAGCCCCTGGTGCGCGCGGGGCGCGAGGCCCCTGGTGCGCGCGGGGCGCGAGGCGCATGGGCGCAGGGCGCGAGGCCCCTGGTACGCGCGGGGCGCGAGGCGCATGGGCGCGAGGCCCTTGGTGCGCGCGGGGCGCGAGGCCCCTGGCGCGCGCGGGGCGCGAGGCCCCTGGCGCGCGCGGGGCGCGAGGCCCCTGGTACGCGCGGGGCGCGAGGCCCCTGATGCGCGCGGGCGCGAGGCGCATGGGCGCGCGAGGCGCATGGGCGCGCGGGGCGCGAGGCCCCTGGTGCGCGTGGGGCACGAGGCGCATGGGCGCGCGGGGCGGGAGGCCCCTGGTGCGCGCGGAGCGCGAGGCGCATGCGCGGGCGCGAGACCCCTGGTGCGCGCGGGGCGCGAGGCGCATGGGCGCGCGGGCGCGAGGCCCTTGGTGCGCGCGGGGCGCGAGGCGCATGGGCGCGCGGGGCGCGAGGCCCCTAGTGCGCGTGGGGCGCGAGGCCCCTGATGCGCGCGGGCGCGAGGCCCCTGGTGCGCGCGGGGCGCGAGGCGCATGGGCGCGAGGCCCCTGGTGCGCGCGGGGCGCGAGGCGCATGCCTTGATGAGACATGGGATACATCCTAGGTGCGAAACGTCTTCTTGGCGTGAGGTCCTTTGTGTTGGACACCTCGGGGCAAGGCTAGGCGCATGAGGTGTTGGCATGCGCGGGGTGATGCTGGAGTGGTGTTCGCGAGGCTGGGGCCTTAACTTCGAGGGGCACGGATAAGGGCCATGTGTGCTTGACAAACACGTCTAACAAGGTGATGCAGCTTGGAGGCCTGGAATGACCTCATGAGGCCTAGGGCTCTGCGAGTTTCTAACACTTCGATGGCCTATAATTACCTTCTGCCTTCATTGCGTACTTGGCGCCCTTGGTGCCCCTTAGCTATTTACTTCTTTAAGGGACTATAAACTTCTTTTGTGTGTTTTTCTTATTTGGTGGATTTTCGGCATCCACAGTTGGCGCTAGGGATAGAGCCAGTGTCGAGGGCACCATATAGAATGGCACGGGAGGAACTGAAAGAGTTAAAGATATAGCTGCAAGAGCTTCTGGATTTGGGGTTCATCAGACCTAGTTACTCGCCATGGGGTGCTCCAGTTTTGTTTGTTAAGAAGAAGGACAGGACTTTGAGGATGTGTATTGACTATCGAGAATTGAATAAGTTAACCATTAAGAATAAGTACCCCCTACCAAGGATTGATGACTTGTTCGATCAGCTGTAGGGTAAGACGGTGTTCTCAAAGATTGATCTTCGATCTAGTTATCACCAACTGAGGATCAAGGATGAGGACATACCTAAGACGGCCTTTCGAACGCGGTATGGGCACTATGAGTTCTTGGTCATGTCTTTTGGTTTGACCAATGCCCCAGCAGCCTTTATGGATCTAATGAACAGGGTGTTCAAGGATTTTCTGGATCAGTTCGTTATTGTCTTCATCGATGACATCTTGGTGTATTCTAGTTCAGAGGCAGAGCACGAATTTCATCTTCGACAGGTTCTTCAGAGGTTGAGAGGGCATCAGTTGTACGCTATGTTTAAGAAGTGTGAGTTCTGGTTACCATAAGTGACATTCCTTGGACATATCGTAGATGCAGATGGGATTAAGGTTGATCCATCGAAGATAGAGGCAGTTAGGGATTGGCCGAGGCCAAGGAATGCCTCGGAGGTGCGGAGTTTTCTTGGTCTGGCAGGTTACTATAGACGGTTTGTAGAGGGCTTTTCGAAGATAGCATCACCGATGACAGAATTGATGAGGAAGAATCTGAAGTTTATCTGGTCGGACAAGTGTGAAGACAGTTTCCAGGAGTTGAAGCGACGACTTATCACAGCGCCAGTGTTGAGTCTTCCTTCAGGGGAAGGGACATTTGTTGTCTATTGTGATGCATCGAGGTTGGGCTTAGGATGTGTGTTGATGCGGAATGAGAAGGTTATAGCTTATGCATCACGATAGCTGAAGGAGTATGAGCAACGGTATCCTACTCATGACTTGGAGCTGGCAGCAGTGGTTTTTGCACTAAAGATTTGGCGACATTATCTATATGGGGAGAAGTGCGAGGTATATACTAACCATAAGAGCCTGGAGTATTTCTTTACACAGAAGGACCTGAATATGAGACAGAGGCGTTGGCTGGAGTTGGTAAAGGATTATGATTGTGATATTCTTTACCATCCAGGGAAAGCCAATGTGGTGGCGGATGCATTGAGCCGCAGAGGTCCAGGTCAGTTGTATAGTTCTGTTCAGATTTCAAGGGAGTTGGCTAATGAGATGGTTAGAGCAGGGATAGAGTTGGTGGTGGGCCGGTTGGCTAATATTACTCTGCAGTCGACCCTACTAGAGCGAATCGGAGAAGGGCAGTTGGTAGACGCTCAGTTACAGAGGGTTAAAGAGGATGTCTTAGCGGGAGTAGCTAAGGACTATCCTGTTTCTGAGATTGGTTTACTTCGGTATCAGGGACGGATTTGTGTTCCAGCTGATGAGGGGATCAGACGAGAGATACTAGATGAGTCTCATACGACACCGTACTCACTTCATCCAGGTACCACAAAGATGTATCAGGATCTACGGACGTTGTATTGGTGGCCTGGGATGAAGAAGGATGTGGTAGAGTACGTTGCCAGATGCTTAACCTGTCAGCAGGTGAAAGTTGAGCATCAGCGACCAGCAGGGTTGCTTCAGCCTTTGGGTATTCCTGAATGGAAATGGGAAGACATTACCATGGATTTTGAGGGTGGTTTACCCAGGACAGTAGGACTTCATGACTCGATGTGGGTGATATTGGATCGATACACCAAGTCAGCCCATTTCCTTCCAGTGAGGTCAACATATACTGTGGATCAGTATGCTGAGTTGTATGTGAGGGAGATTGTACATCTCCATGGGGTTCATAAGTCTATAGTGTCAGACCGGGATCCTATTTTCACTTCCAAGTTTTTGGGTGGTTTGCAGAAAGCTTTGGGGAATCAGTTGAAGTTCAGTACAGCCTTTAATCCTCAGACTGATGGACAATCTGAGAGGATGATCCAGGTATTGGAGGATATGCTCAGAGCATGTGTGATTGATTTTGAGGGTTCACGGAATAAGTATATTCCGTTGATTGAATTTTCATATAACAATAGTTATCAGTAAACGATTGGAGTGGCTCCCTACGAGATGTTATATGGGAGGAAGTGTAGATCACCCATTCATTGGGATGAGATGGGTGAGAAGAAATATTTGGGGCCAGATATGGTTCAGAAGACAAGTGAGGCCATAGAGAAGATACGGGCTAGGATGCTCGCATCTTAGAGTAGGCAAAAAAGCTACGCTGATCCTAAGCGTAGGGATGTGGAGTTCCAAGTTGGGGACCACATCTTTCTCCGAGTTTCACCATTGCGAGGGGTGAGGAGGTTTGGAAAGAAGGGAAAGCTAAGCCCTAGATTCATTGGACCATTCGAGATCCTGGAAAGGATTGGTCAGGTGGCTTACATGTTAGCTTTGCCGCCATCGTTGTCTGGAGTTCATGACGTGTTCCGTATCTCCATGCTTCGGAATTATGTCTCGGATGCGACTCATGTGTTGAGGTATGAAGATTTGGAGTTACAAGCAGATTTAGCTTACGAAGAGCAACCAGTTTAGATCTTGGATCGGAAAGATAAAGTATTGCGGAATAAGACAATTCCTCTAGTTAAGGTGCTGTGGAGGAATAGTAAGGTCGAGGAGGCGATCTGGGAGCTTGAGACAGCGATGCGGGATCAGTATCCCGAGTTGTTCAGGTAAATTTCGAGGACAAAATTCCAATTAGGAGGGGATAGTTGTAACGATCGAAATTCACTAATAAGGATTAAGGGCCTTGATTAGTGTGCCTGGAGGGCATAATGGGAATTATGTGTGGTTTTAATGATTAAGATGCATGATTATGATTTAAAGCATGTTATATGATTATTTGAATATTTGAGATGCATGACTGTGTGTATTAGTATGCATATAGGCCCTGATTAGGTTAGAAGGGCATAATCGTAATTTTGGCCATTATGGGCATAACTGCTTTGATATATGTGATAATTGTCGAGACCACATTATTATGTGGATATATCTGTGATCTGTGACTCGAGACGATCCTAGTGAGCAAAGTAGCGAAAAGGCCATGGCGGGGATTTATACCCGGCTCGGTGTGAGCTTAGGGGTATAAATGGGAATTTAGAAAATAAACTGGAGTTTATCTTGACATTGAAGAATGTTATTGGTGCTTAATTAGGTATCGGGAGTTAAGCGAGAAATATTAGAGACACTCGAGGAATTAGCGGGAATTGGGGTAAAATGACTAAAATGCCCTTAAGTGGATTAAAGGGTTTAGACTTAATAGGGAGGGCATAATAGTCATTTGTCTTACAGAAGTTAAGTATTACCAAGGCTTTATGTTAGTGGGAATTGTAGAGAAGTGTGGAAGTCTGAAAAAGAAGGAAAAGGAAGGAAAAAGAAAGAGAGAAAAACAGAGGGAGTTCTCTAAGTCGGTTTATATTTCCTTCATCTGTTTCTTGAGGATTTTCTGGAGTAAAGCTCAGAGGAGAGCTGGGATAAACTAAGCATCAAGGATCCAAACCTAGGATTGAGAAATTGGCAGAGGTTTAACAAGGATTCATCAGCACTTGAGGTAAGACTTTAGAGTTCTTCAGTTTCAGTTTCTGGATTTTGAGCTATGGAGTTTAAGTTGAATTGGATGGAACTTGAGGGAATTCAGGCCTAAGGTTGAGGAGGAGCAAGCCAAGGAAGTCTTGAGGCACCTTGAGGTCGAAATTTCACCAGAGGTATAAATTCTAAACTCCAACTTTGTTGTTCAGCTGGTCTCTGCTGAGTTTTAGTGTTTAGGAGTGGCTATGGTGAATTTTGAGTTTGGGGATGCATGTGCTTGAGTTCTAGGTATTTGGGGTTCTTGGGATGAGTGGAGTATGGTCATAAGGTTGTTTTTGAGGTTGGGGAAGATTTGGAAGTGTTTTGGTTGAGGTTGGCTTGAGGAAATCGCATAAGGAAAAAACTGGTGTTGGCCAGTCTGTGACTAGCGCTAGCCTTTGGGCGCTGTAGCGCTAGGCCAAGTTTGCTGATGGGGTTTTGCTTCTGTTTGTAGCGCTGTAGCGCCCTCCCATGAGCGATGTAGTGCTACCCTGCCTTCTGAAGGGGATTTTAGGGTTATTTGCAAGGGCTTTTGACCTAGGGTTTGGGGTTTGATTCCACCACCTTGCTTGGTGGAACTAGGACTTCCCGGGGGCTCGGGATTGGCCCCGAGGCTAGGTTTTGAACTTGAGGATTGATAATGACTTTGGCCCATGATTGTGTTTAGGTGAGTGCTAGGGCTCGAGGGGGATCGTGCTCAAGGAGTCGAGGGATCAACGCTAGTGAATTGAAAGGTAAGAAAACTGCACCCGATTATATGTTTGTGATGGGACTAAGTGCTCTCGAGAATTGTATCGTGTCAATGATGGTATTACGCCATGGGACATGTAAAAGGGGCCTAAGAGTGCCGTACATAATACTTGCGCATATGGCGCGGGTTGGCCATTGGTAGCTGAGGACAGCTTAACATTCACTGAGCTCGGCTTAAGCGGGCCGGAGTCAGTGGGATAACGGAGGGAGCAGCCTGAGAGCGCTAGCCCTAGTTCTCATTTTTGTTGTGATATGTGATATGAATTGATATGCTTAGTGTGTTGAATACTTGGTCATACTGAATGATTATATGTTTGAGAACTTGTGGTGCAATGTGAGATATGGATTTGTCTGTTGATTGCTTATGCTCTGTTGTTGTGTTTTCTTGCTGGGCCTTGGCTCACGGGTGCTACGTGGTGCAGGTAAGGGCAAAGGCAGATTGGACCAAGCCTGAGATGGAGAGCTCCGAGGTGGAATGTACATAGCCCGCTGTTCGATCGCCATGGTCGAGGAGTGGATCAGGACAGGGATTACCTAATTGTCTGTTTTGCCTTAATATGGCCTGATATTGTGTATAAACCTCGTGTCTTTTGTAAACAGTCTTTAAACTTAATATTTTTGGGATCCCGTGTAAACAGATGATGGTTCTTAATGAAAATGTGGCTTTTGAGACCAAACCATTTTTAACCCTAGTTCCTTTATAGTTTCAGTAACACAATCGTAATTAAATGACTTGATTAGCAGGTCTGGCACTTTATAAACACACAGTGTAACGGTCTTGGCTATCCAGGGCGTTACAGAAAAAGTGGACACGGGCCATGACTTCATGATGCTTGAGTCACGGCGCCTGAGGACTTACACAGAATCGAAAGGCTTCAAAAATAGACACGGGTCGTGACGCGACCTGCATATGAAAAACATAACTTATGTTATTTATTTATTTTTAGTATAAATTTGTATTTATGTTTTAATTAGGTCATTTTTAATTAAGCTTTTAGAGACTAATTTTGATTCTTAGATTAGTGATTCTTCATTTTTCTTTCTTCTTTAAGTTTGTGAATCTTATGTTTTTGAATTATTATTTTGTTGATTTAGTCATGCCTGATATGAACTAAATAATTTTATCCAGGGTGTCATGTAGTCACTTGGATTTCTGTCTAATTTAATTATGATGTTCTATTGATTTTTCTTCTCTATTCTAATCTATATAATTTGTATTTATTGATAGTAAATATCTGATCAATATTTTCTTGATTTATGATTAGATGTGTAAGAGTGGATGATTGGAGGTTTAGCCAATGGGTGAGGTAGCCTCTTACTCTTCCAAGGGTAGGTATCATAGACACTTAAGTACACTAGAGCATAGCCTAGCAAGCCATCACACTCTCTCTCCTCCTTTAGATATGACTAAAATGCCCTTGCCCCTTTTAACTATCTTCTAATGCACTTAAGGGCCCTTTGGTAATTTCACTCTCCAAATTTAACCAAATTTTTACCCTATAGTTTTCAAATATCTCCAAGCTAAATTAAAATAAATGTGATCAAAAATAAATTTTGTTACATAACACATAATTTTTGTAATTTATCTCAAATTGACCTAAATGCCCTTAGAGGCTCAGGCAAGAATTTTCATTATTAATCCCGGTATATTGAAATTAAATCCTCAATCAATTTTTCTTAAATTTACTGGCTCGACTATACAATCTCAATTGCCAAATATTTTTATGCGATAGTGTTATCCAAAAAATTGGGATTGATGACGTGGCAAGTAATCCCTGGACACGTGGCTGACACCTGGAAGAGCTCTGCTAGTGTATCAACCAGAAGACACATTATAAGCAGGAGACGGCCCAATCTTACCTACGACTAGTCTGGTCGTAGGTTCCGCATACAATGTAATATTACTATAAAGATCTTTGTAAATCCCGAATTTAACTCACACAATCTCCTGAGTATCCGATTATTTAGGAGAGAATATCGGCAACAAAATCATGTAATCCCCCTTGAGCCTATAAATAGAAAAAGATAGCTCAAGGGAGGGACTTTTGGCTTTTGAATTATTTGAGACTAGAATAATTCTCCTTGGAATATTGTATTGTTCTTCAGAGGTTAGTGAAACTCATTGAACCCTTGTTCTTTGATCACTCCTTTGATTCTTATATCAATAACAGTCTAAGTGGATGTAGGTCATTACCAGATCCTGGGGCTGAACCACTATAAAATATCGTGTTCTTATTACTTTTTGCCATTCGATTCTTGTCAACACATTCATTCACATCAAGCATATTCTGACTCCGTGTAAGTTGACCAAAATCTGGGTCAACATTCTCGTGCTCTCATTGAGAGCTTGATTTATCATTGTTGAGAAAATCAATGGCGAAAACTGCAAGGAAAACTGGACAGGCGGCTACTGCGGCACTGTCAAACCCGCCACCTCCTCCTCCTCCTGCAAGCGTGGCTCAGGATGAGCCACATTTAGATTTTGAGGAGGAAGAAATGGATGATGCGACGCTGAAGAGTACTCTGGGAGCGCTGCAAGAAGAGCTGGCTAATCTGAAAGCCAGTAAAGAGACAGCTGCCGAGGTTATGTCACGGCAGCAGCAGGAGATTGAACGGAAGCGCACGGAGTTAAGCGAAAGGCAGGCGGAGACGGACCGCCGCCAGAGCGAAGCCATGGCAGCCCTCGAGGCAGCCTTGCAACTGGCTAGGAATCAGGCCACACCTGTTTCGCAGCCTGACCAACCTGTCAATGGGCCACCCCAGAGGGGTCCAAATCCTAGCCCACCAATCCAGCCCTCGAGTCCACAAAGGCCCGAGCAGCCTCAGGTGCCCCATGATGATGTCTCGATGGACCCTGAGGCACAGCCTCCATCCCAGGCTGGTCGCGGCAATCCCCCGCAACAGAGGCAGAATAGGGCTAAGCATCAGCCTCGTAGTCCTAGACATCATAGGGGCGATGAGCCAAACCTACCGAACAGAGGTCAGTATCCCCCTGGTAACAGGAGGAACTCAGAGTTAGGCTCTGCGGTCTAGGGTCCCCCGCGGCATGATAATGCCCAGGGACATAACGACCAGCGCATGCCACCCTCTAACGCTCGGGACGCTTCAGCCAGGAATGGAAATCGAGGGAATAGTCAATCCCACCATAGCCAATCGAGGTTTAGAGATGGCCATGGATATAATGAGGCCGACTCAGGAAAGGGAAACGCTGGCCAAAGGAATGAAGAAAGAGGTAAAGGTGGGAGCCAGGTACCTCAAGATGACCAACCCAATAGACGGGATGCTGGGGGGCAGCCCAGGCAAAATAATGTCTTCAACTGGCTCGGGGGTAGCGAGCAGTGGAGAAGAGACGAGGATTTGCGAGACGTACTCAACGATCGCCGTGAGTGGCATGGCGAGAACGTCCCCCCAGCAACAGAGGCCACTACGATTCCTGACACTGTACAGGCCCAGATAGATGCCCTCAACCAGGTAGTGCAACAGATGGTCAGGGGAAGGACATCTTATATCGACCACGATAGCAGGAAAGGCACTCCTTTCGTACAGAGGATAGCTAATGCAGAAACTCAAAGCAAGTTCAAAATGCCTACACTTCCAAAGTTTGACGGGTATGGAGACCCAGTGTCTCATGTCAATAAGTTTGAAATACAAATGGACATTCAGAAAGTGTCCGAAGACGCTCGGTGCAGGATCTTCCGTGCAACACTTTCTGAAGCCGCGCAGGAATGGTTTTTTAAGTTCCCACTCGCAAGCATAGTTTCCTGGGAAATGTTCGTAAGAGAGTTTTACGGACAGTTCTATGTAGGTCGTGTGCATCCGACCGAAGCAAACCAGCCGGTTGAAATTCGCCAGCAGGATGGAGAATCAGTGAAGGACTACATCCAGCGCTTTATGCGAGCAGTAGCTCGAGAAAAAATAGTGGGAGACGAAGGCAAAATGATGGCCATAACCGCAGGGGTTAGGCGTCGCTCCCCTCTCTGGAAAAGCCTTCGAAAGGAAGGAGTAAGAACTACCCAGGAATTCCTGGACCGAGCTGATCGTTACATCAAGCTCGAAGATGCCATTGCCGACAATGGAAAGCCTTCTAACAAGGATAAGAAAGCAGCCGATCCCGCCAAAGCCACCAATGGGTCCAAACCTAACGACAATGGCAAAGGCAATGGGAACGGCAACGACAATGGCAAGAATGGTGGAAAACGGCTGTATAACGAGCCTTCCACCTCCGACAATAAACGAGCGAAGGGTAACCATTATGAACCTCGGTTCACTAACTACACTGCCCTCGTTGAGTCTCGGGGAGAGGTTTATCAGGCCACAAGCTCTAGTGTGCCTCATAAAAAACCTGGCCCCATTCGAAAGGTTATTTCGAAGAGGGACACTACCAAGTTCTGTCGTTACCATAATGACTACGGACATTACACCAACGAATGCAACAAGTTGAAAGACCAAATCGAGTTCCTTATTAGACAAGGAAACTTGAGGAGATACGTACGGGCCTCGGGAAATTCCCAACGAGAAGCTCCGGGAAATTCCCAACGAGAAGCAGGCTCCCACGCGCCAAAGCTCGCCACCCTTACAGCCTGCCCCCGTGAATGGCACACTCTTAACCATCTATGGAGGCCCGCACCTCCCGGGAAATAGCGGAAAGGCCAGGGAACGATATGCTCGGACCTTGCGCCACGACCAGGACATCGAGATGATGACTTTTGAGGACCGTGCACCAAAAAAGGCTCGGTCAGACGAAGGCGAAATATCCTTCTCTAATGGCGATGCCCAACACATCCGATTCCCATATTCCGATCCGCTGGTTGTGGACATCCAAATGGCCAACATGATGGTGAAAAGAGTGCTGGTCGATACAGGAAGTTCGATGAAGATCCTGTATAAGTCTTCGCTGGAACGCATGAAGCTGTCTGTTAAGGACCTGGAGCCCTGCAACCAAACGATATACGGCTTCTCTCGGGAAGGACTCGCCCCCACCGAATTGATCAGACTACCAGTGACGACAGGTACAGCGCCTGCTACAAGGACATTACTCGCCACTTTCGTAGTGGTCGATTGTCCTTCGGCGTACAATGCCGTCATTGGGAGGCCTATACTAGTTGATCTACGGGCCGTCATCTCTATGTGGCACTTAGCCATGAAGCTCCCAATGTACGCAGGAGTAGGACGCGTGTTGGGAAACTCGAGGGAAGCCAGGGAGTGCTATAACGCCTCAATAACGAAGGCGAAAAAAGGAACATCAAAGAGCACTACCTCAGATAGGTTGCAGATGGCGGTTGATACACAAACCCAATCCGGTGATGAAGTCACCAAATAGGGTGTTGCCCACAGTGAGGATAGAGACTTAGATCCTAGCTTTGGGGATTTTGAAGAAAACGTTGGACCCGTCGAGGACCTGGAAGAGGTCCAACTCGACGAAAAAGACCCGACCAGAGTCGTAAAGGTCAGGAAGAACCTAGAGCCCACCACGAAGCACGCACTGGTGGAATTTTTGCGGAAGAACCAGGAGGTTTTTGCCTGGTCACACAAAGACATGGCTGGGATAGATCCTGCAGTTATCAGCCATGTCCTGAATATAGACAAGACTTTTCCACCCGTGCAACAAAAGAGAAGGCTGCTCGATAAGGATAGATCGCGAGCCTTAAAAGAAGAAGTTGAAAGATTGAAGGAGAATGGGTTCATCAGGGTGGCATTTTATCCATCGTGGGTCTCCAATCCAGTGCTGGTTCCCAAGCCTAACGGCAAATGGCGAACCTGCGTGGATTTTACAGACCTCAATAAAGCCTACCCAAAGGACTGCTTCCCACTCCCAAGAATTGACCTGCTGGTCGATACAACTGCAGGGCACGAGATCCTCTCGTTCATGGATGCATATTCGGGCTATAACCAGATTAGCATGCATCCCCCCGACGAGGATCATACCAGCTTTCGGACCGATACGGGCTTATACTGTTACAAAGTCATGCCCTTCGGACTGAAAAACGCAGGTGCGACTTACCAACGGCTAGTCAACCACATGTTTAAGGAGCTGATCGGAGTAAACATGGAGGTATACATGGACGACATGCTGGTAAAGTCTAAAAAGGCAGAAGGACATGTAAGGGATTTACAAGAGTGCTTTGATGTATTGAACAAATACCAAATGAAGTTAAATCCCCTTAAATGTTCCTTCGGAGTTGGATTAGAGAAGTTTTTGGGGTTCATTGTAAATTCAAGAGGAATCGAGGCCAACCCCGACAAGATAAAGGCCTTGATCGACATGAAATCGCCAGAAAGGATCAAAGATGTACAAAGTTTAACCGGGAGAATCGCAGCCCTAAGTAGATTTATTTCAAAGTCAATAGACAAGTGCGTCCCTTTCTTCAATCTACTTAGGGGAAATAAGAAGTTTGAATGGACAGGAAACTGTGAACAGGCATTCCAGGCCTTGAAAACTCATATGGCACAGCCTCCCATCTTATCAAAGCCAATCGAAGGAGAAACTTTGTTTATTTACCTGGCAATTACTGAAGTTACTGCTAGCGCGGTGCTGGTGCGAAAAGACGAAGGCGTGCAGAAAGCAGTCTACTATGTTAGCAAGAGACTGATCGGGGCAGAATTGAGATATCCACCAATTGAAAGGTTAGAATATTACTTAATCCTAGCCTCTAGAAAGTTACGCCCCTACTTTCAAGCCCATCCTATCACAGTTTTAACTGACCAGCCCCTTCGGCAAGTCCTCCAAAAACCAGAAGCGGCTGGACAATTATAAAAACGGGCAGTCGAACTAGGGCAGTTCGATATAACTTATTCACCGCGAGCAGCAGTCAAGGGACAAGTCTTGGCCGATCTTATTGCAGAGTTCACCGAACTCCCAGACAGCGAGCAATGCAAACAGCCAAGTGCGCCTGAGCCCCTAGAGAAAGCTCCTTCGTGGAAGTTATTCACGGATGGTTCGTCTAACGAATCCCACGCAGGAGCGGGAGTGATATTGATAATGCTGGAAGGGCATCGATTTCACTGCGCCATTAGGTTCGACTTCACCGCATCAAATAATGAAGTCGAATATGAAGCACTCCTCGCTGGATTGAGAATGGAAAAAGACATGAGCATAAAGACGCTTGATATTTACAGTGATTCACAGCTGGTGGTGAATCAAGTTCTAGGAGAATATCAAGGACGAGGCTTAAAAATGGTGGCCTACTTGAATAAAACAAAACACCTGCTAGTCCAGTTCATGGAGTACACCCTCCAGCAAATACCGCGGGATCAGAATTCAAACGCCGATGCCTTAGCAAAACTCGCAAAGGATGCTGACACTTTGAACATTGTGCCAGTAGAAAGACTGAGTGAGCCAAGCATACAAGCGGTCGAGACCAATATGGAGATTCGAATGAAGGATACGTAGATGGCACCTTACTTGGAGTATCTGACGAATGGTGTGCTACCGATAGATAGAAACAAAGACCGAACTCTACAAAGGCGAGCCACTAGGTACATACTGGTCGGTGGTATTATGTACCAAAGAGGATATTCAATGCCACTACTCAGATGCGTTACACCAGAAAAAGCTAAGGAACTCATGAAAGAGGTGCATGAAGGCTTCTGCGGGGATCACGCTGGGGGGCAGAGTTTGGCAAAGAAGATTCTGAGGCAAGGCTACTTCTGGCCAACTATGAAAGAGGATTCGATGGAGTTTGTACGAAGATGCAATAAATGTCAAAGATTTTCCAAGATTCCACGAGCAGCTCCAAACGAATTGAAACAGATGCAAAGCCCATGCCCTTTTGCGGTCTGAGGGATAGATTTGATTGGATCACTACCTACGGGAAAAGGAGGAGTAAAGCACGCAGTCGTGGCAGTTGATTACTTCACTAAATGGGCCGAAGCTGAACCACTCGCAACCATAACGACCAAGAAAGTTCTTGACTTTTTCATCAAGAACATTGTTTGCCGCTATGGTTTGCCCCGAAAGATAGTTTCAGACAACGGAACCCAATTTGACAGTGACTTATTCACCGACTTCTGCGAAAGGCATGGAATTATTAAAAGCTTTTCTTCAGTTGCGCATCCCCAAGAAAACGGGCAGGTCGAAGCCGTGAATAAAACTCTTAAATATACCCTGAAAAAGAGGCTTGAAGATGCTAAAGGGGCATGGCCAGAGCAGCTACCTGAAGTCCTTTGGTCGTATAGAAAATCTCACCGAACAGCGACAGGTCATACCCCATTTTCCTTGGCCTACGGATATGAAGCTATGTTACCTGTCGAGTTAGATCCCCCCTCACATCGACGCCTAACATACGACCAGGACCAGAACAGCCAACTAATGATGGAGTCCCTAGACTCAATTGACGAGATACGGGAGAAGGCCCAACTCCGAGTTGCTTCTTACCAGCAAAAAGTCGCCCGGTACTTTAACTCCAAAGTTAAAGAAAGAAAATTCAACGTCGGTGACTTGGTGCTACGAAGAGTTTTCTTAAATACCCGCGACCCCACTGCTGGAGTACTCGGACCTCATTGGGAAGGACCTTACCAGATCGAAGAAGTCCTTCATCCGGGCACCTACAAACTTGCACGCCTAAATGGAGATCTCGTTCCACGTTATTGGAATGGAGAACACCTGCACAAGTATTATCAGTGAACAATCCTTTTTAAAGGACTGGCTTGTATTAAATTTTAATTTTTACAAGTTTTGCAAAGAGGGTTAGCCACGTTGTATGGCTAATCGCTCGTATATGTAAGATTCTATTTTAGAATCACTCGTAAAGACATATTTAGTCCATTTTTAATACGAGATTATAAGGGACTGTGCGCAGCCAGTCATTCTTGCCAACCTTTGTAGATTTATATTTACAAGTATTTGTTCATTACGTGTGTTGTTTTGCTGTATTACAAGTATTACTTTTTCTCCCGAGTAGAAATGTTCGAACAGGTCATGGTCAAGGCAAGTGACCAAGGACCTAAAGCTCCTCGATCACTTGGGGGGCATATAAGGCGCATCGATAGCAAAGCGTACCATGAGGTATGTAAACACATGAACAAAATGAGTGAAAGCATGCTAAGGTACTTAGAGTATTTTTTCAAAATTTATATTTTGTTAAATCAAGCCAAAGTACTATGCTAAGTTCGGTCAACGGACAAATGTTATAATAAATGAAAGTGTTATAGCATCATGAAGCAATCTTTTACACCGCAAGCATCACTGCTTGGATGTAACTGTTCAAATAAAAGGAAAAGTTTGCTGCCCATGCAGCAAATTCAAAAAAGGTATTGTCTTTACATCACGACCCGTGGGTCGTGTAATCAAAAGAAAGAAAAAATAATAAAGCTCAAGAGGCATTGGGAGCAGGAGGGTCTTTATTAACATTCTGATTGGTCGCGTCCTCAACGACTCCTTCTTCCTCTGCACCGACAATGCTTGGGGAAGCAGGGATCCTTGCTCTGGCCTCCTCTTCAGCCAGTTGAGCAGTGCAGCAAGCCAGCTCAGCAGTCCTAACATCTTCTGAAAGATAGCTGAAGTCGGCGCCTTGATTGTGTTTCCAGAAGTTGTAAAAACACCGGAGCGTCGTCTTCTTATACCTTTCCAGATTCTTGGAGTTGTCAAGCTTTAGCTGCTCCACTTAGCTCTCAAGAGTAGCGCTGGCCTCGTCCTTGGACTTGAGCTTCTCACCTAGTCTCTTGCATTCCCAAAATTGGACTCGGTTGGCCTCCTGATACTCCTCCCTCTGCTTCCTTATAGCTGCCTTCGAAGCTTCAGCCTTTGATACCTTTGTCACCGCAGCATCCCTCTGCTGAACGATCACATCCAACTCCTTTGCATGCCTGGCCTCTGCAGCCGAGAGTTCCTCGACCGCTTTCACCTGGTGCCTCTCGATAGCCATTGTCCGAGCCTGTTCGATGGTGGCTTGGGTACGGGTACGAGCAGCAGTTGCAGATAGCAAAGCTTGAGGACAGAAGATAAAGTTAGAACCTATTGCAAAGAATAAAAGACTAAGGCCAAAATGAAATAAAGAAGCACTTACGCTGGCTATTTCATTCAGGGTCCTGTTCAGAATTTGGTCGACCGCCATACTCTCTGCCTCAACCATTGCATCCCTGATGCAGTCATTCTTCATGATGTGCGCCAAGAGGTCTTTGGCTGATAGTAGGGCACGACTCGAGAGTTTGGCCCCAAGAGTTTCTTCCCGCTTGTTATGTTTCCTGTTGGGCGCAGCCGGAGGAGGGTTCATCAGAGCAGGAGGAGGCTATATCGTCCCACTTCCATTCTGGTACTCTAAGCGGTTGCAATAAACCTGTAGGGCGCTGATGCTTCGTTTTCACTTGCTGTCATACCAGACACTTAGATACATACTCTTCTATGTCCCTCTTCATCCCTGGCCACCAATAGATTTCTTTGATCATCTTGGTAGACCCTGGATGAACTGAGTACGGGGTGTTGTGCGCTTCTTCCAGAATCTTCTTCTTAATACTTTGATCATTTGGCACGCACACCTGATCGTTATATCTCAATAAGCCTTTGCTAGATATTGAGAAATCGATATTCTTTCCTTCTCTGACTGCTTCCATATGTGCTGCTAGCGATTCATCATGTCTCTGACCAATCCGTATGTCCTCTAGCAGATTCGATTGGATAGACAAGTTAGCCAGCTTGCCTATAACTACTTCTATTCCGGCACTAATCAGCTCCTGCTGTAGCGGCTTTTCTATTCCGACTAAAGCTGCTAAATTCCCATAACTTTTCCTACTAAGTGCATCGGCAACTACGTTCGCCTTCCCCGGGTGGTATAGGATTTCGCAGTCGTAATCCTTTACTAACTACAACCACCGGCGCTGCCTCATGTTAAGCTCCTTCTGAGTAAAGAAGTACTTTAAACTTTTGTGGTCCGTATAAATCTCGCACCGTTCTCCGTAAAGATAATGCCCCCAGATTTTTAACGCAAAGACCACTGCTGCCAACTCCATATCGTGAGTTGGATAGCGTTGCTCATACTCCTTTAATTGACGTGAGGCATAGGCTATCACCTTGTCATTTTGCATCAGCACGCATCCCAATCCTAACTTTGATGCATCGCAGTAGACAACGAACTTATCGTTGGGTGTCGGTACACTGAGTACTGGTGTTGAGCAAAGCTTATCCTTAAGCAATTGAAAGCTTTCCTCACACTTATCATTCCAGTTAAACTTTTGTTGCTTCAGGGTCAGGTTGGTGAGCGGAGTGGCTATCTTAAAAAAGCCCTGTACAAACTTCCTATAATAACCTGCTAACCCTAGGAAGCTTCTTACTTCAGATGCGTTCTTTGGTCTGGGCCAATCCTTCACGGCCTCTATTTTTTATGGGTCTACTGCAACTCCGTCTTTTGATATGATGTGCCCGAGGAACGCACTTGCGAAAGCCAAAACTCGCATTTCTTGAACTTTGCGTAGAGTTGATGCTCCTTTAATAGCGTCAAAATCATCCTCAAATGTTCCTCGTGCTCTACTTCATCCTTGGAGTATATTAAAATGTCGTCGATAAACACAACAACGAATTTATCCAAGTAGTCTTTGAAGACCCTATTCATTAAGTCCATAAACGCGGCTGGTGCGTTAGTAAGACCAAAAGACATAACCAGGAACTCGTAATGTCCATAACGAGTCCTAAACACTGTCTTAGGAATATCTTCTCCCTTTACTTTGAGCTGATGATACCCGGACCGTAAATCGATCTTTGAAAATACAGTCGCGCCTCAGAGTTGATCAAACAAATCATCAATCCGAGGTAGCGGGTACTTGTTCTTAATCGTTACTTTGTTCAGCTCACGATAGTCTATGCACATCCGCATACTTCCATCCTTCTTCTTCACGAATAGTACCGGAGCTCCCCATGGTGAATGGCTTGGCCTAATAAAACCCAAGTCTAGGAGTTCTTGTAGCTGCGTCTTTAACTCCTTGAGTTCCGTAGGTACCATCCGGTATGGTGCCTTAGAGATAGGCTCGGTGCCTAGTACTAATTCTATCGTGAAGTCTATTTCTCGAGTTGGCGGCAATCTTGGCAAGTCATCGGGAAAAACCTCTGGAAATTCTTGTATAACTCGGACATCTCCAATCTTAAGTGGCGTCTCCCTTTCCACGTTCATGATGCTGGCTAAGATGCTTGACATCCTTTCTCCATCATTCTCTGAGCTTTGAGAGATGATACTAACGGGGTGCGTAATCCTGAAGCTTGTCCCATGAAGCATAGTCTCTGACCGTCAGGAGTCTCGAACATCACCTTCTTGCGTTTATAGTCGATGGTTGCGCCATGCCGTGCTAGCCAATCCATGCCTATTATTACGTCGAAGTCCTTGATCACTAGCTTTATCAGGTCTCCTTCTAGTTCTATGTCCTCAATCTTGATCAGTACGCCTTGTACTATCCGTGATGATAGAACTACTTTGCCCGAAGGCAACTCAGTTACAAACCTAGCTCTAAATCTTTCACAAGGTTTGTCTAGTTTTTCTATCATTCCTAACGAGATATACGAGTATATTGCTACCAAATCAAGCGATACTAGAACATATACTATCGAGGATAGGATCTGACCTGTAAATGCTTGTTACTAGCATGGGTTCCTCCCTGGGTCAAGGCAAAGACTTTTGGTCTGGAACCATTGCTTAATCCCTCTTCTCTTCACTAACATTCATCTGAATCCTTTTTACTTCTATTGCCGTTTCTAGAACATTGGCATAGGTGGTATTTCCCGTGTTTGCTAGATTAACCCCTAATTCAGTCTTTGGTCTAAGTCCTCTAACGAACTTGGTCACCCTTATAATGTCAGTTGGAACAAACTCTGGTGCAAACTTGGCTAATCTGTCGAACTGACGAGCATATTCTTCTACCATTAGCAATGACTGCCGAGGTGTAATAGTTCTTGTGGAACAGCTCCACAAATCTTGTCCGTATCATGGTGGCAACATCGTTAGTCTGCTGAACTAAGTCCCACCATATTCTGGCATCCTTCTTGAGTAATGACGAGACGCAGGATATGCGGTCCGCATTACTGAGATTTATGTGCGTCAGAATCGGCTCCACGTTCCTTAGCCACTCTTCTGCCTCAAAGGGGTCTGTAGTCCCTTCGATGTTGGAGCGTGCTGCTTGCATAACCTCTCATACACTAGCTCCATGTTCGGTACTGGATACGGCGCGTAATTCGTCATTGGCCATCCCCCATATGGACCAACTTGTTTGGGTGCTGGGGCCATTTGCTGTCGCTGCGGCTGCGGCTGCGGCGGAGGCTGAGGCTGAGTCTGTGCCTGTTGGCGGTGTTGCTGCAGAAATTCCTCGACTTGTTCTCGTAGTTTGGCGATCTCTGCAGTGTTGTCAGCTTGTGGTTCCGGCGTGTTGTGGCTAGTAGTAGCACACACTCCTCTTTTGCGAACTGGAGGGGCATCATTGGTCGTTGGAACAACGTTGGAGGTGTTTCCGTTGGTGCGTGCAAATCTTCGGAGCGACATCTTCTACAAAGTTCTAACAGTTGAGAACCTGTTAGAACTTACCCTAATAGGCTCTAAGGCAAAACTTATTCTAAAACAAACATAACTCGGACCTATTTATTATGAATTTTTATGAAAAATTATATAAGTCTTTATTTATATTTAGAGTGGGTTTCTATACTTAGAAAAACAAGTCATCTTTATTTTCTAAGTGTGGTTCTAATCATCCTATATGACTTAATCCTCAGGCTCGAAACTTATCTTTGTTCCAAAGTTAACCATATTGAGGGAGGGCTGGGATCAGTAAAATCGTTCCCACTACTATGGCCCCCTAACTCTCAATAAGGAAACTTGGTTCATTTATTTGTATCCACCCTCACCGAACTTAGTCATTATTCATTTTATTTATTACTTATTATGATTGCGAAAATAAAATCAAACTCATACATGAGAATAAAATAACATGTTATTCATTTGGAAAAACAGTTTTCACTTATTACAATCATAAAATAAAGAAATAAATAAAACAAACAAACAAACAAATGAAAACTACTATTCTAAAAATCGGGATCTTCTACATCTGATCCTTCATCTAGCATATCGTCATCTATCTCCTCATAATCATCATTGTCTTGAGCCTCAAAATTTCCTCGGGGAAGATTCAAGAAGATCCTATGTTGTTGTTCATTAGTGAATTGAAACTCTAAATCATAGGTGAACTTAAGTATGAGAGAATAATATCTTAGGGCTACTTGTAAGTCATCATCATTATTTATAGTCTCCCATATTTCTTCTAAAGTTAAAATTACTGAAGGAAAATCTTTTAAAAGCCTAATTACTAGGGCATATTGTTCTGCAGCTCTCATCATGATTTGCTTAGACTCTTGAAGGTGACCTATCTCTTTGTGGAACAAGATCAATCTCCGAGTGATTTTCTCTAGTGTTCCTACGGTGTTCCTTGGCTCCCTTATTCTTTTTAAAGCCTTAATGGCTCGGATATCCTCATTGCTTAATGCTCCGTTCATACTTAACTGAAAACATAAACACTAAAATTATTAGGTATACACATAAAATAACTATAACTTAAATACTTACTTGGCGGTCAGATTCGGAGCTTTTGAGTGTGTGTATCGAGGAGAACTTCATGCGAAGGAACCGTTTCTCTGATACTAACTGCAATGACCCACTACTCTAGACTTTTGGACCATTAACGAAACTATACATACAAATCCTTAATAAAACTTACATTTGCGAAAATACCATAACTTTATTAGGAAACTTGTAAAAATAAGAGTTACTTTCATAAAATAAGTAGGATATGGGATCCCATTGTCTTAAAAACAAAACATAATTTAAAATAAAAAGGAGTTACATAGAAAGTGCGGAAAAATACATATAAAACCATATAAAGGTAAAACAGGACTACATCCTCTAAAATCAAACTCTCGACTCCTTGACTCTATTCACCACCGATACACATTCCCCAAGCATCCACGAATCTTACCGCCACTATAGCTATTTCCCTGCACATATAAACATAAAAGGAATGAGCATAATGCCCAGCAAGGAAAATCTAACACATAGTTCATATACATAAATTTCATAAGAAACATAAAGACATAACATAACTCTTTATCATACACATACTATAATGGCCATTATTAGTTGGGGTCCCATAGACTAAACAAGTCATATGCCCATGAGATTAGTGGGGTCCTACTAGCTAAGTAGGTCATATGCCCATAATCTATTTGGGGTCTTGTTAGTCATATGGGTCATATGCCCAAGCCTACAAACATACATATCATAACACATTTTATAACATATTACATAGCATAAAACATAAGATAACATAAGCATATAACATATAGATTCTATCCTATTTTCCTTACCAAAGTTACCGGGATAAGAGGACAGCGTTGGGACTTTTGGAACACTCCTAAAACCAAATATAACAGGGTGAGTAGATTTGAAGAAAAAGAAATGAAAGGAATGGAAGGACTAAACCATTGAGAAACATACTTACCAAAACCTTTTTACTCAAGAGCTTAGATTTCCTAACCAAAATAAAAATTAAGGTTAGAGGCTGAGTAGAAGACTATGAGAACTTAAAAGAACAAGTACAGAAATGAACTAGAGTTTTGGATTACCTTGAAGACTTGTAAGACCAATCTACACCTCAAACCGAAATACTATAAAACCTTACTTCCCAAAGTGTTTGATAAGCTTATGATTCCCCAACCCAGGTGTTTACACTTTCACACTCACTTAGCACTTGCAGCCTCTGAACTTAGAGCAAAAGATGAATAATGGCTGGGTAATAGGTCCTATTTATAGTGTTTAGGAATGAAAGGATCTTAATTTTACTTGAATAAAAATAATAGCATTTTAGGTGAAAATAATTTGAATAATCGTTCAGCAGAGGCTGAAGACTCGTTCAAAAGGTACTGGACTTATCAAGAGGTTGAATGGCTGAAAGGAAAAAGAATTCAAAAACTTTTGAAATATACTGAAGGAGGCGATATATCGCCCCCTGTAGGCGATATATCGCCTGGGCCAGTATGCCCGAGGCTGTCGTGCATCGTCTCGTGTTTTCCGTATCTACGTGCTGCGATATATCGCCCCCTATAGCTGCGATATATCGGCACACGCTGATTAATTAAACACGAAATTACACATTTTTAGCTAAGCTTGAATGGAGTAAATATCCTTGACTAAGCCCTCAACGTATTCAAAGTTGCTGACTGACCTTATAGCATTCAAACTTTACCCCTTATTAAATTAAATCCTCAAAATACTTAATCCTTAATCACCCATTCATAACATATGCTTAAAATCCTATTGGTTTTTATCTAAACCTTATAGTATAATAAATATTATCCTTAATATCAGTCATATTAATCAAACCTTAGGTTAAAATTAATATTCTTAAACTATAGGTTAAACTTAGAAAATCTATAAGTACTACTATGAGTGTCCAAATAATTCCCGATCTGAACCAAAAATCCACAGTTTCAAAGATAATGCTATAAATACTAAAATACTACTATCTAACTAGCTAAGTAAAGTTCTTGGACTCTACAAGAACGTTCAGTTTGTCTCCTGGTGACAAAGATGGAAGAAGCCCGTCCCATACTGTTGTGGGTTGGACTTATGGTCAAAGAGATAATTGACCTCATGGGGGGTAGGCTCTGGCCAATTTTTAAGTTTGTACAGGTTATAGAGTGCGGCCAGCATTCTATATCCATTTGGAGTATTCTGGAAGGGGGCGACATCGAAATAATCGGCCATCCCCTGATAAAAAGGATGTAGAGGGAGGCTAGCCCCCGCCTCTATGTGATACCGAGACCAAGCACTGTATAAACCTTTGGGGAGGTTAGGCCTTTGGTCTGCAGAAGGAATTTTGAGGTTGACTCCTGTGAGAGGTTACTTCCTAAGATAGTTGGCAAGCATCCTAGGAGTCACAAGGCTGGTCGGGGAGATATACCACTCGACATCAGGCAGATTCTGATGGCGAGGGCGGGCTCTAGTTTGGATGTTAGGGTCAGGAGCAGGATTGTTTCAGCCACTGGTCGAAGGAACCCTAGCCTGTGAATCAGGCTGGATAGGATGGTTTGGACTATCGTCGGACTCAGGTCTTTTCTTGCCTACGGATTTGGAACGAGCCATTTGAGGAGGAGAAGGACGAGGTCTGGACGAGGATCGAGAAAAAGGAATCTCGTGGATTCGGTCGGCCGGTTGTTCTTCGCCTTCGAGCAACTGGGCGAGAAGATCGTCGTCGATGGGCCGTTCACCTCCCCACAAATCTGGCATCAAAGTCTGCAAACAGAAGAATGGGGAGGTGAGGTTAGAGAATTTTTAAAGGCTTTTTAGAATAGCGCTGGTCGAGTATAAAAGTCAAGCTTTTATACAACAGCATTCTAACAAAAAAATCTAAATCCTTCTACACGAACAGTTTGAGAAACGGATCAAAGGGTGAAAGTAAAAAGTTTTTTTTAAGAAAAGCTTTTTCAACTCCCCTTAGGGCGGGAAAAACCTATTTTCCAACTAGCCTAAAGATCGAATTTTTACTTCGAATTTTCGCCTACAAGACATTCTACTCACAAGCATCTCAAACCAGAAGATAATGAACTCAAACAGTCAACATACAGAAGCATGCATTATGAAAATTTGAAGCATAAGGATTCAAAAACTTACCAAGAAAATGGTCGTGGAGATTGGAAAAGAGTTCAGAAATCAAGGAACTCTCGGACTGAGTCTTGAAAATGCAGAAGAACTGTCTCCGGAGAAGATTAAAGTTCTGGGTTTTAGGGTTTCTTGAGAAGGCAATGGCATGCGTAAAAAGAAAAATGGAAGTTTGGAGATGTTATATAAGTTTGTCTGTGGCATTAAAAAGGTGTAATCATCAGTTTCCCTTTTTCGAAGTATGGGGAAGCGGAATAGCCGTCAAATTATTACTGGGGAACCGAAAAGTCATGATTAGACAGGAGTAGGTTGCTTTTTCCAAGAACACACGAAGGGTTCTAACACGTATGGCGGGGTTACCGAAGGGTCGTTCGCTCAAAAGTTTATTTATTGCTCGTAATAAATAAACTTGGGGGGCAAATGTTATCCAAAAAATTGGGATTGATGACGTGGCAAGTAATCCCTGGACACGTGGCTGACACCTGGAAGAGCTCTGCTAGTGTATCGACGAGAAGACACATTATAAGCAGGAGACGGCCCAATCTTACCTACGACCAGTCTGGTCGTAGGTTCCGCATACAATATAATATTACTATAAAGATCTTTGGAAATCCCGAATTTAACTCACACAATCTCCTAAGTATCCGATTATTTAGGAGAGAATATCGGCAACAAAATAATGTAATCCCTCATGAGCCTATAAATAGAAAAAGATAGCTCAAGGGAGGGACTTTTGGCTTTTGAATTATTTGAGACTAGAATAATTCTCCTTGGAATATTGTATTGTTCTTCAAAGGTTAGTGAAACTCATTGAACCCTTGTTCTTTGATCACGCCTTTGATTCTTATATCAATAACAGTCTAAGTGGACGTAGGTCATTACCAGATCCTGGGGCCGAACCACTATAAAATATCGTGTTCTTATTACTTTTTGCCATTCGATTCTTGTCAACACATTCATTCACATCAAGCATATTCTGACTCCGTGTCAGTTGACCAAAATCTGGGTCAACAGATAGTATTCCTCATTTTACTTAATCATAGATTTTTCCATTATTAGGGTTTGCCACTTAGTCCAAGACCAATTTTATTTGCATAGGCCTAAACCCTTTATCAAATTAGCACAATGACTATAAAATTCACGAAATAACATAATTTCACATAGTATTATTTATCAAAATAATATTTCACAAAATTTATTCACCGACTCCAACTGGCTACTAAAAGTGTTCAAAATACGGGATGTTACATAATTCAAATTAAAAGTGATCAGAAATTTACATTTAATTATTTATTTAAATCATATTCAAAAAATTAATTAAATAAATGATTAAACAAAAGTATTTGAAATTCAAAATTCAAATCTCAGGGATAATAATCCCTAAGTTAGGCGCCACAAACTGTGCTGCATAGTGTGTGTCGCCCAACCTAATCAAGGTTTCCCTGATTTTCTCATTTGTTTGTTTAATCAATCTTTAAGACAATATATTTATTCTAATATAAATATCAGTTAATTCAAAATTAAATTTATCTTAAAATATCAGTTTTAAATTAAATAAATAAATATCATATTGTAAATAAGATATTTATTATTCTCTCTCTTCATATTAATCAAAACAAGATTAATATTAATTTTAACCTATAATACGACAAAGGAGACATGACCTGGGGACCATGGATCTATAATACGAAGCTCCAACAAACCAGATTATTAATAAAACTCTTTAATCTAATAATCTTATTTATTAATTTAGTGATTACTCCACTATAAATATGGAATTGCACTCTAAGTATTTATCGAATTATATTTACAGAGTTTTCTCTTGTAGTCCACTGATATAATAATTATATGTAGTTATGTCCTCCACTATTGGTTCATTAATTAGACCTGGTCTAAATTACTGTTTTACCCTTCTAACAGCCTCTTGATCATTAAGTACCATTAATTCACTAATGAATAATTAATCTATAATCTAATTATAGATTTGAGCTTAATAACTAGTAAGTTCTAGAGTTAACCGTTAAGGGAACCAATGTTCATTCCGTTAGGAAAGCATGGATTCAATTATTGTAATTCATGTTCCCAGCCATCCATGATATTGAATCACCAAAACAAATGTCATTAGCCTCATTATTCTAAGAGACTTTAATGAGTGAAACAAAAGATCCAATAAATATAAAACAAGAGTTCATGAATACTTATGATTTAGACTGATCTACAAATGATCATCTATTATGATAAGAATTAAATATTTACGTCGAACTACAAGTTTATAAAGATAATTAATTCTCATCAGTCCTGTCATATATAATCTCTATTATATACAACACCATTAATAAGATTTCTATCCACATCAGGAATCCGAATTTAGATTACTCGCATCTCGTATGCTTAGCAAACTATACTAGCAACCATTCATTAAAGGTTCCATACTGTAATATGTTACTAACTATTTTATTCATTATATATGATCTTAATTCTCTCGTACTAATACAAGATCACATTCTCATTAATGAATAGGGAATCTTCTTGATATAATTATATAATCAATTCAAACAATAATTATAACATTAAAATATAATAAAATTGTCCTTTTATTTAAAACCAACAAAGTGTCTTTACATGCTTTTAGAGCATCAATCCTAACAATCTCCCAGTTGCCCTCAAAGCAAGTGAGGCATCTCCCTTAATCCCATATTGCGCACGTGACCCATGAATGTCATTCAAGGAAGTGTCTCGATAAACTTGCAAACCAGGTTCTATTATGACGCTATCTTCATAACAGTCACATCACATCAATGTATAATCTGTCTTACCAGATGGTATTTCCTTTGTATATGCTTTCCTCTCTTGTAATAAACTCCATGGAGGCTTGAGCTCATTCCCTGAGCCCTAGGGAGGCATAAGCTCACCCCGCAAGCTCTAGGGAGGCTTGAACTCCCCCCCCCCCAAGCCCTAGGGAGGCTTGAGCTCGCCCGCCAAGATCTATGGATTCTTGAGCTCGCCCACCCAAGCCCTAGGGAGGCTAGAGCTAACCCTCAAGAGGCTTGAGCTCGCCCAGAAGGCCTAGGCAGGCTTGAACTTTCCCCCTGAGCTATAGGAAGGCTTGTGCTCGCCCCACACTCCAAAAAGCTGCAAGTTTAATCCCTGAGACTTTTCCTATCTCTTGGGACTCCTATTGGGTGCTTTACTTGATGTTGAATTTTGACATCCACACTTGCCCCTTTGTCTATGAGAGTCCTTTAGGCAATCTTGTAGACTCCTTTTGTGCCATCTTTATGACATGCAAGGTATAAGTGTGCTTCTCTATTTATGAGTTTTTTAAAAGCTTACTTCATGAGTGTTGACCCTCAGTACCCCCATGGGTACAATTTGTGTACACAACGTCGGGCCACACGACTGAGCTAGAGGCAGACTACCCAGAGGGGCCCAAGAAGTATCGTCTAGCCATGCTGAGCCCTCATGTGGTGCTCTTAAGGCATTGCCCTGGGTGGTTTGTGTGCATCAAGTGGTTGTCAGATTTTAAAGTGATGAGTGCTTTAACAATTCATTATTGTAGTCCTTTCATCTTGTTGGCTTCTTCTTTATTATCAATAGGTGGAATCGATCGTGAAGTCTACCAGTACTTGCTCGTTGATTGATTCCTTTGAAGTATAAGTGATGTCGACAAAAGATTTATCTTTGGCAGGCGTAGAGAATGATCGTCTTACTATTAAGATTTAGGGACTTGAGACGCTACTTATTGAGGCCACACAAAAAATAGGAGCAGCTGTAAAGAAGACTTCCTGTCCGTCTTAGAGTAAGAATAGGGCAGAAGGTAAAGTTCTTATATGGTGTTGGAAACCGAATCTTGGCTCCGACTTCTCCTCATTTGGAGACCAGAATGATGCTAAGGCTATCAAATGGAGTGCTCGCGGCGGGAAACTATGATGTTTTTTCCTGCCCCATCTTTTGCTCCCATGTGTGGGGATCTTCTTTCTTTTACTTTGATTTGGTTGTAATGCTACTTCACTTATTTTGCTCCAGTCCCCTTGTTTTCTTCATGAGGAACAAGTCCTGCTATGTCTAATACTTATTTTGTGATAAAACATTATCATTTCTTTTTATGCACGTAGACTTCTTATTAGCACCTTTTTATTTTGAAAGGGTTCCCTTTGGGACCTCTCTTCTACATGTGATTCATGTCTGTTGGTGCACCTTGACTACTTGTAAGGATATGTTGACCCTTTCAATTCTCGCAATCCTTTTATATATTTTTGCTTGAGTATTTTATTTTTTTCGAGAAGCGTTATACTAGTAATTATGCATAGTACTATTTTTCCAAGCATGTTCTTTGAGACTCTTTTTGCAAGTGTCTTCTTTAAGGCCATTTTCACAAGTGTCTTCTTTGAGACCCTTTTCGGGCTAGGTGACTTTGGTCGGCCTAGGATGATTATGAGTACCATTTTTGGTCCTTGAGGTGATCTCCCCTTGGGTTAGGACCTTCATAGGGAAATGGTACTTGTGAAACCTCGCCAGCACCTATTTTTGAGGCCCTTTTATTAATTGCGATGGCGGTTTGTTTTTTTCAAAGACCTCCTTCAAGGCCCTTTTTCCCTTGGTAAGGCGACTTGATCAATCTAGACTTAGGGATCTCTTAGGGCTCCCATTTTTCTTTTGCGACATGGTCCCTTTGTATGATAGGTGTGTTTGTGAGGATGTCACTTTTGAGGGACCTTTTGACTTTCTTAGAGTCTTTAAGGGTATCTAATCTTTATATATTCAAATGTTATCTTATAAGGTTCTCCACTCATATATACATATTATAAGTATTTTTATATATATCTCATGAGGCCAGACACTTGTTTTGCACTTGGCCAGGCGCCTATTGAGGCTCGCGAGGCTAGGCACCTACTTTGCACATGGCTAGGTGCCTCTTGAGGCTCGCAAGGATAGTCACCTACTTCACACATGGCTAGGTGCCTGTTGAGGCTCTCGAGGCTAGGCACCTATTTCGTACATGGCTGGGTGCCTGTTGAGGTTGGGTCTAATACGTCCCAAGTGGTTGATGGGTACTATCTTGCCAAGCACTTTGTTTTTTGTTCTCTCCCATACGCTTTGACAATTTCAACTTATAATGGCAGTATTTGGGTCCTATAAGTATCCTTGGAGATGAAAGATGTAATATAAGATAGGTGCTTGTCATTAGTAATAGTAGACAACATGCAAGGGTAGGCACAATGTCATTGTCATATTACGTCTAGGAGTCATCTTGGAGACCTCTTTTGATCCTATCACGATAAATTGCAACTATGGGAAGCAAACTATGGTGAAACTTTTGATTCCTTACGAGACATAATTAAAATTAAGAAAAACTACTACTACTACTTTATTGAGGCCAATTGAGATGACTACTTTGGTTCCTAAGCAACTCAAATAAAAGGAGTCTTATCGGAGGTTGTCCTTCATGAATCCAACATGCTTCTCCATGAAGCCTTCTTGTAGACCTATTCCAATCATCAACTTGATCAGTGACTTCTCTATCACAATGATCTCTTCTACACGGAGTCTTCGGACGTTGGTAAAAGGGTGATTGGAGGAAGGTTTGCTTTCCCCAACATGCAAGTTCTTATGGCCCTGTTCCACATTACTTTTGTCCACTTTTGAGGAATTTTTCTAAGTTTGTAACCTCCCTCTTAAGCGTGTAATCCCATAACTTGCTTCCTGGATGAACTTCAACTATGATAGCCATCTTGAGCTTCGCTTTAGTTGTACTTCAAAGCTTAGTTGCTTCCATATTTAATCTGTGGATATAGCTCTTCAGGATTCCACTCTCACCTTGTTTTATTTTATTGAGGCTGGTACTCATCATAACATAATCACGAATCGCATGGTGCTGCTGAAGAAATTTGCCAGAGAACTGCTGCCATGACCTGATTGCTCTTTGTCTTAACCACGCAACATCGTAGAGTATAACGGCGAAGCAATGGCACATTTGCCTACTATTGACTCCCCTTAACTTTATCAAGTCATTGAAGTTATCTAAGTGATACTTTGGGTCCATATTGCCCTCGTACAGAGTCATGTGAGGCTCTTTAAAGTTGGTGGGGAGTTGCTAACCTGAATCTCCCTTGTGAAGGGTGACTCGTGGTCGGATTCATTGTCACCATTGTGGCCCCAAGGTGTAGTGACTATCTTTCTTCAAAGGCTTTTAATTTCAGTGTCAAGTTCCCCCCTCTTTTTGTTTAAGAAGTCTCATGGGTTCTCAGGGTGAACCCTTGCTTTGGTTGTGTCCCTCGGGGGAGCTGTAGGCCGTGTGGTTTTTTCCTCGGACCCTCTCTTGTTAAATTTATCCCTCAAGTCAGGTGAAGCTCTTTTGGAGGTAGCCTTAGGTTCCCTCCTCCAGTAGGTGGGATTCACACCACATTTTTCCATTTGTGTATAATCTTATTTGCGTCTTTGGTGAGGGGTATTACTAGTGGAGAGTTGAGTTTTGCCACTATCCACATGTATGCTGGTTTCTCCTTGTACATGTTCTTTCTCTCTATGCTGGGGAAGGGGCATATTTGACATCCCTTGTAGCAGGTCATTCAGTACCTCCTGCATGCCCTCTATCGTGGCTTCGAACCTTTGACTATTTTTATGTGCAAATCGCCTATCTCATCCTCGTAAAAATGAGTTCTGGAGCTAGAGCTCATTGAGTGCACCCCCAGATTGTTGTAGGACCTGTGCGAAGAGGAGCTTGGATCTTGGTGGCCGAAGCACAGTGCACTCAATGGTCGAGAAGGAAGGTGCGTACTCAGGCCACCCATGCAGGCGGTAGATGGTTCAGGATGACCTCCATTAGGTTGGACAGCTGGGAATGATGCCTACTTCTCCTCTCCAGAAGCTGGATGTTCCTCCGGTATACCTCCATCCTTAGGAGGTGGAAGGTCTCTTCCGGAGGATCTTATTTGGTCTCCGTCAAGGTTGGTCTTAGTATCCTAAGATTCCCATAGGCATCTTGAACTCCTTGGCACTTCTTCTTATTGGAATTGATGGAAAAACAATGACTTGATACTAGTCCTTCCCATAAATTTCGTCAAACGGTTGATGGTAAGAACTCGTCAACCAAGTTAGATTGGAAAACTTATGATCCTAAAAGTAAATGAAAAGCTATGAAGAAACTTAGAATACCTTAGGATAGCTATCTGAACTTAGAATCATGTTGTACTGTGAAAATGGAGAGAATATTCATATCACTCATGAATTTCTAGTTACAATGCATAATTTTTTGACCCCTTTCTTAGTTGAAGGAAGGTCTTATTTATAAAGGAACTCTAATGGATCTTAGTACAAAAATGATGCCAAGGTGATAGGGCACCACAAAGGATCATGAAGCTGGCGTTTGTGGTGTCGGGTTCGAGGCCTGTCGGGCTTGACATTTGTTGAAGGCATGGGAGGAGGTGTGCCTCTTAGTACTTTGTACAACCTTACTTATGTATGGCCACTACTCTTCTGATGCTCATGTCTAGTTTGTACTTCGTACTACTCGGGCCTCTTTCGTACATCCACTTTACCCATGCCTTAATAACTCCTTGAGAGGTTGAGTGCAATACATTTATAGCTCAAGGTCGAGGAGGAACTTTGTTGTAACACCACAACTTCCCTAATATGGCTCAGAGCCTTTATTAGGGGGCTAGGAGGGCAATAATTGAGTTAATTATGTGTTTATGTGTTATGAGCATATTATTATGTAAATTGTGTGAATTGTATTATGATATGATTACAATTGCTTGTCTAAGTGTATTAAATATGCATGTGAGCCCGTTTCTTATTAGAAGGGCATTTTTTGTAATTTTGACCTGGTGAGGGTATAAGAGTAAATATGTGTGATTTATAATTGTGATCACATTATTTTTTGGATATATTTTAGTTACTCAGCACGAGGCGATACTAGTGAGCAAGTTAGCGGAAAAGCCAGTATTTGGTAAAATATCCGACTCGGGGTGAGCTTAGGGGTATTTTGGTATGTTGCTAAATTGTTTAAGGAATTATTGAGTAACAGGAATTAATTGATGAATATATGGTTTAACAGATTTATTTGGGATTATGTGGGGTAATTTGAGATTAGCGGGAATTATGCCAAAAGTCTAATTTTCCCTTGGGAGTAACCTTTGAAATTAAATGGGGCAAGGGGCAATGTGGTCATTTGACCATAGTAGATAGCAATAGGCAGCTCAACACGTAGTCACCTTCAAGCACTTTCTATTTGGTTTTTGGAGCATTTTGGAAGAGCACTAAAGGTACTCCAAAGCTAGGTCAAGCTTGGATTCTTGGTGAAGATTTAAGGGCATTCTTGTGGATTAGCATCTTTTGATTGGGACAAGAGGTTACTAAGATCATCATCAACCCAAGGAATTCAAAATTTCGGTTGTAAGACTCATGTTCTTGGGCATTCTAATGGTGTTCTTTGGTTTTCTAGCTTTGATTTTTAGTTTTGAGTTTTATGGTTGAGTTGTGGTGAGATGATTGTTAGGTTTGGTATATTTGAGATTTGGGGTCTCGAGTTGAAGGGCGCGACCGCACCAGGGGTTGGCATGACCATGCCAATGCCTTAGGCCTGGGTGCTCGGGAAATAAGTTTGAGAGCCTGCTTGGGGGCTCGGGGGATATTTTAGCGCCCTGTTAACTGGGAAAAATGACTTTTGGAGTTAGAGTTCAGATTGGAACTCGATATCTCAGGTTGATTCCTGATGAATGTATACTTGTATAGTGACTAGGATTTCTGCAAGGTTTGGGTCAGGGATAACACCCAGGGTCGTTTGTTTATTAGCACAAAGCTTGAGGTAAGAAAACAACACCCGATGTGTGAGATACATGATTAGGAAGTGGCCAGATTTTTTAATGTAAATATGATTAGGGCTTGGTCTAGTTGTTAAATTTGATATGATTAGGGCTTGGGCCCTTGTAAATGTTCATAATTATAATTATTCATGTGGATACTTGATTATAAGTGTACTGGAATGTGCTGCATTTGTTTATATCATTATTCATGATTGGAAGCTCGACTTATAAGTCGTAATCGACACTATGCTTGTCGAACGCAGGCCGCTATGGCTAGGTGTAACGACCCAAAATCACTAAAAAGTCCTAAGGCCCTTGATTAGTGTGCCAGGAGGACATAACTGGTTTATATGTGATTTAAATGATTAAATGCATGATTATGTGATAAGCGTGCTTATATGATTATATGGATATGTGATATGCATGTTTATGAGTATTAGATATGCATGTGGGCCTTATTTAGCTTATAGGGTCATATTTGTCATTTTGGCTCGTTGAGGGCATAGATGTGATTATTTGTGGTAAATTGTTGAGACCACATTATTATGTGGATGTATTTGCAGCTTATGGCTCTAGACGATCCTAGTGAGCGGTTTGGCAAAATAGTCACGGCGGGGATTTATACCCGGCTCGGGGGAGCCTGTGGGTATTTCTTGGAATTTAGGGAATATATTAGAGATTTTTAGACATTGGGGAAAAATAATTGGTTATTAATTAGATGACGGGATTTAAGTGGTAAATAATAGGGACACATGAGGAATTAGTGGGAATTGGGAGCAAATGACCAAAATACCCTTAGATTGATTAAAAGATTTCATTTTTAGTTGGGAGGGTAAAAGGGTCTTTTGATTATTAAGGGGGATAACTGATATACTATGTTCATTTAGACTTTAGTGGAAAGTAGTAGAAGTGTTAGAAGTTGTGAAGGAAAAAGGAAGGAAAATAAAGACACTCAACTCACCATCTCTCTCCCACATGATTTGTTCTCTCTCTCACCCTCTCTGGCAGATTTTGAAGCTGAGAACTTAAGAGGAGTCTAGGATAGGCTTTGGGGCTTTGGTCCTCGGAATAGCTAAGGAGTTCAGCTGGAATTAGCTTCAAAATTATGGTAAGGTCTAAAGTTATGTCCGACTTTGCTGAGTTTCGTTGAGGTTGATCTCTTAATTTTGATTTTTGGATGGGAATTTAAGAACTTAAGCTTGGGGATTGGAGGAACTAATGTTTGGAAGGGAATTGAAGGCAACCTAGGGTCGGATTCACTCAGTTGTGGTAGTAATTTCTGATCTTGATTATCTGGGTTTTCTAGTTTTCTGATGAAGTTCTTGAGCTTCAAGCTCAATTTTGGTTTTCTATGCTTGATGATGCTATTAGATAAGTTTTAGATGTTGTTATGTGGTTTTGGGTTAGATATAGTGAGCTATAGATTTAATTTTGAGTTTGATTGAGGTTTGGGTTAGATGTTTGGAGTTTTGGCTTGGGGAACATCGATGGAAAAACCCATAAATTTTGCATGTTCGGGTTGCAGCGCTATAGCGCTAAGCTAGGAGCGCTAGGTTGTGCTCCTGGGGGGCTAGGTTTCTATCTGTAGCGCCCTCCTGTAGAGCTGTAGCACTACCCTGCCTCCACAACTTGGGTTTTGGGAATTCTTTTAGTGTTTTAGATTAGGGCTCGGGGGTCGATTCCACCATCCCATTTGGTGGAATTGGGCTTCCAGAGAGCTTGGGATTGGTCCCGTAGTTGGGTTATGGAATTGAAATTTAATAAGGGTTGTATTTTACAGTTGTGACTAGGTGTACTCTAGGGCTTGGATGGGATCATGCTCGAAGGTCGTTTCAATTAGCTAAAGCACTCGGAATCAAAAGTAAGAAAACTGCACCTGTGTGTGATTGTTGGGACTAAGGGCTCCCTATATTTGAATGTAACTATTGTATGATTATGAGATGCCATCAGAGCATGAAATAAACGGCCTAAGAGTGCTAGAATTAATATTTGCGCACAAGACGCGACTTGGCCATTGGTAGCCGAGGACAGCTTATAAAGCACTTGGCTCGGCCTAAGTGAGCTGGAGACAGTAGGTTAAATGGAAGGTGTGACCTAAGGGAGCCGACCATGAGTATTGTATGATGAATATTGATATGTTATTATTGTTGTCTGATGATTATAACTTGTTTAATGTTGGGATGATTGGTTTACGAATAATCATTTGACCTCTCTGAGTAAATGACTGTTATGGCATGCTGATTACCTGGTTCACAACCTTGTGGATTATTTATTAGAATGTATCGTTTATGCTCTGCGTTGTAGCTTTCTTGCTGGGCTTTGGCTCACGGGTGCTACGTGGTGCAGGTAAAGGCAAGGGCAAGGTGGACCAGTCCTGAGTTGGAGAGCTCTGGGGCAGAATCTACATGGTCAGCTGCTCGGCTGCCACAACCGAGGGATGGAATAGGGACAAGAGAACCTAAAGTGCCTATTTTGCCATTAGAGTGGCTTGTGGTTGTACATAAACTTTGAAATTTTGTAAATTGTCCTTTAAAACCTGTTTTTGGGATCCTATGTACTAAACATTTATTTAAATGAGAAATTTCCTGTTTATGACCAAAACCTTTTAACCCTAACCAGATTGTGACTTTAGGATCACGTTTTCAACTATATGACTTTATTAACAAGTCTTGCACATTTATAATCACACCGTGTAATGGCCTTGGTTATCTAGGGTGTTATAACTTGGTATCAGAGCGTCCTAGGTTTAAGGGTTCCTGAAGACTGGCTAGACATGTACATTCGCCGCGAAAGACAAGCTTGACTCACAGTTTGGTAATTGTGTATACATGTTTATATGCTTAAGTGATTGGAAAGAACCATGATTGTTGTTATATGTTTCATTAATAGGAGCATGAGATACTGATAGGGCCTAGCCCTTGACTACTATGTGATGATATTGAGGCAAGCTTATTAGCATTGATGTTGCATGTGGATGAATATTTGGATGAACTGTTATATCTTGATTGCTTGTGATTTGTTGTGTTCCAATTGTGGATAATGGAAGGATTATTAACCTGTCATCATAGTTTGATCGCCGAGTCGTTGATTGCAGATTAACTTGGATAGCTGTGCGTCCAAGATGATCTACACGACTAGTCGGCACTAGGTCTGAGACTAGAGAAGATGACCAAGGCCAGAACCCTTCGTCAGTCCCTGAGAACTGGTAGCAGATTAGGGCAGACATGCAAGCCCGGCTTCAGAGACAAGAAGAGCAGATCCGTCTACTGAGACAGTAGGCTCCATCAGGGAGTGTTGCACCTATTGTGCCACCTGTAGTGGCACCAGTTGTTCAGCCATTGGAAGTTGGGAACAGATGGGAGTTGTTGTATGAGCGGTTCAGGAGACATCATCCTCCAACTTTTGAGGGGGGACTAGATCCACTGAAGGCTGAACAGTGGATGAGTATGATTACCCCTATCTTGGAATTCATGAGGGTAGGGGGTCATGAGAGGGTAGCTTGTGCCACATATATGCTAAGAGAGGATGCCCGCATATTGTGGAAAGTGGCATCACAGATCAGGCATGTAACTACTCTGGGTTAGGATGGATTCAAGGATTTGTTCAGTCAAAAGTATTACAATGTTGTCGTCAAGGAAGCGAAAGTAAATGAATTTGTGGGAATGGTGCAGGGCAATATGACAATTACAAAATATTCCCTGAAATTTAACAGACTTGCGAAGTTCGCACCAGACTTTGTGCCTACTGATGCAGCTAGGCAGGACAGATTTGTCAGGGGACTTAATGCTATGATAGCCCGAGATGTGAGAATCAGAACAGTGCCAACCGACCCACCACCAATTCTATCCTTGCTCTGGACATCTCTTCTACCAACTCTCTCGATATTTGAGTAGAACTAAACGACTTCCCGGGCCTCTCCGGTTCAATGCATCTGCCACTACATTGGCTTTTCCTGGGTGGTAAAGAATGTCACAATCATAGTCCTTTCCTTCTGTGTGAAGAAGTACTTCAAACTCTTGTGATTGGTGTATATCTCGCACTTCTCTCCATACAAATAATTCTGCCACACCTTCAGTGCGAACACCACAGCTGCCAATTCTAAATCATGGGTAGGGTACTACTGCTCATACTCCTTCAGCTGTCATGATGCATAAGCTATAATCTTCTCATTCATCATCAACACACAACCAAAACCCAACCTGGACGTATCACAATATACAACAAACTTCAATTCCTGAAAGCTATTCTCACACCTGTCTGACCAAACGAAATTCAAATTCTTCCATGTGAATTCTATCATTGGTGTGGCAATCTTCGAGAACCCTTCCAAAAATTGTCTGTAGTAACCTGCTAATCCAAGGAAACTTCTAACCTCTTAGGCGTTCCTTGGCTTCGGCCAATCTCTCACTGCCTCCACCTTAGATGGATCCACCCTTATCCCATCCTTACCAACAATATGTCCAAGGAATGTCACTTCTGGTGGCCAAAACTCATACTTCTTAAATTTGGCGTACAACTGGTGCTCTCTTAATCTCTACAAGACATGTTGAATATGTTGCTCGTGCTCTGCCTCTAAACTGGAGTACGCTAGGATGTCGTCAATGAAGAAAATCACAAACTAAGCCAAGAAGTCCTTGAACACCCTGTTCATTAGGTCCATAAAGGCTGCTGGGGCATTGGTCATACCAAATTACATAACCAAAAATTCATAGTGCCCATACCTTATCCTTGATCCTCAGCTGGTGATAACCAGATTGAAGATCAATATTTGAGAACACTGTCTTTCCCTGCAATTGGTCAAACAAGTCGTCGATCCTTGGTAGAGGGTACTTATTCTTGATGGTCAACTTGTTGAACTTTCTATAGTCTATACACATCCTCAGAGTCCCGTCCTTCTTCTTCACAAACAAAACCGGAGCACCCCATGGCAAGTAGCTAGGCCTGATAAACCCAAAATCCATAAGCTCCTATAGTTGTATCTTCAATTCATTGAGTTCTGCTTGTGCCATTAAATACGGTGCCCACGACACTAGCTCAGTTCCCGACGCCAACTCAATGACGAATTGAATCTCCTTGTTTGGCGGCAGCCCTTGTAAATCCTCAAGGAACACATCCAAGAACTCCTGAACTAATCTGGTCTCTCTCGGCCTTATTTGCAACACTCTGGTAGTATCCACCACAATAACCAGAAAACCTATACACCCTCCTTGTAATAGGTCCTTAGCTCTCAGTGCTGATATCAACGGTATGCAGGGTCCACATACCGCACCCGCGAAAACAAAGGGATCCTCTCCCTCGGGCTCAAAAGTCACCATCTTCTTCCTGCAATCAATGCTTTCCCCATATCTGACCAGCCAATCCATTCCTAGAATCATGTCAAAGTCCTCCATACCTAACTCAATCAAGTCTACTGACAACTCCCTATAATCAACCACCACTAGCAATGCTCTAATCCATATCCTCGAAACTACTAGTTCTCCTGTAGGAAAAATAGTCCCGAACCCTACTGTACAGTACTCACTAGGTCTAAAAAATCTATCAATAACCTTACTAGAAACAAATGAATGCGTAGCACCAAAGTCAATTAATAAAGTTAAAGAAGAGCCAGCGTTAGAAAGGTGACCTTTCACAACCAAGGGACTAGCCTCAGCCTCTGCCTGCATCAAGGTGAACACTCGAGCTGGAGTCAAGCTGTCCACCTTCCATACTTCTCCTTTCTTCATTGTCAGGCAGTCCTTCTTGAGGTGTCCCACCACCCTGCACACATAATAGGCCTTGGCCCGACATTCGCCTTGATGGTGTCTTCTGCACCTCATGCACTCTGGGTAGCTCTTCCATGTGTCACCGCCTCCCTGGCAGTCCCCCTGAACACCTTTACCCCTCCTATCAGGGCCACCAGAGGTCGAAGTGTCAGGGGTCTTCCTCTTCAAATCACTGGGGCCTCCATCTCGCAGTGTTCGCCCTCCAAATCTTATTCTCTGCTTCCTCAGCAGTAAGAGCCTTCTCAACCGCTTGGGCATAAGTCGTCCCCCCATGTACTGTTGTAATTCTCACATCTCGGGCTATCATAGCACTAAGCCCTCTGATAAACCTGTCCTGCCTAGCTGTGTCAGTAGGCACTAGACCTGGTGCGAACTTTGCATGTCTGTCAAAGTTCAGGGTGTACTCTGTAACTGTCATGTTGCCTGCACCAACGCCACAAATTCATTCACTTTCGTTGCCCTAACGACAATGTTATAATACTTCTAACTGAACAAATCCTTGAATCCATCCCATCCCAAAGTAGTAACATCTCTAGTCTGTGATGCCACTTCCCACCAAATGCGGGCATCCTCTCTCAGCATATATGTGGCACAAGCCACCCAGTCATAACCTTCTACCCTCATGAAATCTAGGAAAGCGGTAATCATACTCATCCACTGTTCGCCCTTCAGTGGATCTGGTCCTCCCTCGGAGGTTGGAGGATGCTGTCTCCTAAATAGCTCATACAGTGGCTACCAAATGTTCCTAACTTCCCGTGTCTATAAAACTTGTGCCACAGCAGGTGGCATAATAGTTGCAGCACTCCATGACGGAGCCTACTGTCTCAAAAGACAGATCTGTTCTTCTTGGATCTAATGTTGAGCTTGCATGTCTGCCAATATCTGCTGCCAATTCTTAGGGACTCGTAGAGGGTTCTGGCACTAGTCATCATCTTTAGCCTTAGACCTAGTGCCGACTAGTCATATAGATCACCTTGGACGCATAGCTATCCAAGTTAATCTGCAATCAATGACTCGGTAGTAAGACTATGATGATAAGGTAACAATCTTTCCATTATCCATCATTGGAACACAACCAATCACAACCAATGAAGATATACTATTATCCAATTATTCATCAACATACAATAGCAATGCTAATAAGCACGCCTCAAAATCATCACACAGCAGTCAAGGGCCAGGCCCAATCAGTATCTCATGCTCCGTATTAATCAAACAGATAAAAGCATTCATAGTCCTTTCAAACACTTAAGCATATAACACATGCATATATAATTAGCAAACCTTGAGTTGAGCTTAACTTTAGCGACGAATGTACATGTCCAGCCAGTCTTCAGGAACCCTTAAACCTAGACCGCTCTGATACCAAGTTGTAACGCCCTATATAATGAAGACCGTTACACTATGTCTTTATAATCGTGCAAGACTCACTAATCAAGTCATTTAGTTGAAAACATGAATCTAAAGTCATAATCGAGTTAGGGTTAAAATATTTTGTTCATAAATAGATAAATTTTTATTTTAATAAACGTTTGGTACATGGGATCCCAAAAACAGGGTTAAAGGACAATTTACAAAATTTTAAAAATTAATATACAATCATAAGCCACTCTAATGGCAAAATACGCATTTTAGGTTATCCTGTCCCTGTACTATCCCTCGGCCGTGGGGAACGAGCAGCTTACTATGTACATCCCACCCCTAGAGCTCTCCAAATCAGGATTTGTCCACCCTACCCTTGCCTTTACCTACACCACGTAGCACCCATGAGCCAAGGACCAGCAAGAAAACCATAAAGCATAGCACAGACAATACAGACAATCAAATAATCCATAAACATAGTTAACCAATTATTTAGCATGTCATAACGGTCATCTATTCAGAGAGGACAATTAATTTATTCACAAGTCATTCATCCAGTATTTAACAAGCTATAAGCACCAGATTACCAATCGTAAACATATAAATACTCATCAAACAATACTCAGGGTTGACCCCCTTAGGCCGCACCCTCTATTTAACCCATTGACTCTGGCTCGCTTAGGCCGAGCTTAGTGATTATTTTGCTAACCTCAACTCTCAATGGCCGAGCCACGTCCTATTTGCAAATATCAGTTTCGACACTCTTAGGCTGTTTGTTTCATGCTCACATGGCATATGATAATCATACATCATTTGTATTCAAGTACAGTGAACCCCAGTCCCAATACAACCACACAAAGGGTGAAGTTTTCTTAACTTTAATTCTGAGCAGAGAAGGTGAAATGGTTTCGAGTACGATCCTTAGCCCCGAGCCTTGGCGATAAACCTAGTCACAAGGGTCAATGGTAACCTTCCACTTCCAATCGAAATAAAATACCTAGGAGATAGAAACTAGCCTCTGGGACCTCTAATTCCACCGAATGAGGGGGTGAAATCGTCCCGCAAGCCCTTGAGCAAAAACCCTAAAAAGTACAAAAAAAATCAAGTTTTGAAAGCTGAGTAGCACTACAGCACTACCTATTGGGCGCTACAGAGCTAGAGCCAGAGACTCTAGCCCCCAAAATCGCAACCTAGCACTGTAGTGCTCTCAACCTAGCACTACAATGCTGATACCAGAGTTTCAAATTTATGGGTTTTGTCTTCGAATTTCCCCGAGCTAAAGCTCCAAAAATTCAACCCTCAAAACCTCCAAACCCAAAATTAACCACAGAAATACACTCTACTCATCAAAGGCAGCAAAATCTAACCAAGTTTTTCACAAAAACTCCAACAAATCTCCAACAATTCTCTTCAATTCAACACTACACCAGCCACAAATTCAAGAGAAAACTACTTATTTTAAACACCAAAAACCTCAGCAATAATTCATCACTTGAATACTCAGAATTCTATTTAACAACCCAATAAAACTCAAAGTTGAAAACAACAATCCTTACCTCAATTATGATTGAGTTCCTCCTTGTTTTCCAGCTCCAACTCCCACCTAGGAACCCCCTAGCTTTCCTTCTGCTTTCCTTCAAAGAACGCCACCCAAAGCCCAAGCTTATGCCCATTTTGTTCATCTTAGCTTCAATGTTCAACAAGGGAGAATGAGAAAGAGGGAGTATGTGAGAGAGATGAGGGAGTTTTCCAATTTATTCCTTCTGTTTCTTGTTTCCTCTAGAGCCTAAATCCTGAGTATATCCTTAGATTTTAAGAAAAGTCTATTTTTCCCTCCCATATAAATCTTAGTTCCTTAATTAATCTATGGGTAAAGTGGTCATTCTCCCCAATTCCTGCTAATTCCTCAAATGTTTCCCCTATTTTTTAGATAATCCTGTCATCCAATTAATTTTCAATTATTCATCCAATGTCTAATAATCCCCGATATATTTTCTAAATTCCCAAAAATACACCCAGGCTCCCCATCGAGCCGGGTATAAATCCCCAATGTGACTATTTCGCCAATTTGCTCACTAGGACCGTCTCGAGCCATATATTGCAAATATATCCACATAATAATGTGGTCTCAACAATTAATCGCATATAATCACAATTATGCCATCAACGGGCCAAAATTAAAAATATGCCATTAAAAGCTAAATAGGGCTCACATGGATATTTAATACTCATAAACATGCATTTCATATAACCATATAATCATGTATTTAATATTTAAATCACACATAAGCCAATTATGTCCTCCCGACACGCTAATTAAAGCCCTTAAGCCTTATTAGTGATTTTGGATCATTACATAAGGCCTACCCGATCGGTTAGGCATGGGTTTTGACCAGCCAAGGCAAACCTGATTTGCCACAAGCATAATTTCAAGCAGCTCAGACGTGCTCCGAGAAGCCAAGGAATCCGATCTGAGAAAGCCAGTCCAAACATTGAATTTGTTTAAAAAAAAAAGTAAAAAGTTTCATCACTCGGCAAGCATAAGTTCACTAAAAAACGTGGGGCACAAACATGTTTTCCTATTCATGGAGTACTGTTGACGCGGTTCTTCACCAACAGGTAATTAAGAGAAGAAGAGAAAGGGATTAGTGCAAAAAATGAACCGAAACATATATATTATCTTAGGAAATGGAAAGGTGACTTAAGACACGGTTTTTGAGTGGTTCAAAGGTTAAAATCCTTCTACTCCACTAGTCAATATTATTGCTCTATTCTGGGTATACGATTACAGGATATTTCTTACAAGAGATAATCCAACCTCTATCAACTCCCAGGGTCTCCATATTTATAGGAGAAGTCACCTGGGAGTTGGTAAGAAGGTCATCCCGTGACCTTCTTACCTATCATATCAACTCTGTGACATTCATGATTAATTCCTAAACCTGACACATAAGTGTGGTCAAATCACTAGGTAAGGAGATAATGGGCCGCACGGCCCAACCCAGTCGTGGGTGTCTGGATACGCACGTTCCTGCTGCTTTTCCGAGAAGTCAGGGGCACATCAGACACGTGATGTCTGATATATGAACGTTTATCTTGCGTGTGTTGACTTCACAAAGGGTCATAGCCTCCATACCCAGATCTTAGGCAATCTTGGCGAAACCTTGGGTTACCTCGAGCTAATGAGTTACGACCTTATGACGGAAGCTCCGGTCTTGGGGATGTCCACGAGATAATCATGATTAGGTCGCAGCTCAGCCCGCTAATCAGCCCGTGGGAAAATCAGGGCGTACATCTGCCCCCCAAGCCCCTGCTCGTGGTATACCACATCGTATAAGACCACAGTAGGGGCTTTTAGGCTTCCCCATGAACTCTTCATATTCCACCTCTTACGCAGGCGCCTGATACGTGGAACATCGTGGTTGGTGACGGTACGTCTTATGAGAACCGCATTTAATGGCTTAGCCTATGCCCAGCCGTCGTTTCGTATTTCGAGTGGAGGGCCTTGGATCCCTCATCAGGGCCATCCAACGGCCCTCTACACGTGACCCTTCACGTATATAAAAAGGGGTGGCCACCCTACGCATGGGCCACCCTTTCATTTGAAATTCCTCAGAACTTCTCTCCTTATTCTCTCTTCATCTCAGAAAAAACCCTCTTCTCTGTGACTGCTACACTCAGCATTCAAGAAGCTCAGAGGTAAGGATTTCTTCAAAGCTTTGGAAGCCAATACTCCGATGAAGCTTTCACCTAGGCAATACCTTCATCCACCTCCCAGTCAAACACTGTAAGTTTCCTGACCATGTGCGTTTTGAAAATATATTTCACTGTAGCTTAGGTAAATATTTTACTGTAGCCGCATGCAAGGCTAGGGTATTTTTGCTGTATGAAATCACTTAAGAGTATTGTTTACAGGATGCTTTTTCTGGGGACGATTTCTGGGTAGGATTTTTGACATACTTTGGGTGCAAAACTGGGTAGCTTAGGGGACACGCCTCACAGGCGGTTTTGCCAATCTTGCCTATCGAAACTTTCCCCCCAAGGCAAATTTTACCCTGACCCTCCTGACACACGAATTCCGAGTAATCGGGGATCTATTGGGAGCACAGGCACGTGTTCATTGAACCGCGTGGTCCCACACTCCACGGGCTGGGCTTACCTCAGCTCGTGCAAATAACACTTTGCTTATTCCTCATGCTTGGGTCTCCCTTTCTGAAATTTTTTCTTTTGTTTGTTAGGCGACCAGATGGCACCGAAAAGGAACGCTCCCAAGAAAACCGTCAGCAGCTCGGCCCCATAGCAAGACAAAGGAAAGGCGGCGATGCCGGACTCTCCAATCCCCAACTTTGGGCCGGTGGTGGAGCAGGAGGTCGAGGTCGCCCCCGATCCCTTCTTTGAGGCGGAGAGGATCGTTTCTAAGGTCATCGACCAGGCGAAGATCAACAAAATCTTTCTCTCCCACAACATCGCCCTGGGAAGAACATTCGTGGTGGCCCGGCTTCCCTTGAAAGGCGAGTGGAGCTGCGCGCCGCTCGACGAGGTATTCGCGGCATGGAGCGGCGAGCATTTCAAGGCGGGGGCATTCCTCCCGCTGGACCAGTATTTCGCAGACATCCTCAATTATGTGAGGTTGGCCCCATTTCAGCTCCCCCCCAACTCTTATCAGTTGTTGGCGGGGTTGAGATATTTATTTTTGAAGCACGAGTGGGAGGTCCCCACTCCAGCGGACATTTTATACTTTTTCTGCCTCAAGGCCAGCCCGGATCAGCGGGGGCGAGGCGACGGGTTCTACTACTTAACCCGATTCCCCAATACGGCTGCGGTCATCGAGCTGCCCAGCCACCCCAACGACTTCAAGGATCAATTCTTCATGTCGACGCGGTTCAGGAACTGCGAGCTCCACTACTTCAACCGTCCTCGTAAGTGTTCTCCATCCTTAGCTTGTAAGTTAAGTGTCGTTTTAGCTCCTCCCGTACCCCTTTCTGACTTAGACTAATTCTGCAGCCATCTTCAGGAGGATAGAGAAATTTGTGACCCTCGGGGCCCAATACGGACGCTGGCGGGCTTTCCCCCCAGCAAGAAAGATTATCGCGTGCTCGTAACAGAGGATATGATGATAGCCTGCAAGCTGATTTTCCCAAATCAGACTTTAAACCTCAGGAGGCCCCGGGGGCTTCCCCCAGCTTGCGACACCAGGCCCATCATCGTGGAGGAGGTCGCGGGAGACGAAGACGAGGAGGACGAGGGCAACGAAGTTCCCCTCGTGAGGAATAGGAAGCGGGCCTTGGAGGTCGCCCAGAGGACGAGCGAGGAGAGGACCCAAACCGGAGCAGCCGCGGGTCCTTCTGGCCAAGGTAACTCTTACATGTTTAGGAGTCTAGATAGGGCCACAGTAGACCCTCGGCTGTCTAGGTTCAATCCTAGGCAGCTCGTTCATCATCACCAAAATGATCCGGACCTGAATACCACCCTGCTCCATTGTGTTGACCGGCTTGTGCTGGACTACTAAGATAGCCGGCCTAGGGGTACCATAGTAGTAGATAACACCCTAGCCTTTAGGTCGATCCTATTCGAGGAGTATGGGACCAACCTTCGTACATGGCCATCACTCCGGAGGGGTGTTGTAGCTCTGGGGCTTAGGCAATATGTAGAGGAATCTAGCCCTGAGTCAGACTCGGACCCAGAACTTGCGCCAGCTCGGGAAGTAATCGACTTAGATTCTTCTTCTAGCTCGGGGGGTAGGATTCCCTTAGTATTCATATACTTTGTCTTTACCCCTTTGTTTTTGTATTTATATGGTTGCTAACTCGTACTAACCATGTTTTTGTTTTGACAGAAGAGCTGTCTCAGCCCGAGGAGAGCCTGCGAGGTGCGGTCTTCGGGGGGAACCCCTCAGCATGGCCAAGAATGAAAAGGCTCCGAACGTCCAAGAACACTGCTGGGGTTCCCACCCAGTCTCCGGCTAAGGAGAAGGAGCAAACCCCGGCTGCACAGGTCGCGAGAGCGATTCTTCCCGATGCAGGGGGAAGCAACATGCCTACACCCCCTCCGCGAGCTCCAGCCGCCGCCCGGGACGCAGGAATGGAGCCCGTGACTTTGGTGGCTGTACCCTCCGACGTACGCATCCCAGTCAATCCCCAGGACCTGGAGAAGATCCCCGAGGCCTTCCGAGGAACGGTGTATGAGTCGACGAACTACGCCGTAAGCCACATATACAAGTTCACCGAGAAGGAGCTCCGGGCCATCGAGACACTGAGCCCGGTGGGCGTGCTAGAGTCTTCATTGGGCATGGCCATGACGGTAAGCAAACTTACTTTTTTGTGGTTTTTATCATTACACTTTGTGTAACGCCCTACTACCTTAGAGCCGTTACTTAGTGAGTTTAAATTAGAAATCGTGCTTTTGACTGACTCTAAGTGGTTTCTAAAACCAAAAGTGTGGATAAATCAGAACTTAAGGCTGTACTCTTTGAAAATGTTTAACTTCATTAAAACGTTAAATATAAAACATCTGGGATCCCAAAATAAGGTTTACAAAATATTTACAACTCAAAAAAATAGGTTTACACTTGATCAGTTATCAAAAAATGATTTAATACAGCCATATACAAAATGCCCCCAACCAAAGCAGTCGGGCAGGCCGAACATGTACGCGCCGCCCCCACGCTCTCCATACTCATGGCCGGTTGACTGACTCCTTGCTTTTACCTGCCACACAGAGCACCCGTGAGCCGAAGCCCAGCAAGAAAACCCAAATAGCACATAACATATGCAAATAATATCGCTGGCATAATTCGCTGATAAATAAGAAAATCATCAATTTAAACAAGCACGGCCATGCCGCCCCAGAGGCCTTACCAAAGCTTGGGGTCTCGGTCATTACCGTAGGATAACTCATGTGTCCCTTGGGTCCCACCCTCGCTTTAGCATCCCATGTGCTGAGCGTTGCTTCTGGCCCCACTGCCGTACCCGGCCCTTGCCGCTCTCGGCCTTGCCGTTCATTCAATTACAATCACACGTATCATACATTATGAAATAATCATTCAAACATACAATAGTTTATCTAAGATTACACATTTGCACACAATACAAGTTAGGGCCGTGCCCAACCATCACACAGTGGGGCCATGCCCTAAACTCGGGTGTTACAGTTTTCTTACCTTTAGATTCAGTAGCCTTGATCAACCGGACTCCTTGAGCACGATCCTACCCGAGCCCTAGCGCTTACCTAAGCAAAATCCACAAGCCAAAGTTATCACCAATCCTCAAGTCCAAAACCTAGCCTCGGGACTAATCCCGAGCCCCCGGGAAGTCCTAGATCCCCAAAACAAAGTGGCAGAATCGAGCCCCGAACCCTAGGTCAAAATCCCTTCACAAAAGCCCAAAAATCCCCTCTGTGAACAGTGCAGCGCTACAGCGCTCAAAAGGTAGCGCTGTAGCGCTACAAGCAGAACCACCCTCACCAGACAGGGGCTAGCGCTACAGCGCCCCCTGCATAGCGCTGTAGCGCTAGCTGCAGCAGACCAAAACTGAAAATCGCATCTTGCGATTTTCTTCCCCCATTTCGACCCCAAACTTGCCCAACTCTTTCTCAAGCCCAAAAACAAACTTATACACACCACACACTCATCCCAAGCACCCCATGAACTCAATCCCAAGCTCAAGCAACCCACAATTCAAAATCTAACCCAATGAACCCAAAAACCAGAAAATCACTCAAACAACAAGGATAGGGTCTTAGAAATCATACCGTGGGTGGAATTTCGACCCTGAACTGAACCTAGACCTCCTTGGCTTGCACCTTCACAACCTTGACCTGTTTTCCCCCAAAAACCCCATCCATTTAGCTCAAAAACACAGTTCAAAACCAGAAAAACCCTAAAACCGAAAACCTCAAGAACTTACCTCAAATCTCTGATTTGATCTTGCTAATCCCTTGCAAATCCACAACCCTAGCTTACCACTGAGCTTCACCTCAAGAAAAATCAAAGAAAAAGGGTGGGAGAACCACAAACCAAATCTTCAAAGCCAACCCTTCAGCTTTCCCTCACTTTATTTTCTCTTCTTTCTTTCTTTCTTTTCAGCCTATAATTTTTTCTACTAAATCCACTAAGTATAAAGGCCTTCTTTATTTTATCTCTTGCAAGCCTAATGACCAAAATACCCTCTCTTACCAATTCTAAGCCTTTATGTCCATAAAGGGCATTTTAGTCATATTACCCAAATTCCCACTAATTCCTCAAGTGTTCCTAATAATTCCCGTTCGCTACCCAATACCTAATAAATCACCAAATGTATTCCCAAATTCCCGATTAACTCCCCAGGCTTAACCCAAGCCTGGTACAGGTTCCCGCTTTGACTTTCTGCTAACCCGCTCGTTCTAGGATCGTCTCGAGTCATAGATCACAGGTATCAACATAGTCATGCCCAACATGGCCAAATTACAAATATGCTCAATCAGGTCTACATGCATATTAATTCACATAATCATGCACCACAATTAATCACATAATCATAAAACGTGCACTAAATCATAATCATGCATAAAACCCATTAAAGACCCACACAGAATTCCATTATGCCCTCCAGGCACGCTATCTCAGGCCCTAAGCCTTAATACCGAATTTGGGGTCGTTACAACTATCCCCTCCTCATGAAAATTTCGTCCTCGAAATTTACCTGAACAACTCGGGATACCGCTCCCGCATATCCGATTCCAGTTCCCATGTCGCCTCTTCGACCTTGCTATTCCTCCACAATACTTTAACCAAGGTGATTGTCTTGCTCCTCAAGACCTTGTCCTTCCTATCAAGGATCTGAACAGGCTTTTCTTCGTACGATAGATCCCGATCCAACTCCAAGTTCTCATAGCTCAACACATGAGTAGTGTCCGAAACATACTTCCGGAGCATGGATACATGAAACACGTCATGAACCCCTGATAGAGCTGGAGGCATTGCTAACCGGTAAGCCACCTCCCCAACTCGTTCCAGAACCTCAAATGGACCAACAAACCTGGGACTCAGCTTGCCTCGAACGCCAAATCGTTTTACTCCTCTCAGGGGTGAAACCCTGAGGAATACATGATCACCAACCTGAAATTCCACGCTCCTGCGTTTCCGGTCTGAATAACTCTTCTGGCGACTCTGGGAGGCGAGCATACGATCTCTAATCTTTTCAAGTGCCTCATTGGTCCTCTGAACCATCTCAGGACCTAAATACCTTCTCTCCCCTGCCTCCTCCCAGTGAATCGGTGATCTGCACTTTCTCCCATACAGCATCTCATACGGAGCCACTCCGATAGTCGCCTGATAACTATTATTGTACGAGAACTCAATCAGAGGGAGATACTTACTCCAAGATCCCTCAAAATCCAACACACACGCTCGTAACATGTCCTCCAGTATCTGAATTGTCCTCTCAGACTGCCCATCCGTCTGAGGATGATAAGCGGTACTAAACCGGAGCTGCGTGCCCATAGCCTTCTGCAGGCTCTTCCAAAACTTGGAAGTGAAAGTGGGGTCTCTGTCGGATACTATTGACCTCGGAGCCCCATGAAGTCGAACAATCTCCTTTACATACAGCTCAGCATACTGATCCACAGTATAAGACGTCTTCACAGGTAAGAAGTGGGCGGACTTCGTATACCTGTCCACAATCACCCATACCGAGTTATGCTGACCCACGGTCTTTGGCAATCCTACCACAAAGTCCATGGCAATATCTTCCCATTTCCACTCGGGAATCCCTAGAGGCTGTAATAATCCTGCTGGCCTCTGATGTTCTGCCTTAATTTGCTGACAGGTTAGGCATCTAGCCACATAGTCCACCACGTCCCTCTTCATGCCTGACCACCAATACAAAACCTTCAGGTCATGGTACATCTTCGTAGAACCTGGGTGTAAAGAGTAGGGAGTGGTATGAGACTCGTCCAGAATCTCTCGCCGAATGTCCGGATCAATCGGAACGCAAATCCGACCTTTGTACTTCAACAAACCCATCTCAGAAATAGAGAAGTCCTTAGCTGCTCCCGTTAGGACATTCTCCCTACATTCAACTAACTGGGGGTCCTTTCCCTGTGCTTCCTTAATCTTCTCGAGGAGCGTTGACTGAAGAGTAATGTTGGCTAACCTGCCAACCACTAGCTCTATACCTGCTCTGGTCATCTCTCCTGCTAGTCTGTCAGATATCTGCCTCGAACTATACAACTGTCCTGGGCCCCTCCGGCTCAATGCATCAGCCACTACATTAGCCTTCCCAGGATGGTACAGGATATCACAATCGTAATCCTTTACCAGCTCTAGCCACCGTCTCTGGCGCATATTCAAGTCCTTATGGGTAAAGAAATACATTAGACTTTTGTGATCAGTGTATATCTCGCACCTCTCTCCATACAGATAGTGTCTCCAAATCTTAAGTGCGATAACCACCGCAGCTAACTCCAGGTCATGCGTGGGATATCTCTGCTCGTACTCCTTTAATTTCCTTGATGCGTACGCTATCACTTTCCCAGCCTGCATCAACACGCATCCCAGACCCTGTCTAGAAGCATCACAGTAGACCACAAACTTCTCATCGTCTGTTGGCAGGCTCAGCACTGGTGCAGTAATCAACCGCCGCTTCAACTCTTTAAAGCTATTCTCACATCGATCTGTCCACACATACTTGGTCTTCTTCCTTGTCAATTCTGTCAATGGAGTAGCAATCCTGGAGAACCCCTCTACAAATCGCCTGTAGTAACCTGCTAGCCCAAGGAAACTTCTAACTTCAGGAACATTGCTGGGTCTAGGCCAATCTCTTACTGCTTCCGTCTTGCTTGGGTCGACCAGTAACCCATCCTTACTAATAATATGGCCTAGAAATGAAACTTGCGATAACCAAAACTCGCATTTGCTAAACTTAGCATATAACTTATGCTCTCTTAACCGCTGCAACACCAGGCGCAGATGATGCTCATGCTCTGTCTCTGACTGGGAGTATACCAGGATATCATCAATAAACACAATCACGAACTTGTCCAGGTAATCCTTGAAAATTCTGTTCATCAAATCCATAAATGCCGCCGGGGCATTGGTTAACCCAAAGGACATAACCAAAAATTCATAATGCCCATACCGTGTCCGAAATGCAGTCTTTGGTATGTCCTCTTCTCTGATCCTCAACTGATAATAGCCTGATCGGAGATCAATCTTCGAAAATACTATACTCCCCTGAAGCTGATCAAATAAATCGTCGATCCTAGGCAATGGGTACTTGTTCTTGATGGTCAACTTATTCAACTCCCTGTAATCGATGCACATCCTGAGCGATCCATCCTTCTTCTTAAAAAATAAAACTGGAGCACCCCATGGCGAGAAACTCGGTCTGACAAACCCCAAATCCAATAGTTCCTGCAGTTGAATCTTCAATTCCTTTAATTCTGCCGGAGCCATTCTGTAAGGTGCCTTGGATACTGGCTCTGCTCCCGGAGCCAACTCTATGACGAACTCAATCTCCCGCTGTGGCGGCAACCCCGGCAGATCCGCTTGAAACAAGTCTGGAAACTCGCAGACAACTCTGGTTTCATTCGGTCCCACTGCCGCCGCCTTGGAGGAATCTACTATACTAGCTAGGAATCCTATGCAACCCTCCTGCATCAGGTCACTAGCCTTTAGTGCCGAGATCATAGGTACCCGCGGTCCATCCACCGTTCCCACGAACACAAAGGGTGCCTCGCCCTCCGGTTCAAAGGTCACCATTCGTCGCCTACAATCAATGGCTGCTCCATACCGCGTCAACCAATCCATCCCTAATATTATATCAAAATCGTCCATATCTAGTTCAATCAAGTCAACAAACAATTCTCTACCGTCTACCACTACTGGTAAGGCTCTAACCCACCTCCTAGAGACTACCAGCTCTCCTGTAGGCAATATAGTCTGAAAAACCCTAGCATACAAAATACTAGGTCTACACAGCTGATCAATTACCCCAGCAGAAACAAATGAGTGCGTAGCACCAGAATCAATCAATGTAGTAAACAAGGATCCAGCGCTAAAAATCTGACCTGTGACCACTGAAGGACTGGCCTCAGCCTCAGTCTGAGTCAAGGTGAAAACCCTAGCAGGTGCGAGGCTGTCTCCCTGCCTAGGCTCCTCCTTCTTAGCCTGCGGGCAATCTTTCTTCAAGTGACTGGTGCTCCCACAAACAAAGCATGCCCTGGTCCGGCACTCGCCCTGATGGCGTCGCCTGCATCGAGGACACATCGGAAGGCTTCTCCAGCTGTCATTTCCGCTCTGGCGGCCGCCCACAGAACCGCGAACCCTCCGGTCAGAACCATAAGGAGTAAATGAGTCGGGTACTCTCCTCTTCTGCTCACTGGGGCCGCTACCCCGACTAGGCCCAGAAGAAGAAGGCACTACTCTCCTGGTATCACGCCTAGCAGTGCCCTCCTTCCAGATCTGATCCTCAGCCCTCTCAGAAGTGAGGGCCTTGTCTACCACTTGTGCATAGGTAGACTCTGGAGTCATTGTGATACTCACGTCACGGGCGATCATTACATTTAATCCCCGTATAAATCTGTCCCTTCTGGACGCATCAGTCAGCACTAGCTCTGGCGCAAACTTCGCCAATTTGTCGAATACCAGGGCGTACTCGGTGACGGATAACCTGCACTGCGTCAGGTTGTTGAACTCATCCGCCTTCGCAGCTCGGACGGCTACGCTGTAGTATTTCTCGTTAAAAATTCCCTTGAACTCTTCCCAAGTCATAGTAGTAGTATCCCTTCGCTGCCCTACTACCTCCCACCATATTCGTGCATCATGTCTAAGCATATAACTGGCACAATCAACCCTATCCCTTCCTTCAACCCTCATGAAGTCCAGGATTACCGACATTGTACTCATCCACTGCTCAGCCTGCAGTGGGTCTGCTCCCCCCTCAAAGGTAGGAGGCTGTTGTTTTCTGAATCTTTCATATAGAGGTTCCAACCTGTTCCCAGTCACAGGTTGAACCGGTTCCGAGTCACAGGTTGAACCGGAGCCGGTACCACACTAGGCGGTGGTATCACAGGGGCCGATGGAGGAGCTGGTTGCCTGTACTGACTAAGCTCATCCTCTGTTTTCTTCAACCCAGCCTCCATCTCTGCTAAGATCTGATGCCAGTTTTGAGGAGCAGGTGGAGGGTCCTACCCCTGGTTATCATCCTCGGCCTGAATGTCGCGGAGTCTCGATGATTGGCGAGGCATTGCACTAAATGCCTGCAATCAGTGACACCTCTCATTAGGCATGATGACAAGGTCCAATTTCCACCTCTCAATCTCAACAACAACCATGATAAATCGACCAAAATGACATACAATTATCATACAGCATACAACGGGCCTTGCCCTAGCATCATGCATATGTTATTACAATCATCATGCTCCTAATAATTCAAGCAGGCATACAAAGCATTCAATCACATATTCAAGAATATATCAATCGACCATACCAAACCACCCTGAGTCGAGCTTTTCAATGGCAGCGTGCGTACATGTTCGGTCAATCTCCAGAACCAATAAACCTTGGCTCGCTCTGATACCAAGTTCCAACGCCCTACTACCTTAGAGCCGTTACTTAGTGAGTTTCAATTAGAAATCGTGCTTTTGACTGACTCTAAGTGGTTTCTAAAACCAAAAGTGTGGATAAATCAGAACTTAAGGCTGTACTCTTTGAAAATGTTTAACTTCATTAAAACGTTAAATATAAAACATCTGGGATCCCAAAATAAGGTTTACAAAATATTTACAACTCAAAAAAATAAGTTTACACTTGATCAGTTATCAAAAAATGATTTAATACAGCCATATACAAAATGCCCCCAACCAAAGCAGTCGGGCAGGCCGAACATGTACGCGCCGCCCCCACGCTCTCCATACTCATGGCCGGTTGACTGACTCCTTGCTTTTACCTGCCACACGGAGCACCTGTGAGCCGAAGCCCAGCAAGAAAACCCAAATAGCACATAACATATGCAAATAATATCGCTGGCATAATTCGCTGATAAATAAGAAAATCATCAATTTAAACAAGCACGGCCATGCCGCCCCAGAGGCCTTACCAAAGCTTGGGGTCTCGGTCATTACCGTAGGATAACTCATGTGTCCCTTGGGTCCCACCCTCGCTTTAGCATCCCATGTGCTGAGCGTTGCTTTCGGCCCCACTGCCGTACCCGGCCCTTGCCGCTCTCGGCCTTGCCGTTCATTCAATTACAATCACACGTATCATACATTATGAAATAATCATTCAAACATACAATAGTTTATCTAAGATTACACATTTGCACACAATACAAGTTAGGGCCGTGCCCAACCATCACACAGTGGGGCCATGCCCTAAACTCGGGTGTTACAGTTTTCTTACCTTTAGATTCAGTAGCCTTGATCAACCGGACTCCTTGAGCACGATCCTACCCGAGCCCTAGCGATTACCTAAGAAAAATCCACAAGCCAAAGTTATCACCAATCCTCAAGTCCAAAACCTAGCCTCGGGACTAATCCCGAGCCCCCGGGAAGTCCTAGATCCCCAAAACAAAGTGGCGGAATCGAGCCCCGAACCCTAGGTCAAAATCCCTTCACAAAAGCCCAAAAATCCCCTCTGTGAACAGTGCAGCGCTACAGCGCTCAAAAGGTAGCGCTGTAGCGCTACAAGCAGAACCACCCTCACCAGACAGGGGCTAGCGCTACAGCGCCCCCTGCCTAGCGCTGTACAGCTAGCTGCAGCAGACCAAAACTGAAAATCGCATCTTGCGATTTTCTTCCCCCATTTCGACCCCAAACTTTCCCAACTCTTTCTCAAGCCCAAAAACAAACTTATACACACCACACACTCATCCCAAGCACCCCATGAACTCAATCCCAAGCTCAAGCAACCCACAATTCAAAATCTAACCCAATGAACCCAAAAACCAGAAAATCACTCAAACAACAAGGATAGGGTCTTAGAAATCATACCGTGGGTGGAATTTCGACCTTGAACTGAACCTAGACCTCCTTGGCTTGCACCTTCACAACCTTGACCTGTTTTCCCCCAAAAACCCCATCCATTTAGCTCAAAAACACAGTTCAAAACCAGAAAAACCCTAAAACCGAAAACCTCAAGAACTTACCTCAAATCTCTGATTTGATCTTGCTAATCCCTTGCAAATCCACAACCCTAGCTTACCACTGAGCTTCACCTCAAGAAAAGTCAAAGAAAAAGGGTGGGAGAACCACAAACCAAATCTTCAAAGCCAACCCTTCAGCTTTCCCTCACTTTCTTTTCTCTTCTTTCTTTCTTTCTTTTCAGCCTATAATTTTCTCTACTAAATCCACTAAGTATAAAGGCCTTCTTTATTTTATCTCTTGCAAGCCTAATGACCAAAATACCCTCTCTTACCAATTCTAAGCCTTTATGTCCATAAAGGGCATTTTAGTCATATTACCCAAATTCCCACTAATTCCTCAAGTGTTCCTAATAATTCTCGTTCGCTACCCAATACCTAATAAATCACTAAATGTATTCCCAAATTCCCGATTAACTCCCCAGGCTTAACCCAAGCCTGGAACAGGTTCCCGCTTTGACTTTCTGCTAACCCGCTCGTTCTAGGATCGTCTCGAGTCATAGATCACAGGTATCAACATAGTCATGCCCAACATGGCCAAATTACAAATATGCTCAATCAGGTCTACATGCATATTAATTCACATAATCATGCACCACAATTAATCACATAATCATAAAACGTGCACTAAATCATAATCATGCATAAAACCCATTAAAGACCCACACAGAATTCCATTATGCCCTCCAGGCACGCTATCTCAGGCCCTAAGCCTTAATACCGAATTTGGGGTCGTTACACTTTGCTCTGCTTTTCCTTCCCTTTTTTCTAAGGCAATTGTCTTTTCAACTTCGCAGAGCACCGTTGCCCTTCATCGGAGCATCGTCGGGACCAAAACTCAGCTCGAGGACATGAGGAGCGAGCACCATACTACCCTGCAGGCGGCCAAGGATGCCTTCGCGGCCTCGTAGGTCGAGTTGGAGAAAATCCTCTCGAAGGTCCAAGAGCTCGAGACCTCTCTCGCCACCTCGCGGACTGACCTAGATGCCGCAAAGACTGAGGTCCAGGTCGCCCAGGCTGCCTTAGAGGCCGAGCGAACAACTTCGGAAAAGTCCATGGAAGATCTGTTCTACCATTGCTGGGTCTACAATCCAGATGCAGACTTCTCCTTCATGTCAGCGAGCCTCTGGGAGCGCTTGCTGGTGAAGTTCCAAGCTCGCCTTGATAAAGAGGCGCCCTTGGAGACCGGGGATGGTTCTGGCGCAGCTGAGCAAGGCGAGACGGCGACCTCCAAGGGGCCACCTGGCGAAGCTTAGGGAGTTTCTTTTCTTGTGCCCTTCAATATTTTTAATTAATTTTTTTGTAACGTTTGCATGAGGTGCTTTCACCTCGAGACAATTTGATTTAATGCTTTCAATTGGTCCTCCTTTTTTTTTTCTTTACGCGCTTTGGTTACAATTTCTTGAAAAACTTAGTTCGTGCTAACTTTTAACCATATCTCGAGCTCTTCAGGAAGAACAACGATCAATAGATTTAAATCAACTTCTAAGTTTTATGACCTGGTTAGGACCAGGAACTTATTTTGAAAACTTAGTTCGTGTTAACTTTTATCAATATCTCGAGCTCCTTAGGAAGAACACCGATCAATAGATTTAAATCATCTTCTAAGTTTTATGACCTGGTTAGGACCAGGAACTTATTTTGAAAACTTAGTTCGTGTTAACTTTTATCCATATCTCGAGCTCTTTAAGAAGAACACCGATCAATAGATTTAAATCAAATTCTAAATTTTATGACCTGGTTAGGACCAGGAACTTATTTTGAAAACTTAGTTCGTGTTAACTTTTACCCATATCTTGAGCTCTTTAAGAAGAACAACGATCACTACACTACAAGAAAAACTGCATTCCATAGCATTTTTAAAACGCTGTCTTTAACAAACGATAGCGTTATTACAAACGCTATATTATCCCATGTTATTAAAAGTCTGGACCTTTTCATAGCGTTTTTAAATTGTGATGTAAAAATGCTGTTGAAAGATATATAATAGCGTTTTAAAAATATAATTAGATGTCAGTCATAGCGTTTTATGTATGTAGTCATTGATTATGTTAAATTGAAAATACTTACTTTTAATAGCGTTTTTCAAACGTTATGCAGAAATGATGTTGAAAGGTATACAATAGCGTTTTTAAAATGTAATTAGTTATCAACCATAGTGTTTTTTGTTTGTAGTATTATTTACTTTTAATAGCGTTTTTAAAACGTTATGTGAAGATATACAATAGCGTTTTTAAAATGCAATTAATTATAAGTCGTAGCGTTTTATGTTTGTAGTCGTACTTACTGTGAATAGCGTTTTTAAATTGTTATGTAAAGATATACAATAGCGTTTTAAGAATGTAATTAGTTATCAGTCGTAGCGTTTTATGTTTGTAATTACCCTTGCTTTAATAGCATTTTCCAAACATTATGTAAAGATATGTAATAGCATTTTGAAAATGTAATTAGTAATCAGACATAGCGTTTTTTGTTTGTAATCATCCTTACTTTTAATAGCGTTTCTTTATTGTTATCATTAATCATTGTCATATGAACAATTTCATGGCATAACAAAAACTTTTATATTTTTCTATCTTTTAACATATGAATAATTGCAACAAATGATAAACATATAACACGTTAAAAATTATACCTTAACATAAATTCAAATATTCTTAATATGTTCGCTACATAAAGCTAAAATATCAATATCCCAAAAGTACGAGTATATTGCAAGACAAAATACATAAGCAAAAGTTTTAAAACAAACTGATTCATAATTTGTTGATCATGGGCGTCCCTCCAAAATATTACACTTCATTCATTAGTTGTGCACCTGTAAGAGTGAAAAATATATAAAATTAAGAAAACAATGTAGCCAAAATAGTTGAAAACACATGTTCATTCATTAGTTAATGTTATGCAAAGATACGTACCAAAGATATCTACCAAGAAACAATTGAATTTCATCCATTATGTTCATTTCCTATATATTTTGATGATATAATTAGTTACTACAGCTGATTTGTTGTACTATTTATAAATCATTTTTAAGTTGCATGAAATTTTACCTCATTGTAACTTTATTAGAAGGCCAAGCAACAGTGCAACCAACCGCTTCTTCAATTGTACTCATATGTGATGTTGGTCTCCATAAATATGCAGTAGGTTTCTTAGCAACATCAACCCAAACTCTCATTGCATTAGGCCCAAGACGAAGATGATGCACCTCACATAAAGGATCACTAGAAGACCATCGACCTTCTGCAACAATTTCTCCACTTCCATTCCAATCAAGTAAATTGCAAGCATTGTTTTCAGGAGTGAACTTCAGATTATTAACACTCTGTTACATGATAAAACATATATTTATTTATAGATAATATTGATACTTAAAAAATTAAAAGTGAAATGATAGGTAGTAATTAAAATTGTAGTTACCATAGGAGAAGGCATGTGTGACTCCTCTTCACTTGGTTGAGTAAACCCCTACAAGTTTGAGAATAATTTAGTCATTTATAATTTTCAATGAATAGAGTAAAATAAACAGAAGTCAATTAATTTAATTTACCTGAATGTTTACACTTTTTGCAATAGTATTAATAAGATTCATCATCTCAGACATTTTATTCTTCATCTCAGATTGACTTGATTCCAATTGTGAAATATGGTCATCTCTTGCTCTTAGAATAGCTAACTTTGTATTAGTTACTCCCCTCCCATTAGCTAATGATCTACCATTCTTGTCAGGACCAAATATGATAGTGAGAGCATCTTGTACAGTATTCTGTGTTGTGCATGAATCTGGTTTTTCATTTGCAAGAACTTGTAGCTTCTCCTATAAATCATTTCAAGTTGACTGTTAAATAAGTCTATGTGCATACAAATACATATGTTTCTACAAACAAAGGGTAAATTACTTACAATAACTTCAGCAGCTTGTGCATTCACAGGTTCACCATTCTTCTTTGTGAGTGTCTTTAAGAAAGCTTGAACTCTTGTTACAGGTTTTGAGCTTTCCCTACTCTGTATCCAAGTACATTTTTCAGAAAGAGAACATATATTTTCTTATGTTTAGCTACCAAAAATATTTATTAAATTTTTACCATGTCATCCATTGTTCGAGCATATCCTCTCCTGCTGCATGTATGTGGGAGTTGTTTCTTCCTCATCTCTTTAAACTTATTGCTAATCGCCTAAAATAAATAAGAAATGAACCAGCGATTGAACATACAGAATACCAAACACTCCAGCAGTAAAACAAAAAAACTAAACCAGTATTCTAGCAATAAAACAGTAAACACAGTACACATAATAGTTTTTCAACAATAAAACAGTAACTATGGCAGCAAAGAAAAGAGTATGTAATAAACACTCCAACAGTAAACACTCTAGCAGCAAAAGAAACATACAGAACCAGTATTCCAGCAATGAAATAGTAAACACAGTACAACTCCTCCTGAACAGGGATGGGATGGTTGGTGGACTGTGAATGGTGATAATAGTGTCTCTTGAATAGCTTTGTCAAATAAATTTAGAAACACATTTTCAAGAAGAGAATTGGAAAAAAATAAATCATTTAAAGTACAAAAGTTTCATGAAAACAGGGCAGCAACTGCTCACATAATTTGAATACAATTAAGCCAATTGTAAATTTGGAATCTGAAATTTGTTTGTGGTTGCAAGAGTTCAAATTTAGAGCATAAAGATATTCTAAAAACTAACCATAATTGTAGTCTCAATGCAGCTCTTGAGGCCAATAGAGTTTACCTTTCATATGTGCATATCAAGCCAAGACAATCTAATGTTGCTAAGATTATGCAGAAACTACTAAGGATTTCTATTGCCTTAATTTGATCAGACCTGAAATAGTTTTAATTGACTGATATAGCATAATGCATTGTTCTAGAATAAGAATATTATATACTCCATAACACCAAGGAAAAAATATCTTACTTATCCAATCTCTTGATAAACATTTTCACCTAACCAGATATTGAACTGGGTTTTGTTTTCTCTGTCAAAGCCTAAAAAAAAGAACCCTTATCTGGATCATCAACTAAGCCATGACAAAAGAAACTACACCCTTGGTTGACTTGCTCTTTTTTATTATTTTGTCTGTTATACTTTTACATCAAATTCATTCCTAACAAGTTCAAAAATAAAAAAATTAGCATAACAACCTCTTAAACTATTTGATTTAGTAAATTAGTTCCTAAATTATAAAATATAACAATTAAGTTCCTGAATATGATTATTTTTACTGATTGATTGTATTGCATTACCAAATTGATTTATATGTTAAATGAAACTGTTAACAGGCCTCATATGATATATCTTTTTCTGTTTTTGTTAAATTAAGTTTAAATGTGTGAAATGAGTGATTCTGTAAGAGAAGATGTAAATGGATCGAATCTCTCAAGGAATTTAAGAAGTAATCCCAATCCAACGTCCCTATGACTTATATACAATAAGATGGAGTGGAGTAGCATAAAAAAAAAGAAAAGACCAACAGTGGTAAGTCAATTTCTAACTGCCAGACATGTCTTCTTATTGTTTATTCTATTTATGCATATATAAAAAGAACTAACTAATTGCTAATAACAGAGTATCATTCATGTGCTTAGAAATTTTAATTTTTTTATAGACATATGACAGATCTTTTCTTCTCTTTCTCTCTATAGATATATATTCATAAGGAAATTAGTCTAAACTGCATACCAATATAAAACTTTAAACTAATTAATATATATATATATATATCCACATATGTATGATAATATCAATAAAGCTAAACATATTTAAAATTAGATTATATAAACACTTGTGATAATGAATAAAGTATTAAATTCTAATAATCGAATCCAAGAATAATCATAGAACCATCATTGATAAATTTATTTCTAAAATTTCTACAATTCTTTCATACACGAAAGGCATCCATACATATATATAGATATATCTACTGATCTACATTTATAGGATGTAATAAAGAACTTTAGCTATTTATCCATACCAAAAGCATTAAAACTATAATTCATCAATATCAGAGATGTAACAACTAAGTAAGCAATGAGTGTTTTTTTTTTCTCAATCTTTCTCCTGATAATAAACCAAACTGAAATAAGTATGGTACCCAATTTATTTGTAATAAGCAGAATCTATATAATACATATATTGAAATTTTGGTTACCTGAAATTGTTTATTGGTTTTTTCACGCACAAATACTCTCCATTCAGTTTCTGATTTGATATTATCAGGCTTTAATTTTAGTCGTTCTTGTTCATTTGGTAGCTCGTTCAGCTTAGTAACTACCCTGGACTTGGAAGATCTCCACAGGTCTCCCATTACTTTCATACACCAGTCTCGTTCCCAATCTTTGTCCACCTTATACCTTGTCTGCATTCACATTAAATATTAATTTATGAGTATTCACCTAAAAATTTACCTTTTAACACATGAATAAATATAAGTTTAGAACCTGGATTGTTGACCACAAAATATCTTTCATTGATTTTGGAACCTTTCGCCAATCAGCTATTGTGTATGGTACAAGTTCCCTTACAAGAGGACCTATAAATGATGAAAGACTAACCGAGCCTTCCCCTACAGCTTGTCCTCTTGCATTAAACCTTACAGTAATACGACCATCAGGTTGGAGAGCAATACCTTTCAGCTTTGTTGGGCCTCTTTTTCTTTTGTTTTGAGTGACATGCTCTGTAGAGTTAACTAGAAATTCTTCCTGATTATTATTGAGAGGCACATCTTCTTCATGAGCAATAGATTGGCGATGGGAGGACCTTGTATTAGCAGCAGGAGAACCTTTGGTTGATGGCCTAATCAACCTAGACTTGGGTGACTCGTTCATCATAGTTTCTTAATTCTTTTGTGGAGTGTTAAAATCATCTTCAAAATCATTGTCAACAAAATGGCGCAGAGATCTTCTTGTTTTGTTCAGGTTGTGGAGTGGAGATGTTGCTTGGGTTCTACCTAACGCAGTTGCTCGTTGTGGGGACATGTTTTCATCTTCGTTGTCATCCTCATTTGTTGGATTTATACCAAACGCTGCTTCATAAGATCTTTTAGATGCAGGTGGTGAATCCATTACAACTTTAGTAGAGGATGCAAAACGAAGCTTCGATTTCTTCTTCTCTGCCAACTTTCCAAACTTAGCTGCTAATTGCCTCCTCTTTTCTGCCACAATTGCTTTCAAAGCACCAGGTTGCAAGTGAACTTGAGTTGAAGGTGATCCAACCTCCTTTTCATTGACCAAACCTCCATCCTTTTCATTGACTACACTTCCATCCTGCTTCTTTTTTCTAGTCTCCATATTGTACCTGTATAAGATTAAGAGATTAAGAGATTTAGTTAAAAGTAATTTGAAATATGCACTAAATTTGCATCATACAAAAACATGTATTTTAAATATGACAATCACAATGCTCAAGTTAAGGAAACAATTTTTAAAGCAGTTCAAGAAACTTAATAAGTACAATAATAAAAAAAAATCATAAAAAAGTAATGACTAAACATTTTATGATTAATAAGAAAATGTTGTACTTTTTAACTTTGAGCAATCGAATTCTCATCATGTTGGTCATCATATATTTCTGATTCGTAGTGTCCTCTTGGTGGAGCCTTTAACACAATATACCAATTTGAATTTTCATTCTCCCTTGCGTAAAATATCTGTTTAGCTTGTGAAGCAAGTATGAATGGTTCTCTAATAAACTCTTTTTGTCCTTGGTGTAGATTTACAAGAGTATACCAATCAACCTTCTTTACACCCTTGCCAACATGTGCCCAATTGCACCTAAATAAAGGGATATGAAAACTGTAATAGTCCAAGAGTATAATCTGATTAATTAACCCATAATATCCTACAACATCAGCCAATTGTGCATCATCTTTAGCACTAGATCTACACATTGTTGTTGCTTCCATATAAACACCACTATTTTGTGTCGTTCTCTCTGCATCCTTAGTATGAAATCGCTGCCCATTAATAACATATCCCTTATAGGATATGACTGCTTTACGAGGACCATGTGCTAATCTTGATAACATAGCATCAAATTCTGCAGTAGAAAACTACAGAAGGAAACATTTTTATCACATAATTTAATCGTAATTTCAGATTAATACAAATTTGATGCTATGTTAAAAATTATTGGCCCATACCTTTTCTTCTAACCACAAGGGAAAAAGCTCAGTATGTTGTTTCCAAAGTAGAGTGTGATTGGTTCTTAAAGTATTGTTATTCTTTTTTAGTTCTTGTAGATGCATCCTATATTTTAAAAAAAAATTAATCACCATCAATAATTAAGCGACAGTGAAATTAGAAGATAATAAGTTTATCCACTCACTCTAAATATTGCTCTGTGACAGCTAAATTGAATAATACATAGCGATGTGAACTAGCTAGATCCTTATCATTTAGTGTAACAGTTACACCACGATGAAGTGGACGACCTTCAAGTATCACATCACTATCATTATATTCGTCACGTCCAATGAAGGAACCTTTGTCATTAGATTGTTTCAAAAATGATGCACAAAAGCGCATTGACTCATCAGCAAGGTAACGTTCAGCAATAGATGCTTCGGGATGTGTAGGTTGCATCACATACCCTTTAAGTAACTTCATATATCTACAAATAAAGAAGGAACCTTCCTCATTAGTTAAGGGAAATTCATGTTATACTATTGAAAGGTTACTAAAAATATTTACCTTTCAAAGTGATACATCCATCGAAATTGAACAAGACCACATAATAACACTTCTCGTCCAAGGTGAACAACTAAATGTACCATAGAATCGAAGAATGAAGGAGGAAAATATCTTTCAAACATCCAAATTGTTTCAACTACTTCTGCTTCCAATTCTATGATTTCTTTTACGTCAACCACATGTTGGCATAATCCATTAAAAAATTTGCTAAGTCTTATAATTGCCTCTCTTGGACCATCCTCCATCAATCCTCGAATGGCCACTACCAGCAATTGTTGCATTAAGACATGGAAATCATGAGACTTAAGCCCCATCAACTTACGTTCCTCAACTACTACACAGTTACTAATGTTTGAGCTATAACCATCAGGTAACTTTAAATCAAATAACCTTTGGCAAAACATTGTCTTCTCTGATCTAGAAAGTGTGTAAGATGCTGCTGGAAGTCGTATAATCCCATCTTTCTCCACCGGATGCAAGGCCTTCTTGATACCCAAATCCTTTAAATCCAATCGAGCATTAAGATGATCTTTGGATTTTCCATTCAAGCCCAACAATGTGCTAATAATACTATCACACACATTTTTTTCTATATGCATAACATCCAAATTATGACGAACTAACAAAACCTACAAAGATTAAAGACACATCATCAACAAATTGAAGTTACATTTTATAAGCTTAAACTTTCAATTTTAAATAACTTCAAAATATATTAAACTAACCTCCCAATATGGTAGATTGAAAAATATAGATTTCTTCTTCCACATTCCTTCCACCTTATTATCCCGACTCCTTTTTTTGGGATTCATATTTTTTCCAAAATCGTTGGTAATTTGATTTAATTCTTCAACAATTTCACTACCACTCAAAACTTTAGGGGGGCCTCTTTCTTCTGTAGCTCCATTGAACCATGCTTTCTTAGACCGATATGGATGATCAAACGGGAGAAATCTCCTAGTATTTTGGTATGAAATTTTTTTACTATGTTTCAGCCTAGTTGCACATGTATCATTACCACAAATCGGGCAAGCTGTCTTGCCTTTGGTTGTACACCCAGCAAGATTTCCATATGCAGGAAAATCGTTTATTGTCCACAACAACATTGCCTTCAAATTGAAGAAGCTTTTGTCGAATGCATCATAAGTATGCACTCCATTATTCCACAATTTGTTTAAGTCTTCAATAAGAGGCTCCAAATAAATATCAATATCGTTTCCAGGTTGTTTACGACCTGGAATCAATAATGACAAAAATGTATTTTCGTCCCTCATGCACAACCAAGGTGGTAAATTATAGATAACAAGCATCACTGGCCAACAACTATAAGTGGAGCTTAGACTTTTATAGGGGTTAATTCCATCAGCAGCTAGTCCGAGCCTAAGGTTGCGTGGTTCAAGATTAAACTCTGGCCATCTTTCATTAATGGAATCCCAAGCAGGTGTATCCACTGGATGTCGCATCTTCCCATCAATACTTTTATGAGTGAAATGCCACCTTAAGTTTTCAGCCATTTCTTTTGATCTAAACAATCTTTTCACTCGGGGTATTATCGGAAAATACCTCAAAACTTTGGCAGCCTCACCAACTTTAACATTCTTTGTGTGTTTATCAACTTTCCATCTAGAAACACTACACTTTGGACAAACATCCATTTTAGCCTTCTCCTTTCTAAATAAGCAACAATCATTAATACAAGCATCAATCTTTTCATATTTCAAATCGAAATTTCTCAAAAATTTCCTAACTGAGTACATGGAATCAGGAAGTACATTGTTTTTGGGAAACATATCACAAAGGAGTTCTAATAGTCTAGTAAAACTTTTGTCTGTCCAACCATTCAGATTCTTCAACCTATATAAACCTACAATTGATGAAAGTTTTGTGTATTTCTCACACCCTTCATATAAAGGAGTTTCCGCATCCTCCAACTTCTTTTGAAGATCTTCGTTAACAAATTCATCATCTTCACCACCTCCACAACCTATATTATTGTCCACATCATCCATGGCAGCAGTCGTGTATAAATCAAATGCATCCATATCATTCGAAACTTCGTCAACTTGAGTATCAATGGGTTGCTCTCCATTGTGAACCCAAATACGATAAGTTGGATCCATTCCGGTTATAACTAAGTGCTCAAAAACATCATCAACACAATGATGATTTAAGTTTCGACACTTCTTACAAGGACAGATAATTTTATTTGGAAAACCATAATTTCTTTCTACCATTTTCACAAAGTCCCATGCCGCATCCGTGTACTCTTTTGTAGCTCTACATATTTTTTTAAATAAAAGAGATTAACCTTAATATATTTTCTTAGGCCTTCAATATTACTTGAAATTTAAAGTTATTTTTGAAATAATACCTGTTTAGTTTCACCCAATTTTTGTTCAACATTTTCTTCACTTAGCTGCTATCTAAGCTAGCTATATAAGTCCTAGTCTTCTTCATAATAAAAAAAAAAAAAAACAATATCAGATCAAGAGAAAAAAGGACAAAGATATCTAGTTGTTTATAAATTTAATTATATGTGAGGAGTGTGACATATATAGGCAAAGATACTTTGCCTTATAGGATTCATACTTTATCAATTGTTCAATAAAGAATATGAGATCAAGTTCGAAATTGGAGTAGAGACAAAGATCACAGTGATCTTTGTTCTTCAACCAATATAATTCTTGTGTTGGTTTCATTATTTCTTTTCTTCTTCTCTATTTAGTTTTCTGAGCTATATTCATTTTGGTTCACTTCTGTTTTTACTAACATTACATTCTACACTCTACACATTTATTTAAATGTGCCATTGAATATGTTGTTCTAGTTTTGAGAAAGAGTTTCCTTTTAACTACTGACTTTGTTTTTTGATCATGAGTATAACATTTAGAACAAGAGATAATACCAATACAAACAATAAATTTAGTTCAAGTTTGATTTAAACAGAATAACAAACAAATAAGATCATTCAATCTCTATAAGCATATAAGCCCATTAAGGATTAAACCTGATGCTCTACAGAAATGTCTTCTCTCTCTCTCTTTAACCTAAGGTAGAAATGTCTTCTCTCTTTATCCGAAGGAAAAGTACCTGCAACAATGCACAATATGTTTCAATAGGATTAAAAAAAATATGAGGAACAAGTTTGAGAGAATACAATAATGAGCAAAGGAGAGAGTTATTGTGCAAACATTAAAACAATTAATAGACAAACGAAACCAAATATCTTTAATGGAAATAAAAATTATTTTCACTTTCTTATATTTAATATAACTTGTAAATACTATAGATAAGAAAATGAAATTCAACACAAATCAACCAAAGACAACAAGTAGCTAACATTCTTTCAATACATATAAATACACAGATATAATAAACCCAACAACTATTTTTTTTAGGAAGACTAGTAAATAGTAAAGAGAGAGAGAAACAATTTAGTGCCCATCAAGTGTTCTTGTATCAAAGTTGGTAGATAACTTTAAGATGGAAGAACAACTTTAAGTTTTCTGAATCCAATCATAGTTTTGATTTGTTTTCTTTAATTAGTACCATATAATTCACTCCAAGTAGAATGAAATAGCTCACTTTACCTTTATATTTGGATATTAAATAGAACTCATCATAGAGTATATGACAAAAATAGAGCAAACTCATATAAGAAAGTAGATAATATGCCAATATTTTTTTAGTTAGTTTACATACAAAGTATTGGCTTATAAATGTATAAATCAAAATCAAAAGAACAAAAAACAAGTAAAATATTTGTAAACAGCCCAGAAATTGTCTATTTGATAAAAAATAATTGAGAACAAATAAATAATCCCATCATTTCATCACGAGAGAAACCTCTAAGAAACCAACTCCACCAAAAATTGACTTAATTTCTTTTCACCTACGAGAATCTCAGCTCAGTACATTATTAAAATTTCTTGAAAACCCAAATGCTGATATACATAAATTAGATTAATCAAAACATATATATGGAAATTAAAGAGTAACATTAGATACCTGATAGAGATGAAATGCGGAGAACCAACGAAGAGAATTTAGGGGGTGAAGTTTTCTTTCTTTCTTTCCTTTCCGTTTTTCCTTTCCTTTTTTCCTGAGAATTCAGGGGAAAAAAAAAAGAGTATGAAGAGAAAGCACTGTATTTGGGTTTATGATGGGAAGTGGGAACACTGAGCAATCACTAGAGAGTTTTTCAGGAACCAAGTCAGATAGCAGTGAGTGTGAAGAGGATGCAATATTTCGTAACTGTTTTTATTCGTATCTATTAGATTTTGCTGATTTTTTGTTTGTATTCTACAATTGACTTAATTGGGTAGTTAATAAAATTTATATAGATCTGGCTCCCCATTCCCCATAGTCTGTCTCACCAAATCATACCAGAGAGAATTTTGGTTCAGAATTTATTTTATTGGGTCTAAAATCTGGACTTGATTTCGAAATTCTGACAGGATGATTTACTTATTTGTATGTAAACTCATACTCTGACGTAGAAAATAGGTGAATTTTTACTTTTTAAATTTTAGGTGGATTGGAGATCTAGACATATATGTAATTAAGATAGTGGGGTTGTTGAAAATATATAGAAGTTTCCAGGATTTTGATGAGGTATAAGGGTGTGGCTCTTCTAGTAATTGGGAATTTTAGCTGTGGGTTCATTTCAAATTTTATAGAAATTACTTGACCTGTGCGTTGTGGTGCCTAGTTGAGCTTGTTAGTGATATAAGGTTGTAAATTTTCTATCCTCTCCACGAATAAAAGCCGGGTATGTCTGTACTAAGATTACCTACCTTTAGTTGATTAAGAATGGCCAACACCAATTTCATTATTAGCCTGAAACTGGAACTAGATGATTGACCTTTGAGAATCGGACAAATGTTAAAACTATCTAATTACTGTCATTTTGAAATTTTCTTATTAGGCATCAACTGTGGAGAGGATAATGAAGAATGTGGTAATTCCTGCTAACACAGCTAAACAGCAAGCACAACTACAAACTAATGCTAAATGTTAGCAATAATTAAAAATGATGCACAAGAACACAGAAATACCAATCAAACAGTCGAATGCTAAAGTATTGCTACAACAATTATCTCAGCATAACAGAAAAGAAAATAAAGCAAGAAACACAAACAGTTTTATACTGGTTCGGCCAAATGGTAGTTCCTACTTCCAGTTTCTCCCCTTTATTGATCTTGATACAATGTGTATACAACTCTTGATTACAGCAGCTCAATCTCTGAATGATCAAAACACCATGATCATGAACAAATACAAAAAAATACTCTCGGGAAAACTTTTGCCTCTCAAAACACTTGAGAACAAGAAAAGTGATTCTTGTTCAGACTTTAATCTCCTTAGCTATGATTCAATATGAATCAATCTCACTAACTCATCATACTCTGTACTCCAAAGAGTTCTAACCATCGGTTTAAATAGAGAGAAAAAGACTAATCTAACCCGAGACTATTAACTAACTTAACCACCTTAACTATATTAACATTAACTTTTATATAGTTAAGACTTCTTGTTTCTTTTATGTGGATTACAAATACCACAAAGAATTTATGGCTTGAGATAACTAAGTTGAGGCGATCTTTGGAAGAATCCAGGTATACCCTTTACCATTCAATTACTAAAGAGAAAACTACAACATTTTTAAAAACAATTCTATCTGTTCACATCTTTCTATGCCCCTTGGAGTTTCTTTTTGGTGTTTTCTATTACTTAACATCAGCACTATGCCCAGGTCAGAAACCGATTGCAGAGTCTTACAGAGAAACAAGCTCAAATTATTGAAGAAAACAAGTTATACATCAAGGAGTTAGAGGAAAGACAGAGAATTGTTTTTAAAAATGAGTTTAATGTATACAATTAGAAGAAACAAAAATGCATGCACTTACTTGCTGGGTAGAGGTGTACTTCGGAGCTGCTTGATTAACTGAGAGAGAGTGATCGGACGGGAGAGGCACCGACTGAGAGAACCGAGAGAGACCCTTGGCTGTGCTGACTGAGAGAACCGAGATGCGGGTGGGAGAGGCGCTGGGTTCGTCTGGGTTCCTCTGAGAGAGATTCACAGTGAGCGGGTGGGAGAGGCACTGGGTTCGTCGGCGCTGGGTTCGTCTGGGTTCGTCTGAGAGTGATTTACAGTGAGCGGGTGGGAGAGGCACTGGGTTCGTCTGGGTTCCTCTGAGAGAGGGATTCACAGTGAGTGGGTGGGAGAGGCGAGTTCGTCTGGGTTCCTTTGAGAGAGAGATGGATTATGCTATGGAGTGAAAATGGAGAAAATGGGAGAGACGGGTAACGTGGTAAGAGAGAGACAGACGGGAATGAGGGAGGGGAAATGGGTTTTTCTTTGTCTTTTCCTTTTTCAATTAAGTTGTTTTGACAAAAAAAAAGAACAACAATAAGCGCCAATAATGAAATAATACTCCCGCCAATTAAATGAACAGTGTGCTGTATAGATTATACAACTTTTTAATAGCGTTTTTTTAATAATGTCCAAATGCAATGCTATTAATGAAGCTTTTTCTTGTAGTGATAGATTTAAATCATCTTCTAAGTTTTATGATCCGGTTATGACCAGGAACTTATTTTGAAAACTTAGTTCGTGTTAACATTTATCCATATCTCGAGCTCTTTAAGAAGAACAACGATCAATAGATTTAAATCAACTTCTAAGTTTTATGACCCTGTTATGACCAGGATAGGACTTAGTTAGCGTTTAATCCTAATCAATATCTCGCGTTTTTTAAGAAAAACAAAGGTCAATCGATATGAATCAACTTCAAAGTCATTAATGAGACCTGGTTATATCCAAGCACCATATGCCCCCCAAGTAACTGGGAAAGGGTCTTTTGTGGTTACTTTAGATTATACTTGCCAACATGTACAAAAAGCTGATTTTCATTCATACATAAAAAATGGCCTTCCAAGCCTTACAAGTGAATCATTGATAATATTTCTTTAGGTGGATGGCGTTCCAAGTCCGCGGCACCGCCCCTCCATCAAGTCGAGCTAACTTATAAGTTCCCTCCTTGATGATTTCGATGACCTGGTATGGTCCTTCCCAGTTTGGTCCCAAAACTCCATCTTTGGGATCTTTCCCGGCCAGGAAAACTCTCCTTAGGACCAAGTCACCAATGCTAAAGGCGCGTTTTTTGACTTTGGTGTTAAAGTAGCGAGTGATTTTCTGCTGATAATGGGCGAGCTGGAGTTGCGAATCCTCTCGCCTTTCATCATCTAGATCGAGGGAATTACACAGGAGCTCGTGGTTTCGATCTTGGTCGTAAGACTGGAATCTATGCGAAAGCACCTTAATTTCCACGGGGAGGACTGCCTCACTCCCAAAGGTTAGGGAAAAGGGAGTATGACCCGTAGGAGTCCGGTGCGAGGTCCGGTATGCCCATAGGACCTTGGGGAGTTGTTCTGGCATGACCCCCTTTGCTTCGTCTAATCTCTTCTTGAGGCTCATCTTTAGGGTCTTGTTGACGGCTTCGACCTGGCCATTCGCCTGAGGATAGGCCACGGAGGATAAACTTTTCACAATTTCGTGCCTTTCGCAAAACTCGGTGAACAGGTCGCTGTCGAACTGAGTGCCGTTATCAGAAACGATCTTCTTGGGCAGGCCGAATCGACAGATAATGCTTTAAACAACAAAGTCAAGCACTTTCTTGGAAGTTATCATCGCCAGGGGTTCTGCCTCAGCCCACTTTGTAAAGTAGTCGATGGCTACCACGACGTAACGGACCCTGCCTTTTCCAGTGGGGAGGGCGCCAACCAAGTCTATCCCCCAAACGGCAAACGGCCATGGGGACAAGATCATTTTTAGCTCGACTGGAGGAGTTCGGGCCACTGCGGCGAACCGCTAGCATTTGTCGCACTTCTTCACGTATGTGATCGAGTCTTTGGACAGAGTTGGCCAGTAATATCCTTCCCATAAGACCTTTAAGGCCAAGCTTTACCCCCTAGTGTGGTCCCCGCAAAATCCTTCGTGCACTTCTTGAAGGATGGCCTTTGCTTCGCCTGGAAGAACACACCGGAGGAGAGGTAGGGAGTGCCCACGTCGGTAGAACACCCCATCGACTATCGTATACCTAGGAGCTTGGTACAGAACTCGTCGTGCATCGTTACGTCCTTCAGGCAGCTTGCCGTCGCCGAGATATTCAAGGATGGGGGTCATCTAGGTCGGCCTGCCATCGATCATCTCGACCTCCGTCCTGACATCTTCTACGCTTGGTTTCTCCAAGAATTCGACTAGTACTAGCCCCAAGGTCTCCGTTTCCCCAGAGGTGGCGAGCTTGGCAAGAGCGTCTGCGTTAGCGTTCTGCTCCCGAGGTACTTGTTTGATCGAGCCTCGCTCAAACGAAGACAGCTCAACTTTTACCTTTGCCAGATAGGTGGCCATCTTGGGTCCCCATGCCTGATACTCACCCAGGAACTGATTGACCACGAGCTGGGAGTCACTGAAGCACTGGACAGAGCTCGCCTTCAACTCCTGGGCTATCCTTAGTCCCGCCAGTAGAGCTTCGTATTCGGCCTTGTTGTTGGAGGCTTTGAATCTGAATCTCAGTGCCGAGTGGAATCTATGTCCCTCGGGGGATATAAAAATGATTCCAGCTCCGGAGCCGTTCTCGTTGGATGAACCATCTACAAAGACCCTCCACGAAGCCAGAGGCGAGCTGATTTGGGGTGAGTTTTCTGCGGGATCTTCTTGGAATCCTATGCATTCTGCCATAAAATTGGCCAGGGCCTGACCTTTTATAGCAGTTCGCGGAGTGTACAAAATCTCGAACTAACTGAGTTCAATGGCCCACTTTAACAAACGTTTCGATGCTTCAGGATTTTGCAAAACCTGCCTTAAAGGTTGATCGGTCATGACGTGAATCAGGTGGGACTGGAAGTACGACCTGAGCTTTCGTGAAGCCGTGATAAGGCAGAATGCCAATTTCTCCATCAGCGGGTATCGGGATTCAGCCCCGAGAAGTCTCTTGCTGATGTAGTAGACTGGCTTCTGCACTTGGTCCTCTTTTCGTACCAGTACGGCACTAGCTGCGTCCTCAGTAACAGCCAGGTAGAGGAAAAGAGGCTCTCCTTCCATGGGCTTGGATAGCACGGGCGGTTCAGCGAGATGTGCCTTCAGGTCGAGGAATGCGCTTTCGAACTCTACTGACCATTCAAACTTCTTGTTTCCTCTGAGCAGGTTGTAGAAGGGCAAACACTTATCGGCGGACTTGGAAATAAACCAGTTGAGGGCTGCCACTCTTCCTGTCAGGCCTTGGACATCTTTTCGCGACCTGGGTGAGGGAAGCTCGAGGAGCGATCTGATCTTGTCAGGGTTTGCTTCGATTCCCCGGGTATTGACTATGAACCCTTGGAATTTCCCTGACGCGACTCCGAAAGTACATTTCTGTGGATTGAGCCTCATGCCATATTCCCATAGTATCCTAAAACATTCTTCCAGGTTGGAAACATGGTTATCGGCAGTCTTTGACTTGACTAGCATGTCATCAACGTACACTTCCATGTTTTTTCCGATCTGGTCAGCGAACATTCTATTTACTAGCCTTTGGTAGGTAGCTCCGACGTTCTTCAGACCGAATGGCATGACCTTGTAACAATAGATGTTAGTCGGGGTCATGAAGCTGGTGTGTTCCTGGTCCGCCGGATTCATCGCGATTTGATTGTAGCCTGAGTAGGCGTCCATAAATGACATGAGCTCGTGCCCCGCCGTGGCGTCCACCAACTGATCAATCCTTCGCAATGGAAAGCAATCCTTAGGGCGGGCTTTATTCAGGTCAGAGAAGTCGATGCAGGTCCGCCATTTCTTGTTAGGTTTTGGGACCAGCACGGGGTTGGCAACCCATATTGGGAACTTGGCCTCATGGATAAAGCCGCATTTCTTGAGCCGGGCTACCTCTTCTTCTAGGGCATCAGCCCGGGTTGTCCCTAAACGTCTTTGCTTCTGAGACTTGGTAGGAACGCTTTTATCTAGATGAAATGTATGCATGATGACAATCGGGCTGATCCCCACCATGTCCTCGTGGGACCAGGCAAACACGTCCAGGTTATCCCGCAGAAACTTAGTCAGCTCCGCCTTTCTCTTGATACAAAGGTTTTTCCCGAGCTTGACCATCCGTGAAGGATTCTGCGGATCAATGTTCACTTCCTTGAGTTCCTCAATCGCCTGGAGTTCGGATCTGTCCTCCCCTATTCGGGGGTGAATATCCTCACTTAAGACGACATTTTTCCCCTCGGCGCTTTGAGGTTTTTCAATCTTAGGATTTGCTAAGGGTTCCTGAGATTCCTCTTCACCTTGAATGGCCATTGCCAGCTGCCCGGGTTTTGATTTTCCCTTCATGGAAATGCTGTAGCAATCCCTGGCAGTGAGCTGATCGCCATGGACAGTGAAAATTCCCGTCGAAGTAGGGAATTTCATCGCGAGGTGGCGAATGGACGTGACGGCCTCGAAAGCTATGAGCGTAGGTCGTCCCAAAATGGCGTTGTAGGCAGCGGAGCAGTCAATGACCATGAACTCGAGGAGTTTGGAGACTGTCCGAGATCCTTCACCTAGGGTGATCACCAGCTCAATCGTCCCTATCGCTGCTGATCCTTCTCCCGAAAAACCATACAACATCATGGAGGTTGCCTTCAGTTCGGCGACAGTCAAACCCATCTTCTCTAAGGTGGATCGAAATAGGAGATTCACCGAACTCCCGTTGTCTATCGGTACCCTCCTCACCCTCTGGTTGGCGAGCTGGACTGCTACGACCAGGGGATCATTGTGAGGGAACTGGACATGGCCCGCATCTTCCTCCGTAAAAATGATTGGTTGCCTCTCCAATCGCTGCTGCTTTGATTGACGCTGCTCCGAGACAAACTCCACTCTGTTAAGAGCCTTTAGTTCGTTCACGTATCTCTTCTGGGCGCCTCTGCTCATGCCGGCCATGTGCGGACCTCCAGAGATGGTGGATATCTCTCTTCCTACCACAGGAGGAGGAACATCTTCGTCTACCCAAGTCCCGGGCTGACTGGCCGGGATTTCTGGATCAGGTCGGCTTGCTGGAACCCTGTTCCGTGCGTATTGAGCCAAGGGGCCGGCTCGAAAGAGAGTCTCGATCTCATCCTTTAGATGTCTACAATCCTCGGTATTGTGGCCGACATCGTTATGAAAACAGAAAAACTTGGAAGTGTCTCTCTTCCCCTTGTGGTGCTTCAATGGCTCCGGCCTCTTCCAGGGGACTTGAGTAGAGTTGTCTAGGAAGATATTCTCCCTAGACTGGGTGAGCTCGATATAAGTCGCGAAGACGAGCTTAAACTTGTCTATGGACTTATTCTTCTTTTGACCGTGTTGGCTGCCTTCACCATTCCCCTTTCTTTTGCCTCCTCCGAGCTGGTTGTTCTGTGTGACGTTTTGGGTCGCGGCCACGACCTCCGTCCCCACTCCAGCGGGCTACTCAGGGACCTGGATGGTTCCTGCAGCAGAAGCTTCGGCTTCTTCCAAGTTGATCCATTCTTGGGCTCTGTTAAGGAATTCGTTAACTGAGCTGACTCCCTTCCTTTGTATATCCTTCCAGAGATCTCCTCCGATGAGGATTCCAGTTCTCATGGCCATGAGCTTGGAGCTATCATCCGCATCGCTAGCTCGAGCAGCAACGTTCGCAAACCTGCTCAGGTAGGCCTTCAGAGTCTCACCGGGCTGCTGCCTCACGTTAGCCAGGGAGTCAGCCTGATCACGGGCGGCCTGGGCAGCTCGGAATGCCCTTTTGAAATCAGCTGAGAAGGTCTTCCAGGAACTAATTGACTGTTTTTTACCTTGTTTGAACCACTGCCTGGCAGGTCCAGTAAGTGTGGAAGGAAAGATTAAACATCTCAGCTCTGGGCCGATGTTGTGAGCCATCATCAAGGTGTTGAACATTCCTAGATGATCCGACGGGTCTCCGTCTCCATTGAACTTTGACAGGTGCGGCATACGGAAGCCAGGCGGGTACGCCGTTGCTGCTATACTGGGGGCGAAGAGCTCCATCTCGTCCCCTGAATCGTACTCATCTTTTTCCTTTTCCGTCAGGAGCTTCCTCATCAGCTCCTCCATCTGAGTTAGGCATTCGAGGGTTTGGTCCTGGTGTCCTTGGTTATTTCGGGGCTATTCAACAGCTCCGGATCCATTGTACATATTTGGTGGGTTATTGCCCCTCCTATCTTGAGATAGGTTATTTGGGGCATTCCCTCCGTTACGTACTTCGGACAGGGCTCCCCCTGAGCGAGCGTGGCTATCTCCTCCCACCTGCTCCCCTCTATGGGAGTTGAGGCGATCTCGAAGGTCGCCTCCTTGGGAGACTCGAGGACTTTGCACCGAACTCAAACGCTGGCGCAGGTCTCCCCGGAGAGATCACTCCAGCGACTGCCGGTCCAGCAGCTTCTGCTAAATAGGCTCAGAGTCCGCCTTTGGTGGTGAGGACCTTGGCTTTCCCCTGGTGCCCTGCTACGCCGGGAAGGTCCAGCTGATGGCGGCTCTCTCCTGCTACTCCCGTAGGCCAGAATATCTCGAACGGGTCGAGGAGGAGATGGATATCTGATCGGAGACAGAGGATGCCTGACTGGAGAGTTGATCCTAGTTCCGTCAGGTCGGATTAGATTCGGTGGGAGCCTTTCATCCCTGCCAACCCGCTGATCTCGCGCCTGGCGATTTGGACGAGGCACAAGACGGTTGTTGGGGATGGACTGATGCTGTGAGCCCTCCCTGAATCTCCTTCGGGAATTTCCTCGAGCTTTTCGGGGCGCGCTCAAGGATGGTTGGGAGCTAGGAGTCGATGTTCTGACTGAATGGTTGTATTGTTGTTGTTCGGCTCTAGGCATTCCTCTGAAGTCTGCCTCTCGATGGTGGGATGAAGGAGTGGAGTTGGGCGTCGGAAGTCTATCTGAATGGCTACGCCTGGACCGATTACCCCGGCGAGACTTAGAAGCCTCGCCTTGCCTCTCTCCGACGTTAACATCCTTGATCTGCTGACTAGCTATTGCTAGCTGGCACCTCAGCTGAGCATTCTCCATTTCCACCGCAGTGCAATAACATGGGTTCGGGTTAGGCGGCCGAGGTGCCGAACTTCCAGTATCATCTTGGCCCGTCGGCTGTTTTCCTGGCCGTTGCTGAACTTCAGGAACTTGTTCACCAGGGGCGGCAGTATGATGAGTCTCTTGCCCATCATGTTGCTCTGCCTCATTACCGTGTCTGGATCGAGTTGTCACCATAGTCGGATGTTTGCGACAGCACTGAATCGGACTTGCTCTCAATGAAAGCACCAAACTGTTGACGCGGTTCTTCGCCAACAGGTAATTAAGAGAAGAAGAAAAAGGGATTAGTGCTAATAATGAACCGAAACAGATATATTATCTTAGGAAATGGAAAGGTGACTCAAGACACGGTTTTTGAGTGGTTCAAAGGTTAAAATCCTTCTACTCCACTAGTCAATATTATTGCTCTATTCTGGGTATACGATTACAGGATATTTCTTACAAGAGATAATCCAACCTCTATCAACTCCCAGGGTCTCCATATTTATAAGAGAAGTCACCTGGGAGTTAGTAAGAAGGTCATCCCGTGACCTTCTTACCTATCATATCAACTCTGTGACATTCATGATTAATTCCTAAACCTGACACATAAGTGTGGTCAAATCACTAGGTAAGGAGATAATGGGCCGCACGGCCCAACCCAGTCGTGGGTGTCTGAATACGCACGTTCCTGCTGCTTGTCCGAGAAGTCAGGGGCACATCAGACACGTGATGTCTGATATATGCACGTTTATCTTGCGTGTGTTGACTTCACAAAGGGTCATAGCCTCCATACCCAGCTCATACCACGAGCTGGATACTTAACTTGACCTTCAGCCTTTAGAGTCCGGACTCAGATCTTAGGCAATCTTGCCGAAACCTTGGGTTACCTCGAGCTAATGAGGTACGACCTTATGACGGAAGCTCCGGTCTTGGGGATGTCCACGAGATAATCATGATTAGGTCGCAGCTCAACCCGTGGGAAAATGAGGGCGTACAAGTACATTGACAAGATCAAAAAGGGAATTTCAAAAAGTTTCAAGAAAACTAGAAGTCATACAAACCCATGAACCCAAATATGAAATGGAGGATGGGGAACTACTTTTTCTTCAAAATTTCATGAAATTGGAGGCAAAATTGACTTACCCAAGGCCTAAACTACATCAAAACAGCCACAAAATGCACTATTCAACAAAGATTCATCACAAAATTCCAAGCAGAGCACATCAAATGTGGGTTTCGAGACTCACATATTCTATCCAAAATTTGTGTAGAATTTTAATGCCTCAAAATGTTTAAAAGTGAAGTTAAAGAAGAAGAAACTTACCCAAGTGGATGGAAGAGCCTTTGATTTCTTGAAAGAAATATTGATTTGTTCGAAGGAAGTGGAGCACTCTTGGAACTTTGGGGGAGAATCACCTAAGATGAGAAGAATTTCTTTTTGTGATGTATTATTTCTTTCTTGTAAGGGATAGGCATGCGTGGGCCTATTTAAAGGGAAAGGAGGAACTTTTCATTTACCGTAAAAACTCTTAGTATTCTCTTTCCCACAATTGGGAACTGATAAGTGCCATTTTTATGGCCTAAAAAGTTTAGTTGTCGGTTTACTTGAAAAGGCGGAAGTGTTGACTGTGAATTTAGCCAACGACGTAAGAACGTCAACTACGACAACCTTCAAGAGAATTATAAACGACAACAGACAATTTTTTATGAATGAAAGTAAATAACACGAGGTTTTTATAGTGGTTCAGCCCCGATGATCGGTAATAGCCTAATCCACTTAGAGATTTTATTACTGTATTCACACTCAAGATCAGATGAACCAGAGTCAACTGAGTTTCTTCAGTGCAAATATTCCAGAATACAAAAAAGGGTTTCTCTCAAGAACAACACACTTTCTCTCTCTAGAATACAGATTCACTCTCAAATTTCCCAAAAAAAGTCCTTTTACGATCCTCCCAAGTCTCTATTTATAGACCTGGATTCTCAACTGATATCCCCTTTAGATAGGGATATTCCATTATTTACCTAATATTTATATTACAAAATAAACATTCAAAATATAACTGATCCCTAATTTCAAGTGAGGATTGAGTGATTCCCGGATGCTTGGACCAATTCTCACTGAAGTAGTTTTGGGCAGTTTGACGTAGCTTCTCATGCATGCTGACTATTCTTCAAGCTTTACGTAGGTCAAAGGTGGTATGTGCATGGCTCTCCTTGGACCAAAGGTCAGGTACATTCGAGGTATACTCCTCCATTGTGTCCGATCGGACACAATGGTTGTCTTCTTTGGCTTAAGGTGGTTCAAACCACCCTATTTGACTCCTTCAATCAAGGTCCGATCGAACCTTGCACTTTGCTCCTCGGACCTAGGTGGTCCGAGCCATCTTCTTCCTAGCATCTCCTCGGACCAAAATGGTCCAAAGCACTCCTTCAGGCGTCTTGTGCGATCGGGGGAGGCGTCTTGTGCGATCGGGCACAATGCCCCTCTACTTGGACCTAAATGGTCCAAGCTTCCTTCGTTTAACCAAGGTCCGATCGGACCTTGGTCCTTTCTCTTCGGACCTAGGTGGTCTGAGCCACCACTTACCTCTCCTTGGATCAAAATGGTCCAAGGTACCTCATAAGTAGCATGTCCGATCGGGCACACATTCCTTCTCCTCGGACCAACATGGTCCGAGCTTTCCCTCGTGCACCCAATGTTCGATCGGGCATTGGACTCTTCCTTCACATATCACCACTTTGGATCCAAACAACCCAAGGTCTCTCCCACGAACATGTCCGATCGGGTGCAGTTGTCTCCTTGGACCTAAATGGTCCAAGGTACCCAAAAGCACCATGTCTGATCGGACACAACTTCCTTCTCCTCGCACTAAAGTGGTCCGAGCCTCCTTCGTTCAACCCATGCTCGATCGGGCATTGGACTTCTCTCCTCGGACGAAGGTGGTCTGAGCCATCACTTACATCTCCTTGGACCAAAATGGTCCAAGGTACCTCCTCTATGAGCATGTCCGATCGGACATAGCTCTCTTTTTCAACCAAAGCTCGATCGAGCATAGTCATCTCCTTGGTCCGAAATGGTCCAAGGTAAACTTTTCCTCACCTCATTCAAGCCCAAGTGCACTTCTTCCACATCATACCCGATCGGTCACTATGTGGCCTTTTCCTTTGAGTAAAACCTGAGTCTTGGTCATTCTCTTTGAACTCATTCGAGCCAAGCTTAACAAGAGGTCCCCTAAGCTTAGGTCCGATCGGACCTACTGCTTTTATATCTTGAACCAAAATTCATACCTCCCCTTCAATTTCTTGGACTTGGCACTAATTGAATTCTAAGGATATTTAAACTGAGGTCTGAGCCAAGAAACCCCCAGTCCACATACTCTCTTCGATCGGGCATATTGTATTGACTATCTTTCCAATTCTTTAAGTGACATATTGGGCCATTATTAAGCCAGATCACCTCACTGAGTCATGCCATGTGTCAATTTTATTGCCACGTCATTCTTTTCAAATTTTGGGGATAACATTTGCCCCCCAAGTTTATTATATGATTTATTCACGTAATAAACTTTTTCTCCGGCTGACGTCATTAAAAAAAAATATAACTGTTCATCTTCATGCAGCAGACCCACGATCACTGCAAAAATCCACCCATGATCGTGGAGGAAAAATAATCCCAGAATACCAAAGGTCCAAAAGTAAATGAAAAACCCACTTTTTTCCCTTTAAATATCCCCACTCTACACTCTCTTCTTCACATATACAAAAATCACTCTAAAAACCCTCCATATTCTCTCTTGGCCGAAACCCTCTCAAGGATTCCCCATCTTGCCGATTTCACAAGCTTCAAAGGGAGCTCTTCATCTTCAAGCATCCTCCAAGCAAACTCAAAGTTCTCCAACCTTGGGTAAGCCTCCTTTCTCCATGCCTCTTAGATTGCTACATTTTTTTTTCAGAAATTCTAAAAAAAATGCCATGGCCGAATATGCTTGTGCCTTGAATGTTCTTGAAGTTCTTGAATATGTTTTGTTCAATGAGTTTGCTTGTTGTCTTGATGAGGTTTGTGGCATGGGTAACCCGAATTTTCCCCTAATTTCTTAGGAATTTCAAGACATTTTTGATATTTTGGCATAAACATGAATATGGGTTTTGAGGGTTTTGATAGTGTAATGGGTTTTTGAGAACATGAAGAAAACCTTTCATTTTCATGTTTTGATCTTGTTTTTTGTTTGTGTAAATGATGGAATGTGTTTGAGGCTAGGGATTTTTAGGGCTGTCTATTTGGTTCGGATTCAGGGTAGGCAAAGTATGCCATTTAGGGACCATTTTTTACCTAGTTTTGCCCAGAAATTCTGGGCATAAGCGTGTGGTCCGATCGGACCACACTTTGTCTTCATCGTGAGCCCATACTCGATCGGGGATGTTGAAGTATGGTCGAGCTTGAGGCGTGCGTCTCTTCTGAACGAGGTGAGATAACCACCTCCGATCGGGCTCTGAGATGCTTCAGATAAGCGTGTGGTCCGATCGGACCACACGCTACTCCCTTTGCTTTTAACTGCCCAGATTTTTAATAGCTAATTCATTACCTCCCTAGACACCTATGCCCGATCGAACCTGACTTGTTGCTGCTGGCTAGAAGCTTTGGAGGCACGAGGTACACCAGGCGAACTCTCAGGACCTGGGTGCACATCTTCTCCTCGGGCACGCTACGCCCGATCGGACATCCTGGGGACTTCGCGTGAGGCTCGTGCGGTGGCGAGGCAGGACGTCTCCTGGCCAGACTGTGTCCGATCGGACCAGTTTTATTTTGGTCAGAGTTTGCGTGGATACATGGTTCCTTGACCCATGAGCTTTGAACGCCTCCTTGGGCATGCCCCGTCCGATCAGGTGTGTCACAGGCGTTGGTTAGGCTCGCACGGAGGTAGGTTCGAATGCTAAATTATCCCTTAGAATAATCACATGGTCCGATCGGGCTTCTCAAATTTCCTTGGCTTATACGCCCTTATGGTCATGCCCACTTAATGGGTCTAAGCATCCGATCGGAGGTATAAGACCATTCTTTTGAGCCTAGGATGTGGTCCGATCGGACCACACCTAATTTCTTAGACCTTGGCCTCTTTCTTTCCAAATGCATAACCAACCTTTTGTGTTACTTACATGCATAAGGTACTTAGCCTTATAGGAAAATCCCAAAAATGCCTCCTTCTACAAAGTTTAATAAGTTCAATACTTTAAGTACTTTTTAGGCACTTTTGAGCATTAAAATTATTTTTTCCATATGCGTTATATTTTTATAACTTAGACAAAATTTTCCAAGTATAAAAATAACTCTTATTTTTGATGAATTTTTTCTGTATGGTTACTCACCTCCCCATTTTTTATTCATTTTTGTAGATGAATCGCTCTGACTATAGGGGAGGTGACAATCATACGGACTCCGAATCATCTGCCCCGCAAACAATTGAGACTCCCTTGAATAGCGATTCCTCACCAGGTTCGTCTACTGGTTACACTCCAGAGGATCGTCTTCGCCGTTTCAAGCAGATCCTCCCTCGCTCAGCCTTATATCTTCTCCACGAGGAACAGTTCCTTCGACAGGCTTCGTAGTCGACAATGAGGGTGAAGCAATCTAACAGGCTTCCTCAGGAACACGACCCGCAGGTTGCCCGCAGAGCAGTACAGAAGGTGGTAAAGCGCAATCAAACCCGCACTACCACAACTTCCAGAAAGCCTTCTCTGAAATTTGCTACCGCGATCCAGGATTTGGCTGTCCAGAAGCCACGTGATGAGGGAGAAGAAGAACCCTCCTGGTTCGTTGCCGAAGCTTCAAAACTTAGTCCCGCGCTATTCCAGAAACACATTGAAGCTTTAGGCTTGAGCGGGGCAAACGTGACGTGTCCGGGCTCGCATCAAAGAGCCAATAGGCCTGGGGGAAGGTACTGCGCCTGGTCCAGGCATCATGTGCAGGCTGGAGCAACACTCCCGCTGCACATCTATTTCCGGTCTGTAGCAGACTACTTCAACGTTTCCCCATTTCAGATCACACCGAACGGGATCCAGGCACTCTCTGCGCTGTACATCCTTTACTTCCTGCATGGTTCGGACAAACCCACCCCTCATGAGGTGCATTACCTGTTTGATCTTCGGACCAATCCTTCCCACAACAACTCAGGCTTCTTCCACTTCTATCACAGGCACAGGGGGATTACATATCTCAACTGCATCTCCCACAAATCAAACGCCGGGAAGTATCATAAGGAATACTTCCTCACATTGGATATTGAGGCCAACAACTTGGCTTTTACGCGCTCGGGTCCATTTGAGCGACCATTTCCTACTGAAGAGATGTTTAGGCGTGCCAAAAAGTTGGCTAACATGAGTCTTAAAGAGAAGGATGTGAAAAGGTTGGTCACGCTGGACCTTCTCCAGATGGTGGGTCTGGTGCCATGTGAGCAGGATCTGGATCTGGCGGTGGAAAGTACCACCGGGGAGAATGACACGCCTGGTCAGTCTAATGAGGGCACGGAGCAAATGACTGATCGGCCCTCTCCTGGGCCTTCTCCGCTTTCCCGTAGACCTGGCGACCTAGTCATTAGAGCGCCTGATCCTCAGCGCAGATCTACTGTTCCCACTCATCCTGGGAAAGGAAAAGCTATCCAGGTTGATGGGGAACTTAGCTCATCCTCGGACGACGAGGATGAGTTCCTTGATCAAATCCTCAACGCAGGTAACACATGTCTAGTGTAAATAGGAATATTTTCGATAATCGGTAATTAGAGAATAACACAATTGTAGCATACACTTGTACACGTTTCATTATGTTTATTTCTCTAACAATCTTGTTTTTTCATCCTTTGCAAATTCAGACATGTTCAGAGATTGCGTTGCTTCAAAGAGGAAAACTGGTGATGGAAGTGGCTCTATGCCTCCATAGAAGATTCAGAAGGTAGCACCGCCAAGTCAAGGGAGGCAACCTGGGGGACCGACTACACTTCCGCCATTGACCCCCTCTTCCCTTCCTCCTTCTGCGAGCCTAACTCCTACTCACCAGGGTAGTTCGATCGAGCTTTTTCGTACTGTTAGCGACCTGGGCAAGGGGCTTCTTGAGGATATTGGCCGTGATGCATCGACGCTTCAAAGCCTAGACTCCTACCCTCGAATTAGTGTCGAAGTTGTCTTGAAGAGAGGACTCGCTCAATTGATGAAGGTAAGCATTTTTTCTTGAGACACTTTGTTATTAGTATTTTTACTTGTACTAACCTTTTGTCTTCCATGCAGTCACTTGTCACCATTGGTCATGCTCAGCTTCGAGCCGTAGACTACAAGGAGTTGATCAAGGTGCAGGACGATCAACTGGTGGAGGCCAAGTCCAAGCTGGAGCAAGCAGAGAGAACTGTAGCTGAACGGGACGAGTCTCTCAAAAAGCAGGCTCAAAACAATGCTTCCTTGACAACTCAATTGGAGAAGCAATCCCTCGATATTAAAGAGTTAGTTCGAGACAATGAGAGGTTGATCAGCGAGAACGAAGAGCTGAAGCAAGAAAAAGAGCTTGACTTGATTCGCTTTGAGGAGGCCAGTTTTGACTGCTTTTATAAGGTCTGGAAGCTGAACAAGCCTCTTAATCTTGATTGTTTCTCCAAGGAGGCCCAGGCAGAGGATCTTGCCAGATGTGAAGCAAGGGCCGCTGAAGAAGCTGCCAATCCTCCTGCACTCACCCCCGCCTGCTCTGCTATATCATTTCGAGCGAGAGGAGCAGCTGATGCAGAGGAGGGAGTCGATCAACCCTCTAGAGGAGCTCGCCTGTGACTCCCTCTCGTAGTTCATCACAGTCTACTTTACTTTGTATTTTGTTGCTCGAACTAGTGAGCTATTTTGACATTTAGCACTTTACTCTTTCCTTGTTGACAATTTCAAACTTTTAAGTTTTTATTGTGCATAGCAAAGTTTTTAGATGCCTTTAGTTTCACATGAGAATTTAGTTTTTTAACTTAGAAATTTTTACCATTCCATAAGTTCACACTAAATATACTTTCTCATGCTCTTATTGCTCTAACTTTTTATGAGCATAAATTTCTTATTACACGAATATCAGTTTCTAACTTAAAATTTGAAAAATTCTAAGTTACTTAAGCTTTGTAAAACAAGTTAGCTTAACGGCTATTTTAGACTTCTAAACTTACAAGTCAGCCCAAAAACAAACATATTTGCTCGTGCTCTTATTGCCTGTGTTGAAATACATACTAGTATACCCTATGTGCCCCCCAAGTGATTAAGGGTTGATAAATCCTTGATCACTTACTACTTGATCGAATTTGTTCGAGTAGTTACTACTCGCGAAACACATAAAATATACGAACATATATCAGTAGTTGACCACTACAAAATATTATTTAAACGTTGGTCCTTCATGTTATGATACGACCAGTTGAACACCGTCCAGTATATATTTACACTTAGTTTTTAGAAGACCTGTTTTGTTTAAATCATTATGACAGTTGAACACTGCCAAGCAAAAATAATCAACACATATGCAAAGTTTGTAGCAAGGTGCGACCATGCTGCGCGTGGTCTCTTTTATTACTCGTAATAATAAATGACATAACGTGTCTAACAACGAGTTCCAAAAAAAATAACATTGTTAAAAAATAATGTGACTGGGTAGCAAATAACCAGTTCACAAACAAAAACATAAATACCAAGTTAAGCACTTGATACAAAGCTGCTACTCTGCAAGTAGTATTTATTGATAATATTTTCTCAAGTGCTCGCCATTCCAGTAGTTTCTGATCAGCTCCCCATTCAATCGAGCAAGCTTGTAAGTGCCGGGCGGTAAGACTTGTTCAATTTGATACGGGCCTTCCCAGTTTGGTCCTAGCACACCAGCTGCTGGGTCTCTAACAAATACCTTCCTTAGGACCAAATCTCCAACCTGGAACTTTCGGTCCTGTACTCTGGAATTGAAGTAGCGTGCCACTTTTTGCTGATGAGCTGCTACTCTGAGGCTTGCTTCCTCTCTCCTCTCTTCGAGGAAGTCCAATGATTCTGCCAACAACCGATGGTTCTCCTCTTGGTTGTAAACGGTCCTTCTATGAGAGGGTGGGTCTATCTCCACAGGTAACATGGCTTCATACCCATATGCTAAAGAGAATGGGGTATGGCCAGTTGCCGTCCGAGCGATAGTCCTATATGACCAAAGGACCTCTGGTAACTCATCTGCCCAAGCACCCTTAGCTTGCTCCAGGCGCTTCTTTAAAGTGTCCTTCAATGTTTTGTTCACCGCTTCAACCTGCCCATTGGCTTGAGGATGGGCAACCGAGGAGAAACTTTTGGTGATGCCATGCCGAGTGCAAAAATCGGTAAATATGTCGCTATCAAACTGAGTGCCATTGTCAGACACTATTTTCTTAGGTAGACCATAACGACATATTATGTTTTTAACTACAAAATCTAATACTTTCTTCGATGTGATCGTGGCTAATGGCTCGGCTTCAGTCCATTTAGTAAAATAATCTACCGCGACCACTGCGAACTGCACTCCTCCCTTTCCTTTGGGTAACTTTCCGATCAGATCAATGCCCCACACTGCAAAAGGCCACGGACTTTGCATTTGCTTCAAAAGATTTGGGGGTGCTCTGGGTACTTTAGAAAATCTTTGGCACTTGTCACATCTTTTCACATATTCCATAGAGTCCTCGTTCATAGTAGGCCAGAAAAATCCTTGCCTTAAGATCTTTTTAGTTAGACTCTGCCCCCCAGCATGATCTCCACAAAACCCCTCATGCACCTCAGCTAATAAATTTTTTGACTGGTCGGGAGTTATGCACCTGAGGAGAGGTAAGGAGTATCCTCTCCTATATAACACTCCATCCACCATGGTGTATCTAGCAGCTTGCCTCATAACTTTCCTTGCTTCATTACGACCATCTGGGAGTGTCCCTTGTTCAAGGTAAGCAATGATAGGAGTCATCCAGGTGTCGACTATCGTAATCGGCATGGCCTCTTGTCTATCAATGCTTGGCTCTGCCAAGTCTCTACTGGAACTATATTCAGTGTTTCGGCATCTTTCGCACTTGCAAGCTTTGCTAGAGCATCAGCATTGGAATTCTGCTCCCTTGGTACTAGTTTGATGGTATACTCCTCGAACTGGGCTAGTAAATCTTTAGTTTTGTTTAGGTATGCCACCATGCGTAGGCCCCTTGCCTAATACTCCCCCAATACTTGATAAACCACCAATTTAGAATCACTATTTATCTCCACCGATCGGGCACGCACATCTTTAGCTAATCGCAAGCCTGCTAAGAGGGCCTCATACTCCGCTTAGTTATTAGAAGCATTAAATCCGAATCTTAGTGCGCAATGAATTCGGTGCTTCTCTGGTGTGACTAGTATAATCCCAGCTCCTGAATGGTGCTCGTTCGACGATCCATCAACGAAAAGTTGCCAAGCAGGAATTCCTTCTTTTAACCCAGTAACATTCTCCTGCTGGTCAGGGACCTCAACGATTCCGGTACACTCAGCTATGAAATCTGCCAAGGCTTGACCTTTAATAGCAGTCCTTGGTTGGTACTTGATTTCAAACTGGCCTAGCTCGACCGCCCATTTAAGTAGCCGACCAGACGACTCCAGCTTTTGCAAAACTTGGCGAAGAGGCTGGTCAGTGAGGACCTTGATGGGGTGTGCTTGGAAATACGGCCTCAACTTTCGTGATGCAAGTACCAAGCAGTAAGCCAACTTCTCAATCATGGGATATCAGGACTCCGCTCCTATCAAACGTTTGCTAACGTAATACACTGGATGCTGCACCTTATCCTCCTCACGTACTAAGGCAGCGCTAACAGCGTGTTCCGTGACTGCTAGATATATAAATAGGTCCTCTCCATCAACTGGCTTAGAAAGAACAGGAGGTTGAGCCAAATGTTCCTTTATCGCTTGGAAAGCTTGTTCACACTCTGCGGTCCACTCGAACTTCTTGCCTCCTTTAAGCAGGTTAAAAAGGGGGACGCACTTGTCCGTTGATTTTGAAACGAACCTGCTTAGAGCCGAAATCCGCCCAGTCAAGCTTTGCACCTCCTTAATTCTTGTCGGAGACTTCATCTCTATGAGGGCCTTGATCATTTCTGGGTTTGCCTCTATTCCTCGGGAGTTGACAATAAACCCAAGGAATTTCCCAGAACCCACTCCAAATGAACACTTGAGGGGGTTTAACTTCATGTTATACTTCCTCAAGATTGCAAAGCACTCCTCTAAGTCTCCCATGTGCCCCCCAGCTTCCTTCGACTTCACCAGCATATCATCTACGTATACTTCCATGCTCTTGCCGATTAAAGTCACGAAACATGCCATTCACCAAGCGCTGGTAGGTAGCTCCTGCATTCTTTAACCCGAAGGGCATCACTCTATAGCAATAGAGCCCTATATCCATTCGGAAGCTGGTATGCTCTTCATTAGGAGGATGCATGCTGATTTGGTTGTATCCCGAATATGCGTCCATGAAGGACAAGGTCTCGTGACCTGAGGTTGCATCCACCAACTGATCTATTCTCGGTAAAGGAAAACAATCCTTCGGGCACGCTTTGTTTAGATCAGTAAAATCTACACAAGTCCTCCACTTTCCATTGGGTTTAGGCACCAAGACTGGGTTTGAAACCCAAGCTGGATAGTATTCCTCTCTAATAAACCCATTCTCCTTCAACCGCTCTACCTCCTCCTTAAGAGCCTTTGCTCGATCCTTGTCAAGCAACCTCCTCTTCTGTTGTACCGCTGGATACCTTTCATCCACGTTAGCACGTGGCTGATCATAGTTGGTGAGATACCCACCATATCCTTGTGAGACCAGGCGAAGACATCTTGATTCCTTCGCAAGAACTCTATCAGCTGTACTCTCACCTCAGTTTTTAACTTCTTCCCAATCTTGACCCCTCTTGTCGGGTCATTCTTATCTATAGGGACCTCCTCTAACTCCTCAGACGGTCCCACATCACTCTCATAATCCCCAAAGCGAGGATCAATATCTCTTCCCTCGCTTTGGGCAACGCCCTATTTGGTGACTTCATCACTTGATGGGGTCTTATGCTCTTTCAAACTAGGAGTGCTCTCCTGGCCACACTGCTCCAACACTTCTTCATCATTTACTACTACAAGATTATGGTCTACATCCATCTCATCCACTTCCTCTCTTTCAACGCATACAATCATGTTGTTCTCCCTGGCACCTTTCTTTGCCTTAGCTATGGAGGCATTATAACACTCCCTAGCTTCCCTTTGGTCTCCTTGGACACAGCCTATGCCAGCGCTGGTTGGGAACTTCATAGAGAGGTGCCAAATTGAAACTACCGCATGCAAGTTGGTGAGTAGTGGTCGACCAATAACCACATTGTAGGCAGACGGGCAGTCAACAATCAAAAATTCAGTCATCACGGTTTCATGCTTGGGAGCTTCCCCCGTGGTGACTGGTAACTTTATTGTTCCAGCTGGTGATAGTCCCTCTCCAGTAAACCCATAAATGACGTGAGAGCATGGCTTCAAGTCATTGATGGATAGCTTCATTTTTTCAAAAGAGGACTTATAAATAATGTTTACGGAGCTTCCCGTATCAACCAGACATCTTTTCACCTTCATGTTAGCTATTTGTACTGTCACTACAAGAGGGTCATTGTGAGGATACCTCACGTGTTTAGCATCCTCCTCAGTGAAAGTGAGGGACTCACTTTCATACCTTGGGTTCTTTGATGGTCTCTCCTCCACCGTCATAACCTCGGATGTGGACGCTGCCTCCAACTCATGACGAAGGGTGCGAGCATATCTTTCCCTCGCCTTGTTGCTATCACCAGCGAGATGTGGTCCTCCACATATTGTATCTAACGTGAAGTCCACAGGTTCAGGTTGCAAAGGTGGGGACCGTTGCCGCTTGAAACCAGGATTATTGCTGCTCCCGTCTCCTTGGGTCTTCTCTGCCTTATACTTTTTTAGTTTCCCCGAGCGGAGGAGAAACTCTATCTCATCCTTAAGGTGATTACACTCGTTCGTATCGTGACCATAGTCTCCATGGAAACGACAGAACTTGTTCTTATCCCTCTTGCTCATTTCCTTTTTGATTGGAGGGGGTCTTCGGTAAGGGACCTCCTGATGGCTGGCTAGATAGATCTCCGCTCGGGTTGCCGAAAGAGTAGTGTAGTTGGTGAATCGAGGTTCATACTTCGTAGGTTTGTCATTCGACCCAGACTTAGCTTTTTTCTCACTGCGGCGGTCAACCCGTTATTCCCACGTTTCTTACTACCGCCTTGATCATTCCCGCTATCCTTTGGAGTATCCTCAGATCCACTTGGGTTGTTCAACCCGTTTTCTCCTTTCTCAATGGCACCATCCAACTTCATGTATTTATCTGCCCGGTCCAAAAACTGTTGTAAAGTTGAAATCGGATGGCGGTGAATGCTGTCCCACAAAGGACTTCGATAAATAATACCCGAGGAGATTGCAACCATCTTCCCTTCATCTCCAACCGGGGTAGCCCGATTGGCCTCTCTCATAAACCTTTGAATGTAGTTCTTGAGAGACTCATCCTTACCCTGCCTAATATCCACCAAGTGGTTGGCATAAACAGGAGGGGTTCGGGCAGTACTGAACTGCCTGCAGAACTCCTTCCTAAAGCTCTCCCAAGAGGTGATTGAGTCGGGTTTGAACTTCCAATACCACTCCTGGGCAGTGTCTGACAAGGTGGTGGGGAAGACTCTGCAGCGGTAGTCATCACTCACCCCAAGCAGCTCCATCTGATCTTCGAACTTTCCAACGTGTCTCACCGGGTCTGCCTTTTCTGTATAAACTGGCAACACCGGCGCTTTGTATTTCCTTGGTGGTTGGGCCGCTCTTATTCTGGCACAAAAAGGGCTACCACTTCTGTGGTCTACTGGATCAATAACCGGTTGTTTTGATAAACTTTGTACTACCGCCGTCAAAGCATCAAGTTGGGCTTGGATGGCTGGGGCCACTGCCGGGGATGCACCTTCGGGACCGCTTGGTCGGGCACTCCTATCCGGCGTATCCACGTCGAGTAATTCTACTCGACTGGTAGGACGGATTAGCTCCTGCCCTTCGACCGGAGCAGTCCTCCTTCTGTCATCAATGACGTCCCTTAGGTCCTTCTGAGCAGTGTTCTTTCCCAACCGGTCAAACACCGTACTCCGAGTTTTTTCGGAGGGCCTACTAGGTGGAGCGTGCTCCTTGCCATTACACTGGTTGGGATGCCGTGGTGGCTTCCCTATTTGAGCTGGTTGATCATCTCCTCCTCGTCGGTTATTATTCTTCTCCTTCGACTGGTTGGTGTGGTAACTGTCACCTTCATCACGCCCATGTCCATCTTTGAAGTGGGAAGTCTCCTTGCCACGAGGAGCTTTGTTGTGCCCCTGCTCAGAAGGTGTTTTCTTACTGCCAGACTTATGACTTCCTGACCTGGAAGTCCCCGATCTGTGGCTCCTTGAGGGGGTCTTAGAATTCCCCCTTTGGGTAGAGGCAGTGCGCGATCGTACTCCCTCCTCCTCATGACCAGGTGGGTTACCTCCACCCCTACCTGGTCTATCAGCTTTCTTATGACCAGCCTCTGTGGTCCTTGCTTCTGGGGTGGGTATCACCCCAGGCTCAGCTTGAGCATTAGCTCGGGTCAATTGCGTAGCTGCCTCCAGAGCAAGCGCAGCTTTGCGATGTCGCCTGTCGGCCTCCTCCTGCTGTCGACGGATCTCCTCGCTCCTAGCGTCCATTTCTCGCCTCTGCTTGACCATTTCCTCAGCAAAGGCCTCCTGCCTAGCATTGAACTGAGCTAGCTCCTCCTGGAATGCGCTCATAGTCTCCTGGAGCTCCTCTACTTTTGGAACTGCATCCTCGAGCACAACTCTAGGCTCGTTCTCACGATCTTGAACGCTGGGACCTTTCGATCTAGCATGCTCCCTGGAGGTGCTTACCCTCTTGGAGGCCGCGGTGGTGTTCTTGGGCACCATAATGCTTCAGGGACTGTCTGTCTTCTCTTCAGGCTCTCAATGAAAGCACCAAAATGTTGACTGTGAATTTAGCCAACGACGTAAGAACGTCAACTACGACAACCTTCAAGAGAATTATAAACGGCAACAGACAGTTTTTTATGAATGAAAGTAAATAACACGAGGTTTTTATAGTGGTTCAGCCCCGATGATCGGTAATAGCCTAATCCACTTAGAGATTTTATTACTGTATTCACACTCAAGATCAGATGAACCAGAGTCAACTGAGTTTCTTCAGTGCAAATATTCCAGAATACAAAAAAGGGTTTCTCTCAAGAACAACACACTTTCTCTCTCTAGAATACAGATTCACTCTCAAATTTCCCAAAAAAAGTCCTCTTACGATCCTCCCAAGTCTCTATTTATAGACCTGGATTCTCAACTGATATCCCCTTTAGATAGGGATATTCCATTATTTACCTAATATTTATATTACAAAATAAACATTCAAAATATAACTGATCCCTAATTTCAAGTGAGGATTGAGTGATTCCCGGATGCTTGGACCAATTCTCACTGAAGTAGTTTTGGGCAGTTTGACGTAGCTTCTCATGCATGCTGACTATTCTTCAAGCTTTACATAGGTCAAAGGTGGTATGTGCATGGCTCTCCTTGGACCAAAGATCAGGTACATTCGAGTTATACTCCTCCATTGTGTCCGATCGGACACAATGGTTGTCTTCTTTGGCTTAAGGTGGTTCAAACCACCCTATTTGACTCCTTCAATCAGGGTCCGATCGGACCTTGCACTTTGCTCCTCGGACCTAGGTGGTCCGAGCCATCTTCTTCCTAGCATCTCCTCAGACCAAAATGGTCCAAAGCACTCCTTCAGGCGTCTTGTGCGATCGCGGGAGGCGTCTTGTGTGATCGGGCACAATGCCCCTCTACTTGGACCCAAGCTTCCTTCATTTAACCAAGGTCTGATCGGACCTTGGTCCTTTCTCTTCGGACCTAGGTGGTCTGAGCCACCACTTACCTCTCCTTGGATCAAAATGGTCCAAGGTACCTCATAAGTACCATGTCCGATCGGGCACACATTCCTTTTCCTCGGACCAACATGGTCCGAGCTTTCCCTCGTGCACCCAATGTTCGATCGGGCATTGGACTCTTCCTTCACATATCACCCCTTTGGATCCAAACAACCCAAGGTCTCTCCCACGAACATGTCCGATCGGGTGCAGTGGTCTCCTTGGACGTAAATGGTCCAAGGTACCCAAAAGCACCATGCCTGATCGGACACAACTTCCTTCTCCTCGCACTAAAGTGGTCCGAGCCTCCTTCGTTCAACCCATGCTCGATCGGGCATTGGACTTCTCTCTTCGGACGAAGGTGGTCCGAGCCATCACTTACATCTCCTTGGACCAAAATGGTCCAAGGTACCTCCTCTATGAGCATGTCCGATTGGACATAGCTCTCTTTTTCAACCAAAGCTCGATCGAGCATAGTCATCTCCTTGGTCTGAAATGGTCCAAGGTAAACTTTTCCTCACCTCATTCAAGCCCAAGTGCACTTCTTCCACATCATACCCGATCGGTCACTATGTGGCCTTTTCCTTTGAGTAAAACATGAGTCTTGGTCATTCTCTTTGAAATCATTCGAGCCAAGCTTAACAAGAGGTCCCCTAAGCTTAGGTCCGATCGGACCTACTGCTTTTATATCTTGAACCAAAATTCATACCTCCCCTTCAATTTCTTGGACTTGGCACCAATTGAATTCTAAGGATATTTTAACTGAGGTCTGAGCCAAGCAACCCCCAGTCCAAATACTCTCTTCGATCGGGCGTATTGTATTGACTATCTGTCCAATTCCTTAAGTGACATATTGGACCATTATTAAGCTAGATCACCTCACTGAGTCATGCCATGTGTCAATTTTATTGCCACGTCATTCTTTTCAAATTTTTGGGATAACAGGAAGGATATAGAGAGTCATTTTTTGGAATTGTGGGACACAGAGAATATTAAAGTTACTAGTGAGTCACCACGTGGAGGCAACTGCTACGATATTCTCTAAATTTCTGATTGGCTATGCAATTTCTAGATATTTAACTGGTCAAACTTTTCTTATTTGTGAAAGTTACTAATCGGAGGAAGTTTTTTTACTACCTCAAAAACATTTTTCTAGAGAAAAAGTTTATCATACGAGTAAATCATATAATAAACTTGGGGGGCAAATGTTATCCCCAAAATTTCAGTTCGATGATGTGGCAATCAGAAGTAATAGGTGGCAGTTCATGATCGTCAAGTGGATCATCAAGTGGCACATTAATGGTCAATAAATGTGTTGGGCATGAGAACTGCAAAGGTTAGAAAATGACCTACAGAGTTTTGATATCACTAGTCGGAAGATGGTTTTACCTGGTCAGGAAATAATTCACCCAACCAAATAGGAATTTAACTCGTCAGGAGGGAGTCTTGCCCGACTAGAAACATCAAGAGGGGTGTTTGTGCAACTAGGAAAGGGTTTAACTGGTTAGGAAACAATTTACCCGATCGGATAAGAATTTTTTCTGGTCAGGAGGGAGTCTTACTGTGACGCCCTGGATAGCCAGGACCACTACACTGTGTACTTATAAAGGTCCAGGACTTGCTAATCAAGTCATCAATTTAAAAAAGTGTCAGTAAATATGTATGAGCTAGAGTTAAAAAGGTTTTGGTCTCAAAAGTTTCACTTTATATAATTAAGCAATTTAATACATGGGATCCCAAAAAGAAATAAAGTTTAAAAGTTGGTTTACAGAATTCCCAAAATACAGACAACCATAAGCCATACTAAGGCAAAATAGACATTTCTGGTTCTTGCGCCCCTGCCTAAACCCCAACCGTGGCGGTTGAGCAGCTGGTCATGTACATTCGGCCTATTGAGCTCTCCAAGTCAGGGCTGATCAAGCTTTCCCTTGCCTTTACCTGCACCACGTTGCACCTGTGAGCCAAGGCCCAACAAGAAAACATAAGGAGCAACACAAACAATAATAACAAATAGTCAATTCTTTAAGCACGATCATCCTTCAAATAACCCACATTAACCATTCAGCATATACTCAGAATCAAGGATGCAACTAATCACACATAACATTCAAGTCTCATGATAACCAGGTCACATAATAATCAGGGCCGACAACTTAGGCCGCACCCTCTGTTTATCCCACTGACTCCGGCCTGCTTAAACCGAGCTCAGTGCATATTAAGCTGTCCTCGACTACCAGTGGCCAAGCCGCGCCCTGTGCGCTAGTGTAACCCTTGGCACTCTAAGGCTGTTGATTCACTATTTAGTTTACGTGGCATAATACCATCCTTTCAAGAAGACACATTAGGGAACCCTTAGTCCCATTACAGATATACAACTAGTTGTAGTTTGCATACCTTTAGTTTTTACGTTCACTGATTACAAGCGACGATCCTTGAGCACGATCCGTTCCCGAGCCCTAGCTTAATCACCTAGTCACAACCAACGTAATGGATTCCATTAATATTCAAACAATGGTTTCCGGATACAAAACTAGCTTCCGGGACATCGAATTCCACCAAGCACGGTGGCAAAATCGATCCCGAGCAGCCTAGACTACATTCCCGTGCCTAAAATCCCCAAATGTTTAAGTGTACCCGTAAGGGCTGCGGCCCTTGAAACCTAGCCGCGGCCCTGCCCTAAAACAGAGCCAAGGCCATCCCTGGAAGCAAACACGCATCGCAACCCTGCCCTTGGGCGCTGCGTCGCTTCCCTATAGCCGAGCCTCCCTGACTCATTTGCATCCTAGGGCCGCAGCGCTCTAGAACAGAGCTGCGGCCCTTCCCTTCATGCCCAGAAAATCCACCATTTCCAACATCTAAACCTTATCCAAAACCATCCCAAAGCTCCCTAATTCAAAACCCATCAATCACAAAACTTTTAGCATGACTCTAACAACATAACTCAACAAAAATCCAGCCTAAAAACCTATTATAATCCCATTTTTAATTTCTGAAACTCAAGAACTTAAACCACCAAAACTAGTCATGCAAAACTAGAATTTAAACTTCCAAATCACAAATTTGAGCTTACCGCTTCTGCTGAACAACTTCCTTGACAAATTCCTGAGCTAAAACCTAAGTTCTCAGCTTCAATTCAACCCTTAAACAACAAAATCAAAAATACTTTAATACTTAGCCAAAAACTCAGAATCCTAACCCCAAAAACACAATTCAATTCTCACCTTAGCCTTGGTTGAGTGTTCCTTGGATAATTCTTGAGCTAATCTTCCAAATCCCCACTTCAATCCTCTGAATTCCCAGCTCAATTCCCCGAATTTCCAGTGTTTTGTGCTTTCTCCTTGAAAGAGAGAGAGAGAAAGAAGAAGTCAGTCTATTTTTTTTCCACTAGCTTCTGTTTTAGCTAAGTCTAAATTTGGTTACTTAGGTCAATCCCGAGGATCGGAGTGCCAGAAACGTCCCCGAGGGCAAAACGGTAAAATTCCCCAATATTCCCGCCTAGACTTCCTAACCTCAAATATATCTCCATATATTTATTTCCATAAACTGATAGTCTAAATAACTACCTGATTCCTAAAATACCCCTGACTTATCCAAAGTCAAATATTAAGCCTCGTTGTGACCCTTTCCCGCTATCTAGCTCCCTAGGATTGCCTCAGTCGTACTCTGCAAACCTGCCCACATGATAATGTGGTTCTCACAAATACTATATATATATATCACATTTACATTCATATAATCTTACAAGCATCTTTTTATCATATAATTATGCATTTAAATCAATAAACTCATTCAAATCACTTATAGCTCATTTATGCCCTCCCGGCACACTAATCAAGGCCCTTATGCCTTAATAACAAATTTGGGGTCTTTACAACTATCCTCTCCTAATGAGAATTTCGTCCTCAAAATTTACCTGAATAGCTCAGGATATTGATCCCGCATCGCTGTCTCCAACTCCCAGGTCGCTTCCTCGACCTTGCTATTTCTCCGCAACACCTTAACTAACGAAATTGTCTTATTCCGTAAGACTTTGTCCTTCTGATCCAAAATCTGGACTAGTCCCTCTTCATAGGACAAATCTGTTTGTAACTCTAAGTCCGCATACCTCAGTACATGCGTTGTATCTGAAACATACTTTCCCAACGTGGAGACATGGAATACATCGTGAACCCCTGACAGCGACGGTGGCAAGGCAAACCTATAAGCCACCTGTCCAATCCTCTCCAAGATCTCAAAAGGTCCAACAAACCGAGGCCTTAGCTTGTCCTTCACTCCAAATCTCCTTACCCCTCTCAATGGTGAGACTCACAGAAACACGTGGTCCCCAACCTGGAACTCCACATTCCTCCACTTAGGATCAGTGTAGCTTTTCTGTCTACTCTGCGAAGCAAGCATTCTAGCTCGAATCTTCTCAGTAGCCTCATTAGTCTTCTGAACCATATCTAGTCCTCAGTACCTCCTCTCACCCATCTCATCCCAATGTATTGTTGACCTACATTGGGATGAGTACTTACTCCAATCAATGGTAAGTACTTACTCCAAGATCCCTCGAATTCAATCACACACGCCCTAAGCATGTCCTCCAATACTTGAATCGTCCTCTCAGACTGTCGATCAGTCTGAGGGTGAAAAGTTGTGCTAAATTTCAACTAAGTCCCCATAGCTCTCTACAGAGCTCAATAAAACTTAGAGGTAAAGATGGGCTCTCGGTCAGACACAATAGACTTTGGAACCCCATGGAGATGAACTATCTCCCTCACATACAACTCTACATACTGTTCCACTGTATAGGTTGATTTCACTAGTAGAAAATGAGCTGACTTGGTGTATCTGTCTACTATCACCCACACTGAGTCACAAAATCCCACTGTCCTGGGGAGTCCTCCCACAAAATCTATCACGATGTCCTCAGACTTCCATTCTGGGATACCCAAAGGCTGAAGCAACCTGCTGGTTACTGATGCTCAACCTTTACCTGCTGACATGTCAAAAATCTAGACACATACTCTACCACATCCTTCTTCATTCCGGGCCACCAGTATAATATCCGTAGATCCTGATACATCTTCGTGGTACCCGGATGAAGCGAGTATGGCGTAGTGTGAGACTCATCCAGTATCTCCCGTCTGATCCCCTCATCTGCTGGAACACAAATCCGCCCCTAATATCGAAGCGTACCAGTCTTAGAGACAGAATAATCCTTAGTTGTCCCCGCTAAAACATGCTGCCTAACTTCGTGCAACTACGCATCCAACATCTGTCCCTCCTTAACCCTCTCCAGCAGGGTCGACTCGAAGGTAATATTAGCTAACTGGCCCACCACCAATTCTATTCTTGCTCTGGTCATTTCATCAGCTAACTCCCTCGACATCTGGGTGAAGCTATACAACTGCCTTGGGCCCCTCTGGCTCAATGCATTTGCCACCACGTTGGCTTTCCTTGGGTGATAAAGGATATCACAGTCATAATCCTTAACCAGCTCCAACCAATGCCTCTATCTCATGTTCAGATCTTTCTGAGTGAAGAAATATTTCAAACTCTTGTGGTCAATGTATATCTCGCACTTCTCCCCATACTGATAATGCCGCCAAACCTTTAGTGCGAATACCCCTGCCGCCAGTTCCAAATCATGAGTAGGATATCGCTGCTCATACTCCTTCAGCTACCAAGATGCATAGGCTATAACTTACTCATTCTACATCAGCACGCAGCATAAACCCATCCTCGATGCATCACAGTAAACCACAAACTTTCCTTCCTCCGAAGGAAGACTCAGCATAGGTACAGAAATAAGCCGTCGCTTCAACTCTTGAAAACTGTTCTCACACTTCTCTGACCAAACAAACTTTTGATTCTTCCTCGTCAACTCTGTCATTGGTGAAGAAATCTTTGAAAACCCCTCTACAAACTGTCTGTAATAACCTGCCAACCCAAGGAAACTCCGCACCTCCGAGGCGTTCCTTGGCCTCGGCCAATCCCTTGCTGCTTCCACTTTGGAAGAATCTACCTTAATCCCTTATGCTCCAACTATATGCCCAAGAAAAGTCACTTCTGACAACAAAAACTCACACTTCTTAAACTTGGCATACAACTGATGCTCCCTTAACCTCTGTAAAACCTGTCAAAGATGCTGCTCATGCTCTGCCTCTGAACTGGACTATACCAAGATGTCATCGATGAAGACAATGATGAACTGATCCAAGAAGTCCTTAAACACCCTGTTCATCAAATCCATAAAAGTTGCCGGGGCATTGGTTAAACCGAAAGACATTACCAAGAACTCATAGTGCCCATATCGCGTCCAGAAGGTCGTCTTCGGTATATCCTCATCTTTGATCCTTAGCTGGTGATAACCAGATCGTAGATCAATCTTTGAGAACACCGTCTTTCCCTGCAGCTGATCGAACAAGTCATCAATCCTTGGTAGAGGGTACTTATTCTTTACGGTCAACTTGTTTAATTCTCGATAGTCTATGCACATCCTCAACGTCCCATCCTTCTTCTTAACAAATAACACTGGAGCACCCCATGGAGAGTAACTAGGTCTGATGAACCCCAAATCCAAAAGTTCCTGTAACTGTATCTTTAATTCCTTCAACTCCGCTGGAGCAATCCTATATGGTTTCCTTGATACTAGTTCTGTCCCCGGTGCTAACTCAATCTCAAACTGAATCTCCCTGCGTGACGGCAACCGTGGTAGATCCTCAGGAAATACGTCCAAGAACTCACACACCAACCTAGTCTCTCCCGACCCTGTTGGCATAATCCTAGTAGTATCCACTACACTGGTCAGAAAACATATGCATCCTCCTTGTAACAAGTCTCTGGCTCTCAACGCTGAAATCATGGGTACGCAAAGTCCACATACCGTACCCACAAAAACAAAAGGATCCTCCCCCTGGGGCTCAAAAGTCACCATCTTCTTCGTGCAGTCAATAGTAGCCCCATATCTGACTAACCAGTCCATCCCCAGAATCATGTCAAAATCCTCCATGTCTAACTATATCAAATCCACCGAATGTTCCCTACTATCCACCATCACTGGCAGTGCCCTAATCCATCTCCTAGAAACTACCAGTTCCCCTGTAGAAAATAATATCCCAAACCCTGCAGTCCGATATTCACTAGGTCTACACAATCTATCAATCACTCTACTAGAAACAAAGGAATGTGTAGCACTAGAATCAATCAATACAGTAAAAGGAGAGCCAGCGCTAAAAAGCTGACCTATCACTACCGAGGGACTAGCCTCGGCCTCTGCCTGAGTCAAGGTGAATACTTGAGCTGGAGTCAAGCTATCCACCTTCCCTGATTTACCTTTCTTCACTGTTGGGCAGTCCTTCCTGAGATGCCCTACTATTCCACACACGAAGCAAGTCTTGGCCCGACACTCGCCCAAATGATGTCTTCTACACCTCGGGCACTCCGGATAGGTCCGCCATGCCTCATCGCAACCCTAGGAGTTGAAGCACCATTTTATTAGCGCTCCAGTCTTGAGTTTTACAATAGATCAGGAGAGTTTCATGGTTTATTGCAATGCCTCAACACAAGTGATAGGTTGTGTCGTTATGCAGGCAGGGAAGGTGATTGCTTATGCATCACCTCAGTTGAAAGAATATGAACAGAGGTACCCTACGCTTGATCTATAGTTAGCAGTTGTGGTCTTTACGTTAATTGTATGGAGGCATTACCTTTATGGTGAGAAGTGCATGATATACACTGACCGCAAGAGTCTAAAGTACTTATTTACACAAAAGGATTTGAATATGAGGTAGAGGCGTTGGTTACAACTTGTTAAGGATTAAGACTATGAAATCCTTTATCATTCGGGTTAAGCCAACATGGTGGCAAATCTCTTAAGTCAGAAAGGTCTGGAGAAATTATAGAGTTCGAGGCAAATATCCAAGAATTGGCAGAGGATATGACTAGAGAAGGGATAGAGTTAGTGGTGGGCCAATCAGCCACAACTGATGAATATTAGAGGGGAAGTCATAGTTGGAGTAGCTAGGGACTATACAATATCAGATATGGGTTTAGTGAGATATAAAGGTCAGATCTGTGTTTCGATGAATACTGTCATCAGACGGGAGATTCTGGATGAATATCACAATACCCCTTACTCTTTGCATCTAGGCACCACAAAGATGTATCATGATCTGAAGACTTTATGTTGGTGGCCTGGGATTAAGAGGGATGTAACTGAGTATGTGGCTAAGTGCCTGACGTGTCAACAGGTCAAGGCAAAACATCATAGACCAGCGAGGCTATTAAAGCCTTTGGATATCCAAGAGTTGAATTGGGAGGATATCACAATGTATTTTGTGGTTGGGTTTCCCAGGACCGTGGGTCAGCATGATTCGATGTGGGTTATTGTAGACTGATACACCAAATCAACTCACTCTCAACCAGTGAGGATGACTTATATAGTCGCCCAGTATGCAGATCTCTACATGAGAGAGACAGTACATCTTCATGGGGCTCTGAAGTCGATTGTGTCAGATCGGGACCCCACATTTTCTTCCAAGTGTTGGGGAAGTGTATAGAAAGCTATGGGTACATAGTTGAAATTTAGTAAAGCTTATCATCCTTAGACAGATGGTCAATATGAAAGGACAATTCAGATATTGGAAGACATGCTTTGAGAATGTGTTTTGGACTTCGAAGGGTCCTAGAGTAAGTATTTGCCTCTGATAGAGTTTTCTTACAATAACATTGTTGACGCGGTTCTTCGGCAACAGATAATTAAGAGAAGAAGAGAAAGAGATTAGTACTAAAAGTAGAACCGTCACAGATATGAAATCTTTGGGGGAAGAACTAGGTGACTTGAGACACATTTTTAAGTGGTTCGAAGGTTAAAATCCTTCTACTCCACTAGTAAATATTATTGATATTCTCTGGGTAATTGGTTTACAAAGTATATAGTTCTTAAAAGACTATTTTTCCAACCCCTATCAACTCCCAGGGTCTCCATATTTATAGGAGAAGGCACCTGGAAGTTGGTAGGGAGGTCATCCCGTGACCTTACCATTTGTCATATCAAGTCTGTGATATTCATGATTAATTCCTAAACATGACACACAAGTGTGGTCTAATCAGTATGGAAGGAGATATTGGGCCGCAAGGCCCAACTCGTCCGTGGGTGTCTGAATACGCACGTTCCTGCTGCGTGTCCGAGAAGTCAGGGGGATATCGGACACGTGATGGCAGGAATATGCACGTTTATCTTGCGTGTTGACTTCCCATAAGGTCAGAGCTTCCTGAGAAGCTCACTACCGGAGCAATCCATAACCCGAGCTTATCCGTCAGTGGTCGCCGGATGTTATTCCCAGCTCCTGGTGCAACAAGAGCGAGCTGGAAACAGGACCCCCTCGAGCTAGAAAGGGCCCGTCCTGGAAATAGAGCCTCTGGCCTGTGGGAGCCTCGGACTAAATAATGTTTAGTCCGAGGCTCGTCCTGCTAAACAGCCCGTGGGAAAACCAGGGCGTACATCTGCCCCCCAAGCTCCTGCTCGTGGTCCATGACGTCAGATATGGGAGACCACAGTAGGGGCTTTTAGACTTCTCCCACAACCCTTCGCATTCCATGCTTTTCGCAGGCGTCTGATACGTGGAACGCCGTGGTTGGCGACGGTACACTCTACGAGAACCGCATTATATGGCCTAGCCTACTGTCCAGCCGTCGTTTCACATTTCGAGTGGAGGGTCTCCCAAGGGCCTTTTACACGTGATCCTTCCCATGTATAAAAAGGGGTGGTCATCCCACGCACGGGCCACCTTACCATTCAAAACCTCTCAAATTTCCTTCTTTTCTCTTTGACCTTCCGAAGAACAAAAACCCTCATTTCCATTGCTCTCATCTTCTCCGTTCACGAAGCTTAAGCGTACGAGTTCCTTCAAAACCTTGGAGACCACTGTGCCAACGAAGCTCCTACCAGTGCAGTAACCTCGCTCACCATCTAACCATATACTGTAAGTCTTCTGTCCCTGTTTATTTTTGAAAGCATGCCACTGTAGCTTAGGTAAAAAATTTCTACTGTAGCCACATGCATAGGTTTTCTGGGTCGCGCGGATATGGAGGGTGACAGCCCTTCTTAGATTAGGGCACACTTGCCATGGGACATCGTCTTAGAATATGGGTTCCATGGTTCTTTCTTAGGAACAATTTCTGGGTAGGATCCTTTGGAATTTTGGATGCAAAAACCGGGTAGCTTAGGGAATACGCCTTAAAAGCGGTTTTGCCACGCCTTGCCTGTTGAAACTTTCCCCTCAAGGCAATATTTTACTCTGAGTCCTCTGACACACGAATTCCGAGTAATCAGGGATCTGTTGAGGGCATAGGCGCGTGTTCCTTGGAATGCGTGGCACCACTCTCCACGGGCTGGGCTTACCCCAGCTCGTGTACATAATACTTGCTTCGCTCTCCTGCTTGGGTCGCCTTTTCTAAAGTGTTTTCTTTTGTTCGATAGGCGACCAGATGGCTCCAAAGAGAAATCCGCCACAGAAGAATGTGGGAAGTTCATCCTCCCAGCAGGATAAAGGAAAGGCGGTGGTGACCAGCTCGCCAATTCCTCACTTTGGGCCGGCGGTGGAGAAGCAAGCCGAGGTGGCTCCTGACGCGTTTTTCGAGGCGGAGAGAATCGTCTCGAAGATAACCGACCAGGCAAAGATCACCAAAATCTTCCTCAACCACAACATTCCCCTGGGGGTGGCCTCCGTGATCGCCCGACCTGCTGCGGATGGGGAGCGGAGCTGCACGCCGCTCGACGAGTCGTTCGCGGCCTGGAGCGGAGAACACTTCAAGGCAGGGGCCTTCCTCCCCCTTGATCAGTATTTTGCTGATTTTCTGAACTATGTGGGGTTGGCCCCATTTCAGCTCCCCCCCAACTCATACCGTCTGCTGGCGGGATTGAGGTATTTGTTCCAAAAGCATGAGTGGGAGGTCCCCACTCCTGCTGATATTCTATATTTCTTTTGCCTCAAAGCCAGCCCGGACCAGCGGGGGCGAGGCGACGGGTTCTATTACTTAACCCGCTTCCCTAACACAGCAGCAGTGATCGAGCTCCCGAGCCATCCAAACGACTTCAAAGACCAGTTTTTTATGTCAACTGGGTTCCGAAACTGTGATCATCACTATTTCAACCGTCCTCGTAAGTGATCCTTGATTTAGCTCGCCTTTTAAAGGTTATCTTATTTTAGCTCGTCCCTTATTCCACTTCTGACTTCAACCAACCTTGCAGCCATCTATGCGAGGACAGAAAAGTCTGTGACCCTCGGGGGTCAATACGATACACTGGCGAACTTGCCCCCCAGTGAGAAAGACTACCGCGTGCTCGTGACGGACGAGACGATGGTATTCTGCAAGCTGATTTTCCCAAATCAGACTTTGAATTTGAAAAGGCCCCGGGGGCCTCCCCCAGCTCGGGTCAACAGACCGATCGTCGCGGAGGAGGTCGCAGACGACGAAGGCGAGGAAGAAGGTGAGGAAGTTCCTCTAATGATGAACAGGAAGAGGACCTTGGAGGTCGCCCAGGGGATGAGCGAGGAGAAGGCCCAATCCGGAGCAGCCGCGGGTCCTTCCGGTCAAGGTAACTCTTACTTATTTAAGAACGTAGATAGGGCCACTGCAGACCCCCGGCTGGTTAGGTTCAACCCTAGGCAGCTCGTCCATCGTCACTCAAGGAATCTGGACCTGGACACGCTCCTGCTCCACTGCGTTGACCAGCTCGTGCTGGACAACCAAGATAGTCGGCCTAAGGGTACCGTAGTAGTAGATAATACCCTAGCCTTTAGGTCGATCATTTTTGAGGAGTACGGGACCAACTTACGCACGTGGCCTGCGCTCCAGAGGGGCATCTATGCTCCGGGGATTAGGCAGTACGTAGAAGAGTCCAGCCCCAATTCAGAACCGGACCTAGAACCTTCGCTAGTTCGCGAGATAATCGTCCTAGGCTCTTCCAGCTCGCGGGGTAGGGCTCCCTTAGTATTTGCTTTCTTATTGCCTTTGGACCTTTTGTCTTTATTTCTGCATGATTGCTACCTTGTAATAACCATGTTTTTTGTTCTTGGCAGAAGAGATGTCTCAGCCCGGGAATAGTCTACGGGGCGTTGTGTTCGGTGGGAATCCCCCAGCAGGGTCGAGGTTAAAGAGGCTTCGCGAGTCCAAGAGCTCGGCTGGGGCCTCCACCAAATCCACAGCTAAGGAGAAGGAGAAAGCCCCACCATCCCAGGTCGCGGGGGCGAACCTCCCTGTCGCCAGGACAGGGCTCATGCACCCGCCACCCCAACCATCTGCACTGGCCGGCCAGGACGGGGTAATAGAGGTCGGGAATCTGACCGCGGCAGCCCCGGACGTGCGTATCCGGGGTCGACCCCCTGGCTCTGGAGAAGATGCCCGAAGCATTCCGGGGTACGGTGTATGAGTCGGCTAGCTACGCCGTCAGCCATTTCTACAATATCCGGGAGAAGGAGCTCCGGGCCATCGAAACAACAAGCCCGGTCCGAGTTGTAGAGTCTGCGATGGATATGACCTTAACGGTAAAGTGCCCCCTTCTTTTAAGGCTTTAACACTCACACGCCGCCTTTTTCCTTCCAGTTTGTTAATTTATCATTCTTTTCTTGCAGGGCATGGCTGCCGCCTACAGAGGCATTGTTAGGACCAAGGCCCAGCTCGAGGGTTTGGAAGCTGATCACCAGACCGCCCTCCAGGAGTCTCAGGAGGCGAGAGACGCTCTGGCAGCCTCTAAAGCCGAGCTAGAGAAGATCCGCTCCGAGAACCTAGAGCTTAAAAACTCCCTGGCCGCGTCCGAGCTAGAGAAGATCCGCTCCGAGAACCAAGAGCTTAAAAATGCCCTGGCCGCATCGCGGACAGATCTTGAGGCGGCGAAGGCCGAAGCCCAGGCCTCCCAGGCCGCCCTGAAAGACGAGCGGGTCGTATCGGAGCAGTCCTTACAAGACCTGTTCTATCACTGCTGGTCCCACAATCCGGACGCGGACTTTTCTTTCATGCCGCCGGACCTCTGGGCATTCTTGTTGCCGCAGCTTCAAGCTCGCCTGAATAAGGAGGTTCCTCCATCGGAGACTGGAGAGGCCTCTGCCGCGGCGGAGCAGGATGAGACCGCGACCTCCAAAGGGCCAACTGATGGGGCTTAGGACACTTCTCGTTTAAGTATTTTGAACTCTTTTTATTGTAATTTTCTTTTTTATGTGAGGCGTTTCCGCCTCGAGACAATTTGCTCAGCCAGTTTTACATATATATTTTTATGCATTTGGTCACAATTCATCTCTTTATTTTTATGAACTTAGTTCGAGTTAACTTTATCCATATCCCGGGCTCTTTAAAGAAGATCCGCGTTCAATAAATTTTAGTTCACTTCTAAGTTTTGCGACCTGGTTAAGACCAGGAACTTATTTTCAAAAAACTTAGTTCGCGTCAACTTTTATCCGTATCCCGGGCTCTTTAAAGAAGAACCACGGTCAACAAATTTTAGTTAACTTCTAAGTTTTATGACCTGGTTAAGACCAGGAACTTATTTTGAAAAAAAAAAAACTTAGTTCTCGTCAACTTTTATCCGTATCCCGGGCTCTTTAAAGAAGAACCACGGTCAACAAATTTTAGTTAACTTCTAAGTTTTATGACCTGGTTAAGACCAGGAACTTATTTTGAAAAAACTTAGTTCGCACCAACTTTTATCCGTGTCCCGGGCTCTTTAAAGAAGAACCACGGTCAACAAATTTTAGTTAACTTCTAAGTTTTCTGACCTGGTTAAGACCAGGATAGGACTTAGTTTGTGATAACTCTTATCCGTAGATAAAAATTAACACCTAAGTCGTTAAGGAGACCTGGATATATCCAGGTACCATATGCCCCCCAAGTAACTGGGGAAGGGTCTTTCGTTGTTACTTTAAAAATACACTTGCAAATAACGAGAAACATTTGATTTTTATTTATACATGGAAGGTGACCCTCTAGGCCTTACAAATGGCTCATTGATAATATTTCTTTAGGTGGATAGCATTCCATGTCCGCGGGACCGCCCCTCCACCAAGTCGAGCTAACTTATAAGTTCCTTCTTTGATGACTTCGATGACCTGGTATGGTCCTTCCCAGCTTGGTCCCAAAACCCCATCTTTGGGATCTTTCCCAGCCAGGAAAACTCTCCTCAAGACCAAATCACCGACGCTAAAGGCACGTCTTTTGACCTTAGTGTTGAAGTAGCGAGTGATTTTCTGTTGATAATGGGCGAGCTGGAGTTGTGAATCCTCTCGCCTTTCATCCATTAAGTCTAAGGAGTGGCATAGGAGCTCGTGGTTCCCGTCTTGGTCGTAGGACCGGACCCTGTGCGACAGGACCTTCACCTCCACGGGGAGGACTGCTTCACTTCCAAAGGTTAGGGAGAAAGGAGTGTGACCCGTGGGAGTCCGATGTGAGGTCCTATAGGCCCACAAAACTTGGGGGAGCTGTTCTGGCCAGATCCCCTTTGCCTCATCTAGCCTCTTCTTGAGGCTTGCCTTCAGAGTTTTATTGACAGCCTCGACCTGGCCGTTCGCCTGGGGATAGGCCACGGACGAGAAACTTTTCACAATTCCGTGCCTTTCGCAAAATTCGGTGAACAGGTCGCTGTCAAATTGAATGCCATTGTCGGAGAAGATCTTTTTGGGTAGGCCAAATTGACATATGATGCTTTTAACCACGAAGTCTAGCACCTTTTTCGATGTTATTGTCGCCAACGACTCTGCTTCGGCCCACTTGGTGAAGTAATCAATGGCTACCACGGCGTAACGGACCCCGCCTTTTCCGGTGGGCAGGGCGCCTATTAGATCTATCCCCCAAATGGCGAAGTGCCAGGGAGACGAAATCATTTTTAGCTCGGTCGGAGGAGCTCGTGCAACCGCGGAGAACCGCTGACACTTGTCGCACTTTTTTACATATGAGATCGAGTCTTTGGATAGAGTCGGCCAGTAATAACCTTGCCGAAGGATCTTCAAGGCCAGGCTTTGCCCCCTAGCGTGATCTCCGCAGAACCCGCCATGAACTTCTTGCAGGATGGCCTTCGCCTCACTTGGAAGAACGCACCGGAGGAGAGGTAAGGAATGCCCACGTCGGTACAACACCCCCTCGACTAGCGTATACCTCGGAGCTTGATAAAGGACTCATCGTGCGTCGTTGCGCCCTTCGGGTAACTTGCCCTCGACGAGGTACTCAACAATGGGAGTCATCCAGGTCGGCCTGATGTCAATCATTTCAATATCTGCTCGATCTCCGTCTATGCTGGGTTTCTCCAAGAACTCAACTGGCACCAACCCCAGGGTTTCTGTCTCTCCCGAGGTGGCGAGCTTGGCGAGAGCATCTGCGTTGGCGTTCTGCTCCCGAGGTATCTGTTCGATCGATCCTTGCCCAAACGTAGACAGTTCGGATTTTACCTTAGCCAAATAGGAGGCCGTCTTGGGACCCCGCGCCTGATACTCGCCTAGAACGTGATTCACCACGAGCTGGGAGTCGCTGAAGCATTGGACAGAGCTTGCCTTTAGCTCGCTAGCTATCCAAAGTCCAGCTAACAAGGCCTCGTACTCTGCCTCGTTGTTAGACACCTTGAACCCGAACCTCAGCGCCGAGTGGAATCTATGCCCCTCTAGGGATATCAGAATGATTCCGGCCCCGGAGCCGTTCTCGTTAGATGAGCCATCAACGAAGATCTTCCACGAGGAACTTGAGGAGGCGACCTGAGGTGAGTCTTCTGATGGGATCTCATGGAATCCCGCGCATTCTGCCACGAAGTCGGCCAAGGCTTGACTTTTTATGGTAGTTCGGGGAGTATAGAAAATCTCGAACTGACTGAGTTCGACCGCCCACTTTAGCAAGCGTCCCGAGGCTTCAGGCTTTTGCAAAACCTGCCTTAGAGGCTGATCGGTCATGACGTGTACAGAGTGGGACTGGAAGTATGGCCTGAGTTTTCGCGAGGCCGTGATTAGGCAGAACGCCAGTTTTTCCATCAATGGGTACCTTGACTCAGCTCCGAGGAGTCTCTTACTGATGTAATAAACCAGTTTCTGAGCCTGGTCCTCTTCTCACACCAGAACAGCACTAGCTGCGTCCTCAGTGACGGCCATGTAGAGGAAAAGAGGTTCTCCTACCTTAGGCTTTGACAACACAGGCGGCTCAGCCAGGTGCGTTTTTAGGTCGAGGAATGCGCTTTCACACTCTACTGTCCATTCAAACTTCTTGTTTCCATGGAGCAGGTTGTAGAAGGGCAAACACTTGTCGGTCGATTTGGAAATGAACCGGTTCAGTGCTGCCACTCTTCCTGTGAGGCCTTGGACATCTTTCCACGACCTGGGGGAAGGAAGCTCGAGCAGTGACCTGATCTTGTTGGGGTTTGCCTCGATTCCTCGGGTATTGACTATGAAACCCAAGAATTTCCCCGATGCGACACCGAAAGTGCACTTCTGAGGATTGAGCCTCATGCCATATTCTCGCAGTATGTTAAAGCATTCTTCCAGATCCTTCTACTGATCTAGAAGAACTAGGTGACTTGAGACACATTTTTAAGTGGTTCGAAGGTTAAAATCCTTCTACTCCACTAGTCAATATTATTGATATTCTCTGGGTAATTGCTTTACAAAGTATATAGTTCTTAAAAGACTATTTTTCCAACCCCTATCAACTCCCAGGGTCTCCATATTTATAGGAGAAGGCACCTGGAAGTTGGTAGGGAGGTCATCCCGTGACCTTACCATTTGTCATATCAAGTCTGTGATATTCATGATTAATTCCTAAACCTGACACACAAGTGTGGTCTAATCAGTATGGAAGGAGATATTGGGCCGCACGGCCCAACTCGTCCGTGGGTGTCTGAATACGCACGTTCTTGCTGCGTGTCCGAGAAGTCAGGGGGATATCGGACACTTGATGGCAGGAATATGCACGTTTATCTTGCGTGTTGACTTCCCATAAGGTCAGAGCTTCCTGAGAAGCTCGCTACCGGAGCAATCCATAACCCGAGCTTATCCGTCAGTGGTCGCCGGATGTTATTCCCAGCTCCTGGTGCGACAAGAGCGAGCTGGAAACAGGACCCCCTCGAGCTAGAAAGGGCCCGTCCTGGAAATAGAGCCTCTGGCCTGTGGGAGCCTCGGACTAAATCATGTTTAGTCCGAGGCTCGTCCTGCTAAACAGCCCGTGGGAAAACCAGAGCGTACAAACATCTATCAGGCAACCATTGGATTGGCTCCTTATGACCAATGAGGCTATTGAATTAAAATACTTTGGTATTGAAGCAGGTCATAGGACCAATGAGGCTATTGAAAACATGAGAGCTCTGATGCTCGCATCACAGAGTAGCCAGAAAAGCTATTCAGATCCGTAGTGCAAGAACGTAGAGTTCCATGTGGGAGACTATGTCTTCCTTAGAGTTTCACTACTGAAAGAGGTGAAAAGATCTGAGAAGAAGGGCAAGTTAAGCCATAAATTTGTAGGACCATTTGAGATCCAAGAGAGGATTGGTCAGGTGGCCAATAGATTGGCCTTACCTCTAGCATTTTCGGTCGTGCATAATGTATATAATATTTCGACAATGCAAAAGGAAGTGTCTGATGAGGCTCAGGTATAGAGTTATGAAGATCAGAAGCTATAGGAAGACTTATCTTAGTAGGAGCAGCCAGTCTAGATATTAGACAAGAAGCATAAGTTCCTGAGGAATAAAACCATACATTTGGTTAAGGTTGGAGGAACAACAAGTTTGAGGAGGTGACCTGGGAATTGGAGTCAAATATGTTTGATCAGTATCCCGAGTTGTTCGGGTAAAATTTCAACGACTGAAATTCTGTAAGGATGGGATAATATTATTACCACAGCTTCCCTAATATGACTTAGTGCCTTGATTAGGGGCCAGGAGGGAAATAATTGAGTTGATTATGTGTTATGAGCATATTATTATGTAAATTGTGAGAATTTTATTATGATATGATTATGCTTGCATGTGTTGAGTGTATTAAATACGCATGTAGGCCCGTTTCGTATTAGAAGGGCATTTTAATAATTTTGACTCGTTGAGGGTATAAGTGTAAATATGTGTAAATATTTTTATGTGGATATATTTGAGTTACCCGACATGAGGAGATCCCAGTGAGCAAGTTAGTAGAAAAGTCGCAAAAGGGTAAGATACCCGACTCGGGGCGAGCTTAGGGGTATTTTGGTAATTTGGTAAATTGCCGGAAATTATTGAGTAATGGAAATTAATTGATGAATATTCAGTTTGATAGATTTATTTGGGATTATGTGGGGTAATTTGAGATTAGCAAGAATTATGCAAAAAGACCAATTTTCCCTTGGGAGTAACCTTTGAGGTTAAATGTGGCTAGGGCAATGTGGTCATTTGACCACATTAGATAGCAATAGGCAGCTAAATACTTAGTCATGTTCAAGCAATTTCTATTAGGTTTTTGGAGCATTTTGGAAGAGCATTCAAGGTATTGCAAAGTTAGGCCAGGCTTGGATTCTTGGTGACGATTGAAGGGGATTCTTATAGATTAGAACCTTTGGATTGTGCCTAGAGGTTACTAGGATCATTATCAACCCAAGGAATTCGAAATTTCAGAGGTAAGACTCCTGTTTTTGGGCATTCTAATGGTGTTCTTGGGTTTTCTAACTTTTATTTTTAGATTTGAGTTTTATGGTTGTGCCTTGGTGAGATGAGTGTTGGGATTTGTATATGTGAACTTTTGGGTTTGTTTTGTTGTCAAATTTCAACTGGAATATTGTTCCTTAGGTCGAAATTTGGTCTGGTTGGGCGGAGAAATCGTGAGTTTGGAAATTGGTAAGAACACATGTTCTAGGCCGTTTTTGGATTTCTGGCAACCTAGGGCGACCGCGCTAGTGTCCTAGAAAGGGGAAATTGAGGGGTATGACTGCGCTAGGGGTTGGTACGACACGGCAATGCCCTGGAAACCCCAAATTTTATGTGGGCGCAACCATGCTAGGTGCCCTAAAAAATGGTTTAGCTGAATTTTAAGAGTAAGGTCCAGGGGCTCGAAAATTCAGTATGAGAGCTTGCTTTGGGATTTGTGTGACATTTTATCGCCCCGTTAACTGGGAACAATGGTTTTGAGAGTTAGATTTCAGATTGGAACTCTGGATTTTGTGTTCATTCCTAATGAATGTATACTTGTATTGTGACTAGGATTTCTGCAAGTCTCAGATCAGTGATAGTGCTCATGGTCGTTTCTATATTCGTACGAAGCTCGACGTAAGAAAACAACACCTTATGCGTGAGATACATGATTGGGGCTTGGCCCGGTTGCTAGATATAAATTAGCATGATTATAATTATGTCTGTGGATATTTGATTTAGTGTACTGGAATGCTCTGGCTTTTTTTATATGATTATTCCTGATTGGAAGCTCGAATCATACGCCGTGGTCGGCACTATGCGTGCCAAATGCAGGCCGCTATGGCTAGGCCACCCTGGGAGTATATTACGTACTTGTTTGGCTCAGATGCCACTTAAATAAATAGAAGTGCGATATGCACTTGTACGACTATGTGATCGCATACTTGTATAATGTGTGTGTCTGGATATAGTGATTACTACTAAGCATGCTTTTTATTTTTTGTTTACTGTCATAATCTGTTTAATTAATTTTTCTTGCTGAGCCTTCTCTGACGGGTGCTATATGGTGCAAGTAAGGGTACGGAGAAGCTTGGCCAACCATGAGTGGAGAGTGTTAGGGGCGGTGTGTACATATGCAGTCTGCTCGACCGCCATGGTCGAGATATTGAAGATGAACTATGGTTGGACCCTGTTTTGCCACTGAGGTCAGATTATTTTGTAATCCTTGAGTTGTAAATGACTTTTAAACTTCTATTTTGGGTTCCCATGTAAAGACTAAAACTTTTAATGGAAATATTTATTTCTTTGACCAAAATTTTTAATACATGAGAGATTAGTTACTTAATCATATGTTTTAGTCCAAATTACTCGTTTAGCATGTCTAGCACTATTTTAATCACACGTCGTAACGGTCCCTGATTAGTATTCCAAGTATGTTGAGGCCCTCCAAATCATCTCCTTGTCTTCTAGGGAGTCTTTTACACATTTCATGGTCTTGTGAGGGGTTGAACATGTTCTTGGGCTTTAGGGTGGCCCTGAGATTACCCCCTAAACTTGCCCCTCTGCTGAGCTCGCTCCCAAGGTTACCCTCTAGGCGAGCTTGCCCCTTGAGCTCGGCCCTGGGTTCTAGAGGGTGTGAGCTTGGTCCTCATGTCTCCTCAATTTCTTTAAAGAAACTCTTGGTCATTAGCATCTTGTTTGGCTTCTCTTGTCATTTCTCCATTCTCACATTGGTTTCTTAGGAAACAATAAACTCCATGGATTCTTGAGCTCGCCCCCAAGCTCTAGGGAGGCTCGAGCTCGCTCCCAAGCTCTAGGGAGGCTCAAGCTTGCCCCCAAGCTCTAGGCAGGCTAGAGCTCACCCCCCAAGTCCTAGGGAGGCTTGAGCTCGCCCTCCAAGCTCTACGAAGGCTTGAGCTCACCGCCCAACCCCTAGAGAGGCTTGAGCTCGCCCCCAAAGCTCTAGGGAGGCTTGTGCTCCCCTCCCAAGCCCTAGGGAGGCTTGAGCTCACCTCCCAAGCCCTAGGGAGGCTTGAGCTCGCCCCCAAGCTCTAGGGAGGCTTGTGTTCGCTCCACACTATGGGAAGGTGCGAGTTTGATCACCTGGGCTTTCCTTATCTCTTGGGACTCCTCTGAGGTGCTTTACTTGATGTGGAATTTTCATGTCCATAGAAGGGATTATAGCCAAACTACCCCCATCTTTGAGATGCTATAGGAAGAAGATTCTCCATAAGAATGAAGATATATATTTTGAAGAAATCTTAAAACACCTAAATATTGAAGAGGAGTTTCGGTCTAGAGACAAGAATATGGAAGAGACCAATGTTGGGACATCAAAGGATAATGCCATAGAAAAACCCTCTCAATCCAAAGGGAATACTCACAAGAAATCGCAATCAAAGAAAGATACTCATCTACCTCCAAGAAAGAATGAAGGGCAATTCAAGGGTGTGAGAAGCCTTTGTTTTGTTTGTGGCAAGAGTGGTCACATGGCTAGAGAATGCAAGTATTGAAAATACCCATAACCATGGATCCAAAGTCAACACAACCGAAGATGAGTAAGGTGAAACTTTGAGTGAGGTGAATTCAATCCAAGGAAAGGTGTAAGGGTGGTTGTATGACTCTTGTGTTGCAATTCATGTAACCTATGATAGAAATGTCTTCAAGACCTTTGAGGAATCAAAGGGCGGGCATGAGATCCAAATGGGGAAAGAGAAAAGGTCTAAGGTGTTGACCAAGGGGAATATTGATCTTTACTTCACATTTGGAAAGTATGTTCTCTTGACCAATGTGTTGTATGTTCCAAATATGAGTAGGAACCTTGTGAATGGGCATATGTTGAAAAAACTGGGCATCAAAGTGGTGGGAAAAGGGTATGCTTGTGATGGGATGATAAAATTGTGTACCAAAGACAATGGTTTTGATACTAATGCATACTCATCTTCCTATTATGTGGTTGGTTTTGATTTTATTACTTTGTGGCATAATAGACTTGCTCATATAGGAGTTATCAAATGTGATTTAATTCTATGCAATGATGTTGAGAATCATAAATGTGCATTATGTGCAAAATCCAAGCTGGTAAAGAGGCATTTTCCTAGTGTTGAAAGGAAAACTAACTTGTTAGATTTGACACATAGAGATTTGTGTGAATTAAATGGAATAATTAGTAGAGGACATTGGCATTTTATAACCATTATTGATGATTGTTCTAGATTCACATATGTATACTTTCTCAACAATTAGGATGAGGCCTTTAGCATGTTTAAAACCTAAAAAGTCGAAGTTAAAAATCAATTGGAAAAGATAATAAATGTTATTAGAAGTGATAGGGGCAATGAATAATTTTCCAATGAGTTTTATGTGTTTTGCAAGTTGCATGGTATAATACATGAGTGTACAACTCCTTATACTCCCCAACAAAATTGTATAGCAGAAAGAAAGAATAGGACTTATGTTTAAATGATTAATACTATGCTATTACATGTGAATTTGAGTTTTGCGTTACGAGGAGAAGCCTTGCTCACCGCTTGTCATATTCTAAAATGGATTCCTCTAAGGAAGAATCAAATTTCACCTTATGATATATGGAAAGGAATGATGCCCAACCTACGGTATCTCAAAGTGTGGGTGTGTCTTGCTTATTGCAAGAGGACAAAGCCTAAATGGACCAAGTTGGGTCCAAGGGCCATCAAATGTGTGTTTGTAGGCTATGTGTAATGCCTTACTACCTTAGAACCATGTTATTTTAGAATGTGCCATTAGCTCGCTAGTCGAGGTTTTAGACCGAAAAGTGTGACTAAATTGGAATAAGGACTCATTTAAAGAAAATAAAGTATAAAAGGTTTGGACATCTATTAAAATTATAAAAGTGATACAATAGGATCCCAAATATTGTTTCAAAATATATTTACAATTCAAATTATGGTACAATCGATCTAAGCGATAAAATCAAATGTCTATAACATGTCCCTCAAAACAACCCCAGCTGTGGTGGCCAGGTAGGCCGTACATGTACGCACCGCTCCATGCTCTCCAACTCATACTTGGTCAGCATTTCCATTGCCCTTACCTGCACCATAGAGTACCCGGGAGCCAAGGCCCAGCAAGAAAACTCCACATATAGCATATGACAACTAAATTCAGTATATGCACAACTTTAATTAGATAACAGACTATTCACATAACGGACTATGCCAATCTAGGTGCTTTACCAAGCACTGGGTTCACGGTCTTCATCGAACGGTATAGCACAACACCCTAGATGCCCATGTAATGGCGGCTTGCATTCAGCATGCTTGTTGCCATTTGGCCTGCATTCAATATGCTTATCGTTGTTCCCTGCCTTCACTGATCTCGGCCTTTGCCGATCCCAACCTTCGCCGATCAATCATAACCATACAAACATACAAAACAACTAAAAATATTAACACATAAAAATAAACACAAATAATTGGCTCAGTCCATGCCATACGGACATAAACAATTTTCTTGTGTCTTGAGATGAATGTCTAGTGTGATCCTGAGCACGATCCCCTAATCCTGAGCCATGGCTGTAAAGCCTAGTCACAACGCAATTATAATAAACGTCCATAAAGACCTAAACCAATTAAGAATTTCATAATAGCATACTTTCTTTTGGGACCTCGAATCTACTAAACTGGGTAGTAGAATCCTTCCCGATCCCTCCAGGTAGGATTCCCGAGCTTAAAACTCTATTTTGGCCATTATTACTTATTTGAGGCACTACCCAGGCCCTTAGGGCCCTGGCGTGTTACAATTCAGGGAGCCTTAGGGCTCTCTTCTAAGGGACACAGGCCGCGACGCGCCCTACTTGTGCCGTTGCACCTGTGCAAAATTTCAAAGGCTCCCAGCCTCTTCACACACACGTGCTGCGGCACCTGAAGAACAAGGCAAAGGCTCGAGCCCAGAATCCATAAATCTTCATGCATTTCTCCAAGATGAACTCACTAAAATTCACCCAAATCATACATTAAACCTAGAATTTAGTCTAGAATTCATATAAGAGAAACAACAGTAGTATTAACACCCAAAAACTCAACTAAAATCTCACCACAACTTAAGCTTAAACACATGAGTTGAAAACCCCAAAACACTCAAAGTAAACCAAAAAATTCATAAAGAAAACTTGTTCCAAACCTTACCTCAGTTATGCTTCTGACCTTAAGCTAGATCCCAATCACTTCAAGCATCAAGTTCTTCAAATCCTCAGCCAATCTCCCCAAGAATTCACCAAAAACCTCCAAGCCTAGTAAGAGAGAGTGAGCATCGAGAGAGAGAGAGAGAATTGCTAAGAGAGAGTTGTGTTTTGCTTCCTAAGTGTTCTGCTCGTATCTAGGGCCTACCCCATGTCTATCTCTAGTTTCCAAAATGACTAAGCTACCCGTAGATAAATTCATAGCCACTTAATTCCTCTAAGGGAAATCCTGTTATTTTCCAAATTCCTACTAATTCCTCAAATAGTCCTATAAATCCCCATTTAATCCAGACATACCCAAATAATCGTGAAATGTCTACCCGAACACGTGCTACATTCCGAAAATACCCCTAGACTCACACCGAGCTAGGTATTTGACACCATTGCGACTATTCCGCTATTCTACTCCCTAGAACCATCTTAGACAATACTGTGTTCTTAAGAACAATACACACACATAATCACATTTACAACCTCAATGGGCCAAAATTACAAATATGCCCATATTAACAATAATGGGGCGACATGCATTTCTAGTCGTATAATAATTAATACAAGAAATCACATACTGATACACATATATCACAATTAACCATGTAATAACATAATGAAACCAATTATTTCCCTCTCGGCACTCTAATCAAGGCACTAAGCCTTATTAGCAAGTTTGGGACGTTACAACTATCCCCTCCTTACAGAAATTTTGTCCTCGAAATTTACCTAAATAACTCAGGATATCGATCCCGCATATCAAACTCAATCTCCCAAGTTGCCTCTTCTATCTTCGTGTTTCTCCACAACGCTTTCACCAAGGCAGTGGTCTTGTTCCGCAATACTTTCTCTTTCCGGTCTAGGATCGGAATTGGCCTCTCCTCATAAGACAATTCTTGATCCAGCTCCAGGTTTTCATAACACAACACATGTGCAGAATGTGATAGATACATCTGGAGCATGGACACATGAAACACGTTGTGAACCCCTGATAACTCTAGAGGCATACCCAATCTGTAGGCTACCTCTCCAACTTGTTCCAGAACCTAAGAGTGGCCAACAAACCTACGCTTAACTTTCCTTTCACTCCAAATTGTTTCACCCTCTCAAAGGAGAAACAATGAAAAACACATGATCAACGACTTGAAACTTTACACTCCTGCATTTCAAGCCTGAGTAACTCTTCTGTCAACACTAGGAGGCAAGCATTTGAGCTAAAATCTTTTCAATTGCCTCATTGATCCTCTGAATGACCTCAGGAACAAAGTTCTTTCTCTCACCCATATCATCTCAATGAATGGGTGATCTGCACTTCCTCCAATACAACATCTCATATGGAGCTACTATGATAGTTTCCTGATAGCTATTATTATAAGAAAACTCAATCAAAGGGAGATACCTACTCCAAGATCCACCAAAATCCAGCACACAGGCCCGTAACATATCCTCCAATTTATGAATTGTCCACTCAGACTGTTGATCCATCTGAGGATTATAAGTGGTACTACACTGCAACTCCGTGCCCATAGCCTCCTGCATGCTTTCCCAAAACTTAGAGGTGAAGATAGGGTTCCTGTCAGATACTATCGACCTCGGAGCCCCATGGAGTCCCCAAATTTCCATTACATACAACACATCTTATTGCTCAACTGTATAAGTCATTTTAAAAGGAAAAAAGTAGGTTGATTTGGGGTACCTGTCAACAATCACCTAAACAAAATCATATTACCCCACCATCTTCAACAATCCAACAACAATGTCCATGGTGATATCCTCCCACTTCAACTTTGGAATCCCTAAAGGCTGCAGCAACCCTGCTGCCCTTTGATGTTCAGCCTTCACTATGTTTTTCTTCATCCTTGGCCACCAATACAGAGTCCTCATGTCTTGGTACATCTTGGTCGCATCCGGATGTAGGGAATAAGGAGTGGTGTGCGACTCATCTAGAATCTCTTGCCTAATACCAAAATCCGTTGGAATGCAAATCTGCCCTTTATATATCGAAAGATCAATCTCAAAAATAGAAAAGTCTCTAGCCCCTCCGGCTAATACATCCTTACTGTATTTCCTCAACTCAGGATCCTCCTTCTGTGTTTCTCTAATCCTCTCAAGAAGTATGGACTGAAGAGTAATATTGGCCAGCTAACCAACTACCAACTAAATTCTTGCTCTCGTAATCTCTTCATCTAGCTTTTCCGATATCTGTCTTGAACTGAACAACTGTCTTGGGCCCTTCTGACTCAGTGCATCGGCCACCACGTTGGCCTTTCCTGAATGATACAAGATTTTGCAATCGTAGTCCTTCACCAACTCCAACCAACATCTTAGATGCATATTCAGATCATTCTAAGTAAATAAATACATTAAACTTTAATGGTCAGTGTATATTTTGCACTTCACCCCATACAAGTAATGCCTCCATTCCTTCAGTGCGAATACAACCACTGCCAGTTCTAACACATGAGTGGGATACCTCTACTCATAGTCCTTCAGATGTCTCAATGCGTAGGCTATTACCTTCCCAACTTTCATCAATACACACTTCAAACCCTCCCTCGAAGCGTCGCAGTAGATCATAAACTTTTCTTTGTCTGATGGAAGACTCAGTACTGGAGTAGTGATCAGTTGCCGCTTCAACTCCTTAAAACTATTTTCATATATATTTCACTAGATATACTTGGTCTTCTTACGCGTGAGCTCATTAAACGGTGTGGCCATTCTGGAGAATCCCTTAACAAACCATCGATACTATCCTGCTAATCCCAAGAAGGTCCTAACCTCTGGTGCACTGCTCGGCCTAGGCCAATCTCTCACTACCTCTATCCTAGTTGGGTCCACCAGAATCCCCTCCTTACTCACAATGAGGCCCAGAAATGTTACTTGGGGCAACAAAAACTCACATTTCATGAACTTAGCATATGGCCTATGCTCCCTCAGTCAATGTAGTACCAAAGAGAGATGTTGCACATGCTCTATCTCTTACTGGGAGTACACCAGTATATCATCGATGAATATGATCACGAATTTATTGAAGTAATCCATGAAGACCCTATTTATCCAGTCCATAATGGCTGCTGGGGCATTGGTTTTTCCAAAGGACATGACTAGGAATTCATAATGTCCATACCTGGTATGGAATGAAGTCTTTGGTATGTCCTCCTTTTTAATCCTTACATGATGGTAGCCAGACCGAAGGTCAATCTTAGAGAACACCATCTTCCCTTGTAGCTGAGCAAAGATGTCGTCAATCCTGGGCAATGGATACTTATTCTTGATAGTCAACTTATTCAACTCTCGGTAGTCGATGCACATCGTTAAGGATCCATCCTTCTTCATGACGAACAACACTGGAGCACCCCATGGCAAAAAGTTGGGTCTGATGAATCCTAGATCCAGTAACTTGTGCAACTAAATCTCCAATTCCTTCAACTCTGCTGGAGCCATTCAGTAAGGTGTCCTCAATACTGGCTCCACCATTGGCACCAACTCTATAACGAACTCAAACTCTTAGTGTGGTGGCAACCCTGGCAGGTCTGCAGGGAATACATCAGGAAACTCACACACTAGCATGGTCTCATCCGGTCCTATTGAAACGATCCTAGAGGTATCCACTATGTTTGCTAGGCATCCTATGCAATCTTCTTACAATAGGTCTCTACCCTTCAGTGCAGAGATCGTAGGCACTTGTGGTCCGTTCACTGTCCCCACAAACACAAAGGGTTCCTCCCCTTCCTGTTCAAAAGTTACTGTCTGTCGCTTGCACTCTATCGTCGCCCCATACTTTGACAACCAGTCCATCCACTGAATCATGTCAAAGTCATCCATTACCAGTTCAATAAGATCCACCGAAAACTCCCTATTGTTTTCTCAACTAGTAATGCTCTAACCCATCTCCTAGAGACTACTAGTTCCCAGTTGGCACTCCCACATATAAAGCATGCTCTGACTCTACACTCCCCCAGATGTCGTTGCTTGCACCGTGGAGACTCTGGGAAGCTTCTAGAGGTCTCTCCCCCGACCTGACGGCAGCACATCAGGCCCGATAATAACACCCAAAAACTGCCTCCCAGTTCAATCAATCAACCACAAATATCAAATCAACACAATGTACGCATGGCATAAGCACATAACAATCAAAGGGGCCATTCCCTGGCATCATATATACATATATATATTTATCATGCTCTATCTATATTAACCAGGAAAATAGGGCAACTCAGACAAGCAATTAAAAAGGTAATTCACTTAATACCAACCAACCCTGAGTCGAGCTTGTCTCTGGCAGCGAGTGTACATGTTCGGTCGATAGGAAGGATACTACTACCTGATTTAGTAAAATTTGATGTCCCGAAGGCTAGTATTTTAATCTAATGTTGTTAATTGGTTATAGACTAATGGATATCTATTTATTATGTCGTCTTGACAAGGTTTTTGGTCAAAGCTCGGGTTTAAAGGTTAGTGATCAGGATCGCGTTAATCCGTCAGCTCGGGACACAAGTATGAAAATTGTTTGTGCCTGTAGAACAGGGCATGACCCTATTGTTTGTGTTTAATATATGTGTGAATATTTGCGAATTCAATTGTGTGTTGTTCATGCTTATGAATGAATGACAAAGGGCGAGAATGCTGAAGGCCGAGAACGATGAAGGCTAGGAACGGCAAGGGCCAGGATAAGCGTTGAGCATACTGAGTGCAGCTGTAACGCCCTAGATAGCCAAGATCATTATAATGTGTGTTTATAAAGGTGCAAGACTTGCTAATCAAGTCATTTAGTTAGAAACGTGTTACCGAAACTATAATTGAACTAGGGTTAAAAGATTTTGGTCACAAAAGTTACATTTCATATAATCAAACATTTTTGTACATGGGATCCCAAAAGTAATAATGTTTAAAAGAAAGTTTATAAAATTTCAAGATAAAAGTACAGCTACTAGCCACTCTAAGGGAAAAACAAACATTTAGGATTTTCCCATCCTGTACCACTCCTCGGTCGTGGCGGCCGATCAGCTGACTATGTACATTCAACCCCAAAGCTCTCCAACTCAGGACTAGTCCACTTTGCCTCTGCCTTTACCTGGACCACGTAGCACCCGTGAGCCGCGGCGCAGCAAGAAACCAGATAATTAATAGCATAAACAACAACCAACAGACAGATAATTCACAAATCATCAATCAGATATACAACAGATCATACTGCTTACATAAACAATGATACCAACCTACAATTCATTAATTAATTATTCAGATTACAAACTCGTCACAATCATTAGTTTAAAAAACAATAAACATATCACACCCAAATCTAGGGTCGAAGCCCTTAGGCCGCACCCTCTGATTATCCCATTGACTTCGGCTCGCTTAGGCCGTGCTAAAAGATTATGTACTTAACCTCAGCTACAAGTGGTCGAGCCACGCCCTATGCACAAATATTGATTCCGGCACTCTTAGGCCGTTTATCATGGCATAATACCATCTCATGAAATCACATACAAATATAGGGAACCCTTAGTCCCAATACAATCACATAACTGGGTGGAGTTTCTTACCTTTGATTCCAAGCACTTTGCATAGTTGAAATATCCTCGAGCACAATCCCGTCCAAGCCCTAGCGTACACCTAGTCACAAAGGTAACATGGAACCCTCATTAACATTCAATTCTGTAACCTAACCTCGGGACCATTCCCAAGCCCTTCGGAAGCCTAATTCCACCAAATGGGGTGGTGGAATCGACCCCCGAGAACCCAAGCCAAAACCCTATTATGGAGGCAGGGTAGCCCTACAACACCACAAGGCAGATGCTACAACACTACAAATAGAAGCAAAAACGCCCAGAAAAGTGAGGCCGAGTGCTGTAGTGCCCTAAAGCTAGCGCTACAACGCTACTCACAGCACCAGAACACCCTGAGTTTTCTCCTTCAAATTTCCCCAAGCCAAAACTCCCTAAAACCCCTCCAAACCTCAACCACACTTCAAATGGAGCCTACCATCCACTACATCTCATCCCACATGGCCCAACAACATCAAATTTGGCCACATGCACCATCAAGCATAGAAAACAAGAATTGGGCTTAAAGCTTAAGAACTTCATCAGCAAAAACAAGAAACTACCCAGAAATTTAAATGATCAAGCTTAGAATTCCTTACCTTTAATGGAGAATCTGACCCTAGGTTTCCCTTAGTACCCTTCTAGCCTCTAGGTCCTCAATTCCCAAAACTCAAATCCTTGAATTCCCATCCAAAAACTCAAATTCAGAAACAACTCAACAAAGTCAGAAAATTCAAACCAAACTCTTTAAGCTTTACTTTAATTGAACTTTAATTCCAGCAGAACTTCCTAGCTTCACTAAGGACCCAAGTTCCAAGCCCTAGCCTAAGCCTCCTCTGAGTTACAGCTTCAAATTCCAGAAGAAACAGTGAAGGGAGAGGAAACCGTGAGAGAGAATGGGATATAGGTTAGGAACTCTGTTTTTCCTTCTTTCTTTCTTCCTTTTTCTTTCTTTCTGCTTCTCACACATTCTACAAATTCCACTAAGGCTAAATGGCAGAACAACACTTATCCTCCTTAAACCATCCAAAAGACCATTTTTCCTCCCATTAAAACCTAAGCCTTTAAACATTCCAAGGGCATTTTGGTAATTTATTCTCGCTAATTCCTCAAGTGTCCCTAATAATTACCGCTTAAACCTCATCGCTTAACTAATCACTAATTATTTTCCTCAATGTCAAATAGTCTCCAATATATGTCCCAAATTCCTAGAAATACCCCAAGCTCCACCGTGACTTTTTCGCTAAACCGCTCACTAGGATCGCCTCGAGTCACCGGCTGCAAATATATCCACATAATAATGTGGACTCGGAAATTTATCACAAATAATCATGTTTATGCCCTCAATGGGCCAAAATTACAAATATGCCCTTATAAGCTAAGCAGGGCCTACATGCATACTAATACTCATAATCATGAATCTCATATATCCATATAATCATATAAGCATGCTTATAACATAATCATGAATTTAACCATTTAAATCACACATAAACCAATTATGCCCTCCTGGCACACTAATCAAAGCCCTTAAGCTTATTAGTAATTTTGGATCATTACAGCAGGCCGCTAGGGCGAGATGATCCAGGGTGCAGTATCCACCTGCTCGGTGAAGATCGCGAAACCAGTGCCTGGTAAAGCACTTGGGTTAGCATAGTGTGACAGTCATAATCCCGTGATCCGTAAGGGGAAAGACCGGGTAAGCTGTGCAATCCCACACCGCCTGGGGAAGGTCAAGTGTAATGATTCTAAGACTGTGTAGGTATGGGACTACACAGTTGAAGAGGGCTTAAATGGATTGATGGGTACTACCTATATCAGGAAGATGCACCTTCCTGATATAGGTAGTACCCATCAATCCATTTAAGCCCTCTTCAACTGTGTTGTCCCATACCTACACAGTCTTAGAATCATTACACTTGACCTTCCCCAGGCGGTGTGGGATTGCACAGCTTACCCGGTCTTTCCCCTTACGGATCACGGGATTATGACTGTCACAATCACCCCCCCTTACGGGCCCGACGTCCCCGTCGGCCACACTTCCGGCTGGGCCAAGGCTCTGATACCATTATGTGACTCCCCACGTCACTATGGCTGCTTTCTGGAATGACGACTGGCCCTACAAACCAAGACAAGTCTTTCCAGCGTGCTTTGTCCTCACCCTCAAAGATCGGGGGCTGCTGCTTCCTGAACCGCTCATACAACGGTTCCACTTTATTGCCAACCTCAACAGGCTGTACCACAGGTACCAGTGCCGGTGGCCCAGCAGGGGCAACACTCCCAGATGGAGCTTGCTGCAACATTCTAATCAACTCATCTTGGCTCTGAAGCCTAGCTTGCATTTCTGCCATTAACTGCTGCCAGTTCTCAGGGACTGGCGGAGGGGTTGGGCCCTGATCATCCTCTCTAGCTCCAGACCTGCTGGCTTGTCGTGTAGATTTCCTTGAACGCATATCTATTCAAGTCAATCTGCAAACAACGACTCGGCAATTAGGCTAAGATGACAGGGTGATAATCTCTCCACAATCCACCACCGAAACTCCAATCATTCACAAGCAAGCAAGTATAACAATTTATCCAGATATTCATCCACATACACAGCAATGCTAATAAGCACGCCTCAATAACATCATGCAACAGTCAAGGGCCAGGCTCTATCAGAATCTCATGCTCCCTATTCATCAAACAGATATCAACATTCATATCTCACTCAAATCACTTAAACACATAATCATGCATATACAGTTACCAAACCCTGAGTTGAGCTTGTCTCCCGCAGCGAATGTACATACCCAGCCAGTCTTCAGGACCCATAAACCTAGGATGCTCTGATACCAAGTTGTAACGCCCTGGATAGCCAAGACCGTTACACTGTGTGTTTATAAAGTGCCAGACTTGCTAACCAAGTCATTAAAGTAAAAACGTGTTACTGAAACAGTAAAGGAACTAGGGTTAAAAGTGTTTTGGTCTCAAAATTTACATTTTCATTACTAAACACTGTTTCGTTACATGGGATCCCAAAAATGACAGTTTCAAAGGTCATTTAGAAAATTTACAAGGTTTAACTACATTAGCGGCCGTACTAAGGCAAAATGAGCAGTTAGGTAATCTCTGTCCTGACACACTCCTCGATCATGGTGATCGAACGGCTGGCTATGCACATTACACCTCGGAGCTCTCCACCTCAGGCCTAGTCCAGCTTGCCCTTGCCCTTACCTGCACCACGAAGCACCCGTGAGCCAAGGCCCAGCAAGAAAACACAGCAATAACAGAGCATGAACAACTAGCAATCAAGTCATTTACTCATATAGCATCTCATAAATTTCAAGTATAACATCATTCAAGCATACCACATACTAAGGATTTCATCTCATAAAACATAATGCACAGACGATAACCAGGGCTAGCACCCACAGGCTGCTCCCTCTGTTATCCTAATGTTTCTGGCTCCTAGTGGCCAATTCGCGCCCCGTGCGCTAAAATCATGAACGGTACTCTTAGACCGCTTATACGTGTCCCTTGGCATAATACCAACGATGACACAATACAACTCACGGGAGCACTTAGTCCCATTCACAACCATATATTCGGGTGCGGTTTTCTTACCTTTCAATTCACTGGTTTTCGATGCCACGTAGCCGCAAGCACGGTCCTCTACCCCGAGCCTCTCCAAAGTCCTAATCACAACACAAATAATATTCTTTGTCATTAACCAATCCAAGACTACCTTCCCGGTACCTAACCCACACTCTCGGAACCCCCAAAACCTTAGAACAACACCCCGGAGACATCCCCCGAACCCCCGGGGCAAAGGCCTAAAATTGTCAAAAAATAACACCCTAAAATTAGCCTTGTGCTGCGGCACCACATCCTTGTGCCGCCGCACCCACCAGTCAGAGCCTCCAAGCCGCGGCACACAAAACCCGTGCCGCGGCACGCCTTCGCAGCCCAGAATTCTGGGTTTTTCCTTCGCATTTTCCCGAGCTCCAACCTCTCAAATTCACCCCAAACTCCATCCTAAGTCCCAAAATCAACTCTAAACCTCTAACAAACCTCACAACAAACCAAAGACATCATGCCCAAGCTCACTCACACCTTCAATCCTAAAATTCACTCTTGAATTTCACACTTAACAACTCAAACCAGAAAAATTATGAACGTCTTGAACTCAAACACAACCCACACTTCAAACTCCCCATACCTTAACAAAAACAAGCCTAATAAACATACAGAGACCTTACCTTAAGTGATGGGTTCAACCTCCAGCTCTTGACCTCCTTCCCCCTTGATTCCCAATTCTGAAATTACATAAAACCAGCCACCAACTTGCCTCAATTCACCTTCCTTAACTAAAATTCAGACTTAAAACTTGGATATAGCATAATCAAAATCTTACCTCTGAGTATTCTTGGTCTAAGCCTGCTTGACAACTTCAATCACTCTTGATTCTCCTTCCAAAAGTTAAATTCAGTCTCTCCCTTCTTCCTCTTAAGTTTGCTCCTCCTCTAGGTTTCTAATTTCAGCATAAACCCATCTCCCCAAATATTATACGTATATGATATTCCCCCTTCAGCTGATAATTATCCATCCTACCAAATGTCTACTCTACCCTTCCACTAATACCCCTTCCTAAATTAACCTCAAGGCCATACTTGTCTTTTCACCAGCTTTGCAATTCTACCACTTTCCCATAAAACCTGTTACTCTCTATGGTTACTAACAGTTACGCAGGTTACCAAATCACCAGTTACCACTATCTAGTTTCCTAGGACCGTCTCGGCACGTGCATCACGCTGGTATCACAGAACCCACGCGGTACAATTCACACATCATAATTATCACATAATATAATTCACATAATCGTATAACATGCCTAAATCATTATCATGCATCTTAATCATAAAAATCACACATAATTCCCATCATGCCCTTCCGGCATTCTAATCAAGGCCCTTAAGCCTTAATAGTGAATTTGGGTCGTTACACATAGTCTGCTATATGTTTATTCTGTTGTCTGTTGAACTGTTTAATTCTTTAATTGAATTATGATATAGTGTGCGTTGAGTATTCTTAGTGAACTTCGGCTCACGGGTGCACTATGGTGCAGGTAAGGGCAATGGAAAGGTCGACCAACAATGTGTTGGAAAGCGTTGAGCGACGTGTACATGTTCGTCCTACCTGGCTACCACAGCCAGGGTTAATTTAAGGAATATGTTGTAATGACTTGCTTTGTCTCTTAGGTTGATTGTAATCTTATTTTGAGATGTAAAACATTTTCAAACAGTGTTTTGGGATCCCAAATGTATAACTTTTATGATTTTTATGAATGTCCAATCTTTTATATTAATATTGTCAAATGAGTTTTCATTTCAATTTAATCACACTTTTAACCTAAATCATCGATTAGCGAGCTAATGGCACATTTATAAATCACATGGTAATTGCTCTAAGGTATTAGGGCATTACAACTTAGTATCAGAGCTAGGTTTAGTGTTCCTGGAGATTGATCGAACATGTACGCTCGCTGCCAGTGACAAGCTTGTCTCAGGGTTGGTCGGTATTTAATATACTATATGCTTAACTGCTTGCTTAAGTTGCCCTATTTTCCTAAATGTATAAATAGATCATGATGAATGTGTTTATATGCATGATGCCACCGAACTACCCTTGATTTTTATAAGCATGTGTTGTGATATATTGATGGGACTGGGACGTGGATTTTTGGATGTTGTTATCATGCCTGATATGTAGAGTCATTGATTGCAGGAATATTGCAGTTATGCCTCGGTGATCGATCAAACTTCGCGGCAATAGTGCCGAGGATGACAACCAGGGTTAGGTGCATTCACTTGCCCCACACGATTGGCAATAGTTATTTGTCCAAATGGAAGCCAGACTTGAACGAACAGAAGATGAGGTCCAAGAGTTGAGGCAACAGGCCCTTCCATGGGTTATTGGGTTATAGATTCCACCGGTTGTGGCACCTGTGCCAACCCAACCTGTAATGGAAAACAAGTGGGAAAATTATATCAGATTTTTAGGAAGCAACATTCTCCCACCATCGAAGGTGGCCCAGACCCACTACGAGAAGATAGTGGATGAATATGATTTCTTCCATCCTAGATTTCATGAGGGTGGAAGGGAATGAGAGAGTGGCCTACGCCAACTACATGTTGAGAATAGAGAGATGTGGCAGTCATAACCTGGGAAGAATTTAGGGACATCTTCAACGAGAAATATTACAGTGTTTCATTCCGCACTGCAAATGTAGACGACTCTCTCAACCTGACTCAGAACTAGCTGACGGTTAAGAAATATTATAGTGCCTACTGATATGTCACGGAGGGATCAATTTGTGCTGTGATTGAACATCATGATCCCCCTCACGTCAAGATAACATTGGATCTGAGCACTACCACGTATGCACAGGTATTTGAGAAGGCCCTTACTGGTGAGGGGGCCGAGGATCAAATATGGTGAGTGGGCGTCGCTAGGCATGACGCTCGATGGACGGTGCCTCCTTTCACTGGTTCTAACAAGGGTAGTGGCCCCAGTGAATAGAAGAGAAAGGCGACAGATTCTTTTGTTCCTCCTGGTTCAGTTAGAAGGGCTCGGAGTGCTTTTACTGGCCTTCAGGGCGAGGGCGATAACTTGAGGAGTTTCTCAGAGTATCCTTGTTGTAGGCGATGACATCCGGGAGAGTGAAAATTCAAAGCCTGCTTTACTTGTGGGAGTATTTGTCATATATGGAAGGATTGTCCACAAGCCATAAAATAAGAGCTGAAGAAGAGTGACAACCTCACTCCAGTCAGAGTATTCTCCTTGACCCAGAGTAAGGCTACTCCCTCGGTCATGACAGGTCAGATTTCTAGTGTCGGTTCATCATTTACTGCGTTGATTGACTCAAGAGCTACTCATTCATTTGTATCTTCTAGAGTGATTGATCGTTTGTTTATACCTAGTGATTTATATGGTACGGGATTCAAGAATTTGTTGCCAATAGGGGAGCTTGTAGTCTATAGGAGATGGGTTAGGGCATTACAGTAGGGAGTTGTCTGTGGATTTGATTGAATTTGCAATGGATGACTTTGATATAATTCTAAGGATTGATTGGTTATCAAAGTATGGGGCGATAGTATACTACAAGCGAATATTAGTGACTTTTGAACTGGAAGGGGAGGTACCTTTGTAGTTGTGGGGAAAGTGAGTGGACCACATGTAACGACCCAAAATCGCTAATAAGGCTTAAGGGCCTTGATTAGCGTGCCAGGAGGGCATGATGGGATTTATGTGTGACTTTGATGAGTTAAATGCATGATTATGATTTAAAGCATGTTATATGACTATTTGTTTATCTGAGATGCATGACTATGTATATTAGTATGCATGTAGGCCCGGATCGTGTTAGAAGGGCATAATTGTAATTTTAGCCCGCTGAGGGCATATATGTGATAATTGTATTCTGTGAATTGTACCACGTGAGTGTGGTGTTATTATTGTGATGCACGTGCCGAGACGGTCCTAGAGAGCTAGTTTACTCAAAAGTCACAGCGGGATTTTATTCCCGGCTCGAGAGGAGCCTAGGGGTACCTTGGGAATTTTATGGTTAAGTTGAGATTTAGCGGGTAATGGTTATTGGAGATTTAGTAACCTGGGTAACCATTAGTTACTGGTGAGAGTAACAAGTTCTAGATAGAAAATGGTAGAAATGAAATATTAGTGAAAGGATTAGAGTACCCTTGAGGGCTTAGTTGGGAAAGGATCATTTGGAGGGGTAGCATGGTCATTTGGCAAGGGGTTTAGACAAGTTTCAGCTGGGATTATAGGGTACACGGTTTGGGCATTTGGTTTATTTGATGGCTTTGTTAAAAATAAAGAGAAGGAAAGTTAGGGCAATGAGAAGAAGAAGAAGAAGAGAAAAATGGGCTGAAGTGGGAGTTTAGGAGGAGATCAAGGAGGCTTTTGGGTGAATTCTTCATTCAAGGTAAGGATTTTATATACACTTAAGACTTGGTTTCTGTTTTGATTTGAGAAATATAAAGTTTGAGTTATGTTTTTAAAGTTTTGGGTGGAGTTGCTGAAATTAGGAATCAATGGGTGGATCTTTGGGTGTGATGGTGTTTTGGTCTTGATTCTAGTATCTATGGGTGTTTAGATGGTCCATTTGAGGTTTTGATTTGATTTTGGGGTTGAGGTATTTGTTTGGGGTGATTTGGAGAGGTTGAGGCTCGGGAAAAACGCATGGGAAAACCCAGAAATCTGGGTTCGCGTATGAGCGCCGCGACCCTGTTCTTGGGCGCCGCGGCGCGAGGTTGCATCAGGAGAGGGGTAGGTCGCTGGGCGCCGCGGCCCTTGAGGGGAGTGCCACGGCCCTAGGCCATTTTGGCAAGCAAAATTCTGGTTTGTAGGGCTTTTGCCCGGGGACTCGGGGGATGGTTCCGGTGTATTGTTTTAGGGAATTAGAGGTCCCGAGAGTGCGGGATTGGTCCCGGGAAGTGGTTATGAATTGATTAGTATTAAAGGATGTTTTATGTGTGTTGTGACTAGGCTATTGGAGAGGCTCATGCTAGAGGACTGTGCTCGCGGCTTGAGTGCATCAGGAGGCTCGAAATACAGGTAAGAAAATCGTAACACCCGAGAATAGGGCATGGCCCCACTATGTGATTGCAGGGCATGGCCCCAGATTGTATTATGTGCAAATGTTTAACCTTAAATGAATCATGATGTGTGTGAATGATTATTTCGAATGTACTATATGTGTGATTATACTAAATTGAACGGCAAGGGCCGAGAGCGGCGTAGGCCGGGTGCGGCAGCGGGGCCGAAAGTAACACTCAGCACATGGGATTCTTATATTCAGGGTGGGACCCAAGGCACATGGGATGCTTATATTCAGGGTGGGACCCAAGGGATACATGATTTATCCTCGTGGTGAGAACCGAAACCCCAGGCTTTGGTAAGGCCTCTGGGGGCGGCATGGCCGTGCTTGTTTATTATGATGGTTTTTCCTATTTATCAGTGAATTATGCCAGCTATATGAATTGCATATGCTATGTATTATTTGGGTTTTCTTGCTGGGCTTCGGCTCACGGGTGCTCTGTGTTGCAGGTAAGGGCAATGACTAAGTCAACCAACCATGAGTACGGAGAGCGTGAAGCGACGCGTACATGTTTGGCCTGCCCGACTTCTTTGGTTGGGGGTTTATTCAAAAATGGCTGTAATAATCTATGATTTTATAACTGATCAATTGTAAACCTATTTTGAGATGTAAATAGTTTTCAAACCTTATTTTGGGATCCCAAATGTTTAATACTAGAAGTTTTATTGAAACGATGCATTTTTCTAAGATTACAGCCTTAACTTTTAATTAGTCACACTTTTGTTTAAAAACCTCGGTTAGCGAGTTCATTGCACACTGTTTTGTCTTAAAACTCACTTAGTAACGGCTCTAAGGAAGTAGGGCGTTACACCACAAGTACCTATGATCTCTACATTGAAGGCTAGAGACCTAATGTAAGAAGGTTGCATAGGATTCCTAGCAAACATAGCGAATACCTCAAGGATTGTTTCAAATGGACCAGGTGAGAATAGATTAGTATGTGAGTTTCCTGATGTATTCCCAGTAGACTTAACATGGTTGCCACCACACCCAGAGATTGAGTTCATCATAGAGTTGGCGCCAAGGACGGAGCCAGTATCTTGGACACCTTATAGAATGCTTCTAGCAGAGTTGAGGGAATTGAAGATTCAGTTGTAGGAGTTACTGGATATAGGATTCATCAGACCTAGTTTTTTCCATGGGGTGCTCCAGTGTTGTTCGTCAAGAAGAAAGATGGAACATTAAGGATGTCCATCGACTACATGGAGTTGAATAAGTTGACCATTAAGAATAAATACCCACTGCCCAGGATCAATGACTTGTTTGTCCAACCACAAGAGAAGACAGTGTTTTCCAAGATTGACTTTTGGTCTGGCTACCATCAGTTAAGGATTAAAGAGGACATACCAAAGACTGTACTCCGTAGGAGGTATGGGCATTTTGAATTCCTGACCATGTCCTTTGGATTAACAAATTCTTCAACAACCTTTATGGACTTGATGAATAGGGTGTTCAAGGTTAATTTAGCCAAATTTGTGATCGTATTCATCGACAATATACTGGAGTACTCCAAGTCAGTGATAGAGCACAAGGAAGATCTTTGCTTGGTACAACAGCAGGTTAGAAAGCATAGGTTAAATGCTAAGTTCAGCAAGTGTCAGTTTTGGTTACCTTAAGTAACATTTCTAGGCCACATTGTGTGTAAGGAGGGGATTTTGGTGGACCCAAGCAAGATTGAGGCAGTGAGAGATTTTGTAACGCCCTACTACCTTAGAGTCATTACTAAGTGAGTTTAGAATGTGCAATTAACTCGCTAGACGAGGTATTAAGACAAAAGTGTAGCTAAACCATAAACAAAAGTCATACAATTTGAAAATATAATCCTACATTGAAAATTATAAAGCAATATACATTTGGGATTCCAAAATACTGTTTAGAAATGTTAACAACTCAAAATTATGATTAAAGTCAACTAAATGACAAAACAAGGTTTAATACAAACATCTTCCAAAAATACCCCTAGCTGTGGCAGCCAGGTAGGCCAAACATGTACACATTGCTTCACGCTCTCCATATTCATGGTCGGTCGACTTTCCCTTTGCTCTTACCTGCACCATAGAGCACCCATGAGCCGAAGCCCTGCAAGAAAACTCCACACAAGCAAATAAACTTACGCATATCTATCAATCAACATATGATAAAACTACAAATAGGCTAAGCATATAATGGCCATGTCATCCAATGCGCTTTACAAGGCCCTGGGTTCGTAGTCTACACCGTGAGGATATCCCAGGTATCCTATAGGATCACACCCTGGCAACTCACACTTCGCATGCTTAACGCTGCTCTTGGCCCCTTGCCGTAATCGGCCTTACCGTTCTCAGCCTTTGCCGTTCCCGACTGTTGCCGTTCATTCACATATATGCACACATAGTATAACTACACAAATACTTAAACACGTATAAACATAATCAATGGGGCTACACCCTACAATACAATGATATAGGGTCATTCCCTGCAACACAAACTATAGGGCCTCGCCCTGCTCTACGAGGACAATAGTTTTCTTACCTGTGTCCCGAGCTTTCTGAGCACCGATCTCCTGAGCATAGTCCCCTAGTCCATCCATCAATTTCTAATATATTAAATAACTTTGGGTTATAATTCTAGTCTCTAGGACCTTCAAATCCATCAATCCGGGTGATAAAATCCATCCCGAGCCTTAACTTTTGGATTCCTAAGCCTAAAACCTGCTTGGGGTCCAAAAACCCACTAAGCGCTGTAGCCCCATGGACCCATGTCGCGGCCTGCCTCAACCAGAAACCCCAACCCTCAAAATCAACCTATGCGCATCGCGGCCCAATCCTTGGTCTGCCGCGGCCCGCCCTTCTTCTTGGCCTCCCAAGTGTTTTAGAGGGTCGCGGCTCAGCAAGAACAATGCCGCGGCCCGACCCTTTGAACCCAAAAATATCCTCCACTTTCTCTACCAAATCCAAGCCAATTTACCCCAAAATCATACCAACAACCCAACTTAATCACCACAGAAGCTTTACTATAGTTTCAGCAGCAAAACCTAATAAGAATTAATGCCAAACCTCATCTAAAACCCAAGAGTGATTCTCCACCTAGCTCACATGCACAACCTTGAAACACCAGCATAATTTCAACATAATTTAGACAATTAGGACCTAGAATTCTTACCTCAACTGATAACTTGGCTCTAAGCTAATCCTCAATCACAACCAGCTTCAACTCCCTTGAAAAGCAAGCCAAAATTCTCCTATAGATCAAAGTCTCCAAGCTTCCAAAGAGAGAGAACTCCAAGATAGAGAGAGAGAGTTGGTTTCTCTAAGGTTCTGAATGTTTCTTGGTTTTTTTTTACATAACTTAAGTCTCTAAGGTTATCTCAAAGGGTCGGGGTACCAAAAACGTCCCCGAGGCCAAAATGGTAAATTTCCTCGATATTCCCTCCTAAACGCTCTAACTTCAAATATATCTTGAAATATTTATTTTCATTACCGGATAACCCCATAAACTATCTAATGCCCGAAATACACCTTGACTCGCCTCAATTCGGGTATTCGACCCTGTTGTGCCTTTCTAGCTAATCCGCTCCCTAGGACTGTCTCGGATTGTGCAACACAAATATATCACAATATTCAGAATTATTACATTTATGCCCTTAGTGGGCTAAAATTACAGACATGCCCCTAATAATCAAATGGGGCCCACATACATATTTAATTCACCTAAACAGGCATTTCTAATCACATACTCATTAAATTCACATATTAAAATAATAAATCACTTATTGCCCTCCAGGCATGCGAATCAAGGCCCTAAGCCTTATTAGCAAATTTGGGACACTACAGATTGGCCCAGGCCGAGCAGTGTACCAGAGGTTAGGAGTTTCTTAGGATTAGTAGGTGCTCAGGATTGCATTAATATGTCAGCTCAAAATGCAAGTATGAAAACTGTTTATGCCAGTAGAACACGGCATGGCCCTATTGTTTGTTTTTAATATATGTGTGAATTTCTATGAATGCAATTATATGTTGTGAATTATTATGAATGATCGGTGAAAGCCATGTATGGCAAGGGCCTGATCGGCGTTGAGCATGCTGAGTGCAAGCCACAATGGAGAGACCCTCAGGGTGTAGTATCCACCCGCTCTGTCAAGATTGCGAACCCAGTGCTTGGTAAAGCACCTAGGTCGACATAGGCCGCTATATGTTTATTCTACTGACCTGTTGAACTGCTTAATTGTGTAATTGAATTACAATATATTATGCGTTGAGTTTTCTTCCTGGGATTTGGCTCACGGGTGCTCTATGGTACAGGTACATGTTCGCCTTACTTGGTTGCCATGATGAGGGATATTTTAAGGAATATGTTGTAATGACTTGCTTTGTCACTTAGGTCGACTGTATTCATATTTTGAGTTGTAAAACAATTTCAAACATTGTTTTGGGATTCCAAATGTATAACTTTTATGATTTTAATGAATGTCCAATATTTTATAATTAAAGTCGTCAAGTGAGTTTTTATTTCAATTTAATAACACTTTTATCCTAAAACCTGGATTGGCGAGCTAAGGGCACATTTATAAATCACATGGTAATGGCTCTAAGGTAGTAGGGTGTTACAAATTAGAAATCTACCTATGATCAAGAGGGCCCTTGTCATTGAGGGTATTGGAAATGAGATATGGAGGAATAGCACCGAAGAGCACAGAGCTTAGGCAGTGATACCCATGTTTATTGGACTAGGTATGGGTGACGACACCAATGATCAGAATGAAAGGTTACCGATATATTTAGTACCCCTAAGCTGGAAGAGGGGTTCTTAAATGCTTGGATAGGCTAGCAAGGCGAGGGTGAGGATTGGAAACATTACCCACAATGTGCTCAGTGCAGGGGGGGCCATCTGGGAGAATGCCAAGCAAGGGATTGTTTCTTATGTGGGATGATTGGGCAACTCAGGAGGGATTTCCCAAGGCTGAGGATGAAATAATCTAAGAGAGCAGGCAGCTTGACTCCTACTCTAGTGTTCGCTCTGACGTAATTAGAGACTGAGGCGGGTCCCTCAATAATTACAAGCCAGCCTCCTAGTTCTGATTCTTATGATATGTTGATTGGTTCTTGTGCCATGTTTTTATTTGTTTGTTTTGTTCCATTCGGTAGAGGTATAGACTCAGTATGTAGACTACGTGATTATGTTGTGCTAAAAATTTGGAACCCTATCCCTACTGAGGAATTGGTAACTTTTTAAGAGAGGTCAGATCATTACCAGTGACACTGGATGGTAGAGAGTGTTGGTTGACTTGATAGAGTAGGTTATGACGGACTTTGTTATGATCTTGGGTATGGAATGGTTAGCCAAATGTAGGGCAACAATAGATTGCAAGTGAAAGATGGTAACCTTTGAGCATGAGGGTAAGGATCCCTTGTATTTGCTGGCAATATGCATGGACATCGTATACCTGTGATATCTATACATAGAGCTAGAGACCTATGCAGCAAGGGATGCATAGGATCCTTAGCTAGTGTGGTGGATACCACTCTGGTCATGCCTGTGGGACTAGGATAGACATGATTAGTCTATAAGTTCCTGAATGAGTTTCTAAAGGATCTGCCAGGGTTACCTCCACGCAGGGAGATAGAGTTTGTGATTTAATTGGCACCAGAGATAGAGCCAGTGTCTAGGGCACCTTATAGGAAGGCTCCAACGGAGCTGAAGGAATTAAAGGTTCAGTTACATGCATTACTAGACTTATGTTTTATCAGGCCCAATTTCCCGCCATAGCACGTACTAGTTCTCTTCGTGAAAAAGAAAGATTGTTCTCTTAGAATGTGTATCGATTATAGAGAACTAAACAAGTTGACTATCAAGAACAGGTATCCTTTACCAAGGATTGATGATATGTTTGATCAATTACAGGGTAGTATGGTATCCTCCAAGATAGATCTTTGATCTGGTTATCCCAAGCTGAGGATCAAGGAGGAGGATATATCGAAGACAAATTTTCACATCTGGTACGGGCATTATGAGTTTTTGGTGATGTCATTTGCACTAAATAATGCCCCAGGAACATTTAAAGATCTAATGAACAGGGTGTTCAAAGATTACCTGTGTTGGTTTCTGATAGTCTTTATCGATTAAATATTGGTATACTCTCAGTCTGAGATAGAGCACAAGCAACATATGATATTAGTACTACAAAGACTGAGAGAGCACATGTTGTATTCGAAGTTCAAGAAGTGCGAGTTTTGGGTTGCCACAGGTGACATTCTAGGTCACATAGTCAGTAAGGATGGAATTATGGTGGATCCAGCAAAGATTGAGGCAGTCAGAGATTGGCCAAGGCCGAAGGATGCTTTAGAGATCAGTAGTTTCTTAGGATAGACAAGTTATTGTAGACGCTTTGTGGAGGGGTTTTCCAAGATTGCATCACCATTGACAGAGTTGTCATGCAAGAATCAGAGGTTCATATGGTGAAATAGGTGTGAGGAAAAGTTTGTGATTTATTTTGATGCCTCGAGGTAGGGCCTGGGTTGTGTCCTTATGTAGACAGAAAAAGTGATTGTCTGTGCATAACGTCAACTAAAAGAGTTTGAGCAGAGGTACTCCAGACATGATCTAGAATTTACAGCAATGGTACAATGTGAGACAGATATCTACAGAGTTAGCGGAGGATATGACCAGAGCCGAAATAGAGTTACTGGTGGGCTAGCTGGCCAACATTACGCTTCAGCCCACTCTTCTAGAGAAGATCAAGAGAAATAGTTGAGTGACCCACAATTAGGAAATATTAGAGAGAATTTCCTAGCTAGAGTAGCTAAGGACTATACAATATCAGACATTGATTTATTGAGAAACAAGGATCGGATCTGCATTTCAATGGACATTGGGATCGAAAGAGAGATTCTGGATGAATCTCGAACTACCCCTTATTCTCTATATCCAGGCACCACGAAGATGTACCAAGATCTAAAAGCCTTATATCGGTGGCCTGGGATGAAGAGGGATGTCACTGAGTACGTGGCGATGGGCTTGACCTATCAACATGTCAAGCAGAACATCAGAGACCAACAGGGCTATTACAGCCTCTGGATATCCCAAAGTGGAAATGGGAGGACACCACCATAGATTTCGTGGTACGATTGCCCAAAATAGTGGGTCAGCACGATTCAGTCTGGGTCATCGTGGATTGGTACACGAAATTAACTCACTTTCTACCAGTGAGGACAAAATTATAAGGTTCACCAGCTCACTTTCTATGTGAGGGAGATAGTTCACCTTCGTGGGACTCCGATATCTGTCGTGGCTGATAGTGTCCCTATCTTTACTTCCCAATTTTGGGGAAAGTTTACAGAGGGCGATGGGTACACAGCCAAAGTTCAGTACATATTATAACCCTCAAACTGATGGTTGGTCTGAGAGGATTATCCAGATGTTGGTAGACATGCTGAGATCATGTGTAATGGACTTTGAGGGGTCTTAGAGTAAACATTTATCTCTAATAGAGTTTTCCTATAATAAAAGCTACCAGTCGACTACTGGGGTAGCACGTTATGAGATATTGTATGGTAGGAAGTGCAGATAACCTATTAACTGGGATGAGATGGTGAAGAGGAAGTATTTGGGTACTGAGGTAGTTCAGAGGAACACTAAGGCTATTGAAAAGATTCGAGCTCGGATGCTCGTATCTAAGAGTAAACAGGAGAGTTATTCAGACCCAAAGCAGAGGAACATGGAGTTCTAGGTGGAAGACTATGTCTTCTATAGGGCTTCACCACTATGATGGGTAAAGAGATTTGGGAAGAAAGGCAAGTTGAGCTTTAGGTTTGTTGAACCATTTAAGATCCTAGAGGGGATCGGTCAGATGACCTATAGGATGGCCTTACCCCCGGCACTATTTAGTGTGCATATGAGGAAGTATGAATCAGATGGGACTCATGTATTTAGCTACGAGGATCTAGAACTGGAGACAAATTTTTCCTTTGAGGAGCAACCAATTCAGATTTTAGACAGGAAGGACAAGCTCCTAATGAACAAGACTATACCTTTAGCTAAGGTATTATAGAGGAATAGCAGGGTCGAGGAGACATCCTAAAAATTAGAGCTAGATATGCGGGATCTGTATCCTGAGTTCTTCAAGTAAAATTTCGAGGACGAAATTCCCATAAGGAGGGGATATTTTGAACGTCCCAAATTACCTTAATAAGGCGTAGGGACTTAATTAGTTGGCCAGGATAGAAATTTATGGAAATTATGTGCTTATGTGATATATATGTGTATCTTTTATGATTATGTGAGTTATAATATAATGATTTAATTTGCATGTTTAGGTGTATTAAATATGCATGTGGGCCCATTTCTGATTAAAAGTGAAAATTTCGTAATTTGGCCCATTATGGGTATATTTGGCATATAAGTGATATATGTGTGAGACCACATTATTATGTGGATATATTTGGGTTACTCGGCACGAGACAATCCTAGGGAGAAAGTTAGCCAAAAATTCACAACGAGACCTAATACCCGACTCGGGGCGAGTCAAAGGGTATTTTTTGTATCTAGAACATTACTGGGTTATCGTGTAGAAGGAATTAATATTTGAGGATATATCTGAAGTTAGTAAGATTACGAGGGAATATCGGGGATTTCAACCATTTTTCCCTCAGGGATGTTTTTGGGACCTTGAGCCTCGGGATTTGCTTAAGGTTACTTGAACCTTAAGTAAACCACACAAAATACAAAACACTTAAACTCTCATTAACTCTTTCTCTTCCGATCGACTCTCTCTCTCTCTCTCTCTGAATTTTTTTGGATTTATTGAGGAAACTAAAGAGAATAAAGGCTACAAATTTGGGAAATTGAAAGCTTGAATCTAGGATTGGATTAGCTGTAGCTAGGAGGATTTCATTCACATTTAAGGTGAGCCATAGACCATGCTTTCTATTGAATTCTGTTTTGGTTTGGTTGTTTTTGATCTTTGAGGCTCAAGGTTATAAATTTGAGTTTTGGGTGGAGTTTTGAGTGTGTTGTGCTGGGGTCTTGTTGCTGATATTATGCTGACGTTGTTCTACGGATTGAATTATGGTTATAGAAATTATTTGGGAGGATCTTGATGGGTTTTTGGCTAAGGAAAAACAGGGGAATTCTGGGTTTGTAGGGTTCGGCTGCGGCCCTGTTCTTGGGGCACCGCGAGCCATGTTAACCCAGAACCAGGTGGGGTTTCTGTCTCAGAGGCACGCTGTGACTCTTAGGGGCAAGTCGTGGCCCGTGTCTGGATTTCCAAACAGAGGGCCTTTTCTTCTGGGAAGCACGCCTCGACCCTTAGGGGCACGTCGTGGCCCACCTGGGCAACTTTTGCCAACTTAGGTCTTTAGAACTAAGAACTCAAACCTAAGGGCACGAGATCGATTCTACTTCCCGGTTTAGTAGAATTTGACATCGCGGACACTAGGACTCGGTCCAGTAGCCTTTAATCGCTCATTATTGATGGGATTCATTATTCTGGTTGTGACTAGGTTATCGCTAGGGAATCGGAACCGAGATCGTGCTCGAGGGTCATTTTTGATAAACAGTACACTCAGACTTGAGGTAAGAAAACTGCACCCAATACGTGATTTATGTGTTAGGGCTTGGCCCGATTGTTAGATATGCTTACGGTTAGGGCTTGGGCCCCTATAAATGATCATGATTGTATGTAATTAGGGCTTAGCCCCGTTAAGGAACATGGTCATTAATGTGCTTTTGTTTAATTGGTTAAGAAATATGATTAATATGTATACTTACTTGTATTATTTGAACTATGCTTAACGGTATTTGATTATCTGGCTGTTAATTATAATTATGAATAGGTCTTAAGCCCCAATAAGAATGAACATGATTGTGAATATGTCTATGGTTGGTTATGCAGAGGATAGGAGACGGGCCCCAGGGGTGACTCATTAGTCCCAGATCCAAGGGCGTTGTGCCTAAGTATATCTTATTAACAACTTATTCAGGGCAGAGGGCCCCCATTATGACATGGTAGTAATTTATTTGTAATTGTATGCATGCATGAGTAGGGTATTACTGTTGGGCATGCTCGCTATGCATCTAGAATCTGTATTTACTGTTCACGCATATGTTTAAGTTTTATTGCTGAGCCTTGGCTCACGGGTGCTATGTGGTGCAGGTAAGGGCAAGGGAAAGCTGCACAAGCCATAAGCTGAGAGAGCTTCGGTGGCGGTGTGTACATATGCGGCTGCTCAACCCCCACGGTCAGGGTTATCTTGGAGGAACTAGGGTTGTATCCCATATTTTGCCGCTTAGGTTGGCTGGTTGTAAGTTTTGAATCGTAGTAGACCTTTTGATCCGTAGGTTTATATCCCATGTATGAACACAAATGTTTTTAATGAAATGTCAACGTTTCCTTTTGACTAAAAATTTAACCCTAACCCTTGTCATTAACCTCAGTTACACATTTATAACCAAAGGACTTGGTTAGCAAGACTAACACTATTTAAAGTACACAGTGTAATGGTCCTTGATTAGGAGGACGTTACAAGTGCTTTACCGAGCACTGGGTTCGCAGTCTTCACCCACCGGCTGAGCACAACACCTTAGATGGCCATGCCATGGGACCTTGCATTCAGCATGCTTTTTTTCGTTCGGCCTGCATTAAGCATGCTAACTGTCGTTCCAGTCTTCATCAATTCTGGCCTTCGCCGATCAATCATAACCATGTAAACATAGCATAAGAACTACAAATATTCACAAATAATAATAAACTCAAATAATCGGGCCATGCCATCCTAAGCATACCATGCTAACTATCTAGTGTGATCCTGAGCACGATCCCCTAATCTCGAGCCTCGGCAGTAAAGCCTGCTCACACTACAATAATAAGAAATGTCTATCAAGCCTTAAACAAATTAAGAACTATAAAATAGTATGGTAGCCTTTGGAACCTCAAATTATACTAAACCAGGTAGTAGAATCCCTCCTGAGCCTTCAAGTTTGGGTTCCCAAGCTTAAACCTCGGGTTTGGCCATTATTCCCTATTTGAGTCGGGACCCAACCCCTTAGGGTTATGGTGCTCTACAAGTTAGAGAGCCTTGGGCCTCTACTTTGGTAGAAATGGGCCACGATACGCCTTACTTGTGCCGCAATGCCCACGCAAAATTTTAGACACTCCCCAGCCTCTTCGCACACACGGGTCGCGGCTTAAGCCCAAAACCCTGAAATCTTCATTAATTTCTGTAATGCCCCAAATTTCCTAATAAGGTCTAGGACCTTGATTAGGAGGCCGGGAGGGCCATAATTGCTTTACTATGCTATTTAATGATATTATGCATGTTTAGGTGTATTAAATATGCATGTGAACCCATTTGTGAGTAATTGGGTGATTTTCATATTTTGGCCATTTCGGGCATTTTTAGCATATATGTGAAATGGGCGTGGTGCTTTGTTATTATCTGGTTATGCCAGGGTTACCCAGCACAAGACGATCCTAGGAGGTAAGCTAGTGGGAAAGTCACAACGGGATTTAAGCTTGACTTGGAGTAAGTCAAGGGGTATTTATAGCATTACCGGGTTATTGGGTAATGGGAATTAGTATTTGGTGATAAATTGGGAGTTAGTAAGACCAGGGGGAAATTCTGGAAGTTTTGACTATAATGTCCACGGGGGTGTTTTCGGGACCCCGAACATTAGGTTTTATTGGAAGCTACTTAAGTTTGAAGTAACCTTTTAAGAAAAATAAAAAGAACGACCTGTACGTTCTCTCTCCCTAAAGTTCCCTAAAGTTCCCGATCGCATTTTCGAAGGTATCTTGAGTTCTAGGACTCGGAATCAAGCGAGGATTGAGGCATAGCAATCCTAAGGAGAATTAGAAGCTTATTAGCCGGAGGATTTAGTTGGAAACAACTAAATCGGAGGTAATTCAAGTTTAAGTTTTAAGTTTTTAAAACTTTTTAAGCTTGAATTGGACTTTGTGAATCGGTGGGTTTTTAGGTTGTTTGAACCTTGGGTTTTGGTGGTTTTGGACCATTGGGGAGTTTGGGAACTTTGATTTAATGAGTTGGGAATGTTTAGAAATGTTTTTGGGAGGTTTTAAAAGGTTAAAACGAAGGGAAAATGGCTGCCCCGAAGTTGGGCCGCGGCCCTGTTCTTGGGCGCCGCGGCCCTTGCTCGATGAAGCAGGTGCCCCAGTTTTGCCTTGCTGGGCGCCGCGGCCCTTGGTGTTGGGCACCGCGGCGCTTGCTTCTGGTAGTGCTGGGGGCCGCGCCTCAGGGTGCCAGGGTCGCGGCTCAGGCAGGCTTTTGAGCCCGTTTGGGTATTTTGACCCCGGAAACATGGTTTTGGGCCTCAGGATCATTCCTACTACCCGGATTAGTGAGGATTGATGTCTTGGAGGCTAAGTGTTAGTTCAAGGGTTGGTTTTAGAACTTGAACTCATTGGATCACCATTTGTGGTTGTGACTAGGTTAACACTAGAGGCTTGGATCAGGATCGTGCTTGTGGCTTATTTGTTGGTAACCTGTGCTTGGACCTAAGGTAAGAAAACTGCACCCCATATGTGACATGCATGGTTATGCTTGATGCATGTTGAATGTTTAAATGTAAACATTGGTAGCATAATGAATGGTTGGCAATCTTGCCCATTTGCATACGATTGTTGTTGAGGCATGTTGGATGATTAAATGTGATGCATGTGATGCACGAGAAACATGTGATTAGGGCATGCCATGAATGATGAATATGAGATTGGTCAGAGCTTGAGTCTCTGAGTTTGTGCATGAGCCTGATAGAACTGGTGATCAAAAACTTTGACGTGATTTTAGGCATGGATTGGCTAGCACGGCATGGCGCAACCATCGACTGCAAACGCAAGAAGGTGATGTTCGAGACTCCTGACGGCCAGAGATTATGCTTCATGGGACAAGCTTCAGGATTACGTACCCCATTGGTATCATGTCTCAAAGCTCAAAGAATGATGGAAAAGGGATGTCAAGCGTTCTTAGCCAGCATCACGAATGTGGAAAGGGAGACACCACTTAAGGTTAGAGATGTCCGTGTTATACAAGAATTTCCAGAGGTATTTCCCGATGACTTGCCAGGATTGCCGCCAACTCGGGAAAGAGATTTCACGATAGAATTAGTACCGGGCACCGAGCGTATCTCTAAGGCGCCATACCGGATGGAACCTACAGAACTCAAGGAGTTAAAGACGTAGCTACAAGAACTCCTAGACTTGGGTTTTATTAGGCCGAGCCATTCGCCATGGGGAGCTCCAGTACTATTCGTGAAGAAGAAGGACAGAAGTATGAGGATGTGCATAGACTATCGTGAGCTGAACAAAGTAATGATAAAGAACAAGTACCCGCTACCTCGGATCGACGATTTGTTTGATCAACTCCGAGGCGCGACTGTATTTTCAAAGATCGATTTACGGTCCGGGTATCATCAGCTCAAGGTAAAGGGAGAAGATATTCCTAAGACAGCCTTTAGGACTCGTTATGGACATTACGAGTTCTTGGTTATGTCTTTTGGTCTTACTAACACACCAGCCGTGTTTATGGACTTAATGAATAGGGTCTTCAAGGATTACTTAGATAAATTTGTCGTTGTGTTCATCGACGACATTTTGATATACTCCAAGGATGAAGTAGAGCATGAGGAACATTTAAGGTTGATTTTGACGCGATTAAAGGAGCATCAACTCTACGCCAAGTTCAAGAAATGCGAATTTTGGCTTTCGCAAGTGGCGTTCCTCGGGCACATTATATCGAAAGAAGGAGTTGCAGTAGACCCATCAAAGGTAGAGGCCGTGAAGGATTGGCCCAGACCAAAGAACGCATCTGAAGTAAGAAGTTTTCTAGGGTTAGCAGGTTATTATAGGAAGTTTGTAAAGGGCTTTTCAAAGATAGCCACTCCGCTCACCAACCTGACTTGGAAACAACAAAAATTTAACTAGAATGATAAGTGTGAAGAAAGCTTCCAGTTGCTTAAGGATAAGCTTTGCTCAGCACCAGTACTTAGTGTACCAACACCCAATGATAATTTCGTAGTCTACTACGATGCATCAAAGCAAGGATTAGGTTGCGTGCTGATGCAAAATGACAAGGTGATAGCCTACGCCTCACGACAATTAAAGGAGTACGAGCAGCGCTATCCAACTCACGATATGGAGTTGGCAGCGGTGGTGTTTGCGTTAAAAATCTGGCGCCATTATCTTTACGGAGAATGGTGCGAGATTTATACAGACCACAAGAGTTTAAAGTACTTCTTTACTCAAAAGGAACTCAACATGAGGCAGCACAGGTGGTTGGAGTTAGTAAAGGATTACGACTGCAAATTTCTATACCATCCAGGAAAGGCGAACGTAGTTGCCAATGCGCTTAGTAGGAAAAGTTATGGGAATTTAGGAGCTTTATCCGGAATAGAAAAGCCGCTACAGCAGGAGCTGATCAGTGCCGGAATAGAAGTAGTTATAGGCAAGCTGGCTAATTTGTCTATCCAATCGAATCTGCTAGAGGACATACGAATTGGTCAGAGACATGATGACACACTGGCAGCACATATGGATGCAGTCAGAGAAGGCAAAGCTACAGATTTCTCAATATCTAGCCAAGGTTTATTGAGATATAATGATCGGGTATGCGTGCAAAATGATCAAGGTAATAAGAAGACGATTCTAGAAGAAGCGCACAATACCCCGTTCTCAGTTCACCCAGGGTCTACCAAGATGACTCATGATGTTAAGGCAGTATATTGGTGGCCAGGGATGAAGGAGGACATAGCAGAGTTTGTATCTAAGTGTCTTATATGCCAGCAAGTGAAAGCAGAGCATTAGTGGCCTGCAGGCTTATTGCAACCGCTTAGCGTACCAGAATGGAAGTGGGACGATATAGCTATGGACTTCGTGACGGGTTTGCCAAGGATGAATAAGCAGCATGATTCCGCTTGGATAGTATTAGATAGACTAACCAAGTCGACTCATTTCCTGCCTGTTAAGACTTCATACACGGTAGACCAATACGCAGACATCTCCATCCAAGAGATTGTACGGTTGCATGGAATCCCCAAGACAATAGTGTCAGATAGAGGATCAGTGTTTAAGTCGAGATTTTGGGGAAGTTTACAGCAAGCTATGGGTACTAAGTTAAGTCTTAGTACAGCTTTTCATCCTCAGACAGATGGGCAGTCCGAGCGTACGATTCAGATTTTAGAGGATATGCTACGCGCGTGTGTACTTGATTTCAGAGGTTCATGGAATAAGTACTTCCCGTTGATAGAGTTCTCCTACAACAACAGCAACCAGTCAACGATCGGGATGGCACCTTATGAGTTGCTATATGGAAGAAGGTGCCGATCACCGTTACACTAGGACGAGGTAGGAGAAAGGCAGCTTCTAGGGCTCGAAGTTGTTAGACAACCTCAAGAAGAAGTAGCGCTTATTAGACAGCGTATGCTTGCTGCTCAAAGCCGTCAGAAAAGATATGCGGATGCCAAGTGATGCGATGTGGAATTCCAAGTTGGAGATCAAGTCTTCCTAAAGATATCTCCTATGAAAGGTGTCAAGCGGTTTGGGAAGAAAGGCAAGCTTAGTCCCCGATTCATAGGTCCTTTTTAGATATTGGACAAAGTGGGGGCAGTTGCGTATAGACTAGCCCTACCTCCTGCACTAGCCGATAGTCACAACGTGTTTCACATCTCAATGCTACGCAAATATGTGTCAGACCCATCTCACGTCCTCAAGTACGATACGATAGCACTCCAGAAAGACTTAAGTAACGAGGAATGAACAGTTAGCATCCTAGATAGGGCATGAAGCAGTTACGGTTCAAGAGCTTTCCTATAGTCAAAGTCCTATGGAGTAATAGTTCTGAACGAGAGGCAACGTGGGAAATGGAGGAGGACATGCAAGGCTGGTATCCGAAATTATTTGGTAAGTAAATTTTGAGGAAGAAATTCTTTCTAGTAGGGGAGAATTGTAGAGTCCAAGAACTTTACTTAGCTAAGTAGATAGTAGTATAATAGTAATAATAGTATTATCTTTATGACTGTGGATTTTGGTTCAGACCGGGATTTATTTGGACACTCATAGTAGTACTTATAGATTTTCTAAGTTTAACCTATAGTTTAGGAATATTAGTTTTAACCTAAGGTTTGATTAATATGACTGATATTGAGGATAATATTTAGTATACTATAAGGTTTAAATAAGAACCAATAGGATAATAGCACATGTTATGTATGGGTTTATTAATGATTAAGTATTTTGAGGATTAAATTTATTAATGTTAAAATTTGAATACTCTAAGGTCAGTCAGCAGCTTTGAAAACGTTGGAGGGCTTAGTCAAGGCTGTTTACTCAATTTAAATTAAGCTAAAAATGTGTAATTTCGTGTTTAAATAATCAGTGTATGCCGATATATCGCTGCTATAGGGGGCGATATATCGCAGCACGAAGATACGAAAAAAACGAAACATTGCACGATTGCCTCGGGCATACTGGCCCAGGCGATATATCGCCTACAGGGAGCGATATATCGCCCCTCTCAGCATAATTTGAAAGTTTTTGAAATCGTTCTCCATTCAAACCTTCAACCTCTTGATAAGTCCAGCACCTTTGTGAACGAGTCTTCAGCCTCTACTGAACGATAATTCAAATTATTTTCACTTAAAAAGCCATTATTTTTATTCAAGTTAAATGAGATCTATTCATTCCTAAAATCTATAAATAGGACCTAGTACTCAGCCATTTATTCATCTTTTACTCTAAGTTCAGAGGCTGCAAGTTGCTAAGTGAGTGTGAGAGTGTAAACACTTGGGTTGGGAATTATAAGCTTGATCATCATAAGCTTATCAAACACTTGGGAAGTAAGGTTTTATAGCATTTCAGTTCAAGGTTTAGATTGGTCTTACAAGTCTTCAAGGTATTTCCACACTCCAGTTCAATTGGTATTATTTTATTTAAGTTCACATAGTCTTCTACTCAGCCTTCTAACCTTATTCTTATTTTGGTTAGGAAATCTAAGTTCTTGAGCACAAGGTTTTGGTAAGTATATTTTAATAGTATAGTTCCTTCATCTCTTTCATCTCTTTTTCTTCAATAGACTCACCCTTTCATAAATGGTTTTTAGGAGTGTTCCAAAGTCCCAACTCTGTCCTCATATCCAAGTATTTTGGTAAGGAAAATAGGATAGAATTTATATGTTATATGCTTGTTTATGTTATCTTATGATTTTATGTTATGATAGGTATGATTGTAGACTTGGGCATATGACCCATATGACTAACAAGCCCCAAATAGATTATGGGCATATGAATTGCTTAGCTAGCAAGACCCCACTAATCTATTGGGCATATGACTTGTTTAGTTTATGGGACCCCAAGTAATAATGGCCATTATAATGTATGTGACATAAGTGTTATAGTATGTTTTATGTTACCTTATGAATTTTATGCTTTATGTTATAGTATGTTTTATGTTTTATGAATTTTATGTGACATAAGTGTTATAGTGTTATAGTATGTTTTATGTTACCTTATGAATTTTATGTGTATTGTTATGTGTTAGATTTTCCTTGCTAGGCATTAGGCTCACTCCTTTTTGTTTATATGTGCAGGAAAATAGTCTTAGAGGCGGGAAAGATTCTTGGAGGCTTGGGGAATGTGTATTGAGGCGGAATGGATTCAAGGAGTCGAGAGTTTCGGTTTCGAGGATGTAGTTTTTGTTTTCTTATGGTTTTTATATGTATCTTTCCGCATTTTATTATGTAATCTCTTTTTAATTACCATTATGTTATGTTTTTTTTTTAAAACAATGGGATCCCATATCCTACTTGAGATTTTATGTAAGTCTAACATTTGTTTTTACAAGTTTTTAATAAAGTTATGATCTTTTTACTTGTAAGTTTTGATAAAGATTAGTGTCTATGTATAGTTTTCGTTAATGGTCCAAGGTCTAGGGTAGTTGGGTCATTACACCTCTTTCTTGAAGACTTAGGCAACTTTTGAAAATTTTGGTGTTGGGGCTTTGAGTTTGAAGCTAGAGACATTGGAGAACAAGTTGAGGGTGTGGGAAATCTAGATTCAGCTCAAAATTCCCACTGAGGTAAGATTCAAGAAAGTGTGATGACTAAAATCCTTAGTTTATCTCAAGTATTTTGAGGTTCTAAATTTAGGCGTTTGAGCTTAGGTTGTGGTAATTTTGTGGTGGATTTTTGGGTAGTTATAATGCCTAGGTTGTGTGGTTTAGAGTCTTGGACTCAATTCTTGTTTTTGTGTATGGTTGCAATGACATTCTGCAGAAATTGGCTTGGTGAAAACGCAGAAAGAAGCTGGGTTTTCTGGGTTTGTGGGGCGCCACGACCCTGTTCATGGGAGCCGCAACCCGCTTGGCAACAGGAGCCTCAGGGTTTTCTGTCTCTTGGGCGCGCCATGACCCTTAGGCCAAGTTGCAGCACGCATGTTTGTAGAGGTTTAGGTTGGCGCCTCTTACTAGGGGGCGCGTCCCAACCCTCAAGGCTAGGTCGCAGCTCGCCTAGGTAGCCTTAGCCAAATTAGGCTTTTCGGCTCAGGGATCTAAACCTAAGCGCTTGGGACGATTTCTACTACTCGGTTTAGTAGAAATCAAGGTCCCGGAGGCTCGTATTTCATTCGAAAGGTTTTTAATTGGTTTTGGATTTTAATTGTTATCCACTATCGCATTGTACGCCCTGGATTTCCCACGAGCTATTTAGCAGATTGAGCCTCGGACTAATCACGTTTAGTCCGAGGCTCCCGCAGGCCGGAGGCCCTATTTCCAAGACGGACCCTTATCAGCTCGCATTTGTGGCATAGGAGCTGAGAGTGACATCCAAAGGCCACGGGCGGAGCAGCTCAGGTTGCGAACTTCTCAGGTCACGAGCTTCTCAGGAAGCTTTGACCCTATGGGAAGTCAACATGCAAGATAAATGTGCATATTCCTGCCATCACGTGCCTGATATCCCCCTGACTTCTCGGACACACAGCAGGAACGTGCGTATTCAGACACCCATAGACGGGTTGGGCCGTGCGGCCCATTATCTTCTTCCATGCTGATTAGACCACACTTGTGTGTCAGGTTTAGGAAATAATCATGAATGTCACAGATTTGATATGACAAATGGTAAGGTCACGGGATGACCTCCCTACCAACCCCCAGGTGCCTTCTCCTATAAATAAGGAGACCCTGGGAGTTGATAGGGGTTGGAAGAAATAGTCTTTAAAGAACTATATACTTTGTAAACCAAATACCCAGAGAATATCAATAATATTGACTAGTGGAGTAGAAGGATTTTAACCTTCGAACCACTTAAAAACGTGTCTTGAGTCACCTAGTTCTTGCACAAAGATTTCATATCTGTGACGGTTCTACTTTTAGTACTAATCTCTTTCTCTTCTTCTCTTAATTACCTGTTGCCGAAGAACTGCGTCAACAGTTTGGTGCTTTCATTGAGAGCAAGTCCGATTAGTACTACCACAAACATACAGCTATGGTGACCACTCGATCCAGGCATGGCAACGAGACAGAGCAGCGTGATGGGCAGGAGGCCCACCATGTTGCCCTCCCTGATGAGCAAGTTCCTGAAGTCCAGCAGAGGCCAGGGAAGCAGCCGGCGGTCCAAGACGACACTGGTAGTTCAGCGCCCCGGCCGCCTAATCCGAATCCATGTTATTACACTGCGGTGGAGATGGAGAATGCTCAGCTGAGGAGCCAGTTAGCAGCAGCTGGTCAGCAACTCCAGGACATTCTGAGCCGACTACCCCCTCTCACAACCAACGGTAACGTTGGGGAGAGGCAAGGCGAGGCTCCTAAGTCTCGCCGGAGTATTCAAATCTTGTTTTCTTTGTTTGATGGTGCATGTGGCTATGTTTTGGGATTTTGGGTTATGTGGGGTGAGATATAGATGATGGTAGGCTCAATTTGGTGTGTGGTTGAGGTTCTGAGGGGTTTTGGAGAGTTTTGGCTCGAGGAATATCGAAGGAGAAAACTCAGGGGTGTGCTAGTGTTGTAACTAGCACTGTAGCACTAGCCTTTGGGCGCTACATCGCTAGGCCTGAGTTTCTAGGGGCTTTGTGGCTCTGCGTGTAGCGCTGTAGTGCCCACTCTATTTCTAGAAGTGGGTTTTTGGGTTATTTCTTAGGCTTTTTTGCTCGAGGGCTCGGGGTTAGATTCCACCACCCCGATTGGTGGAATTAGGGCTTCCCGAGGGCTCGGGATTGTTCCCGAGGTTAGGTTATGGAATTGAAGTTTAGTGATGGTTCTAATTCATGGCTGTGACTAGGTGTATGCTAGGGCTCGGACAGGATCGTGCTTGTGGGACGGTTTCACTAATCAAGCTATCAGAATCTAAAGGTAAGAAACTGCACCTGGTTATGTGTTAATGTTGGGACTAAGAGCTCCCTATATGTGATGTCATGAGATGGTATTATGCCATGGGACATGTGATAAACATCCTAAGAGTGCCAGAATCAATATTTGCGCACAAGGCGCGGCTCGGCCACTGGTAGCTAAGGACAACTTAATATTAACTGAGCTCGGTTTAAGTGGGCTAGAGTCAGTGGGATAAATAGGGGATGCGACCTAAGGGCGTCGACCCTGATTAATATGTGAATTGGTTATTAATGTTAATTTGATGAACTTGGTATGCTGAATGCCTGATTATGTGAATATTATGGATTGCTGAATGTATGACTATGCTTTATGAGTTATCTGATTGATTGATTGATTGATGATTATGCTCTGTTATCTGGTTTCTTGCTAGGCCTCAGATCACGGGTGCTTCGTGGTGCAGGTAAAGGTAAGAGCAAGGTGGACCAGACCTGAGTTGGAGAGCATCAGGGGCTGAATGTACATAGTCAGCTGATCGGCCGCCACGGCTGAGGAGTGATACAGGACGGGAGAAGCCTAAATGTTTGTTTTTGCCCTTAGAGTGGCCAGTACATGTTTATAACCTGGAATTTTTGTAAACTGTCTTTTAAACTCTATTTCTATTGGAATCCCATGTACAAAATGTTAAATTATATGAAATGTAACTTTTGTAACCAAAATCTTTTAACCCTAGTTCAATTATAGTTTCAGTAACACGTTTCTAACTAAATGACTGCATTAGCAAGTCTTGCACCTTTATAAACACACAGTTTAATGGTCTTGGCTATCCAGGGCGCTACAGCGTGATTCTGGAATCATCTAACATATGTATCACGGAGTTTAACCAGACTCTTATGTCGAAGGTTTTAAACCGAACGTCTTACTTACATGTCACGAAGTTTGACCAGACTCTTATGTCGTGGGTGTTAAACTAGACCTCTTACTTTCATGTCGCATAATTTAACTGGATTCTTATGTTGTGGGTGTTAAAATGGACGTTTTACTTATAACGGTCACCAACTAAGCTTACTTACGAAGTCACCGGAGGCGTCTGATGCATGCTTACTTACTTATCGGAAGCTGCCAAGTTCTTACTTACTTGAGACAGGTACAAGCCGAATATCATAATCATAACTGCTGACCATACTGACGAGTATGTTAACCTCCTTACGACAACGATCTTAAGTAACCTTCTAGAACTAGTTTTTGACTGTGTACTTGGGTCTTAAATTAAAAATAATCATGTCATGTTATTGCCAAACATTCATAAGTTGTCTTACCAGTTGTCCTTAGCAGATAGGTGTCATTCTTGAGTCCATAAATGAGCTCTCCCGTGCAAATAACATTGTAATAGAATTCATACACTTAATTAGAATAATTATGGCATTTGATTAATTATGTTTCAAGTCTTTACGTTGAGCAATTAGGGAGGAACTTAACTTAACTAATTTTCAATACTTTAAAAGCATTTGTTCTCAAATCTTTAAGCTTAGACTAAACCCTTGAATTTATAGCCTTATCACATTTTTCATAAAAACATGCCTACAAATAAAAGTGCGAGAAATTTGGAAATAAATTCCCAATTGCATGAAGAGACCACATTCTCAAGCCTAAAGAAAGCTTCCATTACCGTTTTCTTATTTTCCTTATAAAATAAAAGTATTAAACGTTATCTCCCAATTTATTAAAATTGTAAAGGAAAAGTTCTGAAATTAGAATTACCATGGTTGAAAAATAGATTTTTATTATGCTAATCTATTAATTTAAAAAGTTAAATTTTCTGTAAATTAAGAAACCCATACATTTTATTATCCAAAACGATTTTATGTTCTCAAATAAACAAATTTTAGTCCTAATTGATAATTATTTTTTGTGAAAAAATAAAGTCTTAACTCACACAAGGTACTATCTTAAGAATTTTCAATAAAATATAAAACCTCATTATATTTTAAGCTACTTAAATCTTAACCCTTAATTCATAGAAATTTATCTTCAATTTACTTTAAGAAAAAAAACATTATTTTACTAGTGAATTATGACTTAAACTTTAAAAATCAAATCTGTCCAAAACATAACTTTATTAGACAAGATTTTTAGAAAAATCAAAACTCACAATCTATGGGGTATTTCTTAGTCAAATATTGCAGGGCTTTAATTTAATTAATATAAAAAGAGTCTAAATAAATAAATCAACTAAAAATATTGATTTTAAACGTGCCAAACCATTGTTCAAACATGCACTCTTCAAATAGTTAGTTTTTCACTCCAACTTGCACATCAATCACAAAAAGCTTATAACTTGACTTAGACATAACGTTTTTGAGTGTTTCAAAATGATAAAATCAAGTATTCTTCCTAAATAATAAAATTCTTAAAGTTACATTTGAAAAGTTGACCAATAACCTACTGTTTGGCTTCTTGGAAGCCACAATAAATACATCATCTTGGCAACAAAAAGGTTTGAGCATCTAAGTTAGAAAATTCATAACTCCCAACTATATTCAATTTTTAAAAACTGTTTCATAGGTTAAATATTAAAAATGTTTGTCATAAACTCAGTATTAAAACTGCCACTCAACAATTCAGATTGCACATGTAATCCAAAAATGCTCATTAATTGAGTTATACAAAACGTCTTTTAGTGGTTCAAAAGCCTAAAATCTGGCAGATTTTACTCTTCCCATTGCAAAATTAGGGTTTGACGCATTGGAATTCACCCATAAAATTTGACAGCAAGAAATTTTTATAATCTTCCTATGGAAACTTTGGATTTCCACTAAAAGATCATCATAACACAAATGCATGCATTATCTAATGTTATCACACAACTTATTGCAACATAAAAAAGTGATCAAAACCTTCCATGCATCTCAAAAACACAAATCGGAAGCTTAAACATAAACTATAACCAACACACAAGATCTTTACCTTTTGACATTCAAGGTTTCGATTCTTTTGGGTCCTTGAGAATTTTGACCCACTCCTCTATCCTCTTAACACCTTATGTAACGCCCTAGATAGCCAAGACCGCTACACTGTGTGATTATAAAGGTGTGAGACTTGCTAATCAAGTCATTTAATCAAAACGTGTCATTAGTTAAAGTGTTCTAGGGCTAAAAGAGATTTTGGCCTGAAAAGACACATTTTATAGACTATAAACAACTTTACAGAAGGGATCCCCAAAAGTACAATGTTTAAAAGTTGGTTTACAAAATTCAACAGTTAAAAGTAAACTTTAGCCATACTAAGGCAAGATACAATGTTCTGGTCCTCTCATCCCTATAATCTCCTCAACCGTGGCGATTGAGCGGCCTGACATGTACATTCACCCTGCAGAGCTCTCCAATCAAGGTTGATCAATCTTGCCCTTACCTTTACCTGCACCATGCAACACCCGTGAGCCCAGGCCCAGCAATAAAACAACATACATAGCATATACAATATTATCAAACAAGTATTCTAATAAGCATGTTCAGATGTTCAATCCATAGCATATAAGCATACCTCAAGGTACAAATAACGTCATCTATACTTAGAATATTCAACAATCTCACTAATCACATTCATTGCCAAGTATAATAATCAATTAACTACAATACTAGGGCCGACACCTTAGGTCGCTCCCTCTATTTAACCCACTAACTCTGACCCGCTTAAACCGAGTTCAGTGCATAATAAGCTATCCTCGGATACTAGTGTCCGAGCCGTACCAATTGCACAAGTTAACCATGGGACACTTAGGCCGTTGGTTTACAATTTACATGGAATAATACCATTCTTTCAATCATATATATCAGGGAGCCCTTAGTCCCATTCAAATATCCAACCGAGTGTAGTTTTCTTACCTTTGGCTTCTAGATGAATTAGTTACAGGCGATACTCCTTGAGCGCGATCCGATCCCCGAGCCCTAGCTTAGCACCTAGTCACAACCATGATGAAGGATACCATTAACAATCTTAAATGAGTTTCTAAACCAAGTTCTAGTCCTCGGAACATTGAACTTCACCAAATATGGTAAAAGTCTCAACCCTGAGCACCCTAGGTTAAATTCCCAAGCCTAAAATCACAAAATCCCTTAAGGGCCCCGGCATAGGCCATCAATGCCGCGGCATGGCCCCAAACAGATCCCACTTAATGCACAAAAATAGGTAAGGGCCACGACATTGCTTGGACCATGCCGTGGCCCACCCTCCTTCCTCAGCATGCATCAGTTTCGAAGGGCCGCGGCTCACCAAGAACTATGCCGCGGCCCGACCCTTCGAACCCAGAAAAACCCACCATTTTCAACCTCCAAACCTCACCTTAAGCCATCCCAATGCTCCCAACTCAAAACCAATCAATAACAACATCATTAGAATGATTTAAACAACACAAGTCCACCAAAAATCCAGCCTAGCACTCACCAAAATCCCAATTCCACTTTCTGAAATTTCAAACCTGAAAACTCAAAACCAGCAATGGAAATACTAAAATTCAACCATCAAACCTTGGATTAAAGCTTACCTCAACTACAGAATCACTTCTCCAAGAGTTCCCTGACCTAACTTCAAAGATTCCATCCTCAAATCCAACCTTGAATACCAAAACCACAACCATTAAAAACTCAGCCATTTTCTCAAAATTCCCAACCATAGAAACGAAAATCAATGCTTACCTTGGCTCTAGTTTAGTCCTTGATTAGTTCTTGAGCTCAACCTCTAATTCAGCCCCTTAATTCCCCAAAGATTCAGCTTGATTCTAGTAATTCCTCCTCAAATTTCAGTGTTGTTCTTCCTTAGGAGAGAGAAAAGAGAGAAAGAGTTGAGAAAGAGTCGGTCTAATTTCTGTCTAGTGTTTTCTATGTCTTTCGAAGTATATCCTTAGGTTATTAGACTAATCCCAAAGCTTGGGGTGCCGAAAACGTCCTCGAGGGCAAAACGGTAAAATCCCCCAATAATCCCGCCTAGACATCCTAACCTCAAATATATCTCCAATTATTTATTTTCACCAGCCGATAGTCTAAATCACTACCCGATACCTAAAATACTCCTTGACTTGTCCAAAGTCAATTATAATGCCTCGTTGTGACTTTTCCCGCTATCTAGCCCTAGGATCGCCTCGAGTCTCCGGCTGCATATTTATCCACATAATAATGTGGTTCTCACTATACAACATATTTATATCACATTATCATCGATTATCATATAATATCATTTAAGCACTATCAATCACATAATATCACATCCAAATAAAATACTATTCACTCTAATCCCACTTATGCCCTCCCGGCACACTAATCAAGGCCCTTAAGCCTTATTAGCAAATTTGGGTCGTTACACCTTAACCCTCATCCCAAACTCACATTGATCAGATTCAAACCAATCTTAGAATAAAGAAGGAAATGGAGAAATTTTGAAACCCTAAAGCTTTCCTTTAAATATTAGAATATGGCTTGCATGAACAAGCTTTTAGCTCCTCTTCCCACTGTAAATGGATTCCTACTCTTTCAATATACATGATCTGAGTTATATTCAACTCCAACTTAAAAATACAAAATCAGAAAGCACCCAAGGGTGATCAACCAAGAGAAGGGAAAAAGAGCAAGAATGTTTATGAGAAACTTACCTCTTTGATGAGCTCAAGCTGTGAGGTGCTCTAATGGAGTTCTTGTGAGGAGAGAGGGAGATTTCTAGTTCATGTTTTCTAGAGTGATGGAAAAGCTTTCTTGCTAAAATTTTGAAGAGAAAGAAGAAAAAAATGAAAGATGAGAGAGAGAAAGAGGATATGCGTGTAGAGAGGAAAAGATAGAGGAGGAATGAGTTGTTGGTTTCACTCTTAGAGAGTTTGGTGTAAGACTTGAAGTGAAAATAGGAATATAATGACTCTCTAACAACTCACATGCCAGCCAACCCCGCTAAAAGACACTTATGCTCTCCTAATCTCTTTTATTTTTAAATAAAGCTATTATTGCCTAAGGCTAGAATGGTACTTTTTTGTAAAAATGTAATTTCCTATTGTTTTCAACTAAAGGAACTTATGATTTTTAATTTAATTGAATGTCATACAAAGAATATTTGATGACATTAGTCTTACAAAAATTAATATTACATAATTTGACTCATGTAATTTCTTTTGGTCATAATTCAGCCTTAAGTTGGATTAAGTATTTTGTCATAGCTTGCACATATTGAATTTTCCTAGAAAATTCATTAAGAGTATCTATTTTTTTCTTTTTCATAAATATTTTATGCTCAACATAATTTTTACCCGATTAGGGATTTTAACTTGGTCCCCGACCACAGTCTTAGTTTGATTGCATAACCAAAATTATTATATAATAACCAATATTTAAACACATAACGTACATAAAAGGCATACTATATTTCTTACAAGTATCAAAATACATTGAAATAAAATTTCAGAGAATAAAATTTCCCGTAAACCCGAATTTTACCTGGTGCCCTAAATGCGGGGCATCACAATTACTACAATTTGTACAAGTTTCATCCTCGAAACTTAAAACAATCGCAGGTATAATTATTTCATCTTCCCCTCGGTTTCATAGGTTGGTTCTTTTACTCCGTGGTTGCACCACTATACCTTAACCAAAGAAATAGTCTTATTGCGTAACACCTTATCTTTCTGATCCAAAAGCATAATCAGCATTTCCTCCTAACTGAGTACATGAGATGGATCTTCCTAATATTTCCTTAACATACATACGTGAAATACGTCATGCACTTGAGCCAAAGCGGGTGGAAAAGAAAATTGGTAAGCTACTTCTCTGGTTCTTTCCAGTATTTCGAATGATCCAAAATTTATGGGACTTAGTTTCCTTTCCTTCCAAACCATAAGGCTCCCCTTATAATGGGGTTACCTTCAAGAATTTTGTATCTCCAACCTTAAACACTAAAGGTCTTCTATGGCGATCTGCATATTTGCGCTGTTGGTCAACTGAGGTTTGAAATCTTTCCCGTATCTTCTTGATGTCCTCCGTAACATGATCGACTTCATCCGATCATAAGAATTGTCTCTCACCCACTCCGTGCCAATGAATTCGACATAAAAAATTTATCCCATACAAGGCGTCATATGGTGCAATCTTAATGGAGTCATGATAACTAGTTTATAAGGAAACTCCATCACTGGAATCATTGCATTCCACGATCTTGAAAAATTGAGCACAGTAGCTCTTATCATATCTTCCAACATCTGAATAGTTTGTTAACTTTGACCATCTGTTTGGGGATGAAAGGTAGTACTAAACTTAAGGTGGGTCTCCAAACCTTCTTGCATCCTTTTCCAAAATACCAAAGTAAACCTTCCATCTCGGTCTGATACTATAGATGTGGGTAATCCAAGTAATCGCACAATCCCTGTAATATAGAAATCTGCTACTTTATCCATAGTGTATGTAATCTTTATTTGTAGGAAGTGTGCCGACTTGGTCAGTCTTTCAACAATAACCCAAATGGTATCTTCCTCCTTTTGGGTCATGGGTAGTACGATGATAATGTCCATCGTGACCATCTCCCATTTCCATATTGGAATCTCTAATAGTTGTAGCAACCCCGCTGGTCGTTGATGCTTTGCCTTTGTTTGTTGTCAAGTTAGGCAATGCGCCACATATTCTGCAACTTCTTTCTTCATTTTTGGCCACCAAAAGTACTTTTTATGATCCTGGTACGTCACCGTTGTGCCAGGGTTCATTGTGTAGGGGGCATCATGAGTTTCATAGAAGATTTGGTTCTTGATTTATGCATCACTAAGAACACAAATCCTTCCTCTGATTTGTGGAATCCAGTGGCATACCCTTCTTCACTTCATGTTTGATTTTCTCATACCAGGGCTCCAATAGTTTCCCTCCTTGTATGGCTTCCATAATGGTGGGTTGCACTGAAAGGTATGCTAATCTTCCTACTACACTACAACAAAATAGGGGTTTTATGACTTTATTTGGGAGACATTGAAAGTCTACAATGTCTCCCAGTTGGGAAGATGTTGTAGGCAGGGCCATTGTAGGTATAGGTCTCACGTCTCCCATTGGGAGAGGTGGGAGACTTCCCACGTCTCCCATCTCTCCCAAAGGGAGACATTGAAAGTCTCGCAGATTAAAAAAAAAAAATTAAATAAATTTGTAATCAATATTATTTAAATTTGTTTTAATAATTAATTAAATTGAAATGATTTTAATATTAATTTAATAATTAATTAAATTTAAATCAATTTAATATTAATTTAAATTAAAATTGACAAAATTAATAAAATAAAAATATGCAAGAAACACAAAATTTGTTAGACATATACAAGAAATACAATATTTGTTAGACATATTCAAAATTAACAAATATTGCATTGTGTATGAAGAATGAGGTAAAAATTAAAAAAATCAAATATAATATTTGTTAGACATATTCAAAATTAACAAATATTGCATTTATGTATGAAGAAAGAGGTAAAAAATAAAATCACCTATCAACGAGGTCGGTTACTTTGGATTATTGGTAACATATATGTCGCTCATTCTTGTCGCAACTCATCAATTTATGCCTCTATATATGCTATACTTGTTAGCTGCAAAAAATATAAAGTAAAATATATTAATTAATTATTTGATTACATTTATATATATGGTTTCAAAAATAATTTGTAAATTTTAATTAATAATACCATTCTCAAGTAATGTCTGGGACTCACATCTTCAATCAAATCCTTCAACATCCTCATTATGTAGTATCCACATGCCACATTGTCCGGTTGGTGTGGACACTAATTATTTAAAAGTATCAGTAATTCATTATTAAATTGAAACTTGTAAAAAAATGCATACATATTATTCTACTTAATAATTATAAAAGTTAAAAAATTTAAGTTGTAATTACTTACCTCAGGTTGCTTAATGCGTAGAGTATCAGGGATCTCGACATCAGGAAGATTCTTAGAGAAAAAAAGATTGAAAGCGTTGACGATCACTGATACAATCTCCTCATGGTTATTCAGATCTGAATTCACCGGATCACAACAATAAACATCATATGCATACGGTGCCAAAATAAGCAACATCCAATGTTCACTACATAAGAAAAACAAAAAAATTATAACTCAAATGTTAAACAAAGAAAGTATTGATATGGGTCAGAAAAATGACAACTTTTTAAACTTACCCATGGCTCCAAGGGACAAGCATAACTTGTTCTTTTGATTTTATGTCATTGCATCGTCTGAACAGATTTTGAACACGATCGTCAAATGAACTCCCTTGAGTGGCTACAATATTAGGATTGACAAATAAAAACTTATTTTGGCGACCTTGTTGTACCACACATCTATAAATGAACCTAATACAATAATATTAAAATTTTTATATGATTGAATAAATCAAATTAGAAAATTAAATGAACGAACTATGTGAGATGATGATATATACCTCATGTAGCTAACGACCACTGCTTGTCCAATCTTCTCCTTTCGAGCAAACTGAAGTATGTCATTCTTAAATATATAACAGTGAGACATATCCTGATCAAAAACTTCAGACTCTATGCCTAGATTGACACACTCGCCATCAGCACAATGAGATACGATATTTTGTAATCGTTCCAATGGAGTGTGGGGCAATTGTGTTGGAGGAGTTTGTGGTCGTCTTCTTTCTCGTGGTTGTTGTGTTGATGGAGCTTTTGGTCGTTGTGATCTAGTCCTACTTGTTGAGGGAGCCTGTATACAACAATATCAACAATTAAAAAGAATGCAAACAAATAAATATAGAATTGTAAAGATAATTATGTAAAAATTTGGCATCACCTCATGATATATATCTTCAGATATAATGAACAAATCCTTAGGCCACGTTGTTGGCGTCCCAATGGCTTGAGCAACTATGTACATGTCCAAATCAGGTTATGCAAAAGGGAGAGGACAGGTTGGCTTAATAATGCTAGTAATCATAACTTGGTAGTTGTTTCCTGCCTCTCTTTCAATGAGTTTACCTGATGCAACAACGTTTGAAATTGAACCAATTGCTAATTTCCATGCTCGACCCTGCGCAAGAAACATATTATATACAAATAAGCATGTTGAAACAGTAAAGAAATTTATCTGGTTTCAAAATATTCAAGAAAGTTTAATTACCTCTTGCAAAAGCGGATGTAGTGCAATAATTTGTTCTTCTGCTTGAGGCACTAGTGGGTCAGGAGTATAGTAGGATGCATGTGCTGGTGGCACCGGTGGGTCGGGCACATAGTATGATGTTGGTGCTGGTGGGACTCCAACGTTGGATCCCAACCCACTCTGTTGGGCCATGAATTTTCTCAAGTGCTCATCTTGTTGCTGAAGGCGCTCTTCTAAACGTTGTGCTTGTTGACGATGCTCTTTTTCTTGTTTTCAAAATCTTTCTTTAAACTCCTTTCTAATGTCATCATTCGAAGAAGAGGCTTTCGATTTATTTTTCATTGAGGTACGTGTTGGAGTATTCCAGTATACTGTGTGGGACACACCGTGTCCTCCAGCCCTAACACGTCCTCGGGGCTCAGGAGTGCCCAATGCCCTCGTCAGCACATCATCAGGGCCATCAGGTGCCCATTTACCCTCAGCTTGGAGTTGTCGGTAATGATCTTGTGAAACAATATTCACAGAAAGTTATATATAGAAGCTAATATATATTTTTGATATATCAACATTATTAAATATGAACACTTACAATATTGTTTGGAATCTCAGAGGCCTCTCAAATTAGCTCTCCTTTTGCATTCTGACAACCTATGCTCCACAAGTCTGCCCTGTCAAGTTCAGTCAAACTTTTCCCACTTTGTTCCATTAACATCTCTTCAATACACACATAGCCTCCTCTAGAGAGGTTGTGATTGTATTTATTCAATGCTCGATAATTTTGCATCTCTTCTCTCTTTCTATGCCACTGAGAGTTAATCTTGAGTTCACAAACTTTAACCATTCATCTGGAGTTATGACATTTTCAAATCCAAGTGGAATAGCTGGCGGGAACTCATTTGGGAATTTTTTCATACCGTCATACACGTGTACCCTTGTGAGATTAGTCTTCCAATTTCGGAAGTACTTTCTCGCATCCATCAACATTTTTTCTTATGTTTGGGGTCCAAATCATAAGTTTTCTACAAGTTTGAAAGTAATAAGAATCATATTATCAAAACAATATATATTTTAAAAACATTAAATGAATTATAATTAATAAAATCATACCTTCATTGTATCCCATATTATATTTTTATCCACCATACTAACATCGTTCCAAGTGTTAGTGTTGATGGACACAGTGGCTCGAACAATAGCTCCAAGTTGTGATGAAACATTGCTTCTACTCTCACCAACTATTTGACCATACTCGTTGTATTCAACAAGTGTAAGATGTCCTTCACTACTTTTTTTGGTGTTTTTAGGCATCCATGTATGTCCTCTCATAGTTTTTTGTTCTTGTTCCACTGGCTGAGAATGAGGGCGATGCTCCCCCTCATCAGAACTACCACCAAAAAGATAACCCTCCATCTGTAAAACATAATTATAATTATTATAACAATTTTGGAACCTCATAATCATAAAAAAAATTTATACAAACATTTCAATTAAAGATGAAACAAAAATATGAAACTACAAATTTCACATATCATAAACTGTTGACGGTGAAATCTCGTCAACGATATAAGGTTAAAAAACTAAGACTATATTGCCAAAGGTATCTCAGAAGAAGATGGAGAAAACTTAAATGAGCAAAAAATGTAGAACTGCAATGGAGTCGAAATTGTATATTACTTAACGGCCTTAGCATACAATAAATTTTCCAACCCCCTTTCAGGTGGAGTTAGAGTTCATTTTATAGTAGGCTCTAATGGCCCTGGGTACATGGTGGTCCAGGGGACCAGATGGTACGTGAGTACACTAGCAGGAGAGTGGTCCCTGGGGTAGTGGTGTCAGCGCTGGTACATGGTCAGAGTTCGTGGGCGCACCTCAACTTTTGTACCTGGTCATGACTCCACTACTTGCCTTGTACGGGTGTCAAAGACATGGTGGTGGTGTCGCGATTCCCCGTACTGTTCCCAACCATTACTATTTGTCAGGTACAGGTGTCAGGCCTGTCCCTTGATCCTTGCAGGCATGTATGTACCCCTTTAGAGGTACCTTGTTCGTATTCTTTTTATCTCTTGTGGGCCACCTTGAACACTGGCATCATGCGCGCGAGGCCTTTGGACGAGACCCACTGGGGCAAGGCCGCCATATATGTGTGAGCCTTTGGACGAGGCCCTTTGGGGCGAGGCCACTAGGTGTGCTTAGTCCTTGGGCGAGGCCCTTTGGGGCGAGGCAACTAGGCGTGCTTAGTCCTTGGGCGAGGCCCTTTGGTGCGAGGCCACTAGGAACGCGTGGCCCTTGGGCAAGGCCCTTTGGGGCGAGGCCATTAGATGTGTGTGGCTCTTGGGCGAGGCCACTAGATATGCGTAGTCCTTGGGTGAGGCCACTAGGCACGCGTGGCCCTTGGGCGAGGCCCTTGGGAGCGAGGCCACCCTATGCATGCATGATCCTTGGGTGAGGCCACCCTGCGCGCGGATCAGGTCGTGTCGTGCGGAAAGCGCGTGCGGATCCTGGTGGTGTCGCGCGGTCAGCACGCGCGGGTCTTTGGTGGATCGCGAGGGGCTCTTGGCAATTATTTTGGGTCTCGTACAAGTACCATATTTTTTGCATCCACACTTTGTTTGTCCGTGGCTAGCGAGGGTAAACCTCCATTTTTTTCTTGGTGGATTTTTGGCATCCACACTTGCCCCCCAGTCTATAGGGAGGCCTTTAGGCATTCTTGTAGACTCTTCTCTTCCTTTTTATTTTTTATCGTATACATATGTTTTTTTTTTTTTTTGTATTTTTCATGGTCGAGGTCCTTTGGAGCCCACGCAAATGGGGGTTCGATAGGTCTCACTTTGGTGCACCTTGGTTGTATCTATAAGGATATGTTGACCCTTTGGGTTCTAGCTATCCTTTTATCTATTTTTGCGCGCGCTTATTATATCTTGCGAGAAGCGTCCTTCTCGTCATTAGGCATAGTACTATTTTTGCAAGCGTCTTCTTTGAGACCCTTTTCGGAAGCATCTACTTCGAGACCCTTTTTACTAGCGTCTACTTTGGAGACCCTTTTCTCAAGCGTCTATTTTTGGAGACCCTTTTCTCAAGCGTCTACTTTTGAGACCCTTTTCTCAAACGTCTACTTTGGAGACCCTTTTCCCAAGCATCTATTTTTGAGGTGATCTCACCTCGAGTTGGGACTTTCATGGCTAGATGGTCTTCGTTCAATCTCAAACTTGGCCAGCGACCCCTCTAGCACGACGCCCCCTTCTATATGGAATCTTCAGACGTATTGGTAGCAGGGCAACTGGAGGAAGGTTCGCTATCTTCCACATAAAAGTTCTTATGGCCCTCTTCCACACGTATGTACTTCTGGGCTCTCTCTCGAAGTCATCCAAATTCGTAACTTCTCTTTTGAGCATGTTCCCCCACAACTTGCTTCCTGGACGAACTCCAGCTGTAATAGTCATCTTGTGCTCCGCTTTGGTTAAACCTCCCACCTTTGTTGCTTCTATAATGAACCTATGGATGTAGTCCTTCAGACTTTCATTCTCGCCTTGTTTTATGTTAGCGAGGCTAGTAGTTGGCGTGACGTAATCACACGCTGCATGGTGTTGCTGAAGAAATTCATCAGAGAATTGTTGCCATGACTCAACTATTCCTAGCCTTAACCTCTTGAACCACTTGTACGCCACTCCTTTAAGTGTAACGACAAAGCAATGACACTTTGCCCTGTTGTTGACCCCTCTTAACCTCATCAAGTTATTGAAGGAGTCTAAGTGATATTTTGGCTCTGTAGTACCCCCGTACAGAGTCACGCGAGGCTCTCTAAAGCCAGTGGGCATTTGCTCAGCCTGGATCTCCCTTGTGAAGGGTGAATCACGGTCGAATTCTTCGCATCCATGTGCCCCCTAAGTGCAGTGGTGATCTTGTCTCGAGGGCTTTGCATTTTGGTGTCTAGCCCCCTCCTCTTTTTGCATAAGGAGTTTTGCGGGTTCTCGGGCTGATCCCTTGCATTGGTTGTGTCTATCGGGGGAACCGCGGGGGGTACGCCTCTTACTTCTAACCTCTCCCCATGGAGCTCTTTTCTTAGGCCAGGGGGTGCCTCTTTTGAGGGGACTTCAGCCTCGTTCTTACGACCATCACCTTCCCTCCGCCTTTGCTCCTGGGGACATTTTGTTGGCCTAGGTCCCCCCTGGTACTTTGTCTGGGGGGTTTTACTGGTGGAAAGTTAGGTTCCCCCATCGTCTACAGGGACAGTGCTTTCCCTTTTTTTATGCTCCTTCCCTTTACGCTTAGGGAGGGGTATGCTTGACTTCCCTTGCAGTAGGTCGTTTAAAACCTCCTGCTTGTTCTCTATCGTGGTTTCCAGCCTTCGAGTCTTTTTATGCAACTAGTGAATCTCATCCTTGTAGACGCGCGTCCTTGAGCTGGAACTTACCGAGCGTACCCCGGGACCCTTGCCTGGCCAGTGCGTCGAGGGACCGGGGTCCTGGTGGCCTGAGCGTGGGGTCAACCGGGGCCGGTTAAGTGGATACAATAGTGGCTCTGAATGAACTCCATCGAGCTGGATAGTTGGGGACGATGCTTCCCTCTCCTCCCCTGGGGGAAGAGGTTCTTCCGGTCCACCTCCATGCTTGGGCGGAGGGGGGTCTTTCTTGGAAGCCCTCCGCCCTACTTCGTCTCGGCGAACCTCAACCTCTTGTAGTTGTCGTAGGCATTTTGAACGTCTTAGCATCTTTCTTTGTTGGAAGTGGTGGAAGAACATTGGCTTAATGCTTGTTCTTCCCACAGACGGCGCCAAACTGTTGACGATGAAATCTCGTCAACGATATAAGGTTAGAAAACTAAGACTATATTGCCAAAGGTATCTCAGAAGAAGATGGAGAAAACTTAAATGAGTAAAAATATAGAACTGCAATGGAGTTGAAATTGTATATTACTTAACAGCCATAGCATACAATCAATTTTCCAACCCCCTTTCAAGTGGAGTTAGAGTTCATTTTATAGTAGCCTCTAATGACCCTGGGTACATGGTGGTCCAGGGCACCAGATGGTACGTGAGTACACTAGCAGGAGAGTGGTCCTTTGGGTAATGGTGTCAGCGCTGGTACATGGTCAGAGTTCGTGGGTGCACCTCAGCTTTTGTACTTGATCATTACTCCACTACTTGCCTTGTACGGGTGACAGAGATGTGGTGGTGGTGTCGCCATTCCCCGTATGATTCCCAACCGCCACTATTTGTCGGGTACAGGTGTCAGGCCTGTCCCTTGATCCTTGCAGGCATGTACGTACCTCTTTAGAGGTACCTTGTTCGTATTCTTTTTGTCTCTTGTGGGCCACCTTGAACACTGGCATCATGCGCGCGTGGCCTTCGGACGAGACCCATTGGGGCGAGGCCGCCATATACGCGTGACCCTTTGGACGAGGCCCTTTGGGGCGAGGCCACTAGGCGTGCTTAGTCCTTGGGCGAGGCCCTTTGGGGTGAGGCAACTAGGCATGCGTAGTCCTTGGGCGAGGCCCTTTGGTGCGAGGCCACTAGGCACGCGTGGCCCTTGGGCGAAGCCCTTTGGTGCGAGGCCACTCGGCACGCGTGGCCCTTGGGCGAGGCCCTTTGGGGCGAGGCCATTAGACGTGCGTGGCCCTTGGGCGAGGGCACTAGGCATGCGTAGTCCTTGGGCGAGGCCCTTGGGGGCAAGGCCACTAGCCATGCATGGCCCTTGGGTGAGGCCCTTGGGGGCTAGGCCACCCTGCGCTCGGATCAGGTGGTGTCGTGTGGCCAGCGCGCGCGGATCCAGGTGGTGTTGCGCGGTCAGCGCGCGTGGAGAAGGGGCGTCGCGCGGGCAACGCGCGCACGAAGCAGGGGCGTCGCGCGGTCATCGCCCGTGGAGTAGGGGCGTCGCACGGTCAGCGTGCGCGGGTCTTTGGTGGCACACGAGGGGCTCTTGGCACTTGTTTTGGGTCTCCTATAAGTACCAGATTTTTAGCATCCACACTTGGTTTGCCCGTGGCTAGCGAGGGTAAACCTCCATTTTTTTCTTGGTGGATTTTTGGCATCCACATAAACATATCAAATTCGTTAAATGGTACCTCAAGACCCATTATCATCAACCCATAATCCTTCACCATTTTCACGGAAACAAATACAATCATCATCAACTTCATCATTATCTTCTAGTGCGGTGAATGTGACAAGTTCTTCTTCGAGAGGTATATCATGTAAATCACCATCTTTAATGTTCCATTCTCTTGTTTGCGTTGGAAGAACAATTGACCATTGGTTTTCTGAAAGATCATTCACATAAAATACTTTTTTGGCTTGTGAAGCTAATATAAATCGGTCAAATTTGTGCGCAATTCGTTTTAGATTAACTAGTGTGAAACCATATTCTTCATATATTATGCCGCTGTCACTTTTCACCCAATCACAAAAGAAAACAGGTACTCGAGTTGTGATATAATCTAACTCCCAAATTTCATTAACTACTCCATAAAAATTCATATCACATTCAACTGGATTTTTATCTTTTGCGCTAGAGACTTGCACAATTTTTGCAACAAGGCTAACACCACTATGTTGTATGTTTCTGTTGTTATCGCGATCCCTAGTGTTAAATAGAGTACCATTAATCATGTATGATGAAAACTTGATGACATTAACAGAAGGTCCTCGAGAAATCCACTTAGCGATGTCTGAAACCTTATTTGATGTGTTTTGTAATTCTGCCACAACCTATTAAATCAAAATACCAAAAATAAATCACTAAAAACAACCAACCATGTCATCTTGTAATTACCAATTAATGACAACTTTCCATAATCAACACAATATACCTTTTGTTCTATCCAACTACTAAAAGTTCGATAATGTTCGTCTTGTAACCATTTTGAGTTCCTTGACTTTGATGGAAATTTGGTCTTTATCCAATTAAAATGTTCCCTACAATTATACATATATGTTGTTAAACAACTGAACATACAAAATTACACAACTTAAACTAAAAGTATTATATGAATATAACTCACTTGATATAAGGTTGAATTTCATTTATATTCTTCAATACAAGACGATGCGCTTCATCTAGTATATCTCGACATACTGTGCATACAACGCTACCACGACGACTCTGAATCTCAACATTTTCAACATCATTTAACCCAATTCTTTGTACACCAGTCAGGTATTCAGAACAAAATTCAACTGCCTCTTCTGCAATATAGCATTCGACGATGCATCATTCTGGCCGACTTATATTCCTAACATACCCCTTAAGAATCTTCATATATCTCTCAAATGGATACATCCATCTTAAATAAACTGGACCACAATACTTAGTTCTCTAAGCAAGTGAACTGTCAGATGGATTATTATATCAAAAAATGCCGGCAGGAAATATTTCTCCAACTCACACAGTACCTCATCAATTTCATCTATTAACTTAGGTAACTTAAGTGGATCAATCACCTTACAACACAATGACTTGAAAAACAAGCATAACCTTGTGATTACATCTCGAACCTTCCTAGGCAACACAGATCGAATGGCCACTGGTAGTAAATGCTGCATTAGAATATGACAATCCTGAGATTTCATACCAGTCAGAATACAACTTTTCATGTCGACCAATGACCTTATATTTGAGGAATATCCGTCTGGAACTTTTATATTAAACAAAGATCTACAAATTTCCATTCTTTCCTCTTTAGTAGGAGTGTAAGCAACAGGAGGTAAATATGTTCGTCTCTTATCTGGTTTTGGAGTTAATTCATCCCTTATACCCATTGCAACCAAGTCTTGTCTAGCCTTAACTCCATCCTTAGTTTTCCCAGGAATATTCATCAAAGTGCCAATCAAACTATCACATACATTTTTCTCTATGTGCATAACATCTAAATTATGGCATATAAGTAAGAAAGGCCAATATTCAAGTTTGAAGAAAACAGATTTCTTTTTATAACACCCTTTTGGTTCCTCCACAACCTTAGCCTTACGACTACGTTTCATCTTTGTAGGTGTATGAACTTTAGGCTTCCCTAACTTGAACACAATTTTAGACATCTTCTCAAGTACTTGGATCCCATTCAATGGCTCAGGAGCCTCCTCAAACTCTTGTTTACCATTCAATGCCTTCTTCCATGTTAGAAGTTTATGCGTATTAGGCAAGAACTTCCTACGTCCCATATAACATATTTTCCGAGAGTGTTTCAAGTATTCAGAACATGTTTTTTCTTCACAAATGGGGAAAGCCTTATATCCATTCACACTAAACCCAGATAAGTTTCCATAAGCATGAAAGTCATTAGTTGTCCATAATAAGACCGCTCTAAGATTAAATTCTTCCTGCCTATACAAATCATAAACTTTAACCCCTTCATCCCAAAAAGTTTTCAAGTCATCTATAAGAGGAGCTAGATAGACGTCAATGTCATTACCAGGTTGTTTAGGTCCTGATATCAACAAGGTCAAAAGCATAAACTTTCTCTTCATACACAACCATGGGGGTAGATTGTAAATAACAAGCATAACAGGCCAACAACTATACTCACTACTAAGAGATGCGTGTGGATTAAACCCGTCAGTCGAAAGACCTAGACGAATATTATGAGATTCATTTCCAAAAGAAGGCCACTTCAAATCAACTATTTTCCAAGCTAGGGTGTCAGCTGGATGTCTTAATTTACCATCCTTTATTCTTTCATTAGCATGCCACGACAAACTTTTAGCATGTTCGACATTTCTAAACAATCGGATGAAACGAGGAATTGGCGAAAGGTACCACAAAAATTTGGCAGGTACTCCTTCCTTGACATCATCACCATTTCTTTTCTTTTTCCATCGTGACTCACCACAAGTAGGACACGATTTTGGGTCTGCAAAGCTATTTCAATATAATATGCAATCATTAGGACATGCATGAATTTTTTCGTACTGCATGCCTAATGAGCATAACATCTTTTTTGCCTCATAAAATGAAATTGGAATTTCATTATCTTCGGGAAAAACGCCTTCAAAAAACTAAATAAATTAGTAATGCTTTTATCACTCCAGCCATGTTTAGCTTTTAGATTGCACAACCTAAGAAGCGCAGATAATTTTATAATTCTTGTACAACCAGGGTAAATTGGTTTCTCAGCATCATTAAGGAGTGTCTCAAACTTATTTGGGTCTACTCCTGATCCAAAATGTGTGTCGTCAATCATTTCATCTAATGGATCCCAGTTCTCCTCTACTATATTTCTCCTCACTCCTTTTTGTCTACTTGGCAGAGTTGGAGCAATATGAGCTATCCCCCCATGGTAATACCAAATTGTGTAACTCTTGTCGATCCCATTGAAATATAAGTGTTCTGTAATATTTTTAAGATCCATCTTTTTAACATTTGCACACTTAAGACATGGACAATAAGTAAAATTTGGGTCTTTCACATTTTCCGAACAAAACCTTAAGAACAAATCGACCCCGTTCCTATATTCCGCACATAAACTATTCGTTGACATCCACTGTTTATCCATATATTCTCCTATGTCTATCAAAACGAAAAGAAACGTCACTAAATAAGCACTTGATAAAATTGGATGTCTATATAAAACTAATCGTTTATTATCCTAAATAAAATCGGGCAGCATTTCCCCTATAATAGTGACCTAATCATCTGCATGTGAATAGAAAAACAAACAATTCAAACAACATACAATAAGTTTCTTCCTTATAGGATGTCTATATAAAACTAATTGTTTATTATCCTAGATAAAATCGGGCAGCATTTCCCCTATAATAGTGACCTAACCATCTGCATGTTTATACAAAAACAAACAATTCAAACAACATCCAATAAGTTTCTTCCTTATAGCTCCGCAGCATACAACCAAATTTCTCATAACCTACTTCACTAAAACACACAAGTTCTCAACCTTTCGTTATCACCGCAGGACACAATTTTAATCTCAGAACCTACTTCACTATGGATGAATATTTAAGATATTCAAACTCCTCTAACATTTGTTTAATAATATTAAAAGTAGAAGTAAGAGAATATATATTTACCTCTTGCAATTAATTATCCAAAAGCTAGCAAAATTACTTCACGTAGTAATCGAATTCGCTATTAAATCCACAAACCAATATAATTAAATTAATAAATAATAAATAAAATATCACTAAATATCTAGCAATATATAACTTATTATTGTAATTTTAGAAACTTAATTACCTCAAATGTGTGATTGATATAGAAATTTTGATGCAAAATACTCTCTAAAATCTCACCACGAAAATCACAACCTACGAAATTAAATTAATTAATATGTTAAACATTACTAATCAAATATCACTAAATATCTAATAATAGTAAATGATTGGAAAACAAATTAAAAAAACTCCAATGTGCCACTAATTATAACCTAAACAAAAAATCAATAAAAAATTTCATAACCTAAAAACTTAATAATGACATGCTCTAAAAAAAAAAAACTCAATCTTTAAATTAAAAAAAAAACTAAAAATCATAAATCTATAAAAAAATTCCATGAAAAAACTAAAAATTCCTACAATGTATATAAAAAAATGCATAAAAATATAAAACTAACACAAAATCATGTATATTACCCATCCTAATGCTAAACCTATTATTTTTTTTTCAAAATAATTAACTAAAAATCAAGAAAATTTTAAAAATATCTTACCTCTTAAATCCTAAAAACACAGTTGGCTCTCCTTTTTGCTCTCTGGTTTTCCCGCATAAGTGAGGAAGATGAAGCACGTTTGGGTATATATGCTAGGGGTACATCCAACGTCTCCCACTGGGAGACGTGGGACACGTGGCACGTCTCCCAGTGGGAGACGTTGGATGTACCCCTGGCCACTTTTCCAGCCTATTTTCAACGTCTTCCACCATTTTTAATGTCTTCCAATTGTAGTCATTAATAAAAACTTTCAATGTCTTACACCATTAGACATTTAAAACCCTTGATAAGTTTTAATGTCTTACACCAATGGTGTAAGACATTGTAGGGAGTCATTGTATATCAAATTTGTTGTAGTGCTATCACTTCGAGATCCAGTGCTGAGATGTCAATTTGCAACTTTGACGACATTTCTTGTACACTCATCATGTACGCCATCGGTTGTCAAATCAGAGCACCTGCCACCTTATTGGCCTTTTTGGGATGACACATAATATCGCAATCATAATCATTGAATTATTCTAACCATCAGTGTTGCCTCATGTTTAGTTCCTTTTGAGTGAAGAAGTACTTCAGGCTCTTGTGATTGGTGTAAATATCATAGTGTACCCCATAGAGATAATGCCTCCATATTTTTCAGTGCGAACACCATAATAGCTCATTCTAGGCCATGTGGTGGGTAGTTCTTTGTAGAGTCCAAGAACTTTACTTAGCTAGTTAGATAGTAGTATTATAGTATTTATAGTATTATCTTTTTAACTATGGATTTTTGGTTCAGACCGGGAATTATTTGGACACTCATAGTAGTACTTGTAGATTTTCTAAGTTTAACCCATAGTTTAAGAATATTAATTTTAACCTAAAGTTTGATTAATATGACTGATATTAAGGATAATATTTATTATACTATAAGGTTTAGAAAAGAACCAATAGGATTTTAAGCACATGTTATGTATGGGTGATTAAGGAATAAGTATTTTGAGGATTAAATTTAATAAGGTTAAAGTTTGAATGCTCTAAGGTCAGTCAGCAGCTTTGAACACGTTTGAGGGCTTAGTCAAGGCTGTTTACTCCATTCAAACTTAGCTAAAAATGTGTAATTTCGTGTTTAAATAATCAGCGAATACCGATATATGGCAGCTATAGGGGACGATATATCGCAGCTATATGGGGCGATATATCGCAGCACGTAGATACGGAAAACACGAAACGATGCACGACTGCCTCGAGCATACTGGCCCAGGCGATATATCGCCTAAAGGGGGCGATATATCGCCCCTCTCGTCTTATTTTGAAAGTTTTTGAATTCTTTTTCCATTCAGACATTCAACCTCTTGATAAGTCCAACACCTTTCTGAACGAGTCTTCAGCCTCTGCTGAACGATTATTCAAATTATTTTCACCTAAAAAGCCATTATTTTTATTCAAGTTAAATTAAGATCCTTTCATTCCTAAATTCTATAAATAGGACCTAGTACCCAGCCATTATTCACCTTTTTCTCTAAGTTCAGAGGCTCCAAGTTGCTAGGTGAGTGTGAGAGTTAAACACTTGGGTGAGGAAATCATAAGCTTGATCATCATAAGCTTATCAAACACTTGGGGAAGTAAGGTTTCATAGTATTTCGGTTGAGGTTTAGATTGATCTTACAATTCTTCAAGGTATTTCCACACTCTAGTTCATTGGTATTATGTCATTTTCTTTCTCATAGTCTTCTACTCAGTCTTCTAACCTTATTCTTATTTTGGTTAGGAAATCTAAGAACTTGCACATAAGTTTTTGGTAAGTATTTTTCTCAATGGTTTAGTCCTTCCATTTCCTTTCATTTCTCTTCTTCTCTATACTCACTCTTTTTCAAATGATTCTTAGGAGTGTTCCAAGTCCCAACTCTGTCCTCTTATCCCAGTAATTTTGGTAAGGAAAATAGGATAGAAATTCATATGTTATATGTTTTATATGTTATCTTATGTTTCTTATGTTATGATAAGTGTTATGATATGTATGTTTGTAGGCTTGGGCATATGACCCATATGACTAACAAGACCCCAAATAGATTATGGGCATATGACCTGCTTAGCTAGTAGGACCCCACTAATCTCATGGGCATATGACTTTTTTAGTCTATGGGACCCCAAGTAATAATGGCCATTATAGTATGTGTATGACATAAGTGTAATGTTATGTTATGTTATGTTTTTATGTTTCTTATGAAAGTTATGTATATGAACTATGTGTTAGATTTTCCTTGCTGGGCATTAGGCTCATTCCTTTTTGTTTATATGTGCAGGAAAATAGCTATAGTGGCGGTAAGGTTCGTGGATGCTTGGGGATTGTGTATCGGTGATGAATGGATTCAAGGAGTCGAGAGTTCGATTTCGAGGATGTAGTCTTTTATTTATGGTTTATGTGTATTTTTTTCGCACCTATTTATGTAATCTCTTTTTATTTCAATTAAACTATGTTTTCTTTTTAAAACAATGGGATCCCATATCCTGCTTTGAATTATGTAAGTTTTAACTCTTATTTTTACAAGTTTCTTAATAAAGTTATGGTATTTTCGCAATGTAAGTTTTATTAAGGATTAGTATGTATAGTTTCGTTAATGGTCCAAAAGTCTAGAGTAGTTGGGTCATTACATTCTTCTCGTAATTTTTTAGCTGTTGCAAGGCGTAAGCGATCACCTTGCCATGTTGCATCAGAACTGCCCCCATTCCTTGTCTTAAGGCATCATTGTAAATTGTGTATCCCTTAATCCCGCTAGGGATAGTTAACATCGGGGCGGTGGTCAGTCTCATTTTCAGCTCTTTGAAACTCCTTTCACATTGCTCAGTCCATATGAACTTAGCATTATTTTACAGGTAAGGGCGGTCATGAGTGTAGCTCTCTACAAGAATCCTTCTACAAAACACCTATAATTCCCTGCTAACCCGAAGAAAATCCAACCTCCTAATGATTTTTTGGGGGTTTCCACCGACTCACTGCCTCCATCTTGGTTGGATCCATGGATATCCCTTCGTTTGACACCACATGACCCAAGAAGCTTACTTTTTTCTGCCAAAATTCACACTTGGAGAATTTAGCATTAAGCTTATGTTCCTTAAAACACTGGAGGACCATTTCTAGATGCACCGCATGTTCCTCTTGGTTCTTATCCATAATGTGAGCTAGATATCCAAGACTTCCATCCTCAAATATCTTACTTGCCTTCATTGCTTAGACCATGGAAACTTCTTCTCTTTGGACATTCCTCAAAAAGTGTACGGTTCCTTGCCTGACGGATGAAAGTCCACTTTCCTCTTATTGCAAGTGACCACTGCGCCATACATAGATAGCCAATCCATACCAAAATTACGTCGTACTTGCATTGGTTCGATACTAATAGATCAACTCTTAGTTCACGATCAACTACCCTAATTGGTACAACTCTAAGCCAAAACTGAACCATCATATCATCCCTTGAATGCAATGGTACACTACAAGTATTGTTTAGATTCACACGCTCCATCTAGTTCTTAATGCAGGTAATATCTATAAACGAATGTGATGCCCAAATATCAATTAATGAACATACAGAGGTTCAGGCGATAAACCTCCAATGGCCTGACTCTATTGTCGCCTTATGTGAGTGCATAAACAAGTGGTAATGCTCCTATCCACCTTTGCTTACCATTCCCATCATTCCTACTCAAGTTTTGGTGTCCCTTGGAGAAGTGTCCCGACTTGGCAGAACTATAACACCCAATTTCATTACGTTTGCCTTGATCGCATCAATTGCACATCTTGCAAGTTAGCGAGTACTCAAACTCAAGATTGGATGCTTTTTGGGATTAGCTTATCCCTAGTTAGCGAAGCCTCATTTCTTCTTGTTATTGCCACAATTGGCTAACTTCAAGCGACCTTGATTACTTTGTCTCCTTGAGTCTTAAGTTGTCCTTGAAACCTCCCATGTTTTAGTTCCAATGATATTTGAACTGCCTACGGCTACTGTTGTCGCTAGTGACCTCGTTAATATTTTATGATTCTTTCTTCTCTAATCCAGCTCGTCACTCTTTGTTAATAGCATGCTCTGCAACACGTGCATCAGATTCTGGACCAAATCTTCCAAGAGACCACAAATTTCACTATATTCCTTTATAGTCAGTACATAAACTTACACATCTTAGATGACTCGGTTCCTATTAGGTCATATGCAAACCTGAACAACTAGTCAAATCTCTAAACTTTTACAACATGATCAACGATCTTTAATTTAAGTTTGTAACCGCAACCACCTCACTCTAGCGAGTTGTCATATCATCTGCATCTCCTTTCCTTTTCATTCCAAGAGCCTCTTCTTTTCACTACTCATCATAATTATTTTAGCTATTCTGCTAGTCTGGATGTTCGCCTTACAGCGTGGATTTGATTTTCCATCAGTCCGTCCTACTTGAGATAATACCCCCAAAATCTTATCCCCAAGCGCTATAGTCCTAGTAGACATAGCATTAGCTACTACGATGTACTCCTATACTTTAATAGGGAGTAAATCGTGGGATACCCACATAAGAATAGAAACTATAATGGGTTTTTTAGACAAAGCATAAATTTAACATAAGCATCCAATCACAAAAACCAAGAAAGCCCATATTTAGAATACGTAGTTTTTGAACTCGATGCCACACCGCCACTAGGTTTCCTACTTAAATCTACCCTAACCGTGATAAAAACATAGCGGAAGGGTAAAAGTAAACATAGCCTTCTATACATAAGGTTTTAACATTGGGAAATTACCATCCTAAGTTAAAGGAGTATGTCCTATCTGTATTGGTATCCTCATCGGTGACCTCAGGTATCTCACAGACAATGCCATCTTCATCTGTCTTTTTTTCTGGATCCTCATTAGGATCCTCTTCTGTATATTCTTTAGGATCTTCTTCCTCGTAGTGTTCATTGAATTCCATATCTTCACCATTTTTCTGGCCTTTCCCATCTTCTACCCTAACAGGGTTCTCCGCAATTGCTTGATTCAATGTCACCACCTGATGCTCCCTTTCATTTGCTGCGACCTCCGCCTGAGCATTCCATGCTCAAAAGAATCTTTGACATCTGATGTATCCGCTTGACCTCTCCACATGTCGTCCAAAGTAACACTCCATGGATAACTGAAAGGAAGGCCACTCTATGTATGCTAGAAAAATGTGATACCTACAAAGAGCTCCGTCCATCAGACATAGGACAGTTAACCTAATCAAAAAGTTCGGGGATGTACCAATTTCCTTGAAGATAAGGGCCATGGAGCATGTAAAAGACCAGACATCTTAAGCGTATTCGCCCACCTCTTTGGCGTATATACGAGGACACATGTGGTCGTATGACACGTAAATATTGATCCTCTACTCCAAGGTGTACTTTGTGGGTGGGTTGACTAATATAAGTTTTTTTTAACTCAGGGAGGTCAGGCATTTAACATACAATTTATAGGATTAAAGTAGGTAAAACAACATACATAAATACAAAAATAATACAAGAAATGCAATACTTACAGTAAGTGTCGGTCTATCGTTGCCAATGTACATGTTAGTTTTTTATAGAACTGGCTCAACTCGAGCTCTAATACCAATTGTAATGACCTAGTAAAAACAACAAACATAATTGCGAAAAACATACATCCTTTGTAGAAAACATCTTACTTTTGTTTAATTGAAAGACCCAAAGAGCCGTATAAGAAAAACTTTTAAATACTTAGCATGGAAGCATGCATATGCTTAAAGTAAGATTACAGTATTTGAAACTATAAAACAACCTAAACATAAACGACATAAAGTTTTACACAACTTAAAATTTGACAAAAGCGTAGCGACATCCATAGTCGGGCCACATGTACATTCTACATGAGAGACTCCAACTCTCACACGTTGTAAAATTAAGGTATGACTCATTGGAAGTCACCCATAAAATCTAGCAGCAAGAAATTTTTATAAAGTTCCTCTAAAACATTGGATTTCTACTAAAAGATCTACATAGCACACATGCATGCATCATCACATGAGATCACACACCTTATTACAACATAGGCAAGTAATCAAAACCTTCCATGCATCTCAAAAACACAAATCGGAAGATTAAACATAAACTATTACCAAAACACAAGATTTTTACCTTTGATATTTTAGGTTTAGTTTCTCTTGGGTCCTCGAGCTTTTTGACCCACTCCTCTATCCTCTTAGCACCTTAACACTCATCCAAAAGTCCCCATGATCATATTCAAACCAATCTTAAAATAATGAAGGAAATGGAGAGATTTTGAAACCCTAAAGCTTACCTTTAAATATTTGAATAAGGCTTGCATGCACAAACTTTTTGTTACTCTTCCCACTTGAAATGGATTCATACTCTTTCAACATACATTGTCTGAGTTAGATAGAGCTCTAACTCAATAATATGAAATGACAAAACACCCAATGGTGCTCATCCAAGAGAAGGGCAAAAGAGCAAGAATGTTCATGAGAAACTTACCACTTTGATGAGCTCAAGCTTGGAGGTGCTCTAATGGAGTTCTCGTGAGGAGAGACGGAGATTTCTTGTTCACATTTTCTACTGAAATGGGAGAGATTTCTTGCTGAAATGTTGATGAGAAAGAAAAAAAATGAAAAAGGAGAGAGAGAGAGAAAGAGGTCAGGCGTGTAAAGAGGAAAAGAAAGAGGAAGAATGAGTTGTTGGTTTTGCTCTTAGAGAATTTAGTTTAAGACTTGACGTGACAATAGGAATATGATGACTCTCCTACCACTCACATGTCAGCCGACCCCTCTAAAAGACAATTATGCCCTCCTATTTTCTTTTATTTTTTTAATAAAGCTACTTATTCCCCAAGACTAGAATTGTACTTTTTGTAAAAATGTAATTTCCTAAAGTTTTCAACTAATGGAACTTAGGATTTTTAATTTAATTGAATGTCATACGACAAATATTTGACGACATTAGTCTTACAAAAATAAATTGTACATAATTTTACTTATGTAATTTCTTTTGGTCTTAATTCCATCTTAAGTAGGATTAAGTATTTTCCCATAGCTTGGAGATATTGTTTTTTTTTCAGAATTATTTTATGCTCAACTTAATTTTCCTTCCGTCATAATTATTGGAGAATATTTTAAATCCGAAATTTTCACCCGATTAGGTATTTTGACTCGGTCCGCGATCACGGTCTAAGATTTATTCCATAACCAAACTTATTATATAATAACCAATATTTAAACACATAACGTACATACAAGGAATACCATATTTCTTACTAGTATCAAAATACTTAGAAATAAAAATTTTGAGCATAAAATTTCCGGTAAACTCGAATTTTACATGGTGCCTTAAATGCGGGGCATTACAATTTCCATAGAGAATGCTAGGAGTAGAGATTTTTTGACAACAAATCTTCATTTGTGTCAAGCCTTGCCACTTTTGTGTTTCTCGTAAAATCATAACTTGTAATTTTATGTTCGTATGGTTTGTTCTTCAAGGAACGTCAACTCTAAAGTCTTATATCATTGTGTTTATGTAATTTGTGTTTAACTATTCTCAAAGTTTGACTTACTTGTATCTTTTGTCTTGAGTTGTATCAAACAAAAGGTTATCTATAGCCTAATGCCAACAGATTCTTATTATTTTGGTGGTGTAATCTTATAGTCTCCCAACATTAAAATTCTCTATTATTTGAGATACATCATCATGAAAGAATCATCTTCGATTTTGGCTTTGAAATTTATGCAATAAGACTTTGTTAGATTGGATACATTTGATGGAACTGACTTTTTTTGTTGGCAAGACAATATTAGATTTTTGCTAACCACTCTCAAGGAGTTCTACTTCCTAGACAAGGATCTAAAGCCCATCTCCCTAAGGAGGATGACACTAAATAAGTCATCAAAGAATGGAAGAAAGGTAAGAAGATTAACTTAAATGTAGGGGTCACATTCTCAATGCTCTCTCGTACCGGTTGTATGATCTCTAGACAAATACAAAGACCACTAAGGAGATTCGGGAAGCATTGGAGAATATGTACAAAACAAAAGAAGAATGTACAAAATATTCCATATCACTCATTATGTGGAATTTAAGTTTTATGATATGAAACTCCTTTTACCACAAATTCATGAATTAAAAATTGTTGTGAATAAGCTATCTACCCTAAATATTGTATTGCTAGAAAATTTCCTTGTTTGTACGATTATATCCAAGTTTTATCCTTCTTGTAGATAAGAGCATGGAACAGTCTAATGGAGAGACTTCTAAAGCCAATGTAGTGGTTAAACCTCCCAACAATAATGATGTCAAATAAATTGGGAAGAATAAAGGCAAGGGTACAAACCCTTGGGGTCCCAAGAATAATGAAGGTCATTTCAAGAGTTCCAAAGGACCTTGCTTTGTGTGTGGCAAGAGTTGCCATTTTGCAAGGGATTGTAGGTTCAAGAGGAACCACAATAATGTGGCAAGGGTAATTTCAACCGAAGAAGAGTTAGTGGCAACATTAATTTGGATTAATACCATCATGGATGGGTAAATGGATGGTGGTATGATACTTGTGCTACAATCCATGTTACTTATCATAGATCTTTATTCAAGACCTTTGAAACATCAAAGGAAGGGCATGAAATCAAAATGGGCAATGAGAAGATGTCCATGTTTGAAGTCAAGGGAACAATTGATCTATTCTTCACTTCAATCAAGAAGGTTCTAATCATCAATGTTTTGTATGTACAAAAATGACTAGAAACCTTGAGTGTAGCAATTTTCTTAGCAAATTAGAAATCAAGGTTGTGATAGATTCTAGCAAGCTTAGTTTGTCTAAGGGGAGCATTTTTGTGGAGAAGAGTATGCTTGTGATAGCATGTTTAAACTTTCTACCTAAATTGATGATGTGAACAAATAAAGCTTCTAGTTCCTCTTTTTATATGCTTGACTCAAACTCTAATACTTTGTGCCATATTAGACATGCACATATACGCTTTAGCAAAGGTAAAAGAGAAATTAAATGTGGATTGATTACTTGCGATAATGTTGAGCATGAAAAATGTGAACTATGTGCAAAGTCTAAAATGGCGAAGAAACATTTTCCTAGTGTTAAGCAAACATTCTAAATTGTTAGATTTGATACATAGTTATTTATGTGAACTTAATAGCATGTTGACTAGAGGAGGAAGTACATATTTTATCACTTTCATATATTATTGATCTATGTTCACATATGTATATTTTCTTAAAAACATTAATTGGAAAGGAAAATAAAAGTGCTTAGAAGTTATAGGGTTGATGAATATTTCTCAGATGACTGTAACATGTTTTGTAAAAAGCATAGAATAATACATGAATGTACCACCCTATATACTCGACAACAAAATGATATAGTCGAAAGGAAAAATAGAACATTTCTTCAAATGATTAATGTTATGCTATTACATTCAAAATTGAATTATAATTTTTTAGGGTAATTTAACGACCCAAAATCACTAATAAGGGTTAAGGCCTTGATTAACGTGCCGGGAGAGCATTATTGGTATATGTGTGATTTAATGGTTTAATGCTGACTATGTGGCATGCATGACTAATATGAATATATGACTATGTGACATGCATCTTTGTGAGTATTAGATATGCATGTTAGCTCTTTTTAGCTTATAAGGGCATATTTGTAAATTTGGCCCGTTGAGGGTATAAATGTGATTATATGTGATAAATTGTTAAGACCACATTATTATGTGGATATATCTTTAGCACGTGGCTCGAAATGGTCCTAGTGAGTGGATTAGCGAAATAGTCACAGCGGGGATTAATATCTGGCTCGGGAGTGACCTAGGGGTAGTTTTGGGAATTTAGAGAGTATCTTGGGAATTATTAGATACTGAGTAAATGAAAGGTAATTAATTGGATGACGGGAATAATTGGTAGATAGTAGGAACATTTGAGGAATTAGCGAGAACTAGGGGAGAATGACAATTTTACCTCTAGGGACAACTTGAGGATTAGTAAACCTAGAAGGGCAAAATAGTCTGTTGAATGATCAAAGGATACGCTCAGAAATCACTTGGAATTAAGGCAGAGGAAAGTAGAAACATCTCAAACCCTCGCATCTCTCTCTCACAGTTTTATTTCCTCTCTGACTCTCTCATGTACCTTAAAGCTAAGGAAGGAAAAAAATAAGGCAGAAGCTTAGGCTTCAAGTTGGATTCTTTGAAGAAAATTTGAGGAGATTAAGCAAGGAATTAAAGTTGAAACTTGGGAGGATTCAGCCACTGTTGAGGTAAGCTCTAGCCTTTTAATTTGTTGAAGAACTTAGTTCAATAGGGTGGTGTTAGAGCTGAGTAGTTTTCAAGGTTGGAACATGTATTAATTCTGGGTGCTTGGGTATAAGTTAGTTGATGAATTACTGGAAGTTTGAGTAGAGTTTCTATGTTTTTGCAAGCTTAGAATTTATGGTCTGAGTCTTGGTTTTTCCCTGGTAATTTAGTTGGAAGTGGGAGTGTGATGGGTTTGAAACCTTGTAGTTCTTGGCTGGAAAAGGGTTGGAGAAAACCCATAATTTTTTATGCTCGAAGGGGGCGTGCTGCGACCCGACCCTGGGGCGCCATGACGCGTGTGGCCTGTTTAGCCTGGGTTACTCTCTAAGATGGGGGCGTACCACGACCCACTAAGGCAAGTCGCAGCCCGCCTCCCCTCTGGCTTGGGTACTTGCTCTCTAACTTGGGGGCAAGTCACGACCCACTAAGCCATGTCACGACCCAGCCCTAGGGCGCCACGACCCGCTCGGGACAATTTCTACTACCCAGTTTAGTAGAAATTGAGGTCCCGGAATCTAGTTTGTGTCTCCTAAGTATTTATTTGGATTGGAAGTTAACAATTACCTATTGGAAACTGTGACTGGGTATATCGTCAAGGCTCGGGGTTAAGGATCGTGCTCTGAACTATTTCATTATTCCTGTTCAGAACTAAATGTAAGAAAACTACACCATTGTGTGGCTATGTTGGGAGTGAGATTCCCTGTATTTGAATACATATGCTGTACAACTGTGATAATGCCATGTGAGCATGAAATGAATGGCCTAAGAGTGTCGGGGCTAACAATTTGTGCACAGGACGCGGCTCGGCTGCTGTGAGCTGGGGTCAGCTAGATAAACACTGGACTAAACCTAAGCGAACCGGAGTTAGTGGGTTAAACAGAAGGTGCAGCCTTAGGGCATCGACCCTGAGTATTATATATTAATTGTGATAAACTATTGAATATAGATATTTATTGTTGTTAGCTTGATGCTATAGCTTGTTGAAAATCTAGTTAACTGTCTTGTGAGTTATGTGATTATCATCATTGATTATGTTATGCTGTTATGGTTTTCTTGATGGGCCTCGGCTCACAGGTGGTACGTGGTGCAGGTAAAGGGAAGGGTAAGATGGATCAACCATGAGTTGGAGAGCTCTGGGGGCGAGGTGTACATTGTCTGTTGCTCGTCCGCCATGACCAAGGGATTGTACAGGGACAGAAACATAAAATGTGTATTTTGCCATTAGAGTGGCCTATGATTGTATATAACTTTCGAGAGTTTGTAAATTGTCTAATAAACCCTGTTTTTGCGATCCCATGTACCAAACATCTATTTTAATGAAAATTAACCATTTATGATCAAAATCTTTTAACCCTAACTTGATTATGACTTTAGGATCACACTTTTATTCAAATGACTTGATTAGCAAGTCTTGCACTATTTCAAATACACAGTGTAATGGTTTTTATTATCCAGGGTGTTACAGTGAAGCTCTGCTAGTAGGATGTCATATTTTAAATCATATTCCCATGAAGAAAAATAATATATCTCTATAATAGTTGTGGAAAGGAAAGAAACCAAATATTGGTTATCATAAAGTGTGGGGGTGACTTGCTTATTACAAGAGCACGATTCCTAAAAAGACATAGTTGACTCCAAGGGATATAAGATTTGCATTTGTGGGCTATGCCTCAAATTTAAAAGCTTACAGATTTTTAGACTTGGAGTCTAATGTGATAATTGAATTAAGAGAGATTGAGTTTTTTTAGAGCATGTCATTTGATGAAAGCAAGTCAAAAAAATCCTACAATGTATATAAAAAATGATTTTTAAATTTTCTTGATTTTTAGTTAATTATTTTGAAAAAAAATAACAGGTTTAGCATTAGGATGGGTAATATACATGATTTTGTGTTAGTTTTACATTTTTATGTATTTTTTTATATACATTGTAGGATTTTTTATTTTTTTCAAGGAATTTTTTTATAGATTTATGATTTTTAGTTTTTTTTTTTAATTTAAAGATTGAGTTTTTTTTTTTAGAGCATGTCATTATTAAGTTTTTAGGTTATGAAATTTTTTATTGATTTTTTGTTTAGGTTATAATTAGTGGCACATTGGAGTTTTTTTTATTTGTTTTATAATCATTTACTATTATTAGATATTTAGTGATATTTGATTAGTAATGTTTAACATATTAATTAATTTAATTTCGTAGGTTGTGATTTTGGTGGTGAGATTTTAGAGAGTATTTTGCATCAAAATTTCTATATCAATCACACATTTGAAGTAATTAAGTTTCTAAAATTACAATAATAAGTTATATATTGCTAGATATTTAGTGATATTTTATTAATTTAATTATATTGGTTTGTGGATTTAATAGCGAATTCGATTACTACGTGAAGTAATTTTGCTAGCTTTTGGATTATTAATTGCAAGAGGTAAATATATATTCTCTTACTTCTACTTTTAATATTATTAAACAAATGTTAGAGGAGTTTGAATATCTTAAATATTCATCCACAGTGAAGTAGGTTCTGAGATTAAAATTGTGTCCTGCGGTGATAACGAAAGGTTGAGAACTTGTGTGTTTTAGTGAAGTAGGTTATGAGAAATTTGGTTGTATGTTGCGAAGCTATAAGGAAGAAACTTATTGTATGTTGTTTGAATTGTTTGTTTTTGTATAAACATGCAGATGGTTAGGTCACTATTATAGGGAAAGTGGTGCCCGATTTTATCTAGGATAATAAACAATTAGTTTTATATAATGTGATAGTTGAAAACACATTGAACTTGAGATCTTTTATCTATGACGAATATGGAACCAACCTTAGGACTTGGCCTTCTCTAATCTAGGGAGTATTTGCTCCTGGGTTTAGGCAGTATGTAAACGAATCCAGCCCCGAGGAGGGACCTGAAACCCCTAGGATCATAGAGATTGTATCCTTAGATTCCCCCTCCCCTCCATTAATCCCAGAGCCGGTGGTCTTCCTTAGCCTAGTTCATACGCCCGAGTTGGTGGTAATAGATTCCTCCCCCAGCCTGAAGGGTAGGATCTTTATTCCCCCCCCCCCCCCCTTCTTTTTATATCTTTGAAACTTTACTTTTGTGAATTAACTCCCTTTTGTTCTTTTCAGGTGAAGAGATGGAATCGATAGGAGCTCCTAACATAAGGACTACCTTTCAGGCTAAAAGGTCCAGAATGGGCCCCGTCGTGAAGAGGCCCAAGGTGATGAAGAAGGCCAATCCCAAAACGGGGGATACTACCGATTGAGCCACAGGACTTGGAAAAGATCCCGGAGGCCTTTTGTGGTATAGTGTATGAGACAGGGAATCAAATGGTTGGCCATGCATATAAAGCTAGTGCAAGGGATCTGAGGGCCATAGAGGAGCGCAGCTTGGCGGATGTCCTCGAATCTGCCATGGGGATGAACCTCATCGTGAGTCCTTCTCCACATCTGATTCTTTTATGTTTACTATTTTTTTGAACTTGTTTTGTTATTATGTAGTCCTTCCTGGCCCAATATCGAAGCATAGCTCGTGTTAAGGCAATAAACGAAGGGATCCGAGCCGAGCTGGCCATTACCAAGGACACCCTGAATGTTGCTCAGGAAAGTGGGCATGTCCCCAAAGCTGCCTTGACAGTTGCTCAGAAGAATGAGCATGCTACTAAGACTGCTCTTATCTCTTCCCAAGAAGGCGAGCAGGCTGCAAAAACTGCATTGTCCGCCTCCCAAGCTCAGGTTGTAGAGGTAAACCACCATGCTGAATAACTTCAGGTAGAGAATGGAGAGCTCAAACCAAAGCTACTTGAGGTCTAAGTTAAAGCCAAGGAGGAAGCGGCATTGTCATCATCAACCATGGAGGAAATGCTTTACCAAGGAGGAAGCGGCATTTCTAGGCTTTCAACTAGTTCGGAAACTTCTCCTCCATGGAGCTCGGGCTGTGGGATCCATACCTTGCTAAATTCAAGCCTCGACTTTTGCAAGAAACATCAGAGGCTAGTGAGGCTTCCAGAGCAATGGAGGGAGATGGTGAGGAGGTTACTTCGGCGGGGCAAGCTGACGGAGCCCAATGATCTCATTTATGATATTCTTTTGTAATCATTTTCTAACAATCCCTTGGGATAAAAACAATTGCCTCCAAGCTTAGCTCGAGGATTTCTTTTGAATATACATATGACTTGTAATCTATTTGTCTTCTCCACTATTCTCATGCTTATGAATTCTTAGACTTTTGCACATTCGAAATCTTAAGAATCGTCTTTAGATCGAGGTAGATTATTTCAATCTTGGGTGTGTCCAAGGTTCTGCTCGCTTATTTGCATTGTACCTGTTAAGAATCAGGCCTTAGACCTGGTTATGTCCAGGGTTTTTTATAAACTTAATAGCGCTATACCTGTTGAGAATCAGGCCCCGAACCTGTTTATATCCAGGGTTTTAGATGACCTAAAGTTAGTTCACGCTAGGTTAATTGAAAACTCAGGCTTTAAAAATCCTTTGAATAATCAACTTTTTCCAGCTTCTATGTTTCGGACCCGATTATATCCAAGGTTTTAGATGAATTAAAGCTTAGTTTGTGCTAGGTTTATTGAAAATTCATGTTTTAAAAAACCATTGAATAATTAATTTTTCCAAGCTTCTAAGTTTTTAATCTTATCCGAGTAGGCTTGATTTTGTTCTTTTATAATAAAAAACTCACCAACCTCGGTTATTTACCCCCCAAGCAACTAGAATGTATAAACTTTCCTGGTTGTTTTACAATTATGAGAACACGACCTTTTAATAAAAAAACTACGAAGTGGTTACTTAAACATCCATATGTTGTTTAATTGAAATGACTTTTATAAACAAGCCTTACATTGATTATAGTACTATTGGTAATACTTTTTCAAGTGAAGAGCATTCCAAGTCCGTGGGACCAATTCCCCATTCAGCCGAGCTAGGTTAAAAGTTCCCTCGCGTAAGACCTCTTCAATCTAGTATGGTCCTTCCCAATTCGGGCCTAACACACCATCCTTAGGGTCTTTATTTGCCAAAAAGACCCTTAGGAGTACCAGGTCGCCTAATCCCAGTCTACGCCCCTGACTTTTGAATTAAAATGGCGAGTGATCTTTTCTTGATAATGGGTGAGCTATAATTGCGATTCCTCTCCTTTTTCTTCGATCAGATTAAGAGATGCATTAAGTAGCCTTTTATTCTGCTCTTGATCAAATATCCTTTGCCTGTGAGTAGTTACCATTGCTTCAATTGGAAGCATGGCCTCGCTTCCGAAAGTTAGGGAAAATGGAGTGTGCCCCATGGAGGTTCTGTGACAAGTTTGATAGGCCCAGAGTACTTGCTGGAGTTATTCAGGACATAATACTTTGGCTTCGTCCAACCTCTTCTTCAGGCTCACCTTAGGGGTCTTATTCACAGCCTCAACTTGCGCGTTAGCTTGTGGGTATGCTACCGATGAGAAACTCTTTGTTATGTCGTATCTTTCACAAAAGTTTATGAAGAGATCACTATGGAAATGTGTCCCATTATCTGACACGATCTTCTTAGGGAGTCCAAATAAACAAATGATACTTTTTATAATAAAATTCATAACTTTCTTTGAAGTGATGGTTGCAAGAGGTTCTGCTTCATCCCACTTTGTGAAATAATCGATTGCCACTATCGCATATCGAATTCCACCTCTTCCCATTCGTAGGGAACCTAACAGATCAATTCCCCATGCTGCAAATGGCCATGGAGAGGTAATCATTGTTAGCTTGACTGGATCAGCTCAGGCAACTATGGCGAAACGCTGGCATTTCTAACACTTATGGACATACGAGATTGAATCTTTCATTAAAGTGGGCCAAAAATAGCCCTCTTTCAGTACCTTTAGTGCCAGGTTTTTCCCCCGGCATGATCTCCACAAAAACCTTCGTGTATTTCTTTCAAAATGGTTTTTGCTTCCTCGGGCAAACACATCGCGGAGAGGCAATGAATGGCCATGTCGATATAAGGTTTCGTCGACTATTACATACCTTGGAGATTGATAGAGTATTTTTCTCGCGTCTTTCTATCATCAGGTAACTTTCCAGTTGCGAGATACTCCATTATAGGAGTCATCCAGGTCAGTCTTGCATCAATCATTCCGACCTCCATTGCTTCTCTTATTACACTTGGGCTCTCCAAGAACTCCACTGACACTACATGTAATGTTTCAGCCACTTTTGTGGTAGCAAGTCGTGCCAAAGCGTCAGCGTTAGAATTATGCTCGCGGGGTATCTGTTAGAGCTGTACTCAAATTCAGAAAGTTCCCCCTTTACCTTAGCTAGGTAGGCCGCCACCTTGATGCCTCGAGCTTGCTATTCTCCCAATACCTGATTCACCATGAGCTGGGAAACACTATAGCACTGGACGACTTTCGCATTCAACTCTCTTTACACCCCCAGTCCTGCAAACAAGACTTCATATTTTGCTTTGTTATTGCATGCCTCAAATCTGAATCTCAGAGTTTTATGGAACCTATGCCCTTCTAGTGAGATTATGATGATCCCAACTCCTGATCCGTTCACGTTTAGCGATCCATCAACGAAGATTTTCCATAACTCCTGCACCGACTCACTCAAGAGATCTTCTTGAGAACTGGTGCATTCTGCCATAAAATCAGCAAGGGCCTGACTCTTGATTGAGGTCTGTGGCATGTAATATATTTCAAACTGGCTAAGTTCGATGGCCCATTTCAGAAGACATCCTGATGTATTAGGCTTTTGTAAAACCTTCCTTAAAGGTTTGTCGGTGAAGACGTTGATAGAATGGGACGGGAAGAATGGTCGGAGCTTCCTGGAAGCCAATATTAGATAGAATGCCAACTTCTCTATCAGTGGATATCATGACTCGACTACCAAAAGTCTCTTCCTCACATAATATACTAGTTTCTGAGTACGGTCTTCTTCTCAAACTAACACGACACTGACTGCATTCTTTGTCATGGCCAGATAAAGGAATAAAGACTCGTCCAGACATTGGTTCAGATAGTACCGGGGGCTCGGCAAGATGCATTTTTAGGACGTGGAATGCTCGTTCACACTCCTTGGTCCACTCAAATTTATTGTTTCCTTTGAGTAAGTTATAGAATGGCAAACACTTATCAGTTGATTTTGAAATGAAGTGATTCAAAGCCACCACCCTTCCAGTTAGGCTTTGCACTTGTTTACGCAACCTGGGTGCAGGCATTTCTAACAATGATCTAATTTTTTTCATATTTGCCTCTATTCCCCTCGTGTTGACTATGAACCCCAGAATCTTTCCAGATGCCACCCCGAAAGTGCATTTCTGGGGATTCAACTTCATGTCATACCTCCTTAATATTCCAAAACACTCTTCCAGATCGGATAAATTGTTTTTGGCAGTCTTTGACTTGACAAGCATGTCATCGACATACACTTCCATATTTTTTCTAAACTAGTTAGCGAACATCTTGTTAAACAAGCGTTGGTACGTGGCCTCGGCATTCATCAATCCGAATGGCATAACTTTGTAGCAATATATGTTATGCTTGGTCATGAAACTATTACACTCCTAGTCTGCACAATTCATCGTGATCTAGTTATATCTAGATCACGTGTCCATGAAAGACATGAGCTCGTGACCTTCCATGGCATCTACCAAATGGTCAATCCTTGGCAGCGGGAAACAGTCCTTGGGACAAGCTTTGTTTATTTCAGAGAAGTCGATACAGGTTCTCCACTTCCCGTTCGACTTTGGGACTAGCACGGGATTGGTAACCCAGATCAGTTATTTTGCTACCCGTATAAACCCGCATTTTAGTAACCGAGCTGCTTCTTCCTCGAGGGATTCAACTCGGACCATTCCCAAACGTCTTCGTTATTGGGATTTCACAGGCACATTCTTGTCCAAATTTAAGGTATGCATTATTATATCTAGACTGATTCCCCACCATATCTTCATGTGACCAAGTGAAGACATCCAGGTTTTCTTGTAAAAAATCGAGCACCTCCTTCTTTCTTTTAACGTCAAGATTCCTTCCAATCTTTACGACTCTTAAAGCTTCTTTGGGATCGATGTTTACTTCCTTGAGCTATTCTATGGTTTTAAGCTCTGATCTATCTTTGCCTACCCTCAAGTCAATGTCGTCACGATGGGCGACCTTACTAACCTCTTTCTGCTGAGGTTCTTCCATCCCATGAGTAACTTCTACTTCCTGGAACTCCTCCTCTCCGTAACTTATGACCATCGTTTGTTGGCCAGGTTGTGATTTTCCCTTTGTAGAAATGCTATACCATTCCCTAATAGTGAGTTGATCGCCTTTAATAATACATATCCCTGTAGGTGAGGATAATTTCATTGCCATGTGGTAGATAGAGGTTATGGCTTCAATTTCCATTAGCGCAAGTCAGCCTACAATCGAATTGTATGCAACTAGACAATCGATTACCACGAACTCGAGTAATTTGGAAATAGTTCGTGACTCTTCTCCCAATGTCACCACAAGTTCGATCGTCCCAATGGCTGCTGACCCTTCTCCCGAAACTCGTATAGAGTCATCGAGGTCGCCTTCAAATCAGTTACGGATAACCCCATTTTTTCCAGGGTGGTCCTGAAAAGTAGATTTACAGAACTCCCGTTGTCCACTAGTGTTCGTCGAACCCTTCAGTTTGTGAGCTGAACGGTTACCACCAGCGGATCATTATGTAGGAATTGGATGTGGCTAGCATCCTCTGTTGTGAAAATGATAGGTTTCTTTTCCAATCACTGCTATTTCGATAACCGTTGCTCCAGGACAAACTCCATCCTGTTATTGGACTTTAGTTCGTTAATGTACCTCTTTTGGGCCCCGCTGCTTGTGCCCACCAAATGAGGTCCTCCCACAATAGTGGTTATGTTTCCCCCTACTATCGGAGGAGGTTCGACCTGACTTGCCTTAGCCTCATCTTGGCCTATCGAAACATCAAGGATTGACCTAGGGTTCTGCCCGGCGAGCTGACTAGGGACTACCCGATTTTGGGCGTACTAGGCCAACAATCCAGCTCTGATGAGAGTTTCGATTTCATCCTTCAGCTGCTCATAGTCATCAGTGTTATGACCGATGTTGTTATGGAATCAGCAAAATTTTGAGGAATCTCTCTACGCCCTCTGTTTCCTCAAAGGTTCTGGCTTCTTCCATGGAAGGCGATTAAAATTCGCCAAGAAAATTTGCTCTCAGGTGTCTGTTAGGTCAGTATAAGAAGCATAAACAGGTTTGAATTTTTCCCCGGACTTATTTTTCTTCGTCCTGCTCTTGTCGCCCTCACCATTCCCCTTCCTTTTATTATTCTGCCCTTGGTTATTTTGGGCAACGACTTGAGCCGTAGCTGCAACATCTGTTATCGCTCCAATGGGTTGGACAAGGGTCTAGCTGGCTCCTGCGACAGAAGCTCATGCCTCCTCCAGGTTTATCCACTCTTGAGATCAAGCCAAGAATTTTTCTATGCTCTTAACTCCTTTTCTTTGGAGTTCCTGCCATAAGTCTCCCCCGACAAGGATTCCCATCTCAATGCCATGAGCTTGGAACTATCATCAGCATCCCTAGCTCGTGCAACAACTTTGGCAAATCGGCTTAGATATGCCTTCAGTGTCTCACCAGGTTACTGCTTCACGTTGGCCAAAGAATCAGCCTCAACCCAAGCTGCCTGTGAGGCTCAAAATGATTTTTTGAAATCGGAAGAAAATTTATTCCACGAGCTTATGGAATGCCTTTTGTATTGCTTAAACCAATGCCTGGTAGGACCGACTAGAGTTGCAGGGAATAGAATACTATTAGGAAAACTTATACATGATCTTTATTTGTTTTCATGTAGATCTAATATTAAACAAGTTAATATGAGACAACCTAGAACATGTTTTTGAAATTGAATTCAAAGAGAAATAAGGATAAGAACACTTACATTACACGCAGTGGAATAATATAGTCCTTCCTTCAGTTTCTCTAACCCTTGTATCCTTTTTGTCGTAGAGTATTACCAAGAAACTGAATCGATTTTCAATTTTCTTCACAATCTTCCAAAGTATGCTTGGAAGAACAATAAGGCAATTCTCAACACATGAGATAGATATAGAGAGAAGAACAATAAGGCTTACAAAAGGACTTATGTTTAGAGAGAATCTAAAGCATATCATAAAACCAGTATTTGTCATCTGAAATCTGACTTGTGTTTTCAACTCTCTCTTAGAATTCCTTTTATAGACTCAATTAGGTCATTTATTTAATTAATACTCAATAAAATAATAGCCAATTAACAGCCCTAAGTCGAAATTACCATGGGCTTTAGGCATGTAAAATTTCTCATTTTCTATTGATTTAAATAATTAAATAATTATTTAAATACTTTATCAAATTAATTATTTATAATTTGAACCTTGATTTAAACATTTTTATTAATTTAGATACCAATTTATCTTAATTAATAAATTTACCCTAATTTTTCTTTTCTTCTCAAAATTACATAACTTTGTGAAACTATCCAAAATTGTCCTGGTCAACTTTGATAATTAAATCAATTAATTGAGACTATCTAGATAATCTTATCAAAGGTACAGTGGAGACCATGGGCCTAACAAATAAATTTACTAACTTATTAATTCCTCGTGACTCCACTATAGAATCAGAATTGCACTCTTGAATTCATAGAACGCTCTATATAACAAATATAGATACGTTATTAATTATCCATTGTTACAACCATAATTGTCACTCGATCCTCTATAGACGGTCTACAATGAGATAGGACTAAAATATCGTTTTACCCCTCATTGTATTTTATCCTTAAAACACTTAGTTCCTTGTAAATGATATTTTAGTAAACTAATATTAATAACTGAAATAAGATCTTTATCATTTAACACCTTGAACCAAACTAAAAGGAAACCATCATTTCAATTCGTCATCAGAAGTTATAGATGTTCATATCTTTGACTAACACTCCCACTCAATTATACCACCGAGTTCCCAAGATGTAAGTATGGGTTAGTCCGTAGGGTAAGCTGGTAACGAACAAGTCAAAGAACTTAAATAATACAATCAAGTTAGAATACTAACCACTCAAAATTGAGATTGATTTGATCTAAGATGAACTATATGAAATGACTATAATAGATAATAACAGTATGTTTACTTATCCTATCAACTGTCAATATCGGTCCATTCCGATGTAACAAATACATCCTGTAACGACCCAAAATCACTAAAAAGGCTTAAGGGCCTTGATTAGTGTGCCGGGAGGGCATAATTGGTTTATGTGTGAATTTATTAACTTAATACATGATTATATGATAAGCATGCTAGTATGTTTATAAGAATGTAAATGTGATTATGTGCTATATTTGTGAGAACCATATTATTATGTGGGTAAATCTACTGCATGCGACTTGAGGTGATCCCAGGGAGCTAGCTAGCAGGAAAGTCACAACGGGACTTAATACTTGACTTTGGTCAAGTCAAGGGTATTTCAGGTATTGGATGGTTATTTAGGTTATCGGGTTATGGAAATAAATAATTGGAGGTATATTTGAGATTAGGAAGTCTAGGTGGGAATATTGGGGAATTTTACCATTTTGCCCTCGGGGACGTTTCCGGCACCCCGAGCCTCGTTATTGACTTAATTACCTAAGGATAGATTATGTAAAACATAGAACTCGGTAGAACCATAAAGAACCGACCCTTCCTCCTCTTCTCTTTCTCTCTCGGAGGAAATCACTAGAACCTAAGAAAAAATTAGCTGGAAACTCTGTGAATTGGGCTGGAGTTTTGAGGGATTAGCTCAGTTTTAGATAAGGGATTCAACCAGGACTGAGGTAAGGATTAAATCACACTTTCTGTTGTTAAAATTTTATGATTTTGGTTAAGTTCTAAGAGGTTTTTGGGTTTTGAAATTGAATTGAAGCTAGGAACTTGGGAGGTAGCTCAGAAATTGGTTAGAGAATTGATTCTGCATTGGTGGTAAGCTCCAATTCATGTTGTAATGATTGAATTCTGAGTTTTATGACTAGTTTTAGTGTTCTTGAGTGTGAGAGTTTCATAAATCAAAGTGGTGTTTTGATGAGTTTTTAGATTGGGTTTATGCTGGCTTAAGCTTCTGATATCGTGCATGAATGCTGGTGATAGTGGTGGGATGTAATTTGGATGGCTTTGAATAGTTTTGAGTGAGGTTTGAGAGTTAAAAATGGAGATTTTTCTGGGTTTGAAGGGGTCGGGCTGCGGCATAGTTCTTTGTGAGCCACGACCCTCTAAAGCTGATGCATGCTGAGGAAGGAGGGAGGGCCGCGGCATGGGGCTTGTAGGGCCGCGACCCATGTCTGGTTCTGAGTGTGGTTGGGCACTATTTGGGGGCCATGCCGCGGCATGGCTTGGTTGAGCTGTAGCCCTTAAGGGAATTTGGGATTTTAATTATGGGAATTTAACCTAGGGTGCTTGGGATCGAATCTACTACTGTGCTTGGTGGATTTCGATGTTACGGAGTTAGAACTTTTTCTAGAAGCCCTTCTTTACAATTATTGATGGTATTCCTTATCTTGGTTGTGACTAGGAACTATGCTAGGGCTCGGGAATCATATCGTGCTCAAGAGGCATCGCTTGGGATCAGTGCACTTGGAAACTAAATGAAAGAAAACTGCACCCGTTTGTTGATTTATAATGGGACCAAGGGTTCCCTACTTTGTATGCTTTGTGAAGGATGGTATTATGCCATATAAATTGTAAACAAACGGCCTAAGAGTGCCGATGTTTACACTAGTGCACAGGGTACGGCTTGGCCACTGGTAGCTGAGGACAGCTTATTATGCACTGAGCTCGGTTTAGGCAGGCCAAAGTCAATGGGATAAATAGAGGGTGCGACATAAGGTGTCGACCCTGATTACCATATGATTTCATTATTATTATTGATTGGTGGATTGTTATGTTGTGTAGCTGGGTGTTAGCTGAATCTTTGGTTGAATATTCATGCTTTGTGATTATTGTTGTATGTTAAGTGTATAAACATGCTTAAGAGGGTTATCGAAATGTTATTGTTGTTTGTTATATAATGTGATATGTTTTCTTGCTGAGCCTTGGCTCACGGGTGCTTCGTGGTGCAGGTAAAGGCAAGGGCAAGCTTAATCAGCCCTGATTTGGAGAGCTTTGAGAGCAGAATGTACATGATCAGCCGCTCAGCAACCACGGTTGAGAGGGAGACAGGAATAGGAGAACCCAAAACGTCTGTTTTGCCCTTAGAGTGGCAAATGGTTGTTTGAACTCTGGAAATTTTGTAAACTGACTTTTGAAGGTTGTTCTTTTTTTTTGGGATCCCATGTGTAAAAGTGTTTAATTATATGAAATGTATCTTTTAAAGACCAAAACCTTTTAACCCTAGCACATTAATTGTTTCAGTGGCACGCTTTTAACTAAATGGCTTGATTAGCAAGTCCTGCTCCTTTATAAATACACAGTGTAGCGGTCTTGGCTATCCAGGGCATTACACATCCAATCTTCTCTACTTTGCTAATGTTCTGGAAAGAACATAACACTACAATGTGTAAGTAGATCATATCATGAATTGGTAAGTCAGTGTAAATCATGTGCACTGACTAATCTTAGGACTAAGTTATTTTGAACATATAATCATATTTATATTCCACTACGATTACGTCACGAAAAATATGATTAGCTATATGCTCGGGATTTAATCGAAGTTTATATTAAACAAATAATCATGAAAATAAAACATGCGAGCAAAGTGATTGACCAAGTCAAAAAATGATTTCTATTTTTTGAATGATAATAAATGAGATTACAAAGAAAGTGGGTTTTAATTAGGGCATAAAACCCTAACAGATACACCTTAGATCAAGCCCGACATTGTGGGCCATCATCATGGTGATAAACATTCTGAGGTGATTGGACGAATCTCCATTTCCATCAAATTTTGCATATAGGGCATCCTTAAACCCATAGGATACGTTGCTGCCGCAATGTTTGGAGCGAAAGGCTCGAGCTCTTCGTTTGAGTCGCAATCATCCTCTTCTTTTCCAGATAAAAGTCTTTTCATTTGCTCTTCCATTATTGCTAGTCTCTCGAGGGTTTGGTCCCTAGTCCCTAGGTTAACTGGGGGCTGCTCAACATCTCCTATCCTATCGTACGCGTTTGAGGGGTTATTGTCCCTCCATGTGGCATTCCCATTGTCGCGTACTATGGATAGACCTCCTTCGTGTCGAGTATAGCTAACACCTTCATCCCAAGCTGGATACCTTCTCTGCAAGTTTAGATGCAGGTCGGGTTGTGGGTCATACTGAGGGCTTTGCGCTAAAATCAAATGATTTCTTAGGTCGCTATTGGACCTACCGCTACAATGACTGTCGGTCCAGTAACTTCCATTTGTGAAGCTTAAAGGTGACGGAGGATGCCTTATTGGTGAGGCTATCCTTTTTCTGTCAAGACGGACTAGATTAGCTCGTCTCAGTTCCATTCCAACGTCCCTAGGTCTCGGTGCCTAGTGATCCGATAGCGGTACAGAAGGATTTGGTGGAGCATTATGCCTTCGTGAGCCTGTCCCAGACCCTCCTCGCAGATTGTCATGGACATTCCTGGGGGTCTGTGAAGAAGGTACCGAACTTGGGGTTGCAGTCCTAACTGACCGACTGACATGCTGTGTAACTCCCTACTCCCTTAGAGCCGTTACCAAGTGAGTTTTAAGACAAAACAGTGTGGGCCCATGCCCTATCCTATGGGTGCTATAGTTTTCTTACCTTTCAATTTGATTGCTTTCAACACTTGACTCCTTGAGCACGATCCCACTCGAGCCTTAGCGTACACCTAAACACAGCCATAGGTCAAAGTCAACACCGAACTCCAAGTCCGAAAACCTAGCCTCGGGACCAATCCCGAGCCCCCCGGGAAGTCCTAGATCCACAAAACAAGGTGGCGGAGTTGAACCCCGAACCCTAGGTCAAAATCCCTCACAAATAGCCCAAAAACCCCATTCTGGGCGCAGGGTAGCGCTACAGCACTCAAAAGAGAGCTATAGCGCTACAAGCAGAATCAGCACCACCCCAGAAAGAAGGCCTAGCGCTACAGTGCCCAAAGACTAGCGCTGTAGCGCTAGTTGCAGGCAGGCAACACCAGAAATCGTTTTCTGCGATTTCTTTCAACCAAACTCAACCCAAACTTCCCCAAATCTTTACCAAACTCAAAATCAAGCTTATAAACACTCTCCACTCATCCCAAGCATCTCAAATCCTCAAAACCCAAGCACATTCATCCCGAATCTCAAAATTCACCATGATCAACTCTAAACCCAGAAATTCAGTCAAACAACAAGGTTAAAGGCTTAGAATTCATAAGGTTGATGCAATTTCGATCTTGATTCATTCCCTAGACCTTCATAGCTTTCTCATCCTCAAAGCTTGCCCAGAAATTCCTTAAAATTTCCATCATCTCAGCTCAAAACACAGCTCAAACCAGCCAAACCCTATAAAACCGAAATCTTTAAAAACTTACCTCAAAAGTTAATGTGATCTTGCTAATCCTTGCCAAATCTTCAAGTCCAACTTAAGATCCTTGATGCTCAGCCTATCCTAGCACTCCACTGAGCTTTGCCCCAAGAATTTTGAAGAGAAGAGGTGCTAGAACCCCAAACCGATCCTTTGGAAAACCCCTCTGTTTTTCTCTCTTTTCTTTTCTTCCTTTTTCTTTCTTTTCCACAGCCTTTACACTTTTCCTAACAATCCCACTAAGTATATAAAGCCCCAATAATCAATCTCTAAAAATCCAATTGACCAAAATGCCCTCCCTATTAATTCTAGACTCTTTTGTCCAAGTAGGGCCATTTTAGTCATTTTACCCAATTCCCGCTAATCCTCAAGTGTCTCTAATATTTTCCTGTTGCTTTCCAATACCTGATAAATCACCAAATATGTATTCCTTACTATCAAAATTAACCTCAATATATTCTCTAAATTCCTGCTTATACCCCCAGGCTTAACCCAAGCCGGGTATAAATTCTTCCTTGACTTTCCGCTAATCCGCTCACTGGGATCGTCTAGAGTCACAAGTCACAGATACATCCACATACCAATGTGGTCTCAACCATCATCATATAATAATACAGTTATGCCCCAAAATGGCCAAAATTACAATTATGCCCTTCTAACACAATCAAGGCCTACATGCATACTAATACACATAGTCATGCATCTCAAATATTTAAATAGTCATATAACATGCTTTAAATCATAATCATGCATAAAACTCATTAAAATCAAACATAAAGTCCATCATGCCATCCAGGCACACTAATCAAGGCCCTTAAGCCTTAATAGCAATTTTGGGTCGTTACAACTATCCCCTCCTCATAAAAATTTCGTCCTCGAAATTTACCCAAACACATCAGTCAGTAAACCCGCAACTCTGACCATAATTTCCAAGGTCCAACGCCTTTACTTTACTTTTCAATAACACTATTACAAGAGTAACAATCTTGCCCCTCAAGACCTTGTCTAATAGCCATACTCTCGTTAGCCCTTCAATTACGCCGCAACCCTGCTGAAACTTCAGAGTCTGCTTAAATTACAATGATTACCTCGCTGCCTAAATCCCATTTCAAGAGATACTCATAAGTCATCACCCCTACCAGGTGGAATCAACTTGTAGGCCCCGCTGCCTAACCCTTGGTACAACTTCAGAATCTATGTTGGATTAAGAGTCAGAACTCTCCCTTCTTTCTCTGAACACCATACAAATCCTCGTCTGTTATTACGTAGAGATACAAATCTTTCCTTCCGGAACTTTATTTTCCTTAGAGTTTAACAATTTACAAGCTCTTCATTCCTTCAAATAGGCAGACACTCCTGCCTTAAGTGTTTCAACAACCTCTTTTGACTTTCATTCTGAATCAATGCCAAACCGTAGTGTTCACTACCTTTCACCCCTCACCATGACCTGTGTCGTGTTACATTAACAAGACGCCAGTAACTGCCACCACGACTAACTTACCAGGGATTACACTTCCCTTAATACCTCAAGTATTCGCCTACTCAGCGCTCAATTCTTTAAGATATCTGATAAACTTTCAAACTGCCATTCCACTTGCAATCAACTGATAGTTCCAGGTTCCCACTCTGTTCTTTTCGTTCTCTAGATCCATTCCAAATTTAAAACGCTATAGGGTCTCAATTCAGTATCATCGATGTTTTACCCTGATACCAGTTCACCTGAACCAACTACATTAACTCAAACAACCGAGTCAAAACTTTTCATGTCCAAACACCTTACTTAAGGTCTATTTTGGTCTATCCCCACGATAAACCACCACATCACCTAACCCCTCAGGGTCCAAAGGAAAACTCTAGATTATGCCATCCGCTCCACCCTCCCGGTACTACGTACCCTAGGAGGTGGAATTATATCCATTCAGAATTCTCATTCATAAACCAAATTCAAATGGGATCCTTCGCTCGATCCTGGTATCCTAACTTGTACCACTTTGGCAGGGTTCTTCCCTGCTTCAACCAAAGCCAACTCTTCGGATTCCATAGTTCAATGACGCTCACCTGCTAATCATTACCTACTAACGTTATGCCAATCTCAGTGGTTGCCTTGTCCACTCCATTACAATCTATGGCGTTAACCCCTGGCTGACACACGCCTCACAGTTAGGAGTTCCGCCTCCAATTAAACTTCCCCTCGCTCAATCGAGGATTTCAAACACCGATCACCCATCTGCTACTTTTCACCACATCTGGGTCTCAACGCTATCTTTCTTACTACTATCCAATACTCAAGTACCTTATGATATTCATAACTGTCAACTTAACGCTCCAAGTATATTAACCATGTTCATTCTTTCACCTCCCGCAAGGTTCGATCCATCCTTACGTCCATTTATTCCTGGGCGTGCCCAACTCGTGATGCACTCCCACATTCCCACATCCTTACCATAGATCAGGTCCTTTCTGCCATCACTCTTTACTTAACCATAACACACATATTCCAGCATCACCAGATACCAATCAATTCTTACCTTGTCTTCCGAATTTCTTTCTGATTTGACACCACTCAGTCCGTCTAACCTCAAGTTTTACAGTTCTCCTCATCTCTGATGTAGTTGTCTCCGGAGATACTTATGCGATAGATGACGCACTTACTAGTCTTGTTATGCTTTCTACTCTTCAGATATTCTTCATTAACTTCTTTGTGGCTTTAGATCAATTCTCCTTACCTGTCCTTTCTTCTTGTAGCTCTACTCTGAGTACTCCTAACGAAACCCAAACTGATTTTCCGTAGAACCTTACCTGTGACTCTGCCTTCTGGGTGCAAACGTCTTCAGCATAATCGTTTGCTCACCATTTCCGTCTGGGAGTAATCCACATACCTTGCTCATGAGTTTGAAGGGGACTTGCCCATACCGTTCCCGCATTCTCTGCCTATAGAACTTACCTGTGCTGCTGTAGCTTGAACCATTCTAGAATATTTGTTACCAACCTCAAACTTTTATTCCTTACCGACAATGCTAACAATCCCTGCAGTATAATGCTCTGGCTACTCCAGGGTCAAATTCCTTTGATTATTTCAGTAGACTTTCTTTCAGCCAATACTGTCTCTTACAATGTTCTTGATACCAATCCTATCTGTAGTCCGACCTTGAAGTACCCCCAAATCTTTCTTTATATACCCACATAATTTTCCCACTGGCCAGCTCAGTTTCCACTCAGTCTCATAAACATACTCCGGATGATGTCCTTTACAATCCATGGTTATCTCTTAACCGATTAACCTTCTCACTGTGACTCATGCTGAGGCTCCCATGAGACAATTTCTGTTGTTATCACTATGAACTTCTTGATCACTTGCATCCCAATTCTTCTGCCAGAAGTTTCTAATTCCCTCTCAATAGGTGTTACTATCATCAGCCTCTCGAATAGCACCTTTGAGGCAACCTCTCTATGTCCATCTCCCTCTCGGTACATTCTCAACACCGAGTTCTTCCAGTTCGTTACATGACCCAAGCATAAACCAGACAGTTAATACTCATCCTCGAGGAATCAGCCTCGAACTTTGAATGTATCGATGCATTCTAGTTCTCTGTTCCCTCACCATGGGAAATCCATCCTAACGTATCGAGTCATTTTATGTAGAAGTCATGCCCTTACCTGACCTCCTCTCAGGTGGCATCCTCTCCCTCATGTGCATACCAAATAACTTTCCTGGTTCCTGTCACCATCTTGATAACTACCTTTTTAATTAGGCTTCTTTCCAATCTCAATTTAGGTGCCCAAGCACTGTCTGGGGTCCTTCTACCTTAACAATTGAGAATCCGTCCTTACTGCGTTCTACCAATAAAAGTACCATCTTATCAATCAGACTTTTCCCCCATCTTGGGAAAAGCAGAAGCCACAGAACTATCCGGGGTTCTTTTAACTCGATTATCACGAATTTATCTTTACTAACTCCATCAAAGGAAGCACTGCCATTGCGGCTCTATCATTCATGCTCTATACATCAACCATCAGTTCCTCGAACAACATGGCCCTCTCTGCCATCCACATACAGACGATAAATACACTCATCCGAGAGGCACAAATATCTTTGACTATTCCAGATTTCAAATCCTTAAATGGGTCGCCATCAATTCCAGATACATCCATCAGTATAAATTTCCGAAATGAATTACCCAATTCACCAAACCCATTGATTTACACGGATGCCACTATATCATTCCAAACCAATCTTACAAGGTCTCCGCTCTCCACAGTTCAGATCATTCCTTTATAACCTCTACTATCAATTCAATCATCTAGGTTCTTTCCAACCCATTATGCCTATGCCTCAGCCCAAGTGCCGTTCCCAGGCATCTCTCTGCCTCAACATTTAACACAACCCTCTAATCAGGATCTCTCATCCTTTTAACCAAGGGTGGAATTAACTTTGCCCATCTATTGATAAATTCCTCGTCAGCCCGAACCCTCCTCAAAACCAGAGGATAACACCCTTTAAGCCTTTCATAAGATACCCTTATCTGTCCATACTCTCACAGTAAACCAACACTGGTAACCTCACTGTTAAAACCTCGAAATCAGCTATTTTCCCAGAGAAATCCAATGTTCTTCTGTTCCATCTCAACTAATAAACTCCACAGCTAACTCACACACTAGTGACCCTCTACTGCTGCTTTCAGGGATAAATGGAGATCTCAACTCCAACTTATATCTAAAATCCCCTTTTTCTACACAATATCAGGTCCACATAACCCTTCTAGGAACAACCAATTCGAGTTCATCTGTCACAACTGACCAAACTCCTCCGCCTTGTGGTTCACACTCTGAACCAATCCACAACTAGGTCCAAATAACCATAGTTATCAAGCACACATAAAGCATATATAGGCCAAATTCACAATAATAACCATTTAGCTACCAGATTTTGACATCATCAAGTATACCCAGGTCTCACCATGCTTCATACGAGCCAATAAACATATATTACATATGAATCCAATTTAAACAATTAACCACATAAACTCAATATGAGAATCATTATCCCAATATTCATCCACATGCATAACAATATTATTAAGCACACTTTAATCTCAACATGCAATAGCCAAGGGCCCAACCCTAACAGTATCTCATGCATATGTCAACTCATTCAACATGCTCCATATCAACAAGCAGGAAAACAGGGCATTAAACACATATTCAGGCATATCAATCATTAATACCAACCAACCCTGAGTCGAGCTTGTCAATGACAGCGAGCGTACATGTTCGGTCGTTCTCCAGAACCAATAAAACTTGGCTCGCTCTGATACCAAGTTGTAACACCCTACTCCCTTAGAGCCGTTACCAAGTGAGTTTTAAGACAAAATAGTGTGCAATGAACTCGCTAACCGAGGTTTTTCAAATGAAAGTGTGACTAATAAAAAGTTAAGGTTGTTGTTATCCAATAAATTAGCATTGGTGACATGGCAAATAATCTCTTGACACGTGTCTGATACCTGGAAGCATCTGCTAGAGTATGGACCAGGAGACACAGTAGAAGCAGGGCAAGCCTGTCTTACCCGCGACCAGTCTGGTTGATAGTTCCGCATACAAGGCAACATTTATGGGAAGATCTTTATGAATCCCGAATTTATCTCATACAATCTTCTGGATACCCGATTATTCAGGGAAGAATATCTGTAACAATCTCTTATAACCCTCCTTGAGCCTATAAATAGCAAGAGATAGCTCAAAGGAGGGGACCTCTCTCACTTTTTAGTCATTCAAAACTATAAATTTGTATTGTTCTTGAGAAGAAGGTGAAACTCATTGAACCCTGGTTCCTTGATCATCCTTCTGATTTTACAGTAATATTATTCTAAGTGGACGTAGGTCATTACCAAAACCTGGGGCCGAACCACTATAAATTATTGTGTCCTCTTTACATTTTCCATTGCGTTCTTCTCCATACATCCGTCCATATCAATCACGTTTTGACTCCGTGTCAGTTGGCCAAATCTTGGGTCAACATTCTGGTGCTTTCATTGAGAGATTGATTTGTTGCTGTTAAGAAAACCAATGGCGAAAGCAGGAAGGAAATCTAGGCAGGCAACTGCCGCTGCACCGTCGAACCCACCACCTCCTCCTCCCCCTGCAAGCATGGCGGAAGATAAGCCACAACTAGATTTTGAAGAGGAGGAAATGGACGATGCGACGCTGAAGAGCACCCTGGGCGCGTTGTAGGAAGAATTGGCTAGTCTGAGGGCCAATCAAGAGACTGCCGCAGAAGTTATGGTGCGGCAACTGCAGGAGATTGATCGACAGCATGCGGAATTGAGCGAGAGACAGGCGGAGGTGGATCGCCGCCAGACTGAAGCCATGGCCGCCCTCGAAGCAGCCTTGCTGTTGGCTAGAAATCAGGCCGCACCTACCTCGCAGCCTGACCAACCCACGAATGGTCCACCCCAGAAGGGTCCTAATCCTAGCCCACCAGTTCAGCCTTCAAGTCCGCAAAGGCCCAAGCAGCCTCAGATGCCCCATGACGATGTCCCGTTGGACCCTGAGGCAAATCCACCATCCCAAGCTGCTCGGGGTAATCCCCCGCAGCAAAGGCAGAATAGGACCGAGCGTCAGCCTCATAGTCCTAGGCGCCATGAGAATGACAGGCCAAACCAAGCGAACAGAGGTCACTACCCTCCTGGTAACAGGAGGGACTCAGAGCTAGGCTCTGCGGTCCGTGGAACCCCACGGCATAACGATGCATGGGGACACCGCGACCAGCGCAGGCCACCCTCTAACGCTCGGGACGTTTCTGCCAGAGACGGGAATAGAGGGAACAGTCAGTCTCACCACAGCCAGTCAAGGTTCAGAGATGGCCATGGGTACAATGAGGCCGACTCAGGCAAGGGAAATGCTGGTGGGAGGAATGGAGAAAGAGGTAAAGGCAGGAGCCAAATACCTCAAGGTGACCAGCCAAATAGACAAGATGCTGGGGGGTAGCCCAGACAAAATAATGTCTTCAACCGGCTCGGAGGTAGCGAGCAGCGAAGAAGAGAGGAGGACCTGAGAGATGTACTCAACGATCGTCGAGAAAGGCACGGCGAGAACATCCCCCCAGCCACAGAAGCCACCGCAATTCCTACCGCAGTGCAAGCCCAGATAGACGCACTCAATCAAGCTGTGCAGCAGTTGGTCGGAGGAAGAACTTCCTATATCGACCACGACAGGAGAAAGGGTACTCCTTTCGTCCAGAGGATAGCTAACGTCGAAACACCCAGCATGTTCAAAATGCCTATGCTCCCGAACTTTGATGGATATGGGGACCCAGTCTCGCATGTGAATAAATTTGAGATTCAGATGGACATTCAGAAAGTGTCCGAAGACGCTCGGAGTGGTTCTTCCCTGCAACACTTTCTAAAGCGGCGCAGGAGTGGTTCTTTAAGTTCCCCCCTGCAAGCATAGTTTCTTGGGAAATGTTCGTAAGGGAGTTCTACGGACAGTTCTATGCGGGTCGTGTGCACCCAACCGAAGCAAACCAGCTGGTCGAGATTCGCCAGCAGGACGGAGAGTCAGTGAAGGATTACGTCCAGCGCTTTATGCGAGCGGCAGCTGGAGCAAAAACAGTAGGAGACGAAGGCAAGATGATGGCCATTACCGCAGGGGTAAAGCGTTGCTCTCCCCTCTGGAAGATTCTCCGAAAGGAAGGAGTTAAAACAACCCAGGAGTTCCTGGACCGAGCTGATCGATACATCAAGCTCGAGGAAGCCATTGCTGACGATGGAAAACCCTCAAACAAGGGTAAGAAGGCCGCCGAACCTGCCAAAGCCGCCCATGGTTCCAAACCTAATGGCAACGACAAAGGCCACGGAAACGGCAACAGTAATGGCAAAAATGGTGGGAAACGGCCGTATAACGAGCTTTCCACCTCCGACAACAAACGAGCCAAGGGTAATCGTTATGAACCTAGGTTCACTAACTACACTGCCCTCGTCGAGTCTCGGGGAGAGGTTTATCAGGCCACAAGCTCTAGTGTGCCTTACAAGAAACCGGGACCCATTCGAAAAGACATTTCGAAAAGAGACACCACCAAGTTCTGTCGTTACCATAACGACTACGGACACGACACTAATGAATGCAACTAGTTAAAAGACAAAATCGAGTTCCTTATTAGACAAGGACACTTGAGAAGATACGTACGGGCCTCGGGAACTTCCCAACGAGAAGCTCCAGGTGGCAACGAGCAGGCGTCTACATGCCAACGCTCGCTCACATTACAGCCTGCCCCCGTGGCCGAAACACTCTTAACCATCTGTGGAGGCCCGCACCTCGCGGGAAATAGCGGAAAGGCCAGAGAACGATACGCTCGAACTCTTCTTCACGACCAGGACATCGAGATGATGACTGTGGAGGACTGTGCATAGAAAAAGGCTCGCTCAGAAAAAGGTGAGATAACTTTCTCTGATAGCGATTCCCAACACGTTCGGTACCCACATTCCGATCTGCTGGTCGTGGACATCGAAATGGCCAATATGATGGTAAAAAGGGTACTCGTCGATACAGGAAGTTCAGTGAACATCCTGTATAAATCAACAGTGGAGCGCATGAAGTTGTTCGTAAAAGACTTGGAGCCCTGCAATCAAACCATATACGGCTTCTCTGGAGAAGGACTCGCCCCTGCCGGAATGATCAAGCTTCCAGTAACGACGGGTACAGTGCTCGCAACAAGGACATTACTCACCACTTTTGTAGTGGTCGATTGCCCTTCGGCATACAACGCCGTTATTGGAAGGCCCATACTGGTTGATCTACGGGCCGTCATCTCTATGTGGCACCTAGCCATGAAATTCCCGACGGACGCGGGGGTAGGACGCGTCTTAGGAAACCAAAGGGAAGCCAGGGAGTGCTACAATGCCTCGGTCACAAAGGCGAAAAGTGGGACATCGAGGAGCACTACCCCAGATCGATTGCAGATGGCAATAGGCACGCAAGCCCAATCCGGTGGTGAAGTCACCAAATAGGGTGTTGCCCAAAGTGAGGATGGAGATTTGGATCCTCGCTTTGGGCATTTTGAAGAAAATGTTGGACCCGTCGAGGACCTGGAGGAGGTCCAACTAGACAAAAAAGACCCAACCAGAGTCGTAAAAGTTGGGAAAAACTTAGAGCCTACTATAAAGCTAGCACTGGTGGAATTCTTGCAAAAGAACCAGGAGGTTTTTGCCTGGACGCACAAAGACATGGTTGGAATAGATCCTGCAGTAATCAGTCATGTCCTAAACATAGATAAAACCTTTCCACCCATGCAACAAAAGAGAAGGCTGCTCGATAAAGAAAGATCAAGGGCCTTGAAAGAAGAAGTCGAAAGGCTCAAGGAGAACGGGTTTATCAGGGTAGCGTTTTATCCATCATGGGTCTCCAATCCGGTGCTGGTCCCCAAGCCTAACGGCAAATGGCGGACCTGTGTGGATTTTACGGACTTCAATAAAGCTTGCCCAAAGGACTGCTTCCCGTTCCCATGAATCGACCAGCTGGTCGATGTGACTGCAGGACATGAGATCCTCTCGTTCATGGATGCATATTCAGGCTACAACCAGATCAGCATGTATCCCCCTGACGAGGATCACACCAGCTTTCGGACCGATACTGGCTTATACTGTTACAGAGTGATGCCCTTCGGGCTGAAAAACGCATGTGCGACTTACCAACGGCTAGTCAACCACATGTTTAAGGAGCTGATCGGTGTAAACATGGAGGTATATGTGGATGACATGCTGGTAAAGTCTAAGAAGGCAGAAGGACATGTGAGGGATTTGCAAAAATGCTTTAATGTGGTAGACAAGTACTGGATGAAGTTGAATCCCCTCAAGTGTTCCTTTGGAGTCGGATCAGGGAAGTTTTTGGGTTTTATAGTGAATTCAAGAGGAATCGAGGCCAACCCTGACAAGATAAGGGCCCTGATCGACATGAAGTTGCCAGAAAGGATTAAGGATGTACAAAGTTTAACTGGGAGGATCGCGGCCCTGAGTAGATTTTTCTCGAAATCAACTGACAAGTGTGTCCCATTCTTCAATCTACTCAGGGGGAATAAGAAGTTTGAATGGACGGGGGACTGCGAACAAGAATTCCAGGCCTTAAAAACTCATATGGCGCAACCTCCCATCTTATCAAAACTAATCGAAGGAGAAACTTTGTATATTTATCTGGCAATTACCGAAGTTGCTGCTAGTGCGGTACTAGTACGGGAGGAAGAAGGCGTACAGAAAGCAGTCTATTATGTCAGCAAAAGGTTGATCGGTGCGGAATTAAGATATCCGCCAATCGAAAGATTAGCATATTGCTTAATTCTAGCCTCCAGGAAGTTGCGTCCTTACTTCCAAGCCCATCCTATCACAGTTCTAACCGACCAGCCCCTTCGGCAGGTCCTCCAAAAACCTGAGGCGGCTAGAAGGTTGATAAAATGGGCAGTTGAACTAGGGCAGTTCGATGTAACTTATTCACCGCGGGCAGCGATCAAAGGACAAGTTTTGGCCGATCTTGTCGCGGAGTTCACCGAACTCCCAGGTAGTGAGCAGAACGAACAGCCTGAAGCACCCATGCCTCAAGACAAAACTCCTTCGTGGAAGCTATTCACGGATGGTTCATCCAACGAATCCCACGCTGGAGCAGGAGTGATATTGATAACGCCAGAGGGGCATCGATTTCACTGCGCAATCAGGTTCGACTTTGCAGCATCAAACAATGAAGCGGAATACGAAGCGCTCCTAGCTGGATTGAGAATGGCCAAAGATATGAACATAAAGAAGCTTGATATTTACAGTGACTCTCAGCTAGTCGTAAATCAAATCCTAGGAGAATATCATGCGCGAGGATTAAAGATGATGGCTACCTGAATAAAATGAAGGATTTGCTAGCCCAGTTTACAAAGTACACCCTCCAGCAAATCCCGCGAGACCAAAATTCGAATGCAGACGCCTTAGCTAAACTCGCGAGCGCGAAGGATGCTGACACTTTGAACATTGTGCCAGTAGAAAGTTTAAGCAAGCCAAGTATACAAGCAACTGAGTCCAGTATGGAAATTCGAATGGAAGATACATGGATGGCGCCTTACTTGGAGTATCTGACAAATGGTGCACTACCAACAGATAGAAATAAAGCCAGGACTCTGCAAAGGCGAGCCGCTAGGTACATACTAGTCGATGGTATTATGTATCGAAGAGGATATTCTATGCCACTACTCAGGTGCGTTACACCAGAAAAAGCTAAGGAACTCATGAAGGAGGTGCATGAAGGCTTCTGCGGAGATCATGCTGGGGGGCAAAGTTTGGCCAAAAAGGTTCTAAGATAAGGTTACTTCTGGCCAACAATGAACGAGGATTAAATGGATTATGTACGAAGATGCGACAAATGTCAGAGGTTCTCCAAGATCCCACGAGCAGCTCCGAATGAACTAAAACAGATGCAGAGCCCATGGCCCTTCGCAGTGTGGGGGATAGATTTGATTGGATCCCTGCCATTAGGGAAAGGAGGAGTAAGGTACGCAGTCGATTACTTCACAAAATGGGCCGAAGCTGAACCACTCGCAACCATCACGACCAAAAAAGTTCTCGACTTCGTTATCAAGAACATTGTATGCCGGTATGGATTGCCCAGGAAGATAGTTTCAAACAACGGGACCCAATTTGACAGTGATTTATTCACCGATTTTTGCGAAAGGCATGGAGTCATTAAAAATTTTTCTTCAGTTGCACATCCCCAAGCGAATGGGCAAGTCGAAGCCCTAAATAAAACTCTTAAGGACACCTTGAAGAAAAGACTTGAAGAAGCCAAAGGAGCGTGGCCAGAACAACTGCCTGAAGTCCTCTGGTCGTATAGAACATCCCACCGAACAGCAACAGGGCATACCCCATTTTCCCTAGCTTATGGATATGAAGCCATGTTACCTGTCGAGTTAAATCCCCCGTCACATCGGCGTCTGACTTACGACCAGGACGTGAACAGCCAGCTGATGATGGAGTCCCTAGACTCGATTGACGAGATGCGAGAAAAATCTCAACTCCGAGTTGCTGCCTACCAGCAAAAAGTCGCTCGGTACTTTAACTCCAAAGTTAAAGAAAGAAAATTCAACGTCGGAGATTTGGTGCTACGACGGGTTTTCTTAAATACCCGCGACCCCACTGCTGGAGTGCTCGGACTTAACCGGGAAGGACCTTACCAGATTGAAGAAGTCCTTCACCCAGGCACCTACAAACTTGCACGCTTAAATGGAGATCTCGTTCCGCGCTATTGGAATGGAGAACACCTATGCAAGTATTATCAATGAACAGCCCTTCTTAAAGGACTGGCTTGTTTAAATTTCTCTTTTTAATTTTTACAAGTTTTGCAAAGAGGGTTAGCCACGCTGTATGGCTAACTGCTCGTATATGTAAGATTCTATTTCAGAATCACTCGTAAAGACATGTTTAGTCCATTTTTAATACGAGATTATAAGTGACTGTGCTCAGCCAGTCATTCTTGCCAACCTTTGTGAATTTATATTTACAAGTATTTGTTCATTACGTGTGTTGTTTTGCTGTATTACAAGTATCAGTTTTACTACGAATAGGAACGTTCGAGCAGGTTATGGTTAAGGCAAGTGACCAAGGACCTAAAGCTCCTCGATCACTTGGGGGGCATATAAGGCACATCGATAGCAAAGCATACTTCTCAAGGTATGTAAACACATGAACAAAATAAGTGAAAGCATGCTACAGTACTTAGAGTATTTTTCAAAATTTATGTTTGATAAATCATGGCAAAGTACTATGCTAAGTTTGGTCATACGGACAAATGTTATAAATATTATAACATCAAGATTTAAGCTTAGGTGTAACTGTTCAAAGTAAAAAGATTTGCTGCCCGTCCAGCAAAATTTAAAAAAGAAACTACTGTCTTTACATCATGACCCTTGGGTCGTATATCCAAAAAAAAAAAAAAATAAACAAATGAGAAGAATTCAAGAGGCATTCGGGGCTGGAGGATCCTGGGTAGCATCCTGGTTAGTCACGTCCTCAATAGCATCTTCTTCTTCCAAACCAGCGACGCTTGGAGTGGCAGGGGTCGCAACTCTTGCTTCCTCTTCGGCCAGTTGGGCAGCACATCGGGCCAGCTCCGCAGTTCTGACTTCCTCTGAAAGGTAGCTAAAGTCAGCACCCTGATTATGTTTCCAGAAATTGTAGAAACATCGGAGTGTTGTCCTCTTATACTTTTCCAGATTCTTGGAGTTGTCAAGCTCCAACTGCTTCACTTTTCCCTCGAGGGAGAGAATAGCCTCATCCTTGGTCTTGAGTACCTCCCCCAGATGCTTGATTTCGCGGAGATGGGTTTTGTTGAACTCCCGGTACTCTTGCCTTAACTTGACCACTGCTTCCTTCGCAGCTTTAGCCTCGGACAGCTTAGTCACCGCTGCATCCCTCTCTCAGATCATCGCCTCCAACTCCTTAGCATGCTTAGCCTCAGCAGCCAAAAGTTCCTCGGCCGCCTTCACCTGATACCTCTCGATGGCTTTTGCCTCGGCCTGCTCGATGTAAGCCTGGGCTCGAGTACGAGCAGCAATGGCAGAAAGTAAGGCTTGTGCACGAAGAAGGAGTTAGAACTTATCACAAGGACTAAAAAACTAAAGACTCGAAGAATAAAGAAACACTTAAGCTGGAGATTTCGTTCAAAGCCCTGTTCATGATCTGGTCGACTGGCAGCTCTTCAGTTTGAACCATTGCGACCCTAACACGCTCCCCTTTGCCAATGCGATCGAGGCGGTCCCTGGCGGATCGGATGGCACGGCTCATGAGTCTGGCCCCATGAGCCTCTTCACGAGAAAGATGCTCCCTGGCAGGCGCAGCTGGAGGATTCAGCCGAACAGGAGTAGTTTGCTGTTCAGAAGGAGCTGGAGGAGGAGTAGGAGTTCGCCCAGTCGGCGCAGGACTTTGCCCAGTATGTGTACCTTGAGGAGGATCTTCTGGTCGACCCTTCTTGGCTGGAGGGCCTCGACTGGATTCACCAGTTCTCTTCTTAGGCTTCCGTTGGAGTTGAGGAACTTCCTCTTCCTCCTCGGCCTGGTACATGTCGAAAATGTTGGGAGTTGACATATCTGCATGAAGATAAACACAGCAAGTTTATAAAAAAGAGGCAGGTGAGAGTAAGTTAGACAATTGAAAGGAGGTAACAAAGTAAATACCCGAGCTACAACTACTGGTCGCTACACTACTGACTCTATTAGTCATACACTCATTATCTGGCATGAAGAAGTTTGACCCTAAGTTTGGAGCATATGTAATGTTACCATCCCCGTCAAACAAGTGACAGGGAATCGGTAAACCATTTAAAAGCGAAATAACTTTACCATTATCGTTGGAAGATTCTCCCAAGTCAACAATGGGTTCTTTGGCCTTTTCTTTCCCCTTGCCTTGGGGAGCAGAAGGCCTTTCTGCGGAAGGGCTACCCGTGGGTTCCCTGATTGTAACTCCTGTTGGCCTCCTCCTAGGAGGAGGCACAGGAGGATGCTGCTTGGGAACCCCCTCGGCAGTGGCTTCGTCCGCCACGGTCCCTCTATTTTCATGGCGAGGAGCCAGGAGGCCAGATGACCTTAAGTATTTTTCGAGTGTCAGGGTCTTGACACATTTTGCTGCATCAGACGTCCTGGCCAGAGTGTTAGACCTCGACACCATGTTTGGTGTTGGGGTCGGACGTAACCAAGGGCCTGAAAAACAGATTAAGTTTAAGAAAAGATGAAAGGAAACACTTTATGTGAAAGCATCGACCAGACGAAGACAAGTTTATACCTCCTCTCGCGAAGGCCAAGTTGTCACTGGTAATGTCCGGAGTAAAGAAGTACTCCTTGTTGTAGTGCCCCACATTTGATATATGGGTAGTACCACTCAAGAACGTCCGACCGGTCTCCTGGTGGCAGAAATGAAAAAAGCCCGTCCCGTTGTGCTGTGGGTTGGACTTGAGGTCAAAAAGATAGTTGACCTCGTGGGGTGAAGGTTCTGGCCATTTGTTAAGTTTGTACAGAACATAGAGTGTGGCCAGCATTCTATATCCGTTTAGGGTTATTTGGAATGGAGCGACGCCGAAATAATTGGCCACCCCCACAAAGAACGGAAGAAGAGGGAGATAAGCTCCCGACTCGATGTGATACCGAGACCAGGCGCTGTTCGTCCCTCCTAGACGGTTAGCCCTCTGGTTCGCGGTGGGACGAATAATGGTTACCCTCGTAAGGGGGAATTTCCTGAAGCAGTTGGCAACCATTCGAAGCGTCACCGAACTGGCTGGGGGAGTATACCACTCGACATCAGGCGGATTCCGATGACGAGGACGAGCCCTAGTTTGGATATTAGGGTCAGGAACAAGATTTTCTCGACCGCTGGTCGAAGGAACCCTAGCCTGCGAATCAGGCTGGGCAGGATGAGTAGGGTTACTTTCAGACTCAGGCCTTTTCTTGCCAGAAGACTTGGAGCGAGCCATTGGAGAGGAAGGATGTGGTCTGGAAGAGGGTCGCGAGAAAGGGATCTCGTGGACACGTACAGCTAGTTGTTCTTCCCCCTCGAGCAGCTGGGCAAGAAGGTCGTCGTCGATGGGTCTTTCACCTCCCCACAAATCTGGCATTAAAGTCTGCAAACAGAAGAATGGGGAGGTGAGGAAATAGAACTCTAAAAGGCTTGATAGAATAACGCTGGTCGAGTATAAAAGTTAGGCTTTTATACAACAGCATTCTATCAAAAAGCTAGTTTTTCTACACGAACAGTTTGAAAAGTGGATCAAAGGGTGAAAGTAAAAAGTTTTTCTGTAAAAGCTTTTTCAACTCCCCTTAGGGCGGGAAAAATTTATTTTTCAACTGGCTTAAAAATCGAAATGTTACTTCGGTTTTACGTCCTAAAAAGCATGATCCTGGGTTTTTAAACTAACTTGTAACTCTACTACGCCTACAAAAAATTCTGTCTACAAGCATTTTAAACCAGAAACAGAAAGACTTAAACAGTACACCACCAGAAGCATGCATCACGAGAAAAGTTGAAGCATGGGGTTTCGAAAACTTACCAAGAAAAGTGATCGTGAAGGGGGGAGAAAGGTCTTCAGAGATTAAAAAGTCCGCGGTCTGAGTCTTGGAAGTGCAAGAAAATGGTCTCCGGAGAAGGTTAAAGCTCAGGTCTTTAGGGTTTTCTGCAAAGATAATGGCGTGCGTAAAAAGAAGGAAGAGGCTTCGACGGTCTTATATAAGTTTGTCTCCGATATTAAAAAAGTGTAATCATTAGTTTTCCTTTTTCAAAGTATGGGGAAACGTGATGGCCGTCGAAATTGTTTCTGTGGAACTGAAAAGGCATGATTAGACAGAAGTGGGTTGCTTTTCTCGAGAGCACACGAAGGGTTCTGACACGTCAGGAAGGGTTACTGAAGAGTCGTTCATTCAAAGTTTATTTACTGTTCGTAGTAAACAAACTTTGGGGGGCAAATGTTATCCAATAAATTAGCATTGGTGACATGGAAAATAATCTCTTGACACGTGTCTGATACCTGGAAGCATCTGCTAGAGTATCGACCAGGAGACACAGTAGAAGCAGGGCAAGCCTGTCTTACCCGCGACCAGTCTGGTCGATAGTTCCGCATGCAAGGCAACATTTATGGGAAGATCTTTATGAATCCCGAATTTATCTCATACAATCTTCTGGATACCCGATTATTCAGGGAAGAATATCTGTAACAATCTCTTATAACCCTCCTTGAACCTATAAATAGCAAGAGATAGCTCAAAGGAGGGGACCTCTCTCACTTTTTAGTCATTCAAAACTATAGTAATTTTCCAAGTAAATTTGTATTGTTCTTGAGAAGAAGGTGAAACTCATTGAACCCTGGTTCCTTGATCATCCTTCTGATTTTACAGTAATATTATTCTAAGTGGACGTAGGTCATTACCAAATCCTGGGGCCGAACCACTATAAATTATTGTGTCCTCTTTACATTTGCCATTGCGTTCTTCTCCATACATCTGTCCATATCAATCACGTTTTGACTCCGTGTCAGTTGGCCAAATCTTGGGTCAACAGCTGTAATCTTTGAAAATGCGTTGTTTCATTTAAAAACTTCTAGTATTAAACATTTGGGATCCCAAAATAAGGTTTGAAAACTATTTACATCTTAAAATAAGTTTACAGTTGATTAATTATAAAAATCAGAGATTATTACAGCCATTTCTCGAATAAACCCACAACCAAAGCAGTCGGGCAGGCCAAACATGTACGCGTCGCTTCACGCTCTCCGTACTCATGGTTGGTTGACTCAACCTATGCCCTTACCTGAAACATAGAGCACCCGTGAGCCGAAGCCCAGCAAGAAAACTCATGCAGTACATAACATATGAAAATTATACAGTTAATCATATCAGATAGTCCACAGATAAATAGGTCAACCATTAGACTAAGCAAACGCGGCCATGCCGCCTCAAAAGCCTTACCAAAGCCTGGGGTCTCAGTCCTCAACGTAAGGATATCACATGTATCCACTGGGTCCTACCCTGACTATAAGCATCCCATGTGCTAAGTATTACTTCCGGCCCCACTGCCGTTCTCGGCTCCGTTGCCGTTTCATTCCACTATAATCACATATAGCATAACTCAAACAACATTCAAACAATTATCAATTCATTTAAGTCTGCACCCTAACATGTAATGCAATATAGGGCCATGCCCCGCAATCACACTATGGGCCCATGCCCTATCCTATGGGTGCTATAGTTTTCTTACCTTTCAATTCGATTGCTTTCAACACTTGACTCCTTCAGCACGATCCCACTCGAGCCTTAGCTCACACCTAAACACAGCCATAGGTCAAAGTCAACACCGAAACCCAAGTCTGAAAACCTAGCCTCGGGACCAATCCCGAGCCCCCCGGGAAGTCCTAGATCCATAAAACAAGGTGGCCGAGTCGAACCCCGAACCCTAGGTCAAAATCCCTCAAAAATAGCCCAAAAACCCCATTCTGGGTGCAGGGTAGCGCTACAACGCTCAAAAGAGAGCACTTTAGCGCTACAAGCAGAATCAGCACCACTCCAGAAAGAAGGCCTAGCGCTACAGCCCCCAAAGACTAGCGCTGTAGCGCTAGTTGCTGGCAGGCAACACCAGAAATCGTTTTCTGCAATTTCTTTCAACCAAACTCAACCCAAACTTCCCCAAATCTTTACCAAACTCAAAATCAAGCTTATAAACACTCTCCACTCATCCCAAGCATCTCAAATCCTCAAAACCCAAGCACATTCATCCCGAATCTCAAAATTCACCATGATCAACCCTAAACCCAGAAATTCAGTCAAACAACAAGGATAAAGGCTTAGAATTCATAACGTTGATGCAATTTCGATCTTGATTCATTCCCTATAACTTCATAGCTTTCTCATCCTCAAAGCTTGCCTAGAAATTCCCTAAAATTTCCATCATCTCAGCTCAAAACACAGCTCAAACCAGCCAAACCCTTAAAACCGAAATCTTTAAAAACTTACCTCAAAAGTTAATGTGATCTTGCTAATCCTTACCAAATCTTCAAGTCCAACTTAAGATCCTTGATGCTCAGCCTATCCTAGCACTCCACTGAGCTTTGCCCCAAGAATTTTGAAGAGAAGAGGTGCTAGAACCCCAAACCGATCCTTTGGAAAACCCCTCTGTTTTTCTCTCTTTTCTTTTCTTCCTTTTTCTTTCTTTTCCACAGCCTTTACACTTTTCCTAACAATCCCACTAAGTATATAAAGCCCCAATAATGAATCTCTAAAAAGCCAATTGACCAAAATGCCCTCCCTATTAATTCTAGACTATTTTGTCCAAGTAGGGCCATTTTAGTCATTTTACCCAATTCCCGCTAATCCTCAAGTGTCTCTAATATTTTCCCGTTGCTTTCCAATACCTGATAAATCACCAAATATGTATTCCTTACTATCAAAATTAACCTCAATATATTCTCTAAATTCCTGCTTATACCCCCAAGCTTAACCCAAGCCGGGTATAAATTCTTCCTTGACTTTCCGCTAATCCGCTCACTGGGATCGTCTCGAGTCACAAGTCACAGATACATCCACATACCAATGTGGTCTCAACCATCATCATATAATAATACAGTTATGCCCCAAAATGGCCAAAATTACAATTATGCCCTTCTAACACAATCAAGGCCTACATGCATACTAATACACATAGTCATGCATCTCAAATATTCAAATAGTCATATAACACGCTTTAAATCATAATCATGCATAAAACTCATTAAAATCAAACATAAAGTCCATCGTGCCCTCCAGGCACACTAATCAAGGCCCTTAAGCCTTAATAGCAATTTTGGGTCGTTACATGCTGACCACCCTTGTCATGGTCACTGGGTCGAGCACTCTCGCCCCGCAGGCACAGAACTTGGAGTGGCGATCCTGACAGATTGATTTGTTTTGGATCGATTATTCTCGTTGGCCTTATGAGACCCACTTCGCCTCTTTTCGACATTAACGTAGGTTGCAAGAGGGGGTAACCGAGCCAAAGCTTCCTCAATCGGATTGTTTTCCCTAGCGAGATGGCTCCTCAGCTACATGTTTACCATTTCGATGGCCGTTGGATAATCTAGATCAGGATTTAGCGATAACGGCGCCGAACTCCCAGTATCATCCTAATCTTCCAATTGCTTTCCTAGACGCTGTTGAACATCCAGTCCCCTTTCATCGGGAATGCCGATATGATGGGCTCCTGCCCACCGGGCCATTTTGTCTCATTATCGTGCATTGAGAAATTGACCACCATGAGGAAAAATGAACTCGGACTTGTGTAGCACTAATTTGCTCTCAATGAAAGCACCAAATTGTTGATGCGGTTTTTCGCCAAAGAGAAATTAAGAAGTAAAATGGCAAGATTAGTGCTTAGTAATAAACCATAATGAAATAACAAGAACTCACTCAAAAGCACTGCACTTTTACGTGGTTCAGTGGTTAAAATCCACCTAGTCCACGAGTCAATATTACTATTTTTTCTCTTTCTATTTTGGTAGAGTTTCAGTAATACATAATAAAATGTTCCCCTTTCCTATCCAATATTCCCATTATTAATAGGGAAATTCCATGGATAGGTTTGGGTCACTGTGTAAACGAAATGCGTGATTACACATACGATATATAATTAATATAGATTATTCCACTTTACATTTGGGATATGATCAGATAACATAATAAAATCATTCCTGCTATCTTGGGTAATAAATGACATAAATATTATGCAGCCTGGTCATTAATGAACGTATAAAGAATCCCCGAGTCTCTTGGGATCCTTTAGCATGCACTATATCTGGGTCCTCTCAAGTTGAACATCACACACGAGCTCAATCTTGACAACTATCTGAGTCCTAGCTCATAATGATCCAGGAGTCCCAATATCGAGTCTGACCACCATGAACCTAGAGCTTCTCAAGTGGTTAATGATTAGGTATTCTACTTGGTTATCTTTTCCACGTATTTACCTACCAGCTATACCTGATCTGAGTGAGTGAACTCATGCTAAAATTAGGGTACAACATAATGTATATTGATTTTGTAAAAATAAATTGTACTATGATGTTTTTGTGATGGAATACATGAATTTGAGCTTTTGAAACACTAAAAAACGATTAGAAATGAGTTAGTTATGCTATTTCAAAGTTTAGGTAAAAATAATTTTTTTTTCGTATTCTTAAATTCGGGAACAAGTTTGGACAGCCACTTCATAAGGAAAAATGAATCTAGTTTTTGCTAAAATTTGGTGGACACGTTCTTGGAATAACCAAGTATTCCACTGTAAAATTTAGTAAAAAAACACAGAACTGTTTGAGAGTTATTAATTGCCAAATTTTGGAAAAAATAAGGACTTGAAAATAAGGTCATTTTTACCTCAATGTTTGGAAAATATTTTCACCAATAAAAATTGCTCCTTTTGACCTAAGATTTTACAAATACGTAAATGGCATACCAAATACTGAATTGGGAAATTTTTGAACAATTGGGCAAGTAAATTTCAAGTTATGACCTAACAAAGTATGTAGTTAAAAATGTGAAAAATGAGGTCTTCACACTTAGTGTAAAAATGAAATTTTGGAACTTAAGAAAAAAAATACATTATTGTGCATATTGCAAGATAAAGACGTGGTAACTCTTCAAAGCAATTATTAACGATTTTCCCTAATTAAGCTAGAATTAGGCTATTTTCTTAAAACGATTTTTAGAGATTAAAACCTTAAGAAAAATAACAGGAAAATTAAGAGATTATTTTCTTGAAAAATAATTGAGGAATTTAATTAGTATTTTCTGGATATAATATCGGCTAAAATCTTTTATATATTTAACCGACTTGTTGAAAGTAAGGGTTAATAGCAGAACTTTTAAAGAATAAGATTTTAGCGAATTGTGGGAAAATACTATTGCAATATCCGAGCCTAGGTATGGAGACCATAGGATAGGTCTCCTCGAGACTTAGGGTTTAGTCTCAAATTTTTTTGTATGAATTCTTGAATGGGTATCTTTAATCCTTACAAATGATTTTGAAAATGATCAAAATGCCCAAAATAATAATAATGAATTATGAATGCCATAATTAATCCAAGTGTACTGTATGGATAAGTACTGTATTGGCTAAGCGTAACTGGACTATAAGTTGGAGGGTGAAATCCTGCTGAGAGCTAAGGACTCCAAGTAAGTCAACTTCTATTGTTTGGCTACAACATGAAACAACTGGTGTAATGTATGTTTGTATTAAATATTAAGTATGGCCATATGAATTTTAAAATGTTTTTTTATACGTGTTTTTGAGACATTTTTTTACATGAAAACGTGTATATTTACCCATTATCGAGTCTTAAAAATTCGGGACATTACATAAACAAATTCAGGTGTGTTGAAAGTGTGCAAAAACGTGTTGATATATAAGCTTGTTTTTTTTTCTTTATGATCTTATATAATAACAATGGAATCTCGTATTTTTTTATTTTCTATAATAAAGTTCTATCATTTTATGTATGTATTCGAAAATAATAGTTATTTCTTAGTAGTTTTAATGGTCTGAGGTCTTTAAGTTTGTCGAGTCGTTACAGTTGGTATCAAAGCCACAGTTCATATGCATGAAGTTCTCCTTGATACAAACGCATTAGCTTCGGATCTGACCGCCAATGTAAGTGTTTATGTTATGAATTTTATGTTTATGTTAAAAGCTAACGTTTTAGTCATTTTGTTTTCAGTGATGTCATTGAAAAGGTTTAGAGAGCTAAGGGTTATAGAGCCAAAGGTTACAAAAGGAGTGCTAGAAAGAATCACTCAAAGATTTGTGATTTTCACAAGGAGATAGTTCACCTTCAAATCACTAGGAAAATTATGATGAGAGCCATGGAACAATATGTTCTTGTAATTAGGATTTTTTAAGGATTTTCCTTCTATGGTTTCCAATTTGGAAGTATTATGGGAAACTATAGATAATGATGATGATTTACCGATAGCCTTAAGATATTATTTTCTTATACTTAGGTTTCCAATTTCTCAAATTCACCAATGAAAAAAAGAATCATATCCTAATGAATATTCCCCGTGGTAGTTTTGAGGCTTACCATATTGATGATTATGAGGAAATAACTGTTGATATGCTAGATGAAGGGTCAGATGTAGAAGATCCTTATTTTTAGAAATTTTACCCTAGTTATTATTCGTATAGTTTCTTTATTTATTTTGAATGATTATTTTATTAAGTGAAAATATTTTTAGAAATGAATAAAGTTGTTATTTTTGAATGGCATGTTTGAATTGGAATTATTTTTGGTCTTTGAAATCATAATTAACATAGAACAAATTCAATAAATAATGATTGAGTATGATGAGGGTGATACAATTCAATGAACCGGGTTCTGTATTGAGAGTTTAGGGGGCCATAGTAGTGGGAACGATTTTACTGATCTCAGCCCTCCCTCAATATTGTTAACATTGGAACAGCGACAAGTTTCGAGCATGAGAATTAAGTCATATATTGTAGCATCCCAAATTTGCTAATAAGGCTTAGGGCCTTGATTTGCGTGCCTGGAGGGCTATAAGTGATTTAATATGTTAATGTGTGAATTTGATGAATATGTGATTAGAAATGCATGTTTAGGTAAATTAAATATGCATGTAGGTCTCGTTTGATTATTATGGGCATGTTTGTAATTTTAGCCTATTGAGGATAAAAATGTAATAATTGTGAATATTGCTATATATTTGGGATATATCTGTGTTGCATGATATGAGACAGTCCTAAGAAGTGGATTAGCTAGAAATTCACAACGAGTTCGAATACCCGACTCAGGGCGAGTCGAGGGGTATTTCGGGCATTAGACGTTTTATTGGGTTATCGAGTTATGAAAATAAATATTTGGAGATAAATTTGAGGGTAGAACAATTAGGAGGGAATATTGGGGAAATTTACCATTTTCCCCTCGGGGACGTTTTTGGTACCCCGAGCCTTTGGGGAAACCTTAAAAACATAAGTTAAATAAAACAAAATTGAGGAAGCACTGAGGAACCAAGGAACTGACCCAAAACTCTCTTCTCTCTTTCTTATTTTCTCTCAACCTTACCAAGGGAAACTTGGAGGAGATTAAGCTAGGAAATTCAGAACATAAGGCTGGAGCTTGGGGGGATTTAAGCTTAGAGCTTAGGAGATTAACTCAGAGAATCAATTAAGTAAAGGTAAGCTCTTAACTTGATGAATTATGTTGAATTTCTATTGATATTTCAGAATTATGCATGTGAGCTAAGTGAGGAATCATTCTTGAGTTTTAGATGAGGTTTGTGGTTAATTCTTGTTAGGTTTTGTTGCTGAGACTGAAGTAGAACTTCTGCGATGAATGATTTGGATTTTTGGGTCGATTTTGGGGTAAATTGGATTGGGTTTGGTGGAGAAAATGGAGTATTTTTCTGGGTTCGAAGGGTCAGGCCGCGGCATTGTTCTTGCTGAGCCGCGACCCTCTAGAGCATTTTGGTGGCCAGGAAGAAGGGCGGGCCGCAGCACACCCTAGCTTGGGCCGCGGCGCATATGCCCTGTTTTGGGGAATGGGGCTTCTGGTTGAGGCGAGCCGCGACACTTAGTGTGTTTTTGGACTTGAAGGAGGTTTTAGGCTCGACAATCTAAAAGTTAAGGTTCAGGATGGATTTTATCACCCAGATTGATAGAATTCAAGGTCCCGGAGACTAGAATTATGACTCAAAGTAATTTAATGGATATGAACTTGATGGATGGATATTGTTGATGCATTGTGACTAGGTTTTCAGTGAGACTCGGACTAAGGGACTGTGCTCGGGACATCGGTGCTTCGAAAGCTCTGGACACAGGTAAGAAAACTGTTGTACCCATATAGCAGGGGGAGGCCCTATATCTTGTGTTGTAGGGCACGACCCTATGTGATTGTGTTGCAGGGCATAGCCTCATTGATTCTGTTTATACATGTTTAAGTATTTGTTTAGTTATGCTATGTGTGCATAATAGTGAATAAACGGCAAGACTTGGGAACGACGAAGGCTAGAATGGTGAGGGCCAGGAACGGTGAAGGCCGAGAACGGCAAGGCCGAGTACAGCAAGGCCGAGTACGGCAAGGGGCCGAGACCAGAATTTAGCATACATAGTGCGAGTTTCCAGGGCGAGACCTTATATACCTGGGATATCCTCACGGTGTAGACCGCGAACCCAGAGCCTGGTAAAGCACCTGGGACGGCATGGCCGTATGTGTTTAGCTTGTTGGTCGTTTGATTATATGTTGAATGAAAGATATGCATATGTTATTTGTTTATGTGAGTTATCTTGCTAGGCTTCGGCTCACGGGTGCTCTTTGGTGCAGGTAAGGGCAAGGGGAAAGTCAACCAACCATGAGTACGGAGAGCGTGAAGCGACGCGTACATGTTTAGCCTGCCTGGCTGCCACGACTAGGGATGTTTTTGGGAGACGTTTGTATTAAACTTAATTTTGTCATTTAGTCGACTTTAATTATATTTTTGTGTTTTAAATATTTCTGAAACAGTATTTTGGGATCCCAAATGTTTAACACTTTATAATATTTAATGAATAGATTTATTTTCTCAAACTATATGACTTTGTTTATGGTTTAGCTACACTTTTGTCTTAAAACCTCGGTTAGCGAGTTAATTGCACGTTTCAAACTCACTTAGTAATGACTCTAAGGAGGTAGGGCATTACATATATGGTGGTTAGAAACAGACTTAGAAAATAATAAAGGTGGCTTAATAGTGTAAGTATTGAAACGTACACTAAAATAATAAAGATGACTTACATAATTTTTCATAAGAAATCATAATTGATAGGTCTGAGTTATGTTTTCTTAGAATAAGTTTTTTCCTTAGAAACTATTAGGGTAAGTTCTAACATGTTTTCTCAACTGTTAGAACTTTGCAGAAGATGTCCCTTTGAAGGTCTGCACGCACGAATGACAATGCTCCTAGCACTGCAAATGAGACTCACGAGGCCCCTCGAGTCCGAAGAAGGGGAACGCGTGCTACCATTGCTATTGCTAATAAAAACGCACCATCTCCAGTTGACAACAATGCTGAAATTATCCGATTATGGGAACAAGTAGAAGAACTATTCCAACAACAACGACAATAGCGTCAGCCCCAGCCACAGCCTTAGCCCCAGCCTCAGCCGCAACCTCAGCCAGAGACTAAAGCACTCTAGCAAGTGCGGAATGTGGGATATCCAAATGGGGGATGGCTGATGAAAAATTATGCCACTTATCTAGTTCAGTACATAGAGCCAGTCTATTAGCGTTTCCAGAAGTAGCACGCTCCAAATTTTGAAGGGACAACAGACCCCTTTAAGGTTGAAGAATGGCTCAGGAATGTAGAGTCGATTCTGGCACACATGAACCTCAACATTGCAGATCGTATATCCTGTGTTTCTTCTCTACTGAAAAAGGATGCCATAATTTGGTGGGATTTGGTACAACAAACTCATGATATCACCACCATGACTTGGGCCAGATTTGTGGAGCTATTTCACAAAAAGTACTACAACTCGACAGTCATGACTATGAGGGTAAAAGAGTTTGCCAATCTAAAACAAGGCAATTTTTCGATAGTTGAGTATGCTCGATAATTTGATCGGCTAGCCAAGTTTGCACAAGAGTTGGTCCCGAACGACAACTGGAGGGTTACCAAGTTCACCAGGGGATTCAGATCCAAGATTGAATTAGGGGTCAAGCTTGCAAACCCTGGAACCACTTCTTACGCCAATGTTCTAGAAACGACAATAGAGGTGGAAAGGCTCTAAGAAAATGTTGGCAAGGAGGAGGCAAGCAAGTCTAAAACAAAGCAACAGAATTAGACTTAGAATGTTCGAAACCACAACAACAACCAGCATAGGGTTATGTGGAATACCCTTAGTGCTCCAAATGCCAGAAATGGCATACTGGGAGTTTCGTGCAAATAGTAAGGGTTGCTACAATTGTGGCCAGGAAGGTCATCGAAAAATAGATTGCCCATAGCTCAAAACAGAAGAAAAGAAGGACAACAAGATGGTTCCAGCATGAGTCTTCACCTAGACCCAGGGAGAAGCTGAAAGTAGTAAAAGGTGGTCACATGTTAGCTTCCTATCCTCGATAATATATGTTCAGTATAGTTTGATTCGGGAGCAACACACTTGTTTATCTAGCTAGGAGTGACAGAGAAATTAGAAAAATCTTTTGAAAGATTTAGAACTAGGTTTGTTACAAAACTACCTTTGGGCAAAACTTTCCTATCATCACGAATAATACGAGGAGTACCGATCAAAGTTGAGGGCACAGAGCTAGAGATCAAGGGCGTTGACGTAATACTGGGCATTGAATGGCTAGCAAAAAATGGCGCAACCATTAACTGTAGATGCAAGCAAGTGTCATTCGAAACCCCTGAAGGTTAGAAACTTTGTTTCATGGAAAAGGTTTCAGGACTACGGAAACTGATTATCTCATCTCTCAAAGCTTAGAGGATGATAGAGAATGGATGTCAAGCATTCTTAGTAAGCATCACGGAAGTGGCATAGGAAACACCATTAAAGGTTGGAGACGTTCGCATTATAAAGGAATTTCCAGAGATATTTCCTAATGACTTACCAGGGTTACCACCTACTCGGGAAATTGACTTCATAATTGAACTTGTATCGGGAACTGAGCCTATTTCAAAGGCACCATACTAGATGGCACCTACCGAACTCATGGAGTTGAAAATTTAGTTACCAGAACTCTTAGACTTGGGATTCATCAGACTGAGCCATTCTCTATGGGGGGGCAACGATTCTATTTGTGAAGAAGAATGATGGAAGCATGCAGATATGTATCGATTACAATGTGTTGAACAAGGTGAAAATTAAGAATAAGTACCTGCTACCCCAGATCGATGACTTATTTTATCAACTTCGAGGAAAGACTGTATATTCAAAGATTGATCTACGGTCCGGTTATCATGAGGTATAGGTAAGGAAAGAAGATATACCAAAGACAACTTTTAGGAATCGATACAGACATTATGAGTTCCTAGTTATGTCTTTTGTTTTTACCAATGCTCCAGCCACATTTATGGACTTAATGAATTGGGTCTTGAAGGATTACTTTGACAAATTCTTCGTGGTATTCGTTGACAATATATTGGTGTACTTTAAGGATGATGTCAAGCATGAGGAACACTTAACACTAACCATGTTGCAACTAAAGGAGCATCAACTTTATGCTAAGTTTAAGAAATGTGAATTTTGGTTATAACAAGTAGTGCTCCTTGGCCACATAGTATCCAAGGATGGACTCATAGTAGACCAAACTAAGGTAGAGGCTGTGAAGGATTGGCCAAGACCTAAGAATACGTCAGAGGTTATAAGTTTTCTCGGGCTAACTGGCTATTGCCGGAGATTTGTAGAAGGATTTTCTAAGATAGCCACTTCGCTTACCAACCTGACCCAAAAACAACAAAAGTTCAGCTGGACGGATAAATGTCAAGAGAGTTTCCAGTTGCTCAAATATATATTATGTTTAGCATCAGTGCTTTGGGTATCGACACCCAACGACAAGTTTGTAGTATACTGTGATCCGTCCAAGCAATTTTTAGGCTATGTACTGAAAAATGATAAGGTGATTGCCTACACCTCAAGGAAGCTGAAGGAATATGAGCAACGCTATCCAACACACGCTATAGAGTTAGCGGCGCTGGTCTTCTTACTAAAAATCTGGTGCCACTATCTTTATGGAGAGCGGTGTGAGATTTATATGGACCACAAGAGCTTAAAATATTTCTTCATGCAAAAGGAGCTCATCATGAGAAAGCGCATGTGGTTGGAACTAGTAAAGTCGGAAGAGTTACGAAAATCTGGTAGCATTATTCGAAACTGAAAAGCTGCTTAGCAAGAGCTGATTAGATTCAAGCTGATAAATCTAACATCTACAACTAATTACTTACCTGGCTTGCCAAGACCAAAGAGAATAACAAATTTAAGAAGCCCAACGACTGGAAATCGAAGGTTGACAGAGAGATAGAGAAAGACGAGAGAGAGAGAGTGAGGAGTTCGGAGACCGTACGACCAAGCCGAAGAAATGGGTCTCTTCTTTGTGTCGATATGTTGAAGGAAATGGGCAGAAATGTTGAAGGAAAGCTCAGAAATGGGGGTCTCGGGATTCTCAAGTCTCAGAAATGAAAAAAAGTTTCTAAGTGGCTTGATGTGAATATATTACCGCCCTTTTTACATAAAAAGTTGCCCAATATAATACTCTGCAATAATACTTTTCTATTAGTATTATATTGATGTGTTATGGAAATGGGTATTTGGTGTAGTGCTTAGCGAGTATTATAATGCATGGTTTGGGACTATACTGCCTACCGGGGAATTGGTGGATTCTAGGAGATGGATTAGGGCACTGCCATGATGGTTGATGGTAGGGAACTATCAGTAGACTCTATTGAATTAGGTATGGAGGATTTTGACATGATTCTAGGGATGGATTGGCTGGTCAGATATGGGGCTACCAATGATTGTAGGAAGAAGATGGTGACTTTTAAGCCTGAGGGAGAGGATCCCTTTGTTTTCGTGGGTGCGGTACATGGACCCCGCATACCTATGATATCAGCATTGAGAGCTAGAGATCTATTACAGGGAGGTTGTATAGGTTTCCTAGCTAGTGTGGTGGATACTACAAGAGTTTTGCCAACAGGGCCGGGAGAGACCAGATTCGTTCATGAGCTCTTGGACATGTTCCTTGAGGATTTGCTAGGGCTTCTGCCCCATAGGGAGATTCAGTTCGTCATTGAGTTAGCACCAGGGATAGAGCTAGTGTCAAGGGCACAATATAAGATGGCTCTGGAAGAACTGAAAGAATTGAAGATATAGTTGCAAGAACTTCTTGATTTGGGTTTATCAAGCCTAGCTACTCGTCATGTGGTGCTCCGGTTTTGTTTTTGAACAAGAAGGACGGGAATCTGAGGATGTGTATAGACTACAGGGAGTTATATAAGTTGACCATCAAGAATAAGTACCCCTTACCAAGGAGCAATGACTTGTTGGATCAGCTGCAGGGAAAGATGGTGTTCTCGAAGATTGATCTTCGATCTGGTTATCACCAGCTGAGGTTCAAGGACGAGGATATACTGAAGATGGCCTTCTGAAAGAGGTATGGGCATTATGAGTTACTAGTCATGGCGCTTGGTTTGACCAATGCCCCAACAACATTTATGGACTTGATGAACAGAGTATTCAAGGAATTCTTGGACCAGTTTGTGATTGTCTTCTAGTGTACTCCAGTTCAGAGGAAGAGCATGAACAACACCTCTGACAAGTCTTGCAGAGATTGAGAAAGCATCGGTTGTACGCCAAGTTTAAGAAGTATGAGTTTTGGCAATGGTGGAGGCAGTGAGAGATTGGCCAAGGCCAATGAACGCCTCAAAGGATAGGAGCTTCCTTCGATTACTGGGTTATTACAGGTGGTTTTGGAAGGTTCTCGAAGATTGCTGCACCGATGATAGAATTGACACGGAAGAATCTGAGGTTCATCTGGTCATACAAGTGTGAGAATAGCTTCCAGGAATTGAAGCGACGACTGATTGCGACACCAGTTTTGAGTCTCCCTTCAGAGGAAGGAAAGTTTGTGGTATAATGTGATGCATCGAGACTAGGACTGGGCTGTGTGTTGATGCAAAATGAGAAGGTTATAGCTTATGCATCACGGTAGCTGAAGGAGTATGAGCAGCCGTACCCTACCCATGATCTAGAATTAGCAGCGGTGGTATTCGCACTAAAGGTATGGCAACATTATTTGTATGGGGAGAAGTTCGAGATATACACCGATCACAAGAGTTTGAAGTATTTCTTCACCTAGAAGGATCTGAACATGAGGCAGAGGTGTTGGCTGGAGTTGGTGAAGGACCATGGGATTCCCAAGTCTATAGTATCAGACTGGGATCCTATCCTTACCTCCAAGTTTTGGAGTGGTTTACAGAAGCCTATGACGACCCAGCTGAAGTTCAGTACGACCTTTCATCCTCAGAGTGATGGACAGTCTGAGAGGACGATTTAGGTATTGGAAGACATGCGCAGAGCATGTGTGATAGACTTCGAGGGATCTTGGAGTAAGTATCTCTCGTTGATTGAGTTTTCATATAAAAATAGTTATCAATCAACGGCTGGAGTAGCTCCATACGACATGTTATATGGGAGGAGGTGTAGATCGCCCATCCAATGAGATGAGATGGGTGAGAGTAAGTATTTGGGACAGGACATGGTTCGGAAGACTAATGAGGCTATCGAGAAGATTCAAGCTTGAATGCTAACTATGCAGAGCAGACATAAAAGTTACGCTGATCCTAAGCGTAGGGACGTGGAGTTTCAGGTGGGGACCACATGTTTCTACGAGTCTCACCACTGCGAGGGGTGAGAAGGTTTGGGAAAAAGGGCAAGCTGAGCCCTAGATTTATTGGACCTTTTGAGATCCTGGAGAGGATCGGGTTGGTGACCTATAGATTGGCACTGCCACCATTGTTGTCAGGAGTTCATGACGTATTCCACATTTATATGCTTCGAAAGTACGTCTCAGATACAACTCATGTGTTGAAGTACGAGGAATTATAATTACAGACAGATTTGTCTTATGAGGAGCGACCAGTACAAGTCTTGGACAGGAAAGACAAGGTTCTACGAAACAAGACGATTCCTCTAGTTAAAGTGTTATGGAGGAATTGCAAGGCTGAGGAAGCGACCTGAGAGCTTGAGTCAACGATGCGGGATTAGTATCCCAAGTTATTCAAGTAAATTTCAAGGACAAAATTCTCAGTAGGAGGTGATAGTTGTAATGAACCAAAATCACTAATAAGGCTCAAAGGCCTTAATTAGCTTGCCGGGATGGCATAATTGGTATATGTGTGATTTAATGGTTTAATGCATGATTATGCGGCATGCATGATTAATATGATTATATGACTACTTGTGTAACGCCCGACTTCCTTAGAGCCGTTACTAAGTGAGTTTAAAACATGCATCTAACTCGCAAATCGAGGTTTTAAGACAAATGTGTAAGTAAACCATAAACAGGGTCATAAGCTTTGAAAATAATTCCATTTACTGAAAATCATAAAGCGTTTAAAGTTTGGGATCCCCAAAGCACTCTTTAGAAATGTTTTCAACACATAAATACAAGTAGAGTTGACTAGACGACAAAATCTATGTTTAGTACAATCATCTACCAAAATACCCCTGGCCGTGGCAGCCAGGAAAGCCAAACATGTATGCGCCACTTCACGCTCTCCTTACTCATGGTTGGTCGACTTTTCCCTTGCCCATACCTGCACCATAGAGCACCCGTGAGCCGAAGCCCAGCAAGAAAACCCTCACAAGTAGATAACATATGCATATCAAACACTTAGCATATAAATAGGCCATCAATAGGCTATACATACACGACCATGCTGTCCCAGGTGCTTTACCAGGCCCTGACATTTCGCACTCCGCATGCTAAACGCTGCTCTCAGCCCCTTGCCGCACTCGGCCTTGCACTCACGTGCTTAACGCCGTTCCCGGCCCCTTGCTGTTCCCGGCCTTGCCAACTTCGGCCTGCGTCGTTCCTGGCTCTTGCCGAACATTCACACATATGCATACATAGCATAATAAAGCAAATACCAAACATGAATAAACTCAATCAAAGGGCTATGCCGTGCAACCCAATCATATAGGGCCCTGCCCTGCATACAAGCTCTACGGGAACAGTAGTTTTCTTACCTGTTTCCGGAGCTTTCCAAGCACCAATGTCTCGAGCATAGTCCCCTAATCCGAGCCTCACTGAAACCCTAGTCACAACGCATTAACAATGTTCATCCATCAAGTTCTAATCCATGAAATAACTTCGAGCCATAATTCTAATCTTCGGGACCTTGAGTTCTATCAATCCGGGTGATAAAATCCACCCCGAGCCTTAACCTTTGAGTTCGCAAGCCGTGGCCCTCCCTCCTTCCTAGCAACCATTGTGCTTCAGAGGGTCGCGGCTCAGCAAGAACAATGTCGCGGCCTGACCCTTCGAACCCAGAAAAATCCTCCATTCTTGCCACGAAAACCCAGTCAATTTATCCCAAAATCCACCCAACAATCCCATTCAACCATCGCAACATTTCCACAGTGATCCCAGCAACAAAGCCCAACAAAACTAACCCCAAAAATTCACCCCAAAAAATCAAGATCAATTCACCACTTTACTCACATGCAACACTAAAATATCAGCAGCAAACCAACATAATTCATCTAGTTAAAGGCTTACTTTTGCTTAATTAAATCTCTGAGCTAACCTTCTTAGTTCCAAGCTTCAATCCCCCAATGCTCTGGCCTTGAATCCTGAGTTTCCTAGCTTAATCTCCTCAAAGTTTCCCTTAGTATGGTTTAGAAAAGAATAGAGGAAAAGAAGAAGAGGCTTAGGTCGGTTTCTCCAAGTTTCTAAGTGTTCTTGATTTCTGATTTATTTAACTTAGGTCTTTAAGGTTACCTCAAGGCCTGGGGTGCCAAAAACGTCCCCAAGGGCAAAATGGTAAATTTCCCCAATATTCCCTCCTAAAAATTCTAACTTCAAATATATCTCTAAATATTTATTTCCATAACCCGATAACCCCATAAAACATCAAATACCCGAAATACCCCTCGACTCGCCCCAAGTCGGATTCTCAACCCCGTTGTGACTTTCTGGCTAACAGCTCCCAAGGACTGTCTCGCATCGTGCTACACAGACATATCACAAGTATATCGCATTTATCTCATTTATCACATTTATGCCCTCAACGAGCTAAAATTACAAACATGCCCGTAACAATCAAACGAGGCCCACATGCATATTTAATTCAACTAAACATGCATCTCGAATCATATATTCACATAAATTCACATATTATAACAATAAATCACTTATTGCCCTCCATGCACGCTAATCAAGGCCCTAAGCCTTATTAGCAAATTTGGATTGTTATAACTATCCCCTCCTTACAGCAATTTCGTCCTCAAAATTACCTGAACAACTCGGGATACCGCTCCCGCATCTCTGATTCAAGTTCCCATGTCGCCTCCTCAACCTTGTTGTACCTCCACAACACTTTCACCAAGGCGATGGTCTTGCTCCGCAAGACTTTATTCTCATAACTTATAGGCCAAATCCTGATCCAGCTCCAAATTCTCATAAATCAGAACATGCGTCGAATCTGACACATACTTTTCGGAGCATGGACACATGAAAAATATCATGAACCCCTGACAAAGCTGGAGGCATCGCCAGTTTGTAAGCTACTTCTCCAACCCGTTCCAGAATCTCGAAGTGGCCAACAAACCTAGGGCTCAGCTTGCCCCGAACGCCAACTCATTTCACTCCCATCAAAGGTGAAACCCTAAGAAACATATGGTCACTAACCTGAAATTCCACGCTCCTGCGTTTCAGGTCTGAATAACTCTTCTGGCGACTCTGGGTGGCGAGCATTCATGCCCTAATCTTCTCAATCCCCTCATTGGTCCTCTGAACCATCTCAGGACCCAAATAACTCCTCTCACTTGTCTCCTCCCAATGGATAGGTGATCTACACTTCCTTCCATAAAGTATCTCATACGGAGCCACTCCGATAGTCACCTGATAACTGTTGTTGTACGAGAACTTAATCAAAGGGAGATACTTACTCCAAGATCCCCCAAAATCTAGCACACAGGCTCGCAACATATCCTCCAGTATCTAAATCATCCTCTCAGGCTGTCATCTGTCTGAGGATGATAAGCGGTACAAAACCGAAACTGCGTGCCCATAGCCTTCTGCAGACTCTCCCAAAACTTGGAAGTGAAGGTGGGGTCCCAATCGGATACTATCGACCTCGGAGGCCCATGAAGTCGAACAATTTCCTTCACATATAACTCAGCATACTGCTCCACAGTATAAGTCGTTCAGACAGGTAAGAAGTGGGCAGACTTGGTATACCTATCAACAATCACCCACACCGATTCATGTTGTCCCACAGTCCTCAGCAAACCAACCACGAAGTACATGGTGATGTCTTCCCACTTCCATTCTGGAATCCCAAGAGGCTGCAGCAACCCTGCTGGCCTCTAATATTCAGCCTTGACTTACTAACAAGTTATGCACTTGGCCACATAATCCACCAAATCCATCTTCATGCCTGACCACCAATACAAAACTCTCAAATCCTAGCCCATCTTCGTCATACCTGGACGCAGGGAATAGGGAGTGGTATGCGATTCATCTAAGATCTCCCGCCGGATATCATAATCCATCAGAACGCAGATCCGACCCTTGTACTTTAGTTACCCTATCTATGAAATAGAAAAGTCCTTAGCTGCTCCAACTAAGACGTTCTCTTTGTGATCTCTCAACTGGGAATCTTTCCCCTGCGCCTCCTTGATCCTTTCAAGGAATGTAGACTGAAGAGTGATATTGGATAACTGGCCAACCACCAACTCTATACCCGCTCTAGTCATCTCCTCAGCTAGCTTATCAGATATCTATCTCGAACTGAACAACTGTCTTGGGCCTTTCTGACTCAATGCATCAGCCACTACATTAGCCTTCCCAAGATGGTATAGGATATCACAATCATAATCCTTAACCAACTCTAGCCACCGTCTCTTGCGCATATTCAGATCCTTCTGAGTAAAGAAGTACTTCAAGCTCTTATGGTCGGTGTATATCTCGCACTTCTCACCATATAGATAATGTCTACAAATCTTAAGTGCGAATACAACCGCTGCCAACTCCAGATCATGCGTGGGATATCTCTGCTCATACTCCTTTAACTATCTCGATGCATAGGCTATCACCTTACCAGCTTGCATCAGTACACACCCTAAATTGTGTCTTGATGCATCATAATAAACCACAAACTTCACATTATCTGTCGGCAGACTCAACACTAGCGCGGTGATCAGTCGTCGCTTCAACTCTTTGAAACTGTTCTCACATCTGTGTGTCCAAACGTACTTTGTCTTTTTCTTTGTCAATTCTATCAATGACAAAGCTATCCTGGAGAATCCCTCCACAAACTGCCGATAATATCCTGCCAATCCAAGAAAACTCCTCACTTCAGGAACATTGCTCGGTCTAGGCCAATCTCCCACTACCTCAATCTTACTTGGGTCAACCAGAATCCCCCCCTTACAGACGATAGGGCCCAAAAATTTAACTTGCGGTAACCAGAACTCGCACTTACTGAACTTATCATATAACCTATGCTCCCTTAACCGCTGCAATACCAGACGTAGATGCTGCTCATGTTCTGTCTTTGACTAAGAGTACACCAAAATATCATCGATGAATACAATCACAAACTTGTCCAAATAATCCCTGAAAACCCTATTTATCATATCCATAAAAGTGGCTGGGGCATTGGTTAATCCAAAGGACATAACCAGGAATTCATAGTGTCCACACCTCATTCGGAAAGTAGTCTTTGGTATGTCCTCCTCTTTAATCCTTAACTGGTGGTAACCTGATCAGAGGTCTATCTTGGAAAACACTGTTCTTCCCTGTAACTGATCAAATAAATCGTCGATCCTAGGCAGTGGATACTTATTCTTAATGGCTAACTTATTCAGCTCTCTATAGTCAATACACATCCTAAGAGATCCATCCTTCTTACTAGAGCACCCCATGGCGAGAAACTCGTTCTGATGAATCCCAAATCAAGTAACTCCTGCAACTAAATCTTCAACTCTGCCGAAGCCATTCTGTAAGGTGTCCTAGATACTGGCTCCACCCCTGGCACCAACTCTATAACAAAATCAATCTCCCTCTACGGCGGCAACCCTGGCAGATTTGCTGGAAATGAATCTGGAAACTCACACACCAATCTAGCCTCACCCGGTCCAACCGACACAACCCTAGAGGTATCCACAACATTCGCTAGGAATCCTATGCAACCTTCCTGCATCAGGTATCTAGCATTCAGTACTGAAATCATAGGTATTCGCGGTCCACCAACTGTCCCCACAAATACAAAGGGTATCTCCCCTTCTGGTTCAAAGGTCACCATCCTACGCTTACAGTAAATCGTCATCCCATACTTCGATAGCAAATCCATCCCCAGGACCATATTGAAGTCATCCATCACAAGCTCAATGAAATAAGCAAACAATCCCCTACCATCTACCCCTACTCGTAAAGCTTTATTCCACCTCCTAGAGACTACCAGTTCCCCAGTCAGCAACAAAGTCTGAAAACCCCTAGCATACAAAATACTAGGTCTACACAGCCGATCTATCACTCTAGCAGACCCAAACGAATGAGTAGCTCCTGAATCAAACAATGCATTATAAGAAGAACCAGCACTAGAAATTTGACCTATCACAACTGAGGGGCTAGCCTCCGCCTCAGTCTGAGTCAAAGTAAATACTCTGGCAGGAGTGAGACTGTCGCTCTTCTTCGGCTCCTCTTTCCTGACTTGTGGGCAGTCCTTCTTCAGATGGTTGGCACTCCCACAAATAAAGCAGGCCCTAATCCTACACTCACCCTGGTGTCTTCGTCTGCACCATGGACACACTGGAAAGCTCCTCCAGTTGTCACTTCCGCCCTGTCGGCCAGTAAAAGCACCCCGTGCCCTCCTATCTGAACTAGGAGGAGCAAAGGAATCTAGGGCCTTCCTCTTCTGCTCACTGGAGCCACTACACCGATTGGATCAAATAAAAGGAGATACTGTCCTCCTAGCATCGCGCCTAACAGCCCTCTCTTTCCAAATCTGGTCCTCGGCCCCCTCAGTTGTAAGGGCTTTATCCACAACCTGGGCATAGGTAGTAGTCTCTGGATCCAAAGTGATCTTCACATCACGGGCGATCATAATGTTCAATCTTCATACAAATATGTCTCTTCTTGCCGCATCAGTCGGCACTAAATTTGGAGCAAACTTCACCAACCGATCAAATCTCAGAGCATACTCAGTAACTGTCAACCGATTCTGAGTCAGGTTAATGAACTCGTCAACCTTCGCAGCTCAGACTGCTACACTGTAGTATATCTCATTGATGATATATCTAAACTCTTCCCAAGACATAACAGACACATTCCTCCACTGAACTACTCCATCCCACCAGATACAGGCATCTTCTCTGAACATGTAGCTAGCACAAGCTACCCTCTCATTCCCCTCAACCCTCATAAAATCCAGAATTGAGGAAATCATATTCATCCACTGCTCTGCCCGCAGTGGGTCTGATCCACCCTCTAAGGAGGGAGGATGTTGCTTCCTGAACCCTCTCATATAAAGGTGCCCACCTATTCTCCACAACAGGTTGAACCGACACTGGCGCCACAACGTGCTGAACTGGCAACACAACGTGCTGAACTGGCAACCCAGTGACCTGTTGAGGGGCTTGCTGCCTCAACTGTTGAAGTTCCTCCTCTGTTCCTTGCAGTCTTGCTTCCATTTCGGCGAACATCTCTTGCCAATTCTTTGGGGCAGGTGAAGGGTCCTGACCCTGGTTATCATCCTCGGCCCTACTGCCGCAGAGTCTAGATGATTGTCGAGGCATCTCAACAAATATGTCTGCAATCAACGACGCCGCGCATCAAGCATGATAACAACATCAAAAACCACCTCCCAATTCATGTCAGCCAACCCATAAACAACAATCCACATAACATACAGATAACATATAACACAAAATGGGTCATGCCCTGGCATCATGCATATGTTAACTATTCATGATGCTCAATATAAAGTAAGCAGGAAAATAGGACATTCAAGCACCTATTCAAGCATATTAGTCAATCATACCAACCAACCCTGAGTCAATCTTGTCACTGACAGCGAGCGTACATGCTCAGTCAATCTCAAGAAACCATAATCCTTGGCTCGCTCTGATACCAAGTTGTAACGCCCTACTTCCTTAGAGTCATTACTAAGTGAGTTTAAAACGTGCATCTAACTCACTAATCGAGGTTTTAAGACAAACGTGTAATTAAACCATACACAGGGTCATAAACTTTTAAAATAATTCCATTTACTAAAAATCATAAAGCGTTTAACATTTAGGATCCCCAAAACATTGATTAGAAATGTTTTCAACACATAAATACAAGCAAAGTCAATTAGATGACAAAATCTAAGTTTAGTACAATCATCTCCCAAAATACCCCTGGTCGTGGCAGCCAGGCAGGCCAAACATGTACGCGTCGCTTCACGCTCTCCGTACTCATGGTTGGTTGACTTTTCCCTTGCCCTTACTTGCATCATAGAGCACCTGTGAGCCGAAGCCCAGCGAGAAAACCCTCACAAGTAGATAACATATGCATATCAAACACTTAGGATATAAACATGACATCAATAGGCTATACATATATGGTCATTTCGTCCCAGGTGCTTTACCAAGCCCTGGGTTCGCGGTCAATACCGTGAGGATATCCCAGGTATCCTTTAGGGTATCGGCCTGGCAACTCGCACTTCGCGTGCTAAACGCTGCTCTCGGCCCCCTGCCACACTCGGCCTTGATCTCCACGTGTTTAACGCCGTTCTTGGCCCCTTGCCGTTCCCAGCCTTGTCGACTTCGGCCTGCGCCGTTCCTGGCTATTTTCGAATATTCACACATATGCATACATAACATAATAAAGCAAATACAAAACATGAATAAACTCAATCAAAGGGCTACGCCCTGCAACATAATCATATAGGGCCCTGCCCTGCATACAAGCTCTACTGGAACAGTAGTTTTCTTTCCTGTGTCCCGAGCATAGTCCCCTAATCCGAGCCTTGCCGAAACCCTAGTCACAACGCATTAACAATGTTCATCCATCAAGTTTAATCCATTAAATAACTTCAAGCCATAATTATAATCTTTGGGACCTTGAATTCTATCAATCCGGGTGATAAAATCCATCCCTAGCCTTAACCTTTGAGTTCCCAAGCCTAAACACACTTTAAAGCTCAAAATTTCACTAAGAGGCGCGGCCCCATTAGGCCATGCCGCAGCCCGACCAAAAAACAGAGAGCAACCCCAAATCAGGGCAGGCGCGCCGCGACCCTAGCTAGGGCATGCCGCTGTCCGCCCTCCTTTCTGGCCGCCAATGTGCTTTAGAGGGCCGCGGCTCCGCAAGAACAATGCCGCGACCCAACCCTTTGAACCCGGAAAAATCCTCCATTTGTGCCACAAAAACCCAGTCATTTTATTCCAAAATCAACCCAACAATCCCATTCAACCATCACAACATTTCTAGAGTGATCCCAGCAACAAAACCCAACAAAACTAACCCCAAAAACTCACCCAAACAATCAAGAGAAATTCACCACTTTACTCACATGCAACACTAAAATATCAGCAGAAAACCAACATAATTCATCTAGGTAAAGGGTTACTTTTGCTTAATTAAATCTCTGAGCTAACCTTCTTAGTTCCAAGCTTCAATCCCCCAATGCTCCAACCTTGAATCCTGAGTTTCCTAGCTTAATCTCCTAAAAGTTTCCCTTAGTATGGTTTAGAGAAGAAGAGAGAAAAAGAAGAAGAGGCTTGGGTCGATTTCTCTATGTTTCTAAGTGTTTCTTGATTTCTGTTTTATTTAACTTAGGTCTTTAAGGTTACCTCAAGGCTCGAGGTGCCAAAAACGTCCCCGAGGGCAAAATGGTAAATTTCCCCAATATTCCCTCCTAAACATTCTAACCTTAAATATATCTCCAAATATTTATTACCATAACCCGATAACCCCATAAAACATCTAATACCCGAAAATACCCCTCGACTCGCCCCGAGTCGGATTCTTAACCCCGTTGTGCCTTTCTGGCTAACAGCTCCCAAGGACTATCTCGGATCGTGCTACATAGATATATCACAAGTATATCACATTTATCTCATTTATCACATTTATGCCCTCAACGGCCTAAAATTACAAACATGCCCGTAACAACCAAATGGGGCCCACATGCATATTTAATTGAACTAAACATGCATCTCTAATGACATATTCACATAAATTTACATATTATAACAATAATTCACTTATTGCCCTCCAGGCACGCTAATCAAGGCCCTAAGCCTTATTAGCAAATTTGGGTCGTTACAACGTGAAATGCATGTTTGTGAGTATTAGATATGCATGTGGGCCCTTTATAGCTTATAAGGGCATAGATGTAATTTTGTCCCATTGTCGGCATAAATGTGATTATATGTGATATGTTGTTGAGACCACATTATTATGTGGATACATATACAGCATATGGCTTGAGACGGTCCTAGTGAGCGGATTGGCGAAATAGTCACAGTGGGGTTTAATACCCGGCTCGGGGAAAGCGTGAGGATATTTTTGGGAATTTAGAAAATATCTTGGGAATTATTTGACATTGAATAGATAATTGGTAATTAATTGGATGATGGGATTAGTGGTTAGATATTAGGAATATTTGAGGAATTAGCGGGAACAGGGGGGGAAATGACCACTTTACCACTAGGGACAATTTGACGACTGGCTAAATTTGAAGGGCAGATTGGTCATTGTGTGTGGTTAAGGGTAGGGTCAGACAAACTCTTTGGGCATTCAGAATATACTAGACCTATGAGGAAGACCCCAATTTCATTTACTCTCTATCACACTTTCACTCTTGAAGAACTTGAAGGAGTTGAAGCTAAGGGAAGGAAAAAGGCTGCAGAACTTAGGCTTGAAGCTGGGAATTTGATTGGTTTAGCCTGGGTCAAGCTGAGGAAAGGCTAGCTTAAAGATATTAAGTGAATTCTGAGCAGTTTAGGTCACCATTTCAAGTAAGGTTCAACTTTATTTTACTGATTTGAGCTCAGTAGTTTTGAAGCCTAGAACATGTGTTAATTCTGGGTTCTTGGGTATAAGTTAGTTGATCAATTTCTTGAAGTTTGAGTAGAATTTCTATGTTCTATTCTACTTAGAATTAATGGTTTGAGTCTTGGTTTTGCCCTGGTGATTTAGTTGGAAGTGGCAGTGTAATGGGTTTGAAACCTTGTGGTTCTTGGCTTGAACGGGGCGCGCCGTGACCCAGGCTTGTGGCATCATGGCATGTGTGGTCATTTTGCCCTGGGATGCTCTCTGAGATGGGGGCGCACCATGACCAACTAGACCAAGTCGCGGCCCGCCTCCCCTTTGTGTTGGGTCCTTGCTCTCTGACTTGAGGGCAAGTTGGGACCCACTAAGCCAAGTCGTGACCTGCCTAGGGATTTTAGCCTTAGAATTATTTCTAGAATTGGTAAGACTCTGGGGTTCGAACCTAGGTGCTCGGGACAATTTCTACTACCTGGTTTTGTAGAAATTAAGGTATCGGAGGCCAGTTTCTGTCTCCTAAGTATTTATTTGGATTGGAAGTACACAATTACCCATTAGACACTATGACTAGGTTTGTCACCAAGGCTCGAGACTGAGGATCGTGCTCAGGGCCATTCCATTATCTCTGTTCGGAATTAAAGGTAAGAAAATTGCACCCTTGTTTGGCTATGTTGGGACTGAGATTCCCTGTATTTGAATACATATGTTGTGTGATTGTGATAATGCCATGTGAGCATGAAATAAACGGCCTAAATGAGCATGGGCTGATAATTTTCTAACAGGAAGCGGCTTGGCCACTTTGAGCCGGGGTCAGCAAGATAAACATTAGGCTCGACCTAAGTGAGCTAAAGTCAATGGGTTAAACAGAGGGTACAGCCTAAGGTTGACGACCTTGAGTATTGTGTATAGATTGAGATAAACTGTTGAATATAAATGTTTATTGTTGTCAGCTTGATGCTATGGCTTATTGAATATCTAGTTAATTGTCTTGTGAGTTGTGTGATTATCATCATTGATTATGTTACGTTGTTATGGTTTCTTGTTGGGCCTCAACTCGCGGGTGCTACGTGATGCAGGTAAAGGCAAGGGTAAGATGGATCAACCATGAGTTGGAGAGATCTAGGGCGAGGTGTACATTGTCAGCTGCTCATCCGCCATGGCCGAGGGATTGTACAAGGACAGAAACCTAAGATGTGTATTTTTCCATTAGAGTGGCCTCTGATTGTATATAACTTTCGAGAGTTTCTAAATTTTTTTTTAAACCCTATTTTTGGGATCCCATGTAGCAAACATCTATTTTAATAAGAAAACTAACCGTTTATGACTTTAGGATCACATGTAGCAAACATCAAAATCTTTTAACCCTATCATGATTATAACTTTAGGATCACATTTTTATTCAACTGACTTGATTAGCAAGTCTTGCACTATTTCAAATACATAGTGTAACTGTCTTGGTTATCCAGGGCGTTACAAAAACACTAGGGATTTGGAGTTAAAAGATTTCAAATCTAAGCTTTTCTAAACACTTGGGAAGTAAGCTAAAGTGTGATTTCATTATTGAGATGTAGATCTAAGTTCTATGCTGTCTTAGGTACTTTTTTATCATCAAGTTGAGTTCATTGCTATTCCTCTTATTCTCTTCTTTTTCTTCAAATCCTAACTTGTTATTGTACGTCCTGGTTTTCCCACGGGCTGTTAGCAAGCTGAGATACGGCCTAATCATGTCTACCATGTGGACATCCCCAAGACCGAAGCTGCCACATGAAAGATCCTACCTCCCCAACTCAAGGTAACCTAAGGGTTCGCCAAGATTAGACTGAGTTTGGACTTTGAAGGCCAAAGGTCGGGGGAAGCATCTAGCTCGTGGTGCGAGCTAGAGTTGGAGGCTGTGACCTTTTATAAAGTCAACCACGCAAGGTAAATGTGCATATATCAGACATCACGTGTCTGATATATCCCTGACTTCTTGGACAAGCAGCATGAACGTGCGCATTCTGGCACCCACGACTGGGTTGGGCCGTGAGGCCCATTATCCCCCTTACCTATTGATTAGACCACACTTCATGTGTCAGGTTTTAGGAATTAACCATGAATGTCACAGAGTTGACATGATAGGTAAGAAGGTCACTGGATGACCTTCTTACCAACTCCCAGGTGCCCTCTCCGAGGTTTAGAATTAGTCGGGTCATTACATTTGGTACTATAGACCACAGTTCACATGCATGAAGTTCTCCTTGATACACACGCACAAGCTCCAGATCTAACCGCCAATGTAAGTGTTTATGTTATGAATAGTATGTTTATGTTAATAGCTAATGCTTTAGTCATTATGTTTTCAATTAAGAATGGATGGACCCTTGACTTATCATGATATTCGAGCCATTAAGGCATTGAAAAGGATTAGAGAGTCAAGGAATACATTAGGAGTGCTAGAAAGAATCACTCAAAGATTGATCTTATTTCACAAGGAGATAGTCCACCTTCAGACTACTAAGCATATTATGACTAGAGCTACGGAACAATATATCCTAGTAACTAGGCATTTTAAGGATTTTCCTTTTGTAGTTTCAAAATATATCCTAGTAATTAGGCTCAAGCACCCCAACAAGTAGGTCCATATGGGGGATGGCCAATGGAGAACTATGTGCCTTATCCAGCTCAGTACATAGAGCCAGTCTATGAGAGTTTCCATAAGTTGCACGCTCCAAACTTTGAAGGGACCACCGACCCCTTCCAGGTGGAAGAATGGCTCAGGAATTTAGAGTTGATAGTTGCACACATGAACCTCGGCAACGATGAGCGCATATCTTGCGTTTCGTCTCTTCTGAAGAAGGATGCCAGAATCAGGTGTGATAGAGTACAGCAAACTCACGAAGTTGTCACCATGACATTGACTAGATTTGTGCAGCTCTTTTACAAGAAGTACTACAACTCAACAGTCATTGCTACGAGGGTTGAAGAGTTCACCAGTCTGAAGCGGGGCAACTTAACGGTAGTCAAGCATGCTCGATAGTTCGATCTACTAGACAAGTTCACGCTAGAGTTGGTCCCAACTGATTTCGTGAGGGTCACCATGTTCACTAGGGGACTCAGACCAAAGATTGAGCTAGGAGTCAAGCTAGAAAATCCTGGAACCACTTCTTATGCCGTTGCTTTAGAAACGACTATAGAAATGGAAAGGCTTTAGGAAAATTTTAGTAAGGTGGAAGCCAGCAAGTCTGAACCTAAACAACAGAATCACACGCAGAATGGTCGGAACCACAACTACATCCACCAGCACAACAGTAATGGCCAGATGAGGAAGCATCTTGATAGTAAGAAGGTTGATCGTGACAAAAGAGCACAGAATAACAATGGAAATAATAGGTCGGGATATGTAGAATACTCGTAATGCTCCAAATGCTAGATAAGACATCCTAGGGAGTGTCGTGCAAACACCAAGGACTGTTAAAATTTTGGCCACGAAAGTCATCGGAAAAGGAATGTCCACAACTCAAACAAGAAGAAAAGAGGGACAACAAAATGGTTCCAGCCACAGTCTTTGCCTTTACCTAGGGAGCAGCCGAAGCTAGTAACATAGTAGTCACAGGTCAGATTCATATCCTCGATAATATATGTTCAGTATTGTTTGATTCATAAGCAACACACTCGTATATCTTGTTAGTTGTAATAGAGATATAAGACAAACCTTGTGAAATATTTAGAACTAGGTTTGTGACAGAATTGCCTTAGGGTGAAATAGTTCTATCATCACGAATAATACGAGGAGTACAGATCAAAATCGAGGGCATAGAACTAGAAGGAGACTTGATGGAGCTAGAGATCAAGGACTTCAATGTAATACTGTGCATGGATTGGCTAGCAAAGCATGGCGCAACCATCCATTGTAGACACAAGCAAGTGATGTTCGAAACTCCTGACGGTCAGAAACTATGCTTTATGGGAAAGGTTTCAGGACTACGGACACCGCTTATCTCATCTCTCAAAGCTTAAAGGATGATAAAGAAAGGATGTCACGCATTCTTAGCCAGAGTTACAGATGTGGTATAGGAAACACCACTAAAGGTTGGAGATGTCCACATTATAAAGGAATTTTCAGAGATATTTCCTGATGACTTACTAGGGTTACCCCCTACTCGGGAAATTTCCTTCGCAATCAAACTAGCATCGGGTACTGAGCGTATCTCTAAGGCACCATACCGAATGGACCTACCGAACTCAAGGATTTGAAAACGCAGTTACAAGAACTCTTAGACTTGGGTTTCAGTATACCAAGCCATTTGCAATGGGGAGCACCGATTCTATTTGTGAAAAGGAAGGATGGAAGTATGCGGATGTGTATAGATTACCGCGAGCTGAACAAGGTGACGATTAGGAACAAGTACCTGCTACCCCGGATCGACGACTTGTTTGATCAACTCCAAGGAGTTTTCTAAGATTGATCTATGGTCCAGTTATCACCAGCTCATGGTATGGGAAGAAGATATACGAAAGACAACTTTTAGAACTAGATATGGACATTATGAGTTTCTAGTTATGTCTTTTGGTCTAACCAACACTACAGCTGCATTTATGGACTTAATGAATCGGGTCTTCAAGGATTACTTGGATAAATTCATCGTAGTGTTCATTGACCATATTTTGGTGTACTCCAAGGATGAAGTCGAGCACAAGGAACATTTAAGATTGACCATGTTGCAACTAAAGGAACATCAACTTTACACCAAGTTCAAGAAGTGTTAATTTTTGCTATCGCAAGTGGTATTCCTCGGCCACATAGTATCCAAAGACAGAGTTGTTGTAGACCCAGCTAAGGTAGAGGCTGTGAAGGATTGGCCAAGACCTAAGAATGCGTTAGAAGTTAGAAGTTTTCACGAGCTAGTAGGCTATTATCAAAGATTTGTGGAAGGCTTTTCTAAGATAGCCACTCCGCTTACCAACCTGACCCTGAAACAACAAATGTTCAACTGAACGGATATATGTGAATAGAGCTTCCATTTGTTCAAGGATAAGCTATGCTCAGCACCAGTACTTCATGTACCGACACCCAGTGACAAGTTTTTAGTATACTGTGATGCGTTGAAGCAAGGTTTGAGTTGTGTGCTGATGCAAAAGGACAAAGCGATAGCCTACGCCTCAAGGCAGCTGAAGGAATATGAGCAACGCTACCCAACACACAATATGGACTTGGCAGTGGTGGTCTTCGCATTGAAAATATGGCGCCACTATCTTTATGGAGAACAGTGTGATATTTATACGGACCACAGGAGCTTAAAGTATTTCTTCACACATAACGAGCTCAACATGAGGAAGCACACGTGGTTAGAACTAGTAAAGGATGATGACTGTTAAATCCTATACCACCCAGGGAAAGCAAACGTAGTTGTAGATGCGCTAAGCTTGAAAAGTTGTGGAAATCTAGCAACATTATCTGGAATAGAAAAGTCGCTCCAACAAGAGCTGATTAATGCAAGAATAGAAGTAGTTATTGGTAAACTGGCTAACTTGTCCATCTAGTCATGTCTATTAGAAGAAATACGGATCGGGCAAGGGAATGATGACACGTTAGTATCACATATGGCTGCAGTCAAAGAAGACAAGACTAAAGATTTCTCTATATCAGCATAGAGGTTCTTGAGATATAAGGACAGGGTATGCGTGCCGAATGATCATGGAATTAAGATTAGGATTTTAGAAGAGGCACACACTACCCCGTACGCAGTTCACCCGAGGTCGACCAAGATGACTCACGACCTTAAGGCACTATACTGGTGGCTGGGAATGTAGAAAGACGTAGCAGAGTATGTGTCCAAAGGCCTTATATGCTAGCAAGTAAAAGTGGAACATCAGAGACCTGCAGGCATATTGCAACAACATAGTATTCCGGAATGGAAGTCGGACGATAAAGCCATGGACTTTGTGATAGGATTACCACGGACAAATAAGCAGCACCACTCGGCTTGGGTAGTGGTAGATAGACTCACCAAGTTTGCTCAATTCCTGCCTAGCAAGACTACGTACACTGCTGACAAGTATGCATACATTTATGTTCGGGAAATAGTACGATTGCATAGAATCCCTAAGACCATAGTATCAGATAGAGGATTAGTGTTTACATTGAGATTTTGGGGAAGCTTGCAACAAGCCATGGGTACCAAGTTAAGTCTTAGTACGACATTTCATCGGTCAGTCCGGGCGTACCATACAGATTTTAGAAGATATGTTGCACGCTTGTGTACTAGACTTCAAATGATTATGGAGTAAGTATTTGCCACTTATAGAATTCTCCTACAATAATTGCTACCAGGGAACGATCGGTATGGCACCTTCTGAGTTACTTTATGGAATGAAGTGTCGATCATTGTTACATTGCGACAAGGTAGGACAAAGACAACTTCTTGGACCCGAAGCTGTTAGAGAAGCTCAAGATGTAGTGGTGCTGATTAGAAAGTGCATGTTCGCTGCTCAGAGCTAACAGAAAAGTTATGCGGATGCCAAGCGACCAGATGTGGAATTCAAAGTCAAAGATCAAGTCTTCATAAAGATATCTCCTATGAAAGGAGTGAAGCGGTTTGGAAGAAAGGCAAACTTAGTCCCTGGTTTATAGGTCCTTTTGAGATATTGGACAAGGTGGGAACAGTTGCATATAGATTAGCCCTATCGCCAGCTCTAGTAGATAGGCACAATGTGTTTCTTATCTTGATGTTGGGTAGATATGTGTCAGCATCCTAGAGAAGGGGATGAAGGAATTACGGTCTAAGAATATTCCAATAGTTAAGGTCCTATGGAATAATAGTTCAGAACAGGAGGCAACGCGGGAGTTGGAGGAACGCATCCTAGGACCATATGTGGAATTTTTCGGTAAGTAAATTTCAGGGATGAAATTATTTTAAGTAGGGGAGAATAGTAGCATCTCAGAATTTTACTTAGCTAGATAGTAGTAGTAGTAGTAGTAGTAGTAGTAGTAGTAGTAGTAGTAGTAGTAGTAGTAGTAGTAGTAGTAGTAGTAATTTTTAGTATGTTAGTATTTTTGTATATTGGTTCAAGCTGGGATATTTTTTGGAAACTCATAGAAATAGTTATGGATTTTATAAGTTTAACCTATAGTTTAGAAATGTTAATTATAACTTAAGGTTTTTCGGTAACTTTCTATTTTGATGGTTTAGTTCTCTTTTTCATCTCCTTTTCTTTAGAAACTCGTGGTTTTTATTGTTGGTTTTAGGAGTGTTCCAATCCCATTCTTGTCTCCATATCCCAGTTTTTTGGTAATGAAAATAGGTTACATATATATGTTATGATATGTTTATTGTATATGATATGATATGTTATATGTATGAATATGTTTTCTAGTCACTTGGGGCTTATAATTGCTTAGATAGTAAACCCCAAGGTTTTATTATTATCGTGGTTTAGAGTTATCATTTACCCTACCTCGATTAGTACACTGAGGACCTAGATGGGTTATCATATACTACTTTGTGATCTAACCTACCTCGATTAGTAGACTGAGGACCTAGATGGTTTTATCACAAGCTACGACAATGAGTTAATGGCCATTAATATTGTAGTCCTATATGATATACGTTTTTACGTCATATGTTTCATAGTATATGTTTTATGATATAGTATTAGGAAGTATGATATATGTTTTTAGTAGATTTTCCTTGTTGGGCATTAGGCTCATTCCTTTTATTTTTGATGGTGCTAGAAAATAAACTTGAAAGGCGGGATGGATTCGTGGTAGCTTGGCATGTGTAATGGGGATGGATTGATTGAATGGACTGATGGAAGATCGAGGATGAGGTTATTTCAAGTCTTTTACTTTATGATTTTATGTATTTCCGCACTTAGTATTTAAACAATTAATTAAATTTTATGTTTATGTTTTATGTTTAATGTATTAAACAATGGGATCCTATACCATATTTTGTATTCCGTATAGTATTTTGGATATTAAATAAGGTTCTATTATTTTAAGTATATATGTATTCCAAAATAGTAGCTATGTCTTAGTAGTTTTTAATGGTCCGAGGTCTAGAATTAGTCGAGTCATTACAATTTGAAGGAAACCATGATTTTGTATCACTTCGCTTTTAGGAAACCTATTAGTAACCTTGTTGGGCTGATGAATTTCGTTTGGAATATTATTTTGATTAATAATATTTTCTTGAGAAGAAAATTTCATTTTCTTAGAGATAGCCAATGTGTGAAATGTGTTGTTTTGTTCAAAGCAATAATTTCACTCTTAAATGGAAATGAAAACCCTAACTACGTAAATTCTCGGATAAAATGATATTGGAATTTAATAATTATGGAAAAATAATAGTGGGCCAAAAATTTGTTTGTATGTTTTATTCTACGATCAAGAAAGTAACATTCTTGTAAAAAGAATTTTAAAACTGCATTTTTTGTAAAAAAAAAATGTTTAGTTAGCCAAAAATATAAATTTTGGAAATGAATTCCATAGGCTATAATAGAAAGGAGTGTGACCACTTCAATTAAATGAGAAGAAATATTTAATTTAATTACCCTAAGTTAAAAATTTAATTTTGTGAGGTAAGAAAATTTTGGGAAAAAAATTACCACTTGGATAATTATTTATGTTAAATTTTTAAGTGTGTCATTAAGTAAAAAATTTAGCACTATGCGGCCAACCATTTAGACGGGCATCATGTCATTTCACAAAATTATTAAGCATAGGTATTTAAGTCAAAAATTAGGATAAATCTGGCATTTGTGCTTTTCTCTTTCTCTCTGAAGAAAACAAAACTCTCCTCATTCTCTCTATCCCTTTGGCTGAAATCTCTATCGCTTTCTCTCTAGAAATTTTTGTAACAACCCTCAAAACATACAAGACTAAAATCATGCGGATATTTAACCTTTTTCCTTTTAACTCATTGTACCGAAAATCCAAAAAAAAAAACTTTTAAAAAGGACGTGTGCGCAAACTTTTAGTTTAGCAAACAAAATTACAACTACACTTTTACAGAGTTATAGCAAAACAAATGTCATAAAAGAAATAACAAGCTCCCAACTTTTCTTTTCAAAATGGTGTGCCATCAAAAACCTCCCCATGTTGTACCACCCGCTAGCAGACTCTGGCTCTCAGTACTCCACTCTGCTTTCGCACATACCTACAACATAAAACAACTAGGTAAGCGAAAATGCTTAGTAAGAATAGCCCTGTACACAAATATACTAAACCTAGTAATAGGTTGCCCTATTGTAGGTATCACTACAGAACATTAAGGTATTGTATAAATTCCAACCCTATTATACAATTCTCAAATAATAGCCAAACCAGAATCAATTACATTGATTGTACCTAACAAACAACGTTACACATATCATGATAACCTGCACTTAGAAAATCCCAGAACATTCAAGATATATAACACATATCATAACTAATCAATAGATTAACAGCAAGGGACCTAGTCCTCAACCTGGTTCTAGCATTTATGTCCTGGCTCCAACTTGGACTATATTACCATTGTCCTTGCTCCAACCAGGACTTTATACTTACCATGTCCTGGCTCCAACCTAGAAAATTTTACCTTGCCTGACTCCATCCTCGACTATATACTTACCATGTCCTGGCTCCAACCAGGATTATTTTACGCTAGGGTTCTGGTTCCAACCCGATCCTACTTACCATTTAGCCGCAGAATGCAAAAGCATTGCAAGAGGAGGCATTAAGCATATCCTAGTCTTAATGACCCAAACAACAGTATTGTAATCTATTACTATAAGCACATACTAGTAGATTAATGTTGTAGCCAAGAAAGAGAAATGTTGACTTACTTGGAATCCTTAGCTCCCAGCTGGATCTTTAACACCGCTATTCATTTTCCCTTTTGCGGTTATGATAATTAATACATTGTTCTCGGATCAAACTATGGCATACTTTTATAGGTAATATTCTATGATAGCTACATGAAATAAAGTTCTCTTAGAGACTTTGCACTATAGCCTCTTATACACCTTACAGTGTATGAGGTTGGATTCCGTTTAAGTTTTTACAGTAACATAAGAAAATCAGCCTCACCGCAACACGCTGTCTGTGTCATGCATCTTAATATTCTTTAATTAAAGAACTCCCTTTCAGATAACACATATTTTGGTTATAGGAGAAGGAGTTTTACTCAACTGCTATCCATAGAAAAATAACAATTTGTCGTCCTCTTACAAAAGTTTACCGTTTTCTATCACTTACCAAAATACAACTTTTTGACATTTTACGAATAATATATGACAATGTTATCCCGTTCTCGTAAAGATTCTACAAAACCCAACTCCCATTCTTGCCATTTTTATCCATAACCGAGGATCTCTTTTTACGTTATATTTTAAAAGAATGGCGACTGGACCCCTAACTTAAAAATGGTAAAAATCAAATTTTAATTTAACTCAAACTGATTGGGATTGGTCTCCAAATCCTTAGTTATCTTTACAAAGGGGTAAAGTTTCCTTTTAGAACTTTTTGCCCTAAGTTATGTAACGACCCGAAAATCACTAATAAGGCTTAAGGGCCTTGATTAGTATGTCGGGAGGGCATAATTGGTTTATGTGTGAATTAAGTAGTTTAATGCATGATTCTGTGATAAGCATGCTTGTATGATCATATGAATATATGAAATGCATGTCTACGAGTATTAGTATGCATGTAGGGCCTGTTTAGCTTAAAGGGGTATATTTGTAATTTTAGACCATTGAGGGCATAAATGCGATTATATGTTATAATTGTTAGGACCACATTATTATGTGGATATATTTACAACATGCGACTTGAGGCGATCCTAGGGAGTGAGCTAGCGGGAAAGTCACAACAGGACCCAATACATGGCATGGGGCGAGTCAAGGAGTATTTTGTGTATTAGATGATTATCTGAGTTATCGAAATAAATAATTAGAGATAAATTTGTTGTTAGGAAGCCTAGGTGGGAATACTGGGGGAATTTTACCATTTTTCCCTCGGGGACATTTTTGGTACCCCAAGCCTCGGGATTGACTTAATCAATTAAGGATAGAATAAACAAAACTTTGAAAGTAGAAGAACAAGGCCAAACCGACCCTTTTCTCTATTCTCTCTCTCACTCAAGGGAAACTACAGAAACTAATGAATTTTGGCTAAAAAATTAGTGAATTGATTTGAGGTTTTGGAAGATTAATCAAGTAGAAGCTAAGGAATTTAACCAGGAACTAAGGTAAGTCTTGAATTTTATTTTTGGTCATTTGATTATGTAGCTTTGGGGCTAGATTCAAAGAGTTCTTGGGTTATGAATTTAAAGGTTGAATTAAGGCAGAAGACTTGGGAGTTAGCTCAGCAATTTCTTGGAGGATTGGTTCTTCAGGGAAGGTAAGCTTCAATTTGTTGTTTAATGTTTGAATTCTGGAGTTTTCTTGGCTGGGTTTTGGTGTTCTTGAGCTTATGAGTTTCAGAGATTAAAATGTTGTTTTGATGAGTTTCTAGACTAGGTTTTTGCTGGGTTATGTTGCTGAAAACATGTTAGAATGTTTGTGATAACTGGATTGTATCATTAGGATGGTTTTGGGTGGATTTGAGTGAGGTTTGAGTGTAAAAAATGGTGGATTTTCTGGGTTCGAAGGGGTCAGGCTGCGACATAGTTCTTGGTGTGTCGCTTCCTTTTGAAGCAGATAGGAGCTGAGGAAGGAGGGCAGGGCACGACATGGTGAATGCTGGGCCGCGGCCTGTGTCTGTTTTCGGGTGAGGCTGAGCCTCTGGTTAGGGGCGGGCCGCGACTTAGGAAGCTTGGGTTGCGGCTCTTAAGGGCGTTTTTGGCCGTTTGGAGTTTTTAAGCGCAGGAACCTAATCTAGGGTGCTCGGGATCGATCCCAGTACCGTGTTTGGTGGAATTCGATGTCCCAGTGGCTAGAACTTTATCTGGAAACATTTTTACAATTATTAATTAAATCCCTTATCTTGGTTGTGACTAGGTATAAGCTAGGGCTCGGGAAACAGATTGTGCTCAAAGGGAATCTCTCATAATCAGAACACTTGGAAGTTAAAGGTAAGAAAACTGCACCCGGTTGTGAGTTTATAATGGGACTAAGGTTCCCTATTATTGTATGCATTATAAAAGTTGGTATTATGCCATGAGAATATTAAACCAACAGTCTAAGAGTGCCAGAGTTTACATTAGTGCATAGGGCGTGGCTTAGCCATTGGTAGCTGAGGACAACTTAATATTCACTGTGCTTGGTTTAAGCGGACCAGAGTCAGTGGGGTAAACAGAGGGTGCGACCTAAGGGCATCGACTCTGATTATTGTGTGATCTAATTATCATTGTTAACTGTTGAATATGATGTGCTGAATAGCTAAGTATTAGCTTGTGATTCATGGTTATGTCTATGAGTTATGTGACTAATATGGACTGCTATGTGTATGAACATGCTTTAAGAGTTATATGATTATTATCAATGTTTGAGCTATGATGTTATGTTTTCTTGCGGGGCCTTGGCTCATGGGTGCTACATGGTGTAGGTAAAGGCAAGGGTAAGCTTGATCAGCCCTGATTCGGGGAGTTGTGAAGGCAGAATGTACATGACTAGCCGCTCGACCGCCACGTTTGAGGAGGAGACAGGAACAAGAGGACCATAAATGTCTGTTTTGTCCTTAGCGTGGCTAGCAGTTGTTAATTCCTTGAAATTTTGTGAAAAGACTTTCAAACGTTGTTTCTTTTGGGGATCCCTTGTGCAAAACATTTTATTATATGAAATGTATCTTTTATGACCAAAACCCTTTTTAACCCTAGTTCATCAATGGCTTTAGTGACACGTTTTCAACTAAATGACTTGATTAGCAAGTTTCGTACCTTTATAAATACACAGTGTAACGGTCTTGGCTACCCAGGGCATTATAGTTTAGATTTGGGCAGAAACTTTTAAACTATGGTTAACGTGTTCTGTGTTGAAAGGATGGGAACTAGGCCAAAGCCTCGCATCACAACTTGTTTTAGGTTAAGAGAACTAACCTCCTAAAAATCAATTTTTTGTAAAGGTTCGAAATTACTACCTTTTAGCTTTTAGGGCAAATTTAGAAAAATTATTTCTCTTAAACCGACACATTTTTCTTCAAAATTTTTCAGAAGTTCTTATAATAATTCTCCTCAAAATTTCATAGTTTTTTGGATGGCAAAACTCATTAAAATTAGTAAATAAATCTGGGTAGTACCTGGTGCCCAGAAGTTTTTCCCAGATTTTAAGGTAACTTTGAAAATTCACTTCTCTTACATCGTAGCCCAATTCTTTTTAAAATTTTACAGGGATTTTATTCATGTCTATATTAGCTTCCTTAAAAATTTCATAATTTTTGGAATAAAAAAACTCATTAAATGTTTAAAGAAATCTGGGCAGTGCCTGCTACCCAGAAGTTTTGTGTCTAGATTCTATGGAAAAGTTTGAGATATCATATCTTTTATATCTTAAAATATTTTTCTCTTAACATTTACAGTGACCCTTATACCAAATTTCATAACATTTTGAATAGTAAAACTTGTTCAAAAGTCAAAACAATCTGGGCAGTGCATGCTACCCAAAAATAATCCAAATTTACATCAAAATGCCAAAACGTTCATAACTTTTGTTTAAAAATACCTTTTTACAATTTTCCAAAGCCTATCATCAAGTAATCACAAGAAACTATACTACTATATTTATATTTTTCACAGACAGAGGCAGTAGAGTGCGATCTGACTCGTTTAATGCCAGACTATGAATTTTTTGGCAACATGCGTTTTTACACAACCTAACTTCAATAAAAATTTCTATCATAACTCTAGCCACATGCATGCATGAAAATTATCATACCACAAATAAATCTTAAACTTAAGCATAAAATAAGCTCATAAACTATTAAAACACCCTATACAACCAGATCTACAATAATCACCACAAAATATAAATAACTCAACCAAAGATTCTACCTTTTGAAGTCTTAGCTTGGAGATGTGTTCCTTAGCGCTGCAAGACCTTCCATTAGTGCTCTAAAATCTTAAAACTGAGCCCCAAGTTCCACATGAAAATTTTTAAGAAATGGATTAGGGTAGATAGCTTAGATGAGAAGGAAAACATGCAAACTACCAAGATTCCTTACCATGCCTCCACTAGATCACCAAAGTGCTATCTCCTTGAAGTACTACCCGCACAAGCCTCTCTTGAACCCTAGAATACAATATCAAAGCAATGCATGGCTATTAGATCACATGCATGCAACATAAACCCTTATGGTTTCTGGTTTTAAGAGGAAGTGAGGAGAAAAATAGAGTAGGGTTCGGAACTTACTCTTCCTTAGTGTGTTCTTGAGCTTCACCCCTTCTTCAATGAGGAAAGAGTGCTCTTGCTCTTGATGAGAAAATGGCAGCAGTGGAGTGTAGAGAGAGACTAGGGCTTCAGTTTTGGGGAGAGAGAATGGAGAGAGCTATTTTCTTGAGGAAAAAGAAAATTATAAAAAGATAATGATTGGATGTGTAAGAGGGAAATGATTGGGTTTAGCCTATGGGTGGGAAAGGCTCTTACTCTTCCTAGGGTAGGTGTCCAAGGATCTTGAGAGCCCTAGGCATAGCCCTTGCCTCCCATCCCTCTCTATCTCCTCCCTTGGAAAAGACCTTTATGCCCTTTCTCATCCTTACTTCTCTTCTTAGACACTCAATGGCCTTTTGGTAATTTTACTTATCTAAAATTTCCTAAATTTTACCCTGTAACTTTTAAATATCTCCAAACTTACTCAAGCCTGGTTGATTGGAATTCAAACCTTAATCAATTTTTCTTAAACTTATTGGCTCGACTATAAAGTCTCAGTTGCCAGACAAAATTAATATTTTTATGCCATAGTACTTCCTATTTTATTTAATCTGAGATTTTTCTCCCATTATGGTTTATTCCTTGGTCTGAGACCAATATTTATTTGCGTAAAGCTAGATCCATTACTGAATCAGTATAGTGGCAATAAAATTCACTAATCATCCCAAATTCATATAATATAATTCATCAAAATAATATTTCACTGAATTCTTCACCGGCTCTAGCCGGCTACTAACAAGTGTTCAAAACACGGAATGTTACAATACCTACAATTTATAAAAGTTTTGTCCCTAAAACTCAAAACAGATGGAGATACTGCTCCCGTATCTCAGCTTCCATCTCCCAGGTCGCCTCTTCAATGTCGTTGTTACACCACTGTACCTTTACCAAAAGTATTGTTTTGTTTCTTAACACCTTATCTTTTCGATCCAAAATCAGAATCGGTTTTTCCTCATAGTTTAGATGAGGATTTATGCTAAGTTCATCGTAACTTAGCACATGAGTGGGGTTGTTCACATACTTCCTTAAGGTTGACACATGTAGTACATTACGATCTATAGAGGTTTGTAACCTCTCATGAATCGACCTAATGTCCTCCGTAGCTTGGTCCACCTCCTCTTATCCCAACAATCTACTCACAATTCTCATGCCAGTGGATTGGAGATTGGCACTTTCTTCCATATAGTCCCTAATACAGAGCCATTTTTATCGAGTCATGATAGCTATTGTTGTAGGCGAACTCAATTAATGGAAGTTTTAAACTAGACAAATCTTTAAAATCCAGCACGCAAGCTCTCAACATATCTTCAAAGGTCTAAATTATTCGTTCACTTTGGCCATCCGTCTGTGGGTGGAATGCAGTACTAAACTTGAGTTTATTTTCCGATCTAATTCGTATTGTCTTCCAGAATGCGGAGGTAAATTTCATGTCTCAATCAGACAATATAGAGATGGGAATCCCTTGTAATCACACTATCTCAGCAATGTATAAGTCTACCAACACCATCTGTTGTCTTAATGCGTGTGAAATAATTGGATTTTGTCAGTCTATCCACAATAACCCTGATTACATCATGCCCCTTCAAAGTGTGTGGTAATCCAGTAACAAAGTTCGTGGTGACCATTTTCCATTTAAACTCAGGGATCTCTAGCAGTTGCAATAACCCTCCAAGTCACTGATACTTCTCCTTGGTTTGCTAACATGTCAAATAGTGTGCCATATATTCTGCTACATCTCTCTTCACTACTACTAATATAGGCTTTCTCTGCAGTTTTTTTCTACAATAAACAAAAAGCGCAGAGAAAATGTTTGGAAGAGTCAAAAATATTATATTTAATGTTCGCGCCCTACTTTACTGCGGTTTTTAAAAAAATGCAGTGAAAAGTTTGAAGTGGGACACTTTTCTATGTGGTTTTGGGTATAAAACCGCAGAGAAAAGTGCAAGATTTCTATCAACTCAGGTGATTGGAGGAAGGTTCCACAAGATTTGAAAGACGGTCTATGGGAGGATATTATTGTAAGAAATTATCATTATGATATTGATTTATTTCTGTGTGATATCCAAATTTAATAATTACTTTTCTTAATTATATTCTCAGGGTGGTCACAACATTCCTTAAACCTTCAAACGTGAGATTTTGAAAAAAGCTGGTCAAATAATGAGAGATTTTAAAAGTGAACTCACTACCAAGTACATCAACCCTTTGGCTGAAATGGGTATGATGGAAGAACTCAAATTTCCCCCAAAGAAGTATAGCGATATAATTGACGAGAGAGAATGGTTAAAATTTGTATCTGGTCATCTAAGTCCAAAGTTTCAAAAAGAGCATCAAGAACAAAAAGCACGTGCATTACTAATGAAGTCAAGGCATCGAACCTCTCGTAGAGGAATGGCTAATGTAAGAGAAGATTTGGTAAGTATAATTGATATTAAATTTTAAATAATGGTTGATATTATCGCAACATATAACTATAATTTTCTTGTACATTGCAGAAAAAAGAATGAAACATTCAAAATCCAGAGAGGTATCAAGTTTGGCTTAGATCGTGTGAAAAAATAAAGTTCTTGTGACAAAGCTAGACCAACAGATTGCCAAAAAGATAGTTTGTTTTCTAAGGTTTTATAATCAATATTTTTTTTTATTTATATAAACTAATTTAACCTAAAAATATCTTGAGTAGGAGGACGTAAAAGAAAAATTGAGTCGTGGCGAAATTACAGCTCAAGGTCGAGATGGCATCTTGACTCAAGCATTAGCGACACCAAAACACCAAGGTCGTGTTCGAGCTGGCGGGTATGATACTTTATAATAGTTGTTTTCTTTTAAGAATTATTTAGATTGGCTTATTGGTGGACTTTATTGATTATTTTGTAGGTTCACTGTGACCGTTTCCAAAATGTTTGGAAAAAAAACATAAAGCAATGACTGCCAAAGAGGAGATTGCTCGGCTAAAAGATGAGATTGAAGAGCTAAAAATACATAAATTTAGGACAGAAGAAGAATTAGCTCAAAATGAGGAATATAATGAGGAAAACGATGAGTGTGGATACTATAATGAAGGACAATTTGATGAGGGACAATATTATGAGAATACAAATGATGAGGTACAATATTATGAGAATACAAGTGATGAAGTCTATCGACCTGCCCCCAACGCAGATGATCATTTTCATCAAACCGAAGATTATCATTTTGATGAAGATGATGGATCATCAATTTATGATTCTCCGCCACCTCTGAGCTATGAAGTTCATTTGTGTTATGATAATATTGATAATGTAGTGGCTAAGGGTGTAATCATTGTACAAAACATGGGTAGCCAAATTACCATCCATGGAAATGTACTTGATGATTCAGTTGCGAGGGTTTGGCTTATAGATGTCTGAATATATTAGATATTCATCATTAGTTAAGTAAGTTCTGAGATGAAATTGTGTGTTGCTGAGATAACAGAAGATTGAGAACATGTGTGTCTCAGTGAAGTAGTTTCTGCGAATTTTGTGTGTTGCGGTGGCTTATGGTTGAGAACATGCATGTTGTTTGTTGTATGTTTTGTTTGAATTGAATTTATAGGTACTAATAATTTTGGATATGCTATAGAAACAGAGGAAACTCTGCCCAATTTTTTTTTTGACGATATTAATTTATTAATTGAAAATGTAATATGAATGATTGATTCTACAGATGCATTTGGGAAAGCATGCACCCAAATTCATGACAATTATACAATTTTTTTGACACCAAACATCTTTCTATTGGCAATGATTAAAGTAAAAATTATACGGTGGATCTTATAGCCAAATGGATGATGACTATGGATAGACTGGGCAAAATATATTTCATTCCTTGGATTGTTGAGTAAGAACGAACTACTTAAATATTATCACTACTATGGTTGAATTTTAATTTTATAATAATTATAATTTATTATTGTTTTAGTCGACATTGGATGTTGGTGCTCGTGATGATGCGGGGGATGACCATAATTTTGGACCCTTTAAAAAATCATAAATTTCCACCAATAATTAAGGAGGCTATGGAAAAGTAAGTTCTTCAATTTTAATGTATGCATTGTTAATTTTTAAAAGTTGAGAGTATAATATGTATTTAATTAATTTTATTTTTTGTAGAGCATATGCACAATGTTTCGAAAATGAATACATCGGTACATTTACAAAATTGATGAGATGTTCTTGTCCAAAACAACCTGAATGTCATGAATGTGGTTATTATGTACTAAGATACATTTATGATCTTGTAAATGCACCGAATCCGGCAGAAGTTTTCAAGAAAAAAGTATGTTATCTTTCAAAATATTTTTTTTGCTTAAGAAAAACTAGATATAATATTTAAATATCTAATCTATATTAATTTTTCAATTTTGCAGTGGTTTGACGAAAAGGAATATAATGTCAAAGAGGATCTACAACCACTACAAAGTGATTGGTTAGCAAGATTGATGCCATTTATTTATGAAATCTAAGTTTTCATATGCATGTAAGATTAAAGTGCTAACTTATATTGGTTAGAAAGATTAAAGTCATTGATTGATTACTAGTCAGTTATTTTGTATTAGTTACGAAATGTCTATATAATAATTTAACAAATTATGTTATACTATTGAAAAGAATTATATATAATTAAAATTGAAAATTAATTTTTTTTATTAAAAAGGCTAGGTTATAATTATAAAAATATATATAATCAGAATTCAAAATAATTATATAAAATTGAAATTGAAATTTTTTTTTTATGAAAACCCACTTTTCTCTGCGGTTGGCTTATCACAACCGCAGAGAAAAGTGTGGCTTTTCTCCGCGATTTGTGTACCACCTTTCTCTACAATCGAATACACTGCGCTTTTCAATACTCTTGAAAATCATAGTGTATTAAGTAAAAAAACCACAGAGAAAAGCATTTTTTGTAGTAGTGCTTCATTCCTACCCACCAAAAATATACTTTGAGATCCTGATACATCTTAGTGGTTCCCCAGTGCATAGCGTAAGGAGTATTATGAGCCTTATAAAAGATTTATTCTTGATCTCTTATCATCAGGCATGCATAATCTACATTTGAAACCTAACACTCCATCCTCCAAGATGTGAAACCCTGGTCGCATATCTTTGATAGTCTCATGCACCAGTGGTTGGATCCACAGATCTGGGAGCTGTCCCCCTTGGATTGCTTTCATGATCGTGGGTTGCATAGATAACTTTGCCAATTTTCCACTTCTAGCTCCAAATCCAATTTGGATATATTGATTTGTAGTTCTTGGGGTATTTCCTTCACCGCCATTGGCTACCGACTCCATGCCTCATATACTTTATTAGCCTTGCCTTGGTGAAACAGTATATCGCTATCGTAATCGTTAAACGATTATAACAACCTTCGTTATCTCATGTTTAACTCTTTATGGGTGAAGAAATATTTTAGACTCTTGTGATTCGTGTATATATCAAAGTGTATCCAATAGAGATAGGGTCTTCAAATCTTCAATGTGAACACTACCGCTGCTAACTCCAAGTCGTGAGTTGGATAGTTTTTCTCGTAATTTTTTAGTTGTCGGAAGGCATATGCAATCACCTTCCCGTGTTGCATTAATACGACTCTGAGTCCTTGACCTGAGGCATCGCTATAAATAGCCTATCCCTCAGTACACATTGGAATAGTAACTATGGGAGCAGTCGTTAATCTGGTTTTTAAATCTTGAAAATTCTCTTCACACTTGTCTGTCCATTCAAACTTGATGTTCTTCTAGGTCAGTGCGGTCATAGGCATCGTTATTTTGGAGAAACCCTTCACAAACCGCCTATAATACCCTGCCAAACCCAATAAACTACAAACTTCTTATGCATTCTTCGGGGCCTTCCATTGCTTTACCACTTCCATTTTGGCTGAATTGACATAAAATCCATCTCTTGATACCACGTGGCCCATGAAACTTACTTGAGTCAGCCAAAATTCTCACTTGGAGAATTTGGCATACAAATTTTTCTTGCGTAATCGTTATAATATCAGCTCCAGGTGCTTGGCGTGTTCTTCCTGGTTTTGTGAGTATACAAGTATATTGTCTATAAGGACAGGTAGGTTTTGCCTGCTAAATTGTTCTGAGATCGGTTTCGACGGTTTTGTTAATGATGCATCTGCTGGTGGATTTTCTCCTACCACTAGGTCTTCTTGCACCAGGAATTTCTATTCTTCAGGAACGTCTTCCCGGGGTGCTGGGGGCGCGAGTTTATGTGGTGCTTCCGAGAATCTCTGCATCAATGTCTCGAATATCAAAGCATTTTCTACACTCTGTTCATGCACCGTCATTCTCAAATCCACTATTTGAGTTGCAAGATTTGGTTCCGACTATGCACTTTGTCCTCGGCCTCTCCCTCGGCCTCAACCCCTTCCTTTTCCTTGTCCATGACCTGCCTCTTGGTCAACGACAACTCTTTCGACTAAGTCTGGTGGGTTAACAACTTAACCTCCCCTGGCTTGGGTGTTAGGCACCATCGTGAATTTCTATACAACGATATATAGTAGGGAACACTACAAGAAAAAATAGTATTCATAACACTTAAAAACTGCTAACCGGAAGTATTCATAACACTTCTCAAAACGCTAACATAGCCCCTGTTATTAAAAGTCTCGTCTTTTCTATAACAGTTTTTGAATGTTATGTTCGATGTTATCTTAAAGTATTCAATAACACATTTTTTGTTGCTATCATATTAAAATAATAACGTTTAGTTAAGAGTAATTGGTTATAAATTTGAAGTTTAATCTTAAACTTTTTGCATAACACTTTTCAACTGTTATAATTGATTATTTTGATAGCATTTTTAGGTTGTTATATTATATAAATCATAACGTTTTGTTACACTTACAATATGTATCCAAAACAGCCATAAATGTCATATTAAATGTCTAGTAATAAAATTTTGTTATTTTAGTCTAGATAATAAATTTTTAATGGTGTTGTGTAAGGATAATCATAAGTTTTTTTTTTTTTGATAACCGTGGGTATCAGGGGCCCCACCCCCACTAATCCCACGAGGCCCTGGTGCTTTCAGCCGGAGACATGCCCCCAAGTGGCACCAATTGGTGCGATCAGTCAGAGGCGCCCCAGTGGCCCCCTGAGGTTAAATGACTCCGTGGGGAATCGAACCTGTGGCGGATAAGGCCCTCAAGTTCGCCCTTACCACTGAGCCACCCCTTGGGGTTATCATAAGTTTTTTTTTAAAATGTAAAGGTTTTTATTATCATATTTGGATAAAAAAAATATCAAAATTAATCACAAAATGTAATATTAAATAGATTGATAAACCATAAGTATTACATTAAACAAGAACTAATTCAAACCATGACTATAGCTACTTCATGAAATCTTAGTTCTAACTTAAGTTTGAAAGCATACATAATAAAGTTCTATAATCTTGAACATCTTTTACTTCAAAAATGAAAAACAAAAACATAACAAGATACACAAAAAGTAAACCATGAAATTTGCTCCATCCTTCAATTCATCATCCATTGTGCACTTGTCTTTGTTGTGGGTTGATTTACTTAGCTACATAAGAATTTAAATAATTAGTCAGTCATAACCAAAAATCCTCTATGAACAATTATATAAATATCATCCAATGAAGAAGAGTGATATTGGTTCATTATCAGTGGTTCAGTGGAAATAGATATTAAAGATGATAGGATCATATACAGTTGCTTTACCACCATGGACTGTCTTGACTCTTGAGACCAATTTTATCCCCATCTAAGCCTTTCAATGAATACTAATAATAGCCAAGTAGAAAATAAAATGCAGAGAACACCTCTTTGATTAAACAGACCAACAATCAAATTCAACAAGAGTGGGATGGAGTGAAGAAAACAGAAGCCCTTAGATGGTTTAGCAGCAAAAACTCATATCAAAACAAATGTAGATTACTTTATTTATTATCACCTATTAGAACAGTTCATGTATATGCATAGCTAAGAAAATACATTATATATTATCTTAATCAATAAAGAAAATTAGTAGAACAAGAAACCTTATGACTACAATTAAAACGTAACTGAACATGTTATATATAGAAATATAACAATTCAATGCAGCAATTATATACAATCACTATTGTAAACATCAATCATAACTCAGATAACTACAACTGAAGTCCTCAACCTTAAGAGGAATAATCTCAACACATTGCATCAACTTATAAAAAAGAAAATGCTAACATTACTTGTACACGTATATTCCATAAAAAATTAAAAAAAAAGGCACATGGGATAAGAATAAACCACCACCCAAAAAAATGAAAAGGTAACAAATGCAACGATCAAATTTAACAATCACAGTAACATTACTAAAGATAATGAGAGCTATATATATGCATGTATACAAATATATACCTTTCTAAATTCGTCCCAAAGCTTGTAGAAGTTGGCATTATGAGGGCCATGAACATTTTAGCAAAGCTCATGAAGCATGGTATCAAGAGTTTGATCAAAAGGGAAGAAATCCCAGTCTCTATTCGGCCTTCTAAGCCTTATCTTTACTTGAAGACCTCCTCCTACATTCAGTCTCGGAAGAGACAGATTTTTTGGGCTGTTGTTCATACTTGTATATAAAACCCAGGAAAAGCAAATTGTTATAACAAAAATGAAACTTTTTACCAAAATAAGCTCCAAAAAAACTTACTAGCGAAAAAGACAACAATATACTAGACCTCAAAAAGAAGCTTGACACGCCATTTGTGGTTACACATAATGGGTTGGATCTGTTTGGCCACATTTTCAAGAATCTTCCAAGCTTTTTCCACCCCTGACTTCTTCAAGGCTTTAATTTCGCAAACCTTGTGAAGATCACATTCATCTCTCTGAATACCAAAACAAAATAAAAATAAAAAATCCACCTATAAACCAAAATTAAAAGAAGCTTTTGATGTTCAGAAAAGCATCAAGAAAAGATGGAAATCAAATCAAAAAATGTATTTTAATCCTAAATCAAAGATCAGTACAGTAAAGAGTTTATACTGTTCTTATTTCACGTACTTTTTTCCTTTCTGTTCAGACATCAAAACTTTGCTGCACAAATAGAAAGAATCAATTTTTATGTCTTAAAAAGAAGGGTCAATATCACAAATGTTCTTTGACAATGTAAGTTGCATTGAACAGGTTTAACTCAAGGTTTCACGTATATTACTTCAAGAGTCAATCAAATTCCAGTTAATTACTTTGTATCACTCAAGATTTCACAGGTTGGCTAAAATGTAAGGAGGTCACCAACTATATCATTAATCAACATAAATAATGGAAAATCCATATAAAAATTATTTTATTAAATAAAATTATAATAATAATAAATTAAAAGAAAGAAAAGGAAAGAAGAAACTGGCACAGTTGGTGTCCTTATTTCTACTTCTTGGAAAGTAAGCAAAGACATAAATAACTTCAATACAGAGACAAGGCTATAAGATTGAAGCCAAAGGGATCAACTACAAGATTCAAACAGAAAACACATCAGAGAAATCAAGTGCTTGGTCCAGAACCATAATAGTCACCTAAAGTAATTGAAAATTTGTTCAATAAAGGAGGCAGGCAAGTGTTAAAAGGGTTAAGCTATTAAGATATAAAGCTTGGAGTACAGTACGTAATCTCATGTGTCCCCACTTTTTTATATTATTTCCCGTTTGATATTCAGGGACAGATGCAATTAACCTCACCTGAAAGCAAGGAAGGTATTTCCCATACAGCCAACAAAATTGCATTAGACATAAAAAAAAATAATGTACAAATGAAGGGGACAGCAACCATACCTCTGCATTGCTGTAATCAAACTTCTTAAAAAATGATGAATTGATTGTGAAACTTCCGAGAGTTGGCAAATTAACAGAGAACTCACGCCACTATAATCATCAAATAACAAATAAAGATTTCATATAATTGATGTGGACTGACTCAAAAGCAACTTCACCAATGTTGACATATGACCATATCGCATAAATGAGCTATATTCTCATTACATTTGTCACTGAAGAAGCAGAGTTTCTATATAGGTTATGAATTCTTTAACCCTCTAACATAAAGCTCTTTAATGTGAATAAAATCATACCTAGGTATGTCAAGAAATGTATCAAAATAAGTTGTCTTCTCACATTTAGATGAAATAATGAAACAGCTGATTAAAATAGCTATATAAAAACAGAGCAACACTCAAGTTCATCTTTCAAAGAAGCAATATGAGAGCAAATATATTTTCTCCACAATTTTACTACTCAAAAACCTCTAAAATTTACAATGGAAAAACCTTGCACTGAAATCAATTGGAACAGAATACCAGCCTAAATCTCCCATATCATTTGGAAGGGCTCCATTCAAAACCCTCACATAATCAATTTCTCCTTCTACAAAACACATGAAAAGCGGTAAATAATGAAAGGAGCATGTAGATTAAAATCTAGAAACAATTAGGTTGAATTTAAGGTCAGAAAGTAAACAAGATCATATAAATAGAGCTCAGATCATAATTAAAGCTATGCTATAATGTAATAATAAGAACCTACTTACTAAGTTATTTTCCCCTTGCATCCGTCATCCCACTATTCTTCTCATCCTTAGTCTATTAGCCAATGTCATGACTAACAAAATCATTTTGGTGGAGCCATATTCTAAAGCCCAAGAATAGTTAGGAGAGAATAAACAAAATAGTAAATATGTAGTAGGCAACAAAGTCAACAAGATACTCAAAAGAAATGTGAATGTATATATATAACAATTACTTCTCAAAATTTTAGATATCTCTTTTTCATTCTCTGAACAATATCCAACTTTATCATTTGATACTATCTATATTTTGTTCATGCTCTCCTATCCTATATCAAACAATTTGACCAACTTCTAAAAAAACTGAGTTAAATACGTACCATGTTGAGCAATTTGAGATAAATAGTTGGGCCAAAAGGCAATGATTAATTGAGTATTTCAGGCAAAAAGGGAAGTAATAAAATAGAATAACAAATTTATGAAACATGAAACTTTTAAATTCTCATTTCATTTCTTTCACTACTGTGATAAGAAAAAAATTACTATATTTAAAATATCATATGATAAAAACTTATAGAAAAGGATGAGGGGGGAGGATTTCACACCTTAATCACCATGATTTATTTGTTCCACATTAGGGAATCAAATACTAACTTTATTTCATGGAAAAACAAAGCCATACTCATCAAATTCAAATATTAGATAGGACATTGCATAATAGAATAGTACCAATGCAAATGCACAAAGCATTCAGATATATAATTAGATGCCAACTGTCTTAGGCTCCTAGTCTTTGGGAGGTATCCCCTTTCTAGCTACCATTTTAGCTTAAAAGTTAAAAGACTTAAATAAAAAGAAATTTAGTAGTGCTATTTTTCAAAGGTTTAAAGCATCAACACATGTGATCAATAATTCTATTTACACTCAAAGTGATATTTTGAAAGATTAAAACAAAATCCCTTTTAATTGTACTATAGTCAATTGAGTATATAAAATAACAAAAATTCTAATAATGTAGAAGAATACAAAACAGAAAACAAAACTAGTTGCAGAGAATAAACGGAAGAAGAAAAAAACCAGAACTGTATTATTTTTCTTCAAACTCAATCTTAAACTGAATCAAAACAAAATTCAAAACAATTACCATACCCAGAAAATCCATTTGTTGCAGTACAACCTCATCGAAGTCGAACCCGTCACACCCACGAGGAAGCCACCTTGTAGAACCCACGAGTTGAGTCTCCCTGTCACACGCCTCAAGCTGCAAGAGGCCACCACCCTAGAGCACACCTGCAACAAATAGAGAGAAAGGTTGAAAGAGAGAATATCTCAAAGAGAGAAAGAGAGAGCAAGATGGAAAGAGTTACCATCGCTGAAGAATGATGTTGCCGTAAAGTCCTAGCCCGAAGCCCATCGCTGAGACATAAAAGCCCCTGTACCCTTCCATTCATCAGTCGGCCATGCGAGAGAGAAAGAGAGAGAGAAAGAGAGAAACCGAGGGGAGAGGCGTGAGGTGAGAAGGTTAAGGCAGAGAGAACCCATTTCAGAGAGAGAGAGACCGAGGGGAGATACTCGGTTTTGCTTTCGTTTTATGATTTTAGAGAATGAAGATTAGGGAAAAAGTAAAGGCGGGTGTTTTAACAAAATTTCATTTACCGCCACTTTTTTCACTTCCGTGTTTTATTCTATTGGGCTAATCATCAATAATAACGCTTTTCAAATTGTGTAATATTTTATTGTAATATTTAGTCAAATTTGTTGTAGTGGAAGAATGCTAACCTAGCATTAAATGAGCATACAAGTTTTTCTCATACACAAGAAAGAAGAACCATAATGATTTAACTCAAAGCAGCTAGTCATAACATCTAGAGATATAACCTGGCAATACCAAAATATCATTAAAGATCATGCTATAAGATTTTAGTTAGTATAATGATAAATACAAAAAGAAGAGAACCCTAGCTACACACATCGGGTTTCTACATCTGCCTACTACATCTGCACAAAAGTCCTACAACCTAGTAGGTGTTCCAAGTCTTTTCAAAAAGTATAAACAAGACCCTTACAGCAAAACCTAATATACCCTATCTATCAGCATATCCAGCTCTGTGTCGGAATCCTCATTTGACTGCTCGGGATCCTCCTCTGATTCTACTGCCCTGCCTCAAGGTATGCTATCAACCATTGAGATAGGCCAATCCTTTGCCCAAACACTAGCCAGATCTGCATACGGAATTCATCTCACGTGTCACAGACCAGCCACTAACATCTATGATGAAACCATATTCGTGCCAAGCCTCTTAAACAAGTGCCGGCATATCGCACTCTCCATCGTACGGCTGTGTTCACCATATTGAAGACTTCTGTCATGTAATGTGTCCATTGCCAAATGACATGTCGATGTCGTTGATCGTAGTCAGAGCATCGAGGATTATCGTTGTTAAAGAGTCTATAGTAATCGATCCTAGGCGTAAGGATCATTGGTAGGTTCTCTATCACAGGGTCACTGATCTTAGGTATATTAGCCATAAACTACAATTTATATAATCGAGGTAAATAAAAAAAACAAAGGAAACAGATTGAAAAGACAATACTTACAGTGAGTGCCGGTCTATCTTGTAGAATGTACATGTGGGTTTGTCTATAGAATCGACCAACACGAGCTCTAATACCACTTGTAACGACCCTCAGAACATATAAGAAATAAAAAAAATCCATAAAAAAAAATTTTAAAAAGGCCGTGTGCGCACACTTATAATTTAGTAAATAGAATTACAAATACTCTTTTATAGAGTTATAACAAAACAAATTTCATAAAAGAAATAACAAGCTCCCAACTTTTATTTTCAAAATTGTGTGCCATCAAAAACCTCCCCAGGTCGGGCCACATGTACATATCCGCTAGCAAACTCCGGCTCTCACTACTCCACTCTGCTTTTGCACTTACCTACAACATAAAACAACTAGGTAAGCGAAAATGCTTAGTAAGAATAACCCTGCACACAAATATACTAAACCCTGTAACAGGTTACCCTAAGGTAGGTATCACTAAAGATTTTTAAGGTATTGGATAAACTCCATCCCTATTATACAATTCTCAAATAATAGCCAAACCAGAATTAAATACATTGATTGTACCTAACAAACACTGTTACAGATATCATGATAACTGGCACTCAGAAAATCCCAGAACATTAAAGATATATAACACATAACATAACTAAATCAATAGATTAACAACAAGGGATCTGGGCCTCAACCCAGTTCAATTATTTAGGTCCTTTCTCCAACTTGAAATATATTACCATTGTCCTGGTTCCTACCAGGACTATATTTTTACCTTGTCCTGGATCCAACCCAAACTATATTACCATTGTCCTGGCTCCAACCCGGACGGTATACTTACCATGTTATGGCTCCAACCCAGACTATTTTATCTTGTCTTGACTCGAACCTGGCTTATATTACCATTGCCTTAACTCCAACCCGGACTGTATACTTACCATGTCCTAACTCGAACCTAGACTATTTATTGCAAGTGTTTTGGCTCCAACCCAAGCCTACTTACCAGTTAGCCACATAATACTAAAGCATTGCAAGAGTAGGCATTAAGCATACCCTAGTCTTAATGACCCAAAAAAAACTAGTGTAATCTACTACTACAAGCACACACCAGTATATTCATGTGGTAGCCAAGAAAGAGAAATGCTAACTTACTTGGAGTCCTTAGCTCCCTACTAGATCTTTAACCCCGCTATTTGTTTTCCCTTTCGCAGTTACTGTAATTAATATAGTGTACTCGGAATAAACTATGGCATACTCTTATAGCTAATATTCAATGATAGTTACATGCAATATACTATATACTATATCCTCTTATACACCTTACAGTTTATAAGGCTGGATTCCATTTTAGTTTTTACAGTAACATGAGAAATTCAGCCTCATCGTAACATGCTCTCTGTGCCGTGCATCTTAATATTGTTTATCTAAATAACTCTCTTATCAAATAACTCGTATTTTGGTTATAGGAAAAGGAGTTTTACTCAACTCCTATCCTTAGAAAAATACAAACTTGTCGCCCTATTACAAAAGTTTACCATTTTCTATCATTTAAGAAATACCACTTTTTACCCTTTATAAATAATATATGACAATGTTATTCCATTCTCATAAAGATTCTACAAAACCCAACTCCTACTCTTGCCATTTTTATCCATAACCTAGGATCTCTTTTTACGTTATCTTTTAAAGAAGGACAATTGGACCTTTAACTTAAAAATGATAACAATCAACTTTTAATTTAACTCAAACTGATTTGGGATTGGTTAAGTCTCCAAATCCTTAGTTAACTTTAAAAAGGATTATTTCTTTTAATTTCCAAAACTTTACTTCCATTATTTAACTTAAGGGGTAAAGTCTCATTTTTAAACATTTTTCCCTAAGTTGAGTTTTGTGTCATATGGATGATAAATAGGAGAAATCCTCACGTCAAAACATGTTTTAGGTTAAGGGAACTAAGCTCCCAAAAATTATTTTTCATTAAGGTTCGAAATTACTGCCTTTTAGTTTTCAACGCAAACTTAAAAAAAAAATTCTCTTAAACCGTGACACATTTTTCTTGAAACTTTTACAGAAGTCCTTATACACATCTTAACTATTTCCCCTCAAAGTTTCATCATTTTTGGGGTGAAAAAACTCTTTCAAATTTGTACAGAAGTTTTTCCCAGATTTTAAGGTAAATTTGAATAGTCACTCCTCTTACATCGTATCCATTTCTTTCTAAAATTTTACAAGGATCTTTATACATGTCTAAGTTAGCATCCTTAAAAATTTCATAACTTTTTAAGTAATAAAACTAATCAAAATGTTTAAAATAATCTGGACAGTGCTTCAAAAGGAACTATGCAACTATACAAATATTTTTCACAGGAAAAGGGTATGCTTAATGCCTATTATTGCAATGCTTTTTCATTATGCAACTAGATGGTAAGTAGGTTTGGGTTGAAGCCAGAACCCTAACGTAAAATAGTCCCGGTTGGAGCCGGAACATGGTAAGTATATAGTCCGAGTTGGAACCAGGACATGTTTAACATATAGTCTGGGTCGGAGCCAGGAAAATTGTAATATGGTCCAGGTTGGAACCAGGAAAATGGTAATCTAGTCAGAGTTGGAGCCAGAACATAAATGCTGGAACGGGTTTAGGCCAGATCCCTTGCTGTTAATCTATTGATTAATTATGATATGTGTTATATATCTTGAATGTTCTGGGATTTTCTGAGTGCGGGTTATCATGATATGTGTAATGTTTTTTGTTACGTACAATCAATTTATTTGATTCTGGCTTGGCTATTATTGGAGAATTGTATGATATGGTTGGAATTTGTCCAATACCCTAACGATCAGTAGTGATACCTATCTTAGGGCAATGTGTTACTAGGTGTAGTATATTTGTGTGCAAGGATATTCTTAATAAGTATTTTTGCTTACCTAGTTGTTTCATGTTGTAGGTAAGTGCAATTGCAAAGTGGAGCAGTGAACGTCGGAGTCCGCTTTTGGATATGTACATGTGGCCCGACCTGGACAGTATTTTTGATGGAACACCAAACCGTTTCACTCCTCTCAAGGGTGAAACTCTGAGAAATACATGGTCACTGACTTGAAACTCTATGCTCTTTCTTGTCAAGTCTGAGTAACTCTTTTGGCGACTCTGGGAGGTGAGCATTCGAGCTCTAATATTTTCAATCGCCTCATTGGTCCTCTTAACAACCTCAGGACCAAGACATCTTCTCTCACCTGTCTCATCCCAAGGAACAGGTGATCTGCACTTCCTCTCATATAACATCACATACGGAGCCACTCCAATAGTCGCCTGATAACTGTTATTATACAAAAACTCAATCAAAGGGAGATACTTACTCCAAGATCCCCAAAATCTAGCACACATGCTCGTAGCATATCCTCTAGTATCTGAATCCTCCTCTCAGACTGTCCATTTGCCTGTGGATGATAAGCGATACTAAACCACAACTGAGTGCCCATAGCCTTCTACAGGCTCTCCCAAAACTTGGAGGTGAAGGTGGGGTCTCTGTCAGATACTATCAACCTCAAGGCCCCATGAAGTCATACAATTTCCTCCACATACAATTCAGGATAATTCTCTATAGTATAAGTCATCCTCACAGGCAAAAAGTGGGCAGATTTAGTATAGTTATCCACAATCACCTACACGGAATCATGTTGTCCCATGGTCTTCAGCAATCCAATACGAAGTCAATGGTGATATCCTCCCGTTCCCACTCTGGAATCCCTAAAGGCTGTAATAACCATGCTGGCCTCTAATGTTCTGCCTTTACCTGTTGGCAAGTCAAACATTTGGCCACATAATCTACCACATCCTTCTTCATCCCCGACCACCAATACAAAGTTCTCAAATCTTGGTACATCTTCATCGTACTCGAACGTAAAGAATAGGGGGTGGTATGAGACTCATCCAGTATCTCTCGCCAAATACCTGAATCCATTAGAACACAAATATGGCCCTTATACTTCAGTAGTCCCATCTCTGAAATAGAGAAGTCGTTAGCCACTCCGGCTAAGACGCTCTCTTTGTGCTCTATCAATTGGGGATCCTCCCCCTATGCCTCCTTGATCCTCTCAAGGAGCGTAGATTGAAGAGTGATGTTGGCTAACTGACCAACTACCAACTCTATACCCGCTTTGGTCATCTCCTCAGCTAACTTATCTGATATCTGTCTTGAACTGAACAATTGCACTGGGCCTTTCCGACTTAGTGCATCGGCCACTACATTGGCCTTCCATGGATGATATAGAATATCACAATCATAATCTTTTACCAATTCCTGCCAATGTCTCTGGCACATATTCAGATCATTGTGAGTAAAGAAGTACTTCAAACTCTTATGGTCGGTGTATATTTCACACTTCTCAACATATAAATAATGTCTCCAAAACTTAAGTGCAAATACCACCGCCGCCAATTCCAGATCATGTGTAGGATATTTCTGCTCATACTCCTTCAACTATCTCGACGCATAGGCTAATACCTTTCCAACCTGCATCAGTACACACCCTAAACCCTATATGGAAGCATCACAATAAACTACAAACTTCCCATTGTCTGATGGAAGACTAAATACTGGAGCGGTGATCAGTCGCCGCTTCAATTCCTAGAAACTGTTCTCACAGCTTTCTGTCCACACATACTTAGTCTTATTTCGCCTCAATTCGGTCAATGGTGTGGCTATCCTAGAGAACCCCTCGATGAACCGCCGATAGTACCCTGTCAGTCCTAGAAAGATTTTAACTTCTGGTACACTGCTAGGCCTAGGCCAATCTCTCACTGCCTCAATGTTGCTTGGGCCAACCAGAATCACAACCTTACTAACAATGTGACCTCTTCTACTTTGTTGTTCCTCCACAACACTTTTACTAGGGTGATGGCCTTCCTCCACAGAATCTGAACTGGCTTCTCCTTATATGATAGAGATTCTGGTCCATCTCCAAGTTCTCATAACTCAACATATGTGTGGAATCTGATACATACTTCTGGAGCATGGATACATGAAATACATTGTGAACCCCTAATAGAGATGGAGGCATTACCAATATGTAAGCTACCTCTCCAAACCATTCCAGAATCTCAAAGGGGCCAACAAACCTAGGGCTCAGCTTGCCCCGAACACCAAACCGTTTCACTCCTCTCAAGGGTGAAACTCTGAGAAATACATGGTCACTGACTTGAAACTCTATGCTCTTTCTTGTCAAGTCTGAGTAACTCTTTTGGCGACTCTGGGAGGTGAGCATTCGAGCTCTAATATTTTCAATCGCCTCATTGGTCCTCTTAACAACCTCAGGACCAAGACATCTTCTCTCACCTGTCTCATCCCAAGGAACAGGTGATCTGCACTTCCTCTCATATAACATCACATACGGAGCCACTCCAATAGTCGCCTGATAACTGTTATTATACAAAAACTCAATCAAAGGGAGATACTTACTCCAAGATCCCCAAAATCTAGCACACATGCTCGTAGCATATCCTCTAGTATCTGAATCCTCCTCTCAGACTGTCCATTTGCCTGTGGATGATAAGCGATACTAAACCACAACTGAGTGCCCATAGCCTTCTACAGGCTCTCCCAAAACTTGGAGGTGAAGGTGGGGTCTCTGTCAGATACTATCAACCTCAAGGCCCCATGAAGTCATACAATTTCCTCCACATACAATTCAGGATAATTCTCTATAGTATAAGTCATCCTCACAGGCAAAAAGTGGGCAGATTTAGTATAGTTATCCACAATCACCTACACGGAATCATGTTGTCCCATGGTCTTCAGCAATCCAATACGAAGTCAATGGTGATATCCTCCCGTTCCCACTCTGGAATCCCTAAAGGCTGTAATAACCATGCTGGCCTCTAATGTTCTGCCTTTACCTGTTGGCAAGTCAAACATTTGGCCACATAATCTACCACATCCTTCTTCATCCCCGACCACCAATACAAAGTTCTCAAATCTTGGTACATCTTCATCGTACTCGAACGTAAAGAATAGGGGGTGGTATGAGACTCATCCAGTATCTCTCGCCAAATACCTGAATCCATTAGAACACAAATATGGCCCTTATACTTCAGTAGTCCCATCTCTGAAATAGAGAAGTCGTTAGCCACTCCGGCTAAGACGCTCTCTTTGTGCTCTATCAATTGGGGATCCTCCCCCTATGCCTCCTTGATCCTCTCAAGGAGCGTAGATTGAAGAGTGATGTTGGCTAACTGACCAACTACCAACTCTATACCCGCTTTGGTCATCTCCTCAGCTAACTTATCTGATATCTGTCTTGAACTGAACAATTGCACTGGGCCTTTCCGACTTAGTGCATCGGCCACTACATTGGCCTTCCATGGATGATATAGAATATCACAATCATAATCTTTTACCAATTCCTGCCAATGTCTCTGGCACATATTCAGATCATTGTGAGTAAAGAAGTACTTCAAACTCTTATGGTCGGTGTATATTTCACACTTCTCAACATATAAATAATGTCTCCAAAACTTAAGTGCAAATACCACCGCCGCCAATTCCAGATCATGTGTAGGATATTTCTGCTCATACTCCTTCAACTATCTCGACGCATAGGCTAATACCTTTCCAACCTGCATCAGTACACACCCTAAACCCTATATGGAAGCATCACAATAAACTACAAACTTCCCATTGTCTGATGGAAGACTAAATACTGGAGCGGTGATCAGTCGCCGCTTCAATTCCTAGAAACTGTTCTCACAGCTTTCTGTCCACACATACTTAGTCTTATTTCGCCTCAATTCGGTCAATGGTGTGGCTATCCTAGAGAACCCCTCGATGAACCGCCGATAGTACCCTGTCAGTCCTAGAAAGATTTTAACTTCTGGTACACTGCTAGGCCTAGGCCAATCTCTCACTGCCTCAATGTTGCTTGGGCCAACCAGAATCACAACCTTACTAACAATGTGACCTAGAAATGTTACTTGCAGTAGCCAAAACTTACTGGGAGTACACCAGTATGTCATCAATGAATACGATCACAAACTTGCCCAAATAGTCCTTGAAGATCTTATTCATCAATTCCACGAAGGCTGCTAGAGCGTTGGTTAATCCAAAGGACATAACCATGAATTCATAGTGTCCATACCTCATGCGGAAAGCAGTCTTGGTATGTCCTTCTCTTTAATCCTTAACTGGTTGTAGCCTGACTGAAGATCAATCTTAGAGAACTTGTTCAGCTCCCTGTAGTCAATACACATTCTTAAAGATCCATCCTTCTTCTTGACGAACCACACTGGAGCACCCCATGGCAAAATACTCGATTTCATGAACCCTAAATCCAGTAACTCTTGCAACTGAATCTTCAGTTCCTTCAACTCTGCTGGAGCCATTCTATAAGGTGTCCTAGATTCTGGCTCCGCCCCTGGCACCAACTCTATAACAAACTAGATGTAACGACCCAAAATCACTAATAAGGCTTAAGGGCCTTGATTAGTGTGCCAGGAGGGCAGGTTGGGATTTATGTGTGATTTTAATGAGTTAAATGCATGGTTATGATTTAAAGCATGTTATATGACTATTTGTTTATCTGAGATGCATGACTATGTATATTAGTATGCATGTAGGCCCGGATCGTGTTAGAAGGGCATATTGTAATTTTGGCCATGTTGGGCATAACTGTTTTGATATGTGATGATTGTTGAGACCACAGTGGTATGTGGGTGTATCTGTCATTTGTGACTCGAGACGATCACAGTGAGCAGGCTAGCGGAGAAGTCATAGCGGGAATTTATACCCGGCTCGGGGCGAGCCTGGGGGTATGAACAGGGATTTAGAGAATAGATTGAGATTTATTTTGATGATGGGGAATAATTATTTGGTGATTTATCAGGTATTGGAAAGCAACGGGAAAATATTAGAGACACTTGAGGATTAGCGGGAATTGGGTAAATGACTAAAATGGCCCTACTTGGATAAAAGGGTTTGGAATTAATAGGGAGGACATTTTGGTCAATTGGCTTTTAAAGATAGATTAAATGAGGCTTTATACACTTAGTGGATTTTGTAGAATAGAGGGAAGGCTGAAAAATAAAGGAAAAAGGAAAGAAAGAAAAGAGGGAAAACTGATGGGTTTTCCAAGGGATCGGTTTGGGGTTCTAGCACCTCTTCTCTTCAAATTTCTTGGGGCAAAGCCTAGTGGAGAGCAAGGATAGGCTGAGCATCAAGGATCTTGGGTTAGACTTGAAGGATTAGCAAGAACACATCAACTTTTGGAGGTAAGTTTTTAGAGTTTTCAGTTTTAGGGCTTTACGGGTTTTGAGCTATGTTTTGAGCTAAATGAATGAGACTTTTTGGGAAAACAGGCCAAGCTTTGATGATGAACAAGCTAAGGAGGTCTAGGGTTGAATCAAGGTTGAAATTTGCATCATTGGTAAGAATTCTAAGCCTTTAACTTTGTTGTTGATTGAATTTCTGGGTTTAGGGTTGTTCATGGTGAATTTTGAGATTTGGGTTGAATGTGATTGGGTTTTGAGTTCTTGGGATGCTTGGGAGGAGTGTGAGTTGTGTATAAGCTTGATTTTGAGTTTGGTAAAGATTTGGGGAAGTTTGGTTTGAGTTTGGTTGAAAGAAATCGCAGAAAACGATTTCTGGTGTTCCCTGCCTGCAACTAGCGCTACAGCGCTAGTCTTTGGGCGCTATAGCGCTAGGCCTTCTTTCTGGGGTGGTGCTGATCCTGCTTGTAGCGCCATAGCACTCTCTATTGAGCGCTGTAGCGCTACCCTGCGCCCAGAATGGGGTTTTTGGCCTATTTGTGAGGGATTTTGACCTAGGGTTCGGGGTTCGACTCCGCCACCTTGTTTTATGGATCTGGGACTTCCCGGGGGTTCGGGATTGGTCCCGAGGCTAAGTTTTCGGACTTGGGGTTCGGTGTTGACTTTGACCTATGTTTGTGCCTAGGTGTGCGCTAAGGCTCGAGGGGGATCGTGCTCAAGGAGTCAGGTGATCTAAGCTATTGAAGGGAAAGGTAAGAAAATTATAACACCCGTAGGATGGGGCATGGGCCCATAGTGTGATTGCGGGTCACGACCCTATATTGCATGTTGCATGATGAGATGATTGCCGGGCATGGCCCTATATTGCATTACATGTTAGGGTGCAGATTTAATTGAATTGGCATTTGTTTGAATGTTGCTTGATTTATGCTATATATGGTTATAATGAAATGAACGGCAAGGGCCGAGTGCGGCGTAGGTCGGGTACGGCAGCGGAGCCGGAAGTAACACTTAGCACATGGGATGCTTATAGTCAGGGCAGGGCCCGGTGGATACATGTGTTATCCTTACGGTGAGAACCGATACCCCAGGCTTCGGTAAGGCTTCTGGGGCGGCATGGCCGTGTTTGTTTAGTCTAATGGTTGACTTGTTTATCTGTGGATTATCTGATATGATAAATTGTATAAATTGCATATGTTATGTTCTGCATGAGTTTTCTTGCTGGGCTTCGGCTCATCGGTGCTCTGTGTTGCAGGTAAGGGCAATGGCTGAGTCAACCAACCATGAGTACGGAGAGCGTGAAGCGACGTGTACATGTTTGGCCTGCCCGACTGCTTTGGTTGGGGGTTTATTTGAAAATGGCTTTAATAATCTATGATTTTATGATCAATCAACTGTAAACTTATTTCAAGATGTAAATATTTTTCAAACCTTATTTTGGGATCCCAAATGGTTAATACTAGAAGTTTTAAATGAAACGATGCATTTTCAAAGATTACAGCCTTAAATTTTAATTAGTCACACTTTTGTTTCAAAACCTCGGTTAGCGAGTTCATTGCACATTGTTTTGGTCTTAAAAACTCACTTAGTAACTGCTCTAAGGAAGTAGGCCGTTACAACTTGGTATCAGAGCGAGCCAAGGTTTATTTGTTCTGGAGATCGACCGAACATGTACGCTCGCTGTCAGTGACAAGCTCGACTCAGGGTTGGTTGGTATGATTAATTGACATGTCTAAATATATGTTTGAATGCCCTGTTTGCCTTCTTATTTATATGGAGCGTGAGGAATGAAATGACATATGCATGAGATGCTGTTGGGCTGGGCCCTTGATTATTGCATGTTGGGATTGATGCATGCTGAATAATACTATTATGCATATGGATGAATATTGGCACAATGGTTCGCATATTGGGTGTATGTGGGTAATTTTCTGAATTAAATTCACATGTTATATCTGTTTATTGGCTTGTATGAAGCATGATGAGTGTGGATATACTTAGTGGTGATAAAATTTGGTAGCTAAATGTATATCATTGTGGATTTGGCCTAGTATATGCTTGTGTGTGCATTATACCTGTGGATATTTGGATCTAGTTGTGGGTTGGTTCAGGGGATGAACCTCAGAGTTCAGGAGTTGGTCAGTTTTGACAGATGAACTCGAGTTGTTGGTTCCTAGAAGGGTAGTGGACCTGATATTGGGTTGAAAGGGGGATTCTAGATAAGTTGGAGTTGAGAGCTCCAGTTATCCCTGAAAGCAGGCGCAGAGGGTCACTAGTGTGTGAGTAAGCTGCGGAGTTTGTTAGTTGAGATGGGATAGAAGAACAGCGGATTTTCTCTGGGGAATAGCTGATTTAGATGTTTCGACAGTAAGGTTACCGGTGATGGTTTACTGTGAGGTATGGACAGAAAAAGGTTTTAAATGAAAGGCTTAAAGGGTGTTATCCTCGGGTTTTGAGGAGAGTTCGGACTGACAAGGAAATTATCAATAGACGGGCAGAGATAATTCCACCCTTGGTTAAGAGGATGAGAGATCCTGATTAGAGGGATGTGTTAAATGTTAGGGCAGGGAGATGCCTGGAAATGGTACTCGGGCTGAGGTACTGGCTTAATGGGTTGGGAAGGACCTAGATGATGAATGGTTAGAAGAGATTTCAAAGACATGATTTGAACTGTGGAGACTGGTGGACTTATAAGTTCGGTTTGGACTGTTGGGGGTAACGACAGCGTAATTCAATGGGTTTGGTGAAGCGAGTAATTCATTTCAGGAAGTTATACTGATGGATGTATCTGGAATTGATGACGACCCATTTAAGGATTTGAGATCTGGATTAGTCTAAGGTATTTGGGCCGCCCTGATGTAAAGATTTATCGTCTGTACGTGGATGGCAGAGAGAGCCATGTGGTTCGAGGAACTGATGGTTGATGGTTAGAGCATGAGTGCTAGAGCCGCAAGGGCAGTGCTTCCTTTGATGGAATTAGTAAAGATAGATTCGTGATAATCAAGTTGAAAGAACCCCGGTTAGTTCTGTGGCTTCTGGTTTTGCCAAGAAAGGGGGAAAAGTCTGATTGATAAGATGGTACTTTTATTGTTAGAATGCCGCAAGGAAGGATTCTCAATTTTTTAGGTAGAAGGACTCCAGACAGTGCTTGGGCACCTAATTTGAGATTGGAAAGAAGCCTGATTGAAAAGGTAGTCATCGAGATGGTGACAGGAACCAGGAGGTTATTTGGTATGCACATGAGAGAAAGGATGCCACCTGAGAGGAGGTCAGGTGAGGGCATGACTTCTACGTAGAATGACTCGAGATGTTAGGATGGATTTCCCATGGTGCGGGAAACGGAGAACTGGAATGCGTCGATACATTCAGAGTTCGAGGCTGAGTCCTCAAGGAGGAGTATTTAACCGACGAGCTTATGCTTTGGGGCATGTAACGAACTGGAAGAACTCGGTGTTGAGAATGTTCCGAGAGGGAGATGGACATAGAGAGGTTGCCTCAAAGGTGTTATTTAGGAGGCTGAGGATAGTAATGCTTATTGAGAAGAAATTTGAAACTCTGGCAGATGGATTGTAGAGGATATCATTTGGAGTACGTAAAGGAGACTGAGTGGGAACTGGGCTGACCAGTGGAAAAATTATGTGGGTATGAAAAGGAAGACTCAGGAGTATTTCAAGGTTAGACTACAGATAGGATTGGTATAAAGAATGTTGTAAAAGACAGTTTTGGCCGACAAAAAGTCTAGGGAAGCAATCGAAAGAATTAACCCTGGTGTAGCCAATGTGTTATACTGCGGGGATTGTTAGCATCGTTGAGTTAGAACGAAAGTACAATGTTGGGTACAAGAAAGGACGACGTCTCCAAGAGTGATCTATGACCTGGTTATTACCAGTTGGAAACCAAGGATAGAGACATTTCGGGAATTTGTCTAGTTTGCACCAGGTAGGGTGTGAGGGGTTGGTAACAAAGACTCTAGAATGGTTCAAGCTGCAGCAGCACAGGTAAGTTCTTTAAGCTGAGAATGCGTGAACGGTATGGGCAAGTCCCTTCAAGCTCACGAGCAGTGCATGTGGATTACTCCCAGATGGAAATGGTGAGCAATTGACTATGCAAAAGACATTTGTACCCAGAAGGCGGAGTCTCAGGTAAGGTTCTACGAAATGTTAGTTTGTGTGTCGTCAGAAGTACTCAGATTAGAGCTACAAGAAGAAAGGACAGGTAAGAGAAGAATTGATATGAAGCCACAAAGAAGCTAATGATGGTTATCTGAAGAATTTAAGGCATAACAAGACTGGTAAGCGCGTCATCTATTGCACAAGCACCTCCGGAGACAACTACAGCAGAGATGAGGAGAACAGTAATACTTGAGGTTAGATGGACTGAGTGGCGTCAAATCAGAAAGAAATTCAGAAGACAAGGTAAGATTGTTTAGTATCTGGTAATTCTGGAATTTGTGTGTGTTAAGGTTAAGTAAAGAGTGATTGCATAAAGGACCTGATCTATGGTAAGGACATGGAGGTGGGGGAGTGTACCATGATTTAGGCACGCCCAGGAATAAATTGACGCGAGGATGGATCGAACCTTGCGGGAGGTGAAAGAATGAACGTGGTTGATGCACTTGGAACGTTAAGTCGACTGTTGTGCAGGGCATAAGGTACTTGAGTATTGGGTATTAGGAAGAAAGATAACATTGAGACCCAGATGCGGTGAAAAGTAACAGACGGATGATCAGTGTTTGAAATCCTCGATTGAGCGAGGGGAGATATATTGGGAGGTGGAACTCCTAGCTGTGAGGCATGTGTCAGTCAAGGAATAACGCCATAGATTGTAATGGAGGATACAAGGCAACGACTGAGGTTGACGTAACGTTGGCAGGTATGATTAGCTGGTGAGCGTCACTGAGCTATGGAATCCAAAGTGTCGGCTTTGGTTGAAACAGGAAAGGACCCTGCTAGGGTGGTACAAGTTGGGATACCAGGGATGGATGAGGGATCCAATTAGATTTGGCTTTTGAATGAGAATTCTGAATGGATATCATTCCACCTCCTTGGGTACGCCGTACCAGGAGGGTCGAGCGGGTGACAGAATCTAGTGTTTTCCTTTGGACCCTGAGGGGTTAGGTGATGTGGTGCTGTATCGTGGGAATAGACCACAATAGACCTTAAGTAAGGCGTTTGGACATGGAAAGTTTTAACTCGGTTGTTTGAGTTAATGTTGTTGGGTCAAGTGAAATGGTTTCAGGGTAAAACGTCGATGATACTGAATTGAGACCCTATAGTATTTTAAATTTTGGAATGGATCTAGAGAACGAAAAAGGACAGAGTGGGAACCTGGAATCTTCAGTTGATTGCAAGTGGAATGGCAGTCTGAAAGTTTATCGGATATCTTAAGGAATTGAGCGCTGGGTAGGCCAATACTTGAGGTATTAAGGGAAGTGTAATCCCTGGTAAGTTGGTCGTGGTGGCAGTTGCTGGTGTCTGGTTAATGTAACGCGACGTAGAACATGAATAGAGGTGAAGGATGGTGAATACTACGGTTTGGATTTAGTTCAGAAAGAAAGCCAGAGAGGTTGTTGGAATTCTTAAGACAGGAGTGTCTGCCTATCTGAAAGAATAAAGAGCTGGTAAATTGTTAAGTTATGAGGAAGTAAAGTTCCGGAAGGAAAGAGTTGCGTCTCTGCGTAATAACAGACGTGGATCTGAAAGGTGTTCAGAGAAAGAAGGGAGAGTTCTGACAATTGATTCAACGAAAAATTCTGAAGTTGTACTAAGGGTTAGGCCAGTGGGGCCTACAAGCTGATCCCACCTAGTAGAGGTGATGATTTTGAGTATCTCGAGAATCAGGAATAAGACAATGAATTGGTCATTGTAATCTAGGCAGACCCTGGGCTTCGGCAGGGTTGCAGTGTTAACAAGGGGCTATCGAGAGTATGGCTATTAGACAAAATCTTGAGGGGCAAGATTGTCACTCTGGTAAGAGTGTTGTAGAAAAGTAAAGTAAAGGCGGTGGACCTTGGGATTCAGGGTCAGAGTTGCGGGTTTACGGACTGATGTGTTGGATAAATTTCGAGGACGAAATTTTTATGAGGAGGGGATAGTTGTAACGACCCAAAATCACTAATAAGGCTTAAGGGCCTTGATTAGTGTGCCAGGAGGGCAGGTTGGGATTTATGTGTGATTTCAATGAGTTAAATGCATGGTTATGATTTAAAGCATGTTATATGACTATTTGTTTATCTGAGATGCATGACTATGTATATTAGTATGCATGTAGGCCCGGATCGTGTTAGAAGGGCATATTGTAATTTTGGCCATGTTGGGCATAACTGTTTTGATATGTGATGATTGTTGAGACCACAGTGGTATGTGGGTGTATCTGTCATTTGTGACTCGAGACGATCCCAGTGAGCAGGCTAGCGGAGAAGTCATAGCGGGAATTTATACCCGGCTTGGGGCGAGCCTCGGGGTATGAACAGGGATTCTGAGAATAGATTGAGATTTATTTTGATGATGGGGAATAATTATTTGGTGATTTATCAGGTATTGGAAAGCAACGGGAAAATATTAGAGACACTTGAGGATTAGCGGGAATTGGGTAAATGACTAAAATGGCCCTACTTGGATAAAAGGGTTTGGAATTAATAGGGAGGGCATTTTGGTCAATTGGCTTTTAAAGATAGATTAAATGAGGCTTTATACACTTAGTGGATTTTGTAGAATAGAGGGAAGGCTGAAAAAGAAAGGAAAAAGGAAAGAAAGAAAAGAGGGAAAACTGATGGGTTTTCCAAGGGATCGGTTTGGGGTTCTAGCACCTCTTCTCTTCAAATTTCTTGGGGCAAAGCCTAGTGGAGAGCAAGGATAGGCTGAGCATCAAGGATCTTGGGTTAGACTTGAAGGATTAGCAAGAACACATCAACTTTTGGAGGTAAGTTTTTAGAGTTTTCAGTTTTAGGGCTTTACGGGTTTTGAGCTATGTTTTGAGCTAAATGAATGGGACTTTTGGGGAAAACAGGCCAAGCTTTGATGATGAACAAGCTAAGGAGGTCTAGGGTTGAATCAAGGTTGAAATTTGCATCATTGGTAAGAATTCTAAGCCTTTAACTTTGTTGTTGATTGAATTTCTGGGTTTAGGGTTGTTCATGGTGAATTTTGAGATTTGGGTTGAATGTGATTGGGTTTTGAGTTCTTGGGATGCTTGGGAGGAGTGTGAGTTGTGTATAAGCTTGATTTTGAGTTTGGTAAAGATTTGGGGAAGTTTGGTTTGAGTTTGGTTGAAAGAAATCGCAGAAAACGATTTCTGGTGTTCCCTGCCTGCAACTAGCGCTACAGCGCTAGTCTTTGGGCGCTATAGCGCTAGGCCTTCTTTCTGGGGTGGTGCTGATCCTGCTTGTAGCGCCATAGCACTCTCTATTGAGCGCTGTAGCGCTACCCTGCGCCCAGAATGGGGTTTTTGGCCTATTTGTGAGGGATTTTGACCTAGGGTTCGGGGTTCGACTCCGCCACCTTGTTTTATGGATCTGGGACTTCCCGGGGGTTCGGGATTGGTCCCGAGGCTAAGTTTTCGGACTTGGGGTTCGGTGTTGACTTTGACCTATGTTTGTGCCTAGGTGTGCGCTAAGGCTCGAGGGGGATCGTGCTCAAGGAGTCAGGTGATCTAAGCTATTGAAGGGAAAGGTAAGAAAATTATAACACCCGTAGGATGGGGCATGGGCCCATAGTGTGATTGCGGGTCACGACCCTATATTGCATGTTGCATGATGAGATGATTGCCGGGCATGGCCCTATATTGCATTACATGTTAGGGTGCAGATTTAATTGAATTGGCATTTGTTTGAATGTTGCTTGATTTATGCTATATATGGTTATAATGAAATGAACGGCAAGGGTCGAGTGCGGCGTAGGTCGGGTACGGCAGCGGAGCCGGAAGTAACACTTAGCACATGGGATGCTTATAGTCAGGGCAGGGCCCGGTGGATACATGTGTTATCCTTACGGTGAGAACCGATACCCCAGGCTTCGGTAAGGCTTCTGGGGCGGCATGGCCGTGTTTGTTTAGTCTAATGGTTGACTTGTTTATCTGTGGATTATCTGATATGATAAATTGTATAAATTGCATATGTTATGTTATGCATGAGTTTTCTTGCTGGGCTTCGGCTCATCGGTGCTCTGTGATGCAGGTAAGGGCAATGGCTGAGTCAACCAACCATGAGTACGGAGAGCGTGAAGCGAAGCGTACATGTTTGGCCTGCCCGACTGCTTTGGTTGGGGGTTTATTTGAAAATGGCTGTAATAATCTATGATTTTATGATCAATCAACTGTAAACTTATTTCAAGATGTAAATAGTTTTCAAACCTTATTTTGGGATCCCAAATGGTTAATACTAGAAGTTTTAAATGAAACGACGCATTTTCAAAGATTACAGCCTTAAATTTTAATTAGTCACACTTTTGTTTCAAAACCTCGGTTAGCGAGTTCATTGCACACTGGTTTGGTCTTAAAAACTCACTTAGTAACGGCTCTAAGGAAGTAGGGCGTTACACTCGATCTCCCACTGTGGCGGCAACCCTGGCAAGTCTAGGGGAACAAATCTAGAAATTCACATACCAGTCTGGTCTCACTCGGCCCATCCGCCACATCTCTAGATGTATCCACAACGTTCGCTAGGAATCCTATGCAACCCTCCTACATCAGGTGCCTAGCCTTCAATGATGAAATCATAGGTACTCGCAATCCACTCACTATCCCCATGAATACAAAGGGTACCTCCCCTTCCGGTTCAAAAGTCACCATCCTGAGCTTGTAGCCAAACGTTTGTAATGACCCAACTACTCTAGACTTTTGACCATTAATGAAAACTACACATAGACCCTATTCCTTAACAAAACTTACAAGTGAAATGATCATAACTTTATTAAAACTTGTAAAAACAAATGTTAAACTTACATAAAATCTCAAGTAGGATATGGGATCCCATTGTTTTAAAAACAAATCATAACATAATGGTAATTACAAAGAGATTACATAAATAAGTGCGGAAAAATACACATAAAACCATAAGTAAAGACTTCATCCTCGAATAAACTCTCAGCTCTTTGAATCCATTCTGCCTCAATACACATTCCCCAAGCTTCCAAGAACCTTTCCCGCCACTAAAGCTAATTTCCTGCACATATAAACATAAAAGGAGTGAGCCTAATGCCCAGCAAGGAAAATCTAACATATAACCATATACATAAAATTCATAATGTAACATAAAACATATCATAACACTTATGTCACATACATACTATAATGGCCATTATTACTTGGGGTCCCATAAACTAAACAAGTCATATGCCCATTAGATTAATGGGGCTTGCTAGCTAAGAAAGTCATATGCCCATAATCTATTTGGGGCTTGTTAGTTGTACGGGTCATATGCCCAAGTGTACAAGCATACTTAACATAACATTTTACATAACACATATTCATAAGATAAGATATAAAATCATATAACACATAAATCCTATCCTATTTTCCTTACAAAAATAACCGGGATATGAGAACTGATTTCGGACCTTGGAACACTCCTAAAAACCATTTATAATAGGGTGAGTATATTGAAGAAAAGGGATGAAAGTGATGAAGGAACTATACTAAAATATACTTACCAAAAAACTTATGCTCAAGAACTTAGATTTCCTAACCAAGAATAGGAATAAGGTTAGAATACTGAGTAGAAGACTATGAGAACTTAAAGAAAATAATACCAATTGAACTAGAGTTTGGAAATACCTTGAAGACTTATATGACCAATCTAAACCTTGAACCAAAATGTGAATAAACCTTACTTCCCAAGTGTTTGGTAAGCTTATAGTGATTAAGCTTATGATCCCCAACCCAAGTGTTTGCACTCTCACAATAACCTAGCAACTTGCAGCCTCTGAACTTAGCTTGAAGAATGAATAAATGGCTGGGCACTTGGTCCTATTTATAGAGTTTAGGAATGAAAAGATCTTCATTTAACTTGAATAAAAATAATGGATTTTTAAGTGAAAAGCATTTGAATTATCGTTCAGCAGAGGCTGAAGACTCGTTTAGAAAGATGCTGGACTTATCAAGAGGTTAAGGATTTGAATGAGAACGTTTTTGAAAACTTTCAAAAACACACTGAAGGAGGCGATATATCGCCCCCTGTAGGCGATATATCGCCTGGGCCATTATGCCTGAGGCAATCGTGCAACGTTTCGTGTTTTTCGTATCTTCGTACTGCGATATATCGCCTCCTATAGCTGCGATATATCGGCATACGTTGAATATTTAAACACGAAATTACACATTTTTAGCTTAATTTTAATTTAGTAAACAACCTTGACTAAGCCCTTTAACGTTTTCAAAGCTGCTGACTGACTCTAGGGTATTCAAATTTTATCCTTAATAAATTTATTCCTCAAAATAATTAATCATTATTAAACCTATACATGACATGTGCTATTATCTTATTGGGTCTTATTTAAACCTTATAGTATACTAAATATTATCCTCAATAACTGTCATATTAATCAAACCTTAGGTTAAAATTAATATTCCTAAACTATAGATTAAACTTAGAAAATCTACAAGTACTACTATGAGTGTCCAAATAAATCCCGGTCTGAACCAATAAATCCACAGTCATAACAATAATACAACTATTACTATTATACTACTATCTAACTAGCTAAGTAAAGTTCTTTGGACTCTACAATTCTCCCCTACTAAAAAGAACTTCGTTCTCAAAATTTACTTACCAAATAACTCCGGATACCGGCCTTGCATGTCCTCCTCCAACTCCCATGTTGCCTCTCATTCAGAACTATTACTCCATAGGATTTTTACTATAGGAAAGCTCTTGGACTGTAACTGCTTCACCCCCTTATCCAGGATGCTAATCGGTCGTTCCTCGTAACTTAAGTCTTTTTGGAGTGCTATCGTATCATACTTGAGGACGTGAGATGAGTCTGGCACATATTTGCGTAGCATCGAAATGTGGAATACGTTGTGACTATCGGCTAGTGCTGGCCGTAGGGCTAGTCTATACGCAATTGCTCCCACTTTGTCCAATATCTCAAAAGGACCTATGAATCGGGGACTAATCTTGCCTTTCTTCCCAAACCACTTTACACCTTTCATAAGAGATATCTTGAGGAAGACTTGATCTCCAACTTGGAATTCCACATCATGTTGCTTGGCATTCGCATAGCTTTTCTGACAGCTTTGAGTAGCAAGCATACGCTGTCTAATAAGCGCTACTGCTTCTTGAGCTTGTCTAACAGCTTCGGGACCTAGTAGCTGCCTTTCTCCTACCTCGTCCTAATGCAACGGTGATCGACACCTTCTTCCATACAGCAATTCATAAGGTGCCATCCCGATCGTTGACTGGTAGCTGTTGTTGTAGGAGAATTCATAAGTACTTATTCCATGATCCTCTGAAATCAAGTACACACGCGCGTAGCATATCCTCTAAAATCTGAATCGTATGCTCGGACTGTCCGTCTGTCTGAGGGTGAAAAGCTGTACTAAGACTTAGCTTAGTACCCATAGCTTGCTGTAAACTACCCCAAAATCTTGATGTAAACACCGACCCTCTATCTTACATTATTGTCATGGGAATTCCATGCAACCGTACTATTTCTTGGATATAGATGTCTGCGTATTGGTCTGCCGTTTATGAAGTCTTAACAGGCAGGAAATGAGCCGACTTGGTTAGTCTATCTATTATTATCCAAGCAGAATCATGCTACTTATTCGTCCTTGGCAAACCCGTCACGAAGTCCATAGCTATATCGTCCCACTTCCATTCTGGTACGCTAAGCAGTTACAATAAACCTGCAGGCCGCTGATGCTCTGCTTTCACTTGCTGGCATACAAGACACTTAGACACAAACTCTGCTATGTCCTTCTTCATTCCTGGCCACCAATATACTGCCTTAACATCATGAGTCATCTTGGTTGACCCTGGGTGAACTGAGTATGGGGTACTGTGTGCTTCTTCCAGAATCGTCTTCTTAATACTTTGATCATTTGGCACGCATACCTTATCCTTATATCTCAATAAACCTTGGCTAGATATTGAGAAATCTGTAGCTTTGCCTTCTCTGACTGCATCCATATGTGCTGCTAGTGTATCGTCATGTACCTGATCAATCCGTATATCCTCTAGCAGATTCGATTGGATAGACAAGTTAGCTAGCTTGCCTACAACTACCTCTATTTTGGCACTGATAAGCTCCTGCTGTAGCGGCTTTTCTATTCCGGCTAAAGCTGCTAAATTTCCATAACTTTTCCTACTAAGCGCATCGGCAACTACGTTCGCCTTCCCTGGGTGGTATAGGATTTCGCAGTCGTAATCCTTTACTAACTCCAACCACCTGCGCTGCCTCATGTTGAGCTCCTTTTGAGTAAAGAAGTACTTTAAACTCTTGTGGTCCGTATAAATCTTGCACCGTTCTCCGTAAAGATAATGGCGCCAGATTTTTAATGCAAAGACCACTGCTGCCAACTCCATATCGTGAGTTGGATAGCGCTGCTCGTACATCTTCAATTGTTGTGAGGCGTAGGCTATCACCTTGTCATTTTGCATCAGCACGCAACCCAATCCTTGCTTTGATGCATCGCAGTAGACTACGAACTTATCGTTGGGTGTCGGTACATAGAGTACTGGTGCTTAGTAAAGCTTATCCTTGAGCAACTGGAAGCTTTCTTCACAATTATCATTCTAGTTAAATCTTTGTTGTTTCCGGGTCAGGTTGGTGAGGGGAGTGACTATCTTTGAAAAGCCCTCTACAAACTTCCTATAATAACCTGCTAACCCTAGAAAGCTTCTTACTTCAGATGCGTTCTTTGGTCTGGGCCAATCCTTCACGGCCTCTACCTTTGATGGGTCTACTGCAACTCTATCTTTCGATATAATGTGCCCGAGGAACGCCACTTGCGAAAGCCAAAACTCGCATTTCTTGAACTTTTCTTAGAGTTGATGCTCCTTCAATTGCGTCAAAATCAACCTCAAATTTTCCTCGTGTTCTACTTCATCCTTGGAGTATACTAAGATATCATCGATGAACACAACAACGAATTTATCTAAGTAATCCTTGAAGACCCTATTCATTAAGTCCATAAATGCGGCTGGTGCGTTAGTAAGACCAAAGGACATAACCAAGAACTCGTAATTTCCATAATGAGTCCTAAAGGCTGTCTTAGGAATATCTTCTCCCTTTACCTTGAGCTGATTATACCCGGACCGTAAATCGATCTTTGAAAATACAATCGCGCCTCGGAGTTGATCAAACAAGTCGTCAATCTGAGGTAGCGGGTATTTGTTCTTAATCGTTACCTTGTTAAGCTCGTGATAGTCTATACACATCTGCATACTTCCGTCCTTTTTCTTCACGAATAGTACCGAAGCTCCCCATGGCGAATGGCTTGGCCTAATAAAACCCAAGTCTAGGAGTTCTTGTAGCTGGGTCTTTAACTCCTTGAGTTTCGTATGTGCCATCCAGTATGGTGCCTTAGAGATAGGCTCGGTGCCTGGTACTAATTCTATCGTGAAGTCTATTTCCCGAGTTGGTGGCAATCCTGGCAAGTCATCGGGAAATACCTCTGGAAATTCTCGTATAACACGGACATCTCCAACCTTAAGTGGTGTCTCCCTTTCCACATTTGTGATGCTGGCTAAGAACGCTTGACATCCTTTCTCCATCATTCTCTGAGCTTTGAGAGATGATACTAACGGGGTGCGTAATCCTGAAGCTTGTCCCATGAAGCATAGTCTCTGTCCGTCAGGAGTCTCGAACATTACCTTCTTGCATTTGCAGTCGATGGTTGTGCCATGCCGTGCTAGCCAATCCATGCCTAGTATTATGTCGAAGTCCTTGATCACTAGTTCTATTAGGTCTCCTTCTAGTTCTATGTCCTCAATCTTGATCGGTATGCCTCGTACTATCCGTGATGATAGAACTACTTTGCCCGAAGGAAACTCGGTCATAAACCTAGTTCTAAATCTTTCACAAGGTTTGTCTAGTTTTTCTATTATTCCTAACGAGATATACGAATGAGTGGCTCCCGAATCAAATAATACAGAACATAAGTTATTGAGGATAGAAACCTGACCTGTGACCACCTTATTGCTAGTATCAGCCTGTCCTTGGGTTAAGGTAAAAACCCTAGCAGGAACCATCTTGTCGTCTTTCTTCCCTTCTGGCTTGCACTGGGGGCAATCTCTTTTCTGAAGCCCTTCCTGACCACAGTTAAAACATTCTTTGGTGTTTCCGCGGCATTCTCTAGGATGTTTCTTCTAAAACTTAGCCCATGGCAGGTATTCCACATAACCCGACCTATTTCCCCCATTATTCGTTCGTGCCCTCTTATCACTGTCGAATTGCTTGTTATCCAGATGCCGTCTTTTCTGGCTATTACCATTGTTGCCAGACTGATTGTTGCCATTATGGTTGTTGTTCCAACTGGTCTGAGGTTGACTCTGCTGTCTAGGTTCAGGCTTACTGGCTTCCTCTTTACTTACATTAGCCTGCAACCTCTCTACTTCTATTGCTGTCTCAAGAACGTCGGCATATGTAGTATTCCCTGGGTTTGCTAGCTTAACCCCCATCTCTATCTTCGATCGAAGTCCTCTAACAAACTTGTTTATCCTCAGAAAATTGGTTGGAACCATTTCAGATGCGAACTTAGCTAAGCGGGCGAACTGACGAGCATACTCTGCTACTGATAAATTACCCTGCTTCAAGTTGGCGAACTCCTCAACTCTCGTAGCGAGTACAGCCGAATTGTAGTACTTCTTGTGGAAGAGCTCCACAAATCGAGTCCATGTCATGGTGGCAACATCATGGGATTGTTGGACCAAGTCCCACCATATCCTGGCATCCTTCTTGAGCAATGACGAGACGCAGGATATGCGGTCCGCATTTCTGAGATTCATGTGTGTCAGAATTGGGTCCACATTCCTTAGCCACTCATCTGCGTCAAAGGGGTCTGTAGTCCCTTCGAAGTTTGGAGCGTGCTGCTTGCGGAACCTCTCATACACTGGCTCCATGTGTTGTACTGGATACGGCGCGTAATTCGTCACTGGCCATCCCCCATATGGACCAACTTGTTGGGGTGCTGAGGCCATTTGCTGTGGCTGCGGCTGCGGTGGAGGCTGAGGCTGAGTTTGAGTCTGAGCCTGTTAGAGTTTTTGCTGCAAAAGTTCCTCGACTTGTTGTCATAGTCTGGCGATCTCCGCAGTGTTGTCAGCTGGCGGTGCCGGCGCGTTGCAGCTAGTAGTAGCACGCACTCCCCTTCTGCGAACTGGTGGGGCATCATTGTTTGCTGGAATAGCGTTGGAGGCTTTTTCGTTGGTGCGTTCAGATCTTCGGAGTGACATCGTAGTAGAGTTCTAACAGTTGAAAGGAACATGTTAGAACTTTACCTAATAGGCTCTAAGGCAAAAACTTATTCTAAAACAAACATATCTCGGACCTATTTATTATGACTTCTTATGAAAAATTATATAAGTCTTTATTTATTATTTAGAGTGGGTTTCTATACTTAGAAAAACAAGCTATCTTTATTTCCTAAGTCTATTTCTAATTATCCTATATGACTTAATTCTCAGGCTCGAAACTTATCTTTATTCCAAAGTTAACCATATTGAGGGAGGGCTGGAAAACATAACATAATGGTAATTAAAAAGAGATTACATAAATAAGTGCGGAAAAATACACATAAAACCATAAGTAAAGACTTCATCCTCGAATCGAAACTCTCGGCTCTTTGAATCCATTCTGCCTCAATACACATTCCCCAAGCTTCCAAGAACCTTTCCCGCCAATAAAGCTATTTTCCTTCACATATAAACATAAAAAGATTAAGCTTAATGCCCAGCAAGGAAAATTTAACATATAACCATATACATAAAATTCATAATGTAACATAAAACATATCATAACACTTATGTCACATACATACTATAATGGCCATTATTACTTGGGGTCCCATAAACTAAACAAGTCATATGCCCATTAGATTAATGGGGCTTGCTAGCTAAGAAAGTCATATGCCCATAATCTATTTGGGGCTTGTTAGTTGTACGGGTCATATGCCCAAGTCTACAAGCATACTTAACATAACATTTCACATAACACATATTCATAAGATAAGATATAAAATCATATAACACATAAATCCTATCCTATTTTCCTTACAAAAATAACCGGGATATGAGAACTGATTTCGGACCTTGGAACACTCCTAAAAATCATTTATAATAGGGTTAGTATATTGAAGAAAAGGGATGAAAGTGATGAAGGAACTATACTAAAATATACTTACCAAAAACCTTGTGCTCAAGAACTTAGAATTCCTAACCAAGAATAGGAGTAAGGTTAGAATACTGAGTAGAAGACTATGAGAACTTAAAGAAAATAATACCAATTGAACTAGAGTTTGGAAATACCTTGAAGACTTATATGACCAATCTAAACCTTGAACCGAAATGTTAATAAACCTTACTTCCCAAGTGTTTTGTAAGCTTATAGTGATTAAGCTTATGATCCCCAACCCAAGTGTTTACACTCTCACAATAACCTAGCAACTTGCAGCCTCTGAACTTAGCTTGAAGAATGAATAAATTGCAGGGCACTTGGTCCTATTTATAGAGTTTAGGAATGAAAAGATCTTCATTTAACTTGAATAAAAATAATGGATTTTTAAGTGAAAAACATTTGAATTATCGTTCAGCAGAGGCTGAAGACTCGTTCAGAAAGATGCTGGACTTATCAAGAGGTTAAGGATTTGAATGAGAACGTTTTTGAAAACTTTCAAAAACACACTGAAGGAGGCGATATATCGCCCCCTGTAGGCGATATATCGCCTGGGCCATTATGCCCGAGGCAATCGTGCAACGTTTCGTGTTTTTCGTATCTTCGTACTCCGATATATCGGCATACGCTGAATATTTAAACACGAAATTACACATTTTTAGCTTAATTTGAATTGAGTAAACATCCTTGACTAAGCCCTTTAATGTTTTCAAAGTTGCTTACTGACTCTAGGGTATTGAAATTTTAACCTTAATAAATTTATTCCTCAAAATACTTAATCAGTATTAAACCTATACATGACATGTGTTATTATCTTATTGGGTCTTATCTAAACCTTATAGTATACTAAATATTATCCTCAATAACAGTCATATTAATCAAACCTTAGGTTAAAATTAATATTCCTAAACTATAGGTTAAACTTAGAAAATGTACAAGTACTACTATGAGTGTCCAAATAAATCCGGGTCTGAACCAATAAATCCACAGTCATAACAATAATACTAATATTACTATTTTACTTCTATCTAACTAGCTAAGTAAAGTTCTTTGGACTCTACAATTCTCCCCTACTAAAAAGAACTTCGTTCTCAAAATTTACTTAGCTAGTTCATTGCCCCCTACTTCGATAACCCAGCCATCCCCAAGATCATATCGAAGTCATCCATTTCTAACTCAATCAGATCAATAAACAACTCTCTACTATCTTTCTCTACTAGAAATGCTCTAAGCCATCTCCTAGAGACTACCCATTCCCCAGTCGACAAAAAATTTAGAAATACCCTAGCATACCAATCACTAGGTCTACGTAGCTGATCTATCACTCTAGTAGAAACAAATGAATGAGTAGCCCCCGAATCAATCAATGCAGTAAAAGAATAACTAGCACTAGAAATGAGGACTGTAACAACCGAGTGGCTAGCCTCAGCCTCAATCTTATTCAAGGTAAACACTCTGGCAGGAGTGAGAATCTTGCTCTACTTCAGCTCTTCCTTCCTGGCATGAGGGCAATCTCTCCTCAAATGACTGGTACACCCTCAAGCAAAGTAGGCCATGATCCTACACTCTCCTTGATGTCATCGTCTGCACTGAGGACACACTAGGAAACTCCTCCACTTGTCTCCCCATCCCTGACGGCCACTGAAAGCACTCTGTGCCCACCTATTCGAGCTAGGAGGAACGAAAGAGTCTGGGGCCTTTCTCTTCTACTCACTAGGGCCACTACCCCGACTAGATCAGGTGAAAGGAGGCACCATCCTCCGAGCATCACGCCTAGCAGTGCCCTCTCTCCATATGTGATCCTTGGCCCCCTCAGATGTAAGGGACTTATCCATTACATGTGCATAAGGGATAGTCCCCGGATCCAAGGTTATCTTAACATCATGGATGATCATAACATTTAATATCCGCACAAACTAATCCCTCCGTGCCATATCAGTCGGCACTAGATCCGATGATAACTTTGCCAATCGGTCAAATCTTAAGGCATACAGAGTAACTGTCATACAGTTTTGTGTTAGGTTGGTAAACTCATCAACCTTCGTAGTTTGGACTGCGACACTGTAATATTTTTCGTTAAAGGTTATCCTAAACATTTCCAGGTCATAACCGCAACGTTCCTTCTTTGAGTCACCACATCCCACCAGATGCGGGCATCCTCTCTAAACATGTAGCTGGCACAAGCTACCCTCTCATTCCCCTCCACTGTCATGAAATGCTGGATGGAAGAAATCATATTCATCCACTGCTCTGCCCGCAGTGGGTCTGGTCCACCGTCGAAGGTGGGAGGATGCTGCTTCCTAAACCTCTCATACAAAGGTGCCCATCTATTTTCAACAACAGGCTGGGCTGGCAATGGTGCCACAACCTGTGGAACCTACAACCAAATGCCCTGAGGAGGGGCATAGTGCCTCAACTTTTGAAGCACTTCTTCTGTTCGGTGAATTCTAGCTTCCATCTCAGCAGATAACAGTTGCCAATTCGGTGGGGCAAGTGGAGGGTCCTAACAATGGTTATCATCCTCGGCCCTATTGCCACAGAGTCTGATTGATCGCTGAGGCATTATAACAATATGCCTGCAATCAATGACGCTGCTTATCAGGCATGATAACTATATCCAAAACCACCTCCCAATTTGCATCAACCAACCACAATCAGCAATCCACATAACACAAATAGCATACAACAATCAAGGGGCCATGCCCTAGCATCATGCATATGTCAATTCATTCATCATGCTCTATTTGAAATATTCAAGCAAACAAGGCATTTTAACAAACAATCAAGCATATAATTCAAAAATTACCAACCAACCCTGAGTCGAACTTGTCACTGGCCGCGAGCGTACATGTTCGGTCAATCTTCGAAAACCATATACCTTGGCTCGCTCTGATACCAAGTTATAATGCCCTAATTCCTTAGAGTCGTTTCTATGTGAGTTTCAAATGTGCCATTAACTCATTAATTGAGGTTTTAGGTTAAACGTGTAGCTAAACTTTGTTGAAGGTCGTTTGAATGCTTTAAATATAAAAATGTGTGCATTCATTGAAAATACTAAAAATTAAACAGTTGGGATACCAAAATACTGTTTAGAAAATATTTACAACTCAAAATACATTTAGGATAATACATAACATTTTCTTGAAAATAACCCCGGCAATGGCAGTCAAGTAGGCCGAACATGTACCCATCGCTCCACGCTCTCCATACTCATGGTTGGTCTACTTTTCCCTTGCCTCTACCTGCACCATAGAGCACCCGTGAGCCGAAGCCCAACAAGGAAACTCAACACAAAACAAATAACATATGCATATCTATCACCAGCTTATTACAAAACAGCCAATAGGCTAAACATATAGTGGTCATGCCGTCACAGGCGCTTTACCAGGCCCTGGGTTCGCGGTCTTCACAAAGAGGATGACTCTAGCATCGTAGGAGGGTCTCGCCCTAATGGTTGCATTCCGCGTGCTTAACGTCGTTCCCGGACCCTTGCCGTACTCGGCTCTACACTCTGCGTGCTCAATGTCATTCCTGGCCCCTTGCCGCACTTGGCTTCCTGCCGTTCTCGGCCTTTGCCATTTTCGCCGTCGTCGTTCCCAGCCATCGCCGTTCATTCATCAATATGCACTACATAGAATAATATCAACTAATATTAAAACATATACTAAACATAAAGAATAGGGATATGCCCTGCAATCCAATCAATAAAGCCATGCCCTAAAATACAAACAATAGGGCCACGCCCTACTCTACGAGTACAACAGTTTTCTTACCTGTGTCCCAAGCTTCCTGAGCACCGCAATCCTGAGCTTGCGGCACGCCTGGGCAGATAGAGACTTCCAGCCTCCTCGACACACACGAGCCACGGCGCCTGAAGAACAGGGTTGCGGCTCAAGCCCGAAACCAAGAAAATCACCATTTTCTCTACACATTTCTCCGATCCTAATCCATAAATTCTTACTCAAAACTCCAATCAAACCTAGCACAAAGTTTTAATTACTTATTAATATACACTAGATATCACAGAAAATCCATAAACAATCCCACTTTTAAACTTAAAACCATTGTCAAGAAAACCTAAGATCCTAACATAATCTAGAAAAATTTCAACAGCAAGATTCAATTAAGGACCTTACCTCTACACTTAAATTAGGTCCTGAACTGATTCCCTGTGTTTTTAAGAATCCCAATCCACCAATTTTCTAGCCCAATTCTTTAAGGTTTCATCAAATTCTCAAGCACGATGAGAGAGGGAGAGAACCAAGAGATAGAGAGAGAGAGAGAGAGAGAGAATGAGTCTTCTTCTGTTTTGTTCCAGTGACTTCCCAAGACTACTAAGCCTACTATGAACTATGTAATACCCCTGCCAAAAGACCAAATTTCCCTTTAAGCTTATCTTTAAACCTTAAATGACCCAAGGGCAATTCCATCATTTTCCAAATCCCGCTAATTCCTCAAGTGTTCCTATAAATCCCCATTTAATCCCAACATGTCCAAATCATTACTTTTCTAGTACCTGTTACTCCATAAATTCTAAACACATATAACATTCCCAAAATACCCTTAGGCTCCTCCCGAGCCGGGTATTTGACCCCGTGGTGACTTTCTCACCAAGCTGCTATCTAGGACCATCTCGGATTGTGCATCACAAATATATCACCACTCACGGTGGTATCATTCACAATATACACAAATATTTCATTCATGCCCTCAATGGGCAAAATTTTCAAATATGCCCCTAATAGCCAAATGGGGCCCACATGCATATTTAATTCACCTAAACATGCATTTCTAATCACATAATCATCAAATTCACATATTAAAATAATTAAATAAATTATTTCCCTCCAGGCACGCTAATCAAGTCCCTAAGCCTGATTACCAAATTTGGGACGCTACAGGATATCTTTTACTTCTCCCAATGGGAGACGTTGAAAGTGCACCTACGATGACTCCACTTCTAACGTCACCCCTCGCGGGAGACATTGTAGACTTTAATGTCTCCCCATTGAAGTCATAACACTCTTATATTGTTGTAGTGGCAGCTTCAAAAGTGTGAGGACGATAATACCCTTAGTGGGTATTTGATTGTGACCTTAATGCCCAAAGTGTGAGGATTGCCCGTACGTAGCAAAAGACAATTGGTAAGTCAGTGTGTGATTTACATGTCTACAACATGAATTAACTAGTGTATTGCTTGCTGGAAGTAGCGCTTATACACTAGTAAGAGATAGGTCTCATTTAGAGGCAATGGCTAGGTGGTGCTTACGCTCCACATGAGATTTAAACGTGGATGGTATCCACCTGTTCTTATAAAGTACATACAGTTTTTGCCTTTCTAATAGTTGTGCAAAAGGTTTTGACTTTTATATTATTGCCTATTTCATGTGTATGTGGATGGTATCAACTTATAAAATTAATGTGCAGACGGTTTATGCCTATCTAATGAGCATGTGAATGATACCCACCTATTGTCATATAGTGCGGACAGTTTTCACCTATTCAATCATTTTGTAACCGGTTCTTGCCTTTCACATTATTGGCTGGGTTAGCTACCATGACAATTGGATAGGAGGTATGTAGGCCAAGTAAACCTAGAAGTCTCCAGAAATCGGTATGGATCCATCAACCCCATATGTAATAGTATGAATACCCTACATAACCATTGGTTAATGTAGATGCTCAGTATTCTGCGCCCATAAAAGAACCAAGCCCCACGAGACAGCCCCGCGAGACAGCCCCGCGTGCCCAAGCTCACACCCCAGCAGCATCGGCCTCATGTGGCCTCGCGTCCGAAGTAGCCTCGGCCTCGCGTCCGAGTGAGGCCCCACCTCCTCCTGATGCGCGCCCGCCTCGCGTCCGAGCGAGGCCCTTGATGCGCACACCCGTCTTGCGTTCGAGCGAGGCCCCTGATGCGCGCGCCCACCTTGCGTCCGAGCGAGCCCCCGCCTTGCGTCTGAGCGAGGCCCCTGGTGCGCACCCGCCTCGCGTCCGAGCGAGACCCCTGATGCGCGCCCCGCCTCGCGTCCGAGCGAGGCCCCTGATGCGCGCGCCTACCTCGCGTCCGAGCGAGGCCCTTGATGTGCGCCCCAACATCGCGTCCAGGCCCGCGTGGCCTCACTGGAGCACCCTCGGCGTCGCGCCCCGGCACCGTCACCTCACACCTCAGCAGACGTTCGGCCTCGCGCCCCGAGCGAACCACACCATCACATGGCCATGCGAGAGGAGGAGGGCCTCGTGAGTAGCTAGGGAGCTGCTCCATCAATAGGCCTTCCAAGGGGGCCTCACGAAGGAATAGGAGCCACACCACCTGGTGGCCACGCGAGTGAAGCCATGCACCAAGGAGGCCGCCCCACCAAGGGGGTCGCAAGGAAGGCGTCTCGCCACGCATCCTTAGACATCTGTCAAGGCCACATGCCTCTGGCCTAGGCTCGTGGGTGACCTCGGGGTGCTTCAGGCTTCTCGTGCAAAGGACCCGAGATCCCCACCTCACGCCATGACCATTACACGCACCAAGGGTCCCATTCCTTACACCTTGAGACCCCTATGTTTAGAGGCTCCAGTACGAGTCGAATGGAACATACTTGTACGATCTAGTACTGAGTACAGACACCTGTACCAGTGGGAGAGTGGGAGTGTTGGAATAAGAGTGATGGCCCATACGTCTACGGCCAGGAGTCAGAGTCGACACCACTACCACCTGCGCCACTATGCTTGTCACCACTCATCAGACATGGTTACGGACAAGTAGTGGAGGCATCCTCCTGACACCTGCCCCTGTACTGGATGTACGACCACAACCTCTGAAGCCACTCTCTTGACAGAGTACTTATGTACCCCTTTGGTCCCCAGGACCACCATGTACCCAGGGCCATTAGAGCCTACTATAAAATGAACTCTAACCCCACCGGAAGGGGGGTTGGAAAATTTACTGTAGCAAAGGCTTGAGAGTGAATGAAAGATTGATTTCCCCATTGTTATTCTGTCATTGTTCTTGAATTATTACCTAGATTTCTACAACTTTTTTATTGACGATCCTTACTTGATAATTTTTTTCACTCAACTTAGTTGACGAGTTCTCACCGTCAACAGTTAACCTTAAGAAGGATTTATGATTTCGAATATCTGCGTGAAGACTTGAGTCTCTATTGTTGTTTGAGTTTAGATACTAGGGAATACTTTGGGAAACTCCTAAGTTGGCTTATTATTATTGGATATTATTTTTACTTCTACTCTAGTATGGATTTTATGCAGGGTTTATAATTTTCGGTTTCTGCTTAAGGTGTTGCCATGCCACTATGACGCTTAGGCATTTTTTAATTATTTGATTAGGGCAAGGATTTATCCGGAACTGTATATGTGTTAAGATATCTGTTATGCAGACAATGATAGTAAGACATTGTTCTTGTTGTTGTTTTCTACTTCGTGTTGTTAGAATGATTTACTAAACGTTATCGCTTACCTAGTTATTCATGTTGTAGGTAAGGGCAAAGAAAAGTTGGGACAGTGAGCATCGGGGTGTGCTTGTGAAGTTATAGATGTGGCCCAACCTTTGAGGAGTCTGCACTTTTGAAATGTTAATTTTACTTATGTTTAAAAAAAATTTGTTTACTATAGTACTCTTAAGCTTCAAATGTAAATATTTTCAGTGTGTGCACACATTATATTTAAAAAAAATTGTATGGATTTTTTAGATCTTATAAATAGTAGGAATGGGTTAATTTTTGTTCAATTAGTGTTAGTATTTTTGGGTCTTTACAAGTTGTATCAAAGCTCGAGTTGAGCCAATTCTGTTGACAAACCCACATAGACATTCTGCAAGGTAGACGTGCACTCACTGTAAGTATTGGCTTTAAAATTATTTTAGCTTGTTTTTTCCTTATTTCTGACCTAATTTCTATAAATTATAGGTTGAGAGGGCAGACCAACTTGATGTATTACATCCTAAGATATATGACCCACATGTCATATACACTCTAGAGAAAAGGATTCTAATTTATGAGTCCTTACAGAGGATGGGACCGCAACAGTTCAACGGAGCAGAGCGATACCCGTCCGACGTGTGGGCATGGAATTATTGCATGGATCATATCCTTAGTGTGAGTCACACCCTGCCGAATTTTTGGTGAGATTGGCTAGTTTGCATCTGTGAAGCGAAAAATTTTGGTGGTTCTAGTTCCGACACGAGGACCTGGATACCGTCTCATGGATTTAGTTCTAGATTTCCATTGAGTTTAATTTCTGGCCACTTCACAGTCAATCACTGTGGTATCAAGGATACCAAAGGGAGCTGGTGGCACGTAATCGCGAAGAAATCAAGGAGGCACCAAAGGGGGCAGCCACTACAATAGCTCCGAATGGGGAGGTGATGAAGGAGGACCCCAAGGAGGATCTAGTCTAGGACTTGGAGGGAAATATGGATAAGGAGATTGATTCCGACATAGAGATCATAGTCTGAGTAGAAAGATAGACTATATACTTTGGGCTAGTAACTATATATATATGTATATTTTTATCACTAGTTTATAGAACCCATATATGATAGAGTTAAGTTTTGTAAATTGTTAAGATAACTAAGCTCAACTAACCTATACCCTAAGGCTGATTTCGGTCTATGTTTTATTCTTATCTTGTATGTGATATGTTTTATGTACTTAATTTTTAAATTAAGTAACTATTTATGTCGTTACTATTCCCATAATGGCTGGACACGTACAAGAGATGGAGAATGCTCTAGACGAGTGGAGAACTCTACCAACAAAAGATAGCAAACGAAAGGCTAATCCTGAAGTCCCTTAAGCTGAAATGTTCCAAACACTATTGCAGTAACTTTCGAGAGCACCAAATAATGCTAAAAACAACCAAGTACCACCTACTGTCGAGGTAAAAAATCGTGAACCACAAGCCGAGGCCGAACAAGGTAACTTGCCTGCCGCGGTACCAATGGCAGTTCAGCCAAAACTGCCAAAACCCATCTTAGAAAGGTTCAGGAAATAGAACCCACCAATCTTTAAAGGGACTACTGACCCCATGGTGGCAGAAGAATGGATAAATATTATGGAATGAATCTTTGAATTCATAGATGTTCCTAAAGGGGAGAAGGTAGTATGTGTGGTGTATATACATAGGAAGGATGCTCGTATTTGGTGGGATGAAACCATGAGGAATCATAATACAACATAAATAGAGTTTTCATAGACTACGAAGTAGTTGAATTCTGTTATCGAAAGCATGGAGTAATGAATTTGCAAGAATATGGTCAAATGTTTGACCAACTCTCGAGGTTTGTTCCGGATTTAATCGATATCAAGGTGAACGAAGTGAGGATGTTTATGAAGGATTTACGATGGAATATTGTACAATTTGTTGATAAAGGGAGAACAAGCCAAGATAACTACGAAGAGAGGGTGGAGCGAGATATCCGCCAAGATTCGTGGCTAGTATAAGTGATTTAAGATCCCCAAAGGATTGAGGATAAAAAATATACTCCAACTAATCAGGGCCAGTTTCAGGCAAATAGAAATGGATGGAGGGAAAGATTCACTCACAAGTTCAAGGTGGAACGAACAAGGGGGAACATACAAGGTGGTTTAAGAACAAACAACAAGAGGAAGGCCTGTTTGTACTAAATGCAACCGATGTCATCTGGGTGATTTCATTTCCAATGCAATTTTTACATGCGGAGGGCTCAGACATTTTGCTCAGGATTGCCCAAGTTCAGTTCAGAAGAGTGGAAATGGTCAGCATAAGCAAATTGGGTTTGCACGCGGGTCTTTGCTCTCACTCAAGGTGATAAGGGAGTTGGATCGTCGGAAATGGTGGCAAGTGAGATTTCTATCGCACAAATTTCAGCTTATGCATTGATAGAAACAAGTGCATCACATTCTTTCATATTTGCTTCCACTGTGAAGAAAATAGATATAAGTCCTTAGCCTATGTATAATATGTGTGTAGTATCCTTACCTTTAGGAGAGGATATGCTAGTGCGATCATGGGTTAGAGCCATACAAATCTGTGTAGAAGGACGCAAACTAATAGTTGACCTTTTAGTTTTGGATTTACATGAGTATGATGTCATATTTTTTGTGGATTTGTTGACCAAATACGGGGTTGTTATCAACTGCAAGGGCAAAAAGTGGTATTCACTATTGTAGGCAAGCAGCCGTTCAAATTCATGTCCCGAGAAAAGAAATGGCCAATGATCTCAGCAATGAAGGTTAGAAGGATGCTTGATGACAGTTGCATTGGATACATTACAAGTATCGTAGACAAAGAAAAAGAGATAAAGTTGTGACCGACCGACGTAATAGTTGTATGCAAATTCCGTATAGTATTTTTCGGATCTTTAGGGATACCACCAAATCAAGAATTCGTATTTGAGATAGAGCTAATTCCAGGAAAAAAATTGATGTTAAAGTACCATACAGGATGGCACGAGCTGAACCCAAAGACCTACAAGCGTAATTACAGGAGTTCTTAGACAAGAAGTTCATTATACCAATTCATTCTCCATGTGGAGCTCCAGTTCTGTTTGTAAAGAAAGAAATACGGTTCAATGATAATGTGTATTGATTACCGGGAGTTTAACAAGGTGACCATCAAGAACTGATATCCTTTACCCAGAATCGAAGATTTGTTCGATCAATTACATGGATCATCAGTATTCGCTAAGAGCGATCTCCAACCAGGTCATCACCAACTAAATGTGAAAGAGTTAGACATTTCGAAGAAGGCTTTCCGAACATGTTATTGCCAATATGAGTTCATAGTGATGTCCTTTGGACTCACCAACGCATTTGCATTATTTATGTACTTAATGAATAGGATGTTCAGCGAATACTTCGATAACTTTGTTATCGTTATCATAGACAACATCCTTATTTGTTCAAGGAGTGAGGACGAGCATGCGAAACACTTAGAAATTGTTTTGGAGCACCTGTAAGAGAAGAAATTGTATGCAAAGTTCTCGAAGTGCGAATTTTGGCTGGAGAAAGTGAGTTTTCTTGGACACATAGTGTCAAGAGATGGAATTTTAGTAGATTCAACCAAGATTGAATGTAAAAATTAATGGAAACACTCGAAGAACGCACATGAGATTCAAAGTTTTCTGGGGTTAGTAAGTTATTATAGGAAATTTGTTTAAGGGTTTTCCAAAATAGCAACACAAATGACTACTCTTACCCATAAGTAAATTAAATTTTAATGGACAGACAAGTGCGAACAATGTTGAAAACTGCTCCAATATTGACTATCCCTAACGATACTAAGGGATATGTCATTTACAGATATGCATCATGACAAGGGTTAGGGGCAGTAATAATGCAGCATGAAAAAATCATATCATATGCCTCCTAACAATTGAAGAATTATAAGAAGAATTACCCTACGTACGATCTGGAGTTAGCAGCGGTGGTGTTTGTACTCAACATCTTGAGGCACTATTTATACGAAATCCACTGTGATATCTTCACTGATTAGAAGAGCCTTAAATATTTCTTCACTCATAATGAATTAAATATGAGATGGTGCCGATGGTTGAAATTGTTTAATGATTATGACTACGACATCCTATACCACCTGGGAAAAGCGAATAAGGTGTGTTGACGGTAAGAACTCATCAATGAAATATGGATGGAAAACTCAAAAACTCAAATCAATATCTAATGAAAACAAATGAACTTATAGAAAATTGAAGCAAAATTTCATGTAGAAAATAGAAAGAAAACTCGTATTTTTCTCTTAGATTAATCTGATCTTACAGGAATTTTCCAACCCGTTTGTTTGAGGGGTCAGGATCAATTTATAGTGAAGCTCTAATGGCTTATGAAACATTGTGGTCCTGGGGGACCATATGGTTCATTGGTACATCGTCAGTGAGGTGGCACAGGTAGTAGTGGTGCAGAAGGACGTGGTGTCATCTCTGGTACATTGTCAAGGTCCACGGGGATGCCTCCACTACTTATTTAGTACAAGTGTCAGAGAAGTGGCACCAGACGTAGTGGCACAGGTGGTTCTGGTGTCGACTCTGATATATGGTCAGAGACATGCAGGCCATTCACCAATCCTCATAGTTCCACCACTTGCAATAGATGGATGTCAGGGTTACGACTCTGTGCTCCCCATGGTCGTACAACCTGTTCCCGTACGCAGACCTTGTACCTGAATGTAACGCCCTGGATAGCCAAGACAGTTACACTGTGTGTTTATAACGTGCTAGACTTGCTAATCAAGTCATTTAATTAAAAACGTGTTAATTAAACTATAAAGGAACTAGGGTTAAAACGTTTTGGTCTCAAAAATCACATTTTCATAAAGAAACATTTCTTGCTTACACGGGATCCCAAAAATGTTAAGTTTGAAACTGTTTACAAAAGATTCAAGGACTAAATACAGTATCAGCCATAATAAGGTGTTGACCCTGATTTTGGTCAACTGACACGGAGTCAAACTTGCTTGATGTGGACAAACACGTTGGAAATAATGTGATGGCGAAATGATAAAGAACACAAGGGTTTATAGTGGTTCGGCCCCAGAATCTGGTAATAACCTACGTCCACATGAATTGTTATTGATATAGGATTCAAGGGAGTGATCAAAGAACTAGGGTTCAATGAGTTTCAACAACCTCTGAAGATAAGTACAATATATCAAATAGGATAACTCTAATCTCTAATGATTCGAAAGCAATAAAGAAGAAGAAGATCCCTTTCCCTTGAGCCCCCTTTCTCTATTTATAGGCTCAAGGAGGATTTACATTTTTTTGTTACAGATATGATTTCCTAAATAGTCGGATACTCAGGAAATCATGGGAGATATTTTCGGATACCATCATAACGGCATAAGATATTTTCCGCGTATATCGTTCGTATGACCAGGCTGGTCGTATGAAGAGATCGAACATCGTGACACTAGATGTATTCTTGGTCGATAGTCAAACATGAATTCTGCCAGATGTTATCCACGTGTACTAAATATTTGCCATGTCATCCATGCTTGTTTTTTGGATAACAATTTCCCCCCAAGTTTGTTTAGTGCGACCAGCAATAAAGAAACTTTAAGGAAGCAACCGTTCATATCCCCACGATGCCTGTCAGCATCCCCGTGCGTTTTTGAAAATCGTGACATAATTATGTCTAATCAAGCCTTTTCAGTTTTCAAGAAACAAATTGAAGGCTTATGCACTTCCCCACGTTTCGATAATTAAAAAATATTGATTGTTACTTTTTAGCCATACCTGGTCTCCATAAATACCTCATTTTTCTCTCAAAAAGGTTTTTCTTACCGTCTTTGCCAAGAACTTCAAGAACTTTGCCTTCAGAGTTTTGAAACCAGACAGTCGCCTAGCTGAGGATCTTCTTGACTCGAACTTTTTCATCCTCTTCCGAACCTCCTTTTTTGCTCAGGTAATCACTGTCTTTCTAAATTTATGCCATGCACGCCATTTCTATGCTCTGTGATTTTTGTGTTCTCAAATAGGGTTTCACGAGGATTTTTTTTCTTTTGCATAAACCTTCCATTGTTGAGTAATATGGCATCTTTATGCTTTGTCTAGGTTAGGACTTAGTTTGATAGTAAGGATCATAGGCTTAGGGCGTAAGATTGACATAAAAATTCAACCTTTAAGCTAAGTGAAAAAACTGTGTTTTTTCTCGCCCTTTAGGAGTCGAAGCAGTTCTCTTTCAGAAAACGGTTTATTTCCTCTTTGATCCATTTTTCTAACTATTAGTGCCGAATCTTAGTGTAGGAGTAGGATACTGCTGGTTTTTTAGACGCGAGCAACGTTATCCAAATCTTCCACACTACTTCGCAAATTGTGTCTTATCTCCACCATTGTCTGTTTGAAGTTCTTATGCAACACCCTTGGGGAGGAGAAAGACCTATTGAAGACGATCTCTTGGCCCAACTACTCGAAGGCGAAGAGAACCCATCTACCTTGATACAGGAAATCCCTTTTTCTCGCCCTAGTTCAAACAGTCCTCCAGTCCCCAACCAAAGAATGGCCCGAACAAAAACAAAAGCTCGAAAAAGGAATAACCCTAACTCTTCAGACCAGCCATCTAATGATGCCCCTTGACCAGTGGTCGAGGTGAATTTGCTCCAGAGACCGATGTCCAAAGGCGTGCCCACCCCCGCCATGTCGACCAGCCAGACGTGGCGTGGCACGTCGTTCCTCAAAGTACAGTGACACTGCGAATGATTGCCAACTATCGAAACAGATAAAATCTGACGGGTGTGACCTTAGTCAAACCATCTATCGACCAGTGCGCCAACCTTCCAGGCGGGGCCTACAACGCCTAGTCGAGGTTCCACATTGAGGCAGGTGCCACCCTGCCTTTCCACTCGTTTTTTTAGGGGGTGGTTAATTACTTCGGAGTAGCCCCCTTTCAAATCACTCCGAACAGATATAGAATGCTGGCCGCACTCTATATCCTTTATAAGCTCAAAAGATGGCCAGTACCTTCCCCCCATGAGGTCAATTTTCTCTTTGACCTTAAATCCAACCCCAACCAAGATGGTATGGGTTTTTTTCACTTCTGCCATCAGGAGTCCGGACGCACTTTTTTGTCCGATACCACCCATATTTCTAATGTGGGGAAGTATCACCACGAATACTTCCTCACACCTGACCTTGCTGCGGACAACCTGACTTTCATCCGAGGAGGTAAAAATTCTTACGCGAGCAACTTCTTTACTTAGTGTCTTTCTATCATAATATCTTGACATCTATCATGTTCCAGGCTCGTGGCTACGTCCAACCCCTACTCCAGGTATGGAGTCAAGGGAAACACTCTTAGCCAGCATGCCAAATGCTGATAAGAGTGTAAAAAACCTAGTCAACAAGGCCAACCTTAGACTGGTCGGCCTTTGGGGATCTCAATCTGCGACGAACGAACCCTCAGTGGGCGATGTTCAAGCTGATGCGGAACCCGAACAGGAACCCGAGAAGCAATCTCAGGTGCCTCCTCAGAGGCGGCCAACTGGGGTTACGATCAGGGAACCTGCCGTCCCCCCCCCCCCCCAAGCAGAGGAACCTTCAGCCCCCAAGGGCAAGGGAAAACAAAAGGTTGTCGAGCCTACCGAACTTTCTGACGATTCGTCGGATGTAAACGATACAATAATCTCACTTTTAAATAATTTGCGAATTCCCTCTCATCTATTTGATGGGGATGGCAACTTTAGATATGCTCCCTCTTTAAACTCAGATTTCTTCCATGAACTAGGCAGTTCAGTAAATATTGCTACGACCAGTAGTTGTAGCTCGGGTACTTTGCTTGTAATCCTTTTACTTTTATCTCTATTCTCCCTATGGTCACTTAATCTCACTGCTCGAGTTGTTTCCTTTTGTGCAGGTATCGACTCTGGAGATGTCTTCGCTCATTACGAGGCCACCGCTGCTTCTTCTGTCCCGAAGAAGGATAGCAAGAGGGCTCGAGGGGAATGCAGCAAGACCCCCTCGAAGAAGGCTTGAATAAAAGATACTCCACCTGCCGTCCCTTCTAGGGAAAACATGACACCTCCGCCCCCCACCGAACAGTCGACGCCCACGCCTGAGAATCCACAGCCCTCCTCTAGGGCCGCTGGCAAGGAGACTTTGGACAACCTGTCTGAAGGCTCCCTGTCTAGCCTCGTGCTCGGGTCAGCCAGGGAAAGGATATACAAGCTCTCGAAGCACAGACGTAGCCAGGCCACCATCAATGAAACTGCCTCAATGGAGGTCGACCAAATCATCAACAGAGGGTTGAATGAGATAGTCAGCGTAAGTCTTCTGCTGTTTCATCATTTATGTCTGACTTCTTTTCCTTACTTTTTCATTTTTTGTCTTCAAGGGCTGCTGTCTTTAACTGCTAGCTGGCACCGTGCTAGAGCATTGGTTTCCCGTGGACAGAACTTCAACTCCCAACTTGCTCAGGCTAAGCAAGCACTTTAGGATGAGAAGAAAAAGTTGCTCGAGGAGAACAAGGAGTTGTCCAAGCTAAATGAACAGCTGTGCGAGGACCAAGCCACTCTCACCCAGGAGCTTCAGGACAGCCAAGGGGCCTTGAAGAAAGCCAACGAGGAGTGGCATAAATGGAGGGAAATTTCTGTACTTATCACCCAAGAGTGTAAACAGCTCAAACTCGATCTGACCGCAAGCAGGGATGAGGCGAAGAAGCTTGAAGAGCGGGTGCGGGAGCTCGAGCGGCGAGTGCAGGAGGTTGAGGAGGAAGGGGTCGTGAACTTGAAGAAGTATAAGGAGGCCACCCTCCTCTGCTTTTATGACTTCTGGAAGCACAACCAGGAGGCCAACTTCAACTATCTTTCCGAGCGGTTGAAGAGAAATTTGATGGCGTAGTGCGCCACCCGGTTGGAGGAAGAGGAGAAGGCTAAGGCTAAGGCTCCTGCTACCAATGCTGAAGCTGGTCCTCCTGCCGACCAGGGCACTCCCCCAAATCCTCAAGATCCTCCTGCCTAGTAAAATTTTTCTTTTATTTTGCTTTTATGGCCCACGGGTCTGTTTGTAAAGACAATTTATTTTTATTGCTGCAAGGGCAGCTTTTTTACTTATAACTAAACAATTGCATCCGAGCAATACTGCTCGTGGTGCAAAATCTTTTTACTTTTAATTGAACAATTACATCCGAGCGATACTGCTCGCGGTGTAAAAGATTTCCTTATTGATATTATAATTTCTTTTATTATAATATCTGTTTGCATGACCGAACTTATCATAGTACTTTGGTTTGATTTAACAAAACATAAATTTTGAAAAATACTCTAAGTACCGTAGCATGCTTTCACTCATCTTGTTCATGTATTTACATACCCTTTGGTATGCTTTGCTATCGATGTACCTTATGTTCCCCCTAAGTGATCGAGGAGTTTTAGGTCCTTGGTCACTTGCCTTGACCACAACCTGTGCGAACATTACTACTCGATAGTAAACAACATAATACAACAAAAAAACACACGTAATGAACAAATACTTGTAAAAATAAATTTACAAAGTTTGGCAAGAATGACTGGCTGCGCACAGTCCCTTATAATCTCGTATTAAAAATGGACTAATTATGTCTTTACAAGTGATCTTAAAAAGATCTTACATTGTAAGCGATTAGCCATACAACGTGGCTAACCCTTTTTCAAAACTTGTAAATAGTAAAAATTAATACAAGCAAGTCCTTTAGGAAGGACTGTTCACTGATAATACTTGCGCAGGTGTTCTCCATTCCAATAGCGTGGAACGAGATCTCCATTTAAGCGTGCAAGTTTGTAGGTGCCCGGATGGACTTCTCCAATCTGGTAAGGTCCTTCCCAATTTGGTCCAAGTACTCCAGCAGTGGGGTCGTGGGTATTTAAGAAAACTCGTCGTAGCACCAAGTCACCGACGTTGAATTTCCTTTCTTTCACCTTTGAGTTAAAGTACCGGGCGACCTTTTGCTGGTACGCAGCAACTCAGATTTGGGATTTTTCTCGTATTTCTTCAATTGAATCTAGGGACTCCATCATCAGTTGGCTATTCTGGCTCTGGTCGTATGTAATGCGTCGATGTGAGGGGGGATCTAATTCGGCAGGTAACATGGCTTCATATTCGTATGCTAAGGAAAACGGGGTGTGACCCATCACTGTTCGATGAGAAGTTCTATACGACTAGAGGACTTCAGGCAGCTGTTCTGGCCATGCTCCTTTAGCGTCTTCCAGACTTTTCTTCAGGGTGTCCTTAAGTGTTTTATTCACTGCTTTGACCTGTCCGTTTTCTTGTGGATGCGCGACTGAAGAAAAGCTTTTGATAATCCCGTGCCTTTTGCAGAAGTCTGTGAATAAGTCACTGTCAAACTGGGTTCCGTTGTCTGAGACGATCTTTCGAGGCAAACCATATCAGCAAACAATGTTCTTGATGACAAAGTCAAGAACTTTCTTGGTCGTTATGGTAGCTAGTGGTTCAGCTTCGGCCCATTTGTTGAAGTAGTCGACTGCTACAACTGCATACTTCACTCCGCCTTTTCCCATTGGCAGGGTTCCAATCAAGTCTATACCCCATATTGCAAAAGGCCAACGACTCTGCATTTGTTTTAACTCGTTTGGAGATGCACGTGGGATTTTGGAAAATCTTTGACACTTATCGCACTTCCGCACAAATTCCATTGAATCTTCGTTCATAGTCGGCCAGAAATAGCCTTGCCTTAGAATCTTTTTCGCCAAACTTTGCCCCCCAGCGTGATCTCCGCAGAAGCCTTCATGTACTTCCTTCATTAGCTCCTTAGCTTTCTCTGGTGTAATACATCTGAGCAGTGGCATGGAATATCCCCTTCGGTATAGAACATTATCGACCAGTATATATCTAGCAGCCTGCCTTTGAAGAGCTCTGGCCGTGTTTCTATCTGCTGGTAGTACACCATTTGTCAGATACTCCAAGTAAGGCGCCATCCATGTATCCTCCATTCAGATTTCCATACTGGTTTCATTTGCTCGTATGCTTGGCTCGCTCAATCTTTCTACTGGCACAATATTCAAAGTGTCAGCATCTTTTGCGCTCGCGAGTTTGGCTAAGGCATCTACATTCGAATTCTGATCCCGGGGGATTTGCTGGAGGGTATACTTCGTGAATTGGGCTAACAGGTCTTTAGTTTTGTTCAAGTAGGCCACCATTTTCAGGCCTGGTGCGTGATATTTTCCTAGGACTTGATTCACTACCAGCTGTGAATCACTGTAAATATCCAGCACCTTTATGCTCATGTCTTTTGCCATTCTTAATCCAACGAGGAGTGCTTTGTATTCGGCTTCATTATTCGACGTTGTGAAGTCGAACCTAATGGCGCAGTGAAATCGATGCCTTTCTGTCATTATCAAGATAACTCCTGCTCCTGCGTGAGATTCGTTTGATGACCCATCTGTGAATAACTTCCATGAGGGAGCTTCATCTTGAGGCTCAGGCGCTCTAGGCTTTTCGCACTACTCTCTATCTGAGAGTTTGGTGAACTCTGCAATAAGATCAGCCAAGACTTGTCCTTTTACTGCTGCTCGCGGTGAATACGAAATATCAAACTGCCCCAGTTTGACTGCCCATTTTATTAAACGCCCAGTCGCCTCTGGTTTTTGGAGGACATGCCGAAGGGGCTGGTCAGTTAAGACTGTAATGGGATGGGCTTGGAATTAAGGACGTAGCTTCCTTGAATCCAAGATTAAATAGTATGCTAACCTCTCGATGGGGGAATACCTCAGTTCTGCTCCGATTAGCCGCTTGCTTACATAGTAAACCGCTTTTTGTACGCCTTCTTCCTCTCATACTAGTACCGCACTAGTAGCAACTTCAGTGATCGCCAAGTAAATGAACAAAGTTTCTCCTTCGATAGGCTTTGATAAAATAGGAGGTTGTGCCATATGGGCTTTCAAGGCCTGAAAAGCTTGCTCGCAGTCTCCTATCCATTCAAATTTCTTGTTGCCCCTAAGTAGATTGAAGAAAGGGACGCACTTATTCGTTGACTTTGAAATAAATCTACTTAGGGCAGCAATCCTCCCAGTTAAACTTTGTACATCTTTCATCCTCTCTGGCGATTTCATGTCGATCAGGGTCATTAACTTCTCAGGGTTGGCCTCGATTCCTCTTGAATTAACAATGAACCCCAAAAACATCCCTGATCCAACTCCGAAGGAACATTTGAGAGGATTTAGTTTCATCTAGTACTTGTTCAATACATCGAAACACTCTTGCAAATCCTTCACATGTCCTTCTGCCTTTTTCGACTTTACTAGCATGTCGTCCACATATACCTCCATGTTTACTCCGATCAATTCTTTAAACATGTGGTTAACCAACCGCTGGTAAGTCGTACCTGCGTTTTTCAGTCCGAAGGGCATTACTTTATAACAGTATAACCCCGTATCGGTCCAAAAGCTAGTGTGATCCTCGTCAGGGGGATGCATGCTGATCTGATTGTAGCCTGAGTATGCATCCATGAAAGAGAGGATCTCGTGTCCTACAGTAGCATCGACCAACTGGTCGATCCTTGGGAGTGGGAAGCAATCCTTCAGGCAGGCTTTATTGAGGTCTGTAAAATCCACACAGGTTCGCCATTTGCCGTTAGGCTTGGGAACCAGCACTGGATTGGAGACCCACGATGGATAAAATGCCACCCTGATGAACCCATTCTCCTTTAATCTCTCAACTTCTTCTCTTAAGGTTTTCGACTGTTCCTTATCGAGCAGCCTTCTTTTCTGTTGCACGGGTGGAAAACTCTTGTCTATGTTCAAGACATGGCTGATAACTTCAAGGTCTATCCCAGCCATGTCTTTGTGCGACCAGGCAAAGACTTCCTCGTTTTTTCGCAAAAACTCCACCAGTGCATGCTTCGTGGTTGGTTCTAGGTTTTTCCCGACCTTCACGACTCTGGTTGGGTCTTTCTTGTCAAGTTGGACCTCTTCCAGGTCCTCGATGGGTCCAACGTTTTCTTCAAAATCCCCAAAGCGAGGATCTAAATCCCTATCCTCACTTTGGGCAACACCCTATTTGGTGACTTCGTCACCGGATTGAGCTTGTGTATCAATTGCCATCTGCAACCTATCTGCGGGAGTGCTCTTTGACGTTCCCTTCTTTGCCTTCGTGACTGAGGCGTTGTAGCACTCCCTAGCCTCCCTCTGGTTTCCCAACACGCGTCCTACCCCTGCGTCTGTTGGGAATTTCAAGGCTAAGTGCCACATAGAGGTGACGGCCCGTAGATCAACCAGTATAGGCCTCCCAATGACGGCATTGTATGTCGATGGACAATCGACTGCTATAAAAGTAGCGAGTAATGTCCTGGTAGCAGGCGCTGTACCAGAGAAGGTTATTTGGGCATCGCTATCAGAGAAGGTTATTTCGCCCTCTTCTGATCGAGCCTTTTTCAGCGCGCGGTCATCCACAATCATCATCTCGATGCCCTGGTCGTGGTGCAGAGTCCGAGCATATCGTTCTCTGGCCTTTCCGCTGTTTCCCGCGAGGTGCGGGCCTCCACAGATGGTTAATAATGTGCCAATTACTGGGTCAGGCTGCAAAGGTGGCGAGCGTTGGCGTGTGGGTTCTTGCTCGTTGCCACTTGGAGCTTCTAGTTGGGAATTTCCTGAGGCCCGTATATATCTTCTCAAATGTCCTTGTCTAATAAAGAACTCGATCTCATCCTTCAACTGGTTGCATTCGTTGGTATCATGTCCGTAGTCGTTATGATAACAACAGAACTTGGTGGTGTCTCTACTTGAAATATCTTTTCGAGTGGGAGCAGGTTTCTTATAAGGCACGCTGGAACTCGTGGCCTTATAAACCTCTCCCAGAGATTCAATAAGGGCAGTATAGTTAGTGAACCGAGGTTCATAACAGTTACCCTTGGCTCGCTTCTTGTCAGAGGTGGAAGGCTCATTGTGTGGCCGTTTCCCCCCATTCTTGCCATTGCCGTTGCCGTTCTTGTTGCCTTTGTCATTGTCATTGGGCTTGGACCCATTGGCGGCTTTGGCGGGCTCAGCGGTCCCCTTATCCTTGCCTGGGGGCTTTCCTTTGTTGGCTATGGCATCTTCGAGCTTGATGTAGCGATCAGCTCGATCCAAGAATTCCTGGATAGTTCTAACCCCATGTTTTCGGAGGCTTTCCCAGAGAGGCGTGCATCGCTTAACCCCTGCGGTTATGGCCATCATTTTTCCTTCGTCTCCCACTATTTTTGCTCCAGCAGCTGCTTGCAGAAAGTGCTGGACGTAGTCCTTCAGTGGTTCTCCATCTTGCTGGCGTATTTCAACCAGCTGGTTTGCCTCAGTCAAGTGCACACAACCCGCATAGAACTGTCCATAAAACTCATTTACGAACATTTCCCAAGAAACTATACTTGCAGGAGGGAATTTAAAAAACCACTCCTGTGCGGCATCAGAAAGTGTTGCAGGGAAGATCCTGCACCGAGCATCCTCGGACACTTTCTAAATGTCCATTTGTATCTCAAACTTGTTGACGTGAGACACTGGGTCACCATAGCCATCAAAGTTTGGAAGCGTAGGCATTTTAAACTTGCTAGGAGTTTCTGCCATAGCTATCCTGGTTGAGGGCATCTATCTGGGCCTGCACAGCGCCAGGAATCGCCGTGGCCTCTGGTGCTGGGGGGATGTACTCGTCGTGCCGCTCGCGACGATCGTTGAGTACATCTCTTAAGTCCTCGTCTCTCCTCCGCTGCTCGCTAGATCCGAGCCGGTAGAAGACGTTATTTTTCTTGGGCTGCCCCCTAGCATCCCGTCTGTCGGGTTGGTCATCCTGAGGTGGCTGGCTCCTGCCTCCACCTCTTTCTTCATTCCTCCGACCAGCATTCCCTTTGCCTGAGTCGGCCTCATTATAACCTTGGCCATCTCTGAATCTTGATTGGCTATGGTGGGATCGACTGTTCCCTCGATTGCCTTCCCGGTCTGGCACCTCCCAAGCATTAGAGGGTGGTCTGCGTTGGTCGTTAGGTCCCCGTTCATTATCATGCCGTGGGGGGCCTCGGACCGCGGAGCCTAACTCTGAGTTCCTCCTGTTACCTGGAAGATGCTGTCCTCTGCTCGGAAGTTTTGGCTCGTCGCCCCTATGGCGTCTAGGACTGCGAGGCTGCTGCCCGGTCCAATTCTGCCTCTGTTGCGGGGGATTACCGTGACCAGTTTGGGATGGATGCTGTGCTTCAGGGTCTCCTATCGGGACATCGTCCTAAGGCGCCGGTGGCTGCTCGGGCCTTTGTGGGCACGAGGGTTGGATAGGCGGGCTAGGATTGGGTCCCGTGTGGGGTGGCCCATTCTTGGGTTGATCAGGCTGTGAGGCAGATGCAGCCTGATTCCTAGCCAATTGCAAGGTTGCCTCGAGGGCTGCCATGGCCTCCCTCTGGCGACGGTCCATCTCCGCCTGCCTATCACTCAGCTCCAAGCACTGCCATTCAATTTCTTGTTGCTGCCGCGCCATGATTTCAGCAGCACTTTCTTGGCCGGCCCTCAGATTGGCCAGCTCCTCATGTAATGCCCCTAGGGTACTCTTCAGCGTCGCGTAGTCCATTTCTTCCTCATCAAATTCCAAATGTGGCTCATCCTCAGCCACGTTGGGAGGAGGAGGAGGCGGGTTAGACGGTGCTGCGACGGCCGCCTGTCCAGTTTTCCTGGTAGTTTTCGACATTGATCTTTCAACGATAATGTATCAAGCTCTCAATGAAAGCACCAAAATTTTGACTCTGATTTTGGTCAACTGACACGGAGTCAAACTTGCTTGATGTGGACAAACATGTTGGAAAGAATGTGATGGCGAAATGATAAAGAACACAAGGGTTTATAGTGGTTCGGCCCCAGAATCTGGTAATAACCTACGTCCACTTGAATTGTTATTGATATAGGATTCAAGGGAGTGATCAAAGAACTAGGGTTCAATGAGTTTCAAGAACCTCTGAAGATAAATACAATATATCAAATAGGATAACTCTAATCTCTAATGATTCGAAAGCAAGAAAGAAGAAGAAGATCCCTTTCCCTTGAGCCCCCTTTCTCTATTTATAGGCTCAAGGAGGATTTACATTTTTTTGTTACAGATATGATTTCCTAAATAGTCGGATACTCAGGAAATCATGGGAGATAATTTCGGATACCATCATAACGGCATAAGATCTTTTCTGCGTATATCGTTCGTACGACCAGGCTGGTCGTATGAAGAGATCGAAAATCGTGACACTAGATGTATTCTTGGTCGATAGTTAAGCATGAATTCTGCCAGATGTTAGACACGTGTACTAAATATTTGCCATGTCATCCATGCTTGTTTTTTGGATAACATAAGGCAAAACAGACAAATAGAAAATCACTGTCCCGATCCACTCCTCGGCCTTGGCGACCGAATAGCTGGAAATGTACATTCCACCCTGCAGCCCTCCATCTCAGGATTGGTCCAACTTGCCTTTGCCTTTACCTGCACCACGTAGTACCCGTGAGCTAAGGCCCAGCAAGAAGACACAACAACACAACATAAGCAATCAACATAAGCAATTCTATTTTTCCTTCCTTTCTTTTCCTTCTTTTCTTTCTTCAGACTTCTATATTATTCTACAATTCTCACTAAGTATAAAATGCCCTCCCTTTTCATTCTAACCCTTTAATCCACTTAGGGACATTTTAGCCATTTTACCCAATTCCCGCTAATTCCTCGAGTGTCTCTAATATTTTCCACTTACCTCTGGATACCTAATTAATCACTAACTATATTCCTCAATGTCAAAATAGACCCCACTATACTAACTAAATTCCCATTTATACCCCTAGACTCACCCCGAGCCGGGTATAAATCCCCGCCATGACTTTTCCGCTAAACTGCTCACTAGGATCGTCTCGAGTCACAGATCACAGATATATCTACATAATAATGTGGTCTCAACAATTATCTCATATATGTACACAGTTATGCCCATAATGGCCAAAATTACAATTATGCCCTTCTAACCTAATCAGGGCCTACATGCATACTCATACACATAATCATGCATCTCAAATATTCAAATAGTCATACAACATGCTTTAAATCATAATCATGCATTTTACTCATTAAAGTCACACATAATTCCCATTATGCCCTCCAGGCACACTAATCAAGGCCCTTAAGCCTTATTAGCGAATTTGGGTCATTACAACTATCCCCTCCTAATGAGAATTTTGTCCTCAAAATTTACCTGCATAACTCGGGATACTGATCCCGCATCGTTGTCTCAAGCTCCCAGGTCGCCTCTTCGACCTTACTATTCCTCCACAGCACTTTAACAAGAGGAATCGTCTTATTCCGCAATACTTTATCTTTCTGATCCAAGATCTGAACCGGTTGCTCTTCATAAGCCAAATCTGTCTGTAACTCCAAGTCTTCATACCTTAACACATGAGTCATGTAACGCCCTACTACCTTAGAGCCGTTACTAAGTGAGTTTAAAACAGAAATTGTGCATTTAATTGACCCAAAGTGGTTTCTAAAACCAAAAGTGTGATTAAACCAGAGTTTAAGGCTGTATTCTTTTAAAATGTTTAACTTCATTGAAAGCGTTAAATATAAAACATCTGGGATCCCAAAATAAGGTTTACAAAATATTTACAACTCAAAATAGGTTTACACTTGATCAGCTATCAAAAGAATGGTTAAATACAGCCATATACAAAATGCCCCCAACCAAAGCAGTCGGGCAGGCCGAACATGTACGCGCCGCCCCCACGCTCTCCATACTCATGGCCGGTTGACTGACTCCTTGCTTTTACCTGCCACACGGAGCACCCGTGAGCCGAAGCCCAGCAAGAAAACCCAAATAACACATAACATATGCAAATCATATAGCTGACATAATTCACTGATAAATAGGAAAAACCATCATAATAAACAAGTACGGCCATGCCGCCCCAGAGGCCTTACTAAAGCCTGGGGTTTCGGTTCTCACCGCGAGGATAACTCATGTATCCCTTGGGTCCCACCCTGAATATATAAGCATCCCATGTGCTGAGTGTTACTTTCGGCCCCACGGCCGTACCCGGCCTATGCCGCTCTCGGCCCATGCCGTTCATTACATTATAATCACACATATAGCACATTCGAAATAATCATTCACACACATCATGATTCATTTAAGATTAAACATTTGCACATAATACAATCTCGGGCCATGCCCTACAATCACACAGTGGGGGCCATGCCCTATCCTCGGGTGTTATGGTTTTCTTACCTGTATCCAGAGCTTTCCAATGCACCACGGTCACGAGCACGGTCCACTAGCCCGAGCCTCCCTGAAATCCTAGTCACAACACACAAAAGACACTTTTAACCACCTTAAATGAGCTTCCAGGCCAAGTTCTAGTACTCGGAACGTTGAAATTCACCAAACATGGTAAAAGACTCAACCCCGAGCACCCTAGGTTAAATTCCCAAGCCTAAAATCCTAAAATCCCAAAATCCCTTAAGCGCCGCGGCATAGGCCACCCATGCCGCGGCATGGCCCCCAAACAGAACCCTCAAAGGCCCAAAAACAGGTAAAGGCCGCGGCATTGCTTGGGCCATGCCGCGGCCCGCCCTTCTCCATCAGCATACAACTTCTTCGAAGGGCCGCGGCTCACCAAGAACCATGCCGCGGGCCGACCCTTCGAACCCAGAAAAACCCACCATTTTACTCTCTAAACCTCACCTTAAACCATCCCAAACACACATCTCAACCACAAAACTCAATTCCAAACTTCATATGAACAATCTAACAACCTATAGACACTAGAATCAAGATCAAAACATCAACACACCCAAGATCCACACCTTTGTTCTTAAATTTCAGCAACTAACCCATAACTTAATAATGCTTAGCTTAGGCATTAAATTCCTCAAATCAAAACAAAACCCAAACTTAAATGTGTATAAAAACCCTTACCTCAAATGGAGAATCCACACAAAGCTTCCTTGATCTCCTCCTAGACTCCCACTTCTCCTTCTCTTCTTCTTCTTGCCCTAACCTTTCTTTCTTCTTCTTTTTCCTTTCTTCTAATTTTATCAAAACACCCAAATGCCCAATGCCCCAAACCGTGCCCCCCTATATCCCAACTGCCTTTTGTCTATGACCCTTGCCAAAAGACCATTTTACCCCTTCTTAATAATCCTTCCTAACTAAACCTTCAAGAGCACTTAAGTCTTTACACTTCTATTTCAATTCTATCACTTTCTATCTTAAAACTTGTTACCCACAACAGTTACAAATGGTTACCCAAGTTACCCAATTACCAGTAACTAACCACTCATTCTCAACTCAACTTATAAGATTCCCGAAGTACCCCTAGGCTCCTCCCGAGCCGGGTACAACCTCCCGTTGTGACTTTTAGACTAGTTGGCTCACTAGGACCGTCTCGATGCGTGCATCCTGATAATAACACCACACTCACATGGCACAATTCACATAGTACAATTATTGCAGTTATGCCCTAACATGGCCAGATTACAATCATGCTCATTCTAAGACAATCAGGTCTACATGCATACTAACTCACATAGTCATGCATCTCAAATAATCAAATAGTCATATAACGTGCAATAAGTCATAATCACGCATTAAACTCAAAAAAGTCGCACACAAAGTCCCATTATGCCCTCCAGGCACACTTCTCCAGGCCCTTAAGCCTAAACACTGAATTTGGGTCGTTACAAGTCACATCTGAGACGTACTTCCAAAGCATAGAAACATGGAATACGCCATGAACTCCTGACAACGATGGCGGCAAAACTAACCTGTAAGCCACCTGACCAATCCTTTCCAGGATCTCAAAAGGTCCAATTAATCTAGGGCTTAGCTTGCCCTTCTTTCCAAACCTTCTCACCCCTCGCAATGGTGAAACTCGGAGAAAGACGTGGTCTCCAACCTGGAACTCCACGTTCCTACGCTTAGGATCAGTGTAGCTTTTTTGTCTGCTCTGAGAAGCGAGCATTCTAGCCCAGATCTTCTCTATAGCTTCACTTGTCCTCTGGACCATATCTGGCCCCAAATATCTCCTCTCACCCATCTCATCCCAATGAATGGGTGATCTACACTTCCTCCCATATAACATCTCATAGGGAGCCACCCCAATCGTTGATTGATAACTATTGTTATACGAAAATTCAATCAACGGAAGATACTTACTCCATGAACCCTCAAAATCAATCACACATGCTCTGAGCATATCCTCTAATACCTGGATCGTCCTCTCAGACTGTCCATCAGTCTGAGGATGAAAGGCTGTACTTAACTTCAACTAAGTCCCCAAAGCTTTCTGCAAACCACCCCAACACATGGAAGTGAAAATAGGATCCCGGTCTGACACTATAGACTTAGGAACCCCATGGAGACGTACGATCTCCCTCACATACAACTCAGCATACTGATCCACAGTGTCTGTCGACCTCACTGGAAGAAAATGGGCTGACTTGGTGTATCTATCCACTATCACCCACACCGAGTCATGAAGTCCTACTGTCCTGGGTAAACCTCCTAAAAAATCCATAGTAATGTCCTCCCATTTCCATTCAGGAATACCCAAAGGCTGAAGCAACCCTGTTGGTCGCTGATGCTCAGCTTTCACCTGCTGATAGGTTAAGCATCTAGCAACGTACTCTACCACATCCTTCTTCATCCTGGGCCACCAATATAAAGTCCGTAGATCCTGATACATCTTCGTGGTACCCGGATGAAGTGAGTACGGCGTCGTATGAGATTCATCTAGTATCTCTCGTCTGATCCCCTCATCATCTGGAACACATATCCGTCCCCGATACCGAAGTAATCCAACCTCAGAAACAGAATAGTCCTTAGCTACTCCCGCTAAGAAATCCTCTCTAACCCTCTGTAACTGAGCATCTATCAACTGCCCTTCTCTGATCTGCTCTAGCAGGGTCGACTGCAGAGTAATATTGCCCAACCGGCCTACCACCAACTCTATCCCCGCTTTGGCCATCTCATCTGCTAACTCCCTTGACATATGAACAGAACTATACAACTGACCTGGACCTCTGCGGCTCAATGCATCTGCCACCACATTGGCTTTTCCTGGATGGTAAAGAATATCACAATCATAATCCTTTACCAACTCCAGCCAATGCCTCTGTCTCATGTTCTGGTCCTTTTATGTAAAAAAATACTTCAGACTCTTATGGTCAGTGTATACCTCGTACTTCACTCCATACAGATAGTGTCGCCAAATCTTCATTGCGAATACCACCGCTGCTAACTCCAAATCATGGGTAGGATACCGTTGCTCATATTCCTTCAGCTGCCGTGATGCATAAGCTATAACCTTCTCATTCTGCATTAACACACAGCCTAAACCCAACCTCGATGCATCGCAGTAAACAACAAACTTCCCTTCCCCCGAAGGAAGACTCAACACTAGCGCTATAATAAGTCATCACTTCAACTCTTTAAAGCTATCTTCACACTTGTCTGACCAGATAAACTTCAGATTCTTCCTTGTCAATTCTGTCATCGGTGCTGCTATCTTCGAGAAGCCCTCTACAAACCGTCTGTAGTAACCTGCCAAACCAAGAAAATTCCGCACCTCCGAGGCGTTCCTTGGCCTCGGCCAATCCCTAACTGCCTCCACCTTAGATGGATCCACCTTAATCCCATCTGCACCTACGATATGTCCAAGGAATGTCACTTCGGGTAACCAAAATTTACACTTCTTAAACTTGGCGTACAACTGATGCTCCCTCAACCTCTGAAGAACTTGTCGAAGATGAAGCTCGTGCTCTGCCTCTGAGCTGGAATACACCAAGATGTCGTCGATGAAGACAATAACGAACATATCTAGGAAATCCTTGAACACCCTGTTCATTAGATCCATAAAGGCTACTGGGGCATTGGTCAAACCAAATGACATGACCAAGAACTCATAGTGCCTGTACTGCGTTCGGAAGGTCGTCTTAGGTATGTCCTCATCCTTGATCTTTAGCTGGTGATAACCAAATCGAAGATCAATCTTTGAGAACACTGTCCTACCCTGTAGCTGATCGAACAAGTCATCAATCCTTGGTAGGGGATACTTATTCTTAATAGTCAACTTGTTCAATTCTCAGTAGTCTACGCACATTCTCAGAGTCCCATCCTTCTTCTTTACAAACAAAACCGGAGCACCCCATGGTGAGTAACTAGGTCTGATGAACCCCAAATCCAGAAGCTCCTGCAGCTGTATCTTTAACTCTTTCAGTTCTGCCGGTGCCATCCTATATGGTGCCCTCGACACTGGCTCTGTCCCCGGCGCTAACTCAATGATAAACTGAGTCTCTCTACGTGGCGGTAACCCAGGTAAATCCTTAGGAAACACATCCAGGAACTCACAAACCAATCTGGTCTCCTCCGGACCTACTGGTGAAACTCTGGGGGTATCCACCACACTAGCTAGAAAGCCTATACATCCACTCTGTAACAAGTCTCTGACTCTCAATGCAGATATCCTGGGTACGTGGGGTCCATGCACCGCTCCCACAAAGACAAAGGGATCCTCGCCCTCTGGCTCAAAAGTCACCATCCTCTTCCTACAGTCAATGGTAGCCCCATACCTAACCAACCAGTCCATACCTAGAATCATATCAAAGTCCTCCATACTCAATTCCATCAAGTCCATTGACAACTCCCTACCATCAACTATCACTGGCAGTGCTCTAATCCACCTCCTAAATACTACCAGTTCTCCTGTAGGCAAAATAGTCCCAAACCCCGAAGTACTATACTCACTAGGTCTGCACAATCTGTCAATCACCTTATCAGATACAAACGAATGCGTAGCACCGGAATCAATCAAAACAGTAAAAGGAGAACCAGCGCTAGAAAGCTGACCTGTCACTACCGAGGGACTAGCCTCGGCCTTTGCCTGCGTCAGGGTGACCACTCGAGCTAGAGTCAAGGTGTCCACCCTCCCTGTCTCTCCCTTCTTCACTGATGGGCAATCCTTCCTGAGGTGTCTGACCACCCCGCACACATAGCAGGCCTTAGCTCGACACTCGCCCGGATGGCATCTCCTGCACCTCGTGCACTCCGGATAGGTCCTCCATGAATCACCGCCTCCCTGACGGCCACTCTGAGTACCCCGACCTCTCCTATCAGGGCCAGGAGCGATCGAAGCCTCATGGGTCTTTCTTTTTAGATCACTGGGGCCTCCGCCCCTACCTGAACCATAATATGGAGGCACTGCCCTGCAGCCCTCCCTCCTCACAGCACTCTCTCTCCATATCTCGTTCTCCGCTTCCTCAGCAGTAAGAGCGTTCTCCAAAGCTTGGGCATAAGTTGTCCCTCCAGGAACTGTGGTAATTCTCACATCTCAGGCTATCATAGCATTCAGCCCTCTAATAAATCTGTCCTGCCTAGCTGCGTCAGTAGGCACAAGATCTGGTGCAAATTTCGCAAGTCTGTCAAACTTCAAGGAATATTCTGTAACTATCATACTGCCCTGAATCAGCCCGACGAACTCATTTATCTTTGCTGCCCTGATGGAACCATTATAATACTTCTGACTAAACAAATCCTTAAACCCTTCCCAAGTCAATGCAGCAACATCTCTGGTCTGTGATGCCACCTACCACCAGATTCGGGCATCCTCCCTCAGCATATAAGTGGCACAGGCCACTCTGTCATGTCCTTCCACCCTCATGAAATCAAGAATGGTAGTAATCATAGTCATCCACTGCTCAGCCTTCAGTTGATCTGGTCCTCCCTCAAAGACCGGGGGTTATTGCTTCCTGAACCACTCATACAATGGTTCCCACTTGTTCCCAACCTCAACTGGCTGCACTACCAGTACCACTGCAGGTGGCACAACAGGGGCAACACTCCCAGATGGAGCCTGCTGCCGTAGAATTCGAATCTGTTCATCTTGGTTCTGAAGCCGAGCCTGCATGTTTGCCATTAACTGCTGCCAGTTCTTAGGGACTGGCGGAGGGGTCTGGCCCTGATCACCATCTCTAGCCCCAGACCTGCCGGCTAGTCGCGTAGATTTTCTTGAACGCATAACTATTCAAGTCAATCTGCAATCAACGACTCGGCAATTAGGCTATGATGACAGGGTAATAATCCTTTTATGATCCATCACTGGAACTCCAATCATTCACAAATAATCAAAATATAGCAATTTATCCAGACATTCATTCACATACAAAGCAATGCTAATAAGCACGCCTAAATAGCATCATGCAATAGTCATGGGCCAGGCCCTATCAGTTTCTCATGCTCCCTATTCATCAAACAGATACCAACAATCATATCTCACTCAAATCATTTAAACACATAATCAAGTATACACAATTACCAAACCCTGAGATGAGCTTGTTTCTCGCGGCGAATGTACATTTCCAGCCAGTCTTCAGGACCCATAAACCTAGGATGCTCTGATACCAAGTTGTAACGCCCTGGATAGCCAAGACCGTTACACTGTGTGTTTATATAGTGATAGACTTGCTAATCAAGTCATTTAATTAAAAACTTGTTAATGAAACTATAAAGGAACTAGGGTTAAAACGTTTTGGTCTCAAAAGTCACATTTTCATAAAGAAACATTTCTTGCTTACACGGGATCCCAAAAATGTTAAGTTTGAAACTCTTTACAAAAGATTCAAGGACTAAATATAGTATCAGCCATAATAAGACAAAACATAAAAATAGGCAATCACTGTCCCGATCCACTCCTCGCCCAGGGCGACCGAACAGCTGGCTATGTACATTCCACTCCGCAGCCCTCCATCTCAGGATTGGTCCAACTTGCCTTTGCCTTTACCTGCACCACGTAGCACCCGTGAGCCAAGGCCCAGCAAGAAGTCACAACAACAGAGCATATGCAATCAACAGACAATTCATTATATCAGATAGCATCACATATTCTTAATCATATCATTATTCAGAATAGTCAAGTATTCTGCATACTAAACATATCATTTCACACCAAATCACATATGATAACTAGGGTTAGCACCCTCAGGCCATACCCTCCGTTATCCCACTAACTTCGGCCTGCTTAAACCGAGCTCAGTGAATATTTTGCTGTCCTCGGTTACCAGTGGCCAAGCTGCGCCCTGTGATTAAATATTGTGTACGGCACCCTTAAGCCGCTATCACATGTCCCATGGCATAGTACCATCATTGACATAATACAAATATCGGGAGCACTTAGTCCCATCACAAACATATAACCAGGTGCAGTTTTCTTACCTTTCGATTCGCTAGCTTTGATTACTTGACTCTTTGAGCACGATCCCTCTCGAGTCGTAGCGCTCACCTAAACACAATCATAGGTCAAAGTCATCACCAAACCTCAAGTCCAAAACCTAGCCTTGGGACCAATCCCGAGCCCCCGAGAAGTCCTAGTTCCACCAAACAAGGTGGTGGAATCGAACCCTGAACCCTTGGTCAAAAACCCTTGTAAATAACCCTAAAATCCCTTTCTGGAAACAGGGCAGCGCTATAAGCAGAAGAAAAATCCCCCAGAAAGCATGCCTAGCGCTACAACACCCAAAGGCTAGCGTTGTAGCGCTAGTCACAAACAGCCAACCTCCCAATTTCCTTTCCTGTGATTTCCTCAAACCAAAATCACCCAAAACTTCTCCAAACCTTCACCAAACTCAAAAACAAGTTTATTAACACATTCCACTCATCCCAACCACCCCAAATACTCTAAACCCAAGCACATGCATCCCTAATCTCAAAATCCACCATAGCCACTTCTAGACGTCAAAACTCAGCAGAAAACAGTCAAAACATCAAATTTAAAAGCTCAGAGTTTATACCTTTGATGGAAATTCAACATCAAGTTGCCTCTAGACCTCCTTGGATTGCTCTTCCACAACCCTTGGCTCCAACTTCCCTAGAATTCCCCATCAACTCAGCTTAGACACCTTAGTTAAGAATCAAAACCAGAACTAATGGAGCTATAAAGTCTTACCTCAAGTATATGGCCTATCCTTGCTAAACCCTTACCAAATCTTCAAGCTTAGCTCAGAAACCTTATGGCTTAGTTGACCTAGCTCTCCTTTGAATTTTGCTCCAAGAAGAATGAAGAGAAATGGTGAGAGAACCACAAACCGACCCTAGGAAAAGCTATTCTATTTTTCCTTCCTTTCTTTTCCTTCTTTTCTTTCATCAGACTTCTATATTATTCTACGATTCCCACTAATTATAAAGCCCTCACTTACTTATCTCTGAGAAGCCAATTGACCAAAATGCCCTCCCTTTTAATTCTAACCCTTTAATCCACTTAGGGCATTTTAGTCATTTTACCCAATGCCCGCTAATTCCTCGAGTGTCTCTAATATTTTCCACTTACCTCCTGATACCTAATTAATCACCAACTATATTCCTCAATGTCAAAATAGACTCCACTATACTCACTAAATTCCCATTTATACCCAGACTCACCCTGAGCCGGGTATAAATCCCCGCCATGACTTTTCCGCTAAACCACTCACTAGGATCGTCTCGAGTCACAGATCACAGATATATCCACATAATAATGTGGTCTCAACAATTATCTCATATATGTAAACAGTTATTCCCATAATGGCCAAAAATACGATTATGCCCTTCTAACCTAATCATGGCCTACATGCATACTAATACACATAGTCAGGCATCTCAAATATTCAAATAGTCATACAACATTCTTTAAATCATAATCATGCATTTTACTCATTAAAGTCACACATAATTCCCATTATGCCCTCCAGGCACACTAATCAAGGCCCTTAAGCCTTATTAGCGAATTTGGGTCGTTACACTGAAGGTTTCCCTTGTATATCCAAGATACACCCTTGTTCCAAGCCCCTTTTTACTTTGCTAAATATAAGAGGATATATAGGCCTGGTTTAGATAAGCATATGGGAGTCACGGCCCACTGGTGATGACTTCCTTAGAAAATAGAGGACGACCTCTTCAGCAAGGTACATACTTATATCATAGAGGTGTGGTGCGTGGGCCTAGGCACCTAGGCGCGGTCAAGGCATGGCCTTGCAAAATGCGAGAAGGTGTGCGCCCTTGGGGACATGGGCGAGACTTGTGAGGCATGGCCTCGTGAGATGGGATGATGAATGAGGCCCTCTTACGAATCATGCGAGCAAGGCACATGGCTGGTGGCATGAGGCCCTCATTTGGAGCATGCGAGTGAGGCCCTCATTTGGAGAATGCGAGCAAGGCACACAACTGGTGGCGCGAGGCCCTCATATGGAGCACACGAGTGAGGCACGCGATTGGTGGCACGAGGCCCTCATTTGGAGCATGCAAGTGAGGCACGTGGCTTGTGGCTCGAGGACCTCATTTGGAGCATGGGAGCGAGGCATGCGACTAGTGGCGCGAGGCCCTCATTTGGAGCATGCGAGCAAGGCATGCAGCTGGTGGCGCGAGGCCCTCATTTGGAACACGCGAGAGAGGCACATGGCTGGTAGTGCGAGGCCCTCATTTGGAGCACGCGAGCGAGGCACGTGATTGGTGGCATGAGGCCTCCCTCCGAGGCACGGTCCTGGGCACGTGAGGCGAAGTGTACTTGGGCTTCACGTGGGGTGAGACAGGTCAATCTCGCGAAGACCTTGTGTGAGGCTTGGGTTTTTAGGATCATGTCCAATTTGCGGTGTTTACACTTGCCCCCCAGTCTACGAGAGAGTCTTCAAGCTGTCTAGTAGACTTGAAGGCGCGATGCATTTGGGATGCCCGCGAGGTATTATCTTGTGGATCCCAAGGTAAGTGCCAAGCCCCTTTTGGACCATTGATCAGGCATCAAAGCCAATGGCTAAGACGATCTTATGGATCTTATAAGTAGACCTTCATCTCAAGCACAATATTTACATTTTTTCTTCTTAGCTTGGTGGTTTTAAGGTCTTCATTTCCTCTCTCTTTTTTCTTGTTTTGGATTCTTTGTTTGCACATCATCACTATTTCTTTATATATATAAATATATGCGATCATTTGCTTTTGTCCCTCTATGTTTGAGGTCCTTTGAGCCCAGAAAAAGGGGTTCAATATGTCTCTCTTTGGTGCACCTTGATTGTATTTATAAGGATATGTTGACCCTTTGGGTTTTAGCCATCCTTTTATATATTTTTGCGCGCGTTTATTATTTCTTGCGAGATGCGTCCTTCTCGTCATTATGCATAGTACTATTTTTGCAACGGTCTCTTCTAGGACCTTCTTTCTCTAGACGACTTGGTGGCCACTCTAGGCTTATTCGTGGATGCTCTTCATGAGACCTTTCCTCTCATGGGGGCATAAGCCTTTATTAGGAGGCTCTTCCTGAGGCCTTTCCTCTCGTGGAGGCATCAGCCGTTATTAGGAGGCTCTTCCTGAGGCCTTTCCTCTCGTGGAGGTATCAACCTTTCTTGTAGGACCTTTTGACCCTCTTGATGTTCACAAGGGTAGCTAATTCTTGTGAACTTGAGAGATTCCCTGCAAGGTTTTCTTCATTATTTTCTTTTAGGGAACGTCTCTTTTAGGAAATTTTTGGATGTGTACTCTGCCCACCAAGTGGTTGGCGAGATTTATCTCGTCAGCACTTTGATTATTTTGCTCATGCGCTTTGATAATTCCATTTGGTGATCGGTACACAAGAGTTAGATATGTACTCACATAAATGAGGAGTTTGACAGTCCAATAAGAAACATATTCATTAAAAATAAGGAGAGTAGATAGGTATTTGTGGCGACAATGTTCTTACTACATATCAGAGCATCTAAGTTACCCCTCTAATTCATCACTGTTGGGGGGTTAACTATGGTGACCCTTTTGATTTATCATACTAAAAGTGGAGCTTTACCCGATGTTCCCTCTCATGCTCATAGGCACAACCATCGATTCTGATCTCCTCCATGACTCCGGGGTTGAACTCTCTCATGTTTGTGCTCCCATGCATTACCATCACCATGAGTTCTGGCGGTCACATGGATGTGCGAAGGGACATGTTATAACATTCCCTGGTTTCTTTCTGTTCCTCTTTCACACTCAATATTCCCCCAGGAGTTGGGAATTTTATGGCCAAGTGGAATACTAAGGTTATCGCCTTCAATTCTCTCAGGGAGGGTCTCCCTAATACCGAGTTGAAGGCCGAGGAATTGCTCACTATGACAAAGTTTGTCATTACAGTGGTCTGTCTGGGCGGCTCTCCCATGGTGAGAGCTAACTTGATTGTGCCCAGGGGTTGTATCGAGTCTCCTGTAAACCCATATTGGAAGGTGTTACATGGCTTTAGGTTCCTGATACCCAGTCCCATCTTCTTTAAGGCCAGGCGATATAGGATGTCTACGGAGCTTCCATTGTCCACCATAACCCAATGTACCTTCATGTTTGCAAGCTGAACAGTCAACACCAAGGGGTCATTGTGAGGGAAATGCACACCCCGCGCGTCTATTTCGCTGAAGGTTACTGGGTCATTTTCCCCTTTAATGTTTTTCGAGGGTCGTTGTTCTAGGCTTAGCATGCATGAGGGTAGGCTTCGTCTGGCTTCCTTGGCGTACCATTCTCGCCCTTTTCTCGATTCTCCTCTGAATCTTGGTCCTCCGAAGATCGTCCTCACCTCTCCTTGCACTACTGGGTCTACATCTCGCGCTCGTGGCGAGGGTGCTCTATCATCTGGTCTTTCATTATCTCTTCAGACGTATCTACCTAAGTGCCCCCTGCATATGAGTTTCTCTATTTCCACTTTTAAATGAGTGCATTATGAGATCGTGTGTCCAATCTCTTTATGATACTGGCAATACTTTCCGAGGTCTCTCTTTGACCAATCTCTCTTCATTGGTGGGGGCCACCTGAAGGGGACCTGATTCTTGTTGGCTATGAAGATATGCTCCGTAGTATGCATCAGGTCGGTGTAGAAGGTGTGGGATGTTTGCCTAGGGTGGCCTCTGTGTTTGTGCTTCCTCTGGTGGTCGTTTCTTGGGCCTTCATATAACCTTTTCATTTTCTCTTCATTCAAACTTTCAGGGATTGAGTGTTGGACAAGTGATGCCTGCAAGTTCTCATGGCCGTCTTCGACACGAATGTACTTTTGTGCCCACTCGTAGAAATCGTCTAAGTCTGTGACCTCCCTTTTGAGCATGTTATCCCAAAGCTTACTACTTGGGCACACTCCGGCCGTGATCGCCATCTTGAGTTCTCCCCTGGTCAGGCTTCCCACGGATGTAGCTCTTCAAGCTCTCTCATTCACCTTGCTTTATATTAGCGAGGCTAGTGCCAGGTAGGGCATAATCGCGTACAACATGATGTTGTTGGAGAAACTTGTCGGAAAATTGTTGCCATGACCTAATAGATCCAGGTCGGAGTCTTTTGAACCATTTGTAAGCAGGTCCTTTTAACATGACAGCAAAGCAGTGGCACCTGGCCCTGCTATTAATTCCTCTTAGCTTCATTAGGTCATTGAATGCGTCTAGATGGTATTTGGGTCCGTATTTCTCTCATAAGGGGTCGTATGAGGTTCTTTAAAGTTAGCCGAGAGTCGTTCCAGCTGGATTTCTCGTGTGAAGGGTGACTCGTAGTCAAACTCTTCATCAATAATGTGCCCTCCAAACACCGTGACGATCTTGCTTCGAAGGCTCCTCATCTCGGTGTCTGGCTCTTTTTGCCTCATATTCAAGGAGTCCCTCAACTCGGTAGGGTTGACCTTTCTCTTTTCTTTACCCTTCGGAGAGGCCAGAGGAGGTGTTGTCCTTACTTCCGACCTCTTTCTATTGAGCTTTTCTCTTAGGTCAGGTGGCACCTCTTTAAAGGTGACCTTAGCTTCATTAGGAGGGTTAGCGTTGTTCTTTTGCTCTAGCCTCTGGGGCTGCTTCGCCTTCCCAGGATGTTCATGCTGCTTTGCCCGAGGGGTATTACTAGTGGAGAGTTGAGTCCTCCCATCATCCATAATGACCGTTGTTTCTCCACCCTTTGGGCCTTTTTCCTTTTGTCTAGGAAGGGTCATGCTTGATTTTCCTTGTAGCAGGTCCTTCAACACCTCTTGCATATTTTCTAAGGTGGTTTCTAGCCTTAGGTTATTTCGGTGTAACTTGCGTATCTCCTATTCGTAGAATTGAGACCTAAAGCTCGAGCTTATAGAATGCACTCGGTGACTCTTGTCCGACCTCTGTGTTGTTGGACCCAGATCTTGCCGGCAGGAGTACAGCACCCATGGTGGCCTTGGTGTGGAAGCTTTCCGGCATCTCTAGGTGGAGCAACCGCGGATCACGGATGATTCTCATCAGGCTGGATAGCTGGGGATGAAGCCTCATTTTCATCCCCAGGAACTAGGGGCTCCTTTGGGGCATCCACACTTTTGGGTGGTGGAGGATTCTTCATGGAGGCTTTCAGCTGATCTCCGTCAAGGTGGACCTCCACCTCTCGTGGCTCTCTCAGTCGCTTAGAACGTCTTGGCATCTTTTCCTGCTAAAATAAATGGAAGAACAGTGGCTTAGAACTTATCCTTCCCACAGACAGTGCCAAACTGTTGATGGTAAGAACTCGTCAACGAAATACGGATGGAAAACTCAAAAGCTTAAATCAATATCTAATGAACACAAATGAACTTATAGAAACTTGAAGGAAAATTGTAAGTAGGAAATAGAAACAAAACTCGTATTTTGCTCTTAGATTAATCTGATCTTACAATAATTTTCCAACCCCTTTGTTTGAGGGGTCAGGATCAATTTATAGTGAAGCTCTAATGGCTTATGATACATTGTGGTCCCGGGGGACCATATGGTACATGGGTACATCGTCAGTGTGGTGGCAGAGGTTGAAGTGGTGCAGAAGGTCGTGGTGTCGGCTCTGGTACATAGTCAGGGTCCGTGGGGATGCCTCCACTACTTATTTAGTACGAGTGTTAGAGATGTGGCACCAGATGTAGTGGCACAAGTGGTTGTGCTGTTGCTCTGATATATGGTCAGAGACATGTAGGCCATGTCACCACTCCTCGTACTTCAACCACTTGCCATAGATGGATGTCAGGGTTATGCCTCTATGCACCCCATGGTTGTACAACCTATTCTCGTACATGTACCTTGTACCTGAAGGTTGCCCTTGTATAATCAAGATACACCCTTATTCCAAACCCCTTTTTACTATGCTAAATATAACAGGATTTATAGCCATTAGTGAGATGAGCATGTGGGTGTCGCGCCTCGCTCGTGACACCATCCTTATAAATTAGAGGAGGGCCTCTTGAGTGGGGCATATACTTATATCATAGAGGCGTGGCCTCGCGAGATGGTGTGTGGGCCTAGGCACCTAGGTGCGGTCGAGGTGTGGCCTTGCGAAACGCAAGAGGGTACGTGTCCCTGGGCACTTGGGCGAGGCCTCCGAGGCGTGGCCTCGCGAGATGGGATGGTGCACGAGGTCCTACTGCGAAGCATGCGAGCAAGGCACATTGCTTGTTGCACGAGGCCCTCATTTGGAGAACATGAGCGAGGCACGCGACTGATGGCGTGAGACCCTCATTTGGAGCACGCGAGCGAGGCACGTGGCTGGCTATTGGTGTGAGGCCCTCATGTGGAGCACGCAAACAAGGCACGTGGCTGGTGGCACGAGGCCCTCATTTGGAGCACGCGAGCTAGGCATGCGGCTGGTGGCACGAGGCCCTCATTTGGAGCACGCGAGCGAGGCACGTAGCTGGTGGCGTGAGGCCGTCATGTGTAGCACTTGAGTGAGGCACGCGGCTTGTAACGACCCAAAATTACTAATAAGGCTTAAGGGCCTTGATTAGTGTGCTGGGAGGGCATAACTGAATTATGTGTGATTTAAATGGTTAAATTCATGATTGTGTGATAAGCATGCCTATATGATTATTTGGATATATGAGATGCATGATTATGAGTATTAGTACGCATGTAGGCCCTGATTAGGTTATAAGGGTATGTTCATACTTTTTCGCCCATTGAGGGCATAAATATAAATATTTGTAATAAATTGTTGAGACCACATTATTATGAGGATATAGCTGTAGCTTGTGACTCGAGGCGATCCTAGTAGCAGTTTAGCGAAAAAATCACTGTGGGATTTATACCCGACTCGCGGTGAGGGTACTTTTGGGAATATGGGAAATATGTTGGAGGCTATTTGATATTGAGGAAAATAATTGGTGATTAGTAAGGTGTCAGGACATAAGCGGTAATTATTAGGGACACTCGAGGAATTAGCGGGAATTGGGAGCAATGACCAAAATACCCTTAGAATGTCTTAAAGGTTTAGTTATAATTGGGAGGGAAATATGGTCATTTGACTTTAAAGGGATAAGTGATATTTTTCCTTTATGACATAGTGGGAAGTGTAGAAATTGATAGAAGCTGAAAGAAAAAGGGAAAGAGACTGAAGGAAAGAAGGAAGGAAAAACAGAACTGCTAAGCTAACCCTTTTCTCTCATTCGATTGACCATTCTTCTTCATTTCTGGAGGATTTTCTAATGCTGTAACTCAATGGGAACTTAAGCTAGATTTGGGACCTTGGTTCTTGAGGTGATCAAGTGGGTTAGTTGCAGTTAATTCCCAAATAAAGGTAAGGTTTAAAGTTTGGTCTGCGTTTTTCTAGTTTTGATGAGTTCTGTTTGAATTGAATTTTGGATGGGAATTCTAGGGAATTAAGCTTGAGGAATTGATGAGCTAAAGTCTGGAAGGATATTAAGTGCAACCTAGGGTCGAATTCCCCATCGAAGGTAAGAAATTCTGAGCTTGAATATCTAAATTGATGGGTTAGTTCTGGTTTCTGGTGGTGAGTTTTTGAGTTCAATTCTTGATTTCCTTGTTTGACGGTGCATGTGGCTAATTTTTAGGTTGTTGGGTTATGTGGGGTGAGATATAGATGATGGTAGGCTCAATTTGGTGTGTGGTTGAGGTTTAGAGGGGTTTTGGAGAGTTTTGGTTCGAGGAAAATCGAAGGAAGAAAAACATGGTGCTGAAGGTTCTGTGACTAGCGCTGTAGCGCTAGCCTTTTGGCTCTATAGTGCTAGGCTTGGTTTTTTCTCGGGCTTTTGGCTCTGCTTGTAGTGTTGTAGTACCCACTCTATGGCGCTATAGTGCTACCCTGCCTTCAGAAGTGGATTTTTGGGTTATTTCTTAGAGTTTTTCCCCGGGGGCTCAGGTTTTGATTCCACCACCCCGTTTGGTGGAATTAGGGTTTCCCGAGGCTTGGGATTAGTCCTGAGGTTAGGTTATGGAATTGGAGTTTAGTGGTTGTTCTAATTTAAGGTTGTGACTAGGTGTACGCTAGGGCTCGGACGAGATCGTGCTTGAGGGTTGGTTTCACTAATCAAGCTATCGTAATCTAAAGGTAAGAAACTGCACCCGGTTATGTGTTTGTATTAGGACCAAGAGCTCCCTATATTCGTATGTGATTTCATGAGATGGTATTATGCCATGGGACATGTGATAAATGGCCTAAGCGTGCCGAAATCAATATTTGCGCACAGGGCGCAACTCAGCCACTGGTAGCTAAGGACAACTTAATATTCACTAAGCTCGGTTTAAGCGTGCCAGAGGCTGTGGGATATATAGGGGATGCGACCTAAGGGCGTTGACCCTGGTTAATATATGAATTTTTTATTAATGTTAATTTGATGAACTTGGTATGCTGAATGCATGATTATGTGAATATTATGGATTACTGAATATATGACTATACTCTATGAGTTATCTGATTGGTTGATTGATGATTATACTTTGTTATCTGGTTTTCTTGCTGGGCCTTGGCTCACGGGTGCTATGTGGTGCAGGTAAAGGCAAGGGCAAGGTGGACCAGTCCTGAGTTAGAGAGCTTTGAGGCTAAATGTACATAGTTAGTTGATCGGCCGCCACGGCCGAGGAGTGATACAAGACGAGAGAAGCCTAAATGTCTGTTTATCCCTTAGAGTGGCCAGTACATGTTTATAAGTTGGAATTTTTGTAAACTATCTTTTAAACTCTATTTCTTTTGGGATCCCATGTGCAAAATGTTAAATTATATGAAATGTAACTTTTGTATCCAAAATCCTTTAACACTAGCTCAATTATAGTTTTAGTAGCACGTTTCTAACTAAATGACTTGATTAGAAAGTCTTGGACCTTTATAAACACATAGTGTAACGGTCCTGGCTATCCAGGGCATACACCGCTGGTGGTACGAGGCCCTCATTTGGAGCACGCGAGTGAGGCATGCGGCTGGTGGCGCGAGGCCCTCATTTGTAGTGCGCGAGCGAGGCACATAGCTGGTGGTATGAGGCCCTCATTTGGAGCACGCGAGGGAGGCACGCGGCTGGTGCCACGAGGCACTCATTTGGAGCATGTGAGCGAGGCACGTGGCTGGTGGTGCGAGGCCTCCCTTCGAGGAATGGGCCTGGGCACGCGAGGCGAAGTGTGCTTCGACTTCAAGAGGGGTGAGACGGATCAGTCTCGCGAAGACCTTGTGTGAGGCTTGGGCATTTTAGGATCATGTCCAATTTGCGGTGTTCACAAGGTGGCATATGCCTTGAGTACAAACAACCATTATGGAGGTTGTTCGATAGTTAATTTAAATTTAGAGATAATGATTATTAGCCAGTTAACAAATCTCTCGGTACAAACAACCATTATGGAGGCTGTTCCAGGAGGACAACTTGTTGACCCATGGCTGTAAAGGCTTGTTCATCAGGTGAAGAATGATATTGTAGTATCCCGAAACTCATAATATAATTAGTGCTTTGATTAGTGTGTCGAAAGGGCACATGGGATAATTATGTGAATTAATTGATTTATATGATTATATTGTTGAGTACGCGTGATTATGTGTATTAAATGTGTTTAAAGACCTATTTTTGTTCAAGAGGGGTATTTTCATAATTTTGAGCCGTTGGCGGTATATTTGTAATTATTATGTGCTATGTGCTTGAGACCACATTATTATGTGGATATGTATCTGTGATTTTCGGCATGCATGGATCTTTTCGAGCGGTTAAGCAAAACAGTTAAAACAAGGATAAACACCTGGTTCAGGTCGAACCTAGGAGTATTATGGGAATTTTTAGTAAATAAAGTGAATTGGGAAAAAATAATTTTGTTTGGTGGATTAGTGATTAAATTGGGAATTTGAGGTACAATTTTAGGTTTAATGGGAGTTTAGGAAAATGACTAAAATTCACTTGGTTGTGGTTAAAAGGGCATATGGTTGGGACAATGCTTGAACTAAGGGCCAAAGGGTGGAATTTTATGGAAATTCTTATAGAATTGGGGAGCTAAAGGAGCGAGCAGCTGTGAATCATCCTTAAACAAGCCAGAAGTTTCAAAATTCGGGGAGGTAAGCATCTTTTCATGTTTTCCTTGTTGTTCTTTAGAGTTTTTGAGTTATGTTGGGAAATTTTGAGATTTAAGCTTGAATTGGTGTGTAATGGATGATGGGTCACTTATTTGTAATCGGTTTTATGCTTGGAATTGTTTGAATTCATGTTTGGGGTTAAATTGGGTTAGATTTGAGCTTACCTCATGTATGCATTTCCATTGAAGCAAGATTCGCTCTCTTACTTCAGCAGCGTCACGGCCCTTAAGGAGGGCATCGCGACTCAAAATGAGTTTCTTTTTGGCACCAAGGCCCCAACGCTTTTTTAGGTCACAGTTTTCAGGTTTCGTATTTAGACCATAAATTTTGACCCCGATGTCCGAATTTGATTCTTCACACAATTGGAAAACTTGTGAAAAGATTTACAGTTCTAGAACCTATGCCAGGTTTAGTTGTGATTATTTTGCAGTCAAAAGTATAAACTGTTGACAGTGAGAATTCGTCAAAAAATCAAGGTCAACAAACTTGAAGACTTGACAAGAACCATAAGAACTTAAAAGAACTTGTAGAAACTTAGTGAAAAATTGCGAAAGAACAATGGAAGAAAACTTGTATATTGCTCTCAGAATTTTTTGGTGTTACAAGAATTTTCCAACCACCCACTAATGACGAAGTGAGGTCCTATTTATAGGTGAGATCTAATGGCCTTCGGTACATTGTGGTCCCGTAGGGACAAAGGGGAGCATATCCAAGCTGCAACTATACGTGGTACAGGTGATAGTGGTGTTGGAGGAGTGGTGGTCGGCTCTAATATGTGTCAGAGGCCTAGTTGTACCTCCATCACTTGTCTGATACAAATTTTAAAAGTATGTTGGAGGTGGCTCTGCCATGTACCATCTTTGTATTGCAACTATTTTTCTGGCATGGACACCATATCCGCGCTTTTCCTTCTTTTGGTTAATACATATGTTCCCTACCCATACATGTACCATGTGCTATGCTGATGGCGCCTACCTTAGAAAATAGGGCAGGGCCCCCATCATTGAGGACAACGATCCAAAGAGTTTTAAGGAATGATCACCATGTAAGGTGGTTTAGGGATGCCAAGTGGAAAGGGGATCGATGTGCTCGTGTCATAACCACCTAGAGGCGAGAAACCTATAGCCATATCACACCACTCTGGGCATGAAGCGCTCTCTGACCGTGAGGTGCGAGGCCCGAGGAATGTGCTGGCTACGAGATGCGAGGCCCCTCGGTTGACAGGGCCTGCTAGGCGCAAGGCGTGAGGTGCTTGCTGGGCACGAGGCCCCTACCCGATATGAAGCGACTCCTAGGCACGAGGCCCCTTGGTTGACTGGGCTTGTTGGGCGCGAGGTGGTATTGGACCTCTTTATTTTGGTGGTGTGACAAAACACACTTTGGAGGTTGTGATCCTCGTTATTTTATGGGATTGAATGTGAGCCTATCATTTGGCCTTGCGAATACCAATGTGACTATAAGGCTTCATTCTTTACCATGGATCAAATATTGGATTCAAGGGCTAGGATGAGTTTGAGATTTTTGTAAATTGGCCTTCTTTTTTAAGACACTTTTTATACTCTCATATCACTTAGTTTGGTGGTGCCTTAGTCTATAAAACATCAAGAGGTGGGTTGTAACGACCCAAAAATTACTAATAAGGCTTAAGGGCCTTCATTAGTGTGCCAGGAGGGCATAATTGGTTTATGTGTGATTTAAATGATTAAATGCATGATTATGTGATAAGCATGCTTACATGATTATATGGATATATGAGATGCATGATTATGAGTATTAGTATGCATGTAGGCCCTGTCTAGATTATAAGGGCATATTTGTAATTTTGGCTCGTTGAGGGCATAGATGTAATTATTTGCGATTAATTGTTGAGACCACATTATTATGTGGATATATTTGTAGATTGTGGCTCGAAGCGATCGTAGTGAGCGGTTTAGAAAAATAGTCGCAGCGGGGGTTTATACCCGACTCGGGGGAGCCTAGGATATTTATGGGAACATGGGAAAATATATTTCTGTTAATTAGGCATTAGGGAAAATAATTGGTGATTAATTAGATGACGGGATTTAAGTGGTAAATATTAAGAACACTTGAGGAGTTAGCAGGAATTGGGGACAAATGACCAAAATGCCCCTAGAATGACTAAAAGGCTTGGATTTAAATGGGAGGGTAAAAGAGTCTTTTTCCTATTAGGAGATATACTTGTTATATCTGATGTTTTTAGTGGATGTTGTAGAAAGTAATAGAAAAAGAAGGCAAGAAAAGGAAAGGAAGAAATCAGAGTATCAAACCTATCTCTCTCTCTCTCGAGAATTGTTGCTTCTCTCTCCCTCTCTTGTGAATTTGAAGCTCGGAACTCAGGGAGGTTAGGCTAGGTCTTGGGGACTTTGATCCTTGGAAGTGGCTGAGAAGCTTAACTAGAAATAGTAGCTAATTAAGGTAAGGTTTAAAGGTTTAAAGTGAATTTTTTCTGGGTTTGTTGAGGTTGAATTCTAATTTTAGATTGTGGATGGAAACTAAGGACTTAAGCTTGGGGAGTTGAGGAACTAAAGGCTGGAAGGGCATAGAAGGCAACCTAAGGTCGAATTGTCCCATTAGAGGTAACAATTTCTGGCTTTGAAGTTTTAAATTTGTAGGTTTTCTGGTTAAGTTCTTGAGCTTCAAGCTCAATCTTGGTATTCTATGGTTGATGGTGCATGTGGCCAAGTTTGATGTTGTTGGGCCATGTTGGATGAGATGTAGTGGATGGTAGGCTTAATTTGAAGTCCGGTTGAGGTTTGGAGGGGATTTATTGAGTTTTGGCTCGGGGAAAAACTCAGAGGGTTGCTGGTGCTATTTGTAGCGGTGTAGCGCTAGCACTAGAGTACTACAGTGCTATGCTTGGCTTTCTGGGGGGCGTTTGTCTCTGCTTGTAGCGCTGTAGAGCCCACCTTCTCGTGTTGTAGCGCTACCCTGCCTCCAGAAATGGGTTTTGGGTATTTTTCTTAGGGTTTTTGCTTGGGGGCTCGAGGGTCGATTCCACCACCCCGTTTGGTGGAAGTGAGGCTTCCTGAGGGCTCGGGACTGGTCCCAAAGTTAGGTTACGAAATTGATTGTTAATGAGGGTTCTATTTTATGGTTGTGACTAGGTGTATGCTAGGGCTCGGACGAGATTGTGCTCGAGGATTATTTTTATTAACCAAAGCGCTCGGAATCAAAGGTAAGAAAACTGCGCTTGGTTATGTGGTTATGTTGGAGCTAAGAGTTCTCTATACTTGCATGTGATGTCATATGATGGTATTATGCCACGGGGACATGAGATAAACGACCTAAGAGTGTCGGAATCTATATTTGCGTACAGGATGCTTCTCGACAACTGGTAGCTAAGGTTAAATATATAATCACTGAGCTCGGCCTAAGCGAGTCGGAGTCAGTGGAATAATCAGAGGGTGCGACCTAAGGGTGTCAACCCTGGATATTATGTGATATGTTTATTGCTTTTAATCTGATGATTATGGCATGTTTATTATATGGATGACTGATTATTGGTTTGCAGATTGTTATCATTAACAATATGAACCATGTGACTTTCTGAGTATTTGATTGGTGATTTGTGAATTATCTGTCTGTTGATTGTTGCTTACGCAATGCATTATGTTTTCTTGCTGGGCCTTGGCTCACTGGTGGAACATGGTGCAGGTAAAGGCAAGGGTAAGGTGGACCAGTCTTGAGTTGGAGAGCTCTGGGGCCAAATGTACATAGTCAGTTGTTCGGCTGCCACGGCCAAGGAAAGATACAGGGACAGTAGAACCTAAAGTGCCTAATTTTCCATTACAGTGGCTTGTGGTTGTACATAAACTTAGAAACTTTTGTAAATTTTCCTTTAAAACTTGTTTTGGGATCCCATGTATTAAACGTTTATTTTTTTATGAGAAACATCCTGTTCATGACCAAAATATTTTAACCCTAGTTCAAATATGGTTTAGTGTCACATTTTTCAATTAAATGGCTTGATTAGCAAGTCTTGCACCTTTATAAATACAGAGTGTAACACAGAGCACCTTTATCCCCCACAAGAGTACTTTATTTTTCGTTTCTTTTTTTTTTTTGTTTTTTGGAATAAATATATATAGCTATACATATATTCACTTAGGTACTAAAAAAGGGTCTCTTTCTATAACGCCCTACTACCTTAGAGCCGTCACTAAGTGAGTTTAAAATGTGCAATTATCTCGCTCTGCGAGGTTTTGGTAATAAAAGTGTGATTAAATAGAAATCTAGGCTGTAATCTTTGAAAATCCCTTAATTATTTGAAAATATCAAGTGTCTTACATTTGGGATCCCAGAACTTTGTTTATAAAATATTTACAACTCAAAAAATGTTTATAGGTAATTAACCATCAGAATTAGGGTCTATACAGCCATTTCTCAAAAATACCCCCAACCAAAGTGGTCGGGCAGGCCAAACATGTACGCGCCGCCCCCACGCTCTCCATACTCATGGCTGGTTGACTTTCTCCTTGCCCTTACCTGCAACACAGAGCACCCGTGAGCCGAAGCCCAGCAAGAAAGCTCATACAACAAATAACATACGCATAACATATAACCATTATGTCAGATAATCCACAGACAAACAGATAGTCTATAAGACTTAAGCACATATACGGCCATGCCGTCCCAGAAGCGGTACCAAAGCCTGGGTTCTCGATCCACATCGTAAGGATATCCCATGTATCCATTGGGGTCTCACCCTAACCATAAGCACTCCATGTGCTAAATGATATTCCCGGCCCCACTGCCGTTCTTGGCCTTCGCCGTTCTCGGTCCTTCGCCGTTCCCGGCTCCTTTGCCGTTCATTATGCTATAACCACATATAGCATTCTCAAACAACAATCAAACATGTAATAATTCATTTAAGGCTACACCCTAACAATAATACAATTTAGGGCCGTGCCCTGCAACAACACTATGGGCCCATGCCCTGCTCTACGGGTGTTACAGTTTTCTTACCTGTATCCCGAGCTTCACAATGCATCAAGGTCACGAGCACGGTCCTCTATCCTGAGCCTCTCTAGAAACCTAGTCACAACATATATCTTTAGTACTAACCAATCCAAAACCACCCCTCGGGGCTAATCTCATACTCTTGGAATCCCCAAATTCCTAAAACAATGTATCGGAACCATCCCTCGAGCCCTCGGAGCAAATGCCCAAAAATGCGAAATTTCCTATCTTGAAAATAGCCTAGCACAGCGGCGCCCAGCAAGTCAGAGAGTATCCCCTAACCCTGAAGCAGCCTCGCGCCGCGGTGCCAAAGAACAGGGCCGCGGCGCCCCTTCACGAACCCAGAAATCTGGCTTTTCCCGTGCGTTTTTTCCCAATCCAAAACACCTCCAACTCAACCCAAACACATACCTAAACCCCAAAACCAATTTAAAACCCCAAATAAACCATCTAACAACATTTATACATAAAAAAACAAACTCAATTACACAGTCACACTCAAAATCCACTCTTGAGTTTCAAATTTCAGAAGTTCAAACCATGGCTTTTCAAACATAATCCAAAGCCTAAAAACTGCAAACCAAACTTCTAAAATCTTAAACCACACTAGGTACGAAATTTGAACATGCTAAGAATTCATACCTCAATCAAAACTCAGCTTGAACTCTTCTCAACTCCAGCTTCAAGCCTCTTTCCTTTTAATTATCCTAACTGAATTTCCAAGTAAAACCAGCCATATTTCCTTCAGGTTCCCACACTTAATCTTTGTAAATTCAAGCATAATTTCAACAAAAACAGAGCACAAATTCTTACCTTTGATCAATCCTTGCTCAAATTCGAATTTGGTTGCCTCAAACTCCCTTAATTCTCTCCTAGGTTTCAAGAATTCAGTTCTCCTCTTCTTCTCCTCTTTTCCTCTAGCTTTTCCCCCAATTTCATCATAAACCAATTTCTAGCTAAGTGTTATACGTGAATCCCCTTTTCCCACAGCTAAAGTTTATCTAAACCTTTGCCAAAAGCCCATTTTACCCCTCATAGAAATCCTTTCCTAACTAAACCTCAAGGCTCTTTTTGTCATTTCATTTCTATTACTATTCTACCATTTTCCCAGCACAACTTGTTACTCTCAGCAGTTACTCATGGTTACTCAATCACCAATAACCATTAACCACTAACCACTAATTCTCAATTCAACTTACGAAATTCCCCAAAGTACCGCTAGGCTCCTCCCGAGCCGGGTATAAAATCCCGTTGTGACTTTTAAGTTGACTAGCTCTCTAGGACCGTCTCGGCACGTGCATCACATTAATATCACCACACTCATGTGGTACAAATCACATAATACAATTATCACATTTATGCCCTCAGCGAGCTAAAATTACCAATTTACCCCTAACATGCAAACGAGGCCCACATGCATATTTATACCACCTAAACATGCATTCTAATAACATATTCATTCGAATTCATATATTATCATGTTAATTCACTTATTTCCCTCTAGGCACGCTAATCAAGGTCCTAAACCTTATTAGCAACTTGGGATGTTACACTTTCTACCCCCTTTTTTTTGTAGTCGTGTGATGCATGGTATCAAGGTACCGGTGGTGCGTGTAGGTGTTCGGTGCGAGGAGACGAGGTAGTAATTGTGGTGGGCATACCTAGTGATTATAAGCCTCCGGTAATAGTCCTTTTTCTATTTGAGATATTCCTTTAGCATTTTAATGCTTGGAGGGTTTAAGTTACCATTTAGGAGTGGTGTTGTTTTGGCGCCACTACCCCCTCACGTGTAGCTCAATGCTAGCATTTATTAGCATGTTCGCCTCAGGCACACACTACCGCACCAAATAGTTTGCCCCCATTTTATGCATAAGTGCCTAGGGATTTTAAACCTGCTCTTTTGTATCTTGGAGCACCTCAAATAGTGCACACTGATTTGCACCTGTGCTATTCATGAGACATCATTCCATGGCTTTCGATGGGTCATCTAGCAGACCTCCTGTTGTTGTACTGATAGAGCTATCTTTGCTGAATTCAGAGCCTTCTATAGATAACCCACACCATGTGCACGAGATCTTAAGGAAGGCCTGTATGTATCATTTGGAGAGATTAACCAACCTTAGGAAAACAATTTGGGGTTTCGAAAGTGAAATAGACTTTGTCTCGAGGGGTCAGGGGGGATGCTTCTTCTAGGGACCCAGATGACTACATTTGTAACGACCCAAATTCACTATTAAGGCTTAAGGGCCTTGATTAGAATGCTGGAAGGGCATGATGGGAATTATGTGTAATTTTTATGATTAAGATGCATAAAAATGATTTAGGCATGTTATACGATTATGTGAATTATATTATGTGATAATTATGATGTGTGAATTGTACCGCGTGGGTTCTGTGATACCAGCGTGATGCACGTGCCGAGACGGTCCTAGGAAACTAGATAGTGGTAACTGGTGATTTGGTAACCTGCGTAACTGTTAGTAACCATAGAGAGTAACAGGTTTTATGGGAAAGTGGTAGAATTGCAAAGCTGGTGAAAAGACAAGTATGGCCTTGAGGTTAAGTTAGGAAGGGGTATTAGTGGAAGGGTAGAGTAGACATTTGGTAGGATGGATAATTATCAGCTGAAGGGGGAATATCATATACGTATAATATTTGGGGAGATGGGTTTATGCTGAAATTAGAAACCTAGAGGAGGAGCAAACTTAAGAGGAAGAAGGGAGAGACTGAATTTAACTTTTGGAAGGAGAATCAAGAGTGATTGAAGTTGTCAAGCAGGCTTAGACCAAGAATACTCAGAGGTAAGATTTTGATTATGCTATATCCAAGTTTTAAGTCTGAATTTTAGTTAAGGAAGGTGAATTGAGGCAAGTTGGTGGCTGGTTTTATGTAATTTTAGAATTGGGAATCAAGGGGGAAGGAGGTCAAGAGCTGGAGGTTGAACCCATCACTTAAGGTAAGGTCTCTGTATGTTTATTAGGCTTGTTTTTGTTAAGGTATGGGGAGTTTGAAGTGTGGGTTGTGTTTGAGTTCAAGCCGTTCATAATTTTTCTTGTTTGAGTTGTTAAGTGTGAAATTCAAGAGTGAATTTTAGGATTGAAGGTGTGAGTGAGCTTGGGCATGATGTCTTTGGTTTGTTGTGAGGTTTGTTAGAGGTTTAGAGTTGATTTTGGGACTTAGGATGGAGTTTGGGGTGAATTGGAGAGGTTGGAGCTCGGGAAAATGCGAAGGAAAAACCCAGAATTCTGGGCTGCGAAGGCGTGCCGCGGCACGGGTTTTGTGTGCCGCGGCTTGGAGGCTCTGACTGGTGGGTGCCGCGGCACAAGGATGTGGTGCCGCGGCACAAGGCTAATTTCAGGGTGTTATTTTTTGACAATTTTAGGCCTTTGCCCCGGGGGTTCGGGGGATGTCTCCGGGGTGTTGTTCTAAGGTTTTGGGGGTTCCGAGAGTGTGGGTTAGGTACCGGGAAGGTAGTCTTGGATTGGTTAATGACAAAGAATATTATTTGTGTTGTGATTAGGACTTTGGAGAGGCTCGGGGTAAAGGACCATGCTTGCAGCTACGTGGCATCGAAAACCAGTGAATTGAAAGGTAAGAAAACCGCACCCGAATATATGGTTGTGAATGGGACTAAGTGCTCCTGAGAGTTGTATTGTGTCATCGTTGGTATTATGCCAAGGGACACGTATAAGCGGTCTAAGAGTACCGTTCATGATTTTAGCGCACGGGGCGCGAATTGGCCACTGAGAGCCAGAAACATTAGGATAACAGAGGGAGCAGCCTGTGGGCGCTAGCCCTGGTTATCGTCTGTGCATTATGTTTTATGAGATGAAATCCTTAGTATGTGGTATGCTTGAATGATGTTATACTTGAAATTTATGAGATGCTATATGAGTAAATGACTTGATTCCTAGTTGTTCATGCTCTGTTATTGCTGTGTTTTCTTGCTGGGCCTTGGCTCACGGGTGCTTCGTGGTGCAGGTAAGGGCAAGGGCAAGCTGGACCAGGCCTGAGGTGGAGAGCTCCAAGGTGTAATGTGCATAGCCAGCCGTTCGATCACCATGATCGAGGAGTGTGTCAGGACAGAGATTACCTAACTGCTCATTTTGCCTTAGTACGGCCGCTAATGTAGTTAAACCTTGTAAATTTTGTAAATGACCTTTGAAACTGTCATTTTTGGCATCCCATGTAACGAAACAGTGTTTAGTAATGAAAATGTAAATTTTGAGACCAAAACACTTTTAACCCTAGTTCCTTTACTGTTTCAGTAACACGTTTTTACTTTAATGACTTGGTTAGCAAGTCTGGCACTTTATAAACACACAGTGTAACGGTCTTGGCTATCCAGGGCGTTACAACATTACTAGTCTTAGATCAAGCCTTCTGAACTTACAAATGGAGCTGACGTTTATGGAAGAGAACCCTGCGCCTGAACCTCCACCTCCTGGCTCTCCTCTTTATGATGAAGCTTTGTATAGTGATTTCAAATCCACCTATACTTCCACCTCAAACACCTAGGTGGAAAACTCTCGTGGTCAAAAAGCAGCGGGGGTGTAAATGGAAGATAAAATGTCTTGTACTGACGTAGCCCTATTCTTTTGGTCTTGCAAATATGTCAAGGAGGGGTCGTCGAAACGTGGTGCTCGAGAGGCCAGACTCTGGTCCTCTTCTAGCGGCTTCCCTTGTCTCACATATGTCAAAGAATAAGTTAATGAAACTAATGGAGAAATACAACATAAGTGGTGAGTTCCAATGCTACGTGACCACTTATAACTGTCGAGCTCATGAGCCACCCCCTGGTTCTATAGCGTTTAGTGAGCATATACTGAAGGCAGTAGGGATGATTCCTCTCCATCCGTTCTTTGAAGAAGTACTCAAGTACTTTGGGCATGCACCACTTTAGCTGGCGCCAAATAGTTTGTCGACTCTTAGTTGCCTATACATGGCATAAATGAGATGCATGGGTCATGCTCCTACAGAGAAGGAGGTGCATTTCATGTACAATTTCATTCCGGCTCCTAAGTCAAAGGGATTTTATTTTATGTAGAAAACTAATACTCAAGCTTTGTTGATCGAGGGTGGCATCTTCAATCCTGGCTCATGGATATAGGATTTCTTCTTCGTCAAGGGTTGTCTCTCAGTTCATGAACGTTTTCGCACCTCTCTGAGTAAGCATCATTATGACCCTGCCCTGAATTTGTTTAGAGTTAAATGTCTTTACTCTAAAACAGCATATGTTGCGTTTGTTGTCTGTAATTGTTTGTGATTGATCATCTAGGTGTCTGTAATCGGCAATAATCATGTGGAATGTAGGTAGTTATGGCAGGGCCACTATGGGGGTGCAGTATGCACCTATTCAGCATTGGTCGTATACTTTTTCATAAGTTAATATGAGATTGTTTATGATTTGTGAGGCATATATTTGATGTTAATGCTTAATTGAATACTTGTTTGCCTAGTTGAGTTTTCTTGTTGAGCCTTCACTCATGGGTCTACTTGTAACGCCTACCACCTTAGAGTCGTTACTAAGTGAGTTTAGAATGTGTAATTAACTCACTAAGCGAGGTTTTTAGAACAAAAGTGTGATTTAAACAAAAAGACAAGGCTGTAACCTTTAAAAGTACTCTATTTCATTAAAAGTTCAAGAGTTTAACATTCAGGATCCCAAAACAAGGTTTGTAAACTATTTTTCAAAATAAATACACAGTGGATAGATTATCAAAAACAGAGTTTAGTAGACCAATTCTCAAAAATGCCCCCAACCAAAGCAGTCGGGCAGGCCAGACATGTACGCGCTGCCATCACGCCCTCCGTACTCATGGCTGGTTGACTTTCTCTTTGCCCTTACCTACAACACAGAGCACCCGTGAGCCGAAACCCAGCAAGAAAACTCAAACAGTACATAACATATGCATAATATACAGTCACTACAACAAATAGCTCGTAATTAGTCAGACAGTCCATATAATCAAACACATATACAGCCATGCCGTCCCAGAGGCGTTACCAAGGCCTGGGATCTCGGTCTATACCGTAAGGATATCCCATGTATCCACTGGGGTCTCACCCTAACCACAAGCACTCCATGTGTTAAGTGGTATTCTCGGCCCCACTGCCGTTCTCAGCCTTCGCCGTTCCCGGCCCTTCGCCGTTCCCGGCCCTTCGCCGTTCATTCTGCTATTTCCACATTTAGCATTCTCAAATAACAATCAAATATATAATCATTCATGTAATGCTACATCCTAGAAATAATACAATCTAGGGCCGCGCCCTACAACAGAACTATGGGCCCAAGCCCTGCTCCACGGGTGCTACAGTTTTCTTACCTGTACCCTGAGCCTTTTGATGGACCAAGGTCACGAGCACGGTCCTCTATCCCGAGCCTCTCCGAAAACCTAGTCACAACACATATAAAACACTTTTAATACTAACCAATCCCAAAACCACTTCCCGAAACCAATCCCGTACTCTCGGGAGCCCTAATTCCCTAAAACAATGCATTGGAGCCATCCCCGAGTCCCCGGGCAAAAGCCTTAAAAATGCAATTTTTTTGGCTGTCAAAAATGGCCTAGGGCCGTGGCACTCCCTTCAAGGGCTGCGGCGCTCAGCAGCTTTCCCTCATCCTGATGTAACCTCACCCCGCGGCGCCCAAGAACAGGGCTGCGGCGCTCCTTCGGGAACCCAGATTTTTGGGTTTCCCCTGCGTTTTTTCCAAGCTATAACCACCCCAAATCATCCCAAACAAGTACCTAAGCCCCAAGACCAATTCATAACCCCAAATAAACCATCTATCAACCTATAAACACCACCAAAAAACTCAAACACACAATCACACCCAACATTCACACTTGAGTTTCAAATTTCAAACACTTAAACCTATAGACCAGAAACTTACACCAAAGCTTGAGAAACTTAAACCATGCTTCCAAATTCTTAAACCATATCAGATACGAAAATTCAAAGATGTTTTAAACTCTTACCTCAGTCAATAACTCAGCTTGAACTCCCTCCAATCCCAGCTTTAAACCAAATTCCTCTTGATAAACTAGCTGAATTTTCCAAACCAAACCAGCCATACTTCCTTTAAATTCCACACTTAATCTCTGAAAATCAAACTTATATTTAAACAAAAACAGAACATAACTCTTACCTCTAAATAATCCTAGCTTGAACTTGACTTTGGTTGCCTCAAACCCCTTGATTCTCCTCCTAGGTTTTAAGTTCAACTTTCTCTTTTCTTCTAACTAAGTGTTATACGTGATCACCCTTTTCCCTTCAGCTGAAGCTATCTATCCCTTGCCAAATGACTATTCTACCCTTCCATAAATATCCCTTCCTAACTAAACCTCAAGGTCACTTTTGTCAACTCATCTCTATTGCAATTCTACCATTTTCCTATCACAACTTGTTACTCCCAGCAGTTACCTATGGTTACTCAAGTCACTCAATTACCAATTACCATTAACTCACAAAACTCAATTTACCCAAATCCCCATAATACCCCTAGGCTCCTCCCGAGCCGGGTATCTAATCCTATTGTGACTTTTGAGTTATCTAGCTCTCTAAGACCGTCTCAGCACGTGCATCACATTAATATCACCACACTCATGTGGCACAAATCACACAATACAATTATCACATTTATGCCCTCAACGGGCTAAAATTACCAATTTACCCCTATCATACAAACGGGGCCCACATGCATATTTATACCACCTAAACTTGCATTCTAATCACATATTCATTTAAATTCATATATTATCATATTAATTCACTTATTGCCCTCCAGGCATGCTAATCAAGGTCCTAAACCTTATTAGCAACTTAGGGTGTTACAATTATCCCCTCCTTACAAGAATTTCGTCCTCGAAATTACCTAAACAACTCTCGATGCCTCTCCCGCATATCAGACTCAAGTTCCCACGTCGCCTCTTCAACCTTGCTATTTCTCCACAGCACTTTAACTAAGGCAATGGTCTTGCTCCGCAAGACTTTGTCCTTTCTATCAAGGATTTGTACAGGCTTGTCCTCGTATGATAAATCCTGATCCAACTCCAAGTTCTCATAGCTCAACACATGAGTAGTATCTGATACATATTTCTGAAGCATGGATGCATGAAACACATCATGAACCCCTGACAAAGCTGGAGGCATCGCTAACCTGTAAGCTACCTCACCAACTCGTTCCAGAACCTCAAAGGGGCCAACAAACCTGGGACTCAGCTTGCCCCGAACACTGAATCGTTTCACTCCTCTCAGGGGTGAAACCCTGAGGAACACATGATCGCCGACTTGAAACTCCACATTCCTGCGTCTCAGATATGAGTAACTCTTCTGACGACTCTGGGAGGCGAGCATACGAGCTCTAATCTTTTCAATTGCCTCATTGGTCCTCTGAACCATCTCAGGACATAGATATCTTCTCTCACCTGTCTCATCCCAGTGTATCGGTGACCTGCACTTCCTTCCATACATCATCTCATACACAGCCACTCCGATGGTCGCTTGATAGCTATTATTGTACGAAAACTCAATTAATGGGAGATACTTACTCCAAGATCCCCCAAAATCTAACACACAGGCTCGAAGCATGTCTTCCAGTATCTGAATCGTCCTCTCAGACTGCCCATCTGTCTAAGGATGGTAAGCGGTACTGAACCGTAGCTGTGTGCCCATTGCCTTCTGCAGGCTCTCCCAAAACTTGGAGGTGAATGTGGGGTCTCTGTCTTATACTATCGACCTCGGAGCCCCATGAAGTTGGACAATTTCCTTTACATAAAGCTTAGCATGCTGCTCCACAGTATAAGTTGTTTTCACAGGTAAAAAGTGGGCGGACTTAGTATACCTGTCTACAATTACCCACAACGAATCATGTTGACCCACGGTCTTCGGTAATCCAACCACAAAGTCCATCGCAATATCCTCCCCTTTCCACTCAGGAATCCCTAGAGGCTGCAGCAACCCTGCTGGCCTTTGATGTTCAGCCTTAATTTGTTAACAAGTTAGGCCCCTTGCCACATAGTCAACCACATCCCTCTTCATGCCTGACCACCAGTACAAAACTTTCAAGTCTTGGTACATCTTCGTAGTACCCGGGTGTAGAGAGTAGGGAGTGGTGTGAGCCTCATATAGAATCTCTCGTCGAATATCTGAATCAATCGGAACACAAATCCATCCTTTGTATCTCAACAAGCCCATCTCTGAGATAGAGAAGTCCTTAATCGTTTAAGCTAGGGCATTCTCCCTACGCTCAACTAACTGGGGATCATTTCCCTATGCTTCCTTAATCCTCTCAAGGAGCGTGGACTGGAGAGTTATGTTGGCTAACCTACCAACCACTAACTCTATACCTAGCCATCTCCTCAGCCAGTCTGTCTGATATCTGTCTTGAACTATAAAACTGACCTGGGCCCTTCCGGCTCAATGCATCAGCCACAACATTAGCCTTTCCAGGATGATATAAAATGTCACAATCGTAATCCTTTACCAACTCTAGCCACCGCCTTTGGCTCATATTAAGATCTTTCTGAGTAAAGAAATACTTTAAACTCTTGTGATCAGTGTATATCTCGCACTTTTCACCATACAGATAATGCCTCCACACCTTAAGCGCGAATACCACTGCAGGCAACTCCAGGTCATGCGTGGGATATCTCTTCTCGTACTCCTTTAACTGCCTTGATGCATAAGCTATTACTTTCCCAGCTTGCATCAACACACATCCCAAACCCTGTCTAGAAGCGTCACAATAGACCACAAACTTTTCATTATCTGTCGGCAGGCTCAGCACTGGTGCAGTAATCAATTGCCGCTTATACTCCTTAAAGCTATTCTCACACCGATCTGTCCACACATACTTAGTCTTCTTTCTTGTCAACTCTGTCAATGGAGTAGCAATTCTGGAGAATCCCTCTACAAACCGTCGGTAGTACCCTGCTAATCCGAGAAAACTTCTGACTTCAGGAACACTGCTCGGTTAAGGCCAATCTCTCACTGCCTCTATCTTACTTGGGTCCACCAGTATCCCCTCCTTAATAACAATATGACCCAAGAATGTAACTTGCAGTAACCAAAACTCACACTTGCTAAACTTAGCATATAGCTTGTGCTCTCTCAGCCGCTGCAACACCTGGCGTAGATGATGCTCATGTTCTGTCTCTGACTGAGAATACACCAGTATATCATCGATGAACACAATTACAAACTTATCCAGGTAGTCCTTGAAAATTCTATTCATCATATCCATGAAAGCTGCTAGGGGCATTGGTTAATCCAAAGGACATAACCAGAAATTCATAATGCCCGTACCTTGTCCGAAAAGTTGTCTTCGGTATGTCCTCGTCCTTAATTCTCAGCTGATGATAGCCCGACCGAAGATCGATCTTTGAGAACACCGTACTCCCTTGAAGCTGATCAAATAAATCATCAATCCTAGGCAGTGGATACTTATTCTTAATGGTCAGCTTATTCAACTCCCTGTAATCAATGCACATCCTAAGCGACCCATCCTTCTTCTTAACAAATAGCACTGGAGCACCCCATGGCGAGAAACTCGGTCTAATGAACCCCAAATCCAATAACTCCTGTAACTGAATCTTCAATTCTTTCAACTCTGCCAGAGCCATTCTATAAGGTGCCCTGGAAACTGGCTCCACCCCCGGTGCCAACTCTATAACGAACTTAATCTCCCGCTGTGGTAGCAACCCCGGCAAGTCCGCTGGAAATAAGTCTGGAAACTCACATACCAATCTGGTTTCATTCGGTCCCACTGTCACCACCTTAGAAGTATCTACAACACTCGCTAGGAATCCTATGCAGCCCTCCTGCATCAGGTCTCCAGCCTTCAGTGCTGAAATCATAGGCATTCACGGTCCACTCACCGTCCCCACAAATACAAAAGGTACCTCACCTTCCGGTTCAAAAGTCACCATGTGCCGCTTGCAATCAATCATTTCTCCATACCTCATTAACCAATCCATCCCTAATATCATATCAAAATCATCCATATCTAATTCAACCAGATCAACAAACAGCTCCCTACCATCTACCTCTACTGGTAATGCTCTAACCCATCTCCTAGAGACTACCAGTTCTCCTGTTGGCAACAAAGTCTGAAAATTCCTAGCATACACAATACTAGGTGTACAAAGCTGATCTATCACCCTAGCAGATACAAATGAGTGGGTAGCCCCTGAATCAATCAATGCAGTATACAATGAACCAGCGCTAGAGATCTGACCTGTCACAACTGAGGGACTAGCCTCCACCTCAGTCTGAGTCAAAGCGAACACCCTGGCGAGAGCGAGACTGTCTCCCAACTTTGGCTATTCCTTTTTAACTTCTGGGCAGTCTTTCTTCAGATGGTTGGCACTCCCACAGACAAAACATGCCCTAACCCGACATTCACCCTGATGTCGTCGCCTGCACCGAGGACACACTGGAAAACTCCTCCAGTTGTCACCACTGCCCTGACGGCCACCAACATAACCCCGCACTCTCCTATCAGAACTAGAAGGAGTAAATGAATATGTAACCCTTCTTTTCTGCTCACTGGGGCCACTGCCCCGACTAGACCCAACAAAAGGAGGCACCGTCCTCCTGGCATCACGCCTAAAAGTGCTGTCCTTCCATATCTAATCCTCAGCCCTCTCTGTAGTAAGGGCCTTATCCACCGTTTGGGCATAAGTAGTAGTCTCTGGAATCAATGTAATATTCACATCACGGTCGATCATCACATTCAGCCCCCGTATGAATCTATCTCTCCTGGCCGCATCTGTCGGCACTAGGTTTGGCGTAAAGTTTGTCAGTCTGTCGAATCTCAGGGCATACTCAGTAACTGATATTCTATTCTGAGTCAGGTTGATAAACTCATCAACCTTCGCAGCTCAAATTGCTACGCTGTAGTATTTCTCATTGAAGACACTCTTAAATTCTTCCCATGTCATGACTGCATCATTCCTCCGCTGTCTCACCACATCCCACCAGATGTGGGCATTGTCCCTAAGCATGTAGCTAGCACAAGATACCCTTTCACTTCCTTCGACCCTCATAAAGTCCAAGATCAAAGAAATCATGTTCATCCACTGCTCTGCCTGCAGTGGGTTTGATCCACCCTCAAAGGTAGGAGGTTGTTGCTTCCTGAATCTTTCGTACAAGGGTTCCCACCTATTCTCAGTCACAGGCTGAACCGGCACTGGTGGCACATTCTGATGTATCGGCAATCCTGTAACCTGTGGAGAGGCTTGTTGCCTCATCTGACAGAGTTCTTCCTCTGTTCTCTGCAGTCTAGCCTCCATTTCATCCAATATCTGCTGCCAGTTCTATGGAGCAGGTGGAGGGTCCTGAACCTGATTTTCATCCTCGGCTCTACTGCTGCGGAGTCTAGATGATTGCCGGGGCATTAGAACTATATGCCTGCAATCAGTGACATTGCTCATCAGGCATGATAACAAAATCCAGTTCGACCTCCCATTCTTAACAATAAACCAAAATCAATAATCCAAATATAATACAAATAGCATATAACACACAATGGGCCTTGCCCTGGCATCATGCATATGTTATTTCACTTAACATGCTCTCTATAAACTAAGCAGGCAGACAGGACAACCAAGCACATATTCAACATAATAATCAACCATACCAATCAACCCTGAGTCGAGCTTTTCAATGGCAGCGTGCGTACATGTTCGGTCAATCTCCAGAACAAATAAACCTTGGCTCACTCCGATACCAAGTTGTAACGCCCTACCACCTTAGAGTTGTTACTAAGTGAGTTTAGAATGTGCAATTAACTCGCTAAGTGAGGTTTTTAGAAAAAAAGTGTGATTTAAACAAAAAAACAAGGCTGTAACCTTTAAAAGTACTCTATTTCATTAAAAGTTCAAGAGTTTAACATTCGGGATCCCAAAACAAGGTGTGTAAACTATTTACAACTCAAAATAAATACACAATGGACAGATTATCAAAAACAAAGTTTAGTAAAGCCAATTCTCAAAAATTCCCCCAACCAAAGCAGTCGGGCAGGCCAAACATGTACGGGCGGCCCCCACGCCCTCCATACTCATGGCTGGTTGACTTTCTCTTTGCCCTTACCTGCAACACAGAGCACCCGTGAGCCAAAGCCCAGCAAGAAAACTCAAACAGTACATAACATATGCATAATATACAGTCACTACAACAAATAGCTCGTAATTAGTCAGACAGTCCATATAATCAAACACATATACAGCCATGCCATCCCAGAGGCGTTACCAAGGCCTGGGATCTCGGTCTATACCGTAAGGATATCCCATGTATCCACTGGGGTCTCACTCTAACCATGAGAACTCCATGTGCTAAGTGGTATTCTCGGCCCCACTGCCGTTCTCGGCCCTTCGCCATTCCCGGCCCTTCGTCGTTCATTCTGCTAATTCCACATTTAGCATTCTCAAATAACAATCAAATATATAATCATTCGTGTAATGCTACATCCTAGAAATAATACAATCTAGGGCCGCGCCCTGCAACACAACTATGGGCCCAAGCCCTGCTCCACGGGTGCTATAGTTTTCTTACCTGTACCCCAAGCCTTTCAATGCACCAAGGTCACGAGCACGGTCCTCTATCCCGAGCCTCTCCGAAAACCTAGTCACAACACATATAAAACACTTTTAATATTAACCAATCCCAAAACCACTTCCTAGAACCAATCCCAAAACCACTTCCCGGAACCAATCCCGTACTCTCGGGACCCTTAATTCCCTAAAACAATGCATTAGAGCCATCCCCCGAGTCCCCGAACGCGTTATGGGCATTATGAGCTCTTGGTCATGTCTTTTGGTTTGATCAATGCCCCAGTAGCTTTTATGGATCTGATGAACATGGTGTTCAAGGACTTTTTGGACCAGTTCATCATTGTCTTCATTGACGACATCTTGGTATACTCCGGTTCAGAGGTGGAACATGAGCAGTATCTCCGACAAGTTTTATAGAGGTTAAGGGAGCATCAGTTGTACGCCAAGTTTAAGAAGTGTGAGTTTTGGCTACCAGAGGTGACTTTTCTTGGACATATAGTTGGGGCAGAAGGGATTAAGGTGGATCCGTCCAAGGTAGAAGCGGTTAGAGATTGGCCGAAGCCGAGAAATGCCTCAGAGGTGCGGAGTTTCCTTGGGTTGGCTGGTTACTACAGGCGGTTTGTAGAAGGTTTCTCGAAGATCTCTTCACCAATGATAGAATTGACAAGGAAGAATCAGAAGTTCATTTGGTCAAAGAAGTGTGAGAATAGCTTCCAGGAATTGAAGCGACGGCTCATCTCCGCGCCTGTGTTGAGTCTTCCTTCATAGGAAGGGAATTTTGTGGTTTATTGTGATGCATGAAGGTTGGGCTTAGGCTGTGTGCTGATGCAGAATGAGAAAGTTATAGCCTATGCATCTCGACAGCTGAAGGAGTATGAGCAGAGGTATCCGACTCATGATTTGGAGTTAGCGGCAGTGGTATTTGCACTGAAGGTGTGGCGTCATTATCTGTATGGAGAGAAGTGCGAGATCTACAACGATCATAAGAGTCTGAAGTATTTCTTCACGCAGAAAGATCTGAATATGAGACAGAGACATTGGTTGGAGTTGGTTAAGAATTATGATTGTGATATCCTTTACCACCCTGGGAAAGCCAATGTGGTGGCAGATGCGTTGAGCCGGAGGGGCCCAGGACAGTTGTAGAGTTATACTCAGATCTCGAGAGAATTTGCTGATGAGATGGTCAGGGCAAAGATAGAACTAGTGGTGGGCCAATTAGCCAATATCACCTTGCAGTCGACCCTATTAGAGCGGGTCAAGGAGGGTCAGTTGACAGACGTGCAGTTGCAAGATAGTAGGCAGCATGCCTTAGCGGGGACAGCTAAGGATTATTCAGTTTCAGAGACAGGTTTGCTTCGATATCAGGGATGGATATGTATTCCGGCGGATGAAGGGATTAGGCGTGAGATATTGGATGAGTCCCACACTATGCCGTACTCACTTCATCTGGGAACCACGAAGATGTATCAAGATCTACGGATGTTAAACGGGTGGCCCGGGATGAAGATGGATGTAGTTGAGTATGTATCTAGATGTTTAACCTGTCAGCAGGTTAAGACTGAGCATCAGCAACAGCGGGATTGATGCAGCCTTTGGGTATTCCAAAGTGGAAATGGGAGGATATTACGATGGATTTCATGGGGGGGATTACCCAGGACAGCTGGACTTCATGACTCATTGTGGGTGATAGTGGACAGGTACACTAAGTCAGCTCATTTTCTACCAGTGAGGTCAACTTATATCGTGGAACAGTACGCAGAGTTGTATGTGAGGGAGATAGTTTGTCTCCATGGGGTTCCAAAGTCTATTGTGTCTGATCGAGACACTATCTTTACCTCTAAATTATTGGGAGCTCTGTAGAGAGCCATGAGAACTCAGTTGAAGTTTAGCACAGCTTTTCATCCTCAGACTGATGGACAGTCTGAGAGGCTGATTCAGGTATTAGAGGACATGCTTAGAGCATGTGTGATTGACTTTGAGGGTTCGTGGAGTAAGTATCTTCCACTGATTGAGTTTTCATATAACAACAGTTATCAGTCCACGATTGGAGTAGCACCTTATGAGATGTTATATGGAAGGAAGTGTAGATCGCCTATTCACTGGGATGAGGTGGGTGAGAGAAGATATTTGGGGCCAGATATGGTTCAGAAGACTAGTGAGGCCATTGAGAAGATTCGATCTAGGATGCTTGCCTCGCGCAGAGTAGACAGAAGAGCTACGCTGATCCTAAGCTTAGGAGCGTGGAGTTCCAGGTTGGGGACCATGTGTTTCTGCGAGTTTCACCATTGAGGGGTGTGAGGAGGTTTGGAGTGAAGGGCAAGCTGAGCCCTCGGTTCGTTGGACCTTTTGAGATTCTAGAGAGGGTTGGGCAGGTGGCTTATAGGCTGGCCTTGCCACCGTCCTTATCAGGAGTTCATAATGTGTTCCATGTCTCTATGTTGCGAAAATATGTTTCTGATACAACACATGTGTTGAGGTATGAATACTTAGAGCTGCAGACAGACTTGTCCTATGAAGAGAGACCAGTTCAGATTTTGGATCGGAAGGATAAAGTTCTGCAGAATAAGACAATTCTGTTAGTGAAAGTCTTATGGAGGAATAACAAGGTCGAAGAAGCGACTTGGGAGCTAGAGATGGCGATGCGGGATCAGTATCCCGAGTTATTCAGGTAAATTTTGAGGACGAAATTCTCATTAGGAGGGGATAGTTGTAACGACCCAAATTCGCTAATAAGGCTTAAGGGTCTTGATTAGTGTGTCAGGAGGGCATTAATGGAATAATTGTGATTCAATGAGTAATTATATGTTTAATAAAGTTTATATGATAATTGATTATATTATGTGATATATGTGAGAACCACATTATTATGTGGACAGGTTCGCAGAGCATGACTCAAGACGATTCTAGGGTCAGATAGCGGGAAAAGTCACAACAGGGCTTAAGATATGACTTTGGATCAGTCGGGGGTACTTTTAGATAGCGGGTAGCGATTTGGATTATCGGGCCATGAAAATAAATATATGGAGATATATTTGAGGTTAGAATGTCTAGGTGGGAATATTGGGGGATTTTACCATTTTGGCCTCGGGGACGGTACCGGCAGCCCGAGCCTTGGGATTAACTTAACAGATAAGTTAGACATAGAGAAGCTTTTAGAAGAAAAACACAAACCGACCTAAACTTAGTCTCAGCTCTCTTTCACGCTTAAGGGGAAACCACACAGAAAAACTAAGGGGAACAAGCTGAAATCTCTGGAATTTGTGGTGAGGATTTGGAGGTTTAGCTCAAGAGTACATCAAGAACTAAAACAGGGATTAAGGTAAGCATCTAACTCTACTTTCTGTGGTTGAATTCTGGGTTCTAGCTGGGTTTTGGTTAAGTGCTGAAACAAGTATAGTTTTGGTGTTTTAAGGCAGAATTAAGAAGGAAGTTTGGGAATTTAACTTGGTTATAGCTTGGTGAAGTGATTCAACAGCAAAGGTAAGTCTCAACTCCTGGTTTAGAGGCTTTAAATTGGGTTTGTGTGGCTGGTTTGAGTGTTTATAGCACTTGGGTTTCAGAAATTGAAAGGAGGAGATTAGAGTGTGCTAGGCTATTTTTTCTTGGGAGTTATGTTGTTTAGATCATGCTAAAGAAGTTGGGAACTAACTGATTAGGAGTTGGGAAGCTTTGGGGTGCTTTAAGGTGAGGTTTCAGACTTACAAATGGTGTAAATTCTGGGTTCAAAGGGAAGGGTCGCGGCTCTGTCCTAGAGCGTTGCGGCCCTAGCATGCAAAAGAGCCAAGAAGGCTCAGCCAAGGGAGAGTGCCGCGGCGCCCAAGGCAAGGGCCACGGCGTGTGTGTGGTTTAGTGTGGGGGTTGGTTCTGTTTTGGGGAAGGGTCGTGGCTAAGCTTTAGGGGCCGCAGCCCTTGGTTGCACACATGAGTTTTTTAGGGTTTTAGGCACAGGAAAGTGGTCTAGTGTGCTCGGGTTTGGTTTCACCACCGTGCTTAGTGGAATTTGGAATCCCGGGAGTTAGTTTTGTAATTGGAAACCTATATTGGAGAATTAATGGAACCCTAAACTTTGGTTGTGACTAGGTGACAAAGACTTAGGCTCGGGAACAGATCGTTCTTGAGAGGCGTTGCTCGTAATTCAATAATCGCACAGACTAAAGGTAAGAAAACTGCACCTGATTGATTATATGAGATGGGACTAAGGGCTCCCTAATGTAAATGCTTGAGAAGATGGTATTATGCCATGCAAGCCATTTAGTGAACCAATAGCCTAAGGGTGCCAAGGGTTTCACTAGCGCACTGGGCGCGGCTCGGCCACTGGTAGCCAAGGACAGCTTATTATGCACTGAGCTCGGTTTAAGCAGGCAGAAATCAGTGGGTTAAACAGAGGGTGCGGCCTAAGTCGTCGGCCCTGAATATTATGTGATATGAATATTATATGTGGTAGAATATATCTTGAATTTGGTTGTATATGCTGAATACCTGTTGAGAATTATCTGATGGGAATACATGCATATTGAATTATTTGTCTGTTATTATTGTTTGAGTTGTTTGTGATGTTTTCTTGCTGGGCTTTGGCTCATGGGTGCTACGTGGTGCAGGTAAAGGCAAGAGCAAGTTAGATCAACCCTGATTGGAGAGCTCAGCGAGCAGGATGTACATAGCTAGGCGCTCGGCCACCACAGTTGAGATCTAAGCAAGGACATGGTACCTAAAGACTGTCTGCTTTGCCTTAGTATGGTTAGTTGATATACATGTATTTTTTTGGGAGACTGTAAAATTGTTCTAACTTTGTTTTCATATGGGATCCCATGTTTACTACAGTTTAAATATATGAAATGAGTCTTTTGAGACCAAAACCTTTTTAACCTTAGCTTTTACATGTTTAGTGACACGTTTTCAAATTAAAGACTTGATTAGCAAGTCCTGCACCTTTATAAGTACACAGTGTAACGGTCCTGGCAATCCAGGGCGTTACAACCATGGTCTACTCTTAATTGCACTTTTGAGTACAAATGACTCTCTTAATGAGTTAAGAACTATTTTAACACAAAGTGTAATAGTCCTACATTATTAGAGCGTTACAACTTCGTATCATAGTTCAAAAGGCCTTATGGTTCCTGCAGAAGTGTTGAATATGTACGCTTGCTGCTAAAGACAAGCTCGACTCACGGTTTGGTAACTAATGAGTTGAATATGTGTTTAACTGCTTAAGGGTGCTTTATACTTTATCTTCGTGCTAGAATAGGGAGCAATGAATTATACTGATAGGGCTTGGCCCTTGAGTGCTATGCGAATTTGAAAAGACATGTTTATTAGCATTTATGTTGTATGTGAAAATTGTAGAAATGCTTATGAGAATTATCATTACATGTGTTGCTTAACTGTTCGGTTATGGACTATGGGATGGTTTTTGGACATCGTTATCATTGCATGATAAGTCGAGTCTTTGGTTGCAGATATACTTGAGAAGTCATGTCTTCAAGGAGATCAATGTGACTAGTTGGCACTGATATCAAGGCTATAGATGATAATTTGGGTCAGATCCTCCACCTGCTCCTCAGAATTGGCAAGAAATGTTTAAAAAACTGCAAGCAAGACTTCTAAGGTAGGAAGAAAATATTAGACAACTCAGACAGTAGGTTTTGCCAAGGAATGGTGCCTCGCCTGCACCACCTGTAGAGGTACCAATTTTGGGACAACCAGACGTCAAAAGCAGATGGGAACCGTTATATGAGATGTTCAAGAAACAACGCACTCCAACTTTTGAGGTAGGCCCATATCCACTAAAGGCTGAGCAGTCGATGAGCATGATCACCTCTATCCTTCACTTCATGAGGGTGGTAGGTAATGACTGGGTGGCCTGTGCCAGGTATATGAAGCAGGATGATGCCCAAATTTGTTAGGAGGTAGTCTCCTGGACCCAAAATGTAGCTGTGATGAACTAGGAGGAGTTAAGAAGTTGTTTCATGATAATTACTACAATGATGCAGTTTGAACTACAAAGATGGATGAGTTTGTGAATTTGGTTCAGGGTGACATGTCACTGACATAGTACGCTCTGAAGTTTGATAGGTTGGCCAAGGTCACCTATGACTTGGTGCCAACGGATGTAACTAGGAAGGAACGGTTTTTTCGTGGGATAAACACTATGACAGCCCATCATGTCAAAATTACATATGTCCATGGATTGACCACTTATGCTTGGGTAGTAGAGAAGGCTCTTACTGCTGAGTGTACTGCCAGGCACAAACCCCGGAGGGTGGTAACTCTCTCTATTGCTTCTGGTAGGGGCAGAGGCCCTAGTGACACAGGAGAAAGGTCGCAGATATATTTGGTGCCCGTAGTCTAGAAAGGAGATTTCGGGGTGGTCAGGGTGGCAATCAAGGCGAAAGTGAAATCTAGAAGAACTACTCGGACTGTGCCAGGTTCAGGAGTTATCACTTGAGAGAATGTCGTGCAAAGGCATGCTTCCTATGTGGTGTGGTTTGACATCTTAAGAAGGACTGACCTCAGTTGAAAAAGGAGAAACCAAAGTGGGGTGGCAACTTGGTTCCATTTTGAGTGCTCACCTTGACATAGTCAGAGACTGAGGCTAGTCACTCGGTAGTGACAAGTCAGATTTCTAGAGCTTGCTCCTCTTATACTATGTTGATTGACTTTAGTGCTACACATTCTTTTGTATCAAGTAGGGTGATAAACAAACGTTGTATACCTTGTCATTTGTATGCTTTGAGATTTGGAATGGTGTTGCCTCATTGGGAATTGGTAGTCTCTAGAAGATGAGTCACATCACTAACAATAAAGGTAGATAGTAGGGAGTTGTCTATGGATTTGATTGAATTGACGATGGAGGATTTTGATATGATTCTAGTTATGGATTGGTTGGCTAAGTATAGGGCAACCATAGATTGTAAAATAAGAATTGTGATCTACGAGTTTTTCAATGTGTTTTCAGAGGATCTACCGAGATTGCGCAGTATGTGAAGATTGAGTTTGTTATTGAGTTGGCACTAGGAACAGAAAAAGTATCTAGGGAACCATATAGAATGGCACCAGGTGGAATAAAAGAATTGAAGGTTCAGTTGCAGGAACTGCTTGATTTGGGATTCATCAGACCTAGTTTCTCCCTCTGGGGTGCACCAGATTTTTTTTGTGAAGAAGAAGGATGGAATGTTGAGGATGTGTATTAACTACCTTGAACTGAATAAAATGGCAATGAAGAACAAGCATCCACTGCCAAGGATTGACGACTTGTTTGACTAGTTGCAAGGTAAGATGGTTTTTTCAAAGATTGATCTTTGAGGTGGTTATCACCAGTTGAGGATCAAGGAGGAGGATATTGCGAAGACAATCGTTTGCATAAGGTATGGACATTATGAGTTTTTGTTATGTCTGTTGGACAAACCAATGCCCTAGCAGCATTCATGGATCTAATTAACAGGGTATTCAATGACTATCTGGACATGTTCATGATTGTGTTCATCAATGACATTCTTATTTACTCCCAGTTAGAGACAAAACACAAGCAACATCTTCATTTGGTATTACAGTGGTTGAGAGAACACAAACTACATGTCAAGTTCCAGATGTGGGAGTTCTTATTACCTCAAGTGACATTTATTTGTCATATTGTCAATAAATACAAGACTATGGTCGAACTGACCAAGGTAGAGGCGGTGAAAGATTTGCCAAGACTATGGTGGCTTCAGAGATTAGAAGTATCCTCGGTTTGGTGGGATACTATTAATGTTTTGTTGAATGGTTCTCCAGGATTGGAATTGTAACGACCTGGTTAGCCAAGACCGCTACACTTTGTACTTATAAAGGTGAAAGACTTGCTAATCAAGTCATTAGTTTTAAAACGTGTCACTAAACATGTATGTTCTAGGGTTTGAAAGATTTTGGTTTCAAAAGTTTCATTTTATACAATTAAACTGTTATTTACACGGGATCCCAAAAGAAACAAAGTTAAAAGTAGGTTTACAGACTCCCAAAAGTACATGAGTAATCATTAGCCATACTAAGGCAAAATAGATAGTCTTTGGGTCTCGCGTCCCTGCCTAAACCTCAACCGTGGCGGCTGAGTGGCTGGCCATGTACATTTCACTCGCTGGGCTCTCCAATCAAGGCTGATCCAACTTGCCCTTGCCTTTACCTGCACCACGTACCACCTGTGAGCCAAGGCCCAGCAAGAAAACATGAAATGCAAGACGATCAATGATATCAGATAGTAAAATTCACCAAGCATGAACTTTCATCAAATAATCCACATAATATTATTCAGCAAATATTCAGAGTCATGGATGCAATCAAACATTTATATCACATAATAATCAGGGCCGACAACTTAGGCCGCACCCTCTGTTTATCCCATTGACTCCAGCCCGCTTAAACCGAGCTCAGTGCATATTAAGCTGTCCTCGGCTACCAGTGGCGAGCCGCGACCTGTGCGCTAGTGTAACCCTTGGCACCCTTAGGCCGTTGGTTTACTAAATGGCTTGCATGGCATAATACCATCTTTTCAAGCATTCACGATAGGGAACCCTTAGTCCCGTCTCATATATTTAACCAAGTGCATTTTTCTTACCTTTAATCTTTGTTGTAATTAGTTACGAGCAACACTCCTCAGGCACGATCCGTTCCCTAGCCTAAGCTTTCATCACCAAGTCACAATCAAAGTGTAAGGTTCCATTAATATCCAAATATAGATTTTCAGGTTCAAAACTAACTTCGGGGAAATCGAATCCCGCCAAGCATGGTGGCAAAAACGATCCTGAACATTATAGACCACATTCCCATGCCTAAAATCCCTATAAGTTCATGTGCATAACTATGGGCTGCAGCCCTTGAAGCTTAGCCGCGGCCCTAGCCTCAAACAGAGTGAAGGACCACCCCTGAAAAAGGACACGCGCCATGGCCCTTGCCTTGGGCGCTGCGGCGCTCACCTTTGGCGGAGCCCTCTTGGCTCATTTCCATCCTATGGCCGCAGTGCTCTAGAACTGAGCTGCGACCCTTCCCTTTGAACCCAGAATTCCCACCATTTCTAGGCTTAAAACCTTAGCCAAAACCACCCTTAAGCTTCCTACTTTAACACCCAACAATTCCAACACTTTTAGCATGACTTAAAAAACATAATTCCACAGAAAACACAGCCTAACATACACTAGAATTCTCTTTTCAATTTCTGAAACTCAAGAGCTATAAACACTCAAACCAGTCATTAAAACCCAAATTAAAACTTCTAAATCATAAGTTGAGACTTACCTCTTCTGTTGGACCACTTCACCAAGCCAAAACCAAGTTAATTCCCAAGCTTCCCTCCTTAATTTTGTCTTTAAACATCAAAACCATATTTACCTCAAAACCTAACCAAAACTCAGAATTTCTAACCACAGAAAATGGAATTGAGTGCTTACCTTAGCCCTGATTTAGTTCTTGATCAATTCCTGAGCTAAGCCTCCAAATCCCCACCTCAATTCTCAGAAATTCCCAGCTTGATTCACCAAATTCTCAATGGTTGCCTCTTTCTGTTTCCTTGAATGAGAGAGTAAAGAGAAGGGTTGAGAAAGAGTCGGTCTAATATTTCTGTCTACTATTTTCCTTAAGTTTGTCTTACTTGTTAAGTTAATCCCAAAGCTCGGGGTGCTGGAACTGTCCCCGAGGGAAAAATGGTAAAATCCCCCAATATTCCCGCCTAGACTTCCTAACCTCAAATATATCTCCATATATTTATTTTCATAACCCGATAGTCTAAATAACTACCCAATACCCTAAATACCCCTGACTTATCCAAAGTCAGCCGCTAAGCCCTGTTGTGACTTTTTTCCCGCTAACTAGCTCTAGGATCGCCTTCAGTTGTGCTCTACAGATCTATCTACCCACATAATAATGTGGTTCTCACAATTACCATATGCACTTACCACATTAAAGCCAATATAATCACACAAGCATCATTAACCATATAATCATGCATTTAAATCAATAAAGTCATGCAAATCATATTTAACCCAGTAATGCCCTCACGGCACACTAATCAAGGCCCTTAAGCCTCATTAGTGAATTTCGGGTCGTTACAACTATCCCCTCCTAATGAGAATTTCGTCCTCGAAATTTACCTGAATTGCTCGGGATACTGATCCTGCATCGCTGTCTCTAACTCCCAGGTCGCTTCCTCGACCTTGCTGTTTCTCCATAATACTTTCACTAACGGAATTGTCTTATTTCGTAAGACTTTATCTTTCTGATCCACAATCTGAACTGGTCGCTCCTCATAGGACAAGTCTGTCTGCAATTCTAAGTCCTCATACTTCAAAACATGTGTCATATCAGAAACATACTTCTGCAGCATGGAAACATGAAACACATTATGAACTCCTGATAGCGACTGTGGCAAGGCCAACCTATAAGCCACCTGTCCAATCCTCTCTAGGATCTAAAAAGGTCCAACATACCGAGGGCTCAACTTGCCCTTCACTCCAAACCTCCTCACACCTCTCAATGGTGAAACTCGCAGAAACACGTGGTCCCCAACCTGGAACTCCACGTTCTTACGCTTAGGGTCAGCGTAGATTTTCTGCCTACTCTGCGAGGCAAGCATTCTTGCTTGAATCTTCTCAACAGCCTCATTGGTCTTCTGAACCATGTCTGGCCCTAAGTACCTCCTCTCACCCATCTCATCCCAGTGTATGGTTGACCTACATTGGGATGATTACTTACTCCAATCAATGGTAAGTACCTACTCGAAGACCCCTCGAATTCAATCACACACGCCCTAAGCATGTCCTCCAATACTTGAATCGTCCTCTCAGACTGTCCATCAGTCTGAGGGTGAAAAGCTGTGCTAAATTTCAACTGAGTCCCCATAGCTCTCTGCAGAGCTCCATAAAACTTAGAGGTAAAGAAGGGCTCTCGATCAGATACAATAGACTTTGGAACCCCATGGAGACGAACTATCTCCCTCACATACAGCTCTGCATATTGTTCCACTGAATAAGTCGACCTCACTGGCAGAAAATGAGCTGACTTGGTATATCTATCCACTATCACCCACACCGAGTCACGAAGTCCAACTGTCCTGGGTAATCCTCCTACGAAATCCATTGTAATATCCTCCCATTTCCACTCTAGGATACCCAAAGGCTGAAGCAATCCCACTGGTCACTGATGCTCAGCCTTAACCTGCTGACAAGTCAAACATCTAGGCACATACTCTACCACATCCTTCTTCACCCCGGGCCACCAATACAATGACCGCAGATCCTGATACATCTTCGTGGTACCCGGATGAAGTGAGTATGGCGTAGTGTGTGATTCATCTAGTATCTCTCGTCTGATCCCCTCATCTGCCGGAACACAAATCCATCCCTGATATCGAAGCAAACCTGTCTCAAAAACTGAATAACCATTAGTTGTTCCCACTAAGACATGCTGCCTAGCTTCCTGCAACTGCGCATCAACCAACTGACCTTCCTTGACCCGCTCTAACAGGGTTGACTGCAAAGTAATATTAGCTAACCGGCCTACCACCAGTTCTATACTCGCCCTAGCCATCTCATCAGCTAATTCCCTCGAGATCTGGGTGGAACTATACAACTGTCCTGGGCCCCTCCAGCTCAATGCATCTACCACCACGTTGGCTTTCCCAGGGTGGTAAAGGATGTCAAAGTCATAATCCTTAACCAACTCCAGCCAACGTCTCTGCCGCATATTCAAATCCTTCTGGGTAAAGAAATACTTCAGACTCTTATGATCAGTGTATATCTCGCACTACTCCCCATACAGATAGTGACGCCACACCTTGAATGCGAAAACCACTGCTGCTAACTCCAAATCATGAGTCGGATACTGCTGCTCATATTCCTTTAGCTGCCGAGATACATAGGCTATAACTTTCTCATTCTGCATCAGCACGTAGCCTAGTCCCATCCTCGATGCATCACAGTAGACCACAAAGTTTCCTTCCTCTGAAAGAGGACTCAACACGGGTGCAGAGATAAGTCGTCGCTTCAACTCTTGGAAATTGTTCTCACACTTCTCTGACCAAACGAACTTCTGATTCTTCCTGTCAACTCTGTCATCGGTGAAGAAATCTTTGAGAACCCCTCTACAAACCTCCTATAGTAAACGACCAACCCAAGGAAGCTTCGTACCTCCGAGGCGTTCCTCGGCCTCGGCCAATCGCTAACTGCTTCTACCTTGGACGGATCCACCTTAATCCCTTATGCCCCTACTATGTGTCCAATGAAAGTCACCTCTCGTAACCAAAATTCACACTTCTTAAACTTAGCGTACAATTGATGCTCTCTCAACCTCTGCAAAACCTGTCGGAAATGCTGCTCGTGCTCTGCCTCTAAACTGGAGTATACCAAAATGTCGTCGATTAAGACAATGACGAACTAATCCAAGAAGTCCTTGAACACCCTATTCATTAAGTCCATGAAGGCTGCTGGGGCATTGGTCAGACCAAAAGACATGACCAAGAACTCATAATGTCCATATCGTGTCCGGAAGGCCGTCTTCGGTATATCCTCATCCTTGATCCTCACCTAGTGATAACCAGATCGAAGATCAATCTTTGAGAACACCGTCTTTCCCTACAGCTGATCGAACAAGTCATCAATCCTTGGTAGAGGGTACTTATTCTTAATAGTCAACTTGTTCAATTCTCTGTAACCTATGCACATCCTCAAGGTCCCATCATTCTTCTTAACAAACAACACTGGAGCGCCGCATGGAGATTAGCTAGGCCTGATGAATCCCAAATCCAGAAGTTCTTGCAACTGTATCTTAAAATCTTTCAGTTGCTGGCGCCATTCTGTACGGTGTTCTAGATACTGGTTCTGTCCCCGGTGCTAACTCAATCTCAAATCGAATCTCCCTGCGCGGCAGAAACCCTGGCAGATCCTCAGGAAATACATCTAAGAACTCACACACCAATCTGGTCTTTCCGTGCACTGCTGGCATAACTCTAGCGGTATCCACCACTCTGGCCAGAAAACCTATGCATCTCCCTTGCAACAAGTCTCTAGCTCTGAATGCTGAAATCATAGGTACGCGGGGTCCAGACACCGCACCAACAAAGACAAAAGGGTCCTCATCCTCAGGCTCAAAAGTAACCATCTTCTTCCTACAGTCAATTGTAGCTCCATACCTGGCCAACCAATCCGTCCCTAAGATCATATCAAAATCGTCCATATCTAGCTCAATCAGATCCACTGAAAGTTCCCTACTATCAACCACCACTAGCAGTGCCCTAATCCATCTCCTAGAAACTACCAGTTCCCCTGTAGGCAATAAAGTCCCAAAACCTGCAGTCCGATACTCGCTAGGTCTACACAATCTATCAATCACCCTACTAGAAACAAAAGAATGCGTAGCACTAGAATCAATCAATACTGTAAAAGGAAAACCAACACTAGAAAGCTGATCTGTCACTACCGAAGGACTAGCCTCAGCCCCTGCCTGGGTCAAGGTGAATACTCGAGTTGGAGTCAAGCTATCAACCTTTCCTACTTCACCTTTCTTCACCGTTGGGCAGTCTTTCCTAAGATGCCGTACTGTCCCACACACAAAACATGCCTTGACCCGACACTCGCCCAAATGGCATCTTCTACACCTTGGGCACTCTGGACAGGTCCGCCATGCCTCACCGTCACCCTGACGGCCACCCTGACCACCCCGACCCCTCCTATCAAGATCAGCAGCGGTCGAAGTGTCAGGAGCCTTTCCCTTGAAGTCACTGGGGCCTCCACCCCTACCTGTCCCTGAATAAGGAGGCACCGCTTTGCGGCCCTCACGCCTCACTACACTCTCCCTCCATATCTTGTTCTCCGCTTCCTCCGCGGTAAGAGATTTCTCAACGGCCTGGGCATAAGTTATTCCTCCAGGTACCGTTGTAATCCTGACATCTCGGGCTATCATAGCATTAAGCTCCCTGATAAATCGATCTTGCCTAGCAACATCAGTAGGCACAAGATCTGGTGCAAACCTCGCAAGCCTATCAAACTTTAGGGCATATTCAGTAACAGTCATATTGCCCTGCACAAGACTCACGAACTCATTAACCTTTGCTGCTCTGACAGCAACATTGTAGTACTTCTGACTAAACAAATCTCTGAAACCTTCCCAACTCAAACTAGTAACATCCCTGGTCTGCGATGCCACTTCCCACCAGATGCGGGCATCCTCTCTCAACATATAAGTGGCACAGACCACTCTATCATGCCCCTCTATCCTCATAAAATCCAAAATTACAGTGATCATAGTTAGCCATTGCTTGACTTTCAATGGATCCGGTCCACCCTCAAAAATTGGGGGTTGCTGCTTCATGAACCGCTCATATAACGGCTCCCATCTGTTACCATCCACCCCAAACTGCACAACCGGTACCACTACAAATGGTACAATAGGGGCAACACTCCCTGATGGAGCCTGTTGACGCAGGATGCGAATTTGTTCACCCTAACTCTTTAATCGAGCCTGCATGTCTGCCATTAACTACTGCCAGTTCTTAGGGAATGGCGGAGGATTCTGGCTCTGATAATCACTCGCAGTCCCGGACCTAGTGCCGGCAAGTCGTGTAGATTTTCTTGGACGCATAGCTATCCAAGTCAATCTGCAAATAACGACTCGGCAGTCAGACCACGATGACAGGGTAAAAACTTCTCCAAGATTCATCAATAGAGCATAACCAACCACACAACATATAAGCATCCATTCTCATGCACTGGCTGCTAATAAGCACGCCTCCAATCTCGTTACACAATAACTATAAAACATGCATTCACCCATGCACAATATACAATTAGTAATCCATATATTCATTTACATGCACGACAATGCTAATAAACATGCCTAATATTTTCACACAACAGTCAAGGGCCAGGCCCTATCTGTGTCTCATGCTTCCTAATAATCCATTAAATAACAGCAGTCATAGCTCATTTTAGGCACATAAGCACATAAACACATATACACATTACCAAACCCTGATTTGAGCTTGTCTCAAGTAGCGAATGTACATGCCCCGCCTGTCTTGAGGAACTCTTAAACCTAGGACGCTCTGATACCAAGCTGTAATGCCCTGGTTAGCCAGGACCACTACACTGTGTACTTATAAAGGTGCAAGACTTGCTAATCAAGTCATTAGTTTTAAAACGTGTCACTAAACATGTATGTGTTGGGGTTTAAAAGAGTTTGGTTTCAAAAGTTTCATTTTATATAATTACATGAGTAATCATTAGCCATACTAAGGCAAAATAGACAGCCTTTGGGTCTCGCGTCCCTGCCTAAACCTCAACCGTGGTGGCTGAGTAGCTGGCCATGTACATTCCACTCGCTGAGCTCTCCAATCAAGGCTGATCCAACTTGCCCTTTCCTTTACCTGCACCACATAGCACCCATGAACCAAGGCCCAGCAAAAAAACATGAAATGCAACATGATCAATAATATCCGATAGTAAAATTTACCAAGCATGAACTTTCATCAAATAATCCACATAATATTATTCAGCATATATTCAGAGTCATGGATAGAATCAAACACTTATAACATTTATATCCCATAATAATCAGGGCCGACAACTTAGGTCGCGCCCTCTGTTTATCCCACTGACTCCGGCCCCTTAAACCGAGCTCAGTGCATAATAAGCTATCTTCGGCTACCAGTGGCTGAGCCACGCCCTGTGCGCTAGTGTAACCCTTGGCACCCTTAGGCCGTTGGTTCACTAAATGGCTTACATGGTATGGTACAATCTTTTCAAGCATTCACGATAGGGAATCCTTAGTCCTGTCTCATATATTTAACCAGGTGCAGTTTTCTTACCTTTAATCTTTGCTGTAATTAGTTACGAGCTACACTCCTCAGGCACGATCCGTTCCCGAGCCTAAGCTTTTATCACCTAGTCACAATCAATGTATAAGGTTCCATTAATATCCACATATAGATTTTTAGGTTCAAAACTAACTTCCGGGAAATCGAATCCCGCCAAGCATGGTGGCGAAAACGATCCCGAACATTATAGACCACATTCCCATGCCTAAAATCCCTAAAAGTTCAAGTGCATAACTAATGGCTGCTGCCCTTGAAGCTTAGTCGTGGCCCTAGCCTCAAACAAAGTGAAGGACCACCCCTGAAAGAGGACACGCGTCGCGGCGCTCACCTTTGGCGGAGCCCTCTTGGCTCATTTCCATCCTAGGGCCGCAGCTCTCTAGAACTGAGTCGCGAGCCTTCCCTTCGAACCCATAATTCCCACCATTTCTAGGCTTGAAACCTTAGCCAAAACCACCCTTAAGCTTCATACTTCAACACCCAACAATCCCAACACTTTTAGCATGACTTAAAAAACATAATTCCACAGAAAACACAGCCTAACATACACTAGAATTCTCTTTTCAATTTATGAAACTCAAGAGCTATAAACACTCAAACCAGTCATTCAAACCCAGATTAAAACTTCTAAATCATAAGTTGAGACATACCTCTTCTGCTGGACCACTTCACCACGCCAAAACCAAGTTAATTCCCAAGCTTCCCTCCTTAATTCTGTCTTTAAGTATCAAAACCATATTTACCTCAACACCCAACCAAAACTCAGAATTTCTAACCACAGAAAAGGGAATTAAGTGCTTACCTTAGCCTTGATTTAGTTCTTGATTAATTCCTGAGCTAAGCCTCCAAATCCCCACCTCAATTCTTTGAAATTCCTAGCTTGATTCACCAAATTCTCAATGGTTTCCTCTTTGTGTTTCCTTGAATGAGAGAGTAAAGAGAAGGGCTGAGAAAGAGTCAGTCTAATATTTCTATCTACTATTTTCCTTAAGTTTGCTTACTTGTTAAGTTAATCCCAAAGCTCGGGGTGCCGGAACCATCCCCTAGGGCAAAATGGTAAAATCCCCCAATATTCCCGCCTTCATAACCCGATAGTCTCAATAACTACCCAATACCCTAAATACCCCTGACTTATCCAAAGTCAGCCGCTAAGCCCCGTTGTGACTTTTTTCCCGCTAACTAGCTCTAGGATCACCTTGAGTCGTGCTCTGTAGATCTACCCACATAATAATGTGGTTCTCACAATTACCATATACACTTATCACATTAAAGCCAATATAATCACACAAGCATCGTTAACCATATAATCATGCATTTAAATCAATAAAGTCATGCAAATCATATTTAACCCAGTAATGCCCCCCTAGCACACTAATCAAGGCCCTTAAGCCTCATTAGCGAATTTGGGGTCGTTACAGGAATGCCTATGAAATTCTTTATCATCTGGGGAAATCCAATGTGGTCGCAGATGCTTTGAGCCACAGAGGTCCAAGACAGTTGTGTAGCTCGAAGCATATATCAGTGAAGTTGGTAGAGAACATGACCAAAGTCGGTAAAGCTTGTTGTAGGCCAGTTCGCCAACATTATTCTCAATTAGTGAAGCATCAAGAGGATGTCCTAGTTGGAGTTGCTGAGGACTTTACTAAGGATGAGATTAGTATATTGAAGTACAAAAATCAGATATGTATTTCGATGAATGTTGGTGTAACAACCCAAAACCACTAATAAGGCTTAAGGGCCTTCATTAGCATGTCGGGAGGGCATAATTAGTATATGTGCGATTAAATGGTTAAAATGCATGATTATGTGGCATGCATGATTAATATGATTATATGGATATATTATAGGCATGTTTATGAGTAGTAGATATGCATGTGGGCGCTTTATCGCTTATAAGGGCATATTTGTAATATTGGCTCATTCAGTGCATCAATGTGATTATTTGTGATGAATTGTTGAGACCACATTATTATGTGGATATATTTGCAGCATATGGCTCGAGACGGTCCTAGTGAGTAACAAAATAGTCACAGCAAGGTTTAATACCTGGCTCAAGGGGAATTTAGGGGATTTAGAGAACATTGTGGAATTTATAGATATTGAATAAATACTTGGTAATTAATTGGATATGACAGGATTAATTGGTGAATATTAGGAACATTAGAGGAATTAGCGGGAAACTGGGGAAATTACCCTTAGAACAATTAAAGGGCTAAGTGATTAGTGCTCAAAAATATCATTTTATTAGTCTTAAAAGTGTAAAATTAATTAAGTTTTAATTAATATTTTCACGGATTTATTGTCATATATTTTATATTTGAAAATATTAATTTTAATTTAATTTGTGTTTAATTTTCAAGAAATAAAATATGTTTTTGACACAAAGAAAAAGAAATGAGAAAGAAAGAATTAAAATTGAAGAAATCATGAAGAAAATGATATTTTTTGAAGGAGAAATAGGCCCAAAATCAAGCCCAAAATGGAGCCAGTCGCCAGCCAGCCGCCACTGCCACGTCTTACACGATCTGCCCCCTGACGCGTGTCTGACGCGCCTGCCATGCTCCCCCGTGCCCGACAACTTCTCTACAGACTGACGCGCTGCCACGCTGACAGCTGCCACCTGACGCGCCTGACAAGCCAACCGAATTTCGCCACCTGTCCTTGTTGTCAGCCTTTGTCTCCCACGGCTGAGCACCAATTTCCCCACTTTGCACCTATTTTTCAGCCATTTCCCCATTATTTTATACACGATTTTTACACATTTTTTAACTCTATTTACACTATAAATAGAGGACCAAATGTAGGAAAATGATAGCAGATTGTGTAAGGTAGAATAGAGAGTATTGGAGAGAAAAACACTTATTTTTCATATTTTTCTTTTACATTTTTGTGAGTGAAAACAATGCCTATCCAGATGTCCGGATAGCGTTTAGATTGATGTCCTCGGGGAAGAAGAATTGTCGATGTTTTTCACGGTAGGTGACCAGAGCTTGCGGATGGACAGAAAGGCTTCGCCTCTCCCGTTTAGTGTCCGGATTACTCTTCCAAGCAAACACAACACGGAAACTCGTCAACTCTCCCGGACTCCCGAAGGGGTATCCTTCGGGGAAGCCCCTTCCAGGAGAAGCTCTTCGAGTGGTCTCCGCGGAAAAAGTTCCGTGCCTCGCACGGAACAAAACCAAACGGTCGAGTCCTGGAGGAGGCATATTTGGAATGATATCCACCTGACACAGGATCCCGCCTGACACGCCCGTCAGGTCAAAGCCGCACACATCCCAGCACGCCTAAGGGTACCTTTTCGCCTACTGTTCCGCTGACAACTTGGAGAAGACGGCTGACTTTGTGTGTTCCCCATACTTTCACGTAAATATACCCACATAGAGTCTTGTAACCATGCTACTACAGTAATTGTATCCCCTATTTATGGCTGGTGTAATTAAGACTCATGTAGGTAGAGAAAAACCCTAATCCGAAACCCTAGCTATAAAGACCCCTTCATTTTACAAGAAGAGGGACGGCCAACAAATCGCATAGCAAGAACTCTGCTAAAATCTCTCCAGCTTCTTCTTCTTTAAGAGAACCCGAGAGAAACATTTTGAGTGTGTGAAGTTCTTGTACACCAGCCATCTTACTGTAATCCTTTCCAAGTATAATAACATCGACTCGTGGATTTGGGCTCGTTAACGCCTGAACCACGTAAAAACACTGTTTGTTTAGTTACATTTCAGCACTTCTACAGTTCTTATCTTTTTATTATTCTGTTTGTATTCGTTTCCGAAAAACTCAGTAAACATTTTGGTGCTTTCATTGAGAGCTGTAGGAAGTTGTTAGTCAGCTCTTTTTCTGTATACGTTTTTTGTATTCACTTCGTGCTAAAGAGATGGTGACTACGAGAAAATCCGCTGTTGAAAAAAATGCTACGATCAACCCCGATACTGCGATGGAAGATGTGGTGCAAAGCGAACCCTTGAACTACCAAGGTGAAGACCCGACATCCCGCCAGGATCGGGTCAGTACCGAAGATACGACATACTTAGAAGACGAAGAAGAGTATGTCCAAGACGGTTATTACAAGGACGGCTGCTACTATGAGAAGGACCCAGAACTGGTCCAAGTAGCCGAAGAACTGGAGGTCACCAAAGCCAAGCTTGCTGAGCAGGAGCGCCTCAACGAAAAAATGCAGCGCATGATGGAGCGCCTCCAAAGCAAGTTCGGAGACCTAGGCGACTCGGACGAGGACGCCTCTGTTTTAGGTGGTGCTGATGCCGCTATGCCGGATCCAGCCGCTGCTGGACCATCCAAAGCCGCCCCTAACAAGGGCAAAGAAAAAGTCGGAGAGCCTGTACGCGCTGACGCCCCTGCACCTCCTAAAGGCGTGAATCACAAGGACGACTGCCCCCCCCCCCCCCCCGCGCGCAGAAGGTCTCTGGCGCTCCTAAGCCCAGACGTCCTTCAGCCCCAAGGGGGCACTCCGTGCCTAAAGGGCCCGGTGCTAAGGCACCCAGGCCTAGGGGAAGGAACAACCGCCCCAGTGATTCCGTTAACCAGGACGGTCGGGCTGCGAACTCGCACTCCGAAGATAGCTGGTCCACGGTGGACCTAAGAAGAAGGTTGGAGGCCAAGTATGAAAAGGCCAAAGGAGAAAAGGCCCGGCCTCGCGGAGATGACCTCCGAAATCATATTAATGACAAGCTCCGGGGACGTGACCTCCCGGAGAGTGATACGAAGAGGCTCGAGGAACAGATTGCTGCCTTGACCAAGCTGGTCCGAAAGCAAAGTGGGGCCCTGTCAGACTCTAAGGAGGAAGACCCGGAACCATGTATTCGGAGGATCGCGGAAACATCCCTCCCGGATAACTTCAATATGCCCCACATAGAATTATATGATGGGAGGACAGACCCGCGTACCCACCTAGCTAAATACAACAAAATGATGCAAGTGGCGCGTGTCAGTGAGGACGCCAAATGCATGTGCTTCTCACTCACCCTTACCAAGTCCGCGGAGGACTGGTGGAAAAGATTAGCTCCCGGATCAATCCACAGTTGGAAGGAGCTACAGTCCGCGTTCAGGAGGCAGTTTATTGCTGCCCGCGACCACGACATGGAGGTTGGTTCCTTAACCAACATCAAGCAGCAACCCACTGAGAACCTCAAAGCTTTCATTCAGAGAATGATGGAAGCTGCTGCAAAGACCAAGGTCAGCGATGACATGAAGCTGATCGCCCTTCAATCGGGCCTTACTGTCGGCTCCCTGCTATGGGGGGAAATGCAGAGGAGACGGGCAGAAACGCTGTCCGAATTCATGTCAAAGGCTCAGGGAATCATCAACCTTGAGGATGCCTACCAGCAGGCCTTTGGAGTTCCCCCAGCTCCAACGCCTTCCGTGACTGCGCCGAGCTTTGCTTCGCAAGCTCCCGCACCAGCCCTCACGCTTCCAGGAGCCCAATTCACTCCAAGTGTGTATGGGCCTTCCGCGTCTGCTCAGACGCCGAGTCAAACCCATTTCTCTGGGTATGGAGCTGTACAAACCGGATGTAGTATCGCTCCTGGCATGCCGCAGCCGCAAGCGGAAGCCCCAGAACGAAATTTGAGCCAATCGCGGAGCAAACGAAGCGGAAGAAACTCCAACCGGGGAGACCATTCAAAGAAGCCCCGGAAGGACTATGAGCCCAAGTTCACGGAATATACCAGTTTGATAGACTCGCGAGAGAATGTCTATCGGGCGACCTGTAATATGGTCAACTACAGGAAGCCCCCGAAAGTGTCTCACGGAGGAAGGCGTCTGCGAGACTCCAATAAAAGGTGTGAGTTCCACGGAGACGTGGGGCACACCACAAACGAGTGCCTTCAGCTGAAGGATGAGATCGAGTCCCTGGCAAGAGCGGGACACCTCGGTCAGTGGGTGAGGATACCCATTATCTATCCCGGACAGGGGGTAGTTCATGGAGCTGCATATTCCCCGGGACAGAGGGGGACCGCTAGCGCTCCTGGAGCCGGTCACCCCCAAGCTCCCGGGTCTCAGTTCCCAGCGCTTCCTGCTTCAGCCGCTCTGGCACCCATTGCCTTGTTGGCTCCAGGGCTTGGCAACCCATACCCGCCCAGCCTTGCTCCGCCACCCGTTGACGAACACGTAGCCACCATTTCCGGAGGACCGCACCTTGCCGGAAGCACCCGCAACTCCCAGAAGAGGTACTTGAGGGAGTTAGAACACACCGGGGAGATGTACGCCTTGGTTCAATCACCTGCTCAACGTCCCCGAATGATGGACCTTCCCATCACCTTCACGGAGGACGATGCTCGACATGTGCACTTCCCCCACAACGATCCCCTCGTGGTGGAAGCCCAGATTGCCAATAAGAAGGTCTCACGGATCTTGGTCGATAACGGAAGCTCCGTAAACATCCTCTTCAAAGCGGCCTTCCACACGATCGGATTAACCGAAACAGACCTGGCCCCATGCCCCATCCAGCTTCAAGGGTTCAATGGGGACGCACTCATGCCATTAGGCAAAATTCAACTTCCAGTCACCCTCAGAGGAGAAAGCGACGCTTGTGCCTTCAAGCATAGCACATTCGTGGTGGTCGACTGCCCCACGGCGTATAATGCCATCTTAGGCCGACCGGTCCTAATCGATTGTGGGGCCATAACCTCGATACGCCACTTATGTTTGAAGTTTCCATGCGACGATGGGCGTATTGGCACCCTCCGAGGAGACCAACGAAGTGCACGGAGCTGTTATAACGTCTCCGTTCGATCCGTCTACACGGTCCAAGAGACGTTTGCTGCCATTCCTTTGGCAGAAGAATTACTAGAAACTGGGGGCGCTCAGGAGGCATACTTTGACGAACTCGACCCAAGAGTGGGAATCGAGAAAGCAATAGAGCCGATGGAGGAAGTCGAAGAGGTGATCCTCAACCCGGGAGAACCCACCAAAGTCATTCAGGTGGGGAAAAACCTGCCGTCGGCCATTCGAGAAAAGATCGTGGCCACTGTGAAGGATAATCAGGATATCCTGGCATGGTGCCACGCTGATATGACGGGGATTAATCCCAATGTTGCGTGCCACGCACTCAACATAGATCCATCTGCAACTCCAATTCGCCAAAAGAGGAGGCCGTTGGACCCAGTGAGGGTCGAAGCCGTCAAAGCTGAAGTGGACAAGTTGATGTCCATAGGCTTTCTCCACGAGTCGCACTATCCCGTGTGGTTGGCCAACCCAGTTCTGGTCCCGAAACCCGATGGGTCCTGGAGAATGTGCATTGACTTCACGGACCTAAACAAGGCCTGCCCGAAAGATTGTTTCCCTCTTCCGCGAATCGATCAGATGGTAGACGCTACTTCCGGGTACAAACTCTTATCCTTCATGGATGCATACTCCGGATACAACCAGATCAAGATGCATGTCGCGGACCAGGAACACACCAGCTTCCTCACGGACAAGGGTGTCTACTGTTACGTGGTCATGCCTTTCGGTTTGAAGAATGCTGGGGCGACGTACCAGCGTCTAGTAAACAGAATGTTCATGGACCAACTGGGGAGGAACATGCAGGTGTACGTGGACGACATGTTGGTAAAGTCCAAGACCTCCGGGGACCACAGTGACGACCTTGAGGAAGCTTTCGCCGTGATCCGAAAGTACGGGATGAAACTGAATCCAAAGAAATGTACTTTCGGGGTCTCGTCTGGGAAGTTCCTCGGTTTCATTGTCAGCTCCCGCGGAGTGGAAGCCAACCCTGAGAAAATAAAGGCGTTCATAGATATGCCTTCCCCCCGGAAACATAAGGATGTCCAGAGCGTTACCGGAAGGATAGCTGCTCTCAGCCGCTTCGTATCCAAGGCCACTGACAAGTGTATCCCCTTCTTCAATGTGTTGCGAGGAAACAAGAAGTTCGAGTGGACCCCCGAATGCGAAGCAGCCTTCCAACACCTCAAAGAACATTAACCCGAGCTCCCATTCTGTCCAAACCTGTCGAAGGAGAGGCGTTGTTCTTATACTTAGCTGTGACTGAGCACGCAGTGAGTGCCGCTCTCGTCCGGGAAGATGGCCGTATCCAGCTCCCTGTGTATTACGTAAGCAAGAGGTTATTGGACGCCGAGTCCAGATATTCAATGATCGAAAAACTCTCCCTCTGCTTGCTAATTGCTTCGCGGAAGCTGAGGCCATATTTCCAGGCGCACACCATCAAAGTACTCACCAATCACCCTCTCCGACAAGTCTTGCAGAAGCCCGAGTCTTCTGGCAGATTGCTTAAGTGGGCTATGGAACTGAGCCAGTTCGACGTCCACTACCAACCACGTGTTTCCATAAAAGGTCAAGCTCTCGCGGACTTTATTGTGGAATGCTCGGGAATGAATGACCTCCCAGAAGATCCTGTCCCGGAACTTCCCACATGGAAGGTCTATGTAGACGGAGCCTCAAATGAAAAAGGAGCTGGAGCAGGGGTCATCCTAATATCTCCCCAAGGGCATCAGCTCCAGAGCGCCATCCGTTTCGCGTTCCCAGCATCCAACAACGAGGCAGAACACGAAGCCATGTTAGCTGGATTACGACTGGCCAGAGAAGTCGGAGCCCAAAAAATCGAAGTATACAGCGACTCCCTACTTGTGGTAAACCAAATATCCGGGGAATACCAGACGAAAGGCGAAAGAATGGCTACCTACGTGTCTCTCTCCCGCGATCTACTGCAGCATTTCAAAGGCTACCAAATCTGCCAGGTCCCCCGGGACCAGAACTCACTCGCGGACACGCTGGCCAAGCTTGCGACGGACCCGGAAATTGAACAGTATGGCTTAGTCCCCATCGGGCACTTAGAAGCCCCCAGTACTGAGACACGAAGGATAAACGCCATCATCGACCATTCCCACTCCTGGATAGGACCCATCCTCAGATTTCTCACCACCGGAGAGCTCCCCACTGATAAAGCTGACGCAAGGAAGCTCCAATATCAAGCTCCCCGATACGTGGTTATGGATGGAAAGCTTTACCGCAGGGGGTTGTCCATACCCTTCCTTAGGTGTGTTGCCGGAACCGAAGTCTGCACCATCATCCATGAGGTTCACAGAGGCTTTTGTGGCGATCATACCTCCGGGCTGAGCCTCTCCAAAAAGATCCTTCGACAAGGATACTTCTGGCCCACCATGAAGAAGGATTGTGTGGATTATGTCAGGAAATGTGAGCAGTGCCAGAGGTACGCCAAGGTTCCGCGAGCGCCGCCTACAGAAATTACCCTAATGACCAGCCCCTGGCCGTTCGCCGTTTTGGGCATTGACCTAGTAGGTTCCCTCCCAACTGGAAAGGGTGGAGTGAAGTATGCCATAGTCGCGGTAGACTACTTCACCAAATGGGCTGAAGCTGAACCTATGAACACGGTCACATCTAAAAAAGCACTGGACTTTGTCATCAGGAATATAGTGTGTCGTTTTGGGCTTCCACGAAAAATTGTGTCCGACAACGGAAAGCAATTTGACAGTGAACACTTCACGAACTTCTGTGCTTCGCATGGAATTATCAAAAGCTTTTCCGCAGTCGCCAGACCCCAGGCTAATGGGCAAGTGGAAGCTGTAAACAAAATATTAAAGACCACGTTGAAGAAAAAACTCCAAGCCTGCAAGGCTCACTGGCCGGAAGAACTTCCGCGAGTACTTTGGGCCTATCGCACAACAGAGAGAACTTCGACGGGGCACACGCCTTATTCCATGACCTTCGGTTGCGAGGCCGTCATCCCAGTAGAAACTATGATCCCCTCTCACAGGCAAGATACCTACGACCCTACCCGGAACCATGCCCTTCTCCAGGAGTCCTTGGACATGATCGAAGAGCTCCGGGAGCAGTCGCAGGTCCAACTAAAAATGTACCAAGGCAAGATAGCCCGACACTTTAACACGAGAGTCAAGAGCCGTACATTCGAAGTTGGGGATCTTGTCCTACGGAGAGTATTTCCTGCTACGCAGGATCCGGGAGTAGGAGTCCTCGGACCCAACTGGGAAGGCCCCTACGAAGTCCAAGAAAAAGTGGGCCATGGGACGTATCACTTAAAGAGACTCGACGGATCTAAAGTCCCGCGCGCCTGGAACGCGGAGCACCTCCGCCGTTACTACCAGTAGGTCCCGGACCATCCAGTCGGAAGTCCTTGGTGAAATTAGCAAAAGTGAAAAATGTGGAAATAATCCTCCCTATTGTAAAACTCATGCATAGCAGGCTAATTTAATGAAACACGGAGAGATTCACTCCGCTTTTACTGCACTTTTTATCCCTGTGTTCAAAGCTGCGTTTAAACAAGTGACCACGCGGTCCGGAGACGTCCGGACCCCACGCTCACTTCGGGGGGTATACATGGCTAAGGCATAGCCATACGCCCCTTGAACAAAACGTACCCAGAACACCACTTATGTGCTAGCATTATGTTTGAAAATTTTAAATTGTTTGAAATGTTTAAATTGTTAAGCTTAGGTTTATTTGTTGCCATGAACATGCTTGCATTACGTGTCATATGTGCATTATGTGCTTATGTGAAAATTGCCATGGAAATGCCTGTCAGGATGTATCATGAAAATTATCTCCTGTGTAGCCCAGCGATGGACAGGACTGGGGGTTGAGGCACGTTCATAGAGCTACGCCAAAACACCCCCAACTCCCTGACAAATCCTTTGCAGAATACTCCGCGATCGCTGTAGAGCTTTGCTTAGCAAGCTCCAGCTCCGGGTCCCGCAAGGCGAAAGATGGCAAGATCCGCGATCGCTGTAGAGCTCTGCTTCGCAAGCTCCAGCTCCGGGTCCCGCAAGGCGAAAGATGGCAAGATCCGTGATCACTGTAGAGCTCTGCTTCGCAAGCTCCAGCTCCGGGTCCCGCAAGGCGAAAGATGACAAGATCCGCGACCGTTGTAAGCCTTGCTTCGCAGGCTCCAGCTCCGGATCCCACAAAATAATGCATGGCGAGCTCCTCGACCATTGCAAGTCTCAGCTCCAGGAGCAGACATGGTCGATCCCCCACTCACAGCAGGCCTTGCTTCGGAAAGCCCCTGGTCCGGGATCACACCTGGTGGGCGTGGCGATTTCCCCGACAGCAACGAGCCTTGCCTCGCAGGGCTCCATGCCAGGTCCCTGAAGTCAGCTACCATGAGGTTCGCAACAACAGTTAGTTTTGCTTCGCAAAGATCTAACCTTAAGTCTAGCAACGCTCACCAAAAGAACTCCCGTTCCAAACCATGGAACGGCTCACCTTAGCAATCCCAGCGAACAGTATAACTACAAGTCCCGGGATTGGCTATTTGCCTTAGGAAAGCTAAAATACGGTGAAAGGAACCTGGCCGTTGGAACCAGGAAACCTTCGTAACGTAGAAACTACGTGGGAAAAGACATCATCCGTTAGAGCTTCAAGTGGGAAGTGCATAGGTTTTGGCCGTTGGAACCAAAACCTCATACACCCCTACAACAGTTTCTACCGTATAAAAGTCTACCCTAAGCGCAAAGATAAATAAAGAACTCAGCAGAAAAGAAAGGAGAATGCTATAATTATGGAAAATATGTCCGCAATAAAAAACTCAAAATGAAAAATAAATTAAAGATAAAACCCCTTCAAGCATTGGGGTTAACTGCAGCTTCCACGACCGCGGCTTCGGGGGCATCGACTTCAACTGAAGCTGGCGGAGTCGGCTCATTGGAAGGCGGAACTTTGTCATGAGAAGGTTCAGAGGTCCCCGCCTCTCCGGGATCTCCCACCTCAGGAGCTCCAGCACGTTCGTCAATGTTGTAAGTTTGGACGTACGCCTCTGGGCCTTGATCCCACACGAGTAGCTTCTCCCTCATGGCTTCGGCATCATCTCCCAGATAGCCTAATACCTCCGGGTTCACTTTCCAAAGTTGATGCATGAGGACCACATGCGATATATTAATCGTCCTGTTCAGTATCACCTCAGCATCCTCCTTCTCCTTCAAGCGCTCCGCCTCGGAGGTTGCCAGCTGTGCCTCCGCGACAGTTAGTTGAGCCCTCAATTTTTCCATTTCGGCCTTGGAGGCATCACGCTCCCCCTTAAGAGAATCAATCTCCTTGCGCTGCTCCCTATTTTGGCTCAGCACGGATTGCTTCTCGGTCACATGCCCCCTGGCAGTGAATTGCAAGGCCCCGATCTCTTTATCCTTCTCGGCGAGCCCCAACTGCAGCATAGACACGAGATCCCTGCTCCTCTTATGGAGTTGCTCCTCCTCGTGCAGCTTACTCTGAAGAGTGGAATATTCCTCTTGCTGCTTAAGGAGGAGATCATTTTTTGATTGCAAGCGAGCTTCCAAGGTATCCTTCTCCACCCTGGCTTGGGACAACTCTTCCCGGAGCTTGGAGTTTTCGGCCTTCATCCCATCCGACCGCTGTTTAAACTCATTCTCTGCCTTGGCCCGGTACTCTTGGTATTTGGCAAGATATTTCTTGTCCGCCTCTTCCTCAACCGTGCGCCGAGCCTGATCAATCTTCTCCGAAGCCTCCAAGGCCTGTTGGGTCAGTTTTTGCTTCTCCGCCTCCAAGGCCTGGCGAACCAGCTGGCTCTCCTCCAGTTGAACCAGAACTGCACCAACCTCCCGGAACGAGCGTTTCGCGATCATAGAGGCCTGCAAGGAAAGACAACAGAATGAGCTAAAGCCGGACCAAAAGACAGATGATCCCAAAAAACAACAACTCACGGCTTACCCCGGACAGTTGCTGCTTCACAGCGTGTGTCAGCAACAGCGGATCCTTACTGCTACTGATGGCCCATTTCTCAGAATTGAGCTCGCACAAGCTCAGGGCCATGTCCTCCATCATCTCAGCTCCGAACGGCGCCAATGCACGTCCGAGCCTAGGCACCAGCCTCTTCTCCAAGGCTGGACCATCCAAAACCGCTCTGGCCGGGTGAAGGGATCTCACCCCCTCGGCCAGCTCAGCTCTCTTCACGGCAGACAAGTTATCTGCCCTTCCCTGAGTAACAGCCTTCTCCGCCTCTAACCGCCTCTTCAAAAAACTATCGGCCAGTCTTACACCCTCCAGGAGGGCAGCGGGGAAACTGGTTGGCTTCCGCGGGAAGTGGAACTTCAGGCCAGGCAGAGGAAGGTTGGTTGTCTGAGAAGAAGGAGACCCCGGAAGGGTGGACCCCATTTGGGCTGGAGGAGGAGGCAGACGGGGTATTAAGGCCCCGGTCTGTTGCTTTTGCTGCTGTGGCAGCAGAAGTAATTGCCCTTGTTGCTGCTGCTGGTTTGGATGTTGTTGTTGCTGCTGCTGTGACGTTGGTGATTGTCTCTGTTGTTCTTGTTCCTGCTGTTGTTGTAGTTGTGGTTGCTGTCGTTGCTGTTGTTGTTGCCTTCGACCAGGTGATTGTCTCGGAGACGCTTGCGCCTCGCCACTTGTCTTCTTGGGGGAGGCAGCTTTACCTCCCCTACCAGCCTTGGTCTTCCGTCCTTTCCCCGTGGACGGGTCTTGGATGGTGGCAGCCTTCTTAATGAGCAAAGTAACCCTCCCCAACATCTTGGCTTCTGGATACTCTGCAAGAAACGTACAAAGCAAGGTTAACGAACCAACAAGCAATGAGAAAAAAGATAAGCGGAAGACAAGGCAATCAACAACATAAAAGCACAAGCAAGCCCGCCAGCAGGGAACAAGAAACAAGAAAAAGAAAAGTTTGAAAGGGACGACCATGCACGAGAAACGTGGATGGCCTTCCCCGAGCAAAACAAAACACCGCTTCCTGCTCCAGGAAGCTCCCGTACTCCTTGAAGTCCAGGAATGACATGCTGAGGGAAGAAGGGTCAACCATGATGACACCTTCTGGCAGACTACCGTCACTCAGACACCCGAGGAGCTCATCTACCCTATCGCAATATCTGTCGAAGGGTATCCTATGCGGATCTAGCCTAAGGAAACGGGGATCAAACCCCATCTGAGAGGTCCGGGAAACCTCAGACAGGCTGGGGGTGTGGATCAATCGAAAACTAGTCTTACCTCTTCCGGAGGTACTAGCCCCCGGAGCCCCTTCGTTAGGGTAAGCCGCGGCGTGGCGAGCCTCGATCTCCTCTTCCTCCGGCTAGGGGTCGGGGAATCTCTCTGCCCAACTAGGAGATAAAGTATTTTCGTCCCGGGCTGCTTGGGTGATCACCTTGGACAGCTCCAGGGCAATCTGCTCCCGGATGTCGGCTGACACCTGACTTTGCCCCCTGCCACTCACTGGCTCGATGTTTTGGAAAGAGGCGAGTAGCCCATACTCCCTCAACGATTCGGAGGTCACAAGTCCCTCCACTTTCAACTCTTCCTCAGAAAGCCCTTCGTAGAACTTGGACCTCCTTATCATCTCCGCGCAGCGAGGTGTCTGCGGAACGACTTCTGCAAAAATCAAATACAAGCGTTAGAGATCCTCCCAAAAGGCAAATCAAGCGCAAAGAAACAAAGTTGAAAAGGAGAGGAAGGAGCACTTACCAGGGATTTTGAAGTCCAAAGATAGGGCTGGCACCCTCTTCAGCGGGAAGCCAGTGGTCAGGAACCAGTATTCCCGGAGGTCTGGAACCCTCACGGTATGACAAGTGGGGCACATCACGTCCGGGTGCCTTTCCAGCCTGTAAAACCCCACCTTGTCTGAATGACCCCTCATAGGCTGAGACTTCAACCCGTAGAAGTACAGCACCTCCTCCGGGGTAGGAGCTTCCAGTTTCCGGGACTTGCAAAAGATGAACCACCCCGTTAGGAGCTTGTAGCTGGGAGGAATCAGCTGGAAGGGGGCAATCCCCGCCTTCACACAGAAATTGGCGAAGTAACTCCTTAGGGGCAAGTGCGCCCCACACACTATGTGTGCCCAGCTCCAGGCACCAAAGCCCTCGTGACTCTGGCTAGCTGACTCGCCCAGCACCGACAGACGGTGCCACATCAGACCTGGGATGTTCTTCAGGCCTGCCTCGGAGGAATACAGCTCCAGCATGCCATAATTCCTGAAAAGGTTCGGCTTCTGGTCCATCTCCCAGATGGAACTATTGGAGGTCGGTGGGCTAGCCGCGACCACTTTCGCCTTTCCTTTCCCCTTTGCACCAGCGACAGGAGAGCCCTTCTCTTGGGCAGAATCAGCCTCCCCCATAGCAAGGAGTTGTTCCTTTGAGATGTTCGTCACTGGACAAAAGAAAGAAAGAAGAAAACACTCTAAGCAGTCAGCACCCTTGTCATACCCTAGTGGTATCAAAGGCATCAGGGAGACCCTCCCCGAAAACTGCTTGGAGAGGCTCCCACCGAGCTTACCAAGGGATTGGCACCATGCCACCCGAAAGGCAGCAAGGAACCGGACTCAGACTCCGAGCCTAAGCCCACCAAAAGAAGTGTTTTCCAGAGAAAGACACCCTAAAGGCGTTCATGCTTATGCCCTAAAACAGCAAAACAAGGAACGACTTTCCAAACGCAAATCACCAAAGCATGCAAAAAAGGCTACTTATCGACTCACATCAATCACATGCCTACCAAAGCCCTATTCACGCATGCACATAAGCGATAATGGCAGAAACCCCTACTCTAACAACTACCAACAACCTAAGGTTTGGGAAGAAAGAGCAAAGTAGAAATACTTACTGATATTCGAGTAGTTGGAGGTTGAAGGAGTAACTGGATCACTGCAAAGCACGATCGCGAGAAGTAAAAGCTGCAAAGACGAACGGCGATTCAAACCAGGAACTTCGGCGAATAAACCCACTGCCAAATCAAAAGAAAAGTTTCCAGATCCTTCCCTAGAGAAATGGCAAGTTCGGAGGAACAGAAGCTGGGAAGCCTGAGAGTTCAATGGTTTAGAAATCTGAAAATCTGAAAGATAGAGAATTTGAAAGCGTAAAGAGGAAGAAAGGTCCTTTCCCTCGTTTTTATAGCAGGGAGGAAGTCGTTTCGAATTCCTCAAATGGACGGTCCCGATCTCCCCATTCCGTGCGCATCAGATCCAACGGCTGGAGATGAAGCGACGATCCTATTTATGACTCCTCGGATGGGAATAAAGTATTTATTTCCCATCATTACACCACCTCGGGCCCAGAGTACCATTAAAAACCGTCAAATCATTACTCAGATGACTGACGCACGCATACTCAACCAGTCGCCTCACGCACACGTCTTGGTCGCAGAACCATTCCCAGCATGACACGTGGTCCTTGCCGCACTTGAATACTTGAGTTCAAATAGAAGAAATTCCCTTTCTTTTTCATACTAACACTCAGACAGGAAAAAGGAATCCTTCCGGGAACACCGAAGGTGGCCCCTCGCCTAATCTAAGAGACCGAAATACCCGGAAGACTGTACAAGCCCCCGGATCTCTCAAAGCTCCGTGGCCTTGGGGGGTAAATGTTATCCAGATGTCCGGATAGCGTTTAGATTGATGTCCTCGGGGAAGAATAATTGTCGATGTTTTTCACGGTAGGTGACCAGAGCTCGCGGATGGACAGAAAGGCTTCGCCTCTCCTGTTTAGTGTCCGGATTACTCTTCCAAGCAAACACAACACGGAAACTCGTCAACTCTCCCGGACTCCCGAAGGGGTATCCTTCGGGGAAGCCCCTTCCAGGAGAAGCTCTTCGAGTGGTCTCCGCGGAAAAAGTTCCGTGCCTCGCACGGAACAAAACCAAACGGTCGAGTCCTGGAGGAGGCATATTTGGAATGATATCCGCCTGACACAGGATCCCGCCTGACACGCCCGTCAGGTCAAAGCCACACACATCCTAGCACGCCTAAGGGTACCTTTTCACCTACTGTTCCGCTGACAACTTGGAGAAGACGGATGACTTTGTGTGTTCCCCATACTTTCACGTAAATATACCCACATAGAGTCTTGTAGCCATGCTACTACAGTAATTGTATCCCCTATTTATGGCTGGTGTAATTAAGACTCATGTAGTTAGAGAAAAACCCTAATCCGAAACCCTAGCTATAAAGACCCCTTCATTTTACAAGAAGAGGGACGGCCAACAAATCGCATAGCAAGAACTCTGCTAAAATCTCTCCAGCTTCTTCTTCAAGAGAACCCGAGAGAAACATTGTGAGTGTGTGAAGTTCTTGTACACCAGCCATCTTACTGTAATCCTTTCCAAGTATAATAACATCGACTCGTGGACTAGGGCTCGTTAACGCCTGAACCACGTAAAAACACTGTTTGTTTAGTTACATTTCAACACTTCTACAGTTCTTATCTTTTTATTATTCTGTTTGTATTCGTTTCCGAAAAACTCGGTAAACAGTAATTAATTGGATATGACAGGATTAATTGGTGAATATTAGGAACATTAGAGGAATTAGCGGGAAACTGGGGAAATTACCCTTAGAACAATTAAAGGGCTAAGTGATTAGTGCTCAAAAATATCATTTTATTAGTCTTAAAAGTGTAAAATTAATTAAGTTTTAATTAATATTTTCACGGATTTATTGTCATATATTTTATATTTGAAAATATTAATTTTAATATAATTTGTGTTTAATTTTCAAGAAATAAAATATGTTTTTGACACAAAGAAAAAGAAATGAGAAAGAAAGAATTAAAATTGAAGAAATCATGAAGAAAATGATATTTTTGAAGGAGAAATAGGCCCAAAATCAAGCCCAAAATGGAGCCAGTCGCCAGCCAGCCGCCACTGCCACGTCTTACACGATCTGCCCCCTGACGCGTGTCTGACGCGCCTGCCATGCTCCCCCGTGCCCGACAACTTCTCTACAGACTGACGCGCTGCCACGCTGACAGCTGCCACCTGACGCGCCTGACGAGCCAACCGAATTTCGCCACCTGTCCTTGTTGTCAGCCTTTGTCTCCCACGGCTGAGCACCAATTTCCCCACTTTGCACCTATTTTTCAGCCATTTCCCCATTATTTTATACACAATTTCTACACATTTTTTAACTCTATTTACACTATAAATAGAGGACCAAATGTAGGAAAATGATAGCAGATTGTGTAAGGGAGAATAGAGAGTATTGGAGAGAAAAACACTTATTTTTCATATTTTTCTTTTACATTTTTGTGAGTGAAAACAATGCCTATTTTAGGCTAAATTTTCTTGTGGAAAGGCTAGAGTGGAGTTCATGTGTTACATTATATTTTTAATATATTGATTCTTTATTTTGTTCTTCATTTCTATATATTTGTTACAATTAAATTTATTTTCTTCTAATTTTTGTTCTAAATTTATTATTATCTTTTACATAAGTCTAGTCATGCTCTTCTTATGTAATTTAGGTTTTTAATTTAATTTAGAATATTTGTTATATTATATGCTTTTTACTGCATTCTGCCAATGGTATTTTGTCGCTCTAAAGTGTATAATATGATAGGTTTTTAAAATTAGAAGTTAGTATAATTTAATTAAAGAACATATTTTAAGGTGAGCTTTATTATATATATTTTCCAACTATAATTAATGGTGTAGAATTATAGTTGAGTATAATGAATCAATTTTATTAAAATATATATATGTTTGCATGAATGAAACTTATGCCTTCCATACTTTCTTTCTGATTCTAATCCCTCGATTTTATTCATTTAATGTTTATATTCTTTTTCAAATTCACATTTTTCCAAAGTTTATTATTTTTAATTTACTAATCTTTCTTTTAATTTTGTACTTTACCTCTCTGTGGATACGACATAGCCCGATTACTACTGAGACCGCTTAGGAATTTATTGGGAGATATCAATTTTCGGCGCCGTTGCTGGGGAGGTAATTCTACAATTAAAGGTTTGCATAGTAAATTAATTTTTTTTCTATTTAAAAAAAAAGTAGTATAATTTTTAATTTCTCTTTTATTTTATTTTCCCTTTTTAATTTTTATTTTTATTTATTATTTTTTTTTATTTAATTTTATTTTTATGTTTAGAATTTATTTTCTAGATTTAGGTTTTTTTTTTTCCGAAAAAAGCATAAAATTTTAAATCATAAAATTTAAAAAAAAAAATTCAAATAAATTATTGAGAACATTTGTGTAATCGTGGAAATTAGTAAAAACCAAACTTGTTCTCTCTTAGAAAAATTGGTTCTTAAATAAGGCCTGTGTTAGCGTTACCCTCCAATCTTTTCTAAGAACCTCAGGGAGTTCTAGAAAAGCTCTTGGGCCTAAAGTGGTACCTTGGCAGCCTTTCCAATTGGCCTGGGAACATTTTTGTGTATTCTTACTACATTATTACACACTTGCGCTTATAATACTTACAAAATAAAAAATATATATTTATGCCACGAAACAGAGACACACTAGGGAGATTTGTGAGGCAACAAGTAGAAACTTTAGAATACTCTCCTAGTTTTCTTCCATTCGTTCAAACACTCCCGATTCACCGAGACTTCCCGAACCACCCACGATGGCTCATCAAGACGAAGTCCAACCAAGACCGCTACAGGATTATTTACATCCTACGCGTACAGCCACACCTTCGTGCATAATGTATCCCAACAATATGCCAAATTTCGATTTCAAACCCGGCATGATTAACCTCTTACCAACCTTCCATGGGTTGGAAAATGAGAGTCCGTACGTGCATATACGGGAATTCGAAGAGGTGGTGGCTACATTCAACAACCGAGCTGATGTCATCAACATTGTGAGATTGAAATTCTTTCCTTTCTCGCTTAAAGACAAAGCAAAAAGCTGGTTGTATTCCTTAAGGCCTAGATCAATCGGAACATGGGACGAAATGACAAAAGCATTCTTTGCCAAATATTTCCCGCCCCATAAGACTAGCAGCCTTAAGAGGCAAATTCTACCTTCATCCAGAAAGACCATGAAACTTTCCATCAGGTCTGGGAGAGGTTTAGAGATTTGATAAATCAATGCCCACATCATGGATACGAAAGCTGGCGTCTAATCAGCTATTTCTATGACGGTCTCACAACCGGACAAAGGCAATTCATACAAATGATGTGCAATGGCGAATTCCTTCAAAAAGATCCTGATGAAGCTTTCGAGTACCTCGACGATCTTGCTGAAAAATCCTACACATGGAATGGACCAAGTCCTATGGACAAGCCACAATCAACTGGAATCTACCAATTGAAGGAAGAGGATAATGTCAAAAGCCAAATTGAATCATTGAGACAACAATTCGAGGCTTTCAAATCTCAAGAAGGTAGAGGGATCCACATGGCTGCAAAAGTAGAGACACGAGATCCATGCTTCATCTGTGCAGGAACGGAACATCAACCGCAAGAGTGCCCAACTCTTAGTGAGTTAAGAGGAGGAAAAGAGTAACAATGCAATGCTTTAGGGGATTACAAGAAACCTTATAACCCTTTCTCAAACACTTACAATCCCGGTTGGCGCAACCATCCAAATTTCAGCTGGAAGGATTCGAACCAAGCATCTGGAAGCCAATGGAGGCCTGAGCAGCAACAACCACCAAAATCATACAATGCTCCTCAAAATATCTTGCAGTCAAGTAATTCTCTTGAGAGTACTTTGAAAATGCTTCCACAAACTCAAATAGCCTCAACTCAAGAGCTCAAAGCTTGTTTCACACAAATGGTAGAGGAAATGAAAGACATGAAAGTCCAAATGAAAAAGCTAAACACTACTTTGGCGATTCAAGAGCATGGGAAAATTCCTGCTCAACCTCTAATCCATCAAAAAGGGAAACACATGGCACAAACCTCCTCCTCTGCAGATACAAATTTGAAAGAGGTTAATGCCATCACTACTCGAAGTGGTCAAAGTACGGTTTCACCGTTAACTAAGACAACGAGTACATCAATGCCCGCTCCAGATGATGATGTGCCAATAAGCATTCCAGTAAAGGCACCCTTTCCTCAAGCTTTGAAATCCTCTGGAAAGGTACTGGAAAATCATGGTGAAATCCTAGACCTTTTAACACAAGTGAAGATCAACTTGCCATTGTTGCATGTGATCAAACAAGTGCCGGCTTATGCCAAGGTTATCAAGGATTTGTGCACCGTTAAAAGAAAGCACCATGTCAAGAAAACTGCATTCTTGGTAGAACAAGCTAGCGCGGTAATTGACTGCAAGACACCGCCTAAGTACAAAGATCCTAGTTGTCCCACCATCTCATGCCAAATAGGGGAACAGGAATTTGGTCAAGCACTTCTAGACTTAGGAGCAAGTGTAAATCTCATGACATATTCAATACACTTGCAATTAGGTCTAGGAGAACTCAAGCCCACATCTGTGGTGCTACAACTGGCTGATCGATCAGTTAAGAAACCTCAGGGAATAGTAGAAGATGTTCTTATTCAAATTGAAAAATTCTATTACCCTGTTGATTTTCTCATTTTGGACACTCAATCTGAAGTGAGTATAGAGTCCAAAATTCCCATCATTCTTGGTAGACCTTTCCTCGCAACAGCTAATGCACTCATTAACTGTAGGAATGGTCTCATGAAAATATCTTTCGGGAACATGACTCTAGAAGTGAATGTGTTCCACATCGGAAAACAACCACCTGACAACGATGAGTGTTTCTGATCCTATCTGATTGATACACTTATTTCGGAAGAGGTCGAATCGAAATACACATCTAATCATTTTAATCACCTCTTCCAAATTTCAGAAAGTTCTGAGCTCGATGAGTCTGCAATCAACCCTGAAATTGTCAAACACTCACAGGCTAAAAGAACCATGTTTTGGAATCTAATCTTTGAGGAACTCCCTCAAGATCGAGAAACACCAAAACCATCTATTGAACAAGCTCCTTAACCAAAGTTGGTACAACTTCCTGAGGGTCTTAAGCATGTTTTCCTGGGAGCTGACAACACTTTTCCTGTCATAATATCCTCCAAGTTCACCGCCACACAAGAGCGCCAACTCATCAATGTGTTGCAAGAACAAAGAGATGCATTAGGATGGATGATAGCTGACATCAAAGGTATTAGTCCATTAATTTGCTCTCATCACATTCAATTGGAAGACAGGGCTATACCACGTCGTGACCCTCAAAGAAGACTGAACCCAACGATGAAGGAAGTAGTTAAGACTGAAGTCTTAAAACTTCTTGATTTTGGCATAATCTATCCTGTTGCTGACAGTAAATGGGTCAGCCCAACTCAAGTTGTTCCCAAGAAATCTGGAGTAACAGTGGTACAAAATGAAAAAGGGGAACGTGTTCCTACTAAGGTCACAACTGGGTGGCGCATGTGCATTGATTATAGAAAGTTAAATGCAGCCACCCGCAAAGACCATTTTCCACTTCCATTCATCGATCAAATATTGGAACGTGTGGCAGGTCATCCTTTCTATAGCTTTCTCGATGGTTATTCAGGGTATTACCAAATCGAGATTGCCTTAGAAGATCAGGATAAGACAACATTCACTTGTCCTTTTGGTACTTTTGCCTTCCGGCGTATGCCATTTGGCCTGTGCAATGCTCCAGCCACTTTCCAGCGATGCATGATGAGCATATTTAGTGATATGATCGAGAAATGTATGGAAGTATTGATGGATGATTTGACAGTCTTTGGAGATTCCTTTGAATCAAGCCTTCTCAATTTGGAGTCTGTGCTTAAACGTTGCAAAGAGAAAGGCTTGGTACTCAACTGGGAAAAATGTCATTTCATGGTGCCATCAGGCATAGTCTTGGGGCATGTCGTGTCGGAACGAGGAATTGAGGTTGATCAATCAAAGATTGAACTCATATCAAAGCTGCCCACCCCCAAGACTATTAAAGACATTCGTTCTTTTCTTGGGCATGCAGGATTCTATAGGAGGTTCATACAAAACTTTTCGACAATTGCTCGCCCTTTGTCAAACCTCCTAGCAAAAGATGTTGTGTTCAGTTGGACACCTGAGTGTGAGGAATCTTTCCGAACACTCGTTGCAAAACTCACTTCTTCCCCTATCATTCAGCCAACAGATTGGAACTTACCGTTCGAAATCATGTGTGATGCTAGCAATTATGCTATAGGGGCTGTCTTAGGTAAAATAAGGGAAGGGAAGCCCTTCGTTGTCTATTACGCAAGTAGAACTCTTAACAGTGCTCAAATGAACTATTCTACCACTGAAAAAGAGTTACTTGATGTAGTATTCGCACTTGACAAGTTTCGTTCCTACCTGATTGGTTCACCTATCACAGTCTTCACGGACCATTCCGCCTTAAAATACCTCCTTTCCAAAAATGATGCTAAGGCGTGTTTAATTAGGTGGATCCTTCTGTTACAGGAATTTGATCTGACCATAAAAGACAAGAAAGGAGTTGAAAACGTGGTAGCGGACCACTTATGTCGTCTTGAATTTTCTAATTCTGCTGATGGCCCAGCCATTCGAGATGACTTCCCTCATGAACATCTCTTCATAGTCACTAAGTTGCCATGGTACGCTCATATCGTCAATTACTTAGTGACTGGCGAACTTCCAACTGCATGGAGTGCACAAGATAAACGTAAATTTTTGGTCAAGGTTCGTAACTTCTATTGGGACGACCCATATCTTTTCAAGTATTGCCCCGACCAAATTATGAGACGTTGCATTCCAGATGATGAAATTTTTAGTGTGCTGAACTTTTGTCATAATGAAGCTTGTGGTGGTCATTTTTCTATGAAAAAGACTGCTGCAAAAATCTTACAGTGTGGTCTTTATTGGCCCACTTTGTTCAAAGACACTTACAATTTTTGTCGGTCATGTGAAAGGTGTCAGAAATTAGGTACCCTACCCTGACGACATATGATGCCATTGAACCCAATTCTTGTAATAGAAATATTCGATTGTTGGGGGATAGACTTTATGGGACCATTTACACCTTCTTCTAGCTACCTTTACATTCTCCTCGCCATAGACTATGTCTCAAAATGGGTGGAAGCTGTGCCTTGTCGAAATAATGATAACACAACTGTTGTGAAATTCTTAAAGGAAAATGTGTTATCTAGGTTTGGCACACCACGCGCTATCATAAGTGATCAAGGCACCCATTTTTGCAACTACTCTTTCGAGACCTTAATGCAAAAATATGGTGTAATTCATAAGGTTGCATTGCCTTATCACCCACAGACAAATGGCCAAGCAGAGTTAGCCAATCAAGAAATTAAGCAAATTTTAGAAAAGACGGTTAATCCTGACCGCAAAGATTGGTCCTCACGACTTCTCGATGCTCTCTGGGCATACCGCAGTGCTTACAAAACTCAACTTGGTATGTCTCCTTATAGGCTAGTCTATGGTAAAGCCTGCCACCTTCCTGTTGAGCTGGAACACAAAGCTTATTGGGCAGTTGAAAGCCTAAATTTTGATCTCAAGGCGGCAGGACTCAATCGTAAGCTTCAGTTGTCAGAAATTGAAGAATTAAGAAACGATGATTACGACAACTTTAGGATCTACAAGGCTAAAATGAAAGCGGTTCATGACAAGCAGATCCTAAGAAAAGAATTTGAGCCAAACCAACGAGTGCATCTTTATGACTCTCGTCTGCATATCCACCCTGGCAAGCTGAGATCAAGGTGGACTGGCCCATATGTTGTGAAATCTGTGTTTCCCAACGGTGCTGTTGAGGTCATAGACCCAACTGATGGGAGAGAATTCAAAGTAAATGGCCAGCGACTGAAACACTACATAGAGAGGGTGATCCAGCATGAAGAAGTCACTCTCGTGGAACCGGTTTACCAAGTCTGAGTAGTGTTCCAAATTGTTTGTACATAGGTTTGTTTTCTGTTTATTTCCCTTTTGTCATTTTATTTTATTTGTTATCATTTTGTGTTTTCAGTTTTTCATGTTTTAGAGAATCAATATTCGCTCTACCACTCGACGCTCGCTATTTAGGTGTTCTCTTTCCCTGCTCTTTTACATTTATTATCTTTTGAGACATTGAGGACACTGTCAGATTTTGGTTGGGGGTGGTGAGCATATTCATGCACGTTCATGTTGATTTTTGTCATATTAATATTTTCACGGTCAAATTTATTTTAAAAGTACTTATTTATTTTTGCAAAATGTTACTTTTGAGTCAATTTATGTTATTTGTATTGTTAAGAGTTTCTCTAGAGTTACCTAATGCACATGCCAAATATTGTGGTAAGATGGTTGTTAGCACATATTAGCTTAGAAATTTTCCATGTTTAAGTAATTCATTCTTTTGTGTGAGAAGTGAGACTTGAGAAAACAACTTTAAATTTTTATTGATTCTTAGAAATGGTTATAATTATTTGGACAAGGTATTGCGGTATGAATGGATGATGTTTTAGGGATAATATTTTTTATAGACAAATCTCATTAGAGAGCCTTTTATTATGTTGTTCATGAAAAAGAAAATGAAAAAAAATATCGAAAAAAAGAAGAAGAAGAAAAGAAGAAAAAAAATAGAAAAAAAAAAAAAGGAGAAAGATACAAGAGCAATATTTCTATCATTTTCAATTATGTTGTCTCTTGTGTCAAAAAAATAAAATAAAAAATGTATGTTTATTAATTTCATGTTTTATTTTATGGCTCTTAGAATAAATGTAAAGATTGTCTATTTAACTTAAAATCCCGAAAAACTGGTTTTGTGGTACTCTTTATGGTGGTTGTCCAAATAGTTTATATCCTATCTTCGTTTCAATAATTATTTAAGAGTTTTTCCTAAATATATACCCATTTGATGAGTGCTTACTTATTTTCCAACTCCATGAGTAAAACCCTTAAACTTTAAATATTTTCAATTACATGAGAGGTTAATGGAGTTGAGACTTTTACTTGGCATAATTTCAAAAGCTTTATGTGCTATGGTTTGCGGTAAGAAGGTTTAAGTTTGGTGCACACACTCACAACTCTAGATTTATTCGAAGTAATTTTGATAACTCTTGTTGACTTGTTACTAACATTTTGTGTTAATACTTAAGTTCTTTTTATAATTTTTGACCAGAAATATATCATGTTGACATTTCTTATTTCGCTTAAATTGCTACAGACTAGCAATAAGCTGGTTGGGGGTTGTGATTAGTGCTCAAAAATATCATTTTATTAGTCTTAAAAGTGTAAAATTAATTAATTTTTAATTAATATTTTCACGGATTTATTGTCATATATTTTTTATTTGAAAATATTAATTTTAATTTAATTTGTGTTTAATTTTCAGGAAATAAAATATATTTTTGACACAAAGAAAAAGAAATGAGAAAGAAAGAATTAAAATTGAAGAAATCATGAAGAAAATGATATTTTTGAAGGAGAAATAGGCCCAAAATGGAGCCAGCCGCCACTGCCACGTCTGACACGATCTGCCCCCTGACACGCGTCTGACGGGCCTGCCATGCTCCCCCGTGCCCGACAACTTCTCTGCAGACTGACGCGCTGCCACGTTGACAGCTACCACCTGACGCGCCTGACGAGCCAACCGAATTTCGCCACCTGTCCTTGTCGTCAGTCTTTGTCTCCCACGGCTGAGCACCAATTTCCTCACTTTGCACCTATTTTTTAGCCATTTCCCTATTATTTTATACACGATTTTTACACGTTTTTTAACTCTATTTACACTATAAATAGAGGACCAAATGTAGGGAAATGATAGCAGATTGTGTAAGGGAGAATAGAGAGTATTGGAGAGAAAAACACTTATTTTTCATATTTTTCTTTTACATTTTTGTGAGTGAAAACAATGCCTATTTTATGCTAAATTTTCTTGTGGAAAGGCTAGAGTGGAGTTCATGTGTTACATTATATTTTTAATATATTGATTCTTTATTTTGTTCTTCATTTCTATATATTTGTTACAATTAAATTTATTTTCTTCTAATTTTTGTTCTAAATTTATTATTACCTTTTACATAAGTCTAGTCATGCTCTTCTTATGTAATTTAGGTTTTTAATTTAATTTAGAATATTTGTTATATTATATGCTTTTTACTGCATTCTGCCAATGGTATTTTGTCGCTCTAAAGTATATAATATGATAGGTTTTTAAAATTAGAAGTTAGTATAATTTAATTAAAGAACATATTTTAAGTTGAGCTTTATTATATATATTTTCCAACTATAATTAATGGTGTAGAATTATAGTTGAGTATAATGAATCAATTTTATTAAAATATATATATTTTTCATGAATGAAACTTATGCCTTCCATACTTTCTTTCTAATTCTAATCCCTCAATTTTATTCATTTAATGTTAATAATCTTTTTCAAATTCACATTTTTCCAAAGTTTATTATTTTTAATTTACTGATCTTTCTTTTAATTTTGTACTTTACCTCTTTGTGGATACGACATAGCCCGATTACTACTGCGACCGCTTAGGAATTTATTGGGCGATATCACTAAGTAATATATGGGAGGGCAAAATAGTCTTTTTAGGGGCTAAATGATATATCTTCTTCGATCCTAGACTTAGCTAGAAATCACTTAGAACAATCAGCTCACCCTCATCTCTCTCTCACTCACGTTTCTCCCTCACTCTATCTAGGAAGAACTGAAAAAAAATTACTTGGATAATTGAAGGAGCATAAGCTGGGAAATTGAGTTGGAAATTGAAGGAAAACAGAGGAGGAAAAGCTAAGGGAAAATGCTGATTTTTGGCTAGGTTAGACTAAGGAATTAAGCTGAGTTTGAGCAAGGATATTGCTGGAAGAACTGGTCTAAAATTGGAGGTAAGAACTCTTGTTTTAACCTCTGAGTTCTACTGGGTTTGTGTTAAGAGTTTTGGTTGGCATGGGTGTGAATTTGATGATTGGTTTTGGGAATTATGATCAGTTGGTTTGGGTCCTTTAGTGATGAATACTGACATATTTGGGATAGTGATTTTGGTATAATTGCTAAGGTTTTGGTGTCCAAAATGGGTGATTTAATTCTGAACTCATAGCAGGGTTTAGTTCTAATTGGGAAGCTTATTAGGTTTGAGTTTTGAGGAAAATTCGCTGGGATAAATGAGATGAAAAACCCATAATTTCTGGGTTCGAAGGGGGCGTGCCGCGACCCAGCTCTAAGGCATCGCAGAACATGTGCCCTGTAGGCCCTGGTTGTGCTCTCGGGTTGGGGGCGCACTGCGACCCTAGGGGGCAAGTCACAGCCCGCCTCCCCTATTACTTGGGTTCTTGGTCTCTGACTCAGGGGTAAGTTGTGACCCTAAGGGCCAGGTCGTGGCCTGCCTAGAGCTTTTACCCTAGATTGGTTTCTAAGGTTGGTGAGGCTTGGGGGTTCGAACTTAAGCACTCGGAACAATTTCTACTACTCAGTTTAGTAGAAATTGTGGTCCCAGAAGCTAGATTTTATCTCCTAAATATTTATTAGGATTAGAAGTTGATAAATACCTATTGGCCACTATGACTAGGTTTATCGCCAAGGCTCAGGACTGAGGATCGTGCTCGAGACTGCTCTATTATCTCCGCTCAGAATTCAAGGTAAGAAAATTGTGCCTTGCGTCGTTATGAATGGCACTGAGATTCCCAATTATTGGTTGCTTGTGATATGTGTTTGTAAGATTAATTTGTTATATAAGAATGATCGAGTTAAGGGAGCCGGCGTAAATTGTAAGCATACTGAGCGCAGCCTAGCCTAAGTGAGTCGGGTTAGCTAGATCGACAGGGGGTTGGCCTAAGGGTGCCAACCCTGATCACTTGAGATTATGTGATTGCAATTGTTTAACTGAATATTTGTACTTTGTTTTATGATTATATGAGATAAGATTGGTTGAATATTCTTATTGTTACATGTGATTGTTGTTTCTATTTTCTTGTTGGGCCTTGGCTCACGGGTGCTACGTGGTGCATGTAAAGGCAAGGGTAAGCTGGATCAGCCATGAGTTGGAGAGATCAGCCTAAAACTTGCATTTTTCCATTAAAGTTGCCACTGAGTGTATATAACTTTTGAGAGTTTGTAAATTTTCTCTTTTTAACCTTGTTTTTGGGATCCCATGTACCAAACACTATTTTAATGAAAAATTAACCGTTTACGATCAATATCTGTTAACCCTAATCCGATTGTTGACCTTAGGATCACATTTTTAATCAAATGACTTGATTAGCAAGTCCTGAACTATTTTAACTACACAGTGTAACGGTCTTGGCTATCCAGGGCCTTACAGTTGGTATCAGGCGGCATATTCTAGATGAATCTAATAGCACTCCTTATTCATTGCATCCTGGCACCACAAAGATGTATTATGATTTGAAATCTTTATATTGGTTGCCAGGGATGAAGAAATAGGTTGTTGATTATGTGGCTAAGTGCCTAACTTGTGAGTACGTAAAGGCGGAACATCAGAGGCCAGCAAGGTTACTACAGCCTTTGAGTATCCTTGAACGGAAATGGGAAGACATCGCCATGGACTTTGTGGTTGGGACATCATGATTTTGTGTGGGTGATCGTGGATTGATATACGAAGTCAGCTCACTTCTTGCCTATGAGAATGAATTTCACTGTGGATCAGTACGCTGAACTGTATGTCCAGGAGATTGTACATCTCCATGGGGCTTCGAAGTCCATAGTGTAACATCCCAAAACTCCTAATAAGGTTTAGTACTTTGGCTTGTATGCCAAGAGGGGTACTTTGGTTAGTCCGTTTGGCTTGGGGTGAGCCAGTGGTTATTTTTGTAATTTCACATATTTTTGGAATTATTGATAAATGAATATTTTTGGGGAATATATTTGAATTTTGGGGGATTAGTGGATTAAATTGGAAATTTTAGGCAACATTTTAGGTTTAGTAGGAATTTTAGGCTAAAGACCATTTTTCCCTTGGGGTGATTTGAAGAAAAGTTCGGAAGGGAGGGTAAAATGGTCATCGGACCAAGGGAGTGGCAAAATTGGCTAAGTTTTGGCATCCATTCTTCTTACAAGTTCTAAGCACTCTCAATATTCTCTGGGTCATTTTCAAGAACTCTCTCAAGAACACCAAAAGCAAGGGCTAAGTCAAAGCTTGGATTTGATGGAAATTTCTAGGAGAATTGGAGGATTTGGGATGACTAGGAGACACACAACCATATCCACACCAGAGATTTTGGAAAATCCATAATCACTTAACTTTGAATTTCTCTTAAGCTTTCTTGTGTTCTTGGACTTTGAGGTATTTGAGTTTGGAAATTTGAATTTTGGGGACATAAGGCTACTTGGGCTGTAGAATTATCTTAATAAGTGGTTTATAAACTAAATTAAGGATTTGTTAGTAGCTAGGATTCTTGATTTGTGATTTCATTCTCAGATTTTGGGGAGAAAGTTTGAGTTTGTGACTCAAAAATGCAATTTGGTGTTCAAAGGTGTTTTGATGCGTTTTTGTGGTGTCTTGATGTAAGTTATGGCTTGTCTAAGTTATTTGAGGTGATTTGTGGTCAAAATTTGTTGGAAAAATATACTTAAACCGTGTTTTGAGTCTGGTTTTGTACGTGAAATTTCTAAGAATTGTTTAGGCAAGAACATCAAAATTTTGGGTTCGTTTTGGGTTTCTGGTGACCTAGCGCGACCGCGCTAGTGTATCATGTAGTATGGAATTTTAAGTTCAATTTTGGATTTCTAGGCCACAAGCGCCACTTCGCCAAGGTCAGGCATGATCTAGCTAGTGCCCTTCAAACCCAAATATTTATATGGGCTCGACTCCTCTAGGTGCCATGAATAGATGGTTTTTTATGATTTTTGGGCTATGGTACGGAGACTTTATGACTTGTATTGGAGGTCCACTTAGGGTCTCGGAGGATGGTTGTAACGACCCAAATTCGGTAATAAGGCTTAAGGGCCTTGATTAGTGTGCCTGGAGGGCATAATGGGAATTATGTGTGATTTTAATTATTAAGATACATGATTATGAGTTAAAGCATGTTATATGATTATTTGAGTATTTGAGGTGCATGACTATATGTATTAGTATGCGTGTAGGCCCTGATTAGGTTAGAAGGGCATAATCGTAATTTTGGCCATTATGGGCATAACTGTATTGATATGTGTGATGATTGTTGGGACCACATTATTATGTGGATATATCTGTGATCTGTGACTAGAGACGATCCTAGTGAGCAAAATAGCGGAAAAGTCATGGCGGGGATTTATACCCGGCTCGGGGTGAGCTTAGGGGTATAAATGGGAATTTAGCGAATATACTGGAGTCTCTTTTGACATTGAGGAATATTATTGGTGGTTAATTAGGTATTGGGAATTAAGCAGGAAATATTAGAGACAATCGAGGAGTTAGCGGGAATTGGGTAAAATGACTAAAATGCTCTTAAGTGGATTAAGGGTTAGAATTAATAGGGAGGGCATTAAGGTCATTTGGCTTTTAAAGATGGGTATTACTGAGGCTTTATGTTAGTGGGATTTGTAGAATATTATAGAAGTCTGAAAAAGAAGAAAAATGAAGGAAAAGAAAGAGAGAAAACAGAGGGAGTTTTCTGAGTCGGTTCAAGCTTCCTTCACCAATTTCTTGAGGATTTCTGGAGTAAAATTCAGAGAAGAGCTAGTCCAATTAAGCCACAAGGTTACTGAGCTAAGATTGAGGATTTGACAAGGGTTTAGCAAGGTTAGGCCATCACTTGAGGTAAGGTTTTTTAATCTCTTCAGTTGCTGGTTTGGTTTTTGTTTCTGGTTTTTGAGCTATGGTGCTTAGGTTGAATTGGATGGAACTTTAGGGAATTCATAGCAAAGGTTAAGGAGAAGCAAGCCAGGGAGACCTAGGGACAGCTTTTAACGCCCTGCATAGCCAAGACCGTTACACTGTGTACTTATAAAGGTGCAAGACTTGCTAATCAAGTCATTAATTTGAAATCGTGTCGCTAAACATGTAAGAGCTAAGGTTAAAAAGGTTTTGGTCTCAAAAGACTCATTTAGCATATATAAATTGTAGTAACATGGGATCCCATACAAAAACGAAGTTAAAGAAAGTTCACAGACTCCCAAAAATACATGAGGAACCACTAGCCATACTAAGGCCAAAACAGACAGTCTTCAGGTTCCATGTCCTTGCTTAGATCTCAACCGTGGCGGCCGAGCACCTGGCTATGTACATTCCGCTCGCTGAGTTCTCCAGTCAGGGCTGAACTAACCTGCCCTTGCCTTTACCGGCACCACGTAGCACCCGTGAGCCAAGGCCCAGCAAGAAAACATCACAGATAACTCAAACAACAATACAACAGACAAATAGCTCAGTAAGCATGTATACTTATCAGACATTCCACAACAGATAATCAGCATATACAATTCAATCCAAGACACATTCTATCTCATATAACATTCATATCACATAATATTCAGGGCCGACGACTTAGGCTGCACCCTATGTTTAACCCACTGACTCTGGCGCGCTTAAACCAAGCTCAGTGCATAATAAGTTGTCCTCAGATACCAGTGTTCGAGCCGTGCCCTGTGCGCTAGTGAGACCCTTGGCACCCTTAGGTCGTTGATTCACTAAATGGCTTGCATGGCATAATACCATCTTTTCAAGCTTCTACAATAGGGAGCCCTTAGTCCCGTCAGATATATTCAACCAGGTGCAGTTTTCTTACCTTTAGTCTGTACGGTTATCAAATTACGAGCAACGTCCCTCAAGCACGATTCGTTCCTGAGCCTAAGCTTTTATGACCTAGCCACAACCAAAGCATAGAGTTTCATAAATAATCAAATATAGGTTTCCAGTTACAAAACTAACTCCCGGGACTCCTAATTCCACCAAGCACGGTGGTGAAACTAAACCCGAACACCCAAGACCACTCTCCCATGCTTAAAACCCTCAAAATCCCAAGTGTGCAACCAAGGGCTGCGGCCCCCAAAGCCTAGCCGCAGCCCTTCCTCAAAATAGAGCCTACTCCCTTACTGAACCACACACGCACCGCGGCCCTTGCCTTGGGCGTCGCGGTGCACCCCCTTGGCCGAGCCCCCTTGGCTTCCTTGCATGCTAGGGCCGCAGCGCTCTAGAACAGAGCCACGACCCTCCCCTTCGAACCCAGATTTTACACCATTTCAAAGCTCAAAACCTCACCTTAAACCATCCCAAAACTCCCCATCACTTAACCAATTAATTCCCAACCTCTTTAGCATGATCTAAACAACATAACTCCCAAGAAAACAACAGCCTAACACACTGCAATCTCTTCCTTTCAATTTCTGAAACCCAAATGCTAAAACACACACAAACCAGCCATCAAACACAATCTAGAACCTCCAAACATGGAGTTAGAACTCACCTTTGCTGCAGAATCACTTCACCAAGCTGTAGCCAAGCTAGGTCCCCAAGTTCCCTTCTTTAATTCTGCCTTAAACACCAACACTACACTTGTTTCAACACTTAATCAAAGTCCAGAATTCTAACCACAGAGAAGAAAGTTAAGAGCTTACCTTAACCCTGTTTTGATGCTTGATAAATCCCTGAGCAAGACCTTCAATTCCTCACTACAAATCCCAGAATTTCCAGCTAGTTTCCCCTTTGATTTTCAGTGTTTTTCTTCCTTTGGTTTTCCCTTAAGTGTGAGAGAGAAAGCTAGATAAAGTCTTTAGTCGGTTTATTTTTTTTCTTCTAAAGGCTTCCTTAAGTCTAACTTATCTATTAAGTTAATCCCGAGGCTCGGGGTGCCGGAACCGTCCCCGAGGCCAAAATGGTAAAATCCCCGAATATTCCCGCCTAGACATCCTAACCTCAAATATATCTCCATATATTTATTTTCATGTCCCGATAGTCCAAATCGCTACCCGCTATCTGAAAATATCCCCGACCTCCCAAAAGTCATAACTTAAATCCCATTGTGACTTTTCCCGCTATCTGACCCTAGAATCGTCTTGAGTCGTGCTCAACGAACCTGTCCACATAATAATGTGGTTCTCACATATATCACATATCATATTGCCACATATTATAATCAATTATCATATAAACATTATTAGACATATAATTACTCATTAAATCACAGTTATTCCATTAATGCCCTCCTGGCACGCTAATCAAGGCCCTTAAGCCTTATTAGCGATTTTGGGTCGTTACAACTATCCCCTCCTAATGAGAATTTCGTCCCCGAAATTTACCTGAATAGCTCGGGATATTGATCCCACATTGCCGTCTTTAGCTCCCAGGTCGCTTCCTCGACCTTGCTATTCCTCCATAGTACTTTCACTAATGGAACCGTCTTATTCCGCAAAATTTTATCCTTCCGATCTAGAATCTGAACTGGTCTCTCCTCATAAGACAAGTCTGCCTGCACCTCCAAGTCCTCATGCCTCAACACATGTGTAGTATCAGAAACATACTTCCGCAACATAGAGACGTGAAACACGTTATGAACTCCCGATAAGGATGGTGGCAAGGCCAGCCTATAAGCCACCTGCCCAACCCTCTCTAGAATCTCAAAGGGTCCAACAAACCGAGGGCTCAGCTTGCCCTTCACCTTAAATCTCCTCACACCTCTCAACGGTGAAACTCGCAGAAACACGTGGTCCCCAACCTGGAACTCCACATTCCTACGCTTAGGGTTAGCATAGCTTTTCTGTCTACTCTGCGAGGCAAGCATTCTAGCTCAAATCTTTTCAATGGCCTCATTAGTCTTCTGAGCCATATCTGGCCCCAAATACCTTCTCTCACCCATCTCATCCCAGTGAATAGGCGATCTGCACTTTCTTCCGTATAACATTTCATAAGGAGCCACCCCAATCGCGGACTGATAACTGTTGTTATATGAAAACTCAACCAATGGAAGATACTTACTCCACGAACCCTCAAAGTCAATCACACATGCCCTAAGCATGTCCTCCAGTACCTGAATCGTCCTCTCAGACTGTCCATCAGTCTGAGGATGAAAAGTTGTGCTAAACTTCAACTGAGTCCCCATGGCTCTCTGCAGAGCTCCCCAGAACTTAGAGGTAAAGAAAGGGTCTCGATCAGATACAATAGACTTTGGAACCCCATGGAGACAAACTATCTCCCTCACATACAGCTCTGCATACTGCTCCACAGTATAAGTTGGCCTAACTGGTAGGAAATGAGCTGACTTGGTGTATCTATCCACTATCACCCACACCGAGTCATGAAGTCCAACTGTCCTAGGTAATCCGCCCACAAAATCCATCGTAATATCCTCTCACTTCCATTCTGGGATACCCAATGGCTGAAGCAATCCCGCTGGTCGCTAATGCTCAGCCTTAACCTGCTGACAGGTTAGACATCTAGATACATACTCTACTACATTCCTCTTCATCCCAGGCCACCAGTATAACGTCTGTAGATCCTGATACATCTTCGTGGTACCCAGATGAAGTGAGTATGGCATAGTGTGGGACTCATCCAATATCTCACGCCTAATCCTCTCATCTGCTGGAACACATATCCGTCCCTGATACCGGAGCAAACCTGTCTCTGAAACTGAATAATCCTTAGCTGTCCCCGCTAAGGCATGCTGCCTACTATCCTGCAACTTCTCATCCACCAACTGACCCTCCTTGATCCGCTCCAACAGGGTCGACTGCAAAGCGATATTGGCTAACTGGCCTACCACCAATTCTATCCTTGCCCTAACCATCTCATCAGCCAAAACTTTCGAGATCTGAATAGAACTATACAACTATCCTGGGCCCCTCCGGCTCAATGCAACTGCCACTACGTTGGCTTTCCCAGGGTGGTAAAGGATATCACAATCATAATCCTTAACCAACTCTAACCAAGGTCTCTGCCTCATATTTAGATCCTTCTACATGAAGAATTACTTCAGACTCTTATGATCATTGTAGATCTCGTACTTCTCTCCATACAAGTAATGACGCCACACCTTCAATGCAAACACAACTGCCGCTACCTCTGAATCATGAGTCGGATACCTCTGCTCATACTCCTTCAGTTGTCGAGAAGCATAGGCTATAACTTTCTCATTCTGCATCAGCACACAGCCTAAACCCAACCTCGATGCATCACAGTATACCACAAACTTCCCAACCTCCGAAGGAAGACTCAACACAGGCGCATAAATAAGCCATCGCTTCAATTCCTAAAAGTTGTTCTCACACTTCTCTGACCAGACGAACTTCTGATTCTTTCTTGGAAACTCTGTCATTGGCGAAGAGATCTTCGAGAACCCCTCTACAAACCGTTTGTAGTAGCCAGCCAATCCAAGGAAACTCCGCACCTCTGAGCCATTCCTCGGCCTCGGCCAATCTCTAACTGCTTCCACCTTGGACGGATCCACCTTAATCCCTTCTGTCCCGACTATATGCCCAAGAAAGGTCACCTCTGGTAGCCAGAACTCACATTTCTTAAACTTAGCATACAACTGATGCTCCCTTAACCTCTGCAAAACCTGCCGAAGGTGCTGCTCATGTTCTGCCTCTGAACTGGAGTATACCAAAATGTCGTCGATGAAGACGATAACGAACTGGTCCAAAAAGTCCTTGAACACCCTGTTCATCAGATCCATAAAAGCTGCTGGGGCATTAGTCAAACCAAAATACATGACCAAGAACTCATAATGCCCATAACGCGTCCGGAAAGCCGTCTTCGGTATATCCTCATCCTTGATCCTCAGCTGGTGATAACTAGATCAAAGATCAATCTTTGAGAACACAGTCTTACCTTGCAGCTGATCGAACAAGTCATCAATCCTTGGTAGAGGATACTTATTCTTAATAGTCAACTTGTTCAGTTCTCTGTAATTAATGCACATCCTCAAAGTCCTGTCCTTCTTCTTAACAAACAACACCGGTGTGCCCCATGGAGAGTAGCTAGGTCTGATAAACCCCAAATCCAGAAGTTCTTGCAACTGTATCTTCAACTCCTTCAGTTTTGCCAGTGCCATCCTATATGGTGTCCTAGACACTGGTTCTGTCCCCGGTGCCAACTCAATCTCAAACTGTATCTCCCTACGCGGGGGCAACCCTGGTAAGTCCTCAGGGAAGACATCCAGAAACTCACATACCAATCTGGTCTCACCCGGCCCCGCTGGCATAACCCTGGTGGTATCCACCACGCTAGCCAGAAAACCTATGCATCCTCCCTGCAACAAGTTCCTGGCTCTCAATGTTGAAATCATAGGTATGAGGGGTCCAGACACCGCACCCACAAAGACGAAAGGGTCCTCGCCCTCCGGCTCAAAAGTAACCATCATCTTCCTACAATCAATCATAGCCCCATACCTAGCCAGCCAATCCATGCCTAGAATCATATCAAAGTCTCCCAAATCTAATTCAATCAAATCCACCGAAAGTTCCCTACCATCAACCATCACTGGCAGTGCCCTAATCCACCTCCTAGAGACTACCAGCTCCCCTATAGGCAACAAAGTCCCAAACCCCGCAGTCCGATACTCACTAGGTCTACACAGTCTATCAATCACCCTACTAGAAACAAAAGAGTGCGTAGCACCAGAATCAATCAATACTGTAAAAGGAAAGCCAGCACTAGAAAGCTGACCTAGCACCACTGAGGGATTAGCCTCAGCCTCCACCTGAGTCAAGGTGAATACTCGAGCTGGAGTCAAGCTATCCACCTTTCCCACTTCACCTTTCTTCACCATTGGGCAGTCCTTCCTAAGATGCCCCACTGCTCCACAAACAAAACATGCCTTGGCCCGACACTCGCCCAGATGGCATCTTCTACACCTCGGACACTCTGGATAGGTCCTCCATGCCTCAGTGCCACCCTGACGGCCACTCTGACCACCCCGACCCCTCCTATCAGAACTAGGAGCAGCTGACGTGTCGGGAGTCTTCCTCTTGAAGTCACTGGGGCCTCCACCCCTTCCTGTCCCAGTCTTAGAGTAAGGAGGCACCGCCCTGCGGCCTTCATGCCTCACCGCGCTCTCCTACCATATCTTATTCTCCGCTTCCTCTCTGATAAGAGCCCTCTCAACGGCCTGGGCATAAGTTGTTCCTCTAGGTACCGTTGTAATCCTAACATCCCGGGCTATCATAGCATTAAGCCCCCTGACAAAACGATCTTGCCTAGCAGCATCAGTAGGCACAAGATCTGGTGCGAACTTTGCAAGCCTATCAAATTTCAGGGCATATTCAGTAACAGTCATACTGCCCTGTACCAAACTTACAAACTCATTGCCCTTTGCCGCCCTAACAGCAATGTTATAGTACTTCTGGCCAAACAAATCCTTGAAACCTTCCCAAGTCAGTGTAGCAACTTCTCTGGTCTGCGATGCCACCTCCCACCAAATACGGGCATCCTCCCTCAACATATAAGTGGCACAGGCCACTCTGTCCTGTCCCTCAATTCTCATGAAATCCAGAATCACTGTAATCATAGTTAGCCACTACTCGGCTTTCAATGGATCCGGTCCTCCCTCAAAGACTGAGGGTTGCTGCTTCCTGAACAGCTCATATAACGGTTCCCACTTGTTAACAACCTCCCCAAGCTGCACAGCTGGTACCACTGCAGGTGGTAACGAAGGGGCAGCACTCCCTGATGGAGCCTGCTGCTGCAGAATACGAATCTGTTCATCTTGGCTCTGTAATCGAGCCTGCATCTCAGCCACTAACTGCTGCCAGTTCTCAGGGACTGGCGGAGGTGTCTGGCCCTGGTCATTGCCCCTGGTCCCGGACCCAGCGCCGGCTAGTCATGAAGATTTCCTTGGACGCATAACTATCCAAGTCAATCTGCAAATATCGACTCGGCGGTCAGACCACAATGACAGGGTAAAAGCTTCTCCAAAACTCAACAATAGAACATAGTCAATCACAAGTAACCAACACATATAAGCATCCATGCACCATAAACAATTGGTCTCCATATTCTCATTTACATGCACGACAATGTTAATAAACATGCCTCAATATTTTCACACAGCAGTCAAGGGCCAGCCCCATCAGTATCTCATGCTTCCAAGCAATTCAGTGAATATGAGCATGCATAGCTCATCTCAGGCACATAAGCACATAAACACACATATACACATTACCAAACCCGGACTTGAGCTAGTCTCCAGCAGCGAATGCACATATCCAGGCAGTCTTAAGGAACCCTTAAACCTAGGACGCTATGATACCAAGTTGTAATGCCCTGGATAGCCAAGACTGTTACACTGTGTACTTATAAAGGTGCAAGACTTGCTAATCAAGTCATTAATTTGAAATCGTGTCGCTAAACATGTAAAAGCTAAGGTTAAAAAGGTTTTGGTCTTAAAAGACTCATTTAGCATATATAAACTGTAGTAACATGGGATCCCATACAAAAACGAAGTTAAAGAAAGTTTACAGACTCCCAAAAATACCTAAGGAACCCCTAGCCATACTAAGGCCAAAACAGACAGTCTTCAGGTTCCATGTCCTTGCTTAGCTCTCAACCGTGGCGGCCGAGCACCTGGCTATGTACATTCCGCTCGCTGAGCTCTCCAGTCAGGGCTGAACTAACTTGCCCTTGCCTTTACCTACACCACGTAGCACCCGTGAGCCAAGGCCCAGGAAGAAAACATCACAGATAACTCAAACAACAATACAACAGACAAATAGCTCAGTAAGCATGTATACTTATCAGACATTCCACAACAGATAATTAGCATATACAATTCAATCCAAGACACATTCTATCTCATATAACATTCATATCACATAATATTCAGGGCCGACGACTTAGGCCGCACCCTCTATTTAACCCACTGACTCTGGCCCGCTTAAACCAAGCTCAGTGCATAATTATCTGTCCTCGGATACCAGTGTCCGAGCCGCGCCCTGTGCGCTAGTGAGACCCTTGGCACCCTTAGGCCATTGGTTCACTAAATGGCTTGCATGGCATAATACCATCTTTTCAAGCTTCTACAATAGGGAGCCCTTAGTCCCGTCAGATATATTCAACCAAGTGCAGTTTTCTTACCTTTAGTCTGTACGGTTATCAAATTACGAGCAACGTCCCTCAAGTACGATTTGTTCCCGAGCCTAAGCTTTTATCACCTAGCCACAACCAAAGCATAGGGTTTCATAAATAATCAAATATAGGTTTCCAGTTACAAAACTAACTCCCAAGACTCCTAATTCCACCAAGCACGGTGGTGAAACTAAACCCGAGCACCCAAGACCACTCTCCCATGCTTAAAACCCTCAAAATCCTAAGTGTGCAACCAAGGGTTGCGGCCCCCAAAGCCTAGCCGCAGCCCTTCCTCAAAACAGAGCCTACTCCCTTACTGAACCACACACGCACCGCGGCCCTTGCCTTGGGCGCCGCGGTGTGCCCCCTTGGCCGAGCCCCCTTGGCTTCCTTGCATGCTAGGGCCGCAGCGCTCTAGAACAGAGCCACGACCCTCCCCTTCGAACCCAGATTTTACACCATTTCAAAGCTCAAAACCTCACCTTAAACCATCCCAAAACTCCCCAACACTTAACCAATTAATTCCCAACCTCTTTAGCATGATCTAAACAACATAACTCCCAAGAAAACAACAGCCTAACACACTGCAATCTCTTCCTTTCAATTTCTGAAACCCAAATGCTAAAACACACATATACCAGCCATCAAAGACAATCTAGAACCTCCAAACATGGAGTTAGAACTCACCTTTGCTGCAGAATCACTTCACCAAGCTGTAGCCAAGCTAGGTCCCCAAGTTCCCTTCTTTAATTCTGCCTTAAACACCAAGACTACACTTGTTTCAACACTTAATCAAAGTCTAGAATTCTAACCACAGAGAAGAAAGTTAAGAGCTTACCTTAACCCTGTTTTGATGCTTGATAAATCCCTGAGTTTGACCTTCAATTCCTCACTACAAATCCCAGAATTTCCAGCTAGTTTCCCCTTTGATTTTCTGTGTTTTTCTTCCTTTGGTTTTCCCTTAAGCGTGAGAGAGAAAGCTGAGATAAAGTCTTTAGTCAGTTTATTTTTTTCTTCTAAAGGCTTCCTTAAGTTTAACTTATCTATTAAGTTAATCCCGAGGCTCGGGGTGCCGGAACCGTCCCCGAGGCCAAAATGGTAAAATCCCCCAATATTCCCGCCTAGACATCCTAACCTCAAATATATCTCTATATATTTATTTTCATGTCATGATAGTCCAAATCGCTACCCGCTATCTAAAAATATCCCCGACTTCCCCAAAGTCATAACTTAAATCCCATTGTGACTTTTCCCGCTATCTAACCCTAGAATCGTCTTGAGTCATGCTCAACGGACCTATCCACATAATAATGTGGTTCTCACATATATCACATATCATATTGCCACATATTATAATCAATTATCATATAAACATTATTAGACATATAATTACTCATTAAATCACAGTTATTCCATTAATGCCCTCCTGGCACGCTAATCAAGGCCCTTAAGCCTTATTAGCGATTTTGGGTCGTTACACAGCTTGTGGTCGAAATCCTATCAAAGGTATGAAGTCTAAACTCTAACTTTGTTGTTCAGCTGGTTTTTACTGAGTTTAAGAGCTTAGGAGTGGCTATGGTGAATTCTGAGTTTGTGGATGCATGTGCTTGAGTTCTAGGTAGTTGGGGTGCTTGGGATGAGTGGAGTATGGTTATAAGGTCGTTTTTGAGTTTGGGAAAGAGTTGGAAGAGGTTTGGTTGAGGTTGGTTCGTGAAAATCACAGAAGAGGAAAATTGGAGCTGGTCTGCCTGTGACTAGGGCTACAGCGCTAGCCTTTAGGCGCTATAGCACTAAGCCATGGTGCTGAAGGGATTTTGGTCTCTGTTTTTAGCTCTGTAGCATCCTCCCATGAGCGCTATAGCGCTACCTTGCTTCCTGAAGGGGATTTTAGGGTTGTTTGCAAGGGTTTTTGACCTAAGATTTGGGGTATTGTTCCACCACCTTGTTTGGTGGAACTAGGACTTCCCGGGGGCTCGGGATTGGCCCCGAGGCTAGGTTTCGGACTTGAGGATTGATGATGACTTTGTCCATGATTGTGTTTAGGTGAGCGCTAGGGCTCGAGGGGGATTGTGCTCAAGGAGTCGAGGGATCAAAGCTAGAGAATTTAAAGGTAAGAAAACTGCACTCGATTATATGTTTGTGATGGGACTAAGTGCTCCCGAGAATTGTATCGTGTCAATAATGGTATTATGCCATGGGACATGTAAGGCGGCCTAAGAGTGCCGTACATAGTATTTGCGCACAGGGCGCGGCTAGGCCACTGGTAGCCGAGAATATTCACTGAGCTCGGCATAAGCGGGCCGGAGTCAGTGGGATAATGTAGGGAGCAGCCTGAGAGCGCTAGCCCTAGTTATCATTTGTGTAGTGATATGTGATGTGAATTGATATGCTTAGTATGTTGAATACTTGGTCATGCTGAATGAATACATGTTTGAGAACTTGTGAGGCAATGTGGGTTATGGATTTGTCTGTTGATTGCTTATGCTCTGTTGTTGTGTTTTCTTGCTGGGCCTTGGCTCACGGGTGCTACGTGGTGCAGGTAAAGGCAAAGGCAAGCTGGACCAAGCCTGAGGTGGAGAGCTCCGAGGTGGAATGTACATAGCAAGCCGTTCGATCATCATGGTGGAGGAGTGGATCAGGACAGGGATTACCTAACCGCTTGTTTTGCCTTAGTATGGCTGGTTCTTGTATCTGAATCTTATAACTTTTGTAAACAATCTTTAAACTTGTATTTTTGGGATCCCGTGTAAACAAATAATGTTTCTTAATGAAAATGTAGCTTTTTAGACCAAACCATTTTAAACCCTAGTTCCTTTATGGTTCCAGTAACACGATTTTATTTAAATGACTTGATTAGCAAGTCTGGCACTTTATAAACACACAGTGTAACGGTCTTGGCCATCCAGGGCGTTACAATGGTATTATCACCCCATTTATTGGAGTTAGAAGCTCTAAGATCTAGGGTTTGGATTGGATCTTAGGATCTAGATTTAATCCTAGATAAATGTATCATTTATGTTTTCACCAAGATTTCTACGAGGCACGGGAAAAGGATCACACTCGATGTTGTTTTAGCTTTTGCAGAGCACATGAAACGATTATATCGCATTGTCCCTGACATGAGAATGCGGTTATGACAAAGCCCTGCATCTATTTAGAGTTAAATATCTTTAATCAATAACAACATTTGTTGCATTTCTTGATTGTAATTGTTTGTTATTGATCGTCTAGGGGGTTGTAATCAGCGATAATCATGTGAAATGTAGGTCGTTATAGCAGGGCCACTATGAGGGTGAAGTATGCACCTATTTGGCATAGGCCATATTCCTGTTGATTAGTTAATCTAAGTTTTATATGATTTCTAAAGCATGTATTTTTTGTTAATGCTTAATTGAATACTTTTTTTCCTAGTTGGGTTTTCTTGCTGGGCCTTGGCTCACGGGTGCTTTGTAGTGCAAGTAAGGTCAACGCCAAATTGGACCCGACATGAGTTGTAGAGCTCTTATGGCGGCATGTACATACTCAACCTACATGGCTTCCACGACCGAGATTTATTTTAAGGGACTTATGATATAAGTCCACCTTGACTGTCTAGGTCGACTATTTTTCTAATCTCTTTATTATCATTGTATTTTTGTTTAAAAAATTTGGGATCCCTTGTATATTCAAACCTTTTAATGGAAAGTCTAATTCTTTTGACCAAAATGTTGTACCTTAACCATTGTCTAATCTTAATTACACTTTTGAGTCCAAATGGCTCGCTTAATGAGTTAAACACTATTTTAACACACAGTGTAACAGTCCTAGATTAGTAGGGCATTGCATAACCTCTAAATCTCATTACACTTGTGTGACTTTGGTCAAACCCGTAACATTTGATGCAATGTTTACTCTTTTACTGATAGAAAAGATATTGAGCACTGTGTACTGCTACTGAGTTTATGTACAAATATCTCTTGTTGATTGAATTGTAATATTGTCTAATTTTGTTATGGAATTTTTTTGGTTTCCCATATTCTTAGAACGTATTAGTATTCACATTTTGATGTTACAATTCATAGAAATTCTGAATCCTAAATCTGGTAAGACTAGTAATGTAATGTCCCAAATTACCTAATAAGGTTTAGGGCCTTGATTAGGGGGCCAATATTGTAAATTGTGAAGAATTATTTGAATATATGTGATTTAATTATGAAATATGTGTTTATCTTATATATATTCGTATCATTATATGATTATGTGAAGTATATTATAATATGAATAGATATGCATGTTTATGTGTATTAAATATGCATGTCGGGCAGTTTCTTATTAGAAGGGAAATTTTCATAAATTGACCCGGTACGGGTATAGTTGGAATATATGTGATATGTGTGTGAGACTACATTATTATGTGGTTATATTTTGGTTACTCAGCACGAGGCGATCCTAGGGAGCAAGTTAGCGCGAGAGTCACACGGGACTAAATACCCGACTCGGGGAAAGTGAAGGGGTATTTTGGGTATTTAGTGCATTGCCGAGATATCTGGTAATGGGAATAAATACTTGAGGATATATTCAGAGTTAGTGAGATTAGGATGGAATGTTGGGAATTTTGACCATTTTACCCTTGGGGGCGTTTTTGGTACCCCGAGCCTTGGGATTTGATTAAGGTTACATGAACCCTATGTAAATCGCACAAAATAGAAAATACAACATACAACTTTCTCAAACTCTCTTTCTCACTCGTGTACACTCTCTCTCTCCCTCTATCTAAGTTTTTGCTTGATTTTGGGGAAAACTAGTGGAATTCAAGCTTGGAATTGAAGGCTTGAGTCTAAGGTTGGATTAGTGGCAGCTAAGAGGACTCAATCTACATCTGAGGTAAGGTTAAAAACTTTGTTTTGATTAATTCTGCCATGTTTTTCTAGAGATCATGAAGTGTTCTTGAGCTTGTAGCTCAAGGAATTGAATTGGAGTTGTGTGGGGGTTTTGAGTGACCTTGAGGTTGGGTTTTGTTGCTGGAATATATGTTGATACTGTTTTGGGATTGAATTGTGTTTTGGTAATTGTGTGGGATGATTTTTGTGTAAGATTTGGACTGAGGAAAGAGTTGGAAATCTAGGTTCGTAGGGTCGCGCTGCGTCACTATTCTTGTATAGTCGCGACCTGCGTGAACCAAGGGCCATGGGGTGTTCTATTTTGCATAGGTGCGTCGTGACTCTTCAGGGTTGAGTCGTAGCATGTGTCCCTGGGTTTTGGTTGGAGGGGCTCTCTGACTTGAGGCGCGCAGTGACCCGTAAGGGTGTGCCATGACGCGCATAGAGGAAATTGGGCAGGATGGGTTTTGAGTGACAGGAACTAAAACTTAAGGGCTCGAGATCAATTCTACTACCCAGTTTATTAGAATTCAACGTCCTTGAGGCTCGGTCTGGATGCCTTTATTCTCTCGTTATTGACGTGATTTTATATTATGGTTGTGACTAGGTTACCGCTAGGGGCTCGGAACCAGGATCGTTCTCCAGGGTCGTTCTTATTATACGTTGCACTCGGACCTCAGGTAAGAAAACTACACCCAATATGTGATATATGTGGTTAGGGCTTGGCCTAGTTGTTAAAATATAATTATGAATAGGGCTCGGGCACCTGAGAATGAAGATGATTAAGATTATGCTTGAATGCTCTTTATCCCCATTAAGGAACATCGTCATTCCTGTGTTTTTATTTAATTGGATGAGATATATGATTAATTTGTATGCATATTTGTTTATCTAGTTGACTGAATATCTGGTTAAGGCATTGAATTATTAGTCAAGGGCGGCAATAGCGCGTTGTGCGCTGGTCGAGAGGCTTAGGCCTAATCATGGACATGCTATTATACTGGCCGACCCTATGGTCATTTGGAAAAAATATAGCGCTTGGTTAGCTCTATTGCTAGTTACTCAAAGCTAGGGAAAAGGGCCTCAGGTGACTATATGGTAACTTAGCTAGGGCATAGGGCCCCGGGCTGACTCTATGATAATCTATTCATGGCAGCAGGCCCCAGAATGATCCTATAATAATTTATTTGTAATTGTTTGCATCCATGAGTAGGTTACTATTGATGGGCATACTATATATGCATCTAGAATATGTATTTACTTTTCATGCACATGTTTAAGTTTTCTTGGGGAGCCTCGGCACATGGGTGCTATATGGTGAAGCTAAGGGGAAAGGGAAGCTAGAACAGAATGAGTTAAAGAGCTTCGACTTGGCTTGCATTTTGATTTGTATTTACCCTTTTAAACACATGTTTATATTATTTTCAGATCTCATGTATATACTAAACTTTGAAATGAAAAGTCAACATTTCCTTTTGGCCAAATTTTAACCCTAACCCTTGTCATTAACCTTAGTTACACGTTTATAACCAAGGGACTTGATTAGAAAGTCTGGCATTATTTAAAGTACAAAGCGTAACAGTCCTGGATTAGGAGGACGTTACAAATTGCTTCACAGTTCCAAGGTTTAAGGGTTTTCGAAGACTGGCTGGGCATGTACACTCATCCCTAAAGACAAGCTCGACTCAGTGTTTAGTAACTATATATGTGATTAATTGCTTGACTATTTAAATGAATGTATATGCCTTATCTGCATGCCTTATTAGGGAGCATGAGGTTAGTTGATAGGTCCATGCCCCTTGATTTTAATGTGCATTATAAAAAGATGCTTATTAGAACCATGATTGATTATAAATGTTAGATAGACACTTAGTAGCACTGTTAATTGCATATAAGCTAGGAAATGCTTATGAGAATTGTTAACACTTGTAGGGATTAAAGAACATGCTTATTATCATTGCTATAAATGTATAAATGCTTGAACATTCTTATTTGCATCGTTAATTGTTTATGAATGCAAGAACTGCTTATTATCATCTCTATTTAATGATGAATATCAGGAAGTGCTTATTAGAACCATGGTTGAATATATTATGTGTTGGCATGCATATTAGCATGGTATCTGTTTGTTTGTTCAGTCTTGGACTGGCAAGCGACAAGTGGTATAGTTATTACTTACCTAATAGCCGAATTGATGACTATAGAGTGGGATAGTTGTAAGTACACTTCCTCGCAGGTCAGAGAGGTTGGTTGGCCAAGAAATACAAGCCAGGGAAGAGAATGATCAGGGACAAGGCCCACCACCAACTCCAGAGAACTGGAAATAGGTACTTGCTGATATGCAAGCCAGGTTATAGAGGCAAGAAGATGAGATTCGCCTCTTGAGACAGCAACAAGTTCCAGCAGGCAACCTACAACCCGTAGTACCAATAGTAATACAACCAACGGTACCAGTAGTAGTACAACCCTAGGCAGTGGAAAATAGATGGGAACCCATGTATGAGATGCTCAGGAAATAACACACTCTGATTTTTAAGGGCAGCTCAAACATAGTAAAGGCTGAGTAGTGGATTTCAATGATAACTGCAATCTACGATTGTGGGACACCTGGAAAAAGGATTGCCCGAAAGCCAGGAAGGAAGAGGCCAAGAAGGTGGACAGCCTGACTCCAGCTTGGGTGTTCACCCTGACTCAAGCAGAGACTGAGTCTAGTCCCTCGGTCGTTTCAAGTCAGCTTTCTAGTGCTAGGACCTTTTATATTGTTTTGATTAATTCAGGCGCTACACATTCTTTTTTTGCAAGAAGGATTATTGATGGACTGTGTAGACCTTGTGGATTTTATCATATGGGGTTTGGTACTTTGTTGTCTACTGAGGAGTTAGTGGTTTACAAGAGAGGGGTAAGATCATTACCATTGAGAGTGGATGGTAGAGAGTTGTTAGTTGACTTGATAGAGTTGGTTATGACCGACTTTTATATGATCTTGGGTATGGATTGGTTAGCCAAAAAGAATCTGGTATCCCTTGAGCCTGAGGGTGAGGATCCATTTGTAATTGTTGGCACTGTGCATGGACCCCATATACCTATGATATCTGTACTTAGAGCTAGAGACCTATTTTACGGGGGATGCATAGGATTCTTAGCTACTGTGGTAAATACCACTCAGGTTATGCCAGTGGGACCACGACAAACCAGTTTGGTGTGTGAATTTTTGGATGTGTTTCCATAGGATCTGCCAAGGTTACCTCCACATAGGGAGATAGAGTTTGTGGTTGAGTTGGTACCGGGGATGGAAACAGTACCTAGGGTGTCATATAGAATGGATGCAGTAGAGTTGAAGGAACTAAAGGTTCAGTTACAGGAATTACTAGACTTGGGTTTTATTAGGCCCATTTTCTCTCCATGGGATGCACCAGTTCTCTTCGTGAAGAAGAAATATGGTTTTTGAGAATGTGTATCGATTATAGAGAACTAAATGAGTAAACCAGCAAGAGCAAGTAACCTCTGCAAGGGATTGATAATCTTTTTTATCAGTTACAAGGTAAGATGGTATTCTCCAAGATATATCTTCGATCTGGTTATCACCAGCTGAGGATAAAGGAGGAAAATATACCAAACACAGCTTTCGCACTAGGTATGGGCATGATGAGTTTCTAGAAATGTCATTTGGATTGACTAATGCCCCAGCAACATTTATGGATCTGACGAACAGAGTGTTCAAAGATTAGCTGGATTGGTTCATGATCATTTTTATCGAGGACATACTAGTATACTCTTAGTCATATTAGTACTACAAAGGCTGAGAGAGCACATGCTATTTGCAAAATTCAAGAACTGTGAGTTCTGGTTACCACAGGGGACTTTCTTAGGTCACATATTAAGTAAAGATGGAATTTTGGTGGATCCAACAAAGATTGAGGTAGTCAGAGATTGGTCAAGGCCAAAGACTCATTTAATTAGATTTATGTATAAAAGGATGGAAATTCATTTAAATCATAAAAGTGTTACATTGGGATCCCAAAATATTGTTTGAAAATATAATTACACTTAAAAAGTTAGCGTACAGTTGACCTAAGCGACAAAATCAAACATTTATAGCACGTTCCTCAAAATTACCCCAGCCTTGGCGTCCAGGTAGGCAAAACATGTATGCGTCGCTCCATGCCCTCCAACTCATGCTTGGTTGACTTTTCCATTGCCCTTACCTACACCATAGAGCACCCATTAGCCAAGGCCCAGCAAGATAACTCCAAAAACATAGCATATAAAAGTTCATTTCAATAAATGCATTATCTAAACATATACAACAGCCAATTCACATAGCGGCCTAAGCCGATCAAGGTGCGTAACCAAGCACCATGTTCACGGACTTCACTGAGCGGGTGAATACAACACCCTAGATGGCCATGCCATGGCAGTTTCCAATCAGCATGCATGTTCCCATTTCTATCCTTCGCTGATCTTTGGCTATGTCGATCCTGACCTTTATCGATTAGTCACAAACACATAAACATGACATAGTAATTAGAGACATCCAAACTCAAGGTTATCTAAGTCCCGAGCTGACAGTGCAAGGTTGTCTCGAGCACGATCCCTAATTATAAGCCTTAGCGGTAAAACATAGTCACATCGTTATAATAAATAACCATCACCATCTAAATCAATTAAAAGCCTTAAGAATAATAAACTAGCTTCCGTGACCTCGAATTCTACTAAATCGGGTAGTAGGCTCCCTTTCTAGCCTCTATGTTTAAATTCTCGAGTCCAAAACCCCTTATTGGCCACTATTTTATATTTGAGTCGCGAGCCTCCCCTGGGCGCTGCGACCCTCTACATGTCAGAGAGCTCGAGGCTCTCACCTCGAGTACATGGGCTGCGGCACGCCCTAACCTGCACTGCGGCGCCTGGGCGATTTCAGAGACCCCCTAGGCCTGATGGGTTCATGCATGCCACGACGCTCAAGAACAATGCCGCAATGCAACCTCACAAGCCATGAATTCCCCCTGCATTTTCTTGAGCCTATTCCACTAAAATTCATCTTAACTAACACCTAAACCAAGAATTGTGTCTAGAACTCATATCAGTACAACATAATCGTTATAATTAGCTTAAAAACTACTCCATACTCATACCAAAAAAACAAAAATCTAGACTAAGGTTTAAACCCCTTACCTTAGTGGTGATTTCATCCCTCAGCTAAATCCCCAACACTTCGAACTTCAAATCCCCAATTCCTGACCCAATTATCCAAGAGTTTTACAAAACTTCCAAGCCTTAGAGAGAGGGAGTGTTACGCGAGAGAGAGAGAGAGAGAGAGAGAGAGAGAGAAAGGGTCTGAGAGACTAATTTCCTTCTGCTTAGTTCTAGACTCCTAAGGTCTAAGCCTATCCCTTTGCAAAAGACTAAAATGTCCCTTATCCAAATGTTTCCCTTCAACGGCCCCAAGGGAAAAAAGGTCATTTACCACATGTCCTGCTAATCCTTATGTAATCCTATAAATCCCCAATTAATCCGAGCATACCCAAATAACCGCTAAATAACTACCTATTACTCGGTAAATCCCGAACACGCACTAACTCCCCAAAATACCCCTAGGCTCACCCCGAGCCGGGTATTTGACCCCGTTGTGACTATTCGGCTAATCCGCTCCATAGGACCTCCTTATAATACACATCTCAAATATATCTCCACAATACTGTGGTCTCAATCATAGCACACACATAAACATATGTATACCCCCAATAGGTCAAAATTTTCAAATATGTCCTTACTAAAAAGAACGGGCCCACATGCATATTTAATTCACCTAAAAATGCATATATGTTCACATTATAATATAAATCAAGCAATTAAGTAATATTTCACATGTATAGCAATTAATCACGTAATAATACAATTAAATCAATTATTGCCCTCCCGACATGTTAATCAAGGCATTAAGCCTTATTAGAAAATTTGGAGCGTTACACACATGACCTAGAACTTGCAGCTGTGGATTTTGCACTGAAGGTGTGGCGACACTACTTATACGGTGAGAAGTGTGAGATATACATTGATAACAAGAGTTTGAAATACTTCTTCACCTCGAAGGACTTGTGTAACATCCTGAATTTGCTATTAAGGCTGAGTGTGTAGATTACTGTGCCAAGAGGGAAAAATTGGATTTATATGTGGAATTAATTGGATATATGTCCAATTACGCAACATAAATTATTGATATGGTAATGGGAATATAAATGCATGTTTATTTGTTTTAAATATGCATGCGAGCCCATTTTTGTAAATTAGGGCATATTTGTAATTTTTGAATCGTTGAGGGTATTTTTGTATTATCCATGCATTATGACTGAGACCCCAGTGTTATGGGGATACATTTAAGATGTGTTGTCTGCGGCCATCCTAGTGAGCATATTAGTGGAATAGTCACAACAGGGTTAAATACCCTGGCTCAGAGTGAACCGAGGGGTATTATGGGAATCCTATTGAGTATTCGAGATTTATTGGGTAACATGTAGTTATTTGATGAATAATTGTGTATGTGGTGATGAATTCGAAATTTATAGAACTACTAGAGGATTAGGGGGAAATGTGGCAAATGACGGTATTGCCCTTGGGGGCGTTAAAGAGCAAGTATTGATCTAGGGGCACTTTGGTCCTTTAGGTGCAAAGGGATAACTTACAAAGCCTTGAGTAACAGTTAGATACCATCAAAAAGTACCAAGCACTCTCAGTTATTTGCTCTATCATGTTGCTCTCTCTCTCTCTCACCGTCTTTGGGAGGCTATGGGAAAATTAGAAGGGGAAGCACCAATCTCTGATTTTGGGGCAAGATTTTCTGAGGAGATTGAAGTTCAGGAGTGTAGGAAGCTTTAAAGCTTAAGGGAAAAGAAAGGATCAGCTCAACCAGAGGTAATATGAAATTATGTTATCAGATTTTTTCTAGTTTCTATGTTTTGAAAGTTCTTACTGCATTCTTAGTTCCAAGGAGGGATTTTGGTTAGGTTTTCAGATGATTGTTCTACTCTGAGTGTATTATGGAGGTGTAGAGGCTGAATTCTGGCTTTAGTATATGTTAAGGTGAATTCTGGTAATTTTTGCATGGGGAAAACACAGGAAAAGTTCTCAAAAATTCTAGGTTAGCAGGGTCGTGCTACGGCGCTGTTCTTGGAGCGCCACGACTCGCATGAACTTAGAGGCCTAATGGGTTCTGTAAACCGCCTTAGCGCTGTGGCGCGGCACGTGTCTAAGAAAATGAGTGCTTAGGCTCTCTGACTTGTAGAGGGCTGCGGCACTTGCTAGGAACGCCGCTACTCAAATAGACAACATGGACAAATTAAGGATTTTAATATCGGGAACTCAAACCTAAAGGCTTGGGAAGGATTCTACTACACGGTTTAGTATAATTTGAGATCTCGAAGCAAAGCCTCGAGAGCATGAGCCATGAAAGATTCTTTGCTCCTACAAAAGCAAAGGCTCGGAGGCCTGATATACAAAATATGATCAACAAAAAGGAGCAAATAGGGAGGGGATCCTCAACAACTGGAGACCTCCTTAGTGAACTCAATGAAGAGGACGAATTCTGGCAGTTCCCCGCAACCAGAACTCGCGACATTCGCATTATTTTCCATTATATTTTTATGCTCCTTAAAGATGGCCACCCCTTTGTTGTTATCACCAAGGAAACTGGAGTCAACAAAGAAGTTGGCCTTTCATACTGTGTAGTAGACGTCAGCAATAATGGATTTCACTTGGTTGCAAATAGACCTTATCTCCTTCATGATGCTTGCCTTGTTCAGCTGCTCTCAAGCAGACTCCTAAGAGAGTTATTTCCTCTCGGCCTACCACCGACACTCAACAATCTCAAACTTTAGGAGTCTTTTTGCATGGGAGGCTCAAATATCTTCTAATGTCTTGATCCTCCCTTCAAGGATGGTTAGTGCTTCCTTGCATTCCTTCGAGCTACTTCCTTATAGCCGTTACTAAGAGTGTTTAAAACGTGCAATTAACTCGCTAATCAAGGTTTTAGGTTAAAAGTGTAGCTAAACCATAATAAAAGTCAAACAATAAGAAAATATAATCATCCATTGAAAATTATAAAGCGATATAAATTTGGAATCCGAAAATACGGTTTAGAAATATTTACAACTAAAAAAGGTAATTAGGGTCGACTAAACGACAAAATAAAGTTTTGCAAACATCTCCCAAAATATACCCCTGGCCGTGATAGCCAGGCAGGCCAAACATGTACGCATCGCTTCACGCTCTCCGTACTCATGGTTGATCGACTTTTCCGTTGCCCTTACCTGCACCATAGAGCACCCGTGAGCCGAAGCCCAGCAATAAAACTCCACACAAGAAAATAACATATGCATAATCATCGATTAATACATAACAAAACTGCCAACAGGCAAAACACGTATGGCCATGCCATCCCAGGCGCTTTACCTGGCCCTAGGTTCGCGGTCTACACCAAGAGGATATCCAAGGTATCCTATAGGGGTCTCACCCTGGCAACTCAAACTCCGTGTGGTTAACGCTGCTCCCGACCCATTCTCGTACCCAGCCTTGCCGTTCTTCGCCTTCGTCGTTCTCAGCCTTCGCCGTTCCTGGCTCTTGCTGTTCATTCACATATATGTACACATAACATAGTTAAATAAATACTTAAACACGTATAAACATAATCAATGGGGCTACGCCCTGCAATACAATCATATAGGGCCGTGCCTTGCAACACAAGCTATAGAGCCTCGCCCTGCTCTATGGGTACAACAGTTTCTTACCTATGTCTCGAGCTCTCCAAGCACAGTCCCCTAGTCCAAGCATCGCTGGAAACCTAGTCACAACGTATCAACAACATCCATCGATCAAGTTCTAATCCATTAAATAACTTTGGTTCATAATTCTAGTTTCTGGGACCTCAAATTCTATCAATCCGGATGATAAAATCCATCCCGAGCCTTATAACCTCCTTGGGGTCCAAAAAGCCCCTAAGCTCCGCGGCCCCAAAACCCATGGCGCGGCCCCAAGCTCAACCAGAGGTTCAGCCTCATTTTTGCCTATATGCGCCGTGGCCCTGCCTGTAGGGCGCCGTGGCGCACCCCTACTTTTAGGCCTCCTAAATGTTCTAAACGGTCGCGGCTCAATAAGAACAATGTCATGGCCGAACCCATCGAACCCAGAAAAATCCTCCATTTTCTCTACCAAAACCAAGCCAACAATCAAATTCATTTATCACAGAAGTCCTTAAATAGTCTCAGTAACAAAACCTAACAAAATCCAACTTGAAAACGCATCATATCCCAATTCAAATCTCCAACTTTAAAACCGTAAGAAAACTAAAAAAAAACAGTCAATACTCACAGAATTAATTAGCTAAAATCACAATTTAATGCTTACCTTAGCCTCTGCTTGAATCCACAAATTGATACTGAACTAATCCCCAGGTTTTAGAGCTCCAACTCCTAGCTTAATCTTCTATGGTTTCCTTGGTGAAGTTTAGAGAAAGCAAGAGGGAGAGAAAAGAGGATAAGGTCTATTTAGAAAATTCTAAGTGTTTCTTATGTGTTGTCTCATCTAGCCTAAGCCACTTAAGTCACCTCCAAGGCTCGGGATACCAAATACGTCCCTGGGGGAAAAATGGTAAATTTCCCCAATATTCCCTCCTAAACGTTCTAACTTCATTTATATCTCCAAATATTTACTTTCATAACCCGATAACCTCATAAAATGTCTAATATCTGAAATACCCCTCGGCTCTCCCCGAGTCATGTATATGACGTCGTTGTGACTTTCTAGCTAAATCGCTCCTTAGGACTGTCTTGGATCGTGCATCTCAAATATATCACAAATATTACATTTATGCCCCCAACGAGCTAAAATCACAAACATGCCCCTAATAAACCAAACGAGGCCCACATGCATATTTAATTCACCTAAACATCCATCTCTAATCACATACTCATTAATCTCACAAATTAATACAATGAATCAATTATTACCCTCTAGGCACGCTAATCAAGGCCCTAAGCCTTACTAGAAAATTTGGGACGCTACAGCATCTTACATGAAAACAAGGCAGACTTGAAAGGGAAAAGTGGTACAAAAAAAAACCGATAAACGAATTGATGATGGTGCATACCAATATTGTATCCTACCGCTGAGCAACTTTTGGAGATTTATGGCTTACATTTTTTAATACAACACTAAATAATGGAAATTAATTCAATATTTTAAACCCTAGAGACTAATCAAGAACTATATTTAAAGTATGAATGCAAATCTTGACAATTAAAGAATAAATAATTAAATAATTATAACATGAATGTAGAAACATTTAATCACAATACACCCATGGATTTAATGATAGAATAACTCAAATTAGATCAAGAGAAAGAATAGACCTTTGTGGAGAAAACCAAGTAACAAAAAATCTTAATATTATGATTTTATGTGATTCATAAAATGGAACAAGGCTTGACACAAATGAAGATTCGTTGTCCAAAAATCTGTATTCTTAGCGCCCTCCTTGTGATTCCTTGAAGATACTACAATGTAATCTTCATGCAAGTCAAGCTTTCTTGATGAAGATCATGGAGAAAAATAGTAATCTTGATAGTTAGAGAGAGAGAGAGGTTTTAGAGAGAGAGAGAGAATGGTGAGTGATCAATTCTCCAAAAGCACAAGTGACCCCTATAAATAGTATAGGAACTTCATTAGACTCAACCAATGAGATTAGACTATTTTAAACTAAGTGTTGGAGCAAGAAATACATAATTGTATGGTCATGTACGGACTACTCATGCGATGTGTCTCCGGTACCCAGGCGATGCATCACCTAAAAGATGATACATTGCCACCATGTAGGCAATGAGTCGCTTGTGTAGTGATTCAAAGGACAAGCGACACATCGTGTTGCCTTTGGGAGGCAATGCAACGCGAGTCTCTCTGACTTGGCACCCCTGAACTTGTCTCAAAATATCCCCAAATACCTCCAAACATTTTGGGTACTCTTATTTACTCCAAAGAAATACTTTGGACCCAAAAAGATAATTTATAGATGCCTATACCACAAGCCAACTCTCACATGTTGACTATAGATAAAATGTTGTGGTTTTAGCACCTCTTCGTGCTTAACCAATTTCACTATATACTTAACCAATCATAATAGAAACAGTGATGGAAAGGAAGTTTTTCGACCCCATCTGCACAACCCACTAGAATGGAAGTTGTTTCATCACCTCACTCACTGCCTCGGGCATCTCCTAGACCAATGCAGCTACGTGAGCATTGTCCTGGAATAGGGTGCCCAACTAGGATTGAGTAACAGGTAGGGTGGCATCAGGAGCAAAGCGTGAACCCATCCTCCTTGTCCGGGTTAGACTTAAGGCATGATGACCCTCTTTGGACTCCTCATTACCTTGGTAAACTAGGTTGTTGTAGTAGTATAGGGTCGCAAAATGCTGAGCCAATTCTTTACTCTCCAAGTGCTCTGGAGCTATGTTAACGACAAGGAGGGGCTATCGCCTCCATCTCAAAGGGCAGACCTCTCCCCCACTTCCGTCAAGGGATGCACTTAGACAACTAATACTGCGGAACACTATGGGGAGTTATATGTAAGTGAGATCGTCTAATTACATGGAATTCCAATGTTTATAATCTTTGATAACGGTTCTGTGTTTACTTCAATGTTTTGGAAGAGTTTACAGCAAGCTATGGGGACAAAGCTTAAACTTAGTACAGCCTTCCATCCCCGAAACAGATGGCCAATCAAAGCGAAATATACAGATTCTAGAGAACATGTTGAGATATTGTGCACTCAATTTCTCCAGATCATGGAGTCGATACTTACCTCTAATAGAATACTCTTATAACAATAGTTACCATTCTACTATTGGTATGGCCCCGTATAAGATGCTATATGGATGTAAATGTCGAACTGCCCGACATTGGGATGAGGTGGGGAGAAATAGATTCTAGGTCTAGAAGTAGTGATAAAGGCCACTGAAGTGGTCGCCAAGATTAAGCAAAGGATGCTGACTGCTCAAAGTAAACAGAAAAGCTATGTAGATCTTAAGAGAAAAGAGTTACAATTTTCAGTAGGTGATCAGGTGTTTCTGAGAGTATCGCCTATGCAAGGGGATATGCGTTTTGGGAAAAAGGGAAAGATAATACCAAGGTATATAGGTCCATTTGAGATCCCTATCGCTTGGCTTTACCACTAGCATTCACTGAGACACATAATGTGTTCCATATTTTCATGTTGAGGAAGCATGTACCCGATCCCTTCCACGTGTTGAGTTATGAACTGTTGGAACTGAAGCAGGACCTGAGTTACGATGAGCAACCAGTGCAAGTCTTAGAGACAGGAGTCAAGGAACTAAGGTTGAAGAAGATTCCGCTAGTAAAGGTCCTGTGGAAGAATTGTTCAACTATAGAGGCAACCTGGGAGTTGGAGGAGGACATGAGGGAATGCTACCCTGAATTGTTTGGTAAGGAATAATTTTGAGGAAAAAATTCCTTTTAAGGATGGTAGATTGTAGTGATCCAATTTTTTTATTATTTTTTTTTTATTTAATTGTTTGAATTGTTTGTTTGATATGAATTAGGATTTAATTGATTTATTTTGAATAATTGTGTTACTTGTTTGTTTTATTATTAGTGTTACATTTTATTAGGTGTGACAAATTATGTGATTAGTATAGGTTACAATTTTTTATTTAAATGTGTGTGTGCCGAATTTGTAAGTGAGTGTGTGTGTGGATAATAGTTTTATTTATTTTTATTATTAAATTAAAAGGAAAAAAGAAAATGGGTTCTCATATTTGGGGATAATATGACAAGGCATATCTTTATATTGTGTTTACATTAGGATAGGGTATAGGTGAGGGGTAAGGAGTGGAATTTGTGGGATTGAAACATATTTTGTGGGATTGAAGCATATTTGGTGGGATAGGATTGGACCTTTCACACTTGGTTTCTTTCCTTAGGTTTAGGTCACTAGGTTATTATAAATAGAAGAACATAGAAGCCTTGGAGACCCTTTTAGTTGGTTGTCAAATTTGAGAGAGAAAGAAAAAGGAAGGGCACGAAAAAGAGAAGGAGGAAGAGGGAAAGAAAGAGAGGAAGGAGAAAAAGGAGGCTAGGGTTTCCAAATCTTAAGTATGCTTTAATCTTTGTGGTTTTTGATTCTCTTAGAATAGATCTTTCCCTCAATTCTAAGTATTCTTTCTTTTCTTGTCTTGTTTGGGTTCAAAAATTGTAGGTGCCCGAAGGTGTGCTCTTGCTTTTGAGTGTTGATCATAGTCAAGGAGGTAATGGAAAATCATACCCTTTTGATGTTTTTGTGATGATTTGCTATTTATGTATTGATATGTTGTTGGTTGTTTGGATGGCTTTGCCTCTATGTATTTTGATTGTTCTCCATGTTCTTATTTCTCCTAAATCCATAAATGATGTATCCTTGTAAGTGGCCAAGGGTTATGTAAGAGTATTTTCTATAAATGATTCACTATGAAGATTTGTATCCTTGTAAGTGGTCTATGCGTGTGTGGCTCTAAGATTGGGTGTGTGTTTATTTTGGCGTGTATGGATGTTTAGGCATGCATGAAGGAATTTTGAATATGCATAATGTATCAGTAAGTTATGAAAGATATAGGGTTATGTGTTACCATGTATATATACATTAAAAGTTGATGTCTTGGTGATAAAGGTTCATATTGGAATATTGTTATTCTTAGATCTTGATATTTTGGGAAATCAAAATGTAAATGTTGGAAATGTAATACATATTAGGGTTGTATTGGTGTTTGTGTATTCTTTATTATTTCTTTTAAGCTGTTAATTATGAGCATGTACATTTGTAATCATTTATGTATTATGCTGTGTGGAGAATTGGTTTTGGGTGTTTTATATGGTTTAGAATAGCTTGATTTTGGTGTTGTTAGTTTTGCATGCTAATTGTAATACTAAGATGTATGATTATGCTTATGTCGCAATTAGTATCATGTTTATGATTATGACTAAGTGTTGATAGTGATTGCTGTAAGAAAAGTATGTTAAGAATATATGAAAAATATCGCTTATGTTTGTATGTCTTATTTGTACTTCCTTCCTGTACTTTTAGCTCACCCCCTTACTTTCCCCCTTGCATGTAGACACTAGATAGACTTGTTTAGCACACATGGTGAGTTGAGTCAGTTTTCCATGAGTATGTATGTATGCTTCGGGGAGCCATTGAATGAGGAAATGATTCAGAACGTCGTAGTGCCTTGGAGTCTTTCTTATGTTAAATTATCAGTGGGATGTATTTTAGTTATTTTTAAAAGACTGCATAAAACTCTTTTTTGTTTTGAACATTGGATCCAAACTCTGCATGTATTTTCAATAAAGTCCCACTGTGTTTTTGGACAAAGTTATGAAATCTTTTGAGCTATTGTTAAAACTAGTATTTTAATAAAGATAGGCAAAGTTATGAAATCCAATGTTCCAAACCTGGATTTGATTGATAATGACTCACAATCCCTAATACATATCATATGTCATGTCAAGCCTAGTACACAACATATCATACATAAGACTCCCAATTGCCGCAACATAGGGATACTTTCTCATGCCCTCTTCCTCCATAGGTGTCTTTGGACATTTCTCTTTGGAAAGAGTAATTCCATGTCTGGTCGATAACTGACCTTTTTTGGAATTCTCCATAGAGAACCTTTCAAGCACCTTATCTATATAATTAGCTTGAGAAAAGTGTAATGTCCTGTGTTTCGGGTACCTATAAACGACTCGGGTCGGTATTGTTTTCCCCAAGTTAAGAATATTATTTTAAATAATATTATACTTTGTTTGGAATTTATTTCCATGAGTTATTTCAAGCCAAATTATGAATTTTGTGTTTAAAAGTCAAGACAAGACTTTCGGTCTTGGACCGACACAAAAACCCTGATGGAGTAAAAATCTTGGAAAATAAAATGAAAAACTATGGAAAATATATTTTGGGCATAAAATACATTCATAAAAATTATAGTTTGGTCAAAAAATAATAAACCTAAGGGAAAATGGAAATTTTAGGGCATTTTGTGTTAAATGCTTAATTGTACCGAATTGGGGAATTTTATTCCATGAATGGACCTTAGTTTAAAATTTCTTGTGTGATTAATTAAATTAAATGTGAGAGACATTTAATTTAATTATTATGTGTTAAGTTTTGTTTTTAAAACTTAATAAAAGTAAAAAGGGTTATAGGAAGTCAAATTGGATTTTTCTTCTTAGGAAATATTTATTAACCTTTATATATATATATATACAAAATGGTGGCCGGCCATGTGAAGGAATTAATTGGGATGACAAAATATTAATTAATTTTAATCTCATTTATTTAAGTATTAGGGTAAATAGGCAAGTGGGTAGTAAAACCCTCAAGTGGTTATAGTATATTATTAGAGTTGTATAAGCTCTTCCAACTCCCCAACCGACCCCACCCTCTCTCACTTGCGCTCTCATGTTTTTTGAAAACTCTCTGTCAAGTTTTCTCTCCATCTTCAACCTCAAGAACACTAAGAAGGCTTGGAAGCTAGGCTTTGGTCTAGAAAGTGTTTCCCTAAGGTAAAGTTTCAAAAAAAAAACACTTGACTTTGTAAAGTTTTAACCATAGGTTTTTAAATAGCTAACTATCTTTGTTGTTGGGGGAGTTGGTTAAGTTTTTGAAAGGGTTTAAAAGGAGCCAAAGCTAGTAGAAAGATCCAAACCTTAAGCAAGAACAACAAGAGGTAACAAGTTTACTTTTTATGGTTGTTATTATATGGTTTTTATTTTTAAGCATTATTTTTTATATTTAATGCTTAAAGTTTGTTATTTCCGTCTAAAATCTTTTATATATTTTACCGACTGTTGAAAGTACGGGTTAATAGTGGAACTTTTAAAGAAAAAAGTTTTTTAGCGAATTGTGGGAAAATACTATTGTGATACTCGAGCCTAGGTATTGAGACCATAGGGTAGGTCTACCCGAGACTTAGGGTTTTGTCTCAAATATTTTTGTATGAATTTCCTTAATGGGTTTAAAACCAAATAAGGATCTTTAATCCTTACTAATAATTTTAAAAATGACCAAACTGCCCAAAATATTAATAATGAATTATGAAGTGCCATAATTATCTCGAGTATACTGTATGGATAATTACAGTATTGGCTAATCATAATTGGATTATACATTGGAGGGTGAAATCTTACTGAGGGCAAAGGACTCCAAGTAAGTCAACTTATATTGTGTGGCTGCAAGATGCAACGACTATTGTATTGTATGTTAGTATAGGGACACATGCACATATATACAATGCCGTAAAAAGTTGCTTAGAGACGTTAGTCTAGTGAGTGCTGATTTAGAAAATATGAACGGTAGATATCCGTCTTATCCTACACCGCTAATCCCCGTCATACTGCTTGATTTGATTATGTCTAGTTCATTACCACAACGACTGTACAAGAGGTGATGATTGTTGGTTAAAACCTGGGGTGCCAAAATGAATGGGACCTAGGGGCCTTCATGCTTACTTAATCAGTGAACAGTTAGAACCCTAGCAAGTGCTCTGACAAGTTTTTCCCGGATAGTAGCTGTGAATATTGGCCATTCAATGAGAGTGCCTAGAGATACTAGGGGTTGGAAAGTTTGAGAGAGGCTAAACACCCTAGGGGCAACTGCTCACCAACACCACTGATTAACATAGAAGTCTCTATAAAATTGTGTAACTTTGATTACACTCTTGGATAAGTAGTGATGCCCTATGTAACTTGATGGTTACCCTTGTGAGGGATTTACTCTTGGATAAGTAGTGATGCCCTAGGTAACACGATAGTTACCCTTGATGGGGATATTTATTGGCTAGATCTTAGTGTCGAGACTCAATTCTCTCTTACAGATTAGCATTTATGTTGGAGGGTGTGTTACGCCCGAATTATTGGAAGTTGTCGAGCGTTGATCTCGAATTATATTATGATATATTATATCTGCTTGCTCTGGGATGTTCTGAGTGCAGGGATTTATTTGTTGATAAGAAATTGTTTTGATATAATATATCTGCTTGTTCTAGGATTTTCTGTGTGCGGGAATTTATCTGTTTATATGAAATAATTTGTCATTGGTTATCATGCATGACCATAAGTTTCCCAGGATGCTTTTGCGTTCTTGAAATTTATTTTGTAGGGTCTGGATGGATTCAGAACCCAAATTCTCTGCATGCTTTTGTTTTAAATTTGAACTTACTAAGCATTTTCGCTTACCTAGTTGTTTCCTATTGTAGGTAAGATCAAGGGCAAGGCAGAGCAGTGAGTGCTGGAGTCTACCTTGCGAATGTACATGTGGACTGACCTTTTGGGAAGCCGTTTTATTTTTGGAAATGTTGTGTTATTTTTGTAAACTAGGCTCACTCTACTCTTTATAAAATATGTTTGTATTAAATGTTAAGTATGGCCATACGACTTTTAAAAAGTTTTTTTTTATACGGATTTTTGAGACATTTGCTTAAATGAAAACAGTTATATTTTCGCATTATCAAGTCTTACAAAATCCAGGTTGTTAAAGAAAGTTCCAAGAGCTTGTTCTTCCTAACCTTCGGGATTTGGATTCCCATAACATAGCTCGCCTCGCCAAAATCTATCATTTGGAACTTATTGGCTAACCACCTCTTCGCGTTTGGCAGTGTCTCTACGTCATTACCAATGAGGAGAATGGCATCCACGTAAAGGACTAGAAAAACCTCCACTTTTCCTTTGATATATTTATATACACATGCTTCGTCAACATTCTTTTCAAAGCCATATGTTTTAATTGTTTCGTCAAAGGTGATATTCCAAGATCTAGATGATTGCTTTAATCCATAAATGGATTTCAACAACTTACACACCTTTTGATCTTCCCCATTCTTGATGAACCATTCTGGTTGTACCATATAGATACTTTCATCAAGATAGCCATTAAGGAAGGATGTATTGATTTCCATCTGCCATATCTCATAATCATATGTGGCATCTATGTATAAGAGGGTGTGAATGGATTTCAGCATGGCGACATGAGAAAATGTTTCTTCATATTCAACATCTTCTCTTTGAGTGTAGCCTCTGGCTGCTAGCCTTTCTTTAATAGTCTCCACTTGTAACGACCTAAAATCACTAATAAGGCTTAAGGGCCTTGATTAGTGTGCTGGGAGGGCACGATTGGATTATGTGTAAATTAAGTAGTTTAGTGCATGATTCTGTGATAAGCATGCTTGTATGGTTATATGAATGTATATGCGAAATGCATGTCTACAACTTTTAGTATGCATGTAGGCCCTGTTTAGCTTAAAGGGGTATATTTGTAATTTTAGCCCATCGAGGGCGTAAATGTGATTATATGTTATAATTGTGAGGACCACATTATTATCTGGGTAAATCTACAGCATGCGACTTGAGGCGATCCTAGGGAGCTAGTTAGCGGGAAAGTCACAACGGGACCTAATAGTTGACTTTGGGCAAGTCAAGGGGTATTTCGGGTATTAGATGGTTATTTGGGTTATCGGGTAATGGAAATAAATAATTGGAGATATATCTGAGGTTAGGAAGCTTAGGTAGGAATACTGGGGAATTTTACCATTTTGCCTTCGGGGACATTTTCGGTACCCCGAGCCTCGAGATTGACTTAATTGCTTAAGGATAGACTATGTAAAATCTAGAAAATGGTAGAACAAAAGCCAAACCGACCTTCCTTCCTCTTCTCTTTCTCTCTCAAAGGAAACCACAAGGAACCAAGAAGAACTTGGCTTGAACTCAGAGAATTGGAGCTGTGATTTAGGAGATTAGCTCAAGGATTATCTAAGGATTCAATCAAGAGTTAAGGTAAGCTATGAGTTTTATGCATGGTGGTTAAATTCTGTGATTATGGCTGAGTTCTAAAGTGTTTATGGGTTTTGGCATTAAAGGCTGAATTAAGGAAGAATGTTTGGGAGCTAGCTTAGTGAGTGTTTGGAGGATTGATTCTTTAGTGAAGGTAAGCTCCAATTTATGATATAGTGTTTGAATTCTGGGTTTTTCTGACTGGTTTTGGTGGTCTTGAGTGTGTGGGTTTCAGAAATTAAAGTGGTGTATTGATGAGCTTTTAGATTAGGTTTCTGTTGGCTTATGTTTCTGAAATCATGCAAGAATGTTTGTGATAATTGGAGTATATTATTGGGATGGTTATGGGTGGTTTTGAGTGAGGTTTGACTGTTAAAAATGGTGGTTTTTCTGGGTTCGAAGGGGTCAGGTCGTGGCATAGTTCTTGGTGTGCCACAGCCCTCTGAAGTTGATAGGTGGTGGAGATGGAGGGCGGGCCATGGCATGGGGTATGTAGGGTCACGGCCCGTGTTAGTTTTTGGACAAGGCTGAACCTCTAGTTGGGGCCATTCCGTGGCATAGGGAGCTTGAGTCGTGGCCCTTAAGGACATTTGTGGCCTTTTGGAGTTTTTAAGCGCGGGAACATAACCTAGGGTTCTTGGGATCGATTCAACTACCGTGTTTGGTGGAATTCGATGACCCGAAGGCTACATCCTTCTCCAAAAACCTTTTCACAATTCTTAATCGTATCACTTATCTTTGTTGTGACTAGGTATAAGCTAGGGGCTCGAGAAACGAATCATGCTCAAGAGGCATCTCACGTAACCAGTACATTTGGAAATTATAGGTAAGAAAACTGCACCTGGTTGTGAATTTATAATGGGACTAAGGGTTCCTTGTTTTGTATGCTTTATGAAGGATGGTATTATACCATGTGAATAACAAGCAAACAGCCTAAGAGTGCCAGAGTTTACATAGGCGCACAGGGCGCTGCTCAGCCACTGGTAGTTGAGGACAGCTTATTAATTACTAAGCTCGGTTTAAACAGACCGGAGTCAGTGGAGTAAATGGAGGGTGCGACCTAAGGGCGTTGACCCTACTTATCATGTGATTTGATTATTATTATTGATTCATGAACTTGTCATGCTAAATATTTGGATGTTGGTTTGTGGATTCTCTATTTATGTCTATGAACTTTATGATTAATGTGGATTGGTAAGTGTACGAACATGCTTAAAGAGTTATCTAATTGTTATCATTGTTTGTGATAAGATGTCATGTTTTCTTGCTGGGCCTTGGCTCACAGGTACTACGTGGTACAGGTAAAGGCAAGGGTAAGCTTGATCATCCCTGAGTCGGAGAGCTCTGGAGGCAGAATTTACATGATCAGCTGCTCAGCCACCACGGTTGAGGAGGAGACAGGAATAGGAGGGCCATAAATATCTATTTTTCCCTTAGAGTGGCTAGTGGTTGTTTGTACTCTGGAAATTTTGTAAACTAACTTTCAAACACTGTTTCTTTTGGGATCCCTTGTACAAAATGTTTAATTATATAAAATGTATCTTTTGTGACCAAAACCTATTAACCCTAGTTCATTAATGGTTTAAGTGACACATTTTTAACTAAAAGACTTGATTAGCAAGTCCTGCACCTTTATAAATACACAGTGTAGTGGTCTTGGCTATCCAGGTCGTTACACCTCTTGCCCATCTACACCTCTTTTCTTCTTGTATATCCTTTTACACCCAATGGCCCTGAAATCTTTGTGTGGGTCTAAAAGTTCCCAGACAAAATTAGAATACATGGATTCCATTTCTTGGTTCATGGCTTCTTTCCATTTCTTCTTTTCAAGATCATCCATAGCCTCTTTGAAAGTTAATGGATCATCTTTGTCTGTATCAGAAACAAGGACTTTTGCCTCATGTTTGTAGCGAACAAGTTGCCTCACAATCCTCCCACTACGATGTTATAGTTGGTTTCCTTTTCATGAATAGTGGTTTCCTTAGTTTGTCATTTGTCATTTAATGATGATGATGAAGGTGATGGAATCTTATCAGCTGTGAGTTCCTCCAATACTACCTTGCTTTGAGGTTTATAGTTATTCCTATAGTCATGTTTAAGGAGGGTTTCATTTGTTGAAACAAATACCTTTTGGTCCTTCGGACTATAAAAGTAACCACCTCTGGTTACTGGACCGTAGCCCACAAAAATGCATACTTCAAACCTTGAATCATGTTTCCCTAATTTAGGTCTAAGAATATGAGCAAGACAGCCCCAAATGCAAAAATGGTGCAAACTAGGTGTTTTTCCATTCCACAGTTCCACTGATTTTACTTATGGTCTTAGATGGGACCACATTCAAAATGTAAGACACCGTTTGAAGTGCATATCCCCAGAATGAGAGAGGAAGTGAAGGGAGCTTAACATAGACCTGACCATATCAACCAAGGTCTTGTTTATTCCTTTTGAAACACCATTTTGTTGTTGCGTTCCAGGTTTTGTGAGTTGGGATAGAATACCATGCTACAACATGAAATCTTTGAATTCTAAATCCAAATATTCACCACCTCGATCTGATTGAAGTGTTTTAAGAGTCTTACCTAATTACTTTCCACCCTCAACTTTGAATTCTTAAAACTTATCAAAGGTTTTAGATTTCCTAAGCATTAAGTAAGTATAACCATATCTTGAGCAATCGTCAATTAAAGTGGCGAAGTACTCATACCCACATCCTGCTTGTACATTGATTGGATCACAAACATTGATGTGTATAAGATCAAAAGTTACTTTAGCTCTATTTCCATTCACTGAGAAAGGACATTTGGTCGTTTTGCCTTCTAGACAAGATTCACAAACCAGAAGAGTTCCAACTCTTACTTCTCTCAAAGGTCCATCTTTTGTTAACCAGTTTATCATGTCTACTCCTATATGATCAAGTCTTAGATGCCAAAGATATTTGCCATCCACATTTGAAACTTTTTGTCTTTGGTTTCCTTGCGGTTTTCTACTTTAAATATTTCTGAGTTATTTAGCATTTTTTCATTAGGTTTGAGCATACACAGTTTGTTTGTATGTTCTGCTTGAAATTTTTTTATACCACTCATCAAAATAACAATCGCATTATTATTATAAGAAATATCGAAAAAATGTTAACGCAACATAGATAAAGAAACTAAGTTTCTAGAAAATCCAGGAATAAGACAAACATTGTTCAAAACAAGATAATTCTTCCCAAAATATAAACAGATAGTTCCCTTTGCTCTAGCTGAAACAAGCACTCCACTTCCAACTTGCATTGTCACCTCGCCATCAACTAGTTCCCCTAACGACTCAAGTATCTTCATAGAAGAACAAACATGGTTAGTGGTCCTGAATCTAAAACCTATGATGACATATCATCTTCCACTACACAAGCTTCAAGTACAAGAGAATCAAATTTACCTTTCTTTTCATCTTAGTGAGGTACCTATTAGAGTTTCTCTTTCAATGACCTTTAATTCCACAGTGGAAACATTTTCCTTTTGGTTCTTTCTTCTTGGAGTTATTGTCATTCTTGTTCTCCTATGCTTTAGGTGCCTTCTTGCCTTTGTTGGACTTCTTCTCCTTTCTCATGTCCTTTTCATTGTTCTTATTCCTCTTCTTGGTGTTATCCTTAGAGGTTGAAGGTTCCTCCACTACAACATTTGTCTCAGTCTCTTTGGTTATGGTTTTGTTAAGAGACTCAGATGCCTGCATTTCATTCAACAACTGGGTCATGTTCAATTCCAACTTATTCATAATATAGTTGGTCAAGAACACAAAGAAAGCAGGAGTGAGTGATTCAAGTATGATGCTTACTTGTGTACGCTCATCAATGACGACCCCATGTATTTCTGCTTCATGCATCACATTAATCATTCTCAAGACATGTTCATGCACATAAATACCTTCCTTCATCTTAGTAGTCATGTAGGATATATGTAATGACCCAACTACTCTAGACTTTAGACCATTACTAATTTCTATACTAATCTTACAAAAACATACATTTGAAATAACATATCTTTATTTCAAAACTGTAAGGTAAAGGTTTAAAACTATATAAAATTCATAAATAGGATATTGGGATCCCATTGTTTGAAACAAAACATAACTTTGACATAATGAAAACTTAATTAAAACTTATTACAACCAAATGCGGAAAAATACATAGAAAACCATAATTAAAGAGACTTCATCCTCGAATCGAACGCTCGGTCCATCGATTCCATCTCTCCTTAATACACATCCCCAAGCTTCCAAGAACCTTTCTCGCCACCAAGCTATTTTCCTGGACATATAAACATAAAGGAGTGAGCCTAATGCCCAGCAAGGAAAACCTAACATGTAAATCATATACATAAAATTCATAACACAACATATACTAAAACATATCATAAACATATGTCACACATACTATAATGGCCATTATTACTTGGGGCTCGTAAACTAAACAAGTCATATGCCCATTAGATTTGTGGGGCTTGCTAACTAAGCAAGTCATATGCCCATAAATTTGTTGGGGCTTGTTAGTTATACAAGTCATAAGCCCAAATCTACAACATACATAACATAACACATAAATCATAAGTTAACATAACACATAAATCATAAGATAACATATAGCATAACATATAATATCCTATCCTATTTTCCTTACCAAATATACCGGGATATGTGAACAAGTTTGGGACCTTGGGACACTCCTAAAAACCATCAAAACAAGGTGAGTATACTAATGAAAAAGGGATGAAAATAATGAAAGAACTATTCCATCGAAAGATACTTACCAAGAACCTTATGTTCAAGATCTTAGATTTCCTATCCAAGAATAAAGAATAAAGTTAGGATGTTGAGTAGAAAATTATAAGAACTTAAGGAAAACAATACCAAAATGAACTAGAGTTTGGAATACCTTGAATGCTTCTATGACCATTCTAAACCTTGAACCGAAATGTGCTTTAAACCTTACTTCCCATGTGTTTGGTACGCTTATAATCCCCAACCCAAGTGTTTAAGCACTCAAAAATAACCTAGTAGCTTGTAGCCTCTAAACTTAGCTTGATGAATGAATAAATGGCTGGGTACTAGGCCCTATTTATAGAGTTCAAGAATGAAAAGATCTTCATTTAACTTGAATAAAATAATGGCTTTTTAAGTGAAAAATATTTGAATTATCGTTCAGCAGAGGTTGAAGTCTCGGTCAGAAAGATGATGGACTTATCAAGAGGTTAAAGATTAAAATGAGAACGTTTTCAAAAACATTCACAAATTCATCAAAGGAGCCGATATATCGCCCCTAGTAGGCGATATATCGCCCCTAGTAGGCGATATATCGCCTGGGCCAGTATGCCCGAGGCTCGTCGAGGTGATCGTGCGAAGTTACGTGTTTTCGTATCCCCGTACTGCGATATATCGGCATACACTGAATATTTAAACACGAAATTGCACATTTTCAGCCTAATTTGAATTGAGTAAACAGCCTTGACTAAGTCCTCTAACGATTTCAAAGCTGCTGACAGACCCTAGGATATTCAAATATTTATCTTAATAAACTTAATCCTCAAAAATACTTCATTTTCATTAAACATACATATGACAAGTGTTACTATCTTATTGGGTCTATCTAAACCTTATAATATAATAAATATCACCATCAATATCACTCATATTAATCAAACCTTAGGTTAAAATTAATATTCTTAAACTATAGGTTAAACTTAGAAAATCTACAAGTGTTACTACGAGTGTCCAATTAAATCCTGGTCTGAACCAAAATCCACAGTCATAAAAATACTACTACTATTACTATTATTACTACTATCTAACTAGCTAAGTAAAGTTCTTGGACTCTACAATATAATATCATCATATCTACTTTGATTAGATTGCCACCCAAACATGGCTTGCATATATTCCATTATCTAAAAAGCAGTTTCCATGGGTTATTGCTTTGTTCTCAGAACATCATTCATTCTCACAAGCATGTAACACTTAGCCTTATTATTGGATTGAATCCAGGAGTCATATTTGTCCCAAATATTCTTCAGGGCATTGGCAACAGGCTCTTCATGTCCTCAGTCAAGACAAATTTATGGCTCTCAAAGATTAACATCAGATTCGGATTTGGTTTCCATATTATAAAATAATCGCCATTAAGTTTTTCAAGTGAAAGTAAAGCAGTTATTGGATTGCCACCGTTCGGCGTTACTAAAAGAAATAAAATACAATAATATTACTACTGGAAGAATATAAATTATTTGAAAAGTAAATATGATGCATGAATGCAACAATTAAAACACATAAACTAACATTTACTATTCCACGATAAAATTATCCAACAAATAAAGTGTTGCCTTAGGGTTGGTCAAGTTAAATTCAGATAGTTTATAAGATAATCTTGTCTTTATTATTTAAAACATAAAATAAGTCTTTATTTTCTCTTTTAAAAATAAAGTACTGCTTGTTTGGTCAAGAGGAAATTATCCACTGCAAAAGCTTAATTACATCTTTGTAAGTGTAACCCATTCTTTCAGAATTCATGACACAACTTAGAGAGTGCTGCCTTATAGTCGGTCAAGCCTAAAATACGTCACTCCTTCCTATCTTCGTATGAAGTCAACCTTGATATTAATATGTCTAGAAACATTCCCTAGGGGGACAGAAACAAAGCCGCCTTGAGGCCCTATTCCTATCTCACGGTGTTGTACAAATAATGGAGACCATAGGTCACATTGAGATGTTCATCTTGTACCACTTACTATTTTAGAAAAAAAAAAATTGTCTAATTAAACTAATCAATTAATTTCAAATTAATTACTATTTTATTAATAACCTATGAATGTAATTAATTACAAAATACATTTAATTATTAAAGAGTCTGTTTCTACAATTAATGTGATCTAGATAATTACCCATTACATTCATCTAACTTTACTAAATTTTTTTTTAAATAAAGTTGGTTATCTTAAAGGCCTATAATGATTATTGTCTTTGTTATTGTGTGAGTGGCAAAGTTTTAACTAATTTAATACTTAGTAGTTTACATGCAATTGATTTCTCAAAAATAATTCACATAAACGGTAACGACTATCCTAAATAATCATGTTTCTAAAAGATGCATGATTAATGAAAACTGTGGGGTTTCATGAATGACATGTAATTTACTAATGCATGATAATGTTGTCAATCAAACATAAATTAACATTTATTTAAATAAATATAATAAATAAACAATAAATGATGAACTGAGTACTATTGGGTATTTCTAAATTTACAACCTTTTAAAAAATAGAAATAAAATTACAAAATAGAATTTAAGTGGTTTTCAAGACTCCAAGAATGTTTCTCCTCTCTTTTAGGCTTTCTTGTTAATCATTAGGAATTTTTCAGGCCCAACTAATTAATTAGAAACTAACTTTCCAATTATTTCATTTAATTAAAACTAACTATTATTTAAATAGACATTTTTGTCATCTTTTTAATTTAGTTTAATTTAAATAATTAAATAATCAAATTCAAATAATTATTTAAACTTGAGATAAAATCTTAACCAAGTAAAAGATGGTTTATTTTTCTAATAAAAATAAAATAAGATAATTAGACTTTTAAATTCAAATAATTTAAAAAATAATTAAATAAAAGATTGTAGTACAAAAATTGGATCTAACTTGGGCACCAAGAATGGTGGCCTATGTAGCGTCCTAAATTTGCTAATAAGGCTTAGGGCCTTGATTAGTGTGCCTAGAGAGCAATAAGTGATTTATTATATTAATATGTGAATTTGATGAGTGTGTGATTAGAAATGCATGTTTAGGTGAAATAAATATGCATGTGGGCCCCATTTGGTTATTAGGGGCATGTTTGTAATTTTAGCCCATTGAGGGCATAAATGTAATACTTGTGAATATTGTGATCTTTACCACGTGCGAGTGGCGTTATATTTGTTAGGCGATCCGAGACAGTCCTAGGGAGCGGTTTAGCTAGGAAGTCACAATGGGACCCAATACTCGACTTGGGGCGAGTGAAGGGGTATTTCTAGCATTAGACATTACTGGGTTATTGGATTATGAAAATAAATTTTTGGAGATATATTTGAAGTTAGAACATTTAGAAGGGAATATTGGGGAAATTTACCATTTTTCCCTTGGGGACGTTTTTGGTACCCCGAGCCTTGGTGGTAACTTAAGTGACCTAGGTTGTGTAAGAAAAAACATAAGAAACACTTAGAAATTTTCCCAAACCGACCCTATCTCCCTATCATTCGATTTCTCTCTCTTTGGTTGCTTGAAGGCTGAAGCAAATTTTGAGAAAATTAAGCTAGGAATTCAGAACTCAAGGCTGGAGCTTGGGAGGCCTGTAGCTTGGAACTCACAAGAATAACTCAGAGACTTAATTAGGTTCAAAGGTAAGCTCTAAAATCTGGTGATCAATTGAATTTTGTTGAGTTTTGGTCAGAAATACAAGTTTATGCATGTGAGCTAAGTTGTGAATTACTCTTGGTTATTTAGGTGTGTTTTGGGATTAGTTTCTGTTGGGTAATGTTGTTGGGAACATAGTAGAACTGTTGTAATGATTAAAATGAGTTGTGGGATTGATTGTGGGTTAAATAGGCTGGGTTTTTGGTTGTGAAAATGGGGGATTTTTCTGGGTTCGAAGGGTCGGGTCACGGCATTGTTCTTGTTGAGTCGTGGCCCTCTAGAGCAGAAGGGAGGCCAGGAAGAGGGGCAGGTCGCGGCGCTCTATAGGTTGGGTCGTGGTGCGCATAGGAAAAAATTGGAGGCTGGGCATCTAGTTGAGGCGGGCCGCGACATAGGGCCTTGGGGCCGCGGCACTTAGTGGGCTATTGGACCCCGAAAAGGTTTTAGCTCGAGAATCCAAAAGTTAAGGCTCGGGATGGATTTTCTCACTCGGATTGGTAGAATTCAAGGTCCCAAAGACTATAATTATAACCCAAAGTTATTTAATGGATTAGAACTTGATGGATGGATGTTGTTGGCACGTTGTGACTAGGTTTTCAGCGAGGCTCAGACTAGGGGATTGTGCTCAAGATACCGGTGCTCGAAAAGCTTGGGACACAGGTAAGAAAACTGTTGTACCCGTAGAGCAGGGCATGGCCCTATAGTTTGTACTGCAGGGCACATCCCTATGTGATTGTGTCATAGGGCGTAGCCCTATTAAATATTTTTGTATTTGTTTAAGTATTTGTTAAGTTTAAGATATGTGTTGCATATCTATAAATGTACGGCAAGGGCCGGGAACGACGAAGGCCGAGTACGTCAAGGGGCCGGGAGGAACGTTAAGCAGGCGGAGTGCAAGTCGCTAGGGTGAGACCCTACTCGGATGCTTGGGAAATCCTCACAGTGGACACCGCGAACCTAGGGCCTAGGAAAACGCTTGGGACGGCATGGACGTTATGTGTTTAGCCTATTGGCGGCTTTGTTATATGCAGATTGTTAGTTATGCTTATGATGATTGCTTCTATGGAGTTTTCTTGCTGGGCTTCGGCTCACGGGTGCTCTATGGTGCAGGTAAGGGAAAGGGAAAGGTCAATCAACCATGAGTACGGAAAGTGTGAAGCGATGGGTACATGTTTGGCCTGCCTGGCTGCCATGGCCAGGGTATTTTTGGGAGATGATATGTATTAAACCTAATTTTGTTGTCTAGTCGACTTTAATCATATTTTGAGTTGAAAATATTTCTAAACAGTATTTTGGTATCCCCAAATGTATAACGCTTTTTAATTTCAATGAACGACTACACTTTCGAATTATATGATTTTTATTATAGTTTAGCTACACTTTTAACCTAAAACCTTGATTAGCGAGTTAATTGCACATTTTAAACTCACTTAGTAATGACTCTAAGGAAGTAGGGTGTTACATCCTAGATCACTACACTACTACAAAAAATGATTTTTAGGACTAGCATTGCGAGTCCTCTATTTGAGAGCCTTAAAAACTAAGGTTTTTTAGGACTCGCGTCGCGAGTTCTAAAAAATCTGGTTGAGTGCCTTTAATTAAGTTTTTAGGACTCGCAATGATGTTTTTAGGATTCGCAACGCGAGTCCTAAAAAATCTGGTTGAGTGCTTTAAGTAATTTTTTAGGACTCACTTTGCATACCCTTAAAAGAAAATTTTTTTTAAAAATACAGCTACAATTTTCATTTTGATTTAGAAAAAATATATCTCTTTGAGTGTCCAAAATGTATTATATATGTTAGATTTCTAAAATTTCGAAAGAAAATACAAAAAAATAATTTTTTATTAATTACTCAAAAATATCATTTCAGTATTTAGTCTACTCGGCTTACAAAATCATATTACATGATAGTTTATACTACAATCAAATTTTATCATCACAAAATATTAAACAAGAAATGAATACAATGTTAGTGAAATATATTTTTTATTCTAAAAACTTCAACTGTCAATGTTGTCTAGTATTGCGCCAAAGAAATGCATCTCAATAGACCTGCACATTATAAAAAAGTTCTTTAAATATAAATATATTATAATTCAAACTTATAAATAAGTAGACACACACAACAATTATAAAAATATATATATAATAAATGCGAGAATTAAACTATCATTATCATTATAGGTATTCATATAGTCAAGGAGCAAACAATATCTTGTTAGATAGTACTATTTCATAAAATGTTATTCATCCAGTACATAAATGGCAGAACAAACACCGTTGAAGGATCTTTCTAAGATTAATTTTCAGAATGTTATATTATAGGTATGATTCTAAAATCTCACGGACGGGGTTTATTCAGCAACCTGTTTTACTCATTTGGGAGAGAAAAGACGAGGATTTGATTCAAATTCTAGAAAGACCTATCCTGCACTTATAATCTCGAAAGCACAAATCTGTGATAACATTAGATCACATAGTTACTCTAAATCGGCTCTTTTGAAGCTCGGATTAAGAAAATTTTGTGATTAGTAGCAAAATTTAAATTCAACTTAATTATTAATTAGGCGGTCAAATGTTAAATATCCAGATCACAAATTTATCATTGTGGTAGCCATATTTTTCATATTTCCACACAAAACTAAGTACAAAAAAGACTATAGAAAATGGGACAACACATCCCCTAATTTACTAGCCTAGCCATATGTCACAATCAACACCAACATGTCAAACAAATCAAACAACACACAGGTTTTCATCCATATATCACCGCAGCACACAAAATTCTCATAACCAACTTCACTAAGACATGCAAGTTTTCAACCTTCCGTTATCACCACAGCACACAGAATTCCCAGAACCTACTTCACTACGGATGAATATCTAAGATATTCAAACTCCATTAAGTACAAAAATATTTGACAGATAGCCATAAATAAGAAGTCTTAACTCAACAAGGAAACTATTTTTTTATAATTCAAACTCAGATAAGCTCTAATAAAAATCTTTAAAATATATGAAAGTAAAACTACAATCAATTTCTAATTACATGAAACATGTTTGGTATTAATTACATGTTCTACACCTTGAACTGAGGACCTTAGCTAAATTGTCATGGACGTCCACAACATCCTATTAATAGTGGCACACGTGAGAAGTAAAGGCAGTGAGAATATTTACAAAAGCAATTCATAGTGCTTATAATAACAGACCAATTTCAAGCAAAAAAATATTCTAAATGTTATTGCTGCAGTGCAGGAATAAAATCCACAATAGCAAGAACTACTAAAAAAGACTCCAGCAATCAAAACCATCACACAAGAAAAAGAAACTCACAATTTATTCTTCCTTATGATACTACAACAAGTAGATGTAGCTGTTTTGCATATGTATATGTAGAAAGAAAAAATTCTACCACAGTACAACTTCTAGTTCTCGTGCTAGTCAAAATAATGAGTTAATGAAAGCATCAAAATATAACCATGGCATGGTCCAAGATATTCCTATATTAATTATTTATAATTACACTTATTAATTTAGAGATGAGTAGTCTGTAGACCACAACAATAATTAAGGTAAATCAAATCATAAAGATTAGTTAAATAATAATTGAGTTTTGAGTATAGCTTAGCTAAGCTAAGGAGGACTAAGTCCACTTAAGAAGCTATATGTGAATGTTTTACAGTAGTACTACTAGTTGTACATTTCAAGAAAAATAACATAATCCTCAGCTCTACAAATTCATGTTATACAGTTACAAAGGAAGCCAAGATATGAATAACAACTAACATTTTGTGCACACAAGTTTCAAATTTTGACTAATATACAGTATAAAGAGAACACTAATATGGCATGAAAAATATCACTCATAAAGCCTCCATAGGACATTCCTATCCTTGCCGACATAACTCACTTAAAAATAATAAAATTGTTAATAGAGATTGAGTGTACCAAACTTCAATGGCGTGAAGTTTGCATTCTTAGGCTTCACTTTATTTTACCAATCCTTATTTATATTCTACATTTAGGATTGACTAATTTCTAAAATTACATTCACATGAAGACAGATATTTCAGTACCAGATGTGTAGTAGAGTTGTGCTTAATTATACCTGTTCCATTTCCATACGAAAGATCTAATACTTTGAGCTTTGCTCTCAGAATTTGCATGATCACCACGAGTAATCCAAAATTCCCTTTCAGGTCTCCAATCTAAAAGTTTGCATTAAAATCAAATAAAGTTTGAAACTAATAAACATTAATTTGAAATCTAAGCTCAATTAATTAAACCATATTTTGTAATCTTACAACTCAGAAATTACTTTGGACACTTTAATTAATCTTTCTAAGCATTATTATTACAAGGGAGAGCCAATAATTTTGAAGAAAACTTTGATTTCATGAATATTCAATCACCTGACAACTTTAGCCTAAATGATGATTGAAAATTAATCAAATTCTTGTTATTATTACCTTCATGAATTTGGGAGCTCAAAAGTATTCTTCTTGTTGAAGACGTCAATATATATACTCATTAAATAAGTTTTTAGAATAATGAAGTCAATATATATACCCATCTCCATCAAACCTGCACACAGAGCAAAGGAAACAAAATCAGTGTCCAAATCTGACACCTAATATACAAGTTAGTTTCAAATGATCAAGATGACAACACTCAATTCAAGAAGACTTTATTTTTATATAAAATACAAGGTTGTTTATTCAGTTATTAGTCCTAGGTTTACTAATTTTAGTAAGTTTGGTTAAGTCCTATGTATAATAACCAGATCAGTTTCTTATCTGTAGACTAGCATTTTACATTATTCAAAGTAAGAAAATCATTGAGAGAGTTTTGAAAGCTCAAGACTTGTTGTTACTCTTTTCTCTTTTTTATTGCTTTCAGTAAAGTTAAATCTTTTGTTTCCAACTATCAAATAACCACCTAATAATAGTTTTACATCTGAACTAGTTTATTTATTTATTTATTCTGAAAAATTATTACGCTATGATTTTTCCAATAAGGAGGTTAAATGACAAAAAGAGAAATGTGACCCTTCGAAACAAAATAAACTAAGCTCAAAATCTATCAAAAAAATGGTTTTCACTACCTATAATTTGATTAATACAACTTATAAAATGATCAAAAGAAAAGATGTGTAGATACTAGTGATATCCAGCTAGTGGAGCAAACTTGAGACCACCTTGAAGAAACTCTCCATTTAAGCACTCCTGGATATGTATAGTATAGCATGTATATATACAGTATATACACACAAGTAGCTACCATGTTATATACTAAGAAAAAGCTCAATATAATAAAGAGAGGCCACGAAAGAGTTATATAATTATAAATATATATTATATTTAATCATCTAACAATAATAATAACAAAAGGCAGTAGTAATTTGAGCACACAAAAACTAGAATCACTCATAGTTTCATTAAATCATATTTTGTAGTTTCTTTGCATCAATTTCTCAAACACTTGAAGAGCATCAACCATTAGTTTAAGAGATCCATATGCCCGGTTTCCTTACACTACTTTCCAGCTCAAGACAAAAAACATCCAAAAGATAATATCAGAAACTAACCAGAAAATATCCTAAAGTTACAAGAAAATTTAAGATAAACAAGCAAAAATTTAAATCCCAAATTACACAGCCACCAAGCCAACGAATCCCAAATCTTAAAATACACCAAGCCAAAAAATTGGAATATATCAAAGCCTCCAAACAACTTCATACGAAACCTTACAAAACAGAATATATAGGCATTATAAATCTATTCATATATATAATATTATACATATATTTCTCAAATCTATATACATATGGAAAAAAAATTGTTAAAGAAAGCATACTTAGAGCAGAGACCACCGTCGCGACCCCTGCAAGGCCACCGCTCCACCAGCTGTGACAGATTGAGGGGCATACCTCAGATTGTTCAATGCCCCCACCGATGCGACCCCTGCGAGGCCATCACTCCACCAGCTGGAGGCTTCTGCTGGCGGCGGAGAACGACAACGAAGGGCTCGCCAGGCTGGAGTTTCAGCGGTGTCTGGTACTCCTGATCGGGTGTCTGCACGCCGGCGACCATCGGAGGGCAACCGTTCGTCCCTAGCAGAGCAGAGAGCATGTGAGAGAGAGAGATGGAGAAAGGCAAGTATGGATCGGGTAGGGTGGGAGAGAGAAAGGGGTTTTTGGCACTTATATTTTATTTATTTATTTATTTATTTTATAAATAAAAATAAGAGTATATTATTCACATAAAAAAAAATTATATTCCTAATATTATAAAAAATAATTTTACAAATCAAAATTATACAAATTCTCTTAAAACTTATAATAATTTTTACATAAAATAATTTTATGTTTTTTTACTTAACAATTTTAAGGACTTGCTTTGAGAGTCTCTAATATTCTTTTAGGACTCGCAAAGCGAGTCCTAAAAGAATATTAGAGACTCTCAAAACAAGTCCTTAAAATGGTTAAGTAAAACACTAATTTTTTAGCCCAAATTTTTTTAGGACTCGCATATTTTTTTAGGACACTCATTGCAAGTCCTAAATTGTGTCATTTCAGGACTCTCATTGAGAGTCCTAAAAACTCCATAAATATTTTTAAGGACTTCCATTTATGTGTGTGTCCTAAAAAAGTGTCCCGTAATGGGTATTTTGTAGTAGTGCTAGGGCCGTTGGCAAAAACGTAAGCCAAGGGGCTCATGTGCATGTGGATGGGTGGCTAATGCATGCAGCTGGGTACGAAAGCAGCAGGCGTAGAGGTTTGGATAGCAGGCAGAGGGACGCGGGCACACAGGCGCATGCTGGAGGTGGGGTTGCGGGGCCTGGGTGACACGCATAGAAGCAGAGCCTTGGGCTTGGTGTCGTGTGCGAGAGCATGGGCTTTCCTGAGTGCTTACATGTTGTTGGCTAGTCGCCGAACGTCTCCTGCCATGTGCCTCCAAGGTGCATGGCTCGAGTCCTTTCTTCTTCTTTTTCTTGTGTACAAATTTTCAGATCTCATATTTCAAAAATAAAATTACAAAAAATCCTATGCCCTTTATGGCCTACACAAGATCTAGAAATTCAATTTCCTAACCCAATAGCACCATATAATTAACGATCTATCATTCATAAAACATATCCATCCATTCAATATACATATCACCATACATATAACAAATGCCAAAACCCACAAAACATTTATTATAAATATATAAATTGTTCTGGTATCAATTGTTGTTATTAAAAGTATAAATCAGAGATACGCAGTAGAAATTGGATTTTGAAAAATTTATTAATATCAGTCATGATCATACATATATAGATATATTAAATCACATTCGAATAGATTAGATATTACATCTTGAAGCCTATATAGTATCGACGAATCTTTTTATATAAATCAACGTTCCTCCAATCCAGATTTTGAAAGCTCACACTTGTTGGGGTTTTATGCCCTAATTAAAATCCAATTTTTTTGTAATCTCATTTATTATCAATAAAAGAATAGAAATTATTTTTTGACTTAGTCAATCACTTTGTTCACATGTTTTATTTTTCATGATTATTTGTTTAATATAAACTTCTATTAAATCCCGAGCATATAGGTAATCGTATTTATAGTGACTTAATCACAGTGGAATATAAATATGATTATATGTTCAAAATAAGTTAGTCCTAAGATTAGTCAGTGCACAGGATTTACACTGACTTGCCAATCTATTATATGATCTACTTACACATTGTGGTGTTATGTTCTTTTAGAAACATTAGCAAAGTAGATAAGATCGGATGTATTTGTTACATCGGACAGGACCGATATTGACAGTTGATAAGATAAGTAAACATATTGTTATTATCTATTCTAGTCATATCATCTAGTTGACCATAGGTCAATTCAATCTCAATTCTGAGTGGTTAGTATTCTAACTGATTGTATTATTTGAGTTCTTTGACTTGTTCGTTACCAGCTTACCCTACGGACTTGCCCATACTTACATCTTGGGAACTCGGTAGTATAATTGAGTGGGAGTGTTAATCATAGATATGAACATCTATAGCTTCTGATGAAGAAGTGAAATGATGGTTTCCTTTTAGTTTGGTTCAAGGTGTTAAATGATAGAGATCTTATTTCAGTAATTAAATTAGTTTATTGAAATATCATTTACGAGGAACTAAGTGTTTTAAGGATTAAATACAATGAGGGGTAAAACGGTATTTTAGTCCCATCTCATTGTAGACCATCTATAGAAGATTGAATGACAATTATGGTTGTAACAATGGATAATTAATAGCATATCTATATTTGTTATAGAGCGTTCTATGAATTCAAGAGTGCAATTCCGAGTCTTTAGTGGAGTCACGAGGAATTAATAACTTATTGGAGCTTGATTTCATAGGCACATATAGGCACATGGTCCCCATTGTACCTTGGATAAAATCATCTAGATAGTCTCAATTAATTGATTTAATTATCAATTAGAATTATCAAAGTTGGATAGTTTCATAGAGTTATGTAATTTTGAGAAGAAAAGAGAAATTAGGGAATTTATTAATTAAGATAAATTGGTATCTAAATTGATAAATAAGTTAGGTTCAAATTATAAATAATTGATTTGATAAATGATTTAAATAATTATTTAATTAATTAATTCAATAAAAAATAATACAGGTCTTGATTTTAAGTCAATTGGGCATATGATCAAATGGGAAATTTCACAGGCCTAAAGCCCATGATAATTTCAACCTAGGGTTGTTAATTGGCTATTATTTTATTGATTTTTTAATTAAATTAAATGGCCTAATTGAGTCTATAAAAGGAGTGCTTAGAGAGAAGTCAAATACATATGTTTTTGACAAGTTCAGAAGTCATATTTTCTGATAAGCTTTAGATTCTCTCTAAACTCAAGTCATTTTCTAAGCCTTTTTGTTATTTTCTATTCTTCTCTCTATATCTATCTCATGCGTTGAGCATTGCCCACTCTAGTCTAGGTGATTCTAAGGATACTTTGGAAGACTGTGACAGAAAGGATACAAGGGTTAGAGAAACTGAAGGAAAGACTCATTCATTCCGATGCGTATACTGTAAGTATTCTTATCATTGTTTCTCTTTGAATTCAATTTTAGAAACATGTTCTAGGTTATCTCATATTAATTTGTTTAATATTAGATTTATATGAAAATAAATAAAGATCCTGCATAAGTTTCCCAACAACACTTTGATCTTCCAGACTATTCCTCATACACACAAGGACATGTGTGGGCAAGTATGATTTAAAGGTTCATTTAGGACTTTCTAGATGTACTGAACATATGAGATCTAGAGAGGTTTGATTGAGAAAAGATGTATTGAATAGTTTTTCAGATTTAGAAAAACTATCACCTTTTTTTCAAAGAGAGAGTCCGACAGTGAATGAAAACTCGTTACTTGAAAAGTGTAACGACCCTCAAAACATACAAGACCAAAGCATGTGTGTCACGACCCAAAATCGCTATTAAGACTTAAGGGCCTTGATTAGTGTGCCAGGAGGGCATGTTGGGATTTATGTGTGATTTTATGAGTTAAATGCATGGTTATGATTTAAAGCATGTTATTTGACTAATTGTTTATCTGAGATGCATGACTATGTGTATTAGCATGCATGTAGGCCCTGATTGTGTTTGAAGGGCATAATTGTAATATTAGCCCGCTGAGGGCATATATGTGATAATTGTATTCCGTGATTTGTACCACGTGAGTGTGGTGGTATTATTGTGATGCACATGCCGAGACGGTCCTAGAGAGCAAATTAACTTAAGAGTCACAATGCGATTTCTATACCCGGCTTGGGAGGAGCCTAGGGGTATTTCGGGGATTTCGTAACTTAGTCCTTGAGGGATTTTGGTAACTGGTAATTTGGTAACTTATGTGACTGTTAGTAACCATAGAGAGTAACAAGTTTAGATGGTAAAATGGTAGAATTGTAATGGATAGGAAATGACAAGTAAGCCCTTGAGGTTTAGTTAGGAAAGGATAGGTAAGGAGGGGCAAAATGGTCATTTGGCATGGGGTTTAGACATATTGCAGCTGGGTTATATGGGGTACTCGGTTTAGGCTTGGCCATTTGAGGGTTTTGTTAAAATTAAGAGAAGAAAATCTAGAAGAGAAGGAGAGGAAGAAAGGAGCTGAAAATTGGGTAATTTAGGAGAGGAATCAAGAGGTTTTGGCTTGAAGCTGGATTTGGAGAGGGCTCAAAGTTGAATTCTTGATTGAGGTAAGAGTTTTAAACATCCTTGGGTTTTCTTTTCTGTTGTGGTTTAAGATTTTGGAGCCATGGTTTAGGATTTTCAAGCTTGGGTTATGTTTTTGGCCTTTGGGTTTGAGTTTTCTGAAATTTGAAATCAAATGGGTGATTTTGAGTGTGATTGTGTTATTGAGTTGGGTTATGATGTTTATGGGTTGATGTATGGTCTACTTGGGGTTTTGATATGGTTTTGGGGCTTAGGTTTGAGTTTGGGATGATTTGGGATTGTTTTAGTTCGGGAAAAACGCAAGAGAAAACCCAGTTTTTCTGGGTTCACGAAGGAGCGCCGCGGCCCTGTTCTTGGGCGCCGCGGCGCGAAGCTGTTTTCAGTCAGGGGAGCTTTCTGACTTCGCTGGGCGCCGCGGCCCTTGCGGGTAGCGCCGCGGCCCTTGCGGGTAGCACCGCGGCGCTACGCCTTTTTCAGGATGGGAAATTTTGCATTTTTGGGCATTTGTTCCAGGGGCTCGGGGGATGTTTCCGATGGATTGTTTTAGGATTTTGGGAGTCCCGAGAGTGTGGGATTGGTCCCGGGAAGTGGTTATGAATTGATTAGTATTAAAGGATGTTTTATGTGTGTTGTGACTAGGCTATTGGAGAGGCTCGTGCTAGAGGACCGTGCTCGCGGCTTGAGTGCATCAGGAGGCTCGGAATACAGGTAAGAAAATCGTAACACCCGAGAATAGGGCATGGCCCCACTGTGTGATTGCAGGGCATGGCCCCAGATTGTATTATGTGCAAATGTTTAACCTTAAATGAATCATGATGTGTGTAAATGATTATTTCGAATGTACTATATGTGTGTGTACGCCCTGGATTTCCATTGCTCTCATCTTCTCCGTTCACGAAGCTTAAGCGTGCGAGTTCCTTCAAGGCCTTGGAGACTATTGTGCCAACGAAGCTCCTACCAGCGCAGCAACCTCGCTCACCATCCAACCCCATACTGTAAGTCTTCTGTCCCTGTTTATTTTTGAAAGCATGCCACTGTAGCCTAGGTAAAATTTTTTACTGTAGCCACATGCAGAGGTTTTCTGGGTCGCGCGGATATGGAGGGTGATGGCCCTTCTTTGATTAGGGCACACTTGCCATGGGACATCGCCTTAGAACATGGGTTCCATGATTCTCTCTTAGGAACAATTTCTGGGTAGGATCCGTAGGAACTTTGGGTGCAAAAACCGGGTAGCTTAGGGAATACGCCTTAAAAGCGGTTTTGCCACGCCTTGCCTGTTGAAACTTTCCCCCCAAGGCAAATTTTTATTTTATTTTATTTTTTTACTCTGAGCCATCTGACACACGAATTCCGAGTAATCTGGGATCTGTTGAGGGCATAGGCGCGTGTTCCTTGGAACGCGTGGCACCACTCTCCACGGGCTGGGCTTACCCCAGCTCGTGTACTTAATGCTTGCCTCACTTCTCCTGCTTGGGTCGCCTTTTCTAAAGTGTTTTCTTTTGTTCGATAGGCGACCAGATGGCTCCAAAGAGAAATCTGCCACAGAAGAATGTGGGAAGTTCGGCCTCCCAGAAGGATAAAGGAAAGGCGGTGGTGACCAGCTCGCCAATTCCTCACTTTGGACCGGCGGTGGAGAAGCAGGCTGAGGTGGCTCCTGACGCGTTTTTCGAAGCGGAGAGAATCGTCTCGAAGATAACCAGCCAGGCAAAGATCACCAAAATCTTCCTTAACCACAACATTCCTCTGGGGAAGACCTCCGTGATCGCCCGACCTGCTGCGGATGGGGAGAGGAGCTGCACGCCGCTCGACGAGTCGTTCGCGGCCTGGAGCGGGGAACACTTCAAGGCAGGGGCCTTCCTCCCCCTGGATCAGTATTTTGCTGATTTTTTGAACTACGTGGGGTTGGCCCCATTTCAGCTCCCCCCCAATTCCTATCGTCTGCTGGCGGGACTGAGGTATTTGTTCCAAAAGCATGAGTGGGAGGTCCCCACTCCTGCTGATATCTTATATTTCTTCTGCCTCAAAGCCAGCCCGGACCAGCGGGGGCGAGGCGACGGGTTCTATTACTTAACCCGCTTCCCTAACACAGCAGCAGTGATCGAGCTGCCGAGCCATCCAAACGACTTCAAAGACCAGTTTTTTATGTCTACTGGGTTCCAAAACTGCGATCATCATTATTTCAACCGCCCTCGTAAGTAGTCCTCCATTTAGCTCGCCTTTTAACGGTTATCTTATTTTAGCTCGTCCCTTATTCCAATTCTGATTTCAACCAACCTCGCAGCCATCTACTCGAGGACCGAAAAGTCCGTGACCCTCGGGGGTCAATACGACACACTGGCGAACCTGCCTCCCAGTGAGAAAGACTACTGCGTGCTCGTGACAGACGAGGCGATGGTATTCTGCAAGCTGATTTTCCCAAATCAGACTTTGAATTTGAAAAGGCCCCGGGGTCCTCCCCCAGCCCGCGACAACAGGCCGACCGTCGCGGAGGAGGTCGCAGATGACGAAGGCGAGGAAGAAGGTGAGGAAGTTCCTCTGGTGAGGAACAGGAAGAGGAGCTTGGAGGTCGCCCAGGGGATGATCGAGGAGAGGGCCCAATCCGGAGCAGCCGCGGGTCCTTCCGGTCAAGGTAACTTTTACTTATTTAAGAACGTAGATAGGGCCACTGCAGACCCCCGGCTGGTTAGGTTCAACCCTAGGCAGCTTGTCCATCGTCACCCAAGGAATCCGAACCTGGACACGCTTCTGCTCCACTGCGTTGACCAGCTCGTGCTGGACAACCAAGAGAGTCGGCCCAAGGGTACCGTAGTAGTAGATAATACCCTAGCCTTTAGGTCGGCCATTTTTGAGGAGTACGGGACCAATTTACGCACGTGGCCTGCGCTCCAGAGGGGCGTCTACGCTCCGGGGATTAGGCAGTACGTAGAAGAGTCCAGCCCCGATTCAGAACCGGACCTAGAACCTTCGCCAGTTCGTGAGATAATCGTCCTAGGCTCTTCCAGCTCGGGGGGTAGGGCTCCCTTAGTATTTGCTTTCTTATTGCCTTTATTTCTGTATGATTACTGATAACCGTGTTTTTTTCTCTTTGGCAGAAGAGATGTCTCAGCCCGGGAATAGTCTGCGGGGCGTTGTGTTTGGTGGGAATCCCCCAGCGGGGCCGAGGTTAAAGAGGCTTCGTGAGTCCAAGAGCTCGACCGGGGTCTCCACCAAATCCCCAGCTACGGAGAAGGAGAGAGACCCGTCATCCCAGGTCGCGGGGGCGAACCTCCCTGTCGCCAGGACAGGACTCATGCATCCGCCACCCCAACGATCTCCACTGGCCTCCCAGGACGGGGTAATAGAGGTCGGGAATCTGGCCACGGCAGCCCCGGACGTGCGTATCCCGGTCGACCCCCGGGCTCTGGAGAAGATGCCCGAAGCATTCCGGGGTACGGTGTACGAGTCGGCCAGCTACGCCGTCAGCCACTATTACAATATCAGGGAGAAGGAGCTCCGGGCCATCGAAACAACGAGCCCGGTCCGAGTTATAGAGTCCGCTATGGACATGACTTTAACGGTAAAGTGCCCCCTTCTTCTAAGGCTTTGACACTCACACGCCGCCTTTCTCCTTCCAGTTTGCTAATTTATCACTCTTTTCTTGCAGGGCATGGCTGCCGCCTATAGAGGCATCGTTAGGACCAAGGCCCAGCTCGAGGGTTTGGAAGCAGATCGCCAGACTGCCCTCCAGGAGTCTCAGGAGGCGAGAGATGCCTTGGCGGCCTCAAAAGCCGAGTTAGAGAAGGTCCGCTCGGAGAACCAAGAGCTTAAACGCTCCCTGGCCGCCTCCGAGCTAGAGAAGCTTCGCTCCGAGAACTTAGAGCTTAAAAACTCCCTGGCCGCATCGCGGGCAGACCTTGAGGTGGTGAAGGCTGAAGTCCAGACCTCCCAGGCCGCCCTGAAAGACGAGCGGGCCGTGTCGGAGCAGTCCTTACAGGACCTATTCTATCACTGCTGGTCCCACAATCCGGACGCGGACTTCTCCTTCATGCCGCCGGACCTCTGGGCATTCCTGTTGCCGCGGCTTCAAGCCCGCCTGAATAAGGAGGCTCCTCCATCGAAGACTGGAGAGGCCTCTGCCGCGGCGGAGCAGGGTGAGACCGCGACCTCCAAAGGGCCAGCTGATGGGGCTTAGGATGCCTCTTGTTTTCGTATTTTGAACACCTCTTTTTTTTTTATTGTAATTCTCTTTTTATGTGAGGCGTTTCCGCCTCGAGAAAATTTTCTCAACCAGTTTTACATATATTTTTATGCATTTGGTCATAATTTATCTCTTTATTTTTATGAACGTAGTTCGAGTTAACTTTATCCGTATCCCGGGCTCTTTAAATAAGATCCGCGTTCAACAAATTTTTAGTTCACTCCTAAGTTTTCTGACCTGGTTAAGACCAGGAACTTATTTTGAAACAACTTAGTTCGCGTCAACTTTTTATCCGTATCCCGGGCTCTTTAAAGAAGAACCTCGGTCAACAAATTTTAGCTAACTTCTAAGTTTTATGACCTGGTTAAGACCAGGAGCTTATTTTGAAAAAACTTAGATCGCGTCAACTTTTATCCGTATCCCGGGCTCTTTAAAGAAGAACCTCGGTCAACAAATCTTAGCTAACTTCTAAGTTTTATGACCTGGTTAAGACCAGGAACTTATTTTGAAAAAACTTAGTTCGCGTCAACTTTTATCCGTATCCCGGGCTCTTTAAAGAAGAACCTCGGTCAACAAATTTTAGCTAACTTCTAAGTTTTATGACCCGGTTAAGACCAGGAACTTATTTTGAAAAAACTCAGTTCGCGTCAACTTTTATCCGTATCCCGGGCTCTTTAAAGAAGAACCTCGGTCAACAAATTTTAGCTAACTTCTAAGTTTTATGACCCGGTTAAGACCAGGAACTTATTTTGAAAAAACTTAGTTCGCGTCAACTTTTATCCGTATCCCGGGCTCTTTAAAGAAGAACCTCGGTCAACAAATTTTAGCTAACTTCTAAGTTTTATGACCCGGTTAAGACCAGGAACTTATTTTGAAAAATCTCAGATCGCGTCAACTTTTATCCGTATCCCGGGCTCTTTAAAGAAGAACCTCGGTCAACAAATTTTTGTTAACTTCCAAGTTTTATGACCTGGTTAAGACCAGGATAGGACTTAGTTTGTGATAACTCTTATCCATAGATAAAAATTAACACCTAAGTCGTTAAGGAGACCTGGATATATCCGGGTACCATATGCCCCCCAAGTAACTGGGAAAGGGTCTTTCGTTGTTACTTTAAAATTACCCTTGCAAATAACGAGAAACATTTGATTTTTATTTATACATGGAAGGTGACCTTCTAGGTCTTACAAATGTTTATTGATAATATTTCTTTAGGTGGATTGCATTCCAAGTCCGCGGGACCGCCTCTCCACCAAGTCGAGCTAATTTATACGTCCCTTCTTTGATGACTTCGATGACCTGGTATGGTCCTTCCCAGCTTGGTCCCATTACCCCATCTTTGGGATCTTTCCCGGCCAGGAAAACTCTCCTCAAGACCAAATCGCCGACGCTAAAGGCACGTCTTTTGACCTTAGTGTTGAAGTAGCGAGTGATTTTCTGTTGATAATGGGCGAGCTGGAGTTGTGAATCCTCTCGCCTCTCATCCATCAAGTCTAAGGAGTGGCATAGGAGCTCGTGGTTCTTGTCTTGTTCGTAGGACCGGACCCTGTGCGACAGGACCTTTACCTCCACGGGGAGGACCGCTTCACTTCCAAAGGTTAGGGAGAAAGGAGTGTGACCCGTGGGAGTCCGATGTGAGGTCCTATAGGCCCACAGAACTTGGGGGAGCTATTCTGGCCAGATCCCCTTTGCCTCACCTAACCTCTTCTTGAGGCTTGCCTTCAGAGTTTTATTGACAGCTTCGACCTGGCCGTTCGCCTGGGGATAGGCCACGGATAAGAAACTTTTCACAATTTCGTTCTTTTCGCAAAATTCGGTGAACAGGTCGCTGTCAAATTGAGTGCCATTGTCGGAAACGATCTTTTTGGGTAGGCCGAACCGACAAACGATGCTTTTAACCACGAAGTCTAGCACCTTTTTCGACGTTATTGTCGCCAACGGCTCTGCTTCGGCCCACTTTGTGAAGTAGTCAATGGCTACCACGGCGTAACGGACCCCGCCCTTTCCGGTGGGTAGGGCGCCTATTAGATCTATGCCCCAAATGGCGAACGGCCAGGGAGACGATATCATTTTTAGCTCGGCCGGGGGTGCTCGTGCAACCGCGGCGAACCGCTGACATTTGTTGCACTTTTTTACGTATGAGATCGAGTCTTTGGACAGAGTCGGCCAGTAAAAACCCTGCCGAAGGATCTTCAAGGCCAGGCTTTGCCCCCCAGTGTGATCTCCGCAGAATCCGTCATGAACTTCCTGCAGGATGGCCTTCGCCTCACTTGGAAGAACACACCGGAGGAGAGGTAATGAATGCCCACGTCGGTACAACACCCCCTCGACTAGCGTATATCTCGGAGCTTGATAAAGGACTCGCCGTACGTCGTTGCGCCCTTCGGGTAACTTGCCCTCGACGAGGTACTCAACAATGGGAGTCATCCAGGTCGGCCTGATGTCAATCATCTCAATATCCGCTCGATCCCCGTCTATGCTTGGTTTGTCCAAGAACTCAATTGGTACCAACCCCAGGGTTTCTGCCTCCCCCGAGGTGGCGAGCTTGGCGAGAGCATCTGCATTGGCGTTCTGCTCCCGAGGTATCTGCTCGATCGACCCTTGCCTAAACGTAGACAATTCGGATTTTACCTTAGCCAAATAAGAGGCCATCTTGGGACCCCGCGCCTGATACTCGCCTAAGACCTGATTCACCACGAGCTGGGAGTCGCTGAAGCATTGGACAGAGCTTGCCTTTAGCTCGCTAGCTATCCTAAGTCTGGCTAACAAGGCCTCGTACTCTGCCTCGTTGTTGGATGCCTTGAACCCGAACCTCAGCGCCGAATGGAATCTATGTCCTTCTGGGGATATCAGAATGATTCCGGCCCCGGAGCCGTTCTCGTTGGATGAGCCATCAACGAAGATCCTCCACGATGAGCCTGAGGATGTGAGCTGCTGTGAATCTTCCGACGGGATCTCACGGAATCCCGCGCATTCTGCCACGAAGTCGGCCAAGGCTTGACTTTTTATGGTAGTTCGGGGAGTAAAGAAAATCTCGAACTGACTGAGTTCGACCGCCCACTTTAGCAAGCGTCCCGAGGCTTCAGGCTTTTGCAAAACCTGCCTTAGAGGCTGATCGGTCATGACGTGTACAGAGTAGGACTGGAAGTATGGCCTGAGTTTTCGCGAGGCCGTGATTAGGCAGAACGCCAGCTTTTCCATCAACGGGTACCTTGACTCAGCTCCGAGGAGTCTCTTGCTGATGTAATAAACCGGTTTCTGAGCCTGGTCCTCTTCTCGAACCAGAACGGCACTAGCTGCGTCCTCAGTCACGGCCATGTAGAGGAAAAGAGGTTCTCCTACCCTGGGCTTTGATAGCACAGGTGGCTCAGCTAGGTGCGTTTTTAGGTCGAGGAATGCGCCCTCGCACTCTACTGTCCATTCGAACTTCTTGTTTCCGCGGAGCAGGTTGTAGAAAGGCAGGCACTTGTCGGTCGATTTGGAAATGAACCGGTTCAGTGCCGCCACCCTTCCTGTGAGGCCTTGGACATCTTTCCGCGACCTGGGGGATGGAAGCTCGAGCAGTGACCTGATCTTGTCGGGATTTGCCTCGATTCCTCGGGTATTGACTATGAAACCCAAGAACTTCCCCGATGCGACACCGAAAGTGCATTTATGAGGATTGAGCCTCATGCCATATTCTCGCAGTATGTTAAAACATTCTTCCAGGTCGGCAACGTGGTTGCTGGCAATCTTAGACTTGACAAGCATATCATCGACGTACACTTCCATGTTCTTCCCGATCTGATCCGCGAACATTCTATTTACCAGCCTTTGGTAGGTTGCCCCGGCATTCTTAAGACCGAACGGCATGACCTTATAACAATAGACATTAGTCGGGGTCATGAAGCTGGTGTGATCTTGGTCTGCTGGGTTCATCGCGATCTGATTGTAGCCCGAGTACGCGTCCATGAAGGACATGAGCTCGTGCCCCGCCGTGGCATCCACCAGTTGATCGATCCTCGGCAACGGAAAGCAATCCTTGGGGCAGGCTTTATTCAGGTCGGAAAAATCAATACAGGTCCGCCACTTGCCATTGGGCTTTGGAACTAACACGGGATTGGCAACCCAAATGGGAAATCTGGCTTCGCGGATAAAGCCACATTTTTTTGAGCCGGGCCACTTCTTCTTCAAGGGCCTCGGCTCGGGTTGTCCCTAAACGCCTCTGCTTTTGAGACTTTGCAGGGACGCTTTTGTCTAGGTGGAGCGTGTGCATGATTATGCTCGGACTGATCCCTATCATGTCCTCGTGCGACCATGCGAATACGTCTAGGTTCTTTTTCAGAAACGCGGTCAGATCCGCCTTTCTTCTATCGCAGAGGTTCTTTCCAAGCTTCACCGTCCGTGAAGGATTTTGTTCATCGATGCCTACCTCCTCGAGATCTTCAATAGCTTGGAGCTCGGACCTGTCCTCGCCTACTCGGGGGTCAATGTCCTCGCTTAAGGCGAGCTTTTCGTCTTCGGAAACCCGAGGTTCTTTATTCTCAGGGGCCGCCTTGGGTCCCTGCGATTCCTCTTCATCCTGAATGGCCATCGCCACCTGCCCGGGTTTAGATTTTCCCTTCATGGAAATGCTATAGCATTCCCTGGCAGCGAGCTGATCGCCCTTGATAGTGCAGACCCCTGTCGAAGTAGGGAACTTCATGGCGAGGTGCCGGACGGATGTGATAGCTTCGAAAGCAACGAGCGTTGGTCGGCCCAAAATTGCATTGTAGGCAGCGGAGCAGTCAATGACTACGAATTCGAGCAGTTTGGACACTGTTCGGGACTCGTCGCCTAGGGTGATCACCAGCTCGATCGTTCCTATCGCTGCTGACCCTGCGCCTGAAAAACCATATAGCATCATCGAGGTTGCCTTTAGCTCGGAGACGGTCAGACCCATTTTTTCTAAGGTTGAACGGAATAGGAGATTCACCGAGCTCCCATTGTCCACTAACACCCTCCTTATTCTCCGGTTGGCGAGCTGGACTGCTACGACCAAGGGATCGTTATGAGGGAATTGGACATGGCCCGCGTCCTCCTCCGTGAAAGTGACTGGTTGTTTCTCTAATCTTTGTTGTTTTGATTGACGCTGTTCCGGGACAAACTCCCCTCCATTGTGGGCCTTCAACTCATTTATGTATCTCTTCTGGGAGCCTCTGCTCGTGCCAGCCATGTGTGTCCCTCCAGAGATGGTGGAAATCTCTCCCTCGACCACGGGGGGAGGGACGTCCTGATCTACCCGAGGTCCAGGTTGACTGGCTGGGATCTCCGGAGCGGGTCGACCTGTGGGGACCCTGTTCCGCGAGTATTGCGCCAACGGACCTGCTCGGATGAGAGTCTCAATTTCATCTTTGAGGTGCCTGCAGTCGTCGGTATTGTGCCCGAAGCGTCTCTCTTTCCCTTAGGGTGCTTTATTGGCTCCGGTCTTCTCCAGGGGACTCGCGTAGCGTTGGCCAGGAAAATATTCTATCTGGTTTGGGTGAGCTCGGTATACGCTGTGAACACGGGCTTGAATTTATCCACGGACTTATTCTTCCTTTGACCGTGCTGGACGTTTTCACCAATTCCTTTTCTTTTGCCGCCACCGGGCTGGTTACTCTGCGTGACGTCGGGAGTCGCTACTACGATCTCTGTTCCCGCCCCAGCGGGCTTCTCGAGGACCTGGCTGGTCCCCGCAGCTGAAGCTTCAGCTTCCTCCAAGTTTATCCATTCTTGGGCTCTGTTAAGGAATTCACTAACTGAGCTGACCCCCCTCCTTTGAATATCCTTCCATAGATCTCCGCCTACTAGGATCCCGGTCCTCATAGCCATGAGTTTGGAGCTGTCGTCAGCGTCTCTGGCTCGAGCAGCGACATTTGCAAATCTGCTCAAGTAGGCTTTTAGCGTTTCTCCAGGTTGCTGTCTCACGTTAGCTAGGGAGTCGGCCTGGACCCTGGCGGCCTGAGAGGCGCGGAATGCCCTCTTGAAGTCAGCCGAAAAGGTCTTCCAGGAGCTGATTGACTGCCTTTTACTTTGTTTGAACCACTGCCTGGCAGGTCCAGTTAGGGTGGAAGGGAAGATCAAGCAACGAAGCTCTGGCCCGATGTTATGAGCCATCATTAGGGTGTTGAACATCCCTAAGTGGTCACATGGGTCTCCATCCCCGTTGAACTTTGACAAGTGAGGCATACAAAAGCCAGAAGGGTATGCCGTTGCTGCTATGTTGGGGGCGAAGAGCTCCATCTCATCCCCTGAATCATATTCGTCTTTTTCTTTCTCTGACAGGAGCTTCTTCATCAGCTCCTCCATTTGAGTTAAGCGCTCTAGGGTTTTGTCCTGAGATCCTGGGTTATTCCGGGGCTGTTCAACAGCTCCGGACCCGTTGTACATATTAGGCGGGTTATTGCCCCTCCTATCTGGAGATAGGTCATTTGGGGCATTCCCGCCATTACGTACTTCGGATCGGACCCCAACTGAATGGGCCTGGCTACCATCCCTAACTGGGCCCTCTCTGTGAGAGTTGAGGCGATCTCGAAGGTCGCCTCCATGGGAATTATGGTGACTTTGTGCTGAACTTAGTCGCTGTCGCAGGTCCCCTCCCGAAAGATCACTCCGTGCGCTACCGGTCCAGTGACTCCTGCTGGACAGGCTCGATGTGCGTCTTTGGCGGCTCCGACCTGCTCCTCCTCCCGGCGCCCTGCTGCTGCGGGAAGGCCCGGCCGATGGCGGGTCTCTCCTACTATTTCCGTAGGTCGGGATGTCTTGGACGGGCTGAGGAGACGGGTATCTGATGGGAGAAGGAGGATGCCTGACCGGAGGGGCGATCCTAGTGCCGTCTGGACGGACTAAATTTGGTGGGGGCCTCTCGGCCCTGCCAGCTTGATGGTTTCGCGCTGGGCGATCTGGACGAGGAACTGGACGCTCTTCGGGGACGGGCTGACGTCTCCGGATCTCCTCGGCCCTCCTTTGGGAATTTCCCCTATCTCTTCTGGGTGTCCTCGAGGAAGGCTGAGAGCTAGGGGTTGATGTCCTAACCGAACGGCTGTACTGCTGCGGTTCGGTCTGAGGCATTTCCCTGAAGTTCGCCTCTTGATGGCGTGATGAAGGGGTGGAGTTGGCTGCAGGGAGTCTACCCGAACGGCTATGCCTGGATCGATTACTCCGGCGAGACTTAGGAGCCTCGCCTTGCCTCTCTCCAACGTTACCGTTGGTTGTGAGAGGGGGTAGTCGACTCAGAATATCCTGGATTTGCTGACCAGCTGCTGCTAGCTGGCTCCTCAGTTGAGCATTCTCCATCTCCACCGCAGTATAATAACCTGGATTCGGATTAGGCGGCCGGGGCGTCGAACTACCAGTGTCGTCTTGGCCGGCCGGCTGCTTTCCTGGCCTTTGCTGGACTTCAGGAACTTGCTCCTCGGGGAGGGCAACATGGCGGGCCTCCTGCCCATCATGCTGTTCTATCTCGTTGCCATGTTTGGATCGAGTGGTCACCATAGTTGTATGTTTGTGGTAGTACTAATTGGACTTGCTCTCAATGAAAGCACCAAACTGTTGACGCGGTTCTTCGGCAACAGGTAATTAAGAGAAGAAGAGAAAGAGATTAGTACTTAAAAGTAGAACCGCCGCAGATATGAAATCTTTGTGAAAAGAACTAGGTGACCTTAAACACGTTTTTAAGTGGTTCGAAGGTTAAAAATCCTTCTACTCCACTAGTCAATATTATTGATCTTTTCTGGGTAATTGGTTTACCAAATATATATAGTTCTTACAAGACTATTTTTTCCAACCCCTATCAATTCCCAGGGTCTCCATATTTATAGGAGAAGGCACCTGGAAATTGGTAGGGAGGTCATCCCGTGACCTTACCATTTGTCATATCAAGTCTGTGATATTCATGATTACTTCCTAAACCTGACACACAAGTGTGGTCTAATCAGTATGGAAGGAGATAATGGGCCGCACGGCCCAACCCGTCCGTGGGTGTCTGAATACGCACGTTCCTGCGGCGTGTCCGAGAAGTCAGGGGGATATCGGACACGTGATGGCAGGATTATGCACGTTTATCTTGCGTGTTGACTTCCCATAGGGTCAGAGCTTCCTGAGAAGCTCGCTACCGGAGCAATCCATAACCCGAGCTGATCCGTCAGTGGTCGCCGGATGTTGTTCCCAGCTCCTGGAACAACAAGAGGGAGCAGGAAACTCCATCCCCTCGAGCTAGGAAGGGCCCGTCCTGAAGATAAAGCCTCTGGACTGTGGGAGCCTCGGGCTAAATCATGTTTAGTCCGAGGATCGTCCTGCTAAACAGCCCGTGGGAAATCCAGGGCGTACATCTGCCCCCCAAGCTCCTGCTCGTGGTCCATGACGTCAGACATGGGAGACCACAGTAGGAGCTTGGGGGGCAGATGTACGCCCTGGATTTCCCACGGGCTGTTTAGCAGGAAGATCCTCGGACTAAACATGATTTAGCCCGAGGCTCCCACAGGCCAGAGGCTTTATCTTCAGGACGGGCCCTTCCTAGCTCGAGGGGATGGAGTTTCCTGCTCCCTCTTGTTGTTCCAGGAGCTGGGAACAACATCCGGCGACCACTGACTGATCAGCTCGGGTTATGGATTGCTCCGGTAGTGAGCTTCTCAGGAAGCTCTGACCCTATGGGAAGTCAACACGCAAGATAAACGTGCATAATCCTGCCATCACGTGTCCGATATCCCCCTGACTTCTCGGACACGCCGCCGGAACGTGCGTATTCAGACACCCACGGACGGGTTGGGCCGTGCGGCCCATTATCTCCTTCCATACTGATTAGACCACACTTGTGTGTCAGGTTTAGGAAGTAATCATGAATATCACAGACTTGATATGACAAATGGTAAGGTCACGGGATGACCTCCCTACCAATTTCCAGGTGCCTTCTCCTATAAATATGGAGACCCTGGGAATTGATAGGGGTTGGAAAAAATAGTCTTGTAAGAACTATATATATTTGGTAAACCAATTACCCAGAAAAGATCAATAATATTGACTAGTGGAGTAGAAGGATTTTTAACCTTCGAACCACTTAAAAACGTGTTTAAGGTCACCTAGTTCTTTTCACAAAGATTTCATATCTGCGGCGGTTCTACTTTTAAGTACTAATCTCTTTCTCTTCTTCTCTTAATTACCTGTTGCCGAAGAACCGCGTCAACAGTGTGATTATACTGAAATGAACGGCAAGGGCCGAGAGCGGCGTAGGCCGGGTGCGGCAGCGGGGCCGAAAGTAACACTCAGCACATGGGATGCTTATATTCAGGGTGGGACCCAAGGCACATGGGATGCTTATATTCAGGTTGGGACCCAAGGGATACATGAGTTATCCTCGCGGTGAGAATCGAAACCCCAGGCTTTGGTAAGGCCTCTGGGGCGGCATGGCCTTGCTTGTTTATTATGATGGTTTTTTTTCCTATTTATCAGTGAATTATGTCAGCTATATGAATTGCATATGCTATGTATTATTTGGGTTTTCTTGCTGGGCTTCGGCACACGGGTGCTCTGTGTTGCAGGTAAGGGCAATGACTGAGTCAACCAACCATGAGTACGGAGAGCGTGAAGCGACGCGTACATGTTTGGCCTGCCCGACTGCTTTGGTTGGGGGTTTATTTGAGAATGGCTGTAATAATCTATGATTTTAGAACTGATCAACTGTAAACTTATTTCAAGATGTAAATAGCTTTCAAACATTATTTTGGGATCCCAAATGTTTATTACTTGAAGTTTTTATTGAAACAACGCATTTTTAAAGATTACAGCCTTAACTTTTAATTAGTCACACTTTTGTTTCAAAACCTCGGTTAGCGAGTTCATTGCACACTGTTTTGTCTTAAAACTCACTTAGTAACGGCTCTAAGGAAGTAGGGCGTTACAATGTGAAAATCTAAACTTTTACTTTAATTCATTGTACCAAAAATCCATATAAAAAACTTTTAAAAAGATCATGTGTGCACACTTTTAGTTTAGCAAATAGAAATACAACTTATCCTCCATAGAAATAACAAACTTCCAGCTTTTTCTTTTCAAAATGGTGATCCATCAAAAACCTCCCCAGGTTAAGCCACATGTACATATCCACAAGCAGACTCTGACGCTTACTGCTCCACTTTGCTTTTGCACTTACCTACAACATTAAACAACTAGGTAAGTGAAAACGCTTAGTAAGAATAGCCTTGCACTCAAATATACTAAACCGAGTAATTGGTTGACCTAAGGTAGTTATCGCTACCGGTCATTAGGATATTGGATAAATTCAAACCCTATCATACAATTCTCAAATAATAGCCATAACAAAAATCAAGCACATTAGTTGCACCCAACAACCAATTTTCATACATATCATAACAACCTAAATTCAGAAAATTCCCAAAACATCCAATATAGATAACCATATCCGAACAATAACTTTGGTTATTTCTAACAAAAAAGTTCACACATAACACAATAATCTGCACTAAGAAAATTCCCAGAACATACAATATATCACTAATATTGTAATATCCTGCACTCAAAGGTTTTCTTAAAATATTCAAGATATATTTAACACACATCATGACTAAGAAATTAATCATTAGCAAGGGATACAGGCCTCAAATCAGTTTCAGCATTTATGTCCTGGTTCCATCTCGGACTATATTTTGACCATGTCCTGGCTCCAATCCAAACTATAATTTTACCATGTCTTGGCTCCAACTCGGACTATATTACCATTGTCCTAGCTCCAACCCGGACTATATTTGTAACGACCCAAATTCACTATTAAGGCTTAAGGGCCTTGATTAGAATGCCGGAAGGGCATGATGGGAATTATGTATGATTTTTATGATTAAGATGCATGATAATGATTTAGGCATGTTATACGATTATGTGAATTATATTATGTGATAATTATGATGTGTGAATTGTACCGCGTGGGTTCTGTGATACCAGCGTGATGCACGTGCCGAGACGGTCCTAGGAAACTAGATAGTGGTAACTGGTGATTTGGTAACCTGCGTAACTGTTAGTAACCATAGAGAGTAACAGGTTTTATGGGAAAGTGGTAGAATTGCAAAGTTGGTGAAAAGACAAGTATGGCCTTGAGGTTAAGTTAGGAAGGGGTATTAGTGGAAGGGTAGAGTAGACATTTGGTAGGATGGATAATTATCAGCTGAAGGGGGAATATCATATACGTATAATATTTGGGGAGATGGGTTTATGCTGAAATTAGAAACCTAGAGGAGGAGCAAACTTAAGAGGAAGAAGGGAGAGACTGAATTTAACTTTTGGAAGGAGAATCAAGAGTGATTGAAGTTTTCAAGCAGGCTTAGACCAAGAATACTCAGAGGTAAGATTTTGATTATGCTATATCCAAGTTTTAAGTCTGAATTTTAGTTAAGGAAGGTGAATTGAGGCAAGTTGGTGGCTGGTTTTATGTAATTTCAGAATTGGGAATCAAGGGGGAAGGAGGTCAAGAGCTGGAGGTTGAACCCATCACTTAAGGTAAGGTCTCTGTATGTTTATTAGGCTTGTTTTTGTTAAGGTATGGGGAGTTTGAAGTGTGGGTTGTGTTTGAGTTCAAGCCGTTCATAATTTTTCTGGTTTGAGTTGTTAAGTGTGAAATTCAAGAGTGAATTTTAGGATTGAAGGTGTGAGTGAGCTTGGGCATGATGTCTTTGGTTTGTTGTGAGGTTTGTTAGAGGTTTAGAGTTGATTTTGGGACTTAGGATGGAGTTTGGGGTGAATTGGAGAGGTTGGAGCTCGGGAAAATGCGAAGGAAAAACCCAGAATTCTGGGCTTCGAAGGCGTGCCGCGGCACGGGTTTTGTGTGCCGCGGCTTGGAGGCTCTGACTGGTGGGTGCCGCGGCACAAGGCTAATTTCAGGGTGTTATTTTTTGACAATTTTAGGCCTTTGCCCCGGGGGTTCGGGGGATGTCTCCGGGGTGTTGTTCTAAGGTTTTGGGGGTTCCGAGAGTGTGGGTTAGGTACCGGGAAGGTAGTCTTGGATTGGTTAATGACAAAGAATATTATTTGTGTTGTGATTAGGACTTTGGAGAGGCTCGGGGTAGAGGACCGTGCTTGCGGCTACGTGGCATCGAAAACCAGTGAATTGAAAGGTAAGAAAACCGCACCCGAATATATGGTTGTGAATGGGACTAAGTGCTCCCGAGAGTTGTATTGTGTCATCGTTGGTATTATGCCAAGGGACACGTATAAGCGGTCTAAGAGTATCGTTCATGATTTTAGCGCACGGGGCGCGAATTGGCCACTGGGAGCCAGAAACATTAGGATAACAGAGGGAGCAGCCTGTGGGCGCTAGCCCTGGTTATCGTCTGTGCATTATGTTTTATGAGATGAAATCCTTAGTATGTGGTATGCTTGAATGATGTTATACTTGAAATTTATGAGATGCTATATGAGTAAATGACTTGATTGCTAGTTGTTCATGCTTTGTTATTGCTGTGTTTTCTTGCTGGGCCTTGGCTCACGGGTGCTTCGTGGTGCAGGTAAGGGCAAGGGCAAGCTGGACCAGGCCTGAGGTGGAGAGCTCCGAGGTGTAATGTGGATAGCCAGCCGTTCGATCACCATGATCGAGGAGTGTGTCAGGACAGAGATTACCTAACTACTCATTTTACCTTAGTACGGCCGCTAATGTAGTTAAACCTTGTAAATTTTGTAAATGACCTTTGAAACTGTCATTTTTGGGATCCCATGTAACGAAACAGTGTTTAGTAATGAAAATGTAAATTTTGAGACCAAAACACTTTTAACCCTAGTTCCTTTACTGTTTCAGTAACACGTTTTTACTTTAATGACTTGGTTAGCAAGTCTGGCACTTTATAAACACACAGTGTAACGGTCTTGGCTATCCAGGGCGTTACAACTACCATTGTCCTGGCTCCAACTTGAACTATATTACACTAGGGTTCTGGTTCCAACCCGAACTTACTTACCATTTGGCCCCAGAATGCTAAAGCATTACAAGAGTAGGCATTAAGCATACCCTAGTCTTAATGACCCAAACAATACTAGTGTAATCTAGTACTACAAGAACACACTAGTATATTCATGTTGTATCCAAGAAAGAGAAAGGCTAACTTACTTGGAGTCCTTAGGTCCCAGCTGGATCTTTAACACTGCTATTCATTTTCCTCTTTCGCGATTACTGTAATTAATACAATGTACTCGGATTAAACTATGGCATACTCTTGTAGCTAATATTCTATGATTTCTACAAGCAATAAAGTTCTCTTAGAGACTCTATACTATAGCCTCTTATACACCTTACAGTGTATAAGGTCGAATTTCGTTTCAGCCTTTACAGTAACATGAGAAAATCGACCTCACCGCAACACACTCTTCGTGTCGTGCATCTTAATATTCTTTAACTAAAAAACTCTCTCATTGGATAACTTGTATTTTGGTTTTAGAAACATAAGTTTTACTCAACTCATAACTTTAGAAAAATACCAACTTATTGTCCTCTTGGTAAAGTTTACCATTTTCTATCATTTACCAAAATACCGCGTTTTGCTCCTTTACAAATAATATCAAACAATTTTGTCTCGTTCTCTTAAAGGTTCTACAAAACCCAAACTCCCATTTTTACCATTTTTATCTCTAACCTAGGATCTATTTTTATGTTATTTTTTAAAAGAAGGGAAATTGGACCCTTAAGTTATAAAAAAAGTAAAAATCAACTTTTAAATTAACTTAAGCTGATTTGGAATTGGTTAAGTCTCCAAATCCTTAGTTATCTTTGCAAATGATTATTTCTTCTCATTTCAAAAGCATTACTTCCACTATTTAATTTAAAGTTGTAAAGTCTCCTTTTTAAACATTTGCCCTAAGTTGAGTATTGGGCAAAAACCCTTAAACTATCGTTCAAATATTCCATGTCATAAGGATGGAAACTAGGAAAAATCCTCGCGTCAAAACTTGTTTTAGGTTAAGAGAACTAACCTCCCAAAAATCATTTTTTGTTAATGTTCGAAATTACTACATTTCATATTTTAGGGAAAACTTAGAAAAATCATTTCTCTTAAACCATGACACATTTTTATATTAACTTTTACAGAAGTCCTTATACACATCTTAACTATTCCCCTCAAAGTTTCATAATTTTTGGGATGGAAAACCTCATTCAAATTTGTAAAGCAATCTGGGCAGTGCCTGTTGCCCATTAGTTTTTCCCAGATTTTAAGGTAACTTTGAAAATTCACTTCTCTTACACTGTAGCCCAGTTCTTTCTAAAATTTTAGAAATATCTTTATAAATGTCTATATTATATTCTTTAAAAATTTCATCATTTTTGGAATGATAAAACTTATAAAAATGTTTAAAGCAATCTGGGCAGTGCTTGTTGCCCGGAAGTTTTGTTTCTAGATTTTAGGGCAAACTTTTAAAAAATAATATCTGTTACACCTTAACACATTTTCCACTAACCTTTTACAATGACCCTCATAAATGTTTAAACTAATACCCTACCAAATTTCATATCTTTTTTATTAGTAAAACTCGTTCAAAGGTCAAAACAATCTGGGCTTTGCACGTTACCCTGAAATTTTCCACATTTACATCAAAATGCCAAAAAGTTAATAACTTGGGTTTAAAAATACATTTTTTCGATTTTCCAAAGCCTATCATCAATTACGCACAAATAAATATGCAACTAAAAAAATATTTTTCACAGACAGAGGCAGTAGAGTGCGATCTAACCTGTTGGAAGCCAGACAACGAAATTTTGGCTGCATGCATTTTTACACAACCTAACATCAATAAGCACTTCTGGCATAACCCTAGCCACATGCAAGCATGAAAATCATCATACCACACATAAATCTCAACCTTAAGCATAAAATAAGATAATAAACTATTGAAACACCCTATCGAACCATGTCTACAAGAATCACCACAAAACATAAAGAACTCAACCATAGATTCTACCTTTCGAAGCCCTAGCTTGGAGATGTGTTCCTTAGCTCCACAAAACCTTCCTTTGGTGCTGTAAACTCTCAAAAGTAAGCCCCAAGTTCCACATGTAGATTTTAAGAAAAGGATTAGGGTAGAAAGAAACTTAGAGGAGGGACACGAACGTGCATGCTCACGAAAACCTCTTTATCATGCTTTATTTGATCACAATGGTGCTCAACTTGGAGATCCTACTAGTGAGGCTTCTCTTGAACCTTAGAACACAAGAACAAGGCCATGCATGGATTTTAGATCACATGAATGCACAAACAACCCTAGGGTTTCGAGTTTGAATAAGAAGGAGAAGAATGAATCACAAGAGAGGATTTTACTTACCTTGAACTCGGTTTGCTTTGGGTTGAACACTAGCTTCAATTGAGTCTCTAATTGAGAGAGAAAGAGAGAGGAACGAAATTAGTGGGAGTGAGAGAGCCTCTGATTCTTCTTTTCAGAGTTAAAAAAATGACAAGGGAAGGGGAAGAGAGTGCCTCTGTTTTGGGGGGAAAATGGTAGAGAAAATTGTTTTGAGAAAAACAAACAAACAAATGATTAAACCCTTAGCTTGTGAATGAGTAAGACTCTTCCTATTCTCTTTGGGCTATGTGCCCTAGCTCTTGAGAGCCCTAGGACCTAGCCTGGCTGCCCAATCCTCTCTCTCTACCCTTGGAATTACTTTTATGCCCTTGTTAATTTTACCTCCCATTTAATGGATCCAAGGGCCCTTTGGGAATTTTGTGCTCTAAATTTCCCTTAACTTTTAACCTATAATTTTTAAATCTCCAAGCATAATTAATTAAATGAAATATGACCCAAAAATAAAATTTTCACATATCACATAATTTTGGTAATTTTATCAAATTGACCAAAATGCCCTTACTGACACGAGCTAGAAATCCTCATTCTTAAGCCCGATTGATTGGAATTCAAACCTTAGTCAATTTTTCTTAAAATTATTGGCTCAACTATAAATTCCCACACACTAGACAAAATTAATATGTTTATGCCATAGTATTTCTTATTTTATTTAATACGAGATTTTTCTCCCATTAGGGATTATTCCTTGGTCCAAGACCAATCTTTCTTTACATAAACCTAGATCTAAACTAGATCATTACAACGGCTATAAAATTCAATAATTATCGCAAATTCATATAATATCATTTATCAAAATAACATTTCACATAATTCTTCACTGGCTACTAACGGGTGTTCAAAACATGGGATGTTACAAAAAGTATCGCTTTTTTTCAGGTTTATAAAAATAATTAACTAATTTAATCAATCTTTATTTTATTAAAATAAAACTAATCAATTATAATCTTATTTAAATCATATTAAAAAATGAATAATTAAATATATGTAATTAGATAAACAAATTATTGGAAATTCAAAATTCAAATCCCAGGGATAAAAAATACCTATGTGTGGTGCCATAATTTTCACATTTATTTATTTAAATAATATTTAAGATAATATATTTATCCCAAAATAAATATCAGTTAATTTAAAATTATATTTATCTTAAAATATCAGTTTTAAATAAATAAATAAATATCTTATTATAAATAAGATAATTATTAATCTGTCTTTATATTAATCCAAACATAATTAATATTTATTTTAACCTATAACTTTTCAAAATAAAAAATATATAGTTAAATAATTAATAAATTTCCAAAAATTATCACATAATTATTTCCTTGCCCTAAAAAATTAATTCTTTTCCAATTAATTTCTTCTCTCTACAAATCTTTCTTTTGACATTCTTACCCTTGACAGTGTAGGACATAGGTGATCTACGAACCATGGACCTATAATACGAAGCTCCAATAAACCAGATTATTAATTAAACTCTCTAATCCAATAATCTTATTTATTAACTCCATGATTAATCCACTATAAATATGGAATTGCACTCTAAGTATTTATAGAATTATATTTACAGAGTTTTCTCTTGTAGTCCATTAATATAATTAATAAATGTAGTTATGTCCTCCATTTATAGGTGCGTTATTTAGAGCTTGTCAATATTATTGTTATACCCTTCTATTTACCTCTTGATCTTTAAGTGCCATTAATTCACTAGCAAATAATTAATCTATAATCATATTATAGATTTGAGCACAATATTTATTTAGTTCCAGAATTAACCCTTAAGGGAACAAATATTTGATTCGTTAGGAAAGTATGAATTCCATTATTGTAAATCATGTTTCCTGCCATTCATGATATTGAATCTCCAAAACAAAAGTCATTAGCCTCGTTATACTAAGAAACCTTAAAGAGTGAATCAAAATATCAAATAAACATAAATAGGAGTTCGTGAATACTCAGGATTTAGATTGATCTACAAATGATCATCTATTATGATAAGAATTAAATCTTTATGTCAAACGACAAGTTTATAAAGATAATTCATTCTCATCGGTCCTGTCATATATAATCTCTATTATATACAATACATTTTCTTAGATGTCTATCCACATAAGTAATCAGAATCTATATCATTTGCATCTCGTATGCTTAGTAAACCGCATTAGTAACCATTCATTAATGATTTCTTACTTTAATATTTTACTGACTATTTTATTCATTATATATGATCTTAATTCTCTTGTACTAATACAAGATCATATTGTCATAAATGAATAGGGAATTTTCTTGATATTATTATATAATTAATTTAAACATTAATTGTAACATTCAAATATAATAAAATTGTACTTCTCTTTAAATCAATAAAATGTATTTACATGTTGTTAGGGAATTAATTCTAACACTCTGAGTTAGTATGAAAGAGGTCTATAGCGGCCCAAATCATGGAAGGAATGGACATGTCAGCCTTCGTGTCAATATTCGACCAATAATTGTGGAGGCGCAGAGCCAGGAGTGCAGTCACCTCATCGACGGGTACAAACTCCTCGGGGACCACCTCCACGCTGGTACGGACTACCGAGTCTACAAGATTAAGATATATCCCTCTCTCCCAATCAGTCCTAGTTCTATATCTACTAAATCTATATTCAAGGAGGGTTAGGGAGCTGAGAACATGACACTTTATTGCATGTAGTAATTTGAAAAGGGGGTATAGTCATGGCATGTAATAAGGTGAAATAGTGAAAGAGGCTACAATCATGGAAAGTTCTATATTTACTAAATCTTCTACAATCATTGCACGTAATAAGATGAAAGGGGGCTTAGCTTGTTTGGAGACAGTCGCCCCCAAGGGAAACCACACCCATGAGGCCAACATTGTGGTCTTCTGCTACCTGAGCTCCTTGCGTCACATTCAACATCAGTTCAACATTATCGGTCGCGGACCTCACAGCCTTCTGCCGCTGAAGCAGACAAGCTACTCCCAAAATAGTCGCGACATTTACGGCTACTGCATGCCTCCCACATGCTCCCATCCGTAACCCCATGAGGGACAATTTTTTGATGGTTTTCCCTTCCTGGAGTAAACTCGCCTCCTACAGGTTGTTCGTAGTGACCAAAGCCTATATATTTCGCTCCTCGATGGAAAGGGTTTGGATGTGTTCCAACCGTCAATAGAAACTTGGGATGTGTGTCATCCTAATGTAGAGGCTTGTGATCAAAGATGTATGTTAGGTTCCTAAGCAGAAAGATAGTAAAGAAAAAAGGCAAGTGAGTGACACTTACCAACTGGTTGGAAGTCCAAGAGCATGGTCAGGTTGGCCCAAAGTGGGAAGCTAGAGGTGAAGAGAAAGTGGCCCTTTGCCTACCAAGCGTAACCCTCGCTGTTCTCGAGAACCACATAGTTAAGGTAGGCGTACTTCACTAAGGTATAGAACCAATCGAGTGTGGGTTGGTTCCATTTGGGGGTGGCATTGAATTGTAGAAGTATAAAATCGTCGTCGGACTCAGAGTAGGCCAATCCATTCGCCAATGTAGAATGTAACCATTTGGCATTAGCTAGAATGAATGTAACGACCCAGATTTTCAAGACTCGATAAAGCAGAAATATAAATGTTTTCACTTAACAAAATGTCTCAAAAACGAGTATAAAAAAAAACTTTTTAAAAATTCGTATGGTTATACTTAACATTTATTTACAACATATTTTATAAAGAGTAGAGTGAGCCTAGTTTAGGAAAATTACACAGCATTTCCAAAATAAAACAGCTTCCCAAAAGGTCGGTCCACATGTACATTTGCAAGGTAGACTCCAGCGCTCACTACTCTGCCTTGCCCTTGCACTTACCTAAAACATGAAACAACTAGGTAAGTGAAAACGCTTAGTAAGTTGAACTTTCAAACAAAAGCATGTATAGAATTAGGGTTACGGATCCATCCGGACTCTACACAATTAATTTCAAGAACGCAAAGCGTCCTGGCAAACTTATGGTCATGCCTGATAACCAATGATAAATTATTCCTATAAATAGATAAAACCCTGCATGCTAAAATTCCAGAGCAAGCATATATAATATATCACAACTATATCTTATAAACAAGTATATCCCTGCACTCAGAAAAATCCTAGAGCAAGCAGATATATTATATCACAACTATATCTTATCAACAAATATATCCCTGCACTTAGAAAATCCCAGAGCAAGCAGATATATCAAATCACAATATAATTTGAGACCAACACTTGACAACTTCCAACAATTCAGGCATAATGCGCCCTCCAACATAATTGCTAATCTGTAAGAGAGAACCGAGTCTCAACACTAAGATCTAGCCAATAAATATCTCCATCAAGGGTAACTATTGCATTACCTTGGGCATCACTTTATCCAAGAGTGAAATCAAATTTACACGGTTTTACATAGACTTCTATGCTAATCAGTGGTGCTGGTGAGCAGTTTCCCCTAGGGTGTTCAATCTCACTCAATCTGGCAACCCTTAGTATCTCTAGGTAATCTCACTGAATGACCAATATTCACGGCTGCTATCTGAGAATAACTTATCAGAGCACTTGCTCGGGTTCTAATCGTTCACTGATTAAGTATGCCTGATGGCCCCTAGGTCCCATTAATTTTGGCGCCCCTAGGTTTAACCAGCTTATCCTCACCTCTTGGCCACTCGTCGCGGTAATGAGCCGGACATAATAAAATCAAGCAGTGCAACGGGGATCAGCCGTCTAGGATATGACGGATATCTACCGTTCATATTTTCTAAATCAGCACTCACTAGACTAACGTCTCTAAGAAACTTTCTACGATAGTCTATATATGTGCATGTATCCCTATACTAACATACAAGACAATACTCGTTTCATATTGCAACCGTACAATATAAGTTGCTTACTTGGAGTCCTTAGCGCTCAGCAGGTTTTCACCCTCTAATGTTCAGTCCAGGTACGCTTAGCCAATACTATTGTTATCCATACAGTATACTCGGATTAATTTTGCCACATAATTCATTATTATTATTTTGGGCAGTTTGGTCATTTTCAAAATCATTTGTAAGGATTTATGATCCTTATTTGGTTTTTAAACCCATTAAGGAAATTCATACAAAAATATTTGAGACTACACTCTAAGTCTCGGGGAGACCTATCCTAAGGTCTCGATACCTAGGCTCGGGTATCACAATAGTATTTTCCCACAATCCGCTAAAAATCTTATTTTTTAAAGGTATCGCTATTAACCCGCACTTTCAACAAGTCGGTTAAAATATGTAAGATTTTAGCCGGTATTATATCCAGAAAATACTAATTAATTCCTTAATTATTTTTAAAGAAAATAAACTCTTAAATTTTCCTTTTATTTTGCTTAAGGCTTTAATCTCTAAAAACTATTTTAAGAAAATTTCCTAATTTGTCTTAATTAGGAAAACCATTAAAATTTTTCCATCTTGACTAGTTAATTTTCCAAAATTAATTAAACAATTTTTACTTACTAGAAAAATAATTTACTTAATTATTTTCTCAAAATATAGGGTTTTAAACCCTCTTTTAATTTATTAACTATTAATAAATTAAATCTATCATTTTTAAAAAGAATAAAAATTCTTTAATAAAAATAATTCACTAAACTCAAAGTGGTAATTTTAGTGAAAATATGTTTTCAAGACTTACCAAGTTTATATCTTGAAATAAGCAAAATTTTACTTTTTACCTTATGTTCCAAAATCTCATTTTTACACTTAGTGTGAAAAGTCTATTTTTCACATTTTTAAATACATACTTCGTTATTTCATCACTAGTAATTTACTTAACCAATTGTTACCAAAATTTCTCAATTCCATTTTTGGTATGCCATTTAGGTCTTTGTAAAATCTTAGGTCAAAATGAGCATTTTTTATTGGTGAAATCATTTTCCAACAATGAGGTAAAAATGACCTTATTTTCAAGTCGTTATTTTTTCCAAACTTTGACAGTTAATAACTTTCAAACAGTTCAATATTTTCTTACCAAATTTTACAGTGGAATACTAGGTTATTCTAGAAATATGTCCACAAAAGTTTAGAAAAAACTGGATTCATTTTCCCTATACAGTGGCTGTCCAAACTTGGTTCTGAAAATAAGAATACGAAAAAACAGTTTTTTACCTAAACTTTGAAATAGCATAACTTACTCATTTCTAAACATTTTTTAGTGTTTCAAAAGCTCAATCTCAACAACATCACAGTACAATTAAATTTTACAAAATCAATATATAGTGGATGCTAGACCCCTTGGAAGTCAAAGCTCAAAACATGTATTTTGTTTTAAGGTTTCCTACAAAGCCCCCAAGGGTTTTGGTTCCTATTTTCAAAAATCAATACACAAGCATCATAAAAATTATAAAAAAACTACCATAACCTTATTACATCACCAATAAGAAACTTTAAGCATTAACTATACAAAATAATGCTTAAAACTAAAAATCATACAATAACAACCATAAAAGTAATCTTTTTACCTCTTTTGTGTTCTTGCTTAAGGTGTGGATCTTCCTACTAGCTTTGGCTCCTTCAAAACCTTTTAAAAACCCTAACCAACTTCCCCCAACAACATAGATAGTTAGATATTTAAAACTCTATGATTAAAACTTTACAAAAGTCTAGATTAATGAAACTTTACCTTAGGGAAAACCCTTCCTAGACCAAGACTTAGCTTCCAAGTCTCCTTGGTGTTCTTGGGGTTGAAAATGGAGAGAAAACTTGAGAGGGTCTTCAAAAATCAGATGAGAGTGATTGAGAGAGTGTGGAGATCGATTTTGGGGGTTAGAATGGATCACACAACTCTTCAAAATATCCCAAAACCACTTGAGTGTTTCACTACCCACTTGCCCACTTGACATTATCCATAAAAAAAAAATTCACTCTTATTAAGTTTTAAATCACAAAACTTAACATTAAATAATTAAATTAAATTTCTCACACATTTAATTTAATTAATCACACTATAAAATTTAACCTAACGTCCATTCATGGAATAAAATTGCCCATTTCGGTAAAATGCCCTAAAATTTCCATTTTTCCTTAGGTTTATTATTTTTGACCAAACATTAATTTTAAGAATGTATTTTATGCTCAAAATTTATTTTCCATAGTTTTTCATTTTATTTTCCAAGATTTTTACTCGATCAGGGTTTTTGTGTTAGTCCAGGACTGAAAGTCTTATCTTGACTTTTAAATCACAAAATTCATAATTTGGCTAGCAATAACTCATGGAATAATTTTCAAACAAATATAATATTATCCAAAATAATATTCTTAACTCGGGGACAAAAATCCCTACCCGGGTCATTTTAAGGTACCCGAAAATACAGGACGTTACAATGAAGATATCCCCACAAACTTGACGAAGTCTACAAAATATTGGTTGAGTGGAAAGTAGCTTCTGCCTCGATGCTTGATCAAGCCCGTTCGATGTTCAAGCAGAGCTAGTTTTGAAACCCCACATGATTAAATCTGTTATGCCTCTCAATGTTCACGAGGGTGTCCAAGTAGGTAAGTTTGGCTAGGAGGATCTCTGACTCAAAATTAATGGCCATAATTCCTGTTGCCAGCCTTTAAAAGGATCAATGTTGAGGGAGATGGCCTCAAGTTCCAAGGGATATAGCTTTTGCGCCTGTACCGTCTGGCCATCTGGCCTTTGGAAAACTTAGTCCTCTTGTTTTTCCTGAACCACTTGGTCTCGTCACTCAGGCCTATTTATGCATGCCATATAGGGAAAAGTTACACCATGACTCTACCACCTTAGTGATGGAAGGAAATCCTCGCCTATTCCCATCCTGAAGCTCCTGATGTTCAATAATAACCTAGATCAATTTTTATTTAATATAGTCAGATTAATTTAAATACATGATTTGGTGTTTTTTAAATTTAAAGTAATATTTGGAAAATATTATTTCAATTAAAAGATGTGTGAGTGGATCACATAGAATGAAGTTTCAGACTTTAGTGTAAAATAAATATTACGCTGCAAATATTTATTTTACTGTATAGTTTTTGTTAGGATTGGTTAAAATACAAAGTCCAAATGGTGTTACACAAACTAGGTGTAAAACACTAAATGGTTTCAAGTAGTGAAGATTTGAAATTTGAATTTTTGTTGTAAGAATTTAAAATTTGTGTTTTTTGGTCCAAAGTGATACACTAAGGTAGTTAAGGATGCACAATACATTTGGGAGCATTTTGATGTGTTTAAGGTCACTTTTGAGAAGTTGGACCTACCTAAGTGGCATTGCGTCGCCTCCTTGGAGGCGATGCACATCATGCGATGCATTGCCTACTTGTAGCGACGCATCTCCTATAGACAGTGGTCTAACGTGTCAATACCTACACGTATTTTAAGGTCCAAATTATGTGTTTAAAAGCTCCAATCATATTGGTTGGACTTAATGCCGGTGCCTACACTATAAAAGGTATCTCTTAGAGTTTTGATAGATTTGATCACCATTTTGAAATCTCTCTCTCTCTCTCTCTCTCTCAAGATCATAAGGAAAGTGCTTGTCTTTGTGAATTTCAAGGCTTGTTCAATCTCAGTTATCTTGCCTACTAGAGAAAGCCATAAGCATCCATCAAAGGCTAGGAATAGAGTATTTTGACAACAATACATTTCATCCAAATATAATAATAAATGCCAAATGGCATTTTAAAAAATTACCAAATTTTTCGTTTGATTATAATTTATAGAAAATTTTACTCATGAAATATTTTTTAACAAAATTTAAAAAATACAGTTATTAAATACTAGAATCAAGTATAATTCTTTAAAAATACAAAAATACCCTTATCAAACTAAAGTAATGATATAAATGTTTTACATATCAATTTCTTTAAATAAACAAACATTTTTTATCATTTATAGTTTGATATATGTATATTTGTTTTTATATTATAAGCTTAAAAAAAAGTTTGTTTAAGATTTTTTTTTTAAAAATAATAATAATTTTGAATTGTTTCATATTCTTGTTGTTGACCCAGAATTTGGTCAACTGACACAGAGTCAGAATATGCTTGATATGAATGAATGTGTTGAGAAGAACGCAATGACGAAAAAGTAATAAGAACACGATATTTTTATAGTGGTTCGGCCCCAGGATCTGGTAATGACCTACGTCCACTTAGACTGTTATTGATATAGGAATCAAAGGAGTGATCAAAGAACAAGGGTTCAATGAGTTTCACTAACCTCTGAAGAACAATACAATATTCCAAGGAGAATTACTCTAATCTCAAATAATTCAAAAGCCAAAAGTCCCCTCCTTGAGCTATCTTTTGCTATTTATAGGCTCAAGGGGGATTACAAAAGATTGTTACAGATACTCTCTCCAGAATAATCGGATATTCCGGAAATTGTGTGAGTTAAATTTGGGATTTACAAAGATCTTCACAGTAATGTTACTTTGTATGCGGAACTATCGACCAGACTAGTCACAGGTAAGACTGGGCTGCTTACTGCTTCTAATACGTCCTCTGGTCGATATACTAGCAGAGCTCTTCTAGGTGTCAGCCACGTGTCCAGGGATCACTTGCCACGTCATCAATGCTAATTTTTTGGATAACATTTGCCCCCCAAGTTTATTTATCACGAGCAATAAATAAACTTTTGAGCGAACGACTCTTCGGTAACCCCACCATACGTGTCAGAACCCTTCGTGTGTTCTTGGAAAAAGTAACCTACTTCTGTCTAATCATGACTTTTCGGTTCCCCAGTAATAATTCGATGGCCATTCCGCTTCCCCATACTTCGAAAAAGGGAAACTGATGATTACACCTTTTTAATGCCACAGACAAACTTATATAATACCTTCGAAATATTCCTTTTCTTTTTACGCACGCCATTGTCTTCACAAGAAACCCTAAAAACCAGAGTTTTAACCTTCTCCGGAGACCGTTCTTCTGCATTTTCAAGACTCAGTCTGAGAGTTCCCTGACCTCCGAAGACCCTTTTTCCATCTCCACGATCATCTTCTTGGTAAGTTTTCGAATTCTTATACTTCAAATTTTCATGATGCATGCTTCTGTATGTTGACTGTTTGAGTTCATCTGTTTCTGGTTTGAGACGCTTGTGAGTAGAATATTTTGTAGGCAAGAAAGGGTTACGAGTTAGTTTAGTAGTCGGGATCATACTTTTAGGACGTAAAATCGAAGTAAAAATTCGATCTTTAGGCTAGTTGGAAAATAGATTTTTCCCGCCCTAAGGGGAGTTGAAAAAGCTTTCTTGAAAAACTTTTTACTTTCACCCTTTGATCCGTCTTTCAAACTGTTCTTGCAGAAAATTTTAGCTTTTTGTTAGAATGTTGTTGTATAAAAGCTTGGCTTTTATACTCGACCAGCGTTATTATAAAAAGCCTTTAAAAATTCTTCATCCTCACCTCCCCATTTTTCTGTTTGCAGACATTGATGCCAGATTTGTGGGGAGGTGAACGACCCATCGACGACGATCTTCTCGCTCAGCTGCTCGAGGGCGAAGAACAACCGGCCGACCGAGTCCACGAGATTCCCTTCCCACGATCCTCTTCCAGACCCTGTCTTTCTCCTCCGCAAATGGCCCGTTTCAAATCTGTAGGCAAGAAAAGACCCGAATCTGATGATAGCCCAAACCTTCCTGCCCAGCCTGATTCGCAGGCTAGGGTTCCCTTGACCAGCGGTCGAGACAATCCTGTTCCTAACCCTAACATCCAAGTTAGAGCCCGCCCTCGGCATCAGAATTTGCCTGATGTCGAGTGGTATATTTCCTCGACCAGCGTAGTGACCCTTCGGATGGTTGCTAACTACTTCAGGATGTATCCCCTAACAGGGGTCACCATCAAACTTCCTACCGCAGACCAAAGGGCTAACCTTCCCGAAGGTATATACAGCGCCTGGTCTCGGTATCACATAGAGGCGGGGGCTTTCCTCCCTCTACATCCTTTTTATCAGGAGGTGGCTAATTATTTCGATGTCGCCCCCTTCCAAATTCCTCCAAATGGATATAGAATGCTGGCCGCACTCTATATCCTGTACAAACTTAAAAAATGGCCAGAACCTACTCCCCACGAGGTCAATTATCTTTTTGACCTTAAATCCAACCCGCAACAATATGGAACAGGTTTCTTCCACTTGTGTCACCAGGAGACAAACTGGACATTCCTGAGTGACACTACGCACATATCTAACGTGGGGCAGTACAGTAAGGAGTACTTCCTTACTCCGGACATAACCAGCAACAACCTGGCCTTCGCTCGAGGAGGTAAGTACCGTCTTTGATTGGTCGATACTTTTAATCAAGGAGTTTCCTTTCATTTTTCTCAAACTGCACTTTATCTTTCAGGCCCATGGTTACGTCCGACCCCAACACCAGACATGGTGTTGAGGTCCAATAGACTGGCCAGGATGACAGACGCAGAAAAAAGCGTCAAGTCCCTGGTTACCGATGAAATCTTGAGGCTGTCTGGCCTCCTGGCTCCTCGCCATGAAACAAGAGGGTCCGTGGTAGACGATGCCACTGCCGAGGGGGTTCCCGAGCAGAAACCTCTCTTGTCTCCTCCTCGAAGGAGGCCAACAGGGGTTACAATCAGGGAGCCCATGGGCAATCCTTCCGCAGAAAGGCCTTCTGCTCCCCAAGGCAAGGGGAAACAAAAGGCCAAAGAGCCAGTTATGGACCTGGGGGAATCCTCTGATGAAAATGGTAAAGTTATTTTGCTTTTAAATAGCTTGCCAATTCCCTGTCATTTGTTTGACGGGGAGGGAAACTTTACATATACTCCAAATTTAGGGCCAGACTTCTTCATGCCAGATAATGAGTGTGTGACTAATAGAGTCAATAATATAGCGACCAGTAGTTGTAGTTCGGGTACTAACTTTGTGACCTCCTTTTTCATTTTGATAAAGAGTCTTCATTTGCTTTTATCTTTACCCTTTGCATGTTTTTACTTGTGTGCAGATATGGCCACTCCCAACGTCTTCGACTTATACCAGGTTGAGGAGGAAGAGGAAGTTCCTCAGCTCCGGAGAAAGTCGTCACGGAGACAAACTGGCGAGACGAGCCAGGGACCTGCAAAAAAGAGTCGAACAGAAGACCCTCCTAGAGACGTGCCTACTGGGCAAGCCTCTGCTCATCCTCCGGCCACTGCTGAGAAGGAGACTCCCCGTGCTCCAATGAACCCTCCTCCGGCTGCGCTCAGAAGAGAACAAGACAAACGGGAGGAAACTCTTGGGGCCAAACTCTCGAGCCGTGCCATACGAGCAGCCAAAGACCGCATTTCGTACATCGAGAAAAATGACCGCGTCAAGGATGCAATGGTTGAGGCAGAAAATATGACGGTCGAGTTAATCCTGAACAGGACCCTGAACGAAATAGCCAGCGTAAGTACTTCTTTATCTTTTTGGCTTCAGTCTTTTAGTCTTTGCCACAGGTTCTAACTTTTATCCTCTGTCCTCAGGCTTTGCTGTCTGCCATCACTGCTCGCACCCGTACCCAAGCCACCATTGAGCAGGCTAGGGCAAAGGCCATTGAGATGCACCAGGTGAAGGCAGCCGAGGAACTTTCGGCTGTAGAGGCCAGGCACGCGAAGGAGTTGGAGGCGATGGCTCAGCAGAGGGATGCCGCGGTGACAAAGTTATCAGAGGCTGAAGCTACAAAGGCAGCTGCGATAAAGTCGAGGCAGTAGTATCAAGATGCCAGCCGAACCCATCTTTGCGAAGTCAAGAGATTGGAAGAGGTGCTTAAGTCCAAGGACGATGCCATCGCTACTCTTGAGGGCAAGGTGGAGCAGCTGAAGCTCGACAACTCCAAAAATCTGGAAAGGTATAAGAAGACGACGCTCCGGTGTTTTTATAACTTCTGGAAACACAATCAGGGTGCCGACTTCAGCTATCTTTCAGAGGATGTCCGGACTGCTGAGCTGGCTCGCTGCACTGCTCAACTAGCTGAAGAGGAGGCAAGAGCAAGGATCCCTGCTTCCCCAAACCTGGCTGGTGTTGAAGAAGAAGGGGTCGTTGAGGATGCTGTCAACCAGAATGCTGCTAAGGACCCTCCTGCTCCCAATGCCTCTTGAGCTTTTTCATTTATTTTTTCTTTTGATTACATGACCCACGGGTCGTGATGTAAAGACAATATTTTCATTTTAAACTTTGCTGCACGGGCAGTAAATCTTTTCTTTTACTTGAACAGTTACATCCAAGCAGTGATGCTTGCGGTGTAAAAGATTGCATGATGCTATAACATTTTCATTTATTATAACATTTGTCCGTATGACCGAACTTAGCATAGTACTTTGGCATGATTTAACAAAATATAAATTTTGAAAAATACTCTAAGTACCTTAGCATGCTTTCACTCATTTTGTTCATGTGTTTACATACCTCACGGTATGCTTTGCTATCGATGTGCCTTATATGCCCCCCAAGTGATCGAGGAGCTTTAGGTCCTTGGTCACTTGCCTTGACCATGACCTGTTCGGGTGAAAAAATAATACTTGTAATACAGCAAAACAACACACGTAATGAACAAATACTTGTAAATATAAATTCACAAAGGTTGGCAAGAGTGACTGGCTGTGCACAGTCCCTTATAATCTCGTATTAAAAATGGACTAAACATGTCTTTACGAGCGATTCTGAAATAGAATCTTACATATACGAGCGGTTAGCCATACAGCGTGGCTAACCCTCTTTGCTAAACTTGTAAAAAGTAAAATTTAATACAAGCCAGTCCTTTAAAAAGGATTGTTCACTGATAGTACTTGCGCAGGTGTTCTCCATTCCAGTAACGTGGAACGAGATCTCCGTTCAAGCGTGCAAGTTTGTAGGTGCCCGGATGAAGGACTTCTTCAATCTGGTAAGGTCCTTCCCAATTAGGTCCGAGTACTCTAGCAGTGGGGTCGCAGGTGTTTAAGAAAACTCGTCGTAGCACCAAATCTCCGACGTTGAGTTTTCTTTCTTTAACATTGGAGTTAAAGTACCGGGCAACTTTTTGCTGGTACGCAGCAACTCGGAGTTGGGTTTTCTCCCGTATCTCGTCAATCGAGTCTAGGGATTCCATCATTAGTTGGCTGTTCTGGTCCTGGTCGTATGTTAGGCGTCGATGTGAGGGGGGATCTAATTCGACAGGCAACATTGCCTCATATCCATAGGCTAAGAAAAATGGGGTATGTCCTGTCGCTGTTCGGTGAGACGTTCTATACGACCAAAGGACTTCACGCAGTTGCTCTGGCCACACTCCCTTAGCTTCTTCAAGCCTCTTCTTTAGGGTGTCTTTAAGAGTTTTATTCATGGCTTCGACCTGTCCATTCGCCTGGGGGTGTGCAACTGAAGAAAAGCTTTTAATGACTCCATGTCTTTCGCAGAAATCAGTGAATAAGTCGCTGTCAAATTGGGTTCCGTTGTCTGAAACTATCTTTCTAGGCAAGCCATATCGACAGACAATGTTCTTGATAACAAAGTCAAGGACTTTCTTGGTCGTGATGGTAGCGAGCGGTTCAGCTTCGGCCCATTTGGTGAAGTAATCGACTGCTACGACTACGTACTTTACTCCGCCTTTCCCTGTAGGTAGGGATCCAATCAAATCTATCCCCCATACTGCAAAAGGCCACAAACTTTGCATCTGTTTCAATTCGTTTGGAGCTGCTCGTGGAATTTTGGAGAATCTTTGACATTTATCGCATCTTCATACAAACTCCATCGAATCCTCGGTCATAGTTGTCCAGAAGTAGCCTTGCCTTAGAATCTTCTTTGTCAAACTCTGCCCCCCAGCGTGATTCCCGCAGAAGCCTTCATGCACCTCTTTCATGAGTTCCTTAGCTTTTTCTGGTGTAACGCATCTGAGTAGTGGCAAGGAATATCCTCTTCGGTACATAACACCATCGACCAGTATGTACCAAGCGGCTCGCCTTTGTAGAGTTCTGGCTTTGTTTCTATCTGTTGGTAGCGTACCATTTGTCAGATACTCCAAATAAGGTGCCATCCATGTATCCTCCATCCGAATCTCCATACTGGATTCGGCCGCTTGTATGCTTGGCTTACTCAGTCTTTCTACTGGCACAATGTTCAAAGTGTCAGCATCCTTCGCGCTCGCAAGTTTGGCTAAGGCATCTGCGTTTGAATTCTGATCTCGCGGTATTTTCTGGAGGGTGTACTTAGTGAACTGGGCTAGCAGGTCTTTTGTTTTGTTTAAGTAGGCCACCATTTTTAAACCTCGCGCTTGGTACTCTCCTAGAATTTGATTCACCACCAGCTGTGAATCACTATAGATATCAAGCGTCTTTATGCTCATTTCTTTCGCCATTCTCAACCCAGCGAGGAGTGCTTCATATTCCGCTTCATTATTTGACGCGGTGAAGTCAAACCTGATGGCGCAGTGAAATCGATGCCCTTCCGGCGTTATCAATATCACTCCCGCTCCAGTGTGGGATTCGTTGGATGATCCATCCGTGAATAACTTCCACAATGGAGCTTTGTCTTGAGGCTCGGGCGCTTTAGGCTGTTCGCACTGTTCGCTGTCTGGGAGTTCGGTTAACTCTACAATAAGGTCGGCCAAGAATTGTCCCTTGACTGCTGCTCGTGGTGAATAAGTTATGTCGAACTGCCCTAATTCGACTGCCCATTTTAATAATCGCCCAGTGTAACGACCCAAAATCGCTAATAAGGCTTAAGGGCCTTGATTAGTGTGCCTGGAGGGCATAATGGGATTTTGTGTGTGACTTTAATGAGTTTAATGCATGATTATGATTTAATGCATGTTATATGACTATTTTATTATTTGAGATGCATGACTATGTGAATTAGTATGCATGAGACCTGATTATCTTAGAAAGAGCATATTTGTAATTTGGCCATTTTGGGCATGACTGTGTTGATATCTGTGATCTGTGACTCGAGACAATCCTAGAATGAGCGGGTTAGCGGAAAAGTCAAAGCGGGAATCTATACCCGGTTTGGGTTAAGCCTGGGGAGTTTAAATGAGAATTTGGAAAATATATTGAGGTTAATCTTGATGATGAGGAATGTATAATTGGTGATTAATCAGGTATTGGGTAGCGAGCGTGAATTATTAGGAACACTTGAGGAATTAATGGGAATTTGGGTAATAGGACTAAAATGTCCCTACATGGGCAAAAAGGTTTAGAATTATTAGGGAGGGAATTTTGGTCTTTAGGCTTGTTAGAGATAAGTTAAAGGGGGCTTTATACTTAGTGGAATTAGTAGAAAAAGGGTTAAGGCTGAAAAAGAAAGAAAGAAGGAAGAAAAAGGAAAAGAGAGAAAACAGAAGGGTTTTGTTCCAAAAGAATCGGTTTGTGGCTCTCCCACCATTTCCCCTTCATTTTTCTTGGAGTTAAGCTCAGTGGAGAGCTAGGGTAGGCTGAGCATCAAGGATCCTAAGCTAGACTTGAGGATTGGCAAGGGATTAGCAAGATCACATCAGAAATTTGAGGTAAGTTCTTGGAGATTTCAGTTTTAGGGTTTGACTGGTTTGAGCTGTGCATTTGAGCTAAATAGATGGGGATTTTTGGGAAATCAGGCCAAGATTGAGAAGGAGCAAGCTAAGGAGGTCTAGGGTTCAACCCAAGGTCGAAATTCCATCCACGGTGTTTACCGAGTTTTTCGGAAACGAATAACTAACAGAATAATAAAAAGATAAGAACTGTAGAAATACTGAAATGTAACTAAACAAACAGTGTTTTTACGTGGTTCAGGCGTTAACAAGCCCTAGTCCACGAGTCGATGTTATTATACTTGGAAAAGGTTACAGTAAGATGGCTGGTGCATAAGAACTTCACACACTCACAATGTTTCTCTCGGGTTCTCTTGAAGAAGATGAAGCTAGAGAGATTTTGGTAGAGTTTTTGCATTGTGATCTCTCGGTCCCCCCTCTTCTTGTAAAATGAAGGGGCCTTTATAGCTAGGGTTTCGGATTAGGGTTTTTCTCCACGTACATGAGTCTTAATTACACCAGCCATAAATAGGGGATACAACACTACAACAAATTTGACTAAATATTACATTAAAATATTACTTAATTTAAAAAACGCTATTATTGATGATTAGCCAAATGGGTAGAACACGGAAGAGAAAAAAAGGGGCGGCAAATGAATTTTTTTGTTAAAACACCCGCCTTTACTTTTTCCCCAACTCTTAACTCACATTTTCATTCTCTAATATCATAAAACCAAAGCAAATGCTCTCCCCTCTGTCTCTCTCTCTCTACCATAACCTTCTCGCCTCACGCCTCTCCCCTCGGTCTGCCTCTTCCCTCGGTCTCTCTCTCTCTCGCATGGCCAACAGATGAATGGAAGGGTATAGTGCCTCACGCCTTTCCCCCTCGGTCTCTCTCTCTCTCTCTCTCTTGCATGGCCGACGGATGAATGGAAGGCTATAGTGCCTCACGCCTCTCCCCTCGGTCTCTCTCTCTCTTTCTCGCATGACCGACGGATGAATGGAAGGGTACAGGTGCTTCTATATGAAATTTCCCTCTCAAAAGTCCCTCCTCTCAATCCAGCCAACGGTGGCAATTGGAAATGTCCGAGGCTTCGCTCCGAGCTCCGCGAGAGAAGACCAGTAGCCAGTAGGAGAAGAAGAGTGAAACACACTCTATAACCGTACCAGATCACCAGATCTAATACACTCTCCTCTCCTCCTTTTCAGATCTCTCTTTCGCAACTTGCAAAAGTCTAAGGTAAGTGTCTCTTTCCATGTCTCTGCAATTGCTCATCTATAGCTGTTCTTTCCTTTATCGGATCTTGGCTCAATGGCTTTCGATCCGAGTTCTCGGCATTTGTTTCTGGTTGATGCTAATTTCAGTCAGGCGTCCTTTTGATTCACATGTTTTTTTGGTTTAAGATTGGGGAGAATTGCGGAACGAGGGGAATTTTGATTGAAGAAAGTAAAAATGGCGGGTGGTGCAGCTGGTGGTTTTGTTACACGGGCATTTGAGTCGATGCTGAAAGAATGTTCGGGCAAAAAACATCCAGAACTTCAGAAGGCTATTCAGAATTATATAGGTTATGCTTCTTTTCAATTTGAAAGTGATAATGTCGATTTTTTCGAATGCATTTTTTTGTTTGCGATTGAAATTAGAGGTGGCTGTTATTGACTAGAATTAGCAATGAACAGTTTTGTTTTGGTTTGTACATTTCACCATCATCACAAACATCCGCTTACTATGTCAATTGTCCATTAAGCTGGAGATGAGAAAATTCAAGGTGTAACTCACTAGTTTGTTTTGTTGTAATAATTTTTTCTCAGATGGTACGAAAGAGGTCAATCAGGTTCAGCCTTCCGCTTCCAGTGAGACAAACAAAGCTGCATCGGTTGCTGGTGATGAGAGGTTTGTACTTCTTATTCCCCCCCACCACCCAAAAAAATAATAATAATAAAATAAAGATTAATGTAACTGTTACAATCTTTAACTTGTTCTTGTGTAATTTCTGTTGATTTTTTTTTATGCAATCAGGTCAAGTAGCACATCTTTAACATGTAAAACTTTACTTATCAAATCCTCTGCAACAATAAGATGTCCTTTAATTGTTGTGTATGGTATCTCTTTCTGTTGCAGTTCACTTGAAGATGGAGCTGCAAAATCTGAAATAGAGGAAAGCCAGTCACAAACAGTTCCTCACGATGCCGAGGCTATTCCAGTTGCTAAGCCAGTGAGCATAAGTGCAACTATTTCCACTGTCTTGGCAAGTGCTGGGAATACTTGGGAGGGGTCTGTGGCAGAACTTGTGTTGAGTCCTCTTCGACTTGCATTTGAGACAAAGAACTTGAAAATCTTAGAATCTGCTTTGGATTGTCTTCATGTATGTATTTGTCATGTTTTTTATTTTCATGCTCTGAATTTTATAGGTTAGCATTGTGTTTAAAATTTTCCATTTGGCTCTTGATATCAGTTCTCCTGTGCGAAAGATTGAGGAGATTGATAGATGGGAAGTGAATTTTGAGTTTAATTGAGAGATGTAATATGGGAACGGTAAATTTGAAAAACAAGCTTGAATTGTTGGTTTTTGATTTGCATGATCATGGAAAAAAAATATGAAATTCTCTTTTACTAGAGAAAGATATACAAAAAAAGAATATTAGCATTTTGTTGGAAGTGGTTGGATTGAGATGAATGTAAGTGGTTGGATTGGAAGGGTACGGAGGAATGGACTTCCAGGACTGAAACTGCTAATGTGCTGCATGAGCCAGTATGTCTCTTTTCATCTCATCTCATCTCATCTTGCAAGTCATTTATAATTTAAGTAGTTTCTTTTTCTCTAGAGTTAATTATGAGAAATTCATAAACATTGTTTGGTAAATGAAAATTGTATTGTTCTGCTTTACTAACTCTGTTAGATCATTCCTTTTAGAGCCTGAAGTTATTATAGTATTACTCAGTTGTGTAGCATCTTTTTCATTTAAAACCGATGTCTTAGGTTTTATTCATCTTATTTTGTTTTTCAGACTTCACCTTCTGAATTATTGCAGTGATCACTAATTCACTATGATTAATGTGCATCATTATTCATTACAATGTTATTAATTAATTTGTCTGTTTTACTCTTATTTACAAATTCTTTGTGAAATGTTGGAATTTATTAGCTGCTGAGATATTCTGAAATTTCATAATGTTCCAAGTGAAATATTTCTTTGTTTTAAGTTAAAGGACAGTGCTGCCGGTTAATTACTGTTTTGAAAGTTAGATGCTTATATTGTTCAGTTTGGGATTGATATAAGCAATGTGCTATATTATATCTTGGTACTTTTTTTTGGCTGTCTTCAGGTTTGGCATATTCAATCCTTCAACTGTTTATGATCATTTGGGAGAAATATATTCTGCCCTTATTTTCGGAAGCTTGGTTTTTTGCATTTTATTATACATAAAAGTAAGGATTTTGAATTGTTATGTAATACAATTGTTGTTCCCCTTTCACAAATATGAACTTAGAGATACATTTTTGAGACTCTTTCTTTCTGTTTTAAGGGCCATGTGGCACCGTCTTCCACTGATTCTGGCTCGTCTGGGAACATCATAATTGATTTCTATTGGGTAAGTGTGATTCTTCTGGGATTTCTGCTTTTCTTGTTTATTAAATTTGGGATGTGGTAAATTAGAAAAAAACTGTAATGAGATAAGGTTGTGAAGGTACATGTAAATTTAGGATTGTCGACTAGGTTTTTGGAGTGTGACATTCTTTGTAAGGATAATTCACCTATCAGTTGTTCTTAAGTCTTATTCAAGGGCTTTGTGCTATCACATGTAAATACTATTAGAAATCACAATAGTTCTCTGCTTGATTTCTTCTTCTTTTTTATTTATCTAGTTTTTTAATTTAAATAATCATAATAATAAAATTAGCACAAGTCTTGGCACCACTTGTCAACTGTCAAAAGGAATTTGAGTGGATTTTTGGTGGTGGTGGTTGTTACTTGTTTCTGTTAGTTTTTTGTTGTTATCATTTTTACTATTTCAATTTTGCTAGAGAGTATGTGCTTTGTAGCAGCTTAAACTCTGCTGGGTTACTAAGTGTATGCGGTCATTATTGAAATTTTCCCAAACCATAACTTTTGAATATCCTTTCGAATTTTCGATTGTCTTTTTGCAGGGTATGGAACTCTATCCTCGCATTGGTAAAAACTTCGACATTAAAGTTTTTACAAATTGCAGATTTGGAATGATGTCTTGGGCAGTTCTAGCTGTAACCTATTGCATAAAGCAGGTAGCGTCTATGGGATAGTTGTGAATTATGCCTAATTATGTCAGTAATTCAGCATCACTTTGTTTATGTCCATGGTGTTGGTTGATGTGCCAGTTGCAATATGAATTGCATTTTAGGTTTGAAACTTGGCTCGCTTACAATTTGAAATATGTGGCAGCAGTGTAGCCATTTGATTGTGTGAACTTAGAATGTTAAAATTTTATTAACGAATCTGAGTTGCTTTGCCACAAAATCTCTACAATCCATTTCCAGCGGCCAATCATTTTCCCTCTTGTTCAAGGATTGTTTCTCTGTATAATTCATTTGAACAAAAAGAACACTTAATCTTACTTTAATGTGTGCCCGTGCAGCTGGCCTGGTGGTTATTTCTTACCTCTAAATCAGACCCGACCTTCCTGTTTTACACTTCTACAACAGATTGCTTTGTGGACACACTCTTTAGCTCTTTTGCTAGTATTTAACGTCTATCTTTTTTCTTTTTACCAGTTTGAAGTGAACGACAAAGTGGCTGATTCAATGCTTGTTAATACCATATTGATGCTGGTGTATGTTACTAAGTTTTTTTGGTGGGAAGCTGGATACTGGAGCACAATGGATATTGCACATGATCGAGGTTCTACATCCTTTTATTTTAACTTTCCATCCTTGTTATCCATTATTTTATTAAACATCATTTTGGCAATAATCTTCTGGATGGTTTGATATTTTGGAACATGTACAAATTTAGATGTCTTATTATTTTTTTGAATGCATACTAAGCATAACTTATATTTATGAATTAAGTGAGATAGAAATAAGATAACTCGTCTTCTATGAAGTCATCATCATTAAAGTCTCTTACTTTCGTTACCATTCGAAGATTATAGTTACTTCCCCTTTAACCTTTTCCATCTATTGCTGTATTTGATCCCAATTACTTGGATTGGCTACCATGACGTTGCAAATTCTTGGCCTTAATTTTAGCAGATAAATTGTTTCTACTACCTAATTTTTCACTGTGATTAGAAGAGACCAAATAATTATTAAACAAATGTTCTTGTAGTGCTGAATTTATCTATTGCTTCTTTCCCGTTCTTTTGGTTTGTTCATACTTTCTCTCATTTGGATCATTGTACCTATCATTTTGACAGCTGGTTTTTATATTTGTTGGGGATGCCTTGTATGGGTGCCTTCTATATATACTTCTCCTGGCATGTACCTGGTCAATCATCCCGTACACCTTGGAACTCAGGTATAAAGTTTTCTATTCTAAGTTTATTTGGTCAATAAAATGTAATATTACTGCTTTCGTTCAGGAACAGTTCCAAAATGTTTTTCAACCTTTTCAAAATGTGAACACTTTTCTGCATTACTAGAGAGTAGGAAACTATAGCAATGGCTATGTAGATACCTTGGTGGGATTCAAACTTTAGACCTTATGGAAGCAAACCACATGTCTTCCCATTTGAGCTAACTCCCCTTGGTATACACCAGTAATATTATTATCAGCTTGTAAAAGCTGTATATTGGCAATTTGATTCTAGATTTGAGTTAGAAGCTGCAAATCTATTCTACCTGCCAAATGCAAAAGTTGAATGCTTGTAACTTTGTTTGTAAGCTGCCAAGCCCATGAGATGAGCGTAGACTTGATTTTTTTTGCAACCAACCATACTTTCTTTTCTGTCCTATTTCCCCATTGTCCCTGTTAAATTAATTCTTAATTTTAGTTGTCTACTTTGCTTTGTCACAGTTGGCACTCTACATCCTAGTAGCAGGCATTCTTTGCATATACATCAACTACGACTGTGATAGGCAAAGGCAAGAGTTTCGCAGAACAAATGGCAAAGCTTTGGTTTGGGGTAAAGCTCCATCAAAGGTATATGGTTCTCTGAAACTTGTTATTTGGTTCTCATTATACATACAATTTTCTGTATATCTGCTGCTAAATCCTGCATAATTCTTCCCTTTCTGTTTCACAGATAACTGCCACTTACACTACCACAACTGGGGAAACAAAAAGCAGCATTCTTTTAACTTCGGGATGGTACGTTTTCAGGCTCTGCCATGTAAATCTGAACTAACTGGATTTTTTTTTCTTCTTGGTTATGAATGCGGGGGGTTCATAACCAAGAAGAAATATTAGCTGATCCAAGTAAGTAATTTTAGCTGATCCATGTAAATATAACTGCCACTTGTGCAATATTAGCTTTCATTCACAACCACTATGTCCCAGAAATATTAGCTGCATTTTTCTGGACTGTTCCAGCTCTTTTTAACCACGTAACTTACCTTACGAGTGCTACTAGTTTATTTGCTTGTATGGGAGAGACAAACTCTGATCATGTTAGTGGTTTCTGGTCCAACAGGTGTAGACAATTTACAAACCGATGCCAGTGTAGAGAAAAATAAATAAGTAGACGAAATGAATAATGGTTTGCGCGTTTTCATACAGATAAAGGCATAAAATCTTGACATGTGATTGTTATTGTAGGTATGGAAAATACTGGAAATCGTAATGCGAGAAGGTTCGGTACAGGGTCATCCCCGGAATTTACTGAGAAAATGTTGCACAAGTGTTTGTTCTATGTTGAGAATGGCATGTATATTCAGCCTTTCCAAATTAAATGATGGCAGGCTGGTATCATGTTGTTGTTATTGTTGTTTTTGTAATGGTCAACTTTATGGATGTTGTATTTCTCTCATCTTCAATGACCAAAAACTTTTCTTGTTTAGGAAAATTACTATAAAGTTTTGTTTCTATTTTTCATTTTTGAAGTAAAAATTGTTCAAGATTATAAAACTTTATTATGTTATGCTTTCAAACTTAAGTTAGAACTAAGATCTCATGAAGTAGACACATTTATGGTTTGAATTAGTTATTGTTTAATGTAATACTTATGGTTTATCAATCTATTGAGAATTACATTTTATGATTAATTTTGAATTTTTTTTATCAAAATACAATAATGAAAATCTTTTAATTAAAAAAAAACCATATAAGTATACTTATCAAAATAAAATTTAAAATTTTATTACTATATGTTATGATTTAAAAGCATATTATAAGCGTAAAAAATCGTTATGGTTTATATAATATAACAAACTAAAAATGTTATTAAAATAATCAAATGTAACAGTTGAAAAGTGTTATGAAAAAAATACAAGATTAAATTTCAAATTTATAATCAAAAACTCTATCTAAATGTTATTATTTGAATATTATAGCATCTAAAAATGTGTTATTGAATAGTTTAAGATAACACCGAACATAACATTAAAAAAATGTTATAGAAAAGACTGGACTTTTAATAACATGGGCTACGTTAGCATTTTCAGAAGTGCTATCAATAGTCCCAGATAGCACTTTTTAAGTGTTATGAATACTGTTTTTTCTTGTAGTGCAATTACTGTAGTCGCATGGCTACAAGACTCTATGTGGGTATATTTACGTGAAAGTATGGGGAACACACAAAGTCAGCCGTCTTTTCCAAGTTGTCAGCGGAACAGTAGACGAAAAGGTACCTTTAGGCGTGCTGGGATGTGTGCGGCTTTGTCCTGACGGGCGTGTCAGGCGGGATCCTGTGTCAGACGGATATCATTCCAAATATGCCCCCTCCCGGACTCGACAGTTCGGTTTTGTTCTGTGCGAGGCACGGAACTGTTTCCGCGGAGACCACTCGAAGGGCCTCTCCTGGAAGGGGCCTCCCCGAGGGGTATCCTTCGGGAGTCCGGGAGAGTCAACGAGTTTCCGTGTTGTGCTTGCTTGGAAGAGTAATCCGGATATCAAACAGGGGAGGCGAAGCCTTTCTGTCCATCCGCGAGCTCTGGTCACCTACCGTGAAAGACATCGATAATTCTGCTTCCCCGAAGTCATCAATCTAAACGCTATCCGGAAATCTGGATAACATTTACCCCCCAAGGTCGCGGAGCTTTGAGAGATCCGGGAGCTTGTACAATCAGTTTCTTAGACTAGGCGAGGGGGCACCTTCTGTGTTCCCGAAAAGGTTCCTTTTTCCCGCCTGAGTATTAGTATGAAAGAGAAAAGGAATTTCTTCTGTTTGAGACCAAGTACTCAAGTGCGGCAAGGATCACGTGTCATTCTGGGAATGGTTCTGAGACCAAGACGTGTGCGTGAGGCGACTGGTTGAGGATGCGTGCGTCAGTCATCTGACCAATGATTTGACGGTTTTTAATGGTACTCAGGGCCCGAGGTGGTGTAATGATGGGAAATAAATACTTTATTCCCATCCGAGGAGTCATAAATAGGATCGTCGCTTCCTCTCCAGCCGTTGGATCTGATGCACACGGAATGGGAAGAACGGGACCGTCCATTTGAGGAATTCGAAACGGCCTCTTCCCTGCTATAAAAACGAGGGAAAGGACCTTTCTTCCTCTTTACGCTTTCAGATTCTCCATCTTTAGGATTTTCAGATTTCCAAACCTTCGAACTCTCAGGCTTCCCAGCTTACGTTCCTCCAAACTTGCCATTTCTTTTGGTAAGTATCTGGAAACTTTTCTTTTTGATTTGGCAGTGGGTTTATTCCCCGAAGTTCCTGGTTTGAATCGCCGTTCGTCTTTGCAGCTTTTACTTCTCGCGATCGTGCTGTGCAGTGATCCAATTACTCCTTCAACCTCCACCTACCCGAATATCAGTAAGTATCTCTACTTTGCTCTTTCCTCCCAAACCTTAGGTTGTTGGTAGTTGTTAGAGTAGAGGTTTCTGCCATTATTGCTTATGTGCATGTGTGAATAGGGCTTTGGTAGGCATGTGATTGATTGTGAGTCGATAAGTAGCCTTTTCTGCGTGTTTTGGCGATTTGCGTTTGGAAAGTCGTCCCTTGTTTTGCTGTTTTAGGGCATAAGCATGAACGCCTTTAGGGTGTCTTTCTCTGGAAAAACACTTCTTTTGGTGGGCTTAGGCTCGGGGTCTGAGTCTGGTTCCTTGCTGTCCTTCGGGTGGCATGGTGCCAATCCCTCGGCAAGCTCGGTGGGAGCCTCTCCAAGCAGTTTTCGGGGAGGGTCTCCCCGACGCCTTTGATACCACTAGGGTATGACAAGGGTGCTGACTGCTTAGAGTGTTTTCTTCTTTCTTTTCTTTTGTCCAGTGACGAACATCTCGAAGGAACAACTCCTTGCTGCGGGGGAGGCTGAATCTGCCCAAGAGAAGGGCTCTCCTGTCGCTGGTGGAAAGGGGAAAGGAAAGGCGAAAGCGGTCGCGGCTAGCCCACCAACCTCCAATAGTTCCATCTGGGAGATGGACCAAAAACCGAACCTTTTCAGGAATTATGGCATGCTGGAGCTGTATTCCTCTGAGGCAGGCCTGAAGAACATCCCAGGTCTGATGTGGCACCGTCTGTCGGTGCTGGGCGAGTCAGCTAGCCAGAGCCACGAGGGCTTTGGTGCCTGGAGCTGGGCACACATAGTGTGCGGAGCGCACTTGCCCCTAAGGAGTTACTTCGCCAATTTCTGTGTGAAGGCGGGGATTGCCCCCTTCCAGTTAATTCCTCCCAGCTACAAGCTCTTAGCGGGGTGGTTCATCTTTTGCAAGTCCCGGAGACTGGAAGCTCCTACCCCGGAGGAGGTGCTGTACTTTTATGGTTTGAAGTCTCAGCCTATGAGGGGTCACTCAGACAAGGTGGGGTTTTACAGGCTAGAAAGGCACCCGGATGTGATGTGCCCCACTTGTCATACCGCGAGGGTTCCAGACCTCCGGGAATACTGGTTCCTGACGACTGGCTTCCCGCTGAAGAGAGTGCCAGCCCTATCTTTGGACTTCAAAATCCCTGGTAAGTGCTCCTTCTTTTCCTTTTCAACTTTGTTTCTTTGCGTTTCATTTGCCTTTTGGGAGGATCTCTAACGCTTGTATTTGATTTTTGCAGAAGTCGTTCCGCGGACACCTCGCTGCGCGGAGATGATAAGGAGGTCCAAGTTCTACGAAGGGCTTTCTGAGGAAGAGTTGAGAGTGGAGGGACTTGTGACCTACGAATCGTTGAGGGAGTATGGGTTACTCGCCTCCTTCCAAAATATCGAGCCAGTAAGTGGTAGGGGGCAGACTCAGGTGTCGGCTGACATCCGGGAGCAGATTTCCCTGGAGCTGTCTAAGGTGATCACCCAAGCCGCTCGGGACGAAAATACTCTATCTCCTAGTTGGGCGGAGAGGTTCCCCGACCCCCAGCCGGAGGGAGAGGAGATCGAGGCTCGCCACGCCGCGGCTTACCCTAACGAAGGGGCTCCGGGGGCTAGTTCCTCCGGGAGAGGTAAGACTAGTTTTTGATTGATCCACACCCCCAGCCTGTCTGAGGTTTCCCAGACCTCTCAGATGGGGTTTGATCCCCGTTTCCTTAGGCTAGATCCGCGTAGGATACCTTTCGACAGGTACTGTGATAGGGTAGATGAGCTCCTCTGGTGTCTGAGTGATGGTAGTCTGCCAGAAGGTGTCATCATGGTTGACCCTTCTTCTCTCAGCATGTTCTTCCCGGACTTCAAGGAGTACGGGAGCTTCCTGGAGCAGGAAGCGATGTTTTGTTTTGCTCGGGGAAGGCCATCCACGTTTCTCGTGCATGGTCGTCCCTTTCAAACTTTTCTTTTTCTCGTTTCTTGTTCCCTGCTGGCGGGCTTGCTTGTACTTTTATGTTGCTGATTGTCTTGTCTTCCGCTTATCTTCTTTCTTATTTCTTGTTGGTTCGTTAACCTTGCTTTGTACGTTTCTTGCAGAGTATCCCGAAGCCAAGATGTTGGGGAGGGTTACTTTGCTTATTAAGAAGGCTGCCACCAGCCAAGACCCGCCCACGGGGAAAGGGCGGAAGACCAAGGCTGGTAGGGGAGGTAAGGCTGCCTCCCCCAAGAAGACAAGTGGCGAGGCGCAAGCGTCTCCGAAGGTAGAGAAGTCCCCTGCTGACGGGCCTTCCGAGACTATGATGGTCTCGAATAGTAGTAGCGACGGGGAAGGGCTTGTGTTCCCCGTGAGGACAACTGGGGTGAGCAAGCGTCCCGGAGAAGATGCTGAGGGTGCTAAGAACAAAGGCCTTAGACACTCTTCTCCCGGTCGAAGGCAACAACAACAGCAACGACAGCAATCACAACTACAACAACAGCAGCAACAGGAACAAGAGAGACAATCACCAACGCCGCAGCAGCAGCAACAACAACATCCAAACCAGCAGCAGCAACAAGGGCAATTACTTCTGCTACCGCAGCAGCAAAAGCAACAGACCGGGGCCTTAATACCCCGGCTGCCTCCTCCTCCAGCCCAAAGGGGGTCCACCCTTCCGGGGTCTCCGTCTTCTCAGACAACCAATCTTCCCCTGCCTGGCCTGAAGTTCCACTTTCCGCGGAAGCCAACCAGTTTTCCCGCCGCCCTCCTGGAGGGTGTAAGACGGGCCGATAGTTTTTTGAAGAGGCGACTAGAGGCGGAGAAGGCCGTTACTCAGGGAAGGGCAGATAACTTGTCTGCCGTGAAGAGAGCTGAGCTGGCCGAGGGGGTGAGATCTCCTCACCCGGCCGGAGCGGTTCTGGATGGTCCAGCCTTGGAGAAGAGGCTGGTGCCTAGGCTCGGACGTGCATTGGCGCCGTTCGGAGCTGAGATGATGGAGGACATGGCCCTGAGCTTATGCGAGCTCAATTCTGAGAAATGGGCCATCAGCAGCAGCAAGGATCCGCTGTTGCTGACACACGCTGTGAAGCAGCAACTGTCCGGGGTAAGCCGTCAGTTGTTATTTTTTGGGATCACCTGTCTTTTGGTCCTGCTTTAGCTCATTCTGTTGTCTTTCCTTGCAGGCCTCTATGATCGTGGAACGCTCGTTCCGGGAGGTTGGTGCAGCTCTGGTTCAGCTGGAGGAGAGCCAACTGGCTCGCCAGGCCTTGGAAGCGGAGAAACAGAAACTGACCCAACAGGCCTTGGGGGCTTCGGAGAAGATTGATCAGGCCCGACGCACGGCTGAAGAAGAGGCGGAGAAGAAATATCTTGCCAAATATCAAGAGTACCGGGCCAAGGCAGAGAATGAGTTTAGACAGCGGTCGGATGGGATTAAGACCGAAAACTCCAAGCTCCGGGAAGAGCTGTCCTAAGCCAAGGTGGAGAAAGATACCCTGGAAGCCCGCTTGCAATCAAAGAACGATCTCCTCCTTAAGCGGCAAGAGGAATATTCCACTCTTCAGAGTAAGCTGCACGACGAGGAGCAACTCCATAAGAGGAGCAGGGATCTCGTGTCTATGCTTCAGTTGGGGCTCGCCGAGAAGGATAAAGAGATCGGGGATTTGCAATTCACTGCCAGGGGGCATGTGACCGAGAAGCAATCCGTGCTGAACCAAAATAGGGAGCAGCGCAAGGCGATTGATTCTCTTAAGGGGGAGCGAGATGCCTCCAAGGCCGAAATGGAAAAATTGAGGGCCCAACTAACTGCCGCGGAAGCACAGCTGGCAACCTCCGAGGCGGAGCGGTTGAAGGAGAAGGAGGATGCTGAGGTGATACTGAACATGACTATTAATATATCGCATGTGGTCCTCATCCATCAACTCTGGAAAGTGAACCCGGAGGTGTTAGGCTATCTGGGAGATGATGCCGAAGCCATGAGGGAGAAGCTACTCGTGTGGGATCAGGGCCCAGAGGCGTACGTCCAAACTTATAACATTGACGAACGTGCTGAAGCTCCTGAGGCGGGATATCCCGGAGAGGCGGGGACCTCTGAACCTTCTCATGACCAAATCCCTCCTTCCAATGAGCCGACTCCGCCAGCCTCAGCTAAAACAGATTCCCCCGAAGCTGCGGTCGTGGACGCTGTAGTTACCCCCAATGCTTGAAGGGGTTTTATCTTTAATTGTTTTTCATTTTGAGTTTTTCATTGCGGACGTTTTTGCCATAATCATAGCATTCTTCTTTCTTTTCTGCCGAGTTCTTTATTTATCTTTGCGCTTAGGGTAGACATTTATACTGTAGAAACTGTTGTAGGGGCGTATGGGGTTTTGGTTCCAACGGCCAAAACTTATGCACTTCCCACTTGAAGCTTTAACGGATGATGTCTTTCCCCACGTAGTTTCTAGGTTACGAAGGTTTTCTGGTTCCAACGGCCAGGCTCCTTTCACCGTACTTTATCTTTCCTGAGGCAAATAGCCAATCTCGGGACTTGTAGTTATACTGTTCGTTGGGATTGCTAAGGTGAGTCGTTCCATTGTTTGGAACGGGAGTTCTTTTGGTGAGCGTCGCTAGACTTAAGGTTAGATCTTTGCGAAGCAAAACTAACTGTTGTTGCGAACCTCATGGTGGCTGGCTTCAGGGACCTAGCATGGAGCCCTGCGAGGCTAGATCCGCGCGAAGCAAAGCTTTAGAGCGCTCGCGGATCTTGCCATCTTTTGCCTTGCGGGATCCGGAGCTGGAGCATGCGAAGCAAAGCTTTACAGCGCTCGCGGATCTTGCCATTTTTCGTCTTGCGGGACCCGGAGCTGGAGCTTGCGAAGCAAAGCTCTACAGCGCTCGCGGATCTTGCCATCTTTCGCCTTGCGGGACCTGGAGCTGGAGCTTGCGAAGCAAAGCTCTACAGAGCTCGCGGAGAATTCTGCAAAGGACTTGTCAAGGAGTTGGGGGTGTTTTGGCGTAGCTCTATGAACGTGCCTCAACCCCCAGTCCCGTCCATCGCTGGGCTACACAAGAGATAATTCTCATGATACATAATGGCAGGCATTTCCGTGGCAATTTTCACTTAAGCACATAATGCACATATGACACGTAATGCAAGCATGTTCATGGCAACAAATAAACCTAAGCTTAACAATTAGAGCAAAACAATTTAAAAACTTCAAACACAATGCTAGCACATAAGTGGTGTTCTGTGTACGTTTTTTTCAAGGGGCGTATGGCTAAGCCTTACCCATGTATACCCCCCAAGTGAGCGTGGGGTCCGGACGTCTCCGGACCGCGTGGTCACTTGTTAAAACGCAGCTTTGAACATAGGGATAAAAAGTGCAGTAAAAGCGGAGTGAATCCCTCTGTGTTTCATTAAAATAGCCTGCTAGGCGTTAGTTTTACAACAGGGAGGATTATTTCCACATTTTTCACTTTTGTTATTTTCACCAAGGACTTCCGACTGGATGGTCCGGGGCCTACTGGTAGTAACGGCGGAGGTGCTCCGCGTTCCAGGCACGCGGGACTTTAGATCCGTCGAGTCTCTTTAAGTGATACGTCCCATGGCCCACTTTTTCTTGGACTTCGTAGGGGCCTTCCCAGTTGGGTCCGAGGACTCCTACTCCCGGATCCTGCGTAGCAGGAAATACTCTCCGTAGGACAAGGTCCCCAACTTCGAATGCACGGCTCTGGACTCTCGTGTTAAAGTGTCGGGCTATCTTGCCTTGGTACATTTTTAGTTGGACCTGCGACTGCTCCCGGAGCTCTTCGATCATGTCTAAGGACTCCTGGAGGAGGGCATGGTTCCGGGTAGGATCGTAGGTGTCTTGCCTGTGAGAGGGGATCATAGCTTCTACTGGGATGACGGCCTCGCAACCGAAGGTCATGGAATAAGGCGTGTGCCCCGTCGAAGTTCTCTCTGTTGTGCGATAGGCCCAAAGTACTCGCGGAAGTTCTTCCGGCCAGTGAGCCTTGCAGGTTTGGAGTTTTTTCTTCAACGTGGTCGTTAATATTTTGTTTACAGCTTCCACTTGTCCATTAGCCTGGGGTCTGGCGACTGCGGAAAAGCTTTTGATAATTCCATGCGAAGCACAGAAGTTCGTGAAGTGTTCACTGTCAAACTGCTTTCCGTTGTCGGACACAATTTTCCGTGGAAGCCCAAAACGACACACTATATTCCTGATGACAAAATCCAGTGCTTTTTTAGATGTGACCGTGTTCATAGGTTCAGCTTCAGCCCATTTGGTGAAGTAGTCTACCACGACTATGGCGTACTTCACTCCACCCTTTCCAGTGGGGAGGGAACCTACTAGGTCAATGCCCCAAACGGCGAACGGCCAGGGGCTGGTCATTAGGGTAATTTCCGTAGGCGGCGCTCGCGGAACCTTGGCGTACCTCTGGCACTGCTCACACTTCCTGACATAATCCACACAATCCTTCTTCATGGTGGGCCAGAAGTATCCTTGTCGAAGGATTTTTTTGGAGAGGCTCAGCCCGGAGGTATGATCGCCACAGAAGCCTCCGTGAATCTCATGGATGATGGTGCTGACTTCGGTTCCGGCAACACACCTAAGGAAGGGTATGGACAACCCCCTGCGGTAAAGCTTTCCATCCATAACCACGTATCGGGGAGCTTGATACTGGAGCTTCCTTGCGTCAGCTTTATCAGTGGGGAGTTCTCCGGTGGTGAGAAATCTGAGGATGGGTCCTATCCAGGAGTGGGAATGGTCGATGATGACGTTTATCCTTTGCGTCTCAGTACTGGGGGCTTCTAAGTGCCCGATGGGGACTAATCCATACTGTTCAATCTCCGGGTCCGTTGCAAGCTTGGCCAGCGTGTCCGCGAGTGAGTTCTGGTCCCGGGGGACCTGGCGGATTTGGTAGCCTTTGAAATGCTGCAGTAGGTCGCGGGAGAGAGACACGTAGGCAGCCATCCTTTCGCCTTTCGTCTGGTATTCCCCGGATATTTGGTTTACCACAAGTAGGGAGTCGCTGTACACTTCGATTTTTTGGGCTCCGACTTCTCTGGCCAGTCGTAACCCAGCTAACATGGCTTCGTGTTCTGCCTCGTTGTTGGATGCTGGGAATGCGAAACGGATGGCGCTCTGGAGCTGATGCCCTTGGGGAGATATTAGGATGACCCCCGCTCCAGCTCCTTTTTCATTTGAGGCTCCGTCTACGTAGACCTTCCAGGTGGGAAGTTCCGGGACAGGATCTTCTGGGAGGTCATTCATTCTCGAGCACTCCACAATAAAGTCCGCGAGAGCTTGACCTTTTATGGAAACACGCGGTTGGTAGTGGACGTTGAACTGGCTTAGTTCCATGGCCCACTTAAGCAATCTGCCAGAAGACTCGGGCTTCTGCAGGACTTGTCGGAGAGGGTGGTTGGTGAGTACTTTGATGGTGTGCGCCTGGAAATATGGCCTCAGCTTCCGTGAAGCGATCAGCAAGCAGAGGGAGTGTTTCTCGATCATCGAATATCTGGACTCGGCGTCCAATAACCTCTTGCTTACGTAATACACAGGGAGCTGGATATGGCCATCTTCCCGGACGAGAGCGGCACTTACTGCGTGCTCAGTCACAGCTAGGTATAAGAACAACGCCTCTCCTTCGACCGGTTTGGACAGAATGGGGGCTCGGGTTAAATGTTCTTTGAGGTGTTGGAAGGCCGCTTCGCATTCGGGGGTCCACTCGAACTTCTTGTTCCCTCGCAGAACATTGAAGAAGGGGATACACTTGTCGGTGGCCTTGGATACAAAGCGGCTGAGAGCAGCTATCCTTCCGGTAACGCTCTGGACATCCTTATGCTTCCGGGGGGAAGACATATCTATGAACGCCTTTATTTTCTCAGGGTTGGCTTCCACTCCGCGGGAGCTGACAATAAAACCGAGGAACTTCCCAGACGAGACCCCGAAAGTACATTTCTTTGGATTTATTTTCATCCCGTACTTTCGGATCACGGCGAAAGCTTCCTCAAGGTCGTTACTGTGGTCCCCGGAGGTCTTGGACTTTACCAACATGTCGTCCACGTACACCTCCATGTTCCTCCCCAGTTGGTCCTTGAACATTCTGTTTACCAGACGCTGGTAAGTCGCCCCAGCATTCTTCAAACCGAAAGGCATGACCACGTAACAGTAGACACCCTTATCCGTGAGGAAGCTGGTGTGTTCCTGGTCCGCGACATGCATCTTGATCTGGTTGTATCCGGAGTACGCATCCATGAAGGATAAGAGTTCGTACCCGGAAGTAGCGTCCACCATCTGATCGATTCGCGGGAGAGGGAAACAATCTTTCGGGCAGGCCCTGTTTAGGTCCGTGAAGTCAATGCACATTCTCCAGGACCCATCGGGTTTCGGGACCAGAACTGGGTTGGCCAACCACACGGGATAGTGCGACTCCTGGAGAAAGCCTATGGACATCAATTTGTCCACTTCAGCTTTGACGGCTTCGGCTCTCACTGGGTCCAGCGGCCTCCTCTTTTGGCGAATTGGAGTTGCAGCTGGGTCTATGTTGAGTGTGTGGCACGCAACATTGGGATTAATCCCCGTCATATCAGCGTGGCACCATGCCAGGATATCCTGATTATCCTTCACAGTGGCCACGATCTTATCTCGAACGGCCGACGGCAGGTTTTTCCCCACCTGAATGACCTTGGTGGGTTCTCCCGGATTGAGGATCACCTCTTCGACTTCCTCCATCGGCTCTATTGCTTTCTCGATTCCCACTCTTGGGTCGAGTTCGTCAAAGTATGCCTCCTGAGCATCCCTAGTTTCTGGCAATACTTCCGCCAAAGGAATGGCAGCAAACGTCTCTCGGACCGTGTAGACGGCTCGGACGGAGACGTTATAACAGCTCCGTGCACTTCTCTGGTCTCCTCGGAGGGTGCCAATACGCCCATCGTCGCAGGGAAACTTCAAGCATAAGTGACGTATCGAGGTTATGGCCCCACAATCGATCAGGACCGGTCGGCCTAAGATGGCATTATACGCCGTGGGGCAGTCGACCACCACGAATGTGCTATGCTTGAAGGCACAAGCGTCGCTTTCTCCTCTGAGGGTGACTGGAAGTTGAATTTTGCCTAATGGCATGAGTACGTCCCCATTGAAACCTTGAAGCTGGATGGGGCATGGGGCCAGGTCCGTCTCGGTCAATCCGATCGCGTGGAAGGCCGCTTTGAAGAGGATGTTCACAGAGCTTCCGTTATCGATCAAGATCCGTGAGACCTTCTTATTGGCAATCTGGGCTTCCACCACGAGGGGATCGTTGTGGGGGAAGTGCACATGTCGAGCATCGTCCTCCGTGAAGGTGATGGGAAGATCCATCATTCGGGGACGTTGAGCAGGTGATTGGACCAAGGCGCACATCTCCTCGGCGTGCTCTAACTCCCTCAAGTACCTCTTCTGGGAGTTGCGGGTGCTTCCGGCAAGGTGTGGTCCTCCGGAAATGGTGGCGACGTGTCCGTCAACGGGTGGCGGAGCAAGGCCGGGCGGATATGGGTTGCCTGGTCCTGGAGCCAACAAGGCAATGGGCGCCGGAGCAGGTGGAGGAGGAAGTGCTGGGAACTGAGACCCGGGAGCTTGGGGGTGACCGGCTCCAGGAGCGCTAGCGGCCCCCCTCTGTCCCGGGGAATATGCAGCTCCGTGAACTACCCCCTGTCCGGGATAGATTATGGGTATTCTCACCCACTGACCGAGGTGTCCCGCTCTTGCCAGGGACTCGATCTCATCCTTCAGCTGAAGGCACTCATTCGTGGTGTGCCCCACGTCTCCGTGGAACTCACACCTCTTATTGGAGTCTCGCGGACGCCTTCCTCCGTGAGACACTTTCGGGGGCTTCCTGTAGTTGACCATATTACAGGTCGCCCGATAGACATTCTCTCGCGAGTCTATCAAACTGGTATATTCCGTGAACTTGGGCTCATAGTCCTTTCGGGGTTTCTTTGAATGGTCTCCCCGGTTGGAGTTTCTTCCGCTTCGTTTGCTCCGCGATTGGCTCAAACTTCATTCCGGGGCTTCCTCTTGCGGCTGCGGCATGCTAGGAGCGATACTACATCCGGTTTGTACTGCTCCATACCCAGAGAAATGGGTTTGACCCGGCGTTTGAGCAGACGCGGAAGGCCCATACACACTCGGAGTGAATCGGGCTCCTGGAAGCGTGAGGGCTGGTGCGGGAGCTTGCGAAGCAAAGCTCGGCGCAGTCACGGAAGGGGTTGGAGCCGGGGGAGCTCCAAAGGCTTGCTGGTAGGCATCCTCAAGGTTGATGATTCCCTGAGCTTTTGACATGAATTCGGACAGGGTTTCTGCCCGTCTCCTTTGCATTTCCCCCCATAGCAGGGAGCCGACAGTAAGGCCCGATTGAAGGGCGATCAGCTTCATGTCATCGCTGACCTTGGTTTTTGCAGCAGCTTCCATCATTCTCTGAATGAAAGCTTTGAGGTTCTCAGTGGGTTGCTGCTTGATGTTGGTTAAGGAACCAACCTCCATGTCGTGGTCGCGGGCAGCAATAAACTGCCTCCTAAACGCGGACTGTAGCTCCTTCCAACTGTGGATTGATCTGGGAGCTAATCTTTTCCACCAGTCCTCCGCGGACTTGGTAAGGGTGAGTGAGAAGCACATGCATTTGGCGTCCTCACTAACGCGCGCCACTTGCATCATTTTATTGTATTTAGCTAGGTGGGTACGCGGGTCTGTCCTCCCATCATATAATTCTATGTGAGGCATTTTGAAGTTATCCGGGAGGGACGTTTCCGCGATCCTCCTAATACATGGTTCCGGGTCTTCCTCCTCAGAATCTGACAGGGCCCCACTTTGCTTCCGGACCAGCTTGGTCAAGGCAGCAATCTGTTCCTCGAGCCTCTTCGTATCACTTTCCAGGAGGTCACGTCCCCGGAGCTTGTCATTAATATGATTTCGGAGGTCATCTCCGCGAGGCCGGGCTTTTTCCCCTTTGGCCTTCTCATACTTGGCCTCCAACCTTCTTCTTAGGTCCACTGTGGACCAGCTATCTTCGGAGTGCGAGTTCGCAGCCCGACCGTCCTGATTGACGGAATCACTGGGGCGGTTGTTCCTTCCGCTAGGCCTGGGTGCCTTAGCACCGGGCCCTTTAGGCACAGAGTGCCCCCTTGGGGCTGAAGGGCGTCTGGGCTTAGGAGCGCCAGAGACCTTCTGCGCGCGGGGGGGGGGGGCAGTCGGCCTGGTGATTCACGCCTTTAGGAGGTGCAGGGGCGTCAACGCGCACAGGCTCTCCAACTTTTTCTTTGCCCTTGTTAGGGGCGGCTTTGGATGGTCCAGCAGCGGCTGGATCCGGCATGGGGGCATCAGCACCACCTCGAACAGAGGTATCCTCGTCCGAGTCGCCTAGATCTCCGAACTTACTTTGGAGGCGTTCCATCATGCGTTGCATTCTTTCGGAGACGCGCTCCTGCTCAGCAAGCTTGGCCTTAGTGGCCACCAGTTCTTCGGCTACTTGGACCAGTTCTGGGTCCTTCTCATAGTAGCAGCCGTCCTTGTAATAACCGTCTTGGACATACTCTTCTTCGTCTTCTAAGTATGTTGTATCTTCGGTACTGACCTGATCCTGGCGGGATGTCGGGTCTTCACCTCGGTAGTCTAAGGGTTCGCTTTGCACCACATCTTCCATCACGGTATCGGGGTTGACCGTAGCATTTTTGTCAACAGCGGATTTTCGCGTAGTCACCATCTCTTTAGTACGAAGTGAATACAAAAAAAGTACACAGAAAAAGAGCTGACTAACAACTTCCTACAGCTCTCAATGAAAGCACCAAAATGTTTACCGAGTTTTTCGGAAACGAATAACTAACAGAATAATAAAAAGATAAGAACTGTAGAAATACTGAATTGTAACTAAACAAACAGTGTTTTTACGTGGTTCAGGCGTTAACAAGCCCTAGTCCACGAGTCGATGTTATTATACTTGGAAAAGGTTACAGTAAGATGGCTGGTGCATAAGAACTTCACACACTCACAATGTTTCTCTCGGGTTCTCTTGAAGAAGATGAAGCTAGAGAGATTTTGGTAGAGTTTTTGCTATGTGATCTCTCGGTCCCCCCTCTTCTTGTAAAATGAAGGGGCCTTTATAGCTAGGGTTTCGGATTAGGGTTTTTCTCCACGTACATGAGTCTTAATTACACCAGCCATAAATAGGGGATACAATTACTGTAGTCGCATGGCTACAAGACTCTATGTGGGTATATTTACGTGAAAGTATGGGGAACACACAAAGTCAGCCGTCTTTTCCAAGTTGTCAGCGGAACAGTAGACGAAAAGGTACCTTTAGGCGTGCTGGGATGTGTGCGGCTTTGTCCTGATGGGCGTGTCAGGCGGGATCCTGTCTCAGACGGATATCATTCCAAATATGCCCTCTCCCGGACTCGACAGTTCGGTTTTGTTCTGTGCGAGGCACGGAACTGTTTCCGCGGAGACCACTCGAAGGGCCTCTCCTGGAAGGGGCCTCCCCGAGGGGTATCCTTCGGGAGTCCGGGAGAGTCAACGAGTTTCCGTGTTGTGCTTGCTTGGAAGAGTAATCCGGATATCAAACAGGGGAGGCGAAGCCTTTCTGTCCATCCGCGAGCTCTGGTCACCTACCGTGAAAGACATCGATAATTCTGCTTCCCCGAAGTCATCAATCTAAACGCTATCCGGAAATCTGGATAACACACGGTATGATTTCTAAGACCTTATCTTTAATGTTTGAATGAATTTCTGGTTTTAGGGTTCATTATGGTAGATCTTGAGTTTTGGGTTGCTTGAGCTTGGGGTATGAGTTCTTGGGATGCTTGGGATGAGTGTGAGGTGTTGATAAGTTTGTTTTTGGGTTTCGAAAAGGTTTGGACAAGTTTGGGGTTGAAATGGTTGAAGGTAAATCGCAGAAACGATTTTTGGGTGTGGTCTGGCTGCAACTAGTGCTACAGCGCTAGTCAGTGGGCGCTGTAGCGCTAGGCCCTATTTCTGGGGGGGTGTGGTTCTGCTTGTAGCGCTACAGCGCCCTCTTTAGAGCGTTGTAGCGCTGCACTGTTCACAGAAAGGGATTTTTGGGCTTTTGTTGAGGGATTTTGACCTAGGGTTCGGGGCTCGATTCCACCACTTTGTTTTGGGGATCTAGGACTTCCCGGGGACTCGGGATTGGTCCCGAGGCTAGGTTTTGGACTTGAGGTTTGGTGATGACTTTGACTTATGGATTTTGTTTAGGTGATTGCTAGGGCTCGAGTAGGATCGTGCTCGAGGAGTCAGGGGATCAAGGCTATTGAATTGAAAGGTAAGAAAACCGTAACACCCGAGATCAGGGCATGGGCCCACAGTGCTATTGCAGGGCATGGCCCTAGATTGTATTATTTGCGAATGTATAGCCTTAAATAAATTATTATATGTTGGAATGATTATATCGAAATGTACTATGTGTTTGAATATAATGAAATGAACGGCTAAGGCCGAGAGCGGCGGAGGCCGAGAACGGCCTTGGGGCCAGAAGTAACACTTAGCACATGGAGTGCTTATAGCCAGGGTGGGACCCAATGGATACATGGGTTATCCTTACGGTAAGGACTGAGACCCCAGGCTTAGGTAAGGCCTCTGGGCGGCATGGCCGTGCTTGTTCAGTCTGATGGTTTTCCTATTTATCATTGGATTATATGTTAGCTATATTCTATGCATATGTTACATACTGTATGAGTTTTCTTGATGGGCTTCGGCTCACGGGTGCTCTGTGTGGCAGGTAAAAGCAAGGAGTCAGTCAACTCGCCATGAGTATGGAGGGCGTGGGGGCGGCGCGTACATGTTCGGCCTGCCCGACTGCTTTGGTTGGGGGCATTTTGTATATGGCTGTATTAACTTATTCTTTTGATAGTTAACCTGGTGTAAATCTATTTTTGAGTTGTAAATATTTTGTAAACCTTATTTTTGGGGTCCCAGATGTTTGATACTTAATGTTTTCAATGAAACTAAACATTTTCAAAGAGTACAACCTTAAACTCTGGTTTAGTCACGCTTTTGGTTTTAGAAACCTCGTAGAGTCTGTTAGTTGCACAATTTCCATTTTCAAACTCACTTAGTAACGGCTCTAAGGTAGTAGGGCGTTACACCCAGCCGCCTCTGGTTTTTGGAGGACTTGCCGAAGGAGCTAGTCAGTTAGAACTGTAATAGGATGGGCTTGAAAGTAGGGGCGTAGCTTCCTAGAGGCTAGGATTAAGCAATATGCTAACCTCTCGATTGGTGGATATCTCAATTCTGCCCCGATCAGTCTCTTGCTAACATAGTAGACTGCTTTTTGTACGCCGTCTTCCTCTCGCACTAGTACCGCGCTAGCAGCAACTTCAGCAATCGCCAGGTAAATAAACAAAGTTTCTCCTTCGATTGGCTTTGATAAGATGGGAGGTTGTGCCATATGGGCCTTCAAGGCCTGGAAAGCTTGCTCGCAGTCTATTGTCCATTCAAACTTCTTATTTCCTCTAAGTAGGTTGAAAAAAGGGACGCATTTGTCTGTTGATTTTGAAATAAATCTGCTTAGGACTGCGATTCTCCTAGTTAAACTTTGTACATCTTTGATCCTTTCTGGCGATTTCATGTCGATCAGGGCTTTTATTTTGTCGGGGTTGGCCTCGATTCCTCTTGAATTTACAATAAACCCCAAAAACTTCCCTGATCCAACTCCGAAGGAACATTTGAGGGGATTTAACTTCATCTGGTATTTGTTCAACACATCAAAGCACTTTTGTAAATCCCTCACATGTCCTTCTGCCTTCTTAGACTTTACCAGCATGTCATCCACGTATACTTCCATGTTTACTCCGATCAGCTCCTTAAACATGTGGTTGACTAGTCGTTGGTAAGTCACACCTGCGTTTTTCAGTCCGAAGGGCATTACTTTGTAACAGTATAAGCCCGTATCGGTCCGAAAGATGGTGTGATCCTCGTCAGGGGGATGCATGCTAATCTGGTTGTAGCTTGAATATGCATCCATGAACGAGAGGATCTCGTGTCCTGCAGTTGCATCGACCAGCTGGTCGATCCTTGGGAGTGGGAAGTAGTCTTTTGGGCAGGCTTTATTGAGGTTTGTAAAATCCACGCAGGTCCGCCACTTGCCGTTAGGCTTGGGAACTAGCACTGGATTGGAGACCCACAATGGATAAAATGCCACCCTGATGAACCCATTCTCCTTTAGTCTTTCAACTTCTTCTTTATGGCTCTCAATCTATCTTTATCGAGCAACCTTCTCTTTTGTTGCACGGGTGGAAAGGTCTTGTCTATATTTAGGACATGGCTGATAACTGTAGGATCTATCCCAGCCATGTCTTTATGCGACCAGGCAAAAACCTCCTGGTTCTTTCGCAAAAATTCCACCAGTGCGTGCTTCGTGGAAGGCTCTAAGTTTTTCCCAACGTTTACGACTCTGGTCAGGTCTTCTTTGTCGATTTGGACCTCCTCCAGGTCCTCGACGGGTCCAGCGTTTTCTTCAAAATCCCCAAAGAGAGGATCTAAGTCTCTATCCTCACTTTGGGCAACACCCTATTTGGTGACTTCATCACCGGATTAGGCTTGTGTATCTACTTCCATCTGCAACCTATCTGAGGTAGTGCTCTTCGACGTTCCATTCTTTGCCTTTGTGATTGAGGCGTTGTAGCACTCCCTGGCTTCCCTCTGGTTCCCCAACACGCATCCTACCCCCGCGTCTGTTGGGAACTTCATGGCCAAGTGCCACATAGAGATGACAACCCGTAGATCAACCAATATAGGCCTTCCAATAACGGCATTGTACGCCGAAGGACAATCGACCACTATAAAAGTGGCGAGTAATGTCCTTGTTGAAGGCGTTGTACCCGTCGTCCCTGGCAGTTTGATCAATCCGGCGGGGGCGAGTCCTTCTCCAGAGAAGCCGTATATCGTTTGGTTGCAGGGCTCCAAGTCCTTAACGGACAATTTCATGCGTTCCAGTGTTGATTTATACAGGATATTCACTGAACTTCCTGTATCGACCAGTACCCTTTTCACCATCATGTCGGCCATCTGGATGTCCACGACCAGGGGATCGGAATGTGGGAACCGGACGTGTTGGGCATCGCCATCAGAGAAGGTTATCTCACCTTCCTCTGACTGAGCCTTTTTTGGTGCACGATCCTCCACAAGTCATCATCTCGATGTCCTGGTCGTGGCGCAGAGTCCGAGCATATCGTTCCCTGGCCTTTCCGCTATTTCCCGCGAGGTGCAGGCCTCCACAGATGGTTAAGAGTGCGCCAGTCACGGGGGCAGGCTGTAAGGGTGGCGAGCGTTGGCGCGTGGGCGCCTGCTCATTGCTTCCTGGAGCTTCTCGTTGGGAATTTCCCGAGGTCCGTACGTATCTTCTCAAGTGTCCTTGTCTAATAAGGAACTCGATTTCGTCTTTTAACTGGTTGCATTCATTGGTGTCATGTCCGTAGTCGTTATGATAGCAACAGAACTTGGTAGTGTCTCTTTTCGAAATATCCTTTCGAATGGGGCCAGGTTTTTTATAAGGCACACTAGAACTTGTGGCCTGATAAACCTCTCCCCGAGACTCAATGAGGGCAGTGTAGTTAGTGAACCGAGGTTCATAACGATTACCCTTGGCTCGTTTATTGTCGGAGGTGGAAGGCTCGTTCTGCGGCCGTTTTCCACCATTCTTGCCATTGTCGTTGACGTTAGGTTTGGACCCATTGGCGGCTTTGGCGGGTTCAGAAGCCTTTTTATCCTTGCCTAAGGGCTTCCCATCGTCGGCAATGGCTTCTTCGAGCTTGATGTAGCGATCAGCCCGATCTAAAAATTCTTGGGTAGTTCTCACTCCTTCCTTTCGGAGACATTTCCAGAGGGGAGAACGACGTTTAACCCCCGCGGTTATGGCCATCATTTTTCCTTCGTCCCCCATCGTTTTTGCTCCAGCTGCCGCTCGCATAAAGCGCTGGATGTACTCCTTCACTGATTCTCCATCCTGCTGGCGAATTTCAACCAGCTGGTTTGCTTCGGTCGGATGCACACGACCTGCATAGAACTGTCCGTAAAACTCCCTTACGAACATCTCCCAGGAAACTATGCTTGCGGGAGGGAACTTAAAAAACCATTCCTGCGCGGCTTCAGAAAGTGTTGCAGGGAAGATCCTGCACCGAGCGTCTTTGGACACTTTCTGAATGTCCATTTGAATTTCAAACTTGTTGACATGAGACACTGGGTCTCCATACCCGTCAAAGTTTGGAAGTGTAGGCATTTTAAACTTGCTTGGAGTTTCGGCATTAGCTATCCTCTATACGAAAGGAGTGCCTTTCCTCCTATCGTGGTCGATATAAGATGTCCTTCCCCCGACCAGCTGTTGCAATGCTTGGTTGAGGGCGTCTATCTGGGCCTGTACAGCGGCAGGAATCGCTGTGGCCTCTGTTGCTGGGGGGACGTTCTCGCCATGCCGCTCGCGGCGATCGTTGAGTACGTCATGCAAATCTTCATCTCTTCTCCGTTGTTCGCTACCCCCGAGCCGATTGAAGACATTATTTTGCCTGGGCTGCCCCCCAGCATCCCGTCTATCGGATTGGTCATCTTGAGGTACCTGGCTCCTGCCTTTACCTCTTTCTTCATTCCTTCGGCCAGCGTTTCCCGTGCATTATCATGCCGTGGGGGACCCCGGACTGCAGAGCCTAACTCTGAGTCCCTCCTGTTACCAGGGGGATACTGACCTATGTTCGGTAGGTTTGGCTCATCACCCCTACGGCGTCTAGGACTACGAGGCTGATGCTCGGCCCTATTCTGCCTCTATTGCGCGGGATTGCCGCGACCAGCTTGGGATGGTGGCTGCGCCTCAGGGTCCAGCGGGACATCGTCATGGGGCGCTTGAGGCTGCTCGGGCCTTTGTGGACTCGAAGGCTGGATCGGTGGGCTTGGATTAGGACCCCTCTGGGGTGGCCCATTGACAGCTTGGTCAGGCTGCGAAACAGGTGCGGTCTGATTCCTTGCCAGCTGCAAGGCCGCCTCGAGGGCTGCCATGGCTTCGCTCTGGCGGCGGTCCATCTCGGCCTGCCTTTCGCTTAATTCCGCTCGCTGCCGCTCAATCTCCCGCTGCTGCCGCACCACAACTTCGGCTGCAGTCTCTTGACTGGCTTTCAGACTAGCCAGCTCTTCCAGCAACGCCCCCAGGGTACTCTTTAGTGTTGCATCATCCATTTCTTCCTCCTCAAAATCCAGATGTGGCTCATCCTCCGCCACACTTGCAAGGGGAGGAGGAGGTGGATTTGATGGCGCAGCAGCGGCCGCCTGTCCAGCTTTCCTTCCAGTTTTCGCCATTAGTTTTCTCAGCAATGATAAATCAAGCTCTCAATGAAAGCAGCAGAATGTTGACCCAGAATTTGGTCAACTGACACGGAGTCAGAATATGCTTGATATGAATGAATGTGTTGAGAAGAACGCAATGACGAAAAAGTAATAAGAACACGATATTTATATAGTGGTTCGGCCCCAGGATCTGGTAATGACCTACGTCCACTTAGACTATTATTGATATAGGAATCAAAGGAGTGATCAAAGAACAAGGGTTCAATGAGTTTCACTAACCTCTGAAGAACAATACAATATTCCAAGGAGAATTACTCTAATCTCAAATAATTCAAAAGCCAAAAGTCCCCTCCTTGAGCTATCTTTTGCTATTTATAGGCTCAAGGGGGATTACAAAATATTGTTACAGATACTCTCTCCTGAATAATAGGATATTCCGGAGATTGTGTGAGTTAAATTCGGGATTTACAAAGATCTTCACAATAATGTTACTTTGTATGTGGAACTATCGACCAGACTGATCGTGTAACGACCCAAAATCGCTAATAAGGCTTAAGGACCTTGATTAGTGTGCCAGGAGGGCATATGGGAATTATGTTTGATTTTAATGAGTAAAATGCATGGTTATGATTTAAAGCATGTTATATAACTAATTGACTATTTGAGATGCATGACTATGTGTATTAGTATGCATGTAGGCCCTGATTGTGTTAGAAGGGCATGATTGTAATTTTGGCCATTTTGGGCATAACTGTATTGATATGTGATGATTGTTGAGACCACAGTGGTATGTGGGTGTATCCGTGATTTGTGACTCGAGACGATCCCAGAGAGCAGATTAGCGGAAAAGTCATGGCGGGAATTTATACCCGGCTCGAAGCGAGCATGGGGGTATAAGCAGGAATTTAGAGAATAGATTGAGATTAATTTTGATGATGGGGAATACTTATTTGGTGATTTATCAGGTGTTGGAAAGCAACGGGAAAATATTAGAGACACTTGAGGATTAGCGGGAATTGGTTAAATTGACTAAAATGGCCCTACATGGACAAAAGGGTTTAGAATTAATAGGGAGGGCATTTTGGTCAATTGGCTTTTTAGAGATTGATTATTGGGGCTTTATATACTTAGTGGGATTGTTAGGAAAAGTGAAAAGGCTGTGGAAAAGAAAGAAAAAGGAAGAAAAGAAAAGAGAGAAAAACAGAGGGGTTTTCCAAAGGATCGGTTTGGGGTTCTAGCACCTCTTCTCTTCAAATTTCTTGGGGCAAAGCTCAGTGGAGTGCTAGGATAGGCTGAGCATCAAGGATCTTAAGTTGGACTTGAAGATTTGGCAAGGATTAGCAAGATCACATTAACTTTTGAGGTAAGTTTTTTTAGAGATTTCAGTTTTAAGGGTTTGGCTGGTTTGAGTTGTGTTTTGAGCTGAGATGATGGAAATTTTAGGGAATTTCTACGCAAGCTTTGAGGATGAGCAAGCTATGAAGGTCTGGGGAATGAATCAAGGTCGAAATTGCATCAACGGTATGAATTCTAAGCCTTTAACCTTGTTGTTTGACTGAATTTCTGGGTTTAGGGTTGATCAAGGTGAATTTTGAGATTTGGGATGAATGTGCTTGGGTTTTGAGGATTTGAGATGCTTGGGATGAGTGGAGAGTGTTTATAAGCATGATTTTGAGTTTGGTAAAGATTTGGGGAAGTTTGGTTGAAAGAAATCGCAGAAAACGATTTCTGGTGTTGCCTGCCTGCAACTAGCGCTACAGCGCTAGTCTTTGGGCGCTGTAGCGCTAGGCCTTCTTTCTGGGGTGGTGCTGATTCTGCTTGTAGCACTATAGCGCTCTCTTTTGAGCGCTATAGCGCTACCATGCGCCCAGAATGGGGTTTTTGGGCTATTTGTGAGGGATTTTGACCTAGGGTTCGGGGTTCGACTCCGCCACCTTGTTTTGTGGATCTAGGACTTCCCAGGGGGGCTCGGGATTGGTCCCGAGGCTAGGTTTTCGGACTTGGGGTTCGGTGTTGACTTTGACCTATGGCTATGTTTAGGTGTGTGCTAAGGCTCGTGTGGGATCGTGCTCAAGGAGTCAAGTGTTGAAAGCTATCAAATTGACAGGTAAGAAAACTATAGCACCCGTAAGACAGGGCATGGGCCCATGATGTGATTTCAGGGCTCGGCCCTATATTGCATGCTGAGATGATTGCAGGGCATGGCCCTATATTACGTTACATGTTAGGGTGCAGACTTGATTGTTTTGATATATGTTCAAATGTTACTTGAGTTAGACTATTTGTGATTATAGTTGAATGAAACGGCGAGGATCCGAGAACGGCAATGGAGCCGAGAACGGCGAAAGGCCGAGGACGGCAGTGGGGCCGGAAGTAACACTTAGCACATGGGATGCTTATAGTCAGGGTAGGACCCAGTGGGTACATGTGATATCCTTTCGGTGGAGACCAAGACCCCCCAGGTTTTGGTAAGGCCTCTAGGACGGCATGGCCGTGTTTGTTTAATCTAATGGAATGCTTGGTTATCTGTGGACTATCTGATATGATTAACTGTATATTTTGCATGTGTTATGTACTGTTTGAGTTTTCTTGCTGGGCTTCGGCTCACGGGTGCTCTGCGTTGCAGGTAAGGGCAGTGATTGAGTCAACCAGCCATGAGTACAGAGAGCATGAAGCGACGCGTACATGTTTGGCCTGCCCAACTGCTTTGGTTGGGGGTTTATTTGAGAAATGGCTGTAATAATCCAAGATTTTATTAATTGAGCAATTGTAAACTTATTTTAGGTTGTAAACAGTTTTCAAACCTTATTTTGGGATCCCAAATGTTTAATACTAGAAGTTTTAGTGAAATAACGCATTTTTAAAGATTACAGCCTTAAACTTTTGATTAGTCACAGTTTTGTTTTAAAAACCTCGGTTAGGGAGTTCATGCACACTGTTTTGTCTTAAAACTCACTTGGTAATGGCTCTAAGGAAGTAGGGCGTTACAGGTCGCAGGTAAGACTGGGCTGCTTACTGCTTCTAATATGTCCTCTGGTCGATATACTAGCAGAGCTCTTCCAGGTGTCAGCCACGTGTCCAGGGATCACTTGCCATGTCATCAATGCTAATTTTTTGGATAACACTTTTGTATCTGAAAACCACCTATCGTATGTGTGGCAGTTAGAATGTTGTGATCCGTAAGGGGAAAGACCGGGTAAAAGCTGTGCAATCCCACATCGCCTGGGGAATGTCAAGTGTGATGATTCTAGGACTGTGTAGGTATGGGACTACATAGTTGAATGGGGCTTAAATGGTTTGATGGGTACTAACTATGCAAACAAGATTCATCTTCTTTTCGGTAGCCCATCACTTGAGAACTCTAAAGTTAAGCGTGCTTGACCTGGAGTAGTCCCATTATGGGTGACCTCCTAGGAAGTTTTCCCAGGAAGTGTGCGAGTGAGGACAAAGCACGTTGGAAAGACTCGTGTTAGTTTGCATGGCCAGTCGTCATTCCAGGAAGCATCCATAGTGACGTGGGCCGTTACAAATGGTATCACAGCCTTAACTCAGCCGAAAGTGTGGCCAACGTGGACGTCGGACCCCTAAGGGTTGGTGATTGTGACAGTCAGAAGCCCGTAATCCGCAGGGGAAAAGACCAGGTAAAAGTTGTGCAATCCCACATCGCCTGAGAAGGTCAAGTGTGATGATTCTAAGACTGTGTAGGTATGGGACTACAAAGTTGAAGAGGGCTTAAATGGATTGATGGATACTACCTATACCAATAAGATGCATATTCTTTTCGGTAGCCCGTCACTTGAGAACTCCAAAGTTAAATGTGCTTGACCTGGAGTAGTCTCATGATGGGTGACCTCCTGGGTAGTTTTCCCAGGAAGGGTGCGAGTGAGGACAAAGCACGCTTGAAAGACTCATGTTGGTTTTTTGGGTTTGTCGTCATTCCAGGAAGCAGCCATAGTGACGTGGGGCGTTAGAATATGAATTTTGAACCTAAAATCATAAAAACTTAAAACCCCTTGATTACAATTTCTCAAGTTAAAAAAATTCAAAGCTAGTAACAAATATGGGAAAGTGTTCACATTCTCATCCCCGTCTCCAGATTCCTGCATACCAAACGACCCCTACAGGTCTTAGAGTAATTCTAGATAATTGTTTGGCTATCTTAGAATTTATTTTGAGGACCCTAGACTATTATTTTATATATGTCTTGGAGATATACATTGATCATTTAAATAATGTAGACTATATTTTATGGTGTAGCCAAAATTATGTGATTAATAGAAGTTTAAGCTAAAGTTTTATTAATATGGTATTAAATGGTTTGGCAACTCATTAAAGGACATAATGATCTTATAATAAGTTAATTTCATTCCCTAAATGCCATTAGAAGCACTATAGAGTTTGACCAGCCCTAGTCATGGAGGAAAATCTTTGATTTCCAGTTATTTGAATATTGAGGGAGTTATCCAGAGGGTAAGAGATTAAGTGGATGATTACCACACATCATTTAACTCAGCTACTTTCATAATTTGAGGGAGAAGAAGATAGGATACCTAGAGGGAAAGAGAAGGGAGAGAACATTGGTTCTCCCTACTTTAAGCCAGTATAGAAGAATTCACAAGGGTGAGTTTTGATCAATTATATTGATTAATTCCATATTTGAAAATGTCCTTAGAAATCCTTTTGTTGTTCTAGAAGTTGGAGATCTCAAAGGGAAATCTCACATAGAATTTTTGCCCTAAAACTTGCATCACTAGAGTAAGTTTTGATCTTTGTCCTTCTTGATGCTTTTGGGTTTAGTGTAAATCTTAGAAGTCTTGATCCAACGGTCACAAAAATTTAAACAAACGTAGGCTTTATGGACTGAAGCGAAATTGATGTCAATGATTGGTTACAGATGCAATGGGGGGTGTGCCACGACTCCAAGAATGTTAAGCATACACACTTGCATCAGTTGAGATACCAAAGTGTGTATAATATTTACCATTGAAAAATGATATCACTCATCTTCTTTGTTAGTGCAAGATATTGCATGGAAGACAAGTGGTTAAAAAAGTCTATCTCTAAGGTGATATGTGTAGGAAAGCTTATTATTCATCTTGCACTATCTTGAGGTGTTTTCTCTATTCATACTCTGTTTTTTTCCATTATATCATATGCATGTGAACATCCCATTCTAGCTATGGCTCCTAGTGTGAGATTTATCTCATGCAAAATAAAATGTTTATTTTCCACATTTTTATTTTAGTGCCACGTGATTGTAGTCAAATCTGGAGTCTAAATAATTTGTCCCAAAGATAATTTTGTAATGTAAAAGTGTATTTAATTGTATGGCCAGGAAGGCTACTTTGTAATCCGTTTATAATTTGAATTGTACTTTAATTTGTAATTTGATTATTTTTATATTGTAGTGATTATAAAGACTTATATTGTCGTTTTGAAATAGTTCTCTTTTAGTATAGGTTAGGATTGTGCGGTTAGTAGCCAATGACGCTAAGGTGCCCCTTACTTTTTATCTTATGGTTCTATTTTCCTAGAACCTTGAACCAGATTAGATTACTAGATGCTGTTTCTTATTCCAATGATTACCATCATTAGATTCTTTCTTGTTTGCTATGCTTATTTATTGATTTACTAAATGTTATAGCTTAACTAATTATTTTATGTTGTAGTTAATGCATATACAAAATGGAGCAGTGAGAGCTTGAATTGGCCTTGCCCTAGTGTACATGTGGTCTTGCCCATGGGAGGTCAAATACTTTTTAAATGTTTTGTTAAACTCCATGAACTGAACTCTCACTCTAGATATTTATTTCACTAAAATTTTTGTAATATTTTAATTATGCACATACATCCGAAAAAAACTATATAATTTTAAAGGAACTATATTTTAAATTAAAAGCCCTTATTTTCGTATTTTAAATTTTCCATATTAGTAGTATGTTATAGTGTACCCTTACAATATTTGGGGATCAGAAAATGAGGCAACAACTATGTAAGTACCAAAAAGGGAATCAAAATTTAAACTTTATCGGAGCAAGCCACGTGTCTAACCATTTGAGGATTAGTTGTTGCACATTTCTGTTACTAAAGACTCAGTAATTGTATTTTTTTAACAAATCTATAAATTAAAAAGGATAAAAAAAACATAGATAACGCTAATATATTTAATAATTTATTTTCTATATTGAGAAATTATATATTTTTTGTAATATAACATAGAGAAATAAATCATCTGGGGCCAGACCTCCATATGTCATGATATGTCGAAATTCAAAAGTACCCCGAAAAACCTCATTCTTGAACTTGATAAAAGTAAAAAATAATTGAAACTTTTAATGTGCTTTTAGCGTCTTCTAGGTAATTAGTCTCATTAATAGTTAAATTTCTACAGTATGCATCATGATTAGTTTGCATGTTTAGAAATAAACCTAAAGCTATTGGAGGACCAGGTTGACCAAGTGGACTAAAAGTTGCTCGTCCCCTTTCAATACATATAGCCAAGTTTTTCCAGCCACTACTAAATATACTTGATAGCCATTATCCAACTTGATGATAACTTGACCCATGTTGAAGCCACTAGTTTCGGCTAACTAAATCCTATTATGTCATGTCGAAATAATAAATTATAACACAAAGTATTAAAATTAGGCATAGGGTTGGTTAGTTAGGCATTTTTTGGGTTAGCTTTCATTTAACCAATTTTTTTTCAATTGGTTCAATTGGTTACTTTTTCGGTTATGACATTTCTCAGCCTTTATATACTCTGAGCTGGTCCTCTTGTAAGTCACATAAACTTTTCGACTGTTTTGACTGAATGAAACAAGTCTTCGTTTCCTATTATGGTATCAATGACTATCTGACCTTTCTTTTTTTCTCCTTTGACTTCATGGCACGAACTAGAGCTACAGGACTTCGATCTACCAGCACCACTTCTACACTTCAGGAGCCTTCAACGGCAGCTACTAATTATTCCATACCCAATCCTGATGCTCATTCTCAAGGACCCCCAATTTCTAGGGTTTTGAGTTCCCCCATCCATGTCTCCAATCAATTATCTTCTTTCCCTGTTCTTGATCGACCTTCCCATGAAGATGGTAGTAGTCCTTACTTCTTGGGCACAGGAGATCACCCAGGCCTTGTTCTTACATCACCTCCCCTCATAGACAAGAATTTTCGACAATGGAGAAGGGATTTCAAGATCTCCATTCGGGCAAAGAACAAACTCCCCTTCATCAATGGATCTCTCCCTCAACCAACTGCAGATGATCCTCTTCTCAATTAATGGCTTCACTGCAATCACATGGTAATCTCTTGGATTCTTCACTCTGTTTCCCGTGACATCAAAAGTAGTATTATGTTCTTGGACACTGCTGCTGCTATGTGGACTGAACTCAACTGCAGGTTTGATCAAAGCAACGGACCTAAGATTTTTTATCTTAGAACATCTCTCATCAGCCTTCCTCAAGGCAATGACTCTATAAGTTCCTACTTCACTAAACTCAAAGCTATATGGGATAAGATTAATGATTTGCGCCCTAGAATTCCTTGTACTTGTGTTGCTTCCACCGACTCTCTTGATTTTCTTAATCAAGAACATGTTCTTCAATTTCTCACGAGTTTGAATGAGTCATTTCATGCTGTTAGAGCTCAAATATTGTTAATCGATCCATTTATCTCTTTGAAAAGTTTTTTCCATGATCATTCAAGAAGAGAATCAAAGGAAACTTCAACCATCTCAACACACAACTTTCATTGCTGATGTCCCTCCCTCTGTTCCGCCTTCTACCTCTTGCACCAAGAAGAAGTGACCTACTTGTACCCATTGTCTCAAACCAGGGCACCTCATGGAGAAATGTTTTTTCCTTCATGGATTTCCACCGGGTCATGGTGATAGATGCAAATCTGAATCTGTCAAGAATAATCAAGTCTTGGTTTCTACTTCTTCACCCAGTGCACCTATCCTTCAACCATCTCAATTGGAACTCAGCCAACAACTTATTGCTTTGTTGAGTCAACAGCTGCATCATACCCCATCCTCAAGTGATATTCATCCTCAAGTATCCAATATCATTGGTAAACTTGTATCTTCTCCTTTTTTTTGGATAGTCGATAGTGGTGCCACACATCATGTATGCCACTCTACCAAGTTCTTTATCTCTTTTAACAATCATATTCTTGATAAATATGTTACTTTACCTAATAGCCATAAAATTTTCATTCATAAATCTTGTACTGTGCGTGTGAACAAAGATCTTTTATTGACGAACGCTCTATATATCCCAGAATTTTTGTTCAATATTTTTCCATACCTCCCTATCTTCACAACAGTCCTAACACTATTTCCTTTACACATTCTCATTTTTTTCTTCAGGGTCCTCAGCTGACTTCAAAGATTGGGATTGCTAAGAAAGTGGGCAACCTATTCTTCATTCAACAAGATTCTTCTTTCTTATATTCGGGTTCTACCAATTTCTTTTTTTCTCATATATCTACTGTTGTGCATCCCTTTAGTCGTAGTAATACTTTGAACTCAAAATGTAATGATTTGAACCAATGGAATTTTTGCCTTGGTCATCCTTCTGTAAAAGTTTCAAAAGCTATCAATAAAACTTTGCAATTTTCATAAACCTCTCAAGATAATGTGTGTTCTATTTGTCATTTAGTAAAACAAAAAAGACTACATTTCCACCCTCAACATAATATGGCTGATTCTTCTTATGATTTAATTCATTTAGACATTTGAGGTGCATTCCATATCATGAGTTTAGAAGGGTACAAATATTTTCTTCCTATTGTTGATGACCACACAAGATATACTTGGTTTTACATGCTTAAGACTAAATCTGAAGTTCAAACCATTATACCTCAAATTTTTAATCTTGTTGCCACTCAATATTCTGCTATTATTAAAGGTATTAGAACTGATAATGCAAAAGAGTTTAATCTTACTACATTTTATGCATCCAAAGGCATTCTTCATTATCACTCATGTGTCGAAAGACCACAACAAAACTCTGTTGTTGAAAGGAAACATCAACACATTTTAAATGTATCCCGAGCCCTTTTATTTCAATCTCAACTATCTCTTCCTTATTGGTCCTATATTGTTAATATAGCGGTTTATCTCATTAATAGAACCCCTTCCATGATTCTCAAAAAGAAAAAATCATTTGAATTACTTCATAATAAACTTCCTTGTTATGATCATCTTCGTGTGCTTGGCTGCTTTGCATTTGCCTCTACTTTAGATAGTAAACGACATAAAAAATTTCCAAGGTCCAAAGCTTGCATATTCATTGGTTACCCTCCTGGAATGAAAGCATATACTCTTCTTGACATAGAAAGCCATCAAATATTCCATTCTCGGGATGTAGTTTTTTATGAGAATATTTTTCCTCTTAAAAATAATCTATCTCATCATAATATTGATTATTTGTTCTCACAATTCATGTTGCCAAATACAGAGATTAACTCTTCTTTACATCCTATATCTCACCAATCTGAAGCTTCACATACTTCACCAACAATCCCTCATTCGTCTACTACTGGACGTGTCATATCACGCCCAAAATACCTTGATGATTATGTTTGTAATCTAACTACCTCTACTGTGCATCCCTTACATGAGTTTTTGTCTTATGACAGACTTAATGGATCATTTTGGGCTGCCGTACTTGCTGTCAACACTATTATGGAGCCCAATAGCTACAAAATTCATCTGTCATACCAGAATGGCAACAAGCGATGGCTGTTGAAATCAAGGCTTTAGAAGATAACAACACGTGGAAAATAGTATCTCTCCCTCCTGGACATCACATCATAGGCAGCAAGTGGATATACAGAGTAAAATATCAAGCCAATGGCTCCATTGATAGGTATAAAACAAGGTTAGTGGCCAAAGGCTACACCCAAAAACAAGGTATTGATTACCTAGACACCTTTGCTCCTATTGCAAAGTTTAATACTCTCAAATTATTACTTGCTCTTGCTGCAATAAAAAATTGTTCATTATCTCAATTAGACATTAACAATGCCTTCCTTCATGGAGACTTAAATGAATATGTCTATATGAAACTACGAAAGGGTTATCAACCCAAAGTAGCTTTACCCCAAAATGTTGTTTGTAAATTAACCAAGAGTCTATATGGCTTAAAACAAGCCTCAATACAATGGTACACAAAACTCAGCACATATCTTACTTCAAATGGTTTTAAACAATCATATTCTGATAACTCTTTGTTCATCAAGAGTACCTATAGCACATTTATTGCTATCTTAATTTATGTTGATGATATAGTAATTGCATCTAATAATGACTGTTGTTTCCTTGTTTAAACAACAACTAAACTCAGTTTTTTAGTTAAAGGACCTTGGTCCTTTATGATTCTTTTTAAGGTTGGAAATTGGACATTAACACAGTGGGATTTCTGTATCGCAGCGCCGTTTAACTTTACAACTTTTAAATGACACAGGTTGCTTTGGCACTAAAGTTTCCTCCACTCCTATGGAGCCAAATACAAAACTCAGTAAGGATGAAGGTCCTCTCTTATTTGATCCTACAGCTTATAGACGTCTTATTGGTAAATTAATTTACTTAACTATAACTCATCCTAACATCTCCTTTGTTGTAAATCATTTAAGTCGGTTTTTAACTTCTCCTAGAATGCCTCATATGCAAGCTGCCCAACACATCCTTCATTACTTAAAGGGTACCTCGGCCCAAGGCCTTTTCTTTCACTCTTCTTCTACATCCCACTTAAGTGCTCATGATCAATCTAATTTTACTTCAGACTTCAGTCTTAAAAAAATTTCAGATGCCGATTGGGGATCTTGTCTTGATACAAGACGCTCAGTCTCGGGCTACTGCATATTCCTTGGCCAATCTCTCATTTCATGGAAGTCCAAGAAGCAAAGCATAGTATCTTGCTCTTCTGCTGAAGCTGAATACCGTGCTATGGCTAATGCTACTTGTGAAGTAACATGGTTGATTGCCCTTCTCAAAGACTTCCACATCATTCACAATAATCTAGCTTTCTTATATTGTGACAGTACAGCTGCAATTCATATATCAGAAATTTCTGTTTTTCATGAGAGAACAAAACACATTGACATAGATTGTCCCATTGTCCACGACAAAATACAAGAGGGCTGCATCAAACCCATTCATGTCCCTACAAAGCACAATATCGCTGACCTGCTCACCAAACCTTTATTTTCAACTCAATTTAAAGACTTAATCTCGAAGATGAAAGTTAAAAACTTGTACATTTCATCTTGAGGGGGTCTATTAGAATTAGGGTCATGGTTGGTTAGTTAGGCCTTGATTGGGTTAGCTTTAATTTAACCAATTTTGTTTAAATTAGTTCAGTTGGTTGCTTTTTCGGTTATGACCTTTCTCAACCTTTATATACTCTGAGCTGATCCTCTTGTAAGTCACATTAACTTTTTGACTGAATGAAACAAGTCTTCTTTTCCTAATACAAAGTACCAAAAGAAATATTATTTCAAAATAAATAGTGTGTTCACAGTTAGATCATATTAGGAGATCATGATATTGAACTTTTTTCACTCAAGTGAGATTCGGGTAGAACAAAATCTATAGGAATTGATGTACTCACTTTCACAAATTCGGGCACAACGTAGAAACAAGATTACTCACCTTCCTAGAAAAATAAAACTCACAAGTAAATTACGCAAATGGACGTTTGGAAAAATATATTTTTCTCATATCATTATTCAAAATGAACATTTTTTTATAATTTTTTTTTACAAAGTAGCCTTCCTGACACACTTGACATCTTGTCTGTAAGGCTACCTTACAAAGAATTACAGAAGAAAAAAAAAAGTCAATTTGCAAGGTAAGGGTAAAAAATATCTATTTTTGCCATTTAAACATTACATAAAATATCATAATCAAAAACAAGTTAACTACTCTAGAAATAAATATATGTATTTGTAAGAGAGTTACCCTATAAAATGTTAACTAACTCTTATGATCATAGTAAAAAGTAGGATTAACCTAAAGAAAAAAAATAGATGAAACCTTATAATTTATTTATTGAGTAATGATAATGTATTCCTACAACTTGAGTTGAGTTTAATTATTATTCAACAAATAAATATCTATTAAAATATATCATTTTAACATTAAAACTCACCGTCTAGCGAACTCAAATGATATCGTCCCTATTTTGTATTGTCATTTGACCTAAAGTATATTGTGAACCAGTGATGACATTATCAAATGTATAAAAAGCTTGCAGTTGTTCCACGTACTTCTTGTAAGGATTAGACTTTGTTCGAACATTTGCTTGCTATTATTAAATTTTAAATTAAATGGCACTTCAATAATACAAAATACTAATTAATACATAAACAATAAAGAAATCAAAATTAATGTGACATGCTTTCATGAAGTCCTGTAGTTTGCGATGTAAGTGGACTAATTGTGTTAGGAATAGGTCTTTGTAAATAACTTAGCTCTAATAAGATCTTCTTTGGTAAATTTCCTTATGGGGACTGTTCTAACTGGACGTCTTTTACCCTTAAATCTATTTTTCATTGATACTTGTCTCCCTATTCTGGTGCTCTTTTTAATTTATCGTCACCTTAGGACAAGAAGAAGGTTTCATCTACCACATAAATATATACAATGACTGTATACATATATCTGTATATTACAAAAATTTACTAGAATTTAACAAGTGTAGCAAAAAAAAACCTGAAAATCATAAATGTTGTTCTTTATTAAAGAATGATCGAAAGTTGGTTGTTTGTAAAAATCTACACAATCATAAATGTCTCCACTTTGTGTCTGTATATTTCACAAAACAAGTCAAATATATATATATATATATATATGCTATCTAAGGAGATATGAAGATGAAAAGAAAATACCATTATAGTCTTGATTGATGACTTATTTATACGCTCAAGTTGATTCTCTATTTTCAACTGTTCATTTCTGGATAATTTCACTGATTGTCCTTCGGCTTTGCAATAATATAAAAGTGTACACAACATAATAACTACCATAAAAAATCTCCTCATGTCCATATCCATGTATATGGATTTTATATATAATAAATATATATATATTCAACTAGCCAAACAATCAAAGTAAATCCACCAACAACAAAAAGCTAAATTTACTTACATATACAAATGAATTAGTATATTATGTCGAGAGTTATTACATATGTTACTTTCCTCACATAATAACCCTTCCACACATTAAAAAAATGTTATATCTAGTAACATTATATTCACCATTTCAATTCACACATTAAAAATATTCATTAAAAAAATGAATACTAGTAACAATATATTCACCATTTCAATTCTCTCACGATGTAGCAACCCTATTTTGTAAGACTAGACTCACGGGAAAACAACAACGAAGTCCTAGTGGTCAACTCAACCCTGGCAGTCAAATTTTGTAAAAACGGGTCGTTCGGGGTCTTAAATAACTTTGATAAACTAAATAAAGTATTTACATCGCAAAAACAAGTTTGAAAATATAAATGAGTCTCAGATCTTAGTAGTTTAAAACAGAACATAGTTAAAAATTGAATTTCCGTTTTTTATGATTACCAACTTAATTATTCAAATTAAATAATTAACTGCTGAACTGTTATATAAATGTTTAAACGGACACAGAGATTGTTTGAACGGAAACCAGATATGTTTAAACAGTTTATCACCAGAAGATAAAAACAAACATAAAGTAAAGAACACACAAAATTATACGTGGTATCAGCCATCTTTGCAGATTGCTACTAGTCCACGGGGCCACGCCCAGAGAATGAAATTTATTAGAAGAATATCTAAACGATTACAAAACCAAATTGACTTATACAAATAAAGACTCCCTCTTGAATTTGTCGCAACTATTGCAATCTAAACTCCTAATCAAATTTCTGAAGTGCTAAGATCTTGAACTCCCTTCAAATCATAACACTTGCACTTTTCTTCCCGAAAAGTGACTCATGAGCAAGACTTCTCCCGAAGCTTGATGAATAATGTCCAAGTGTGTTCAACCTGCACAATTAGCACAAAGAAAACAATACAGAAGTACACCGTAATAAATCACTAAGAACTTGATGGACTCAAGTTCTTAACACAATAAAAACTCTCTCTAAAGCTTAAAAAATATTTGAAAAATAATTCTCTCAGAGAGATACCGAAAAACCAACGACCTAAGGATGTCTATATACCATTTAGAATTCCTTTAGGTCGTGGAACACAAATCAGAAACCAATCAGCCAATAAATGGAAACTCTTCCCAAAAAGGAAATTCAGAATCTGTACAAACAGACTGTCAATCCGTTCAAACAGATTCATTGAACATAGATAGTTTTTAAACCCAGTTTCCTTAAATAAATAAGGAAAGAATATATACATTATCTTGGCAAGTTGTACACGGTTTCTAGACAAACAAATCATATCAAGAAATTAAAATAAATACCAATAATTTCCGTGTATACAAAAGTCAATAAAAGATATTCTTTTATAGGAAATAATATATTTATTTTATTAACATATATAGAATAATCTAATTAGAAAACATTTCACAGTAAAACAAGAACCAAACAATTTCAAAAATACCACACAATATATTTCGAAAATACATCCATAACTAATTTTGTCAATTTTATCAAATATGCCAATAAAGAATTTTACAATCTCCCCCTTTGGCAATTTGATAGACAAAATTAATTCAAAAAACCTGCAACACAAATGTTAGAAACAAGTAAGGAGAAAAAACTCCCCCTGCAAACATGCATTAACTTATAACAAACATATAAAGAAACTAAGACTTAACTCCCCCTCAAAATAAGAAGGTCCAGAGTTAAACAAAACAAAAACAAAGCAAGTTTTTGGATGTATCTACTCTCCCCCTTTGTGTCTTTCAAAGAAGCCAAAGAAACAAAATGCAAAAATAAAGACAAGAAGCCTAAGACAAAAGAAAGTATCAATGTTCTTAGGAAAAAAAAAACATAGAAATAAGGAAAACTAAACCGCTGGACCATTGGACAAAGCTTTAACAACATCCAAAGCAGAATGTTGCAGTCCTTCAATTGTCATCACTCGAGCAGCCAAAGAATTAACAGAGGCACGAACAACAGCTAGTTCTGTAGCAACAGGTGCTGAATCTGTGGGAACAGAGGAGGATTTAGGAGGAATGACATCCGAGGCAAATTTCAGGGATTGAGGCTTGGCTTTCTAGGATGATGGAGCATCAGCAACTTTAGTAGTTGGAGTAGATGCTTTGTAGGAAGCAGCAGTAGTGGGAGCCACCAAATCTTCTTGATCTTTCTTGAGATCTATTTTCTACATACTCAACACTTAATAAATAACTTGAGGAAAAGGAAGATTCAAGTTTCTCTTATTACCTTGTCGAAAGCCAAGTATATACCAATTCTGGTCACCACTTTGTACAAAAAGGAAGCCATGTCAAATGAAATAGTTGCGGTGTGAGAAGTTGGTTTCCAATTCGTTGTGGCAAACTTATGGAGAACAGCATAAGTGTAGGTGAGATTGGTAATCGAGATGACTGTATTAGGTGGCCATACCATTTTTTGCCCTACTAATTCAGTGATGACCTCATCCTTGTCAAGAGAGTCAAGATCATCATCATTCTCAACATCAAGAGGAAGATGCAAAGCCTGTGCAATATCTTGTGGGGAAAAAGAGAACCAATGTCCCCTAACATACACTTTACAATACAAAGGAGATTTAGGGTCAATAATTTCATCAGTAATATTGTAATAGAATTCCTTGACTATTCTATCCACAAAACCAGTAAATTTAACCAAGGAACCTGTCCATTTTTTATCTTGAAGCATAGTTAGCACACCATAAGGACGATGATCACTTAAGACATAATTTTTCTCAATGAGAAATTTCCTTTGAGCATAGAGAACCATATCACGAGCATTGTCATTATAACAAAAAAAAATAGGAGAATGAGGTTTGAAATTAACACCTGAGAGTCCTTGAGATGATACAGAATTAGAGATAGGTTTCTTGCCTTTAGCCTTGGACGACAATGGAGTTGCAACTAGCTCTGTGTAAGATTCGTCTTCTTGTTTAGTAGGGACAATGACTTCTTGTTCTGGCTCATTAGACTCAGCCTCTGATTCAGCATTGTCAGGAATAGATTCATCAGATATGGTGGTATCATGGGTTTCGTTAGACTCAAATTTTGCTTCCTCAGGTTCAGATTCAGAGGAAGACGAAGAAGGGGGGTGAGCCTTCAATCTTTTCTTGGCAGTAGTCAAGGGAGATGAAGACGAGCCCAACACCAACTTTCTTTCAGTAGCCAAAGAGTTCTTCTTGGACTAGCTCGGCTTCATGGGCAACTTGAGTAACCCAGCAGCAGCAGCTTTGGAAGAAGATGAAATAGACTTGGATTTTTCCCTAGCCGCCAGAGATGATTCAAATGGAAAAGGAGATTGGTTCTTGGCTCGAGAGGGCACCACCACTTCAGATGGTGGTGCGTCGTCGACAATATCAAACGAGATATCTGGAAACACCATAGGGTGTTCAGTAGAGAGAGAATGTAAGGAAAATATGTATTTTGCCTCAATGGAAATAATAATAAATTACAACTCTATGCAATATATTACAAATAAATAATGATTGATTAAAAAGAGTTACAACTCTATAATTGAAAATTACAAATAAACAAAGAAAATGAAGAAGCTGATGAAGGAGAAGAGAATAGTAAAATACAACTCTAAGAAAAAGGTTACAAATAAAGTGTTGACTCTCGTTTTGGTCAACTGTCACGGAGTCAAATGCTTGATGTGATGGAAAGTGTTGAAATAGATCTAATGGAAAGAACAGTAAACGACACAACAAATTATAGTGGTTCGGCCCCACGAATTGGTAATGACCTACGTTCGCTTAGGCTATTATTGATATTAATTGTCTAAGGAGTGATCAAAGAACTAGGGTTCTCCGAGTTTCACAAGCCTTAGAAGGATGAATAATACAATTGGAAGATAATAACTATAATTCTCTTGTAAAGCATAAACTTAAATTAGCCAAAAGTCCTTTCCTTGAGCTATTTTTCTCTATTTATAGGCTCAAGGAGGATTACATGAATTAGTTACAGATATTGTTTCCTAAATAATCGGATCATTAGGAATTATGGGAGATAATCTCGGATATGATTACAATTGTACAAGATCATCTCAAAATACACAAAGTATATGACCAAGCTGGTCGTATATAAAATCCAAATGTTATGCCAGGGAGAATCTCACTGGTCGATGGTCGAATAGAACCTCTGCCAGGTGTCAGCCATGTGTCAAAAATGTCTGCCAGGTCATCCATGCCTACTTTTGGATAACATTTGCCCCCCTAAATTTATTTATTACGTCCAGCAATAAATAAACTTTTAGCAAAACGACCCTTCGATTACCCCACCAAATCTATTAGAGTAGTTCGTGCCTCCTTGGAAAAAGTGACCTACTCACGTCTAATCATGCCTTTTCGGTTCCCAAGCAATCCTATGACGGCTATCACTCTTCCCCACACCTTGAAAAAAGGGAACTTATGATTACCTCTTTTTCCATATCTCAGAAGAAATATATAGCTTCCAGAATTTCCTTTTTACTTTACGCAAGCTATTTTCCTATCAAGAACTCCCAAGTCAGAACCCAGAATCTCTCTGAAGACCATCCTTCGACGTTCCAGGAATCGGCCTTTCGCACACCTACACTCGGAATTTCTTCAGAACTTCATAATCTTCGTATAGGTAAGCTTCAGAACTTTTGCACCCTTCATTTTGCTGTGCATGCCGATTTAAGTTAGATTTTTAGGTTCTGATATTGCTCTATGTTCTTGGGTAGAGATGCATGACAATAGGGTGTTTGTCGAGTGATGCTAGATAGGGTGGTGTATATTTGCCATTTAAGAGTTATGAATCAGTTTGATAGTCGAGATCATAAATTTAGGACGTAAAATCGAAGTAGAAATTCAATTTTTATGCTAGTTGAAAAACTGGGTTTTTCCCGCCCTTACTGAAGTTGAAAAAGCTTTTTCAGAAAAAACTTTTTGCTTTCACTTTTTGATCTGTTTTTCAAACTGTTCGTATGAAAAAATTAGTTTTTGTTAGAATGGTGTTGTATAAAAGTTAGAATTTTATACACGAGCAGCATTATTCTAACCAACTTTTTAGGCTCTTCATCCTCACCTCCCCATTTTTCTGTCCGCAGATTTTAATGCCAGATTTGTGGGGAGGTGAGAGGCCGATCGACGACGATCTTCTTACGCAGCTGCTCGAGGGCGAAGAACAGCCAACTCAGTGCGTCCACGAGATTCCTTTCTCTATAATTTCTCCTTCCAGACCTTAACCAACTCCAGCCAGAATGGGTCGTGTCAAGTCCACTACCCAAAAGAAGAAAAAACCTGAACACCCTTCAAACCCTCCAGCCCAGCCTGATTCACAGGCTGGGATTCCCTCGACCAGTGGTCGAGAAAACATTGTTCCAGACCCTCTCATCCAAGTTAGGGCCCGCCCTTGACATTCAGTTTTTCCCAATGTCGAGTGGTATATTTTCTCACTTAGCCAAGTAACCTCCAAGATGCTGGCCAACTACTTCAGAAAGTATGGCCTTACTGGGGTAACTCTCAAAATCTTTACTGCAGATCAGAGGGCAAATTTTCCTGGAGGTGTTTACAACGCCTGGTCAAGGTATCATATAGAGGCTGGGGCTACCCTTCCTCTCCATCCATTCTTCCAGGGGGTGGTGAACTACTTTGGTGTCGGCCACTTCCAAATTACACCCAACGGATATAGAATGCTAGCTGCACTCTATATCCTTTATAACCATAAAAAATGGCCAGAGCCTATCCCCCATGAGGTCAATTATCTTTTTGACCTTAAGTCCAACCCCCAACAATCTGGTACGGGGTCCTTTCATTTTTTTCACCAGGAGACTACCCGAACCTTCCTGAGTGACACCACCCACATTTCCAACGTGGGGAAATACAGTCAGGAGTATTTCCTCATGCTTGACATGGTCGCGAATAACTTGGCCTTCACTCGAGGAGGAAAATGTCTTTTTCCACTGGTCGCTATTTTTACTTAGCAAATTTCCTTGCATTTTTCTAAAACATCTTGTGTTTTTCAGGCCCATGGTTGCGACTAGACCCAACACCAGACATGGTGTTGAGGTCTGCCATGTTGGCCAGCATGACGGACGTTGAGAAGAGTGCCAAGTCCCTGGTCACCGAGGCCAACTTGAGGCTAGTTGGCCTCCTGGCCCCTCACTAGGATGTGAGGGAACCCGTGGTAGGAAGTGCGGCTGCTGAGGAAAATCCCGAGCAACAACCACAAGCGTCTCCTCCTCGATGGAGACCGACTGGGGTTACAATTAGGGAACCCGCTGGCACTCCCCCAGCAGAAAGGTCTTCTGCTCCCCAAGGAAAGGGAAAACAAAAGGCAGTCAAGCCTGTCATAGACTTAGACGAGTCCTCTGACGAAAACGGTATTGTTATTCCACTCTTAGATAACTTGCCAATTCCCTGTCATTTATTCGACGGGGACGACAATTTTACATATGCTCCAAACCTAGGGCCAGAGTTCTTCATGCTAGAGAGTGAGTGTATGACTAGTAGAGTCAATAGTATAGTGACCAGTAGTAATAGCTCGGGTATTTGACTCTGTAATTTTCTTTATTTCTTTTCTGATGTAGCATAACTTGTCATCTATTTTTGACTTACTGTCTGCATGTTTACCTCTTTGGCAGAAATGGCTTCTGCAAACATTTTTGATCTATACAGCACTCAGGGAAAATTTATACCCGGGCAGTTAACGATGATTGTCCAAGGTGGAAATGAGGAATCTCAGGAACTCGTCCCTAATCCTGAGATTGAAAAACCTCAGAATGCCGAAGGGGAAAATATCATCTTAAGTGATGATATTGACCCCAGAATAGGCGAGGATAAATTCGAGCTCCAAGATATCGAAGAGCTTGAGGAGGTAAATATCGATCAAGAGAATCCCTCGCGGATGGTAAAGCTCGGGAAAAATCTATGTGGCAAGAGGAAGGCGGAGCTGATTAAGCTCCTGCAGGAGAACCTGGACTTGTTCGCATGGTCTCATGAGGACATGGTGGGGATCAGTTCGAGCGTCATCATGCACACCCTCCATTTGGATAAAAGCGTGCCTGCAAAATCCCAGAAACAGAGGCGCCTAGGAACAACCTGAGCTGAAGCCCTAGAAAAGGAAGTAGCCCAGCTATTAAAGTGCAGCTTTATCCGCGAAGCTAAGTTCCCGGTCTGGGTCGCCAATCCTGTGTTGGTCCCGAAGCCCAATGGGAAATGGCGGACCTTCATCGACTTCTCCGATCTGAACAAAGCTTGCCCCAAAGACTATTTCCCCTTGCCAAGGATCGACCAATTGGTAGACGCCACGGCGGGGCACGAGCTCATGTCCTTTATGGATGCATATTCGGGACATGAATCAGATCGCCATGAATCCAGTGGACCAGGAGCACACTAGCTTCATGACCCTAACTAACATTTATTGTTACAAGGTCATGCCATTCGGGCTGAAGAACGCCGGGGCTACATACCAGAGGTTGGTCAACAGGATGTTTGCCAACTAGATCGGGAAGAACATGGAAGTGTACGTTGACGACGTGCTGGTCAATTCGAAAATTGCCGATAACCATGTTTATGACCTGGAGGAATGCTTTAAGATACTGAGAGAATACGGCATGAGGCTTAACCCACAGAAGTGCACTTTCGGGGTCGCATCAGGGAAATTCCTTGATTTCATTGTCAATACGAGAGGAATCGAGGAAAACCCCGATAAGATCAGGTCGTTGCTCGAGCTGCCCTCACCTCGGTCACGAAAGGACGTTCAAGGCCTGACAGGAAGGGTGGCGGCCCTTAATCGGTTTATCTCTAAATCTACCAACAAGTGTCTGCCATTCTACAACCTGCTCCAAGGGAATAAGAAGTTCGAATGGACTGAGGAGTGCGAACGTGCCTTCCTCGATCTAAAAGCACATTTAGCCGAGCCACCCGTATTGTCCAAACCAATGGTAGGAGGCCTCTTTTCCTTTACCTAGCTGTCACGGAAGATGCAGCTAGTGCCGTATTGGTCCGAGAAGAAGACCGATCTCAGAAGCCAGTCTATTACATCAGCAAGAGGCTTCTCGGAGCTGAGTCCCGGTATCCATTGATGGAAAAGATGGCTTTCTGTCTCATTAAGGCCTCCCAAAAGCTTAGGCCGTATTTCCAATCCCACTCAATACATGTCATAACCGATCAACCTTTAAGGCAGGTTTTGCAAAAACCTGAAGCATCGGGACATCTGTTGAAGTGGGCTATTGAGCTCATCCAGTTCGAGATTTTGTACACTCCGCGAACTGCAATAAAAAGCCAGGCCCTGGCTGATTTTGTGGCAGAATGCACAGGATTCTGAGAAGATCCTGTGGAAGATTCACCCCAGGCCTCCTTAGTCCAGGCCTTATGGAAGGTCTTCGTAGATGGCTATTCTAACGAAAATGGCTCCGGGGATGGAATCATTTTGATATCCTCAGAAGGACATAGATTCCACTCGGCGTTGAGATTCAGATTCAAGGCGTTCAACAACGAGGTTGAATATGAAGCTTTACTGGTCGGGCTAAGGGTGGCCCAGGAGCTGAAGGCCAGCTCCGTTCACTGTTACAGCGATTCCCAGCTTGTGGTAAACCAGGTGCTAGGTGAATACCAAGCACGGGGAACTAAGATGGGTACTTACCTGGCCAAGGTAAAAGTCGAGCTGCCTGCATTTGAACGGGGCTCAATCGAGCAGATACCTCGGGAGCAGAATGCCAACGCAGACGCCCTCGTAAAGCTCGCTACCTCCGGGGAGATGGAGACTTTGGGGTTAGTACCGGTAGAGTTCTTGGAGAAACCAAGCATAGAAGAAGTCGGGGCGGAGGTCGAGATGATCGACGCCAGACCTACCTGGATGACCCCCATCCTTGAATATCTCACAGTAGGAAAGTTACCTGAAGAGCGTAATGACACAAGGTGGGTACTTTACCAGGCTCCAAGGTATACAATGGTAGATGGGATATTATACCGGCGTAGGCACTCTCTACCCATCCTACGATGTGTTCTGCCAGGTGAGGCGAAGACCATTTTGCAAGAATAGCACGAGGGCTTTTGCGGAGATCACACTAGGGGGCAAAGCTTGGCCCTGAAGATCTTAAGGCAAGGATACTACTGGCCCACCCTATCAAAGGACTCGGTCTCTTACGTCAACAAATGTGACAAGTGCCAGCGACTCGCCACAGTTGCCCGAGCTCCCCCAGTCGAGCTGAAGATGATCTCGTCCCCATGGCCATTCGCGGTCTGGGGAATCGACTTGGTTGGCGCCCTCCCTACTAGAAAGGGAGGAGTCTGTTATGCGGTGGTGGCTATCGACTACTTCACCAAGTGGGCAGAAGCAGAACCCCTGGCAACAATCACTTCAAAAAGAGTCCTCTACTTCGTGGTCAAAAGCATTATCTGCCGATTCGGGCTGCCAAAGAAGATCGTATCAGATAATGGAATGCAGTTCGACAACGACCTCTTCACCGAATTCTGTGAGAGGCACAACATTGTAAAAAGCTTCTCCTCTGTGGCCTATCCCCAGGCAAATGGGCAGGTCGAGGCCGTCAATAAGACGCTAAAGGCAAGCCTTAAGAAAAGACTGGACGAAGCCAAGGGAGTCTGGCCAGAATAGCTCCCCCAGGTATTGTGGGCATACCGAACCTTACATTGAACGCCAACGGGTCATACTCCTTTCTCCCTGGCTTTTGGGAGTGAGGCAGTCCTTCCTGTCGAAGTAAAGGTAGCTTCGCATAGAGTCCAGGCATTTGACCAAGACCGCAATCACGAATTCCTCTGCGCGTCCCTTAACCTGATTGACGAAAGACGAGAAGATGCACAGCTACAGGTTGCGCACTATCAACAAAAGATCACTCGTTATTTCAACTCAAAGGTCAGAAAACGTGCCTTTAGCATTGGCGACCTGGTCCTCATAAGAGTCTTCTTAGCCAGTAAAGATCCCAAAGAAGGAGTATTGGGACCGAACTGGAAAGGGCCATACCAAATAACGGAGGTCATAAAGGAAGGAACCTACAAGTTAGCTCGGCTTAATGGAGAAGCAGTGCCACGAACTTGGAATGCCATCCATTTGAAGAGATATTATCAGTGATACCTTTGTAAGGCTTAGTCAGAAAGGCCACCTTTTGTTTATTAAGTAATGAGAATTAAATCTTTCTTCATTATTGTGTATATTTGTGGATGTAATGTCAAGTAACCACAAAAGACCCTTTCATAATTACTTGGGGGGCACATGTCCTGAATATAACCAGGTCGTCCTAAAAAACATAGAAGTTAATTCAAATTGATTGATCGATGTTTTTCTTAAAAAAACATGAGATATTAATAATGGATTAACGTGAACTAAGTTTTCAAATTAACATCCTGGATTCAACCAGGTCCTAAAAAACTTAGAAGTTAATTCAAATTGATTGATCGATGTTTTTCTTAAAAAACACGAGATATTAATAAAGGATTAACGCGAACTAAGTTTTCAAATTAACGTCTTGGATGTAACCAGGTCCTAAAACTTAGAAGTTAATTCAAATTGATTGATTGATGTTTTTCTTAAAAAGCACGAGATATTAATAAAGGATTAACATGAACTAAGTTTTCAAATTAATGTACTAGATACAACCAGAACTTAACTCTTAGAAGTTGCTTCAAGGTTGTTAACAGATGTTTTTCTTAGAAAAGCATAAGATGTCAATCACAACACCAACAGAAACTAAGATTATTACCAAAAGCATAGAAGAGAAATAAGATAGAGGCAAAAAGATGCAAATCAATTAAAAATAAAGTTGAAGAAATCAATTGTCTCGAGGTTGAAAAACCTCATCATATAAAGTTACAAAAAACCAATAAACGATAAAGGAGAAGGAGAAAATTCCTAGGCCCCACCGGGTCGCTCTGTTGAACTCACCACCTCGCCGTCCTGCTCGATTGCGGCTGGAGTTTCCCCGGTCTCGGAGGGCGCCTCTTGTTGGAGGCGAGCTTGAACTTCCCCAGGAAGGACTCCCACGCTTCCGTCCCCAAGAAGGAAAAGTCACCATCTGGGTTGAAGGCCCAGCAATGGTACAGCATGTTCTCCATGGAGGTGGTGGAGGTCGCCTTCTCAGCTGCAAGGGCAGCCTTAGCTTCTTCAAATTCCACCCTCGCGGTATCCAGGGCGACCTTGGTGGACTCGGCCTCCAGCATCTTAGGTCGAGATGCGTCCAGCTCAGCCTGCACGGTTGCCAGGGCGTCTTTGGCATCCTGTTCCTGTTTCTGGGCAGTCGCAAGGGCGGCCATGGCAGTCTGATGCTCGCTCCTCATCTCCTCGAGCCTAGCCCTAGATCAGGATATGCTCCGGTGAAGATCCAAAGACGCCTACGAGAAAGAAAAAATGTGTAAGGCAGATGCCTTAGAAATAAAGCAAATGAAAAGAAACGAATGGTAGAGCTTACTTACCGTGAGGGTCATCCCCAATGAAGACTCCATCACGTTCTCAGGACTCCTCGTCTTGATCTCCCGTTGGTCCCTCAGGGTGGCGTTGTAATAGTGGTCCACGGTGTAGCTCGCAGTCTCGTAGACTGTCCCCCAAAAGACATCAAGGATTTTCTCCAAGGCCCAGGGATTGACCGGGACGCGCACCTCAGGGGGCGTAATTGGCAAGGTCCCAACAACCGCCTCCTTTTCCCGAGCAGGGATGGGAGGTCACGGTAGAGGTGAAACCATCTTCTCTGTGGCAGGAGGGGGTGGAGGCACCTTTTCAGTGGCAGAAGAGCCTGGGTGTTTCCCCTTAGCCGGGGACTTAGAGGATGTCCCAACAGCCTGTTTCATCAACCGGAGCCTCTTCACCAAAGGCCCCGAGGGAGGATTTCCCTCTGGAACATGGCCCGCAAGTTGTCATCCCCAGCCTGCAACATCTCTATTGAAACAAAGACAAAGCATTAATATACATGTAGAAATATTTGTGCAAAAAAAAAAAAAAAATAGAGCTCAAGTATGTATTGAAAGGGGTCCTACCCTCCGAGCTAGAGGAGGAATCTATGGTCACGACCTCCGGCCCCGGAGCATTAGCAGGGGAGTCTAAGATAACGACTTCGCGAGCTAGAAGAGGCTCTGGGTCCAGATCTGCCTCGGGACTGGACTCTTCTACGTACTGCCTAAGACCCGGAGCTACTACACCCTCCAGGAGGGAGGGCCACGACCTAAGGTTGGTCCCATACTCCTCAAAGAAGGCCGACCTAAAGGCTAGGGTGTTGTCTACTACTACCGTTCCCCTAGGGCGACCCATTTCATTACACAGCACGAGCTGGTCAACACACTGGAGTAAGGTGATGTTGCGGTCTGGGTCTGTTCGGTGGCGGTGAACGATTTGGCTGGGGTTAAACCTAGCAAGCCTTAAGTCTGTAGTGGCTCTATCTAAATCCTTAAATAAATAAGGATTACCTTGGCCGGAGGGGCCGGCTGCTACCTCGGACTAGGCCCTCTCCATATTTATTTCTTGGGCAACCTCCAGAGACCGTTTCCACCGCACGAGGGGCACTTCATCCTCCTCGTCCTCATCCTCGCCCGGGGCCTCCTCCTCGGGGATGGGCACCATCTCGCGAGCAGCAGGGATGGTCCGCGGTCTCCTCAAGGCCAGATTCTGGCCCGGAGAAACTAACTTACACGCCAGCATCGTCTCGTCAGACACGAGCTGACGACAATCCTTTTCACTTGGGGGGAGCCCCGCCAAGGTCTCATATTGACCCCCAAGGGTCACTGACTTGGTCGTCCTCGTGAAAATGGCTACATGATAGTTTATAAGTCAGGAACGAATAAAAGAAGCTAATCAGCAATCAACTTACGAGCTGAGAGTAGAAGGTACTTATGAGGACGGTTGAAGTAATGGTGTTCGCAGTTGCGAAACCCCTTGGACATAAAAAAATGGTCCTTAAAGTCATTGGGGTGGCTGGGCAGCTCGATGACCACATCCGAATTCAGAAAACGGGTCAGGTAGTAGAACCCGTCGCCACGCCCCCGCTGCTCTGGGCTGGCCTTGAGGCAGAAGAAGTAGAGGATGTCCGCCGACGTGGGGACCTCCTGTTCCTGCTTCAGGAATAGATACTTCAACCCCGCTAACAGACGATATGAGTTAGGGGGGAGCTGGAAGGGAGCCAACTTCGCGTAATTTAAAAAATCTGCGAAGTACTAGTCCAGTAGAAGGAAGGCCCCAGCCTTGTGGTGCTCGTCGCTCCAAGCAGCGTACTCCTCATCGAGCGGCACGTCGCTCCGCTCACCTTCAAGGGGATGTCATGCGTCTAGGGCCCCCCTCCCTATCTCAATGTTATGGGAAAGGAAGATTTTATTCACTTTCCCCTGGGTGGTGACCTTCGAGGCGATCCTCTTGGCCTCGAAGAAAGCGTCGGGCCCCACCTCGACCTCCTTCTCCACAGCTGGACCGAAGGTGGGGATCCGGGAATCCGTGGCCACCTCATTTCCCTTGTTGGCTTGCTGGGAAGACGAGCTACGAGCACTCTTCTTGGTTGCGCTCTTCTTTGGTCCCATCTGGTCGCCTAATGAACAAAAGAAGAACATTTAGAAAGGGCGACCTAACAATAAGAAAGAATCTAGCGCGAAGTGTTTCCTTTACACGGGCTGAGGTATTCTCAGCCCGTGGAGAGTGAGACCACGTGGTTCTATGAACACGCGCCTGTGCTCCCAACGGGTCCCCGATTACTTGGAATCCGTGTGTCAGAAGGGTCAGAGTAAAAGTTTGCCTTGGAAGGAAAGTTTCAGTAGGCAACAGTGCAAAACCGTCTGTGAAGCGTGTCCCCTAAGCTACCCGGTTTTTGCACCCTAAGAACTGGTTATTCCAAACAGGCATACAAAAATTTTACCAAGAAAATCTCCCCAGAAAGTCTACCCTATGAGTCATGCTCCTAAATGGTTTTTCCTACAGTCAATGCCTCTAGGATAAAAACCTACGCCTAACCTACCAACAAAAAACCAGCAACATACTGCATGCTATTATAGAGACAATTTACCTAAACAACAGTGAAGGAAAACATTTAAAAAAATGCACAAACGGAGGACTTACATAAATGTTTTGCTGTGATGAGACGGAAAGGGTCATCTGGGTTGGAATCCTGCTGGGATTGCTGGTATCGAAGTCTCGAAGGAGCTCTCGTGCCTGAATTTTTGGAACCCTGGGAACAGTGACCGGAAGAAAGAGAGGGCTGGCCTTGAGACTGAGAAGAAAGAAGAAGATGAGAAAATGAGAAAATTTTCAAATGAACGGGTAGCCCATGCGAGAGGTGGCCAGCCCTTTTATATACGTAAAAGGCCAAAGGAGGAGGGTCGTTGGATCACCTTGATGTAGGATACGAGGATCACTACTCGAAAGATGAAACGACGGCCGAATATAGGCTAGGCCATTTAATGTAGTTCTCGGAAGACGTACCATCACCAACCACGATGCTCCACGTATTTGATGCCAGCGTAATGGGCGAAATGTGAAGAGTCCACAAAGAAGCCTAAAAGCCCCCACTGTGGCCCTAGGTGACGTCATATGCCACGAGCAGGGGCCTGGGGGGCAAATGAACGCCCTAAATATCCACGGGCTATTAGCGAGCTGAGAAATGGCATAATTATATCAGCCACGTGGATGTCACATACCCAGAGCTGCTGTTACCAAGTCCTACCTCTTTAGCTCGAGGTAACCAAAGTCTTAATGAGATTACTAAGGAGTCGGGTCAGGATTATGGACACCACGAGCTGAGAGTACATCAAGCTCGAGGTGCGAGCTTGAGTTGGCACCCCTGACCCCTTATAAAGTCAACCACGCAATGTAAATGTGCATATATCAGACATCACGTGTCTGACCCATCCTTGAATTCTTAGACACGCAGCATAAACGTGCGTATTCAGGCACCCATGACTGGGTTGGGCAGTGCGGCCCATTATCCCCCTTACCTATTGATTAGACCACACTTCATTGTCAGGTTTTAGGAATTAATCATGAATGTCACAGAAGTGACATGATGGGTAAGAAGGTCACGGGATGACCTCCCTTGCCAACCCCCAGGTGCCCTCTCCCTATAAATATGGAGACCCTGGGAGTTGCAAAGGGTTGGATTCTATTTTGTAAAGAAATACCCTGTAAAGAATATTAGAAAGATAGCAATAATATTGGCTGGTGGACTAGAAGGATTTTAACCTTTGAACCACCTAAAAAAGTATTTGTTTTATCATTTTACTTTGAGATCATCCATCTATTACGGTTCATTATTTAGCACTAATCCCACTCTTTACTCTATTAATTATCTGTTGCCGAAGAACCGCGTCAACAATATCTATTCGCAGGACCGAACCAAGCATAGTACTTTGGCTTGATTTAGCAAAATATAAATTTTGAAAAATACTCTAAGTACCGTAGCATGCTTTCACTTATTTTGTTCATGTGTTTACATACCTCTTGGTATGCTTTTCTTTCTATGTGCCTTATATGCCCCTCAAGTGATTGAGGAGCTTTAGGTCCTTGGTCACTTGCCTTGACCACAACCTGTACGAACATTATTGCTCGATATAAAATGCAAAACTTATAATACAGTAAAAAAACACACGTAATGAACAAGTACTTGTAAAAAATTACAAAGTTTGGCAAGAATGACTGGCTGCGCACAGTCCCTTATAAATCTTGTATTTAAATGGACTAAACATGTCTTTATGAGTGATCTTTGAAAGATCTTACACTTATAAGCGATTAGCCATATAACATGACTAACCCTTTTTCAAAACTTGGAAGAAGTAAAAATTAATACACGCCAGTCCTTTAAGAAGGACTGTTTACTGATAATACTTGCGCAAGTGTTCTCCATTCCAATAGCGCGGAACGAGATCTCCATTTAAGCCTGCAAGTTTGTATGTGCCTGGATGAAGGACTTCTTTAATCTGGTAAGGTCCTTCTCAGTTTGGTCCGAGTACTCCAGCAGTCGGGTCGCGGGTGTTTAAGAAAACTCTTCGATGTACTAACTCTCTGATGTTGAACTTTCTCTCTTTTACTTTAGAGTTAAAATATCGAGCGACTTTTTGCAGGTACTCGAAGTTGGGCTTTCTCTCGTTTCTCCTCAATCAAGTCTAGGGACTCCATCAGCAGTTGGCTATTTTGGTCTTGGTCGTATGTGATTCTTCGATGTGAGGGCGGATTTAACTCAACTGGAAACATAGCTTCATACTCGTATGCTAAAGAAGATGGGGTATGACTTGTTCCTGTTCGATGAGAAGTTCTATACGACCAGAGTACTTTAGGCAGCTGTTCTAGCCATACTCCTTTAGCTTCCTCGAGCCTTTTCTTCAAGGTATCCTTCAATGTCTTATTTACTGCTTCTACTTGCCCATTTTCTTGCGGATGAGCAACTGAAGAAAAGCTCTTGATGATGTCATGCCTTTCGCAGAAGTCTATGAACAAGTCACTGTCAAACTGGGTGCCATTGTCCGAGACAATCTTTCTTGGCAATCCATATCAGCAAACAATGTTCTTGATGACAAAATCAAGTACTTTCTTTGTCGTTATGGTTGCGAGTGGTTCAGCCTCGGCCCATTTGGTGATGTAGTCGACCGCCACAACTGCGTATTTCACCCCACCTTTTCCTGTTGGCAAGGACCCAATTAAATCTATACCCCATACTGCGAAGGGCCATGGACTTTGCATCTGCTTTAACTCATTAGGAGCTACCCGTGGGATCTTGGAAAACCTCTGACACTTATCGCATTTTCGCACAAACTCCATCGAGTCTTCGTTCATGGTCGGCCAGAAATAACCCTGCCTTAGAATCTTCTTTGATAAACTCTGCCCCCCAGCGTGATCTCCACAAAAGCCTTCATGTACCTCCTTCATCGGCTCTTTAGCCTTTTCTGGTGTAACACACCTAAGCAGTGGCATTGAGTATCCTCTTCGGTATAGAACCCCATCGACAAGGATATACCTAACAACTTGTCTCTAAAGGGTCCTGTCTTTGTTTCCATCTGTTGGTAGTATACCACTCATGAGATACTCCAAGTATGGTGCCATCTAGGTATCTGCTAACCGGACCTCTATATTTGTTTCTTCTGCTCGTATGCTTGGCGCGAGTAGCAGCTCAACTGGCACTATATTCAAAGTGTCAGCATCCTTTGCACTCGCAAGTTTGGCTAAGGCATCTGCATTTGAATTCTGATCTTGTAACGCCCTACTACCTTAGAGCCGTTACTAAGTGAGTTTAAAATAGAAATCGTGCTTTTGACTGACTCTAAGTGGTTTCTAAAACCAAAAGTGTGGATAAATCAGAATTTAAGGCTGTACTCTTTAAAATGTTTAACTTCATTGAAAACGTAAGTATAAAACATCTGGGATCCCAAAATAAGGTTTACAAAATATTTACAACTCAAAATAGATTTACATCAGGTTAACTATCAAAAGAATGGATCAATACAGCCATTTACAAAATGCCCCCAACCAAAGCAGTCGGGCAGGCCGAACATGTACGCGCCGCCCCCACGCTCTCCATACTCATGGCCGGTTGACAGACTCCTTGCTTTTACCTGCCACACGGAGCACCCATGAGCCGAAGCCCAGCAAGAAAACCCAAATAGCACATAACATATGCAATAATAATATCACTGGCATAATTCACTGATAAATAGGAAAATCATCGATTTAAACAAGCACGGCCATGCCGCCCCAGAGGCCTTACCAAAGCTTGGGGTCTCGGTCATTACCGTAGGATAACTCATGTATCCCTTGGGTCCCATCCTCGCTATAGCATCCCATGTGCTGAGCGTTGCTTCCGGCCCCACAGCCGTACCCGACCCTTGCCGCTCTCGGCCTTGCCGTTCATTCAATTACAATCACACATATCATACATTATGAAATAACCATTCAAACATACAATAGTTTATCTAAGATTACACATTTGGACACAATACAAGCTAGGGTCGTGCCCTACAATCACACAGTGGGCCCATGCCCTAATCTCAGGTGTTACGGTTTTCTTACCTTTAGATTCGGTAGCCTTGATCACCTGACTCCTTGAGCACGATCCTAACTGAGCCCTAGCGCTTACCTAAGAAAAATTCACAAGTCAAAGTCATCACCAATCCTCAAGTCCGAAACCTAGCCTCGGGACTAATCCCGAGCCCCCGGGAAGTCCTAGATCCCCAAAACAAAGTGGCGGAATCAAGCCCCGAACCCTAGGTCAAAATCCCTTCACAAAAGCCCAAAAATCCCCTCTTTGAACAGTGCAGCGCTACAGCACTCAAAAGAGGGCACTGTAGCGCTACAAGCAAAACCACCCTCACCAGACAGGGGCTGGCGCTACAGCGCCCCCTGCCTAGCGCTGTAGCGCTAGTTGCAGCAGACCAAAACCAAAAATCGCATCTTGCGATTTTCTTCCCCCATTTCGACCCCAAACTTGTCCAACTCTTTCTCAAGCCCAAAATCAAACTTATACACACCACACACTCATCCCAAGCACCCCATGAACTCAATCCCAAGCTCAAGCAACCCACAATTCAAAATCTAACCCAATGAACCCAAAAACCAAAAAATCACTCAAACAACAAGGATAGGGTCTTAGAAATCATACCGTGGGTGAAATTTCGACCTTGAATTGAACCCTAGACCTCCTTGGCTTGCACCTTCACAACCTTGACCTGTTTTCCCAAAAAACCCCATCCATTTAGCTCAAAAACACAGCTCAAAACCAGCAAAACCCTAAAACTGAAAACCTCAAGAACTTACCTCAAATCTCTGATGTGATCTTGCTAATCCCCAAGCCTAGCTTAGGATCCTTGATGCTCAGCTAACCCTAGCTTTCCACTGAACTTAACCTCAAGAAAAATCAAGGGAAAAGGTTGGGAGAGCCACAAACCGAACCTTCAAAGCCAAACCCTTCAGCTTCCCTCTCTTTTCTTTTCTCTTCTTTCTTTCTTCCTTTTCAGCCTATAACTTTTCTCTACTAAATCCACTAAGTATAAAGACCTTCTTTAATTTATCTCTTGCAAGCCTAATGACCAAAATACCCTCCCTTACTAATTCTAAACCTTTAAGTCCATAAAGGGCATTTTAGTCATATTACCCAAATTCCCACTAATTCCTCAAGTGTTCCTAATAATTCCCACTCGCTACCCAATACCGGATTAATCATCAAATATATTCCCAGATTCTCAATTAAACTCCCCAGGCTTAACCCAAGCCTGGTACAGGTTCCCGCTCTGACTTTCCGCTAACCCGCTCATTCTAGGATCGTCTCGAGTCATAGATCACAGGTATCAACGTAGTCATGCCCAACATGGCCAAATTACAAATATGCTCAATCAGGTCTACATGCATACTAATTCACATAGTCATGCATTACAATTAATCACATAATCATATAACGTGCATTAAATCATAATCATGCATAAAACTCATTAAAGACACACACAGAATTCCATTATGCCCTCCAGGCACACTATCCCAGGCCCTAAGCCTTAATACCGGATTTGGGGTCGTTACAACTATCCCCTCCTCATGAAAATTTCGTCCTCGAAATTTACCTGAACAACTCGGGATACCGCTCCCGCATATCCGACTCCAGTTCCCATGTCGCCTCTTCGACCTTGCTATTCCTCCACAGTATCTTAACCAAGGCGATGGTCTTGCTCCTCAAGACCTTGTCCTTCCTATCAAGGATCTGAACAGGCTTTTCTTCGTACGATAAATCCTGATCCAATTCCAAGTTCTCAAAGCTCAACACATGAGTAGAGTCCGAAACATACTTCCGGAGCATGGATACATGAAACACGTCATGAACCCCTGATAGAGCTGGAGGCATTGCTAACCTATAAGCCACCTCCCCGACTCGTTCCAGAACCTCAAAGGGGCCAACAAACCTGGGACTCAGCTTGCCCCGAACGCCGAATCGTTTTACTCCTCTCAGGGGTGAAACCCTGAGGAATACATGATCACCACCCTGAAATTCCACGCTCCTGCGTTTCTGATCTGAATAACTCTTCTGGCGACTCTGGGAGGCGAGCATACGAGCTCTAATCTTCTCAAGTGCCTCATTGGTCCTCTGAACCATCTCAGGACCTAAATACCTTCTCTCACCAGCCTCATCCCAGTGAATCGGCGATCTGCACTTTCTCCCATACAGCATCTCATACGGAGCCACTCCGATAGTCGCCTGATAACTATTGTTGTATGAGAACTCAATCAGAGGGAGATACCTACTCCAAGATCCCTTAAAATCCAACACACAAGCTCGCAACATATCCTCCAGTATCTGAATTGTCCTCTCAGACTGCCCATCCGTCTGAGGATGATAAGCGGTACTAAACCGGAGCTGCGTGCCCATAGCCTTCTGCAGGCTCTTCCAAAACTTGGAAGTGAAAGTGGGGTCTCTGTCGGATACTATCGACCTCGGAGCCCCATGAAGTCGAACAATCTCCTTTACATAAAGCTCTGCATACTGATCCACAGTATAAGTCGTCTTCACAGGTAAGAAGTGGGCGGACTTCGTATACCTGTCCACAATCACCCACACCGAGTCATGCTAACCCACGGTCTTTGGCAATCCTACCACAAAGTCCATGGCAATATCTTGCCATTTCCACTCGGGAATCTCTAGAGGCTGTAATAATCCTGCTGGTCTCTGATGTTCTGCCTTAATCTGCTGACAGGTTAAGCATCTAGCCACATAGTCCACCACGTCCCTCTTCATGCCTGACCACCAATACAAAACCTTCAGGTCATGGTACATCATCGTAGAACCTGGGTGCAAAGAGTAGGGAGTGGTATGAGACTCGTCCAGAATCTCTCGTCGAATAACTGGATCAATCGGAACACAAACCCGTCCTTTGTACTTCAATAGGCCCATCTCAGAGAGAGAGAAGTCCTTGACTGCTCCAGTTAGGACATTCTCTCTACGTTCAACTAACTGGGGATCCATTCCCTGTGCTTCCTTAATCCTCTCGAGGAGCGTTGACTGAAGAGTAATGTTGGCTAACCTACCAACCACTAACTCTATACCTGCTCCGGTCATCTCTCCTGCTAGTCTGTCGGATATCTGCCTCGAACTATACAACTGTCCTGGGCCCCTCCGGCTCAATGCATCAGCCACTACATTAGCCTTCCCAGGATGGTACAGGATATCACAATCGTAGTCCTTTACCAGCTCTAGCCACCGTCTCTAGCGCATATTCAAGTCCTTCTGGGTAAAGAAATACTTTAGACTTTTGTGATCAGTGTATATCTCGCACCTCTCTCCATACAGATAGTGTCTCCAAACCTTAAGTGCGAATACCACTGCAGCTAACTCCAGGTCGTGCGTGGGATACCTCTGCTCGTACTCCTTTAATTGTCTTGATACGTACGCTATCACTTTCCCAGCCTACATCAACACGCATCCCAGACCCTGTCTAGAAGCGTCACAGTAGACCACAAACTTCTCATCATCTGTTGGCAGGCTCAGCACTGGTGCAGTAATCAACCGCCGCTTCAACTCTTTAAAGTTGTTCTCACATCGATCTGTCCACACATACTTGGTCTTCTTCCTTGTCAATTCTGTCAATGGAGTAGCAATCCTGGAGAACCCCTCTACAAATCGCCGGTAGTATCCTGCTAGTCCAAAGAAACTTCTAACTTCGGGAACATTGCTGGGTCTAGGCCAATCTCTTACAGCTTCCGTCTTGCTCGGGTCGACCAGTAACCCATCCTTACTGATAATATGGCCTAGAAATGAAACTTGCGATAACCAGAACTCGCATTTGCTAAACTTAGCATATAACTTATGCTCTCTTAACCGCTGCAACACCAGGCGCAGATGATGCTCGTGCTCTGACTCTGACTGGGAGTATACTAGGATATCATCAATAAACACAATCACGAACTTGTCCAGGTAATCCTTGAAAATCCTATTCATCAAATCCATAAACGTCGCTGGGGCATTGGTTAATCCAAAGGACATAACCAAAAATTCATAATGCCCATACCGTGACCGAAAAGCAGTCTTTGGTATGTCCTCTTCTCTGATCCTCAACTGATAGTAGCCTGATCGGAGGTCAATCTTCGAAAACACTGTACTCCCTCGAAGTTGATCAAATAAATCGTCGATCCTAGGCAATGGGTACTTGTTCTTGATGGTCAACTTATTCAACTCTCTGTAATCGATGCACATCCTGAGCGATCCATCCTTTTTCTTAACAAATAAAACTGGAGCTCCCCACGGCGAGAAACTCGGTCTGATAAACCCCAAATCGAGTAGTTCCTGCAACTGAATCTTCAATTCCTTTAATTCTGCCGGAGCCATTCTGTAAGGTGTCTTGGATACTGGCTCTGCTCCCGGAGCCAACTCTATGACGAACTCAATCTCCTGCTGTGGCGGCAACCCCGGCAGATCCGCTGGAAACAAGTCTGGAAACTCGCAGACAACTCTGGTTTCATTCGGTCCCACTGCCGCCACCTTGGAGGAATCTACTATACTCGCTAGGAATCCTATGCAACCCTCCTGCATCAGATCTCTAGCCTTTAGTGCCGAGATCATAGGCACCCGCGGTCCATCCACCGTTCCCACGAACACAAAGGGTGCCTCGCCCTCCGGTTCAAAGGTCACCATTCGTCGCCTACAATCAATGGTTGCTCCATACCGCGTCAACCAATCCATCCCTAGTATTATATCAAAATCGTCCATCTCTAGTTCAATCAAGTCGACAAACAATTCTCTACCATCTACCACTACTGGTAAGGCTATAACCCACCTCCTAGAGACTACCAGCTCTCCTGTAGGCAATATAGTCTGAAAACCCCTAGCATACAAAATACTAGGTCTACACAGCTGATCAATCACCCTAGCAGAAACAAATTAGTGCGTAGCACCAGAATCAATCAATGCAGTAAACAAGGATCCAGCGCTAAAAATCTGACCTGTGACCACTGAAGGACTGGCCTCAGCCTCAATCTGAGTCAAGGTGAAAACCCTAGCAGGTGCGAGGCTGTCTCCTTGCCTAGGCTCCACCTTCTTAGCATGCGGGCAATCTTTCTTCAAGTGACTGGTGCTCCCACAAACAAAGCATGCCCTGGTCCGGCACTCGCCCTGATGGCGTCGCCTGCATCGAGGACACATCGGAAGGCTTCTCCAGCTGTCATTTCCGCCCTGGCGGCCACCCATAGAAACGCGAACCCTCCGGTCAGAACCATAAGGAGCAAATGAGTCTGGTACTCTCCTCTTCTGCTCACTGGGGCCGCTGCCCCGACTAGGCCCAGAAGAAGAAGGCACTACTCTCCTGGTATCACGCCTAGCAGCGCCATCCTTCCAGATCTGATCCTCAGCCCTCTCAACAGTGAGGGCCTTGTCTACCACTTGAGCATAGGTAGACTCTGGAGTCATTGTGATACTCACGTCACGGGTGATCATTACATTTAATCCCCGTATAAATCTGTCCCTTCTGGCCGCATCAGTCGGCACTAACTCTGGCGCAAACTTCGCCAATCTGTCGAACACCAGGGCGTACTCGGTGACGGATAACCTGCACTGAGTCAGGTTGTTGAACTCATCCGCCTTCGCAGCTCAGACGGCTACGCTGTAGTATTTCTCGTTAAAAATGCCCTTGAATTCTTCCCAAGTCATAGTTGCAGTATCTCTCCGCTGTCCAACTACCTCCCACCATATTCGTGCATCCTTTCTAAGCATATAACTGGCACAATCAACCCTATCCCTTCCTTCAACCCTCATGAAGTCCAGGATCACATACATCGTACCCATCCACTGCTCAGCTTGCAGTGGGTCTGCTCCGCCCTCAAAGGTAGGGGGTTGCTGTTTTCTTAATCTTTCATACAGAGGTTCCAACCTCTTCCCAGTCACAGGTTGAACCGGAGCTGGTACCACGCTAGGCGGTGGTGGTATCACTGTGGCTGGTGGAGGAGCTGGTTGCCTCAACTGACTAAGCTCTTCCTCTGTTTTCCTCAACCTAGCCTCCATCTCGGCTAAAATCTGCTGCCAGTTCTGAGGAGCAGGTGGAGGGTCCTGCCCCTGGTTATAATCCTCGGCCTGAATGCCGCGGAGTTTCGATGATTGGCGAGGCATTGCACTAAATGCCTGCAATCAGTGACACCGCTCATTAGGCATGATAACAAGGTCAAATTTCCACCTCTCAATCTCAACAACAACCAAGATCAACCGACCAAAATGTCATGCAAATATCATACAGCATACATCGGGCCTTGCCCTAGCATCATGCATATGTTATTTCAATCATCATGCTCCTAATAACTTAAGCAGGCACACAAAGCATTAAACATATATTCATGAATACATCAATCGACCATACCAATCAACCCTGAGTCGAGTTTTTCAATGGCAGCGTGCGTACATGTTCGGTCGATCTCCAGAACCAATAAACCTTGGCTCGCTCTGATACCAAGTTGTAACGCCCTACTACCTTAGAGCCGTTACTAAGTGAGTTTAAAATAGAAATCGTGCTTTTGACTGACTCTAAGTGGTTTCTAAAACCAAAAGTGTGGATAAATTAGAATTTAAGGCTGTACTCTTTAAAATGTTTAACTTCATTGAAAACGTAAGTATAAAACATCTGGGATCCCAAAATAAGGTTTACAAAATATTTACAACTCAAAATAGATTTACATCAGGTTAACTATCAAAAGAATGGATCAATACAGTCATTTACAAAATGCCCCCAACCAAAGCAGTCGGGCAGGCCAAACATGTACGCGCCGCCCCCACGCTCTCCATACTCATGGCCGGTTGACAGACTCCTTGCTTTTACCTGCCACACGGAGCACCCGTGAGCCGAAGCCCAGCAAGAAAACCCAAATAGCACATAACATATACTATAATAATATCACTGGCATAATTCACTGATAAATAGGAAAATCATCGATTTAAACAAGCACGGCCATGCCGCCCCAGAGGCCTTACCAAAGCTTGGGGTCTCAGTCATTACCGTAGGATAACTCATGTATCCCTTGGGTCCCACCCTCGCTATAGCATCCCATGTGCTGAGCGTTGCTTCCGGCCCCACTGCCGTACCCGGCCCTTGCCGCTCTCGGCCTTGCCGTTCATTCAATTACAATCACACATATCATACATTATGAAAAAACCATTCAAACATACAATAGTTTATCTAAGATTACACATTTGCACACAATACAAGCTAGGGCCGTGCCCTACAATCACACAGTGGGCCCATGCCCTAATCTCAGGTGTTACGGTTTTCTTACCTTTAGATTCGGTAGCCTTGATCACCTGACTCCTTGAGCACGATCCTACCCGAGCCCTAGCGCTTACCTAAGCAAAATTCACAAGTCAAAGTCATCACCAATCCTCAAGTCCGAAACCTAGCCTCGGGACTAATCCCGAGCCCCCGGGAAGTCCTAGATCCCCAAAACAAAGTGGCGGAATCAAGCCCCGAACCCTAGGTCAAAATCCCTTCACAAAAGCCCAAAAATCCCCTCTGTAAACAGTGCAGCGCTACAACGCTCAAAAGAGGGCGCTGTAGCGCTACAAGCAAAACCACCCTCACCAGACAGGGGCTAGCGCTACAGCGCCCCCTGCCTAGCGCTGTAGCGCTAGTTGCAGCAGACCAAAACCAAAAATCGCATCTTGCGATTTTCTTCCCCCATTTCGACCCCAAACTTGTCCAACTCTTTCTCAAGCCCAAAATCAAACTTATACACACCACACACTCATCCCAAGCACCCCATGAACTCAATCCCAAGCTCAAGCAACCCACAATTCAAAATCTAACCCAATGAACCCAAAAACCAAAATATCACTCAAACAACAAGGATAGGGTCTTAGAAATCATACCGTGGGTGAAATTTCGACCTTGAACTGAACCCTAGACCTCCTTGGCTTGCACCTTCACAACCTTGACCTGTTTTCCCCAAAAACCCCATCCATTTAGCTCAAAAACACAGCTCAAAACCAGCAAAACCCTAAAACCGAAAACCTCAAGAACTTACCTCAAATCTCTGATGTGATCTTGCTAATCCCCAAGCCTAGCTTAGGATCCTTGATGCTCAGCTAACCCTAGCTTTCCACTGAACTTAACCTCAAGAAAAATCAAGGGAAAAGGTTGGGAGAGCCACAAACCGAACCTTCAAAGCCAAACCCTTCAGCTTCCCTCTCTTTTCTTTTCTCTTCTTTCTTTCTTCCTTTTCAGCCTATAACTTTTCTCTACTAAATCCACTAAGTATAAAGACCTTCTTTAATTTATCTCTTGCAAGCCTAATGACCAAAATACCCTCCCTTACTAATTCTAAACCTTTAAGTCCATAAAGGGCATTTTAGTCATATTACCCAAATTCCCACTAATTCCTCAAGTGTTCCTAATAATTCCCACTCGCTACCCAATACCGGATTAATCATCAAATATATTCCCAGATTCTCAATTAAACTCCCCAGGCTTAACCCAAGCCTGGTACAGGTTCCCGCTCTGACTTTCCGCTAACCCGCTCATTCTAGGATCGTCTCGAGTCATAGATCACAGGTATCAACGTAGTCATGCCCAACATGGCCAAATTACAAATATGCTCAATCAGGTCTACATGCATACTAATTCACATAGTCATGCATCACAATTAATCACATAATCATATAACGTGCATTAAATCATAATCATGCATAAAACTCATTAAAGACACACACAGAATTCCATTATGCCCTCTAGGCACACTATCCCAAGCCCTAAGCCTTAATACCGAATTTGGGGTCGTTACAGATCTCGAGGTATTTGCTGGAGGGTATATTTCTCAAATTACGCCAACAGATCTTTGGTTTTGTTCAGATAGGCCACCATTTTCAGACCTCGTGCTTGATACTCCCCTAAGACCTGATTCACTACCAGCTGTGAATCACTGTAAATATCTAGCACTTTTATGCTTATGTCTTTGGCCAACCTTAACCCAGCGAGTAGGGCTTCATACTCGGCTTCGTTTTTTGAAGCGGAGAAATCAAATCTAATTGCGCAGTGAAATCCATGCCCTTCTGGTGTTATTAATATCACTTCTGCTCCTGCATGAGATTCGTTGGATGATCTGTCTGTGAATTGCTTCCACGAAGGAGCTTCAACTTGAGGCTCAGGCGCACTAGGCTTTTCACCCTACTCGTTGTCTGGGAGTTCAGTAAATTCGGCAATGAGATCAGCCAAGACTTGTCCTTTTATTGCTACTTGTGGTGAGTACGTTATATTGAACTGCCCGAGTTCGACTACCCATTTCAACAAACAGCCAGCAGCCTCTGGCTTTTGCAAAACTTGCCGAAGGGGCTGATCAGTCAAGATTGTGATTGGATGAGCTTGGAAGTAAGGACGTAACTTCCGCGAGGCCAAAATTAGGCAATAGGCTAATCTTTCAATGGGAGGATATCTCAATTCGGCCCCGATTAATCTCTTTCTCATATAATACACCGCCTTTTGTACGCCTTCTTCTTCTCTTACTAGCACCGCACTAGCAGCATATTCGATGATCGCCAGGTAAATAAACAAAGTTTCCCCATCTATAGGCTTTGATAAGATGGGAGGGTGCGCCATGTGGGCTTTTAAGGCTTGGAAAGCCCGTTCATAGTCTTCAGTCCACTCGAACTTCTTGTTGCCCCTAAGTAGATTAAAGAACGGGACGCATTTATCCATCGATTTTGAAATAAATCTACTGAGCGCGGCAATTCTTCCAGTCAAACTTTGCACATCTTTGATCTTTATAGGCGATTTCATATCGATCAGGGCTTTGATCTTTTCAGGATTAGCTTCGATTCCCCTCGAATTGACAATGAACCCCAAGAACTTCCCTGATCCTACTCCGAAGGAACACTTGAGAGGATTTAGCTTCATTTGATATTTATTCAAAACATTGAAAAACTCTTGTAAATCCTTCACATGTCCTTTTGCCATTTTTGACTTTACCAGCATGTCATCAACGTATACCTCCATGTTTACTCCGATCAACTCCTTAAAAATGTTGTTAACTAGTCGCTGGTAAGTCGCACCAGCGTTTTTCAATCTGAAGGGCATTACTTTATAACAGTATAGCCCTGTATCGGTCCAAAAGATAGTGTGATCCTCGTCAGGGGGATGCATACTAATCTGATTGTATCCTGAGTATGCATCCATGAAAGAGAGGATCTCATGGCCTGCAGTTGCATCGACCAGCTGGTCAATCCTTGGGAGTGGGAAGCAATCCTTAGGGCAGGCTTTATTAAGGTCTGTGAAATCGACACAGGTTCGCCATTTTCCATTAGGCTTGGGAACCAATACTGGATTAGAGACCCATGATGGATAAAACGCCACCCTAATGAACCCATTCTCCTTTAGTTTTTCAACTTCTTCTTTTAAGGCTTTCGATCTTTCTTTATCAAGCACCCTTCTTTTATGTTGCACGGGTGTAAAGCTTTTGTCAACGTTCAGGACATGGTTGATGACTGCAGGATCTATCCTAGCCATGTCTTTATGTGACCACGCGAAAACTTCCTGGTTCTTCCTCAAAAATTCCACTAGTGCTTGTTTGGTTGTTGCTTCTAAATTTTTGCCGACCTTTACAACTCTGGCTGGAAAATTTTCATCGAGTTATACCTCCTCAAGGTCCTCGACAGGTCCTACATCTTCTTCAAAATCCCCAAAGCGAGGATCTAAGTCTCTATCCTCACTTTGGGAAACACCATGTTTGGTGACTTCATCACCTGATTGGGCTTGTATATCAATGGTCATCTGTAACTTTTCTGGGGGAGCGCTCCTCGACATTCCCTTCTTGGCCTTAGTGATTGAGGCATTATAGCACTCCCTTGCTTCCCTCTGGTTTCCCAACACGCGTCCTACCCCTGCGTGTGTTGGGAATTTCATGGCCAGGTGCCATATTGAGGTGACGGCTCGAAGGTCAACTAGTATGGGTCTTCCAATTACAGCATTGTAGGCCGAAGGACAATCGACTACTATGAAAGTAGTGAGTAATGTCCTGGTAGCGGGCGTTGTACCTGCTGTTACTGGAAGCCTGATTGACCCTGTTGGAGCGAGTCCCTCACCAAAGAAACCGTAAATTGTTTGGTTGCAGGGCTCCAAGTCTTTGACGGACAACTTCATTCGTTCTAGCGAAGATTGATACAGGATGTTAACTGAACTTCCTGTATCAACCAACACTCTTTTCACCATCGTATTGGCAATTTGAACATCCACGACCAGCGGATCAGAATGTGGGAATCGGACATGTTGGGCATCACAGTCAGAGAAGGTTATTTCACCGTCCTCTATCCGAGCCTTCTTTGATGCCCGATCCTCCACAGTCATCATCTCGATGTCCTGGTCGTGGCGTAGGGTCCGAGCGTATCGTTCCCTTGCCTTTCCGCTGTTTCACACAAGATGCGGGCCTCCGCAGATGGTGAGTAAGGTGTCAGCCACGGGGTCAGGCTGTAAAGGTGCCGAGCGTTGGCGTGTAGACACCTTCTTGTTGCCACCTAGAGCCTCTCGTTGGGAAGCTCCCGAGGCTCATACGTATCTCCTCAAGTGTCCTTGTCTAATAAGGAACTCGATTTCATCCTTCAGCTGGTTGCACGCGTTCGTATCATGTCCGTAGTCGTTGTGAAAATGACAGATCTTGGTGGTATCCCCTTTCGAAATATCCTTTCGAATGGCAGCAGGTCTTTTATAAGGCACACTGGAACTTGTGGCCTGATACACCTCTGCTCGAGACTCAACAAGGGCAGTGTATTTAGTGAACCGTGGTTCATGACGGTTGCCCTTAGCGCGCTTGCTCTTGGAAGTAGAGGGTTCATTATGGGGCCTCTTCCCCCCATTCTTGCCATTTCCATTCCCATTGCCTTTGCCTATGCCATTGGGTTTTGACCCATTGGCGGGTTTGGCGGGGTCTTCGGTCCCCTTATCTTTATTTGGGGTCTTTCCCTCGCTAGCAATGGCATCCTCGAGCTTGATGTATCGATCAGCTCAATCCAAAAATTCTTGGCTAGTTTTAACCCCATGCTTCTTGAGGCTACTCCAAAGGGGCGTACGGCGCCTACTCCTGCAGTTAAGGCCATCATTTTTCCTTCGTCTCCCACTATTTTGGCTCCAACTGCAGCTCGCATAAAACACTGGGCGTAGTCTTTCAGTGGTTCTCCTTCTTGCTGGTGTATCTCGACCAGCTGGTTTGCCTCTGTTGGGTGCACACGACCCGCATAGAATTTTCCATAAAAATCCTTTACGAAACATCTCCCAAGATACAATACTTCCAGGAGGGAACTTAAAGAACCACTCCTGTGCAGCATCAAAAAGTGTTGCAGGAAAGATCCTGCACCGAGCATCTTCGGACACCTTCTGAATGTCCATTTATATCTCAAACATGTTGACATGAGATACCGGGTCACCATACCCGTCAAAGTTCGGCAATGTGGGCATTTTAAACTTACTGGGAGTTTCCGCCACAGTGGTCCTCTGAACGAAAGGAGTGCCCCTTCTCCTGTCGTACTCGATGTGTGACGTTCTTCCCCCGACCAGCTATTGTACTGCTTGGTTCAGGGCATCTATCTGGGCCTGAATGGCTTCAGGAATTGCTAGGGCCTCTGGTGCTGGGGGATTGTACTCGTCATGCCGTTCCCGGCGGTTGTTGAGTACATCCCTTAAGTCGTCATCTCTTCGTCGTTGCTCGTTGGCTCCGAGCCGGCTAAAGACATTGTTTTGCTTGGGCTGCCCCCCAGTATTACGTCTCGCTTGTTGGTCTTCTCTAGGTGGTGGGCTTCTGCCCCCACCTCTCTCCTCGTTCCTCCGACCAGCATTCCCTCTGCCTGAGTCGGCCTCATTGTAGCCATGGCCATCTCTGAACCTCGATTGGCTATGGTGGGATTGACTGTCTCCTCGGTTGCCTCCTCGGGCTGGAACTTCCCGAGCGTTAGGGGGAGGCCTGCGCTGGTCGGTAGGTCCCCATGCATTATCATACCGTTGGGGGCCCCTTACTGCAAAGCCTGTCTCTGAGTTCCTTCTGTTGCTAGAAGGATGATGTCCCCTGCTCGGTGGGTGCGGCTCTTCACCCCCCTGGCGTCTAGGGCTGTGGGGCTGCTTCCCAGCCTTATTCTGCCTTGGCTGTGGGAGATTTCCTCGACCAGCCTAGGATGGAGGACCCTAGGTGGGACATCATCTTGAAGCATTGGTGGCTGCTCCGGCCTTTTGGCTGGATTGGAGGGCTAGGACTAGGACCCCTTTGAGGTGGCCCATTTGAGGGTTGATCAGGCTGCGAGGCAGGTGCAGCCTGATTCCTAGCCAATTGTAGGGCTGCTTCGAGGGTTGCCATGGCCTCCCTCTGACGACAGTCCATCTCCGCCTGTCTTTCACTCAGTTATTGGCGCTGACGCTCTATTTCTTGCTACTGTCGCGCCATGGTCTCCCTAGAACTTTCTTAACTGGCCCTCAGATTGGGCAATTCATCTTGCAATACTCCCAGGGTGTTTCTCAGCATTTCAAAATCTAGTTCCTCCTCATCAAATTCCAAATGTGGCTCATTTTTAGCCATGTTCAGAGGAGGAGGATGAGATGGTGCAGCGCCAGTCGCCTGCCCAGTCTTCTTTGCTGTCTTTGCCATTAGTGCTTGAACAACCTCGGCCCCATGAATTGGTAATGACCTATGTCCACTTAGGCTATTATTGATATTAATTCTCTAAGGAGTGATAAAAGAAATAGGGTTCTTCGAGTTTCGAAAGCCTTAGAAGGATGAATAATACAATCGGAAGATAATAGCTATAATTCTCTTGTAAAGCATAAACTTAAATTAGCCAAAAGTCCCTTCCTTGAGCTATTTTTTTTCTATTTATAGGCTCAAGGAGGATTACATGAATTAGTTACAGATATTCTTTCCTAAATAATCGGATCATCAGGAATTATGGGAGATAATATCGGATATGATCACAATTGTACAAGATCATCTCAAAATACACGGAGTAGACGACCAAGTTGGTCGTATATAAAATCCAAATGTTATTCTAGGGGGAATCTCACTGGTCGATGGTCGAACAGAACCTCTGCCAGGTGTTAGCCACGTGTCAAAATTGTCTACCACATCATCCATGCCTGCTTTTTGGATAACATAAAGTAAAGTTTTGGAAACAAAAGAAAAGAAAAGATTACAACTCTTGAACAAGAAATACAAGTAAATAGAGAAGAACAATATAAAGATGAAAAGCAATAGAATGAAAGAAAGGAACAAGATATAAAAGATAAACAACTTTAACTCACACTACCAAAGTGAAGAGTGTTGGGGATCACCAACTTGAACAAGGTTTGAAACTTTTGTCCAAAAACTTATTTCCCCCTAACTCAAGCACTAAGGGATCTCTCACAGATTATAGGAAATGCTTTCTGGAATTATCAAGCCTCAAGGTGTTTCTAGCCAAGTGCTCTAATGGATAGAAATGTTGTGTCTTACAAGTGACTTGGATAAAAACCTAATGCTCACTTGTAAGACACAACATTTCTATTCATTAGAGCACTTGGCTAGAAACACCTTGAGGCTTGATAATTCCATAAAGCATTTCCTATAATCTGTGAGAGACCCCTTAGTGCTTGAGTTAGGGGGAAATAAGCTTTTGGACAAAGGTTTCAAACCTTGTTCAAGTTGGTGATCCCCAACACTCTTCACTTTGGTAGTGTGAGTGAAAGTTGTTTATCTTTTGTATCTTGTTCCTTTCTTTCATTCTATTGCTTTTCATCTTTATATTGTTCTTCTCTATTTACTTGTATTTCTTGTTCAAGAGTTGTAATCTTTTCTTTTCATTTTTTTCAAACACTTTACTTTATTTGTAACCTTTTGCTTAGAGTTGTATTTTACTATTCTCTTCTCCTTCATCATCTTCTTCATTTTCTTTGTTTATTTGTAATTTTCAATTATAGAGTTGTAACTCTTTTTAATCAATCATTATTTATTTGTAATATATTGCATAGAGTTATAATTTATTATTATTTCCATTGAGGCAAAATACATATTTTCCTAACATTCAAAAGCTTATCCCTTTTTGTTTCAATGGAAGGGGAGACCATCAAGATCATGAACCAAGATCTAGTGAGGTTGGATAGGTTTGATGGATCCAATTTCACTAGGTGGCAAGACAAGGTAAAATTCCTTTTGAAAACACTCAAGATAGCCTACATCCTTGAGTTATCCTTGGCACCTCTAGCCGAGCCATCCGAGAAAGACACTCCCGAGGAGGTGGAGAAATGAAGGAAGAGAGAAGAGGACAACCTTCTTTGTAGGGGTCATATCCTTAATGCCCTATCTGATAGGCTCTATGACCTCTACACCGAGACCAAATTGGCCAAGGAGATATGGGATGCACTTGAGAAAAAAATTTAGGCGGAAGAGGAAGGTACCAAAAAGTTTTTGATATCTCAATACTTCGATTTCAAATATTTTGGTGATAAACCTATTCTTCCTCAAATTCATGAATTGGAAATAATTGTTAACAAACTGAAAGTTTTAAAGATTGAGCTTCCCGAGGCCTTTCAAGTTGGTGCTATAGTGGCTAAATTACCACCAACTTAGAAGAGCTATAGGAAAAGAATCCTTCATAAAAAATGAGGATTATTCTTTGGAGGAAATCCAAAAAAATATTCGAATCGATGAGGAATCGATATGTAGAGATAAACTTGTGGAGGGGTCTAATGGAGAGACTTCCAAAGCAAATGCGGTGTCACAACCAAAACATCCCAAAAACAAAGGGAAAAAGGGTAACGAGAAACCTTTTGGTCCAAAAACCAACCCAAAAAAGTATAAGGGCGAGAAATTTCCTTGCCTTGTGTGTGGGAAAAAGGGTCACTATGCTAGAGAGTGTAGGCATAGAAAAGACCAACAAGGACCTAAGGTGAACGCAACTCAAGAGGAAAACATAGTTGTTACCCTTAGTGAGGTGAATGCGGTCCAAGGCAAGGTGAAAGGGTTGTGGTATGATACATGTGCCACTGTCCATGTCACCTATGAAAAATCATTGTTCAAGACCTTTGAAGAGACAAAGGGCAACCATGAGATACAAATGGGCAACGAGGGCAAATCCAAGGTACTTGGCAAAGGTACTATTGAAGGCTACTTCTCCTCCGGCAAGAAAGTTACATTAGTGAATGTACTTTATGTTCCCGAAATGAGTAGAAACTTGGTAAGTGGTGATTTGCTTGGCAAGCCCGGCATTAAAGCCATTTTTGAGTCCGGTAAACTTATACTTACCAAATCAAATGTATTTTTGGGAAAAGGGTACTCTTGTGATGGAATGGTTAAATTTTGCACCAATGATGTAACTTTCAATGTTATCAATAAAAATGTTAATTCCGTCTATATTATTGAGTATGATTCTTTATTTTTGTGGCATCTTAGACTATCGCATATAGGTTTTTCTACCATGAAAAGAGTAGTAAAATTTGGTATGATTGCATGCAATATTAAAAACTATGGTAAATGTGAAACATGTGTTAAGGAAAAAATGATTAAGAAACCATTTCCTAGTGTAGAAAGATCATCTAATTTACTAGATTTAATCCATAGTGATCTTTGTGAATTAAATGGTGTTTTAACTAGAGGTGGTAAAAGGTATTTTCTTACTTTTATAGATGATTTTAGTAGATATACCTATGTGTTCCTTTTAAAGCATAAAGATGAAATTTTTGATGCTTTTAAATTGTATAAATTAGAAGTTGAAAATCAACTAAATAAAAAGATTAAGGTGCTAAGAAGTGATAGACGAGGAGAGTACTTCTCTAATGAATTTAATACATTTTGTGAAGAAAATGGTATAATTCATGAGTGCACTGCACCTTATACACCATAACACAATGGTGTTGCCGAAAGGAAAAATAGGACTTATCTAGAGATGATAAATTCTATGTTGGTGTTTTCTAAGTTGAACTTCAACATATGGGGTGAAGCGCTTTTAACCGCTTGTCACATTCTTAATCGAATACCGATGAAGAAAAATGAGATATCTCCATATGAGTTATGGAAAGGAAGAAAACCCAACATAGGGTACTTCAAAGTGTGGGGGTGTCTTGCATATTGCAAGAAAAACGAACCTAATATAACAAAGTTAGGTTCAAGAGCCATAAAGTGTGCTTTTGTTGGTTATGCCAACAATAGTAAAGCTTTTAGGCTATTAGACTTAGAGTCTAATATTGTGATCGAATCTAAAGAAGTTGAATTATTTGAGAATATGTTATGTGACAACAATTCTCAAGCTTCAACATCTCTAAAGGAGAATTTGTTATATGAGAACAATTCTCAAGCTTCTACATCCAAAGTTGATTCTCAAGAGGAGAATTCTCAAAAGTATGTAAAGCAACCCTTTGAACCTAGAAGAAGTCAAAGGCTTAAAAATTATAAAAGTCTAGTAGTGGATGAGATAGATTCTCAACGAATTTCATTCTACATGGTAGAAGGAAATAGAGAGGAAGTCATTAGGAAAATTCCTATTGTTCTTCTGGTTGAGGATGATCCTAAGACTTATAGAGAAGCTATGCAATCGAGAGATAGTGAATTTTGGAAAGAAGCCATCAATGATGAGATGGATCCCATTCTTTCCAATAACACTTGGGAAATGGTAGACCTCCCACTGGGGTCTAAGCCAATTTTGTGTAAGTGGATATTTAGGAGAAAATACCACACTGACAGCACTATCCAAACCTTTAAAGCTAGATTAGTAGCTAAAGGGTTTAGGCAAAAAGAGGGTATCGATTATTTCGATACCTATGCGCCTGTTGGAAGAACAACTTCTATAAGAATTTTGTTCGCTTTAGCTTCTATACACAACTTGTATGTTCATCAAATGGATGTCAAAACGACATTCATTTATGGTTACCTCAATGAGGAGGTCTATATGGAACAACCCGAAGGATTTTTTCTACAAAAATATGAACATAAAGTTTGTAGACTTGTAAAATCCTTATATGGATTGAAACAAGCTCCTAAGCAATGGCATGAGAAATTTGATCAAGCCATCATGTCTAATGGGTTTATACATAACAATGGAGACAAGTGTTTGTATTCCAAAACTTGTAAGGGATATGTGATCATTGTTTGCTTATATGTGGATGACATGCTTATTCTAAGTAATAGCATGAAAGGGATAGAAGAAACGAAGAGGTTTCTATCATCAACCTTCAAGATGAAAGATCTTGGAGAAGTTGATACCATACTCGGTATCAAAGTAAAGAAACATAGTGGGGGTTTTGCGTTAGGGCAAGCCCACTATGTTGAGAAAATATTGAACAAATTTAACCATCTCGAGGTTAAAGATGCCAATGCTCAATTCGATCATAGTATAAAACTAGAGAAGAATGAAGGAAGAGCGGTGGCTCAATTGGAGTATGCTAGTGCTATAGGGAGTCTAATGTACGCTTCCCTATGTACTAGACCTGATATAGCATTTGCGGTAAGTAAACTTAGTATGTTTACAAGTAATCCAAGTGTGGATCACTGGAAGGCAATTGGAAGAGTCCTAGGTTATCTCAAGAAAACCAAAGGACTAAGCCTTCACTACTCAAAATTTCCTTCGATATTAGAAGGATATACAGATGCAAGTTGGATATCCAATCATGGGGACAACTTGTCCACAACTAGTTGGGTATTTACACTTGGTGGAGGTGCAATTTCTTGGGGTTCCAAGAAACAAACCTGTATATCTCATTCAACTATGGAAGCAGAGTTCATAGCTCTAGCTGCTACCGGCAAAGAGGCCGAATGATTAAGGGATCTGTTGATAGAGATTCCCGTAATCAATGAGAATGTATCTACTATATCGATACATTGTGATAGCCAAGCGACATTGGCTAGAGCATATAGCGGAGTGTATAATGGGAAGTCTAGACACATTAGTCTAAGTCATGGATATGTAAGAGAATTGATTCAAAGAGGAGTCATCTCAATATCCTATGTGAGAACAAGTGAAAATCTGGCGGATCCATTCACTAAGTCACTAACGAGGGATTTAGTGGCCGCATCATCTCGAGGGATGGGACTTAAACTCCCTAAAGAGATTCACGATTGATGGTAACCTATCTTAACACTAGTTATTCAACTAGTGTTAGGTTCAATAGGTAATAACAAGTCAATCAAGTGAATATTAGTTTTACTCAAAACAAGTCCCATCTGAGATATTGAGTACTTGTTTGTTACCAAGTGGAGGGTTGAAACTGAAAGGTTTTTTTTAATAGAATTCAGTCTTGTAAAGACAATTATTTTTGGTAACAAAATACTGTAAGAATTCTACCTATATGGACCTAGGGGTGGTGCCGCCTCTCATGAGAATTGAGAGTATTCTCAAGAACGTCCATGAATGGAAAGTGCACATGGCCATTAACGGTGCAAAGCGAGACATTGAGGTCTCAAGTGAACATCGCAAAGGTGTGTGTGTTATCACCAATTTGTTATCATGAAAAGATGGTTCAATGCCTAGTGCAACCAAATTTTCGACAAATTTTGTGATAATTACACTATAGTAAAGTTTAAGTTGAAAAACAATTTTCTTTATGTATCAATGCAATGACTCCTATAAGAGAGAGTTCTTATTTAATCAAGTGGGGGATATGTTATATTTTTAAATATAATGATTGATTAAATAAGTGTTACAATAGATGACTATTTAATCTAGTGGGGGAATGTTATATTATTTTATAATATAATGTAATATTATATTATTTTATATGTGACATAGAGTGTCACATATTGTAACATATAATATTGAGTTACATTATTTGGATATATGTGAAATATCCAAACATGTAACATATTTGGTGTTACAAATTCATCACAAAATTGTAACTCCTAAATATCACCCATTATTGTGTAGATTTGTTGTTACACAATATTGAGATGAATTTCTCAAAGCCATATGAGAAATGGCTGATAGAGATGTGATTTTAACTCCCATATTGTGTATGGAAGTTACAAAATCAAGTGGGAATAAATTGGAAAGTTTTGGAAAAAACTAAAAAATTGGTTGCTGAAAATGACCAAGGGCCACGGCGCTTGAAACAAGCGCCCCGGCCCTAATGGCTGACAGCTTCATACAAATTCAGTTTTTATCAAATTTTGAACGTTTCCAAAAGCCAAGTAACTCTCAAATCTCTATTTTAATTCCATAAAACATCAAATTAATCATTGGTAACAACTATGGGGGTTGGTGGAATTTGAAATTCAAAGGGTGTCTCAAAACTCTATAAATAGGAGCCTAATGCTCATTTGTAAGACACAACATTTCTATCCATTAGAGCACTTGGCTAGAAACACCTTGAGGCTTGATAATTCCAAAAAGCATTTCCTATAATCTGTGAGAGATCCCTTAGAGCTTGAGTTAGGGGGAAATAATTTTTTGGACAAAGGTTTCAAACCTTGTTCAAGTGTGTGATCCCCAACACTCTTCACTTTGGTAGTGTGAGTGAGAGTTGTTTCTATTTATTTTGTTTGTTCTTTCTTTCTATTCTATTTCTCTACATCTTCATATTCTTCTCTTTTGTTTATTTGTATTTCTTGTTTTGGGTTGTAATCTTCTTTTCTTTATTTCAAACATTTTACTTTACTTGTAACATTTTGCTTTGAGTTGTATTTTCACTATTCTATTCTTCTTCTCTTCTTCTTGTTTTTTAGTTTATTTGTATTTTCAGTTATAGAGTTGTAACCTTATTCAATCAATAAATATTTATTTGTAATATATTGTCTAGAGTTGTAATTATCTTACCTATTTCCATTGAGGCAAATACATATTTTCCTAACAGAGATCACCTTCTTGCGCGCCTTGGATTTGAGAGTTTTCCCAACAGATGCCGCTGGTGCAGGTGTAGGTGAAGGCGTCGTTGACACGGATGGAGGAGGTGATAGAGAGGGTTGAGCAATGAGCTTTCTGGATTGAGTAGTAGGAATCTTGTTAGAGGAAGCTCCACAAGTTTTCACCATTGTTTCTTCTCTAAAAAACAACAAACACTCACAAAACAATGAGAGAAAAAAATAAGAAGAAGAAGAAGAGACTTATAAGGATCGTGGGTGGGTGAGAAAGTGGGAAGGTTACAAGCTTTTTAAGGACAAAGACTTTCCCATTTAAGACACACATGACAAAAAGAAGTTTCCCCTTTTTTTATTTAAAAATAAATAAAAAGGAAACAAACCTATTACACACGATCAGAGAAAAACTTACCCTTTTTTATTTTTTTATAATAAAATAAATAGAAAATGCCAATACTAAAAAGGTAATTGAAAACCCCACACGATCTTCCTAATGAACTTTTCCCCTTTTTTAAAAAAAAATGCTAAAAATGCAACAAAGTAAAAAACAATAAAGAGACATATCATGGTATTCCAAATAGAGTAAGTTGACAAAATAAATTCCTTGGAGACAAAGAATATATTAAATCACACAAAATAAATGCACAATTTCACATAATTGCCACAAAGATTCGGTCCACCATTAATTTCCTTGTCAATCAAATATTGTTTTTATATAAAAAATGCACAAAAATAAAACCCAACCAATAATATATGCTTTGATCAATGAGTGTCATCCTGAAAAAAAATAGAATCAAGCAACAGAAAATAAGTGTTAGTGTATAACCTGGATAAGAACACTTGTGAAAATGAAAAATTAGAATGAATATTCAAGAGAAATAATGCACAATTCAGTCACAAACACATATTCTTAAGGGAATCAATCAACATGTATGAGTCTTACACACATTTTTTTTTATATTATAAACTGTGTACAATTTTTTTTGCATAGTTTCAAGTATAAGTGTGTGACAGTGTATGCAAGGGAACATTGCCCAATGACAAATAAGTCTTTTTCGAAATTGTAAATAATTGTAACCCATAGAGACGCTACCACACTAAACCAGTGGTAGCCCTTTTCTATGTTAGCATATCCTCTTTATTACTCCGAAGTACAAAGTTCCAACTTACTCAAAAGATGGCTTTCACACACTGATGTAGGTAGCTCTATTCTTGCACAGGAGCTTGAAACAATGCTACACAAATGGAAGCTCAAACATCAAACATTGATTGGTTGATTGAATAGAATATGCCTAGGAGGAATTGATTATTTTTTTTTCTCTCAAGAATATACAACTAAAAGCTCATAAACACAAGTTATATTATCTTGCTTGACACACAACAAAATTTTCAAATTAATTGATAATTTTCTTAAACTTAAACAACACACATTTGATCAAGAGTATCTACATAATAACAAGGAAATTTAAAGAGAACAAACCCCCAAATATTGTCGGAGGAAATCAAAGCGAACCGAATCAGGAGCTTTAGTGAATATATTAGCAATCTGTTTATGTGCTTCAATATATTCCAAGACAAGAACTTTATTTCTCTTGTGAAATGATGGCGAATATCAATATGTTTAGTATGTGAATGTTGCACATGATTTTTTGAAATATTAATTTCACTTGTATTATCACAAAAAATAGTTAAAATGTCAAGATCAAACCCATAATCCACCATCATTTGCTTCATCCACAAAAGTTGTGCACAACAACTTCCTGCTGCAATGTATTCGGCCTCAGCTGTTGATAATGAAATAGAATTATGTTTCTTGCTGTGCCAAGAAACTAGATTATTTACAAAGTAGAAACATCCTCCAGTAGTGCTTTTTTTATCATCAGTGTTACTTGCCCAATCAGCATCACTAAAACACACTAGATTAGAGTTGGTTTCTTTTTAATACAAAATACGATAATCAACAGTCCCATGAGCATTTCGAATGATTCTTTTGACAGCTGCAACATGAGACTCCATGGGATTTCCTTGGTACCTGGCACACACACCAACACTATAACTCAAATTAGGTCTACTAGCAGTGAGATAAAGAAGACTACCAATCATGCTCCTATACAGTGTAGAATCAACTTTGACACCATTTTCATCTTTGGATAGCTTCACAGTCTTTCCCATTGGTGTTTTGGCAATCTTTGAACTTTCAAGTCTAAACTTTTTGACAAAGTTCTTAGCATATTTGCTTTGAGAAGCAAATGTGCCTCCATCTAACTACTTGACTTGCAAACCTAAGAAATAGGTCAATTCTCCCACCATGCTCATTTCAAATTCTTCTTTCATTTGTTCACAAATACCTGCACCTCATTGTCACAAGTAGAGCCAAACACAATATCATCAACATAAATCTAAGCAATAATTATGTTAGATTTATTATTTTTGATAAATAAAGTTTTATCTACTCCACCCCTTTTGTGTCCATGAGAAACAAGAAATTGAGTGAGTCTCTCATACCAAGCCCGAGGGGCTTGCTTCAAACCATAAAGAGCTTTCTCCAATTTGTAAACATGATCAGGTGCATGGGGATCTTCAAACCCTTTGGGATGTTCAACATATACCTCTTCATTCAAGATCCCATTGAGAAATGCGGATTTGACATCCATTTGGAACAACCTGAAAAAAATCAAACAAGAAATAGACAATAATAATCTAATTGATTCAAGTCTTGCAACAGGTGCAAATGTTTCATCAGAGTCTATTCCTTCCACTTGTGTGTACCCTTGTGCCACTAATCTAGCTTTGTTTCGAACAATTGTACCAAATTCATCATATTTATTATTGAAAATCCATTTTGTACCAATAATATTGGTATGCAACGGTCTTGGCACAAGAATCCACACTTTGTTTCTAAAAAGTTGTTCCAATTCCTCTTGCATAGCTTTAATCCAATTTTCATCAGCTAAAGCTTCTTTCACTTTTTGAGGCTCAAGTAAAGATAAGAAACAGACAAATTGAACAACATTACTAAACCTTCTTCATGTGACCATACTGTCTTTTGGATTTCCAAGTATTAAATCTGCTGGATGATTTAATTTAACTCTTGTTGATGGCTCCTTTTGAACTTCATATGAAATAATATCTGGAAATTTCTTTTCTTTTTCTGTCTGTCCAGAATCTGTTTCATCGGATTCGTGATCTGTTGGAACAGATGGTCAAGACGTTGCCACAATAGTATCATTGACAGAAGCTTCTTCGAGTTTTTCAGTAGGTTCATCAATAAACCTATCAATTTCTTCCTCAGTATAAAACTCAGAAAGATCCCTGGCATCATCAATAACAACGTTAGCCGACTCCATTATAGTTTGGGTTCTCATGTTATACACACGATAAACCCTACTGTTAGTGGAGTATCCAATAAAAATACCTTCATCACTCTTAGCATCAAACTTACCAAGATTTTCTCTATCTCTCAAAATGTAACAAACACATCCAAAAACATGAAAATAAGCCACACTTGGTTTCTTACCTTTCCAAATTTCATAAGATCTTCTAGATGTACCTGGACGGAGAAAAACACGATTTATGACATGGCAAGCAGTGTTAATTGCTTCTGCCCATAACCGTTTGGTCAAGTTTTTGCTATCTAGCATCACTCTAGCCATTTCTTGAAGAGTGCGGTTTTTCCTTTCTACAACTCCATTCTGTTGAGTTTTGGGAGCTGAAAACTCATGGGAAATACCTGCAGACTTACAAATATTATCATAGACAGAATTCTCAAACTCTTTACCATGATCACTTCTTATATGAACAATTTTCCCAATGTTGCAATCTTTTTCAACTTTTAATTTTAAGCAAAGAGTTTTAAATGCATCAAAATTATCAAATTTTTCTTTCAAGAAATCCACCCAAGTATATTTAGAAAAATCATCCACATAAACAAAAATATACATTTTCCCATTTAAACTCTCAATTTGAATTGGATCCATAAGATCCATGTGAAGCAATTCTAAAACTTTTGAAGTGTTTATGTCAGAAACACTTTTATGTGTAATTTTTAATTGCTTACCAAGTTGGCAACTCTTGCACTTACCATCAGATTCTTTACCTAGCTTAGATAAACCACGAACAATCCCTGCATATGACAATTTTTTAAAAGTTTTGAAATTTATGTGACCAAGTTTAGCATGCCATACATCAGTGTTATTACTCACAGCAGATTGACACAATATAGAAGGCAGAAGAGTATAGCAATTGTCATTAGATCTAATACCTTCAAGAACATTCTCACCATTCTTGTTTAAAACAAAGCAATTCTCTTTATCAAAGCTAAGAATATAACCTTGATCACAAATTTGAATTATGCTAAGCAAGTTAGCTTTAAGTCCTTCCACAAGTAGCACTCTTTTGATTCTATGTAACCCATCAAAGTTAAGAGTACCCATTCCAAGAACATTACCTTCAATTCCATTCCCAAAAGTAACAGATCCACAGTGCATAGGTTTTATGTCTGTAAGAATAGACCTGTCACCTGTCATATGTCTTGAACAACCACTGTCAAAATACCAAAAATATGAAGAAGCAGATCTATCATATTCACTAGTAAAACAAGCAAAACAATTATTCTTTTTTATCCATATTTTCTTTGATTGAACATTTTCCTTTTTTACTCTTTTGGAATTATCAAAATAATTGAATTTCTCAAAATATTCACTTTTGGCAAAATTCATAAGAGTAAAACACTTAGGTCGAATATGACCCTTCCTACCACACAAATGACAGATTGGAATGAATTTTTCGAACTTTCCATTGGATTTACCTGCTGACTCTGTCCTTTCTATTGGAACAATCTGAGTACTAGATGCAACATATTTCAGTGAAGATGACACAGGAACATCAGACGATAGCATCCCAGCTGAGATAAAGACAATTTTCTTTGATTTTTGAGAACTTGAAGCACCAAGTCCTATATGACTTCTTTGACCTGCATTCTGTATATTCGCAAAAACAGTTGAATCGGGGTTAAGCATTCTAACATTTTTCTCAAGAGTATCCAAATATTTAGACAACTTATTAATTTCAACATTGTTTGAAATTATTTCCTTTTCAAATTTTTCATTTAAGTCAGTAGGTTGTTTATTTTCAAAGGATAAATCTTTATTTTTGCTTACCAATGACCGATTTTCAGAACACACTTTCACCCATGAACCATACATTTTATGTAAGATTCACTCAAAGACTCATCATTCAATTCAGATTCATCACTATCAAAATTTTCTTCATCTTTTGAAACATTATTCCAGCAAATAATTTTTTCATTTTCAGATTTAGAAACAGGTAAAATAGAAGTGAAAGTGACATCACCTTCCTCATCTTCACTACTTTCAGAGTCATTATCACTCCAAGTAGCAATCATACCTTTTTTGTTCTTTTTGAAGGTGTTTGCACATTCAGACTGGATGTGGCCAAATCCCTCACATTCCCTACACTGAATAACCTTTTTATTAGTTTGAAAAGGTTTAAGAGAAGAAGGATTACCTTTTGACGGCTTGCCATTGAACTTCTTATTTCCTATCTTCTTCATATATTTTTTAAAATTCTTTGCAAGCATTGCCATTTCATTACGACCATCTTCATCATCTGATGCTTCTTTTTCAGTACTTCTGAATGTTATGGTCTTCTCATTCTCTTTGGAAGTACTTGGCTTGTCTTTTTTACGAATCTTTTGATTTAACTCAAAGGTACGAAGTGATCCCATCAATTCTTCTACTTTCATAGTACTGAAATCTTTTGCCTCTTCCATAGTAGTGAGCTTAACATTGAACCTGTCAGGAAGAACTCGAACAATTTTTCTAACAAGAACAGAATCATCAAGTTTCTCACCAAGTGAAAAATACTCATTAGAAATATCAGATAATCTCTCATAAAATTCAGATAGTGTTTAAGAATCAGACATCCTAAGGTCATCAAACCTAGTTTGTAACATAATAAATCTAGATCTTTTGACATCTACAGTTCCTTCAAACTGAGTTTAAAGAATTTTCCAAGCATCTTTAGCCGATACACATGTAGAAATAAGTTTAATAAAACTTTCTCCAACACCATTGAAAATGGCGTGAAGAGCTTTATTATTATAACTGGATAATTTTTCTTCTTCTATATCCTAAATAAGTTCAGATTTTACATTTGTGCTTCCATCTTCACCTTTATCAGTAGGTGGTGACCATCCAGAAAAAATTTCTCTCCATGCTTTCTCATCTTGAGCTTTTTTAAAAGCTCTCATCCTAATTTTCCAATATGGATAGTTTGAATCATTAAGCAATGGAGGTCGAGACACCGAACTACCTTCTGCAAAGAAAGACATTTCACAAAAAAAAAAAAAAACGGAAAATAACCACAAGATCTCACTAAGAGTTCAGTGAACCGCTCTGATACCAATTGAATTTCCGTTTTTTATGATAACCAACTTAATTATTCAAATTAAATAATTAATTGCTGACCTATTACAGAAATGTTTAAACAGACACAAAGACTGTTTGAACAGAAACCTGATATGTTTAAACAGTTTATCACAATAAGATAAAAACAAACATAAAGTAAAGAACACACGAAATTATACGTGGTATGAGCAATCTTTGCAGATTGCAACTAGTCCACGGGGCCACACCCAGAGAATGAAATTTATTAGAAGAATATCTAAACGATTACAAAACCAAATTGAATTATACAAATAAAGACTCCCTCTTGAATTTGTCGCAACTGTTGTAATCTAAACTCCTAATCAAATTTTTGAAGTGCTATGATCTTGAACTCCCTTCAAATCATAACACTTGCACTTTTCCTCCCGGAAAGATACTCATGAGCAAGACTTCTCCTGAAGCTTGATGAAAAATGTCCAAGTGTGTTCAACCTGCACAATTAGGACAAAGAAAACAATACGGAAGTACACTATAATAAACCACTAAGAACTTGCTGGACCCAAGTTCTTCACACAATTGAAACTATCTCTAAAAATTGAAAAATATTTGGAAAATAATACTCCCAGAGAGATACCGAAAAACCAACTACCTAAGGATGTCTATATACCCTTTAGAATCCCTTTAGGTTGTGGAACACAAATCAGAAACCAATAAGCCAATAAATGGAAAATCTTCCCAAAACGGAAAGTCAAAATCTGTGCAACCAAACTGGCAATCCGTTCAAACAGATTCATTGAACCTGGAAAGTTTTTAAACCCAATTTCCTTAAGTAAATAAGGAAACAATATATATTATCTCTGCAAGCTGTACACAGTTTCTAGACAAATAAATCAGATCAAGAAATTAAAATAAATACCAATAATTTCAATATATACAAATGTAAAGAAAATATATTCTTTTATAGGAAATTATATATTTATTTTATTAACATATATACAATAATCTGATTATAAAACATTTCACAGTGAAACAAGAACCAAACCATTTCGAAAATACCACACAATATATTTTGAAAATACATCCATAATTAATTTTGTCAATTTTATCAAATATGCCAATAAAGAATTTTACAAAAATAATCTTAAAAGAAAGTATTTGGCTATAAGGTCTTCTTAACCCAAACATGTAAATAAAACATAAAAGTCATTGACTTGAAACATAGCAGAAAACTTGAGGATACTCTTTCAACCTTGCAAGTTGGTTGATTCACAATATGCATACTTCAGACAAAATCTTTTCCAGCTACCAGCACGACTTCTAAGCTTTTCCCTTACCTACACACAGAGTAACTGATGAGTAATAGCTCCTAGTAAGGAAGCTAAGTACATACTAGAGAACACAAGTCTCAAAATCATAGCATAAACTCAATGCAATGTAAACTTTAATTTAACTAGCAATATATCTCAGACATTCATAAGCCAAGTATCTCATAATAAACACTTTCATGGCCATCTAGTTTAACATAGGGGTGATGAGCCTTGCAGCCTCCGCGGCCCGGAGAATACTTACCCCTGTACCAAATGGCATACTCCGCTAATTCCTCTATGACGTTACCTTTATTGTGGTTAGTCCCACTGTACGACTGCGTGGGGACCACATTTATAAAGTTCACATAGCAAGCACAAAATCATAACATTTGCACCTAAAACATTCAAACATAACTAATGCATTGAACCCTAATAGATGGGTTCTAATATGCACATTTCTAGCCATATAATTCAAATATACATTCGCGCATTTAATCTAGCAGCATTCAAAGCATGCAAACATTCATAGCAAATATTTCCAAAAACTAAGTTACTCTTTGTGTATACTTCCTTACATCTTCTCCTTAGCTTTTTGTGAAAAATTCCCTGGTGAGTGTTTCTAAATGTTTTTTAGATCCCATAAAAATAATGGGACAATATGACTAGTTTATGACTTACTAGGTTCTTACAAAGAGCATAGGGATTTAAGAAACAAAATACTATTCTTGACTCCCAGCCCAAACTCGAGCCCTCAGGGTAAAATGACCAAAATACCCCTTTTATAAACCCGTACTTAACTTACAAAATTATTAATCCCAATAATAATATAATCTTAATCCATGTCTGAAATTTCGAGTTATAACTTCAAGTATTATGACTTAACCCTTCCCGAGCCATAAGCTCTGAAGGGTAATTTTGTAAGCTTAAAATATTTTCTACATCTTTAATATATTTTCCTCAACTTTTTCTTAACAAACTTGAAATTAAAAAATAAAATCCCGAGTCTAAATCATAACTCGAAATTCAAGTAATAATTTCCTGATCCTTGTGCTCATTAAATTAATAAATGTTGCTTCTTATATGTAAAGTATCATATTCTATTACTTTGTAAAAACGTTTCTTATCTCATAGATAATTAGAAAAATACCACTTAACCGAAAAAATTATGTAGGGTCTTGATAAAACATGCAAGTTGGGTCCAATAGTTTAAAATAAAAATAAAGTGTCTGTATGAAACGTTTGAGGAAAAATAAAAATTCAAGTCCCACTGGTAAATTTAATAAAAAATTGGATGCTTATTTTGATCATTTATTCGTTCGTAGGAAATCCCCACGCCATACACACTCAGACGTTAGAACTCCCCACATCACAGCGTGTGCTAGAGAGAAACCATATTTATTACATGAAAGGGGGAAAGTAAGGGGGTGAGCTAAAAGCTCAATATGGAAGTACAACAAAATCAAAGATACGATAGGAAAGACATGTGTTACATAACAAAATTATTCATAATATCATCATACTCATATCTCATAATCAAAAATGTAACATAGTCATACATCACATTCATTTAACATAGTACATTATTCTTTGTAACATACAAGTCTTACCATTTGATAGCATAAACATAGGAATTTCATCTAACTTCCTTACGTTAGGTCCGAGCAGGGAAAAAATGAGAAAAACTTCACAACGAGCCTGTAATCATAATCAAACACCGTCGCTTAGAATCAAATAAAAATACTTATCCCCAACATATATACCCCACGTGTGCATGGGCCATGCACACGTGGCACAAGTTGCTCAATAATTGCAAACATACAACATTTCCACATAAAATCATAAAAGAATAATGCTAACTTTACCTATTAACCCTTCATGGTTACAATGTAAAAATAATGTGTTTGAATAATAGACATATATTTGAACGTAAAAATGCATTTACATGCAACATGCATACGTGGGAGCGTTCTTAAAATCTAACGTTTTAAAATTATAATTCTTACATACTTATTTCTTGCCTCTTCAATCAAAATTCAGCAACATAATTTAATTACCATTATTTGTTTCTCTAACTCCCAAAATTGTTAAGCAAATTTTAACAAATCATTTTTACTTTATAAAATAATCCATTAAGCCTTTTGTAATTTCTCATAAAATAATAATTCCATTTATTATTTAAATAGCATATAAAAATGTGAAAAAATTTGTAGCTATTTAGAATTACTCAAATAGGTTTCTTTTTTCCTTTAGAAGATAACTTTACTAATCTAAAACAAAATACATGTTTTAAGATGTGAAAATTTACAAATAAGTGTGGAAAATCACATTTTAATATATATTGTTCAAGACCTAAATTATTGAGGTGTAGGACTTATTTATCTTAATTAAAATAATCATTTTATCTTAATAACCCAAACTTTCAGAAACTATTATTTTGTTTAAAAACCACAAATGAATTTAAACCATAATCTTATTCACATTTTAAATAAAAAAACCTGCACAAAAATAATAATATGTAAAATACATATTTGCATTTGAAAAATACCACATTTATCATATACAAAGCTTAAAGTTTAATTTATTTGATGTATTGATTATATTTATCTCCTTTTAAATGACTTTTCTTATTATTAACCAAAAATTTCATAAACTATTTATTCAATAAAAATCACCAACTGGGATTAAAACTATATTTCCTTTCATAAAATATACAAAAAAAAATATTCATGTATTAATTTGATAAATACACCATTTACATGTGAAATAATATGTCAATTTATTTACTTATAATCAAATACCATTTTAAGAATTCATATGTGCAATTCAAAACATTAATCTACCATTATACTCACAATTTATAAAAAAAAAAAAAGAACAACAATCATAATTTACATAATACCCACTTTTAATCATGTTTAAACATTTGATTAGACCAAAACTTCATATACCAATTAGATCATCATTTGTAAGTGACTTAAAACAAATTCCCAAATTTAACAAAATAACCTATCATGTTTCTAATGACTATATGTGACATCAAATAAAATAAAATGACCAACATGGATTAATAAACCCTATAGGCCGAAACTTCATGGCACCAATCATGAACACAATACTAATAAACCCATTTGAAAATTCTCATATCAAGACCCCTTGCACCAAAATCCATCAAAGCATGACAAAACCCAATACAACAAAATCACAACCTTTCATCATTAACCTATATTGACCAAACCATAAAATACCACAAAAAACATAACCAAGAATGGATTCATCCAATCAACATTGGTAGAGAAAACCATTACCTTCCTTGGTAGAAAATCAAGGATTCAAAAATTCGGCCACCACTTGATTACCCCTAGGGCTTTGAAATCCACACAAAGAAGAGAGAAACAATCATGAATCTTAGATTCAATAGTAAGTAGAAACAAACAAAAACGTCATAAACCAAATACTTACCCTAGGGGTTTCGAACCCTAGCCACCAACCTTCTATGTTTTTGAAACACAATCAAAAATATTATCACCATCATTTTTCCTAGCTTAGAATCAAGAAGAAGAGAGAAAAACAACAAGGAAAAACAAAACTATAAACCTCAACAAATACCTTAAGAACACTAGCCTTGGCCATCTCCTCTTTTCCCTTCTTCTCTTCTCCTTCACATTTTTCTTCTGTCCCTCTCTCTCTCTAGAACTCTAAATCTCTCTCTCCCCCTTCTCTCGAAGCACACGACAGCCACCAAACCAAAATGAGAACCCTCATGTTCTCTTTGTTCTTATAGAGGCCCTAGTGGCCGAACCCTAGCTAATGGAAAAAGGAAATGTCCCAAATTTGTTTGATTGATAGCCTATTCCTCCTTTCTAGCCATTAATATCATTTCCTATTAAGAAATAAAGAAAATAAATAAACTAAACTCCTTTTCCCTTGGCTATCCATGGCTAATAAAGGAATTTATGTTATTCTCGTAACTCTAGGATCCTGGGACTTGGGGCTGGGTTTTGACCCGATTCTGTTGTGTTTTAGGGTAAACATGATTTCACAAAAGTTGTAGGAAATTTCAATAGCTTCCGATTGGTACTAGTTGTGTCTAAATCGGATATCCACAGCCCATGCTATGCACATTTTTCTGAGACTGGGTCCAAGGTTACGAGAAATCAGAAAAAGGCAACTCCCTTTTTCTACACTTGTTTCCCAATTCTTATTTATGTGAACACAAAAGCTTACCCTATTTAATTATCCCATTAATCCTCTTTTTTATTTAATAAAAATAATAAAATAAAACTAATTAATTAATAAGGGAAAAATCTAGAAGAATGCATGGGAAAATCCTTGCATGCTGACCATGCAATCATGCACATGCAGACACACAAGTGCTAAGGTGCATTTCTACTAACCATGCACCTTGGCGCATTCAACCAATACTCATTTTACTTACAAATTAAATAAATAAACTAACAATTAAATTCACATAATTTCTAACAAAAAATTCAAACAATTATATAATTTCTAACACTTAACAATTATTAATAAAACAAAGCACAAAATTAATTAATCTAAAATAAATTCGATGCCTTACAATACACCCTCCGTAAAAGGAATATTGTCCAGAAATTTTTTCTTACCAAATAATTTAGGGTATCTTTCTCTCATGTCTTCCTCCAGTTCCCATGTTGCTTCTCTTTCTGTGTTATTCTTCCACATGACCTTAACTAATGGAATCCTTTTGGATCTTAGTTCCTTGATTCCCTTTTCAATGATATGCTCTGGCTATTCATCGTAACTCATGTCCTGCTTCAGTTGTAACTGCTCATAACTCAGAACATGAGAGGGATCTGACACATACTTACGCAACATCAAGATGTGAAAGACGTTATGCATTTCAGCTAGTGCTTGGGGCTGTCCTAAACGGTACACAACTTGCCCTACTCTGTCCAAAATATCAAATGGACCTATAAATCTCAGGCTCAACTTCCATTTCTTCCCAAAACTCATAATACCTTTCATCGGTGAGACTCACAAGAACACAAACTCGCCCACCGAAAACTCGATGTCTCTTCTCTTAAGGTCTCTATAATTCTTTTGCCTACTTTGATGATAAGCATCCTTTGGCAAATTTTCTTGATCGCCTCGGTGGCTTCCCTAACTGCCTCGGGGCCTAATATTTGCTTCTCCCAAACCTCATCGCAGTGCAAGGGAGATCTACACTTGAGCCTATAAAGCATCTCATAGGGAGACATCCCAATAGTGGACCGATTGCTATTGTTATAGGAGAAATCCATCAAGGGTAGATATCAACTTCAAGATTTTGAAAAGTCCAATGCACAACATCTCAACATGTCCTCTAAAATATGTATAGTCCTTTCAGACTGCCCATCGGCCTGGGATGAAAAGCGGTACTGAACTTTAATCTTGTACCCATAGCTTTCTGTAATCCATTCAAGAAAGAAGTTCGACATGAATACTATCCCTCGATCATAAATAATCAACTTTGGAACCGCATGAAATCTCACTATCTCACTCACATATAACTCTACATACTACTTCGCCGAGTAGGTGGTCTTAACTGGTAGAAAATGGGCGGACTTAGTGAGCCTATCCATTATTACCCAAGCAAAATCATGTTGTTTTGTGGTCCAAGGTAACCCTACCACAAAATCAATTGTTATATCTTCCCATTTCCATTACAGAACATAAAGCAGTTGAAGTAACCCTACTGGCCTTTGGTTTTTGGCTTTGACTTGCTGACATGTCAAATATCTGACAAGAAACTCAGCAATGTCCTTCTTCATTCCAGGCCACCAATACAAAGCCTTAAGGTCTTGGTACATCTTTGTAGACCCTGAATGTAAGGAATAGGGTGTTGTATGTGCCTCTTTCATAATACTTTTCTTAATCTCATCATTGCTAGGCACACAGATCCTACCACTTTTCTATACCAATGCCTCTTGCTTCATTAGAGCATCATCCACTTTCTACCCTTCCCTAATATGTTCCAGTAGGGAGGATTATAGAGTGAGGTTTGCTAGGCCTCCTATCATGAACTCAATACCGGCGTTTATAATCTCTTTATGCAGATGCATCTCTATTGTGCTCAGAGATGAGACATTCCCATGTCCTCACCTACTAAATGCATCGACAACCACATTGGACTTGCTCGGGTGGTATCGAATTTCGCAATTATAGTCATTCACTAACTCTAACCACCTCTTCTGTCTCACATTCTCTTCTTTTGGAGTGAAGAAGTACTTTACACTTTTGTGATTAGTGTAGATTTCACACTTATCACAATAAAGGTGATGTCTCCATATTTTTAGTGCGAACATCACTGCTGCTAACTCAAGGTCATGGGTGGGATACCGTTGCTCATAGTCCTTGAGTTGTCTTGAAGAATAAGCTACCACCTTCCCATTCTGCATCAACACACAACTAAGCCATTCATTGATGCATTGCAATACACCACAAATTTCTCACCCTCTATGGGAACACAAAGGAAAGGTGAAGAGATCAACTTATCATTCATAGTCAGAAAGCTTTCTTCACATTTCTCACTCCATGTGAACTTCTGGTGTATGCGGGTCAAGTTGGTCAAGGATGTGGCAATCTTTGAAAAAACCCTTGACAAACTTCTGGTCAAAACCTGCTGGGGCCAGTCTCTAATGGCCTTGATCTTCGCCAGATCCACTGCTATTCCATTCTTCAACACTATATGCCCTAGGAAAGTCACTTGTTCCAACCAAAACTCATACTTAGAAAAATTAGCATATAGTCAATGCTCTCGTAGTTTATTTAGTGTCAACCTCAGGTGCTCCTCATGCTCTTCCTTAGTCTTTGAGTAGATAAGGATGTCATCTATAAACACTACTACAAATTTATCCAAGTAGTCCTGAAATACTCTGTTCATCCTGTCCATGAATGTTGCTGGGGCATTAGTGAGTCCAATAGACATCACTAGAAACTCATACTGTCAGTAACAAGTTCTGAAAGTTGTTTTAGGAATATCTCCCTCCTTTATCTTTAACTGATGCTACCTGGATCGTAGATCAATCTTTGAGAGCACTGCTACGCCATGTAGTTGATCAAAACGGTAATCAATCCTAGGCAAAGGATATTTGTTCTTAATGGTGACCTTATTGAGTTCTTGGTAATCGATGCACATTCTCATGCTTCCATCATTCTTTTTCACAAATAGGACTGGTGCCCCCCACGGCGAATGACTAGGTCATATGAAACCCTTATTCAACAATTCTTGTAGCTAGGTCTTGAGTTAATACAACTCTACAGATGCCATTCGATAGGGTGCTTTAGATATTGGTGTTGTTTCTGGTGTAAGTGTTAGGAACAAGTTTCCTAATACGCAACGGAATTGTGTGACGGGTTGGCCAAGTGTACAACAAAATTTTTGTAACATATTTAAACTACTTTTAAATATGCGGATCCATTAATATACATACATTAATCATAAACAATAAAAGAATAAAGAACATTCCTCTTGATGCATCAAGTGTCCTTGCTATCTTTTCGTAAAATAAATGATCTTCCTATCAAAGCTGCTCCCAAGTACTCACACCAAGATCTTCCACAGCGTTCTCTACACCTCAAGAAGTGTGTGGGCACTTAGAGAATAAAGGATGGCATATTTCTGATTCAACTTAATGTACTCAACACATGAGATCAAGAGAATAGGCCTGAGATTGGTTCTGTATCTTTTCAGGGAGAGATGGAAAGTATCGTTCTTTTCTTATACCGAATAATTGAGTATTAAGTATATTTGTTATTTTCTGATAAGTCTAACTTATATAGAAAATATTTAAATTTAAATATGTAACCAATTACAGTTTATCTTTAAATTAATTAATTATCTTATTAATGAAAATATCAAAACTATCTTTTTGAATTTTTCATTAATTAAATAAAACTGAAAAATTCATTCCCTGATTTCTATAGCTGCAAGCCACACACAGTCCAGGGATTATGTGTGTCGTGCAGCACCCTATAAAATAGAGGAATGTGATTTTTCAACAATAATTTAATTATTTATTCAAACTACCTTATCAGATAAAATCCAACTACTTGATACTTAATTCAAATTTGAATCTATTATCTTTTTAACTAATTATCAAATATAATTAATTATTTGAATAAATATTAATCTTTTTAAATTCAAATCCAATTTGAACTTGTCAAATTGTTATCTCTCACTCAAATAAAGATATTTAATTAATTCTACTAACTAATCAAAACAAATATTAATTTCAAAAATGTAATATTCATTTTATTATAATTTCAAAAATTATAATAAATTAATTATTTATATAATTTTGAAAATTATACAATATTTAATTATTAATTAATTTTGATAATTACAACTAATTTTTAATTAATTAATTAATTACTATTATCACATAATTGCATATTTGGCTCAAAGAACAAAATTCTTCTTAAATATGTCTTTTTACCATTTTACCATTTATATCAACTCTTGCCTTGAATAATGTTGATATAGCCGTTGTGGGGACCTATGGATCTATAATTCTAACTCCAATAAATTTGTGATTATTAATTAAACTCTTTAATTAAATAATCTTAATTTATTAATATCATGATTACTTCACTATAAATATGAGATTGTACTCTTGTAATTATAGACATTTCATTTACTGAGTACTTTATAACAATAAAGTGTTCATTGATATAATCATTACATACAAATTAACCCTCTAATAATGGTTCATAATTAACCGGGAATAAAACTACCATTTTACCCTTTTAATTATATCTTGTTTCCTTAAGTACCATCGACTTTACTAGTGAAGGTTAATTCATAACCAAATTATGAATTTGAGCTCAATAACCTTTCAGTCCCAAAAGTCAACCCTTAAGAGAATCATTATTCAATCTCTTATGAGAAGCTATAGATTCCTTATCTGCATACTATGTCCCCAACTATTTACATTAATGAGTTCCCAAAACAAAAGTTTATAGTCTGATCATTCTGACAAACCCTAATGAGTGAATCAAAGAACTCATATAACATAAACAGGAGTTCATAGTAACTTCAGGAATAAGAACTATTTGTATATGATCATCAGTTGATATATTTAATTAATACTTCGAAACAGTATTTAACTAAGTATAAATAAACATATCTGGTCCAGTTCTATATATTCTCTAATATATAAAGCACACTCACTAAAGTGTCCTACTACACTAGTAATCCGGCTCTAGATCACATGTATTCGTAATACTAGTGGACCGTACTTGTAGTAATTAATCTAAAGATTATTTTACTGCGAACTATTCAAGTTCAGTTATCTCAATCACAATCTTCCCGTACCAATACATGGTTGAGAACACATATATGAACTTAGGAATTTTTCTGATATTTACTTAATATTATCACATAATAATATAGTCCATAAAATATATGCATACCAAATTCAATTTATCTATTTATTTCTTAAAAACAACGTCTACTGCATATGCTTTTAGGGCACAATTCCCAATAGTAAGTTCAATCACAAATTTGATTTCTCTGTCCGGGGGTAAACCTGGTAATTCCTCGGGAAACACTTTCGGAAACTCACAAACGATGTGGACATTCTATAGTTTCAACTCTATCTTCGTAGATTTATCCACCATACTAGCCAAATATGCCAAACACCCATGCTGCATCATATTCGGAGCTTCCAGTGCCGATATTATGGGTCTACAAAAGCCCAGCACTTCTCCCTTAAAAGAAAAGACTTATCCTTCCTCTGGTCGGAACTCCACGGTCTTTTGCTGATAGTCAATCATCGCTCTGTATTTGGATAACCAATCCATGACATGTATGGTGTCATAGTCTGGTATGTCTAACTCTATAAGGTATGTTGGGCACTCTCTTCCCTCTACTATTATAGATACTGATTGTAACCACCTCGTTGACGACATCATGTCTTTTGATGGTAACATTGTACGAAAACTACGCTCAAATAGTTTACAAGGCATACCCAGTTTATCATTTACATTAATAGAAACATAAGAGTGAGTCACTGAAGAATCAATAAGGACTCTACATATCATACCAAAAATAGGGAGCTAACCTGTGACCATGGTGTTACTATTGGTTGCTTCCTTTTGGGTCATTGCAAAAACCCTCGCTGGCACTAGGATGTTGTTACCACCTTGCCCTGCTTTCCACTCTGGGAAATCCTTCTTCAGATGGCCTGCCTGACCGCACTTGTAACACTTGTTGGTGGCAAATTGACATTCTCTCAAATGTCAACATGAGCATTTAGGGCAGTTGGGGTGCTCAACTTTGTTGTTCTGGTGATTTTTGTTGTTATGATCATTATTGTTACTATTACAGTTGTTGTGGTTGTTATGATCGTTGTTATTCGTGGTCAGGGGTCTTGGCCTCTTGTCATTTTCGCTACTCTGACCTTCATGGGTTTTCCTTTTATTGCCCTCATGGAAGCCCTTGATTTTGTTGGCCACTCTCTTGTAGCACTGCCCTTCCATACACAGTCCTCCAAGTATTCTGCTTCTAGTGCCTTACCCAACCCCTCAGCATAACTAACCACCTCAGCACTGGTCATCTTGAGATCTTAAGAAATCATTTGCTTTAGATCTCTCATGAACCTTTGGACCTGTATGGCTTTAGTTGGTGCTATCTCAGGTGAATACCTTGCCAACCTATCAAACTTTTGTGCATAGTCGGTAACAGAGAGGTTCCCTTGAACCAAATTCACGAACTCGTCCACCCTGGTTTCCAACACAGTTCCACTGTAGCACTTCTTACCAAATGCCTAAACAAAGTCCGCCCAGGTCATAGTATTCAAGTCACGAGTCTGCTTTACCACATCCCACCATATTCATGAATCCAACTTGAGTAGGTGGGTTGCACATGAAATCCTTCGATGATCGTTCAACTCCATGTGATCAAAGATGGCTTCTGTCGATTTCAACCAATCCTCTGCCACCATAGGGCTAGCTTTCCCTTTGAAACAAGGTATGGCTTGTCTAACGCCCTGGATAGCCAAGTCCGTTACACTGTGTGTTTATAAAGTGCCAGACTTGCTAATCCCAAGTCATTTAAATAAAATCGTGTCATTGAAACTATAAAGGAACTAGGGTTAAAAGCGTTTTGGTCTCAAAAGCCACATTTTCATTAAAAAGTATTATCTGTTACATGGGATCCCAAAAATATTAAGTTCAAAGATCGTTTACAAAAGACTCAGGGTTTATATACAACAACTGGCCATGCTAAGGAAAAACTAGTAGTTAAGTGATCCCTGTCCTGGTCCACTCCTCGACCATGGCGGTCGAACCGCTGGCTATGTACATTCCACCTCGGAGCTCTCCACCTCAGCCTTGGTCCAGCTTGCACTTGCCTTTACCTGCACCACGTAGCACCCGTGAGCCAAGGCCCAGCAAGAAAACACAACAACAACAGAGCATGAACAATTAGCAGACAAGTCAATATCTCATGTTGCATCACATAAATTCAGACATATCACCAGTCAGTATAATCAAGTATTCCATATACTAGGCATATCAGTTCATAGCATACACAGTTCACAAATGATAACCAGGGCTAGCGCTCTCGGGTTGCTCCCTCCGTTATCCTGTTATTCCTGGCTACCAATGGCCAGTTCGCGCCCTGTGCGCTAATATCAAGTACGGCACTCTTAGGCCGCTTTTACATGTCCCTTGGCGTGATACCAACATTGACACGACACAATTCTTGGGAGCACATAGTCCCATCACCAACATTTATCCGGGTGCAGTTTTCTTACCTTTCAATTCACTGGTTTCCGATGCCACGAAGTCGCGAGCACGGTCCTCTACCCCGAGCCTCTCCAAAGTCCTAATCACAACACAAATGAAACATCCTTCGTCACTAATCAATCCAAAGCTACCTCCCCGGAACAAATCCCACACTCTCGGAACCCCCAAATCCCTAAAACAATGCACCGAAGACATCCCCCGAACCCCCGGAGCAAAGGCTCAAAATTGCAAATTCCCATATCCTGAAATTGGCCTAGCATCGCGGCGCTGCCCTATAGGGCCGCGGCGCCCAGCAAGTCAGAGAGCACACACACCGCCCAGAAACAGCCTTGCGCCGCGGCGCGCTAGAACAGCGCCACGACGCTCCTTCGCGAGCCCAGAATTCTGGGTTTTTCCCCTGCGTTTTCCCGAACCCAAATCACTCCAAATCACCCCAAACTTATACCTAAGCCTCAAAACCAACTCAAAACCCCAAATAAACCTTTCAAAAACCTACAAACATCATAATCTAACTCAATCACACAACTATTCTCAGAATTCACACTTAAATTTCAGATTCAAACACTTAAACCAAAACTTGAGAATAGCACAAACCAGACTTCTAAATCCTTAAACCATAACAGCTACGAGATTGCAAACATATTTCATACCCTTACCTCAATCAGAAATTCAACTTGAGCTTCCTCCAATCCAAGCTTTAAATTGAGTTTCCCCTTGACAAACCAGCTGAGTTTTCATGCAAAACAAGCCACAAACTTGCTTCAATTCATGCTTATCCTCCAAAAACTAGACTTGAAACTTAAACAAATCATAGATAGACCCTTACCTCTGAGAAATCTTGGCCTAGGCTTAGCTTAATTGCCTTGAATCATCAAAATTCTCTTCTTAGGTCACCCAACTTCAGCTTCCCTCTTTCTCTCCTTTCTTCTAGATTTTCCTCTAATTTTCAGCATAAATCAATCTTCCTAAGTGTTATACGTGACTAACTTTTCCTCAGCTGAAGCTCATCTATTCACTGCCAAAAGACCACTTTAGCCTTCCTCAAATATCCCTTTCTAACTAAACCTCAAGGGCACACTTGTCTTTTTACTAACATTACAATTCTACCACTTTCCAGCAAAACCTGTTACTCTCTATGGTTACTAACAGTCACGCAGGTTACCAAATCACCAGTTACCATTATCTAGCTTTCTAGGACCGTCCCGGCACGTGCATCACATTGATACCACCACACCCACGCGGTACAAATCACATAGCATAATTATCACATAACATAATTCACATAGTCATATAACATACTTTAAATCATAGTCATGCATCTTAATCATAAAAATCACACATAATTCCCATTATGCCCTCCAGGCACACTAATCAAGGCCCTTAAGCCTAATTAGTGAATTTGGGTCGTTACAGCTTGCTTTCTGAAGCACTCATAGACTAGCTCAAATCCATAAGCCATAGGCAGTGGTGCAGGTGGTGGTACTGGAGGCTCAGGTTGTACCACCGGTACTTCAGGAACATGGAGTGCTTTCATAGCTTGATCCAACTCCTCATCCCTCTGTCTCAGTTGTTCCCTCAACCTCGATATTTCTACAACCAAATCCACGGTCAGTGCAGCTGGGGCTGCTAGTTGGGCTGGTGGCATTCCCATATCAGGAATTTATGTAGCATTAAAACTTGTAGAGGCACCTCTTCCTCATCCTCTCCCTTTTCCCTTTCCTCTTCTTGCTCCTTTTCCTCTTGTTGACATTATGAAATTCTAAGGCACCAAAAGAAACTCATCAGAGAGGATAAATTGCATAATGGTTTGGTTCTTAAAGAAAGTCATGAAAGTTGTCATACATTCCATATCCACACCATTTAGAGTTTGCAAGAGAGAAAATATCAAACCATAATATTCAAACCTTGTTCAAAATTATTCAAAAATTTAAACTTCCCATAAAATGTTTAATAACCATAATAAAATCCATAAGTTCTATAAGGATTATTAAGAAAAGTCCCATTTTATTCGTTAACATTTATTGAAGGAAAATTCGAGACGGGCTCTAGTCCTCAATCGTGGACTCGTCCCCTGAACTGTAGTCGAAGACGTCTTTCAGTACGTGGAAGTAATTAGGAGCGCTAGCCAATGTCCTCATCCTAGCACTTACTTTTGCTATGGTGTGCACTGCTTCAAAACGCGTCATCTCCCCTTCCAAATCATGGACCGTCTCGAATCATTCCTCCATCATCTTTCTTTACCATGATTGGCTCCAAACGACTAAAATTGTAATTGTCTACGAGCTCGTAAATCGTGTATTCGATCGTGCTGAAATCCAACTCCTCCTGAACGACATCGTGCCATGCTATGGTCAGGTGGAGGAGAGCCCGGGATATGTAGACAACGATTCCCTCAGCACCTAGTATTATTCTATGGGTCACAACAGCGCCCCTCTTTTGTTAATCAATCCTTGGATACGATCGCAAACAACTGGTATCATTTCAGTACGGCGATCCTCTAATCGATGTGATCCTCGTCGAGTTGAACCTTAGATATTGCGCGAATCTCATTGTGTAATTGTTTCTTATTGGTTCTAATAATAGGAGGTGTCCTTCTAACTGCAATTACAAAACTATGAAATTTAAAAGTGGAAAAATATAAATAACACTTAGAGCAAGTACTTACAACGCGGTGAGGTGAGATTTTCCCATCTTTAGTGTGTATGGGGAGGATCATTGGAAACATGAACGACCTATCTCTGATACCATTAGTAAAGTGTAATATTCTATTACTTTGTAAAAATGTCTCTTAACTCGTAGATAATTAGAAAAATACCACTTAACAAACAGAATTCAGTGAGGCCTTGATAAAACATGCAAGTTGGGCCCAACAGTTTTAAATAAAAATAAAGTGTTCATATGAAACGTTTAGATAATAAAAATAAAAATTTAAGTCCCACTAGTAAATTTAAAAATAAAGTCCATAACTAAAGGCCTTTTAAACTCGAGGCTTAAATTGATCGTTTATTCGTTCATAGGAAACTCCAACGTCATACACACCCATCTGTTGGAACTCCCCACATCACAGCGCGTCCCGGAGAGAAACCCTATTTATTACCTGAAAGGGGGGAAAGTAAGGGCCTGAGCTAAAAGCCCAGTAAGGAAGTACAACAAAATAAAAGATACGACAAAAAATATATGTATAACATTACAAAACAATTCATAATATCATCATTCTCACATCTCATAATCAAAATTGAAACTGTTAGGAAAACTTATACATGATCTTTATTTATTTTCATGAATATCTAGTATTAAACCAATTAATACGAGATAGCCTAAAACATGTTTCTAAAATTGAATTCAAAGAGAAACAAAGAATAGAATACTTATAGTATATGCAGCGGAATGAAACAGTCATTCCTTCAATTTCTCTAACTCATGTATCCTCTCTGTCGTAGAGTATTATCAAGAAACTGAACCGATCTTCTATTTTCTTCACAATCTTCCAATGTATCCTTAGAACCACCTAGACTAGTGTGGGAAATTCTAAACACATGAGATAGATATAGAGAGAATAAGGGAAAATAACAAAGAGGCTTAGAAAAGGACTTTTGTTCAAAGAGAATCTAAAACTATCAGAAAACCAGTGATTAAACTTCTTTGTCGTCTCAGAAATCTTCACTGATGACTTCTCTCTAAGCACTCCTTTTATAGAATCAATTAGGCCATTTAATTTAATTAAAAAATCAATAAAATAATAGCCATTTTGAAGCCCTAGGTAGAAATTATCATGGGCTTTAGGCCCGTGAAATTTCCCATTTGATTATAAGCCCATTGGACTTAAAATCAAGGCCTGTATTATTTTCTATTGATTTAATTAATTAAATAATTATTTAAATCCTTTATCAAATTAATTATTTATAATTTGATCCTTGATTTAAACTTATTTATTAATTTAGATACCAATTTATCTTAATTAATAAATCTGCCATAATTTCTCTTTTCTTCTCAAAATTACACAACTCTGTGAAACTATGCAAAATTGACCTAGTCAACTTTGATAATTCTAATTGATGATTAAATCAATTAATTGAGACTATCTAGATGATTTTATCCAATGTACAATGGGGACCATGGGCCTATGAAATCAAGCTGCAATAAGTTATCAGAAATCTAACAAATAAATTTACTAACTTATTAATTCCTCGTGACTCCACTATAGACTCGGAATTGCACTCTTGAATTCATAGAACGCTCTATAACAAATATAGATACGCTATTAATTATCAATTGTTACAACCATAATTGTCACTCAGTCCTCTATAGACGGTCTACAATGAGATAGGACTAAAATACCATTTTACCCCTCATTGTATTTTATCCTTAAAACACTTAGTTCCTTGTAAATGATATTTTAGTAAACTAATTTAATTACTAAAATGAGATCTCTATCATTTAGCACCTTAAACAAAACTAAAAGGAAACCATCATTTCACTTCTTCATCAAAAGCTATAGATGTTCATATCTATGATTAACACTCCCACTCAATTATACAACCGAGTTCCCAAGATGTAAGTATGGGCTCACTGCACCAAACAACCATTTCTACAATACATGATTATAACTTTATTGAAAAAGTATTATAATAAGTAAATTAAAGAATCCATAAATTGAAACAAAATGGAAAGGAATTGAAAAAGTATTATAATAGATATGGTGGGAAAGTGAAACTAAAAAATAAGGCGCTAGTTTTTGGGCAAAGCCCGCTCATTTTTTCAGTTTGACTTTATAATTTAGTCACATTTGTCATAGACTTGCTTCGTTCCCATTCTATGAAACTCTCATTTTCTCTCTTTTTCTCCCACTTTTCATTGTCACTCTCTCTGCTCGATTCCTTTCTCTCCAGCGACTTCGCCTATGCAGGTACTCTCTTCCCCCCCCCCCCCCCCATTATATATAATGTATATATATTTATGAGTAAAACCCTAACTTTACTAATCTTAAAATCCAACTCAATTCACTTTCGCACTTTTTTGTGACCTCTCTCTCATTCCACCTTTCACCTTATCTCACAACTCCTCTATCTCTCTCAAATTCTTAATTATTCATTACAGGGCAGCAATCAACGGAAGTGCAACCCAGTGACCACATTATCTTTCTCTCACAGTCATGGCAATAAAATACCCTGACTTTCATCAATAATTTGAGCTAGTACTCTGTCTTTGGATGTGTTTTGTTCTACAATTTAAATATATATATATATAATGTTCTGGAAAACGCATCTCTGAAAGGTTTGAGAAGAAAACAACGGAAGTGCAACCCTATTGTTCCTGGGGTATGATATATCTTTAACTCTCACCAATTTCTAAAATTTATACATGTATATGAATGTACCATTAACAGAAAGATCTATTTATAATGAACCGCTTCCACGTAAAAATCTTGGGTGAGCAGAGCACTGAGCAAAATATAAATACTTTTTATCATTGGATGGCTATCATAAATAGGATTGTGTTCTAGTGTTTGTTTTTCATATTTTTCAAAATTAAAAAGCATCCTTTTTTTAATTATATTTTCTCTTGAAATCGTACAAAGTTTCCTAGGTGGTTTTATATAAGTTACATAATATTAAGTGAAATTTAACAAGGATATATATGCAATTGTCATGGAGTGGAAGTTGCAGGTGTGATGGTAATTGCCCTTGCTAATGGTGAAGTGAGTAGATTAGTCCTTAAATTTATTTTCTGTTCATTCCACAATTATTTTCACCTAGTCTTGACATTTATTTCCCATTTCAAGGGGAAGGTACATATTAGATATAGTGATATTTTATTTTTATCTTATATATAACTAATTGGTAAGTGTGTAATTATTTGTTGAATTATATTAATTTTCTTGGAGATTGAGAAAATATATAAAATATTATAATTGTATTCTACTGTATAAAGGTTATCTATTGCGGTCGGCAATGTAATCTAATTGCCATCAACAGATTAGTTTCTTTGTTTCATACTAATGAGTTTATTATCTTTCAGAATTGTAGGCTTGTAATCATTTACAACAATTTATGTAAATGTTTGTAGCAAACAAGTCTAAGCTAGATTCATATGAACGAGTCAAAAAGTTTTTTATTCTCAAATTCATGCAGGGTATGGTATTTTCCATTTTTCGATTTTTTGCAATTTTAAATGCCATGAATTTTTCCTTTAACTCTTGTTAATTTGGTGCAGTAGAGGAATATTAATTTATCTATTTCTTGTTCTGGATTATCTATGTTAGATTTATAATTTGCATTCATTTTTGTTAATAATTATGATATTATGTTGTATATTTGAGTCTTTGTTGGCAGATTAACTTATTATGTATCTATGTTTCTTAACAATTCATTATGAATATTGTGTAGCAAGGTGCACTTTTAACTCTGCTTTTTGATATCTTTGACTTTAGTTCTGGGATCTTCTTAGCTACACAAGTGACATTCTTCTTTCTTTTTATTAGAAAGAGTTCTTTTTTCTAACTTTATTTTTAGTTTTATTGCAGAAATTCGACTAAACCTTATATTAAATATGCTAAAGAAGTTTCCAGGTGCATTTTATTTTATTGCTTTTCTTTATGATTTTGTTGTATAAGAAGTCAAAGTGTGATTCTGTTTATATTCTTTAATTTTTTTGGGGATATATTGACAGAATTTGGAGTTCTAGAATCAATTCTTCCTCACATACTTTTTTTATCATTGAGAATGATAAATTTGTTATCTTGATACATTTCACAAGCCTTGTTTTAAGTTGCATGTTTTGCTGCTTTAGTCGTTGTTTTGCATGGTAGTACATCTTGCTATACCCTGCTGTTTCGTCAAGTTTTGGAGTTATTACAAATTTAATTTAAACTTTATATGCTTACAGGTTGAAACTAGCTTAAGTCTTGTGTTCTTAATAATAAAAGGGCTTTTCTTTTACAATGTGCAGGTATATTGAGAAGATTTCTTTGGAGCAATTCTTGACAACATTTGTAGTTGAGGCCTTTAGAATGGAAGAATGTATTTCACTAATTTTTGTATACATTTCTTGTTTTGTATTTAGTGATAAAGGAATTTGAATTGGGCATAAATTATGTTGTAATATGATTTCTTAAGCCTAGACTAGTAGACTAAATATTGTAATTACATTTGAGTAAGTAATAAAAATCTATTTATGTTACCTTATTTGGTTTCAATTTTCATATTTTTTTTCCTATTCTTGTGTAAGTAAAAAAAGATTATGTTTCTGTAAGCTAATATATACAAAAAGAACTAAAGTTATCTAAATATTAATAATGTTAGAAAAGTATTATAGTATAATATATTATAATACTTTTGTATAAGCATGAAGATGTGTTATATCATCTATTATATATAATAATATACAAAGCTTATAAAAGTATTATAATAATATAAAAAAATTGTTATCGTATACAATATTATAATACATCTTTATAAGTATTGTTGACTGCGTTTTTAGCCAATGACGTGAGAACGTCAATAACGACAAGCCTTCAAGAGAAATAAACGACAACAGACGGTATAATAATGAAAATAAAGAACACACAAGAGATTTTTATAGTGGTTCAGCCCCGATTGTCGGTAATAGCCTAATCCACTTAGAGTTTTGATTTATAGACTATACTCAAGATCAGATGGACTGAGCCAACTGAGTTTCTTCAGTACAGATTGTGAAAATACAAGAATTCTCTCAGATTTCAGCACTTTCTCTCTCTAGAATAGACAGACCCAATTTTCTCTCTCTAGAAAGAAGAAGCAGAAGAAGCCCTTCTATCATCCCATAAGCTCTCTATTTATAGGCCTGGGATCCTCAACTGATATCCCCTTATAATAGGGATATTTTATTATATTTATTACATTTATATTACAAATAAACATTCAAAATTCGAAATGTAACAAACTCCCCATTTGTGGGAAGAATGAGAGATTCCCGCGTATGTTGTTGAAGCTGTGTCTGACTTAGTCTCCTCTAGCTAGTTGGTCCACCTCCTACTCACTACCCATGCAAGTGCTGGTTGAACATGAATGGTGGTAGGATATGCATGGTGGTAGGACATGTTTTTGGTGGGTTGAACGTGCATGGTGGTAGGAGATGCACTTCTCTCCTCTAACATGCACTCTCCTCTAGCATGCCATGTTCCTCCTTGAACCAATCTCCTTGGCTTCTCCTCGGACCAAGGTGGTCCGAGGCAACCTCCTTGGCACCTCACCTTGGACAACATTGAGGCAACCTCACCTTGAACAACATTGAGGCAACCTCACCTTGAACAACATTGAGGCAACCTCACCTTGAACAACATTGAGGCAACCTCACCTTGAACAACATTGAGGCAACCTCACCTTGAACAACATTGAGGCAACCTCACCTTGGACAACATTGAGGCAACCTCACCTTGGACAACATTGAGGCAACCTCACCTTGGAAAACACTGAGGCAACCTCCTTATCAAAATCTAAGTCTCCATTCTCTTGCATGAGACTCCTCCTCCTTAGCTATTTACCTTGGACACGTTCGAGCCAACACTTAGAAAACCTTGGGAGGCTTACCTCCTACACACCCTTGGGATCTCCTAGGACCACATCCTCCTTGGGGTCTCCTAGGACCATTCCCCTTAACTCTCCTAGAATGCACCTTCCTATTTTTTGGGTATAACAAGTATTGAAATGTGCTATATAATAAACTTTAAATAATATAATTAAACACTTATCTATTTATTAAAGTAACACAGAAAGTGTGTTATCATTGACAATATAATAACACATCTGTATAACAATGATAAAGTGTTATGTAAAGTACCCTGACCTACGATAACATAGTCGGTCTTCACACATCAAAAAGTGTTATGGTATGAATTGATAACACATTTTTGGTGTTATTAAAAGCATTTTTTCTTGTAGTGGCTAGTCCGTAGGGTAAGCTGGTAACGAACAAGTCAAAGAACTCAAATAATACAATCAGTTAGAATACTAACCACTCAGAATTGAGATTGAATTGACCTATGGTCAACTATATGATATGACTAGAATAGATAATAACTGTATGTTTACTTATCTTATCAACTGTCAATATCGTACCTGTCCGATGTAACAAATACATCCGATCTTATCTACTTTGCTAATGTTCTGGAAAGAACATAACATTGTAATGTGTAAGTAGATCATATCGTAGATTGGCAAGTCAGTGTAAATCCTGTGCACTGACTAATCTTAGGACTAACTTATTTTGAACATGTAATTATATTTATATTCCACTATGATTACGTCACTATAAATAAGATTAGCTATATGCTCGGGATTTAATAGAAGTTTATATTAAATAAATAATCATGAAAATAAAACATGTGAGCAAAGTGATGGACCAAGTCAAAAAATGATTTCTATTCTTTTATTGATAATAAAATGAGATTACAAAGAATTTGGGTTTTAATTAGAGCATAAAACCCCAATAGAAACATGGTGTTACATCACATTCATTTATCATAACCATACTCTTTGTGATCATGGCACCTCTGTTGTCCATGTCACACCTTGAGGTAACCAATATAACTGGGCTGGTAAAACCTCCTCTGTGAGGTAAACATGATCTCAAGTCCTTCAATAACCTCGGCATGTTTTCCCTCTGAGTTACGTCATGTCCATAGTAATTCGTTTGTGGCATTGCGTTCAGCACGCTAGCAACCATCTCTTTTCATTCAGCATAAAAAAACATGTATTCCATTTCACATCAAAACAAAGGAAATACATGTTGCCTCACACTTGTCATAATATTTCAAGATAGAATTCCATTTTCCATATTACATGGTTTATCATCAAAACATAGCACATTATTCCTTGTAACATACGAGTATTACCATTTCACAGCATAAACATAGAAATTCTATCTAATTTCCTTACCTCAGGTCCGAGCAATGCAAAAATGAGAAAAAATTCACAACGAGCCTATAATAATAATCAAACGTCCTCTCTTAGAATCACATAAAAATACTCATGCCAAACACATATACCCCATGTGCATGGGCCATGCACACGTGGCACAAGTTGCTCAATAATTGCAAACATAAAACATTTCCACATAAAATCATAAAAGAATAATGCTAGCTGTACCTATTAACCCTTCATGGTTACAAAGTAAAAATCATGTGTTTGAATAATAGGCAAATATTTGAACATAAAAATGCATTTGCATGTGACATGCATACGTGGGAGCGTTCTTAAAATCTAATGTTTTAAAATGATAATTCCTACATATTTACTGCTTTCCTCTTCAATCAAAATTCAGTAACATAACTTAATTGTCGTTATTTGCTTCTCTAACTACAAAAATTGTTAAAAAAAATTAATACATCTTTTTCACTTTACAAAATAATCCATTTAGCCTTTTCTAATTTCTCATAAAATAATAATTTGATTTATTGTTTAAATAGCAAATAAAAATGTGACCAAATTTGTAACTATTTAGAATTTCTTACATAAGTTTCTTATTTCCTTTAGAAAAGAACTTTACTAATCTAAAAAAATACTACATGTTTTTAGATGTGAAAATTTATAAATAAGTGTGGAAAATTACATTATCATATATATTGTTTAAGACATAAATTATTGACGTGTAGGACTTATTTATATTAATTAAAATAACAATTTTCTCTTAGTCACTACTACAAAATACCATTTAAGAGTCACCTTTTTATGACACACACCTAAATGTATGTCCTAAAAAATGTCTCTGGAGTTTTTAGGACTCTCATTGAGTGTCCTTAAAAAACACATTTTAGGACTCGCAATGAGTGTCCTAAAAACATATATGAGTCCTAAAAAATGTATTCAGGGCTCCCAAAGTGAGCCATAAAAACTTTTAAGTAAAATTTGATAAATAATGGTCATCATTTTCGAATTGAGGTTTTTAGAGAGTTAGGGTTCATAAAAAACTTTCAGCACACAAAGAAGAGAAGAGAGAAGAAAGGTCTCAACTGGGGTTTGAAACCAAGGGGTGACAACGGCGATGGCAGCAACGGAGGGGACGCAGGCCCCACAGCAGGCGCGCATACGGTTTCTGGGACGCAGGCGCCTAATGTAATGCCCCAAAATCCCTAATGTGGTTTAATGGTCGGATTAGTTGGCCGGGAGGGCCATAATTGCTTTATTATGCCATTAAACTATTATATGCATGTTTATGTGAATTATATTATAATATGATGTTAAATGCATGCATTTGGGTCCACATTTCATGACATGGGTATTTCGGTAATTTGGCCCGTTGAGGGCATAATTTTATATTTGTATGCATGTCGGTGATATATTGTTGAGGCCACATTATAATGTGTATTTTTTCGAGCTATTCGGCATGAGACGATCTTTGAGTATAAATTAGCAGTTTAATCATAACGAGATTAAATTCGAGGCTCGGGGTGAGTCTCGAGGTGCTTTAATGATTAGAACGTTGCCGGGAATTAAAGGGGTAACAGGATGTGAATTTTTGGTATTTGAGAATATCGAGAATAGCGGGAATTGGAGAGCGTTAATTATGATTAACGAAATAAGTGGAAGAGGACAATTTTACCCTTGGGAGTTTTTAGAAACTTTTAAATGACTAGGGGAAATTTGGTCATTTGGCAAGGGATATGTATGACCTTGGTAAGCTGTAGAAGGCCATTAGCATAATCAAAACAAAGCAAGATTTTTTCCTCACCCGTGCACCATTTTTCCTCCTTCTTACTTCTGATTTTTGAAGCCCAATTTGAAGAAATAAGCTAGGAAATTAAAGGTTTGAGCTTAGGATCTTGGTTCATCCATTGAAGAGGACTCAAAACCAGCTTGAGGTAAGAAATCATCCCTGAACTTTAAGCTTTATTGTAGCGTCCCAAATTTGCTAATAAGGCTTGGGGCCTTGATTAGCCTGCCTAGAGGGCAATAAGTGATTTATTATTATCACATATGAATTTGATGAGTATGTGACTAGAAATGCATGTTTAGGTGAATTAAATATGCATGTGGACCCCATTTGGTTATTAGGGGCATGTTTGTAATTTAAGCCCGTTGAGGGCATAAATGAAATATATGTGATATATTGGTGATATATTTGTGATGCATGATCCGAGATGGTCCTAGGGAGCCGATTAGCTAGAAAGTCAGAACGGGGTTAAATACCCGGCTCGGGAGGAGCTTAGGGGTATTTTGGGAATATTATAAAGTATTTGGGAATTATTGGATAGCAGGTAGTAATTTAGTAATGATTGAGATATGTCAGGATTAAATGGGGATTTGTAGGTTCACCTGAGGAGGTAGCAGAATAAGGAAAAGGACGGAATTGCCCTTGAGGATAGTGTGGGAGTCTTATTAGAAAGATGGGCAAATGGGTCTTTTGGTGAGGATGTACATGAGCTAGATGGGCTGAGTAGTTTTGAGGGATTACTAGAACTCAGAGAAAGAAGGAAAATAAAAACTCTCAGCTTAACTCACTGTTTTTCTCTCTCAAAATCATTTTTCTCTCTTTGGTGGCTAAGGATTTTAGAGGAAAGCAATCTTAGGAATTCAAAGCTAAATGTCAGCTGAGTTTGGGGAGAATTGAAGTTGGAGCAACTGGAGTTAAGCCTAGGGCAAAACTAATACAATGGTAAGGGTTTAAACTTGATTTCTATTTAATTTTCCTCTGTTTTGCTGAAGTTTGAGGGGTTAAAGCTTAGATAATTGAACTTGTGTTATAGTAGGATTTTGGTTGGTTTCTCTCGGCTTATGTGCTGCTTAAAGTGTATTAGGATGATCATGGAACTCAATTTTGTTGCTGGGGTGCATTTGGGATGATTTCCAGAGGAGTTAGCTTGTAAAATTGCATGGAATTTCTGGGTTTCGGGGTTGAGCCGCGGCCCTGTTCATCAGCGCCACGGCCTACTTGAGTTTATAGGTTAGTGGAACTTCGGGAAATTTCCTAGGCACCGCAATGCAAGGTTTGGGCGCCGTGGCCCTAGGCTGGCAGATGAGAGGCAATTTTGCCTCTGCTTTGGGGCGTGCCGCGGCGCTTAAGGGAGGCTAAGTCATGGCCCAAATGTGGATTTTTGGCAAATTGAGGGTTTTAAGCTCGGGAACTTGAATGTTAAGGCTCTGGAAGGTTTCTACTACCCAGTTCGGTAGAAACCAAGGTCCCGGAGGTTAGAATTATTTCTTGGAACTATTTAATGAATTAGAATGTGATGGTTGATTATTGTTCATGTGTTGTGACTAGGATTTCTTCAAGGCTCGGGTTAGGGGACTGTGTTCGTGATCGCGGTGCACGGATAGCTTGGGGCACAAGTAAGAAAACTATTGTACCCATAGAGCAGGGCGAGGCCCTATAGTTTATGTTGTAGAGCCTAGCCCCATTGATTGTGTTTATACATGTTTAAATACTTGTTAATTATGCTATGTGTGCATATATGTGAATGAATGGCAAGAGTCGGGAACGGCGAGGGGCGGGAACGGCAAAGGCTGAGAACGGCAAGGGGCCAGGAGCAGCGTTTAGCACGTGGAGTGCGAGTTGCCAGGGCGAGACCATAAAGGATATCTGGGATATCCTCACAGTGTGGACCGCGAACCCAGGGCCTGGTAAAGCGCCTGGGATGGCATGGTCATATGTGCTTAGCTTATTGGCGGCTTGGTTACATGTTGAAAGTTAAGTATGTATATGTTATCTACTTGTGAGGGTTTTCTTGTTGGGCTTCGGCTCACGGATGCTCTATGGTGCAAGTAAGGGCAAGGGGAAAGTCAACCAACCATGAGTACGGAGAGCGTGAAGCGGCACGTATATGTTTGGCCTTCCTGGCTGCCACGACCAGGGGTATTTTGGGAGATAGTTGTACTAAACCTAGATTTTTTCGTTTAGCCGACTTTAGTTGTAATGACCCAAATTTGCTAATAAGGCTTAGGGCCTTGATTAGTGTTCCTGGAGGGCAATAAGTGAATTTGTGTGAATATGTGATTAGAGATGCATGTTTAGGTGAATTAAATATGCATGTGGGCCCCGTCTGGTTATTAGGGGCATGATTGTAATTTTAGCCCGTCAAGGGCATAAATGTGATATATCTTTGTTGCACGATCTGAGACAGTCTTAGGGAGCAGTTAGCTAGAAAGTCACAATGGGATCGAAAATCCGACATGGGGCAAGTTGAGGGGTAATTTGGGGATTAGACAATTTTATGGGGTTATCGGGTTATGGAAATAAATATTTGGAGATATATCTGAGGATACGATGTTTAGGAGGGAATATTGGGGAAATTTACTATTTTGGCCTCGAGGACCTAATAGGATTTGGTAAATGACTAAATTGTCCTTGGGTTGCTTAAGGATGGAGGTTAAGCTTTAGGGGCAGCTTGGTCATTTGGCAGGGGTATTATTTGTTTTAGATGACTTAAGAATCTGCTGGAACTAAGTACAGGAAACAACTTCTAGCTTCATATCACTTGGTCGATTCAGCACTTTCCTCTTGGGTGCATCATTTTGAGAGACTCTAACCAGGAATCTAAGGCTTGGAGCTTGGAAGAGATGAGCTTTGGAGGTTGAGGAGCTAGTGAAAGCTTGAATTCATCAGTTGAGGTAAGGAGCCTAACTCTAAAAATCCCTTAAGTTTCAGTTGAATTATAGCTAGATCTTTAAGTTGCATGTGAACCAGAATTTTGAGTTAAGTTTGTTTATGGGGTGAGTTTATATGATAGTTTTGGATTTTTTGTGGAGCCTAGATGATGTGGTAGGGAGGTTCAAGATTAATTTTGGGTTTAGGTATTGAGATGGGATGGTTTTAGAAGGTTTGGCATGAAGGAAATGCAGGGTGAAATGGAGGTTTTCTGGGTTTGGAGGTGAGGGTCGCGGCCCTAGGAGGGGCATGCCGCGGCACGTGTGCACACAAGGCCTGGGGAGGCCACTGACCTTGGGGCGCACCGCAGCGCTTGGCCAAGCATGGCGCAGCCCGTGTGTGTTTCCAGGGAGGCATTTAGCCTCTACTTTGAGGAAATTTGCAACCCTTAAGGGGGTGGGCCGCAGCCCTAGTTCAAAATGCAAGGTGTCTTGAGGGATTTAACTTGGGAACGTAATTGTTAAGGCTCGGGATGGATTTTATCACCTAGATTGAGAAAATCCAAGGTCTCGGAGACTAGAATTATGATCCAAAGCTATTTAATTGATTAGAACTTAATGAGTGGATATTTTTAATGCGTTGTGACTAGAGTTCTGGCGAGGCTCAAACTAGGGAACTGTGCTCGGGACATCAGTGCTTGGAAAGCTTGGGACACAGGTAAGAAAACTACTGCTCCCATAGAGCTTGGGTTTGAGGGAATGGCCCTATATGACTATGTTTCAGGGCATAGCCCTTTGATTGAATTTATATGTGTTTAAATATCTGTTTAGTTATATTGTGTGTACATATAAATGAATGAACGGCGATGACCAGGAATGGCGAAGGTCGAGAATGGCACGGGGCTAGGAGGAGGGTTTAGCACGCAAAGTGCGAGTTGCCAGGGCGAGCCTCTATAGGATACCTGAGATATCGTCACGGTGAGGACCGCGTACCCAGGACCTGGTAAAGCGCCTGGGATGGCATGGCCGTTTGTGTATAGTCTGATGATGGCTTGTTTATATGTTAAGTGTTTGATATGCATATATTATCTGCTTGTAAGGGTTTTCTTGCTGGGCTTCGGTTCACATGTGCCCTATGGTGCAGGTAATGGCAAGGGGAAAGTCGACCAATCTTGAGTATGGTGAGCGTGATGAGCGGTGCGTACATGTGTGGTCTGCCTGGCTGCCACAGCCAGGAATACCTTTGGGAGAAGCTTATACTAAACTTAAATTTTGTCATTTAGCCGACTCTTGTTATATTTTTTAATTGTAAATATTTCTAATTAATATTTTTGGGATCCCAAATGTTAAATGCTTTACAATTTTAAATGAAAGGTTTATTTTCAAAGTTTATGACACTAATAATGGTTAAATTACACTTTTTGTCTTAAAACCTCAATTAGCGAGTTAATTGCATGTTTAAAACTCACTTAGTAACGGCTCTAAGGCAGTAGGCCATTACAACTTGGTATCAGAGCAAGCCAAGGTTTATGGTTTCTGGAGAATGACCGAACATGTACGCTCACTGTCAGTGGCAAGCTCGACTCAGGGTTGGTTGGTAATAATTGACTTATATGTTGAAATATGTGGTTAAATGCCCTGTTTACCCGTTTATTTCATATAGAGCATGATGAATGAATTAACATAAGCATGATGCCAGGGCATGGCCCGTTGAGTGTTATATGCTATTTGTATGTTATATGGATTGTTGTTTGTGGTTGACTGATATTAATGGGAGGTGGTTTTGGATGTTTTATCATGCCTGATGAGCGGCGTCATTGATTGCAGGCATATTTGTTGAGATGCCTCGACAATCATCTAGACTCCGCAGAAGTCAGGCCGAGGATGATAACCAGGGTTAGGACCCTCCACCTGCCCCACAGAATTGGCAACAGATGTTTGCCGAAATGGAAGCAAGACTGCAACAAATAGAAGAAGAACTTTGACAGTTGAGGCAACGGGCCCCTCCACAGGTCACTGGGTTGCCAATTCAGCAGGTTATGGCTCCAGTGCCAGTTCAACTTGTTGTGGAGAACAAATGGGAACCTTTATATGAGAGGTTCAGAAATCAGCATCCTCCCACCTTTGAGGGTGGACCAGACCCACTGTGGGCAGAGCAGTGGATGAATATGATTTCCTCTATTCTCAATTTTATGAGGATTGAGGGGAACGAGAGGGTAGCTTGTGCAAGCTACATGTTCAGAGAGGATGCCCGCATCTAGTGGGATGTAGTAGTTTAGAGGAGAAATGTGACAGCTATGACGTGGGAAGAGTTCATGAATATTTTCAAAGAGAAGTATTATAGTGTTGCAGTCCAAGCTGGGAAGGTTGATGAGTTTATCAACCTGACCCAGAACTGGTTGACCGTAACAGAGTATGCTCTGAAATTTGACCAATTGGCAAAGTTTTTGCCAGATTTAGTGCCGACAGATGCGGCAAAAAGAGACAGATTTATACAGGGATTGAACGTTATGATCGTCCATGATGTGAAGATCACTTTGGATCCAGAGACTACTACCTATGCTCATGTTATGGACAAGGCCCTTACAGCTGAGGGGGACGAGGACCAGATCTGGAGAGAGAGCGCTATCAGGCGCGATGCCAGGAAGACAGTGCCTCCTTTTATTGGATCCAGTCAGGGTAGTGGATCCAGTGAGCAGAAGAGGAAGGCCTTAGATTCCTTTGTTCCTTCCAGTTCAGATAGGAGGACATGGGGTGGTTCCAGTGGCCGTCAGGGTGGAAGTGACAACTGGAGGAGTTTTCCAGTGTGTCCTCAGTGCAGAAGAAGACATCAAGGTGAGTGCAGGATTAGGGCCTACTTTGTCTGTGGGAGTGCCAATCATCTGAAGAAGGACTGCCACAAGCCAGGAAGGAGGAGCCAAAGTAGGGCGACAGTCTCGCTCCTGCCAAGGTGTTTACTTTGCCTCAGACTGAGGCAGAGGCTAGCCCCTCGGTGGTGACATGTCAGATTGCTAGTGCTGGTTTTTCTTATACTGCATTGTTTGATTCGGGAGCTACTCACTCATTTGTGTCTGCTAGAGTGATAGATCAGTTGTGTAGACCTAGTGTTTTGTATGCTAGGGGTTTTTAGACTTTGTTGCCAACTGGGGAACTTGTAGCCTCTAGGAGATGGATTAGAGCTTTACCAGTAGAGGTAGATGGTAGGGAGTTGTCTGTTGATCTGATTGAGCTTGCGATGGATTGACTGCAAGCGCAGGATTGTGAATTTTGAACCAAAAGGGGAGGTACCCTTTGTATTTGTGGGGAGAGCTAGTGGACTGCGAGTACCTATGATTTCAGCACTGAAGGCTAGAGACCTGATGTAGGGAGGTTGCATAGGATTCCTAGCGAATTTTTTGGATACCTTTAAGGTTGTGTCGGTTGGACCAGGGGAGACCAGATTGGTATGTGAGCTTCTAGATTTATTTCCATCAGATCTGCCAGGTCTGCCGCCATAGTGGGAGATTTATTTTGTTATAGATTTGGTACCAGAAGCGGAGCCAGTATCTAGTACACCTTATAGAATGGCTCCGGTGGAGTTGAAGATTCAGTTGCAAGAGTTATAGGATTTGGGGTTCATCAGACCGAGTTTCTCGCCATGGGGTGCTTCAGTGTTGTTTGTCAAGAAGAATGATAGATTTCTTAGGAGGTGTATTGAATACAGGGAGCTGAATAACTTGACCATTAAGAATAAGTATCCATTGCCTAAGATTGACGATTTATTCGACCAGTTATAGGGAAGAATAGTGTTTTCCAATATTGATCTCCGGTCAGGTTTCCATCAGTTAAGGATCAAAGAGGAGGACATAATAAAGACTGCTTTCCGCACGAGGTATGGACACTATGAATTCCTGGTTATGTCCTTTGGATTAACCAATGCCCCAGCAGCTTTTATGGACATGATGAATAGGGTTTTCAAGGACTATTTGGACAAGTTTGTGATTCTGTTCATCGATGACATTCTGGTGTACTCTCAGTCAGAGACAGAGCATGAGCAGCATCTGCGACTGGTATTGCAGCAGTTGAGGGAGCATAGGTTATATGCTAAGTTCTGCAAGTGTGAGTTCTGGTTACCGCAAGTTACGTTTCTGGGCCATATTGTCAGTAAGGAGGGGATTCTGGTTGACCCAAGTAAGATTGAGGCAGTGAGAGACTGGCCTAGACCGAGCAGTGTTCCTAAAGTGAGGAGTTTTCTGGGATTGGCAGGGTATTATTAGCGTTTTGTTGAGAGGTTCTCTAGGATAGCTACACCATTGACAGAATTGACAAAGAAGAAGACAAAGTATGTTTGGACAGACAAATGTGAGAACAGTTTCAAAGAGTTGAAGCAGCGACTAAACACTGCGCCGGTGTTGAGTTTGCAGACGAACAATGAGAAGGTCATGGATTATCGTGATGCTTCCAGACAGGGTTTAGGGTGTGTGCTGATGCAAGCTGTGAAGTTGATAGCCTAGGCATCAAGACTGTAACTCCCTGGATAGCCAAGACCGTTACACTGTGTGTTTATAAAGTGCTAGACTTGCTAATCTAGTCGTTTAATTAAGAACGTGTTATTGAAACTATAAAGGAACTAGGGTTAAAATATTTTGGTCTCAAAAGTCACATTATTCATAAAAAGACGTTTCCTGTTTACACGGGATCCCAAAAATATTCAGATTAAAGACCGTTTACAAAAGACATAAGGTTTAAATACAATATTAGCCATATTAAGGAAAAACAGACAGTTAGGCAATCCCTGTCCTGATCCACTCCTCGACCATGATGATCGAACAGCTGGCTATGTACATTCAACCCCGCAGCTCTCCATCTCAGGATTGGTCCAACTTTCCTTTGCCTTTACCTGCACCACATAGCACCCGTGAGCCAAGGCCCAGCAAGAAAACACAACAGAGCATAAGCAATCAACAGACAATTCAATATCTCATATTGCATCACATATCCTTAATCATATCAATCATTCAGAATAGTGAAGTATTCAGCATACTAAACATATCATTTCATAGCACACACCAAATCACATATGATAACTATGGTTAGCGCCCTCAGGCCGCACCCTCTGTTATCCCACTGACTCTGGCCCGCTTAAACCGAGCTCAGTGAATATTAAGATGTCCTCGGCTACCAGTGTCCAAGCCACGCCCTGTGCGCAAATATTGTGTACGGCACCCTTAGGCCGCTATCACATGTTCCATGGCATAATACCATCATTGACATAATACAAATATCGGGAGCACTTAGTCCCATCACAAACATATAACCGGGTGCAGTTTTCTTACCTTTCGATTCGCTACCTTTGATCACTTGACTCCTTGAGCATGATCCCTCTTGAGCCCTAGCGCTCACCTAAACACAACCATAGGTCAAAGTCATCACCAAACCTCAAGTTCAAACCTAGCCTCGAGACCAATCCTGAGCCCCCGGGAAGTCCTAGTTCCACCAAACAAGGTGGTGGAATGGAACCTCGAACCCTTGGTCAAAAACCCTTGAAAACAACCCTAAAATCCCTTTCTGGAAACAGGGCAGCGCTACAGCGATCTTAGGAGGGCGCTACAGTGCTACAAGCATAACCAAATTCCCCCAGAAAGCTTGGCCTAGCGCTACAGCGCCCAAGGCTAGCGCTGTAGCGCTAGTCACAGACAGGCAATACCTCAATTTTCCTTCCTGCGATTTCCTCGAACCGAAATCAACCAAAACTTCTCCAAACCTTCACCAAACTCAAAAACAAGCTTATTAACACACTCCATTCATCCCAAGCACCCAAAATACTCAAAACCCAAGCACATGCATCCCTAATCTCAAAATTCACCATAGCAACTTCTAGACTTGAAAACTCATCAGAAACCAGTCAAAACATCAAAGTTAAAAGCTCAGGGTTTATACCTTTGATGGAAATTCAACCTCGTGTTTCCTCTAGACTTCCTTATCCAGCTCCTCCTCAACCCTTGGCTCCAACTTCCCTAGAATTCCCCATCAACTCAGCTTAGATACCTTAGTTAAAAACCAAAACCAGAACTGAAGGAACTACAGAATTTTACCTCAAGTGATGGCCTATCCTTGCTAAATCCTTGCCAAATCCTCAAGCTTAGCTCATAAACCTTATGGCTTAGTTGACCTAGCTCTCCTCTGAATTTTTCTCCAAGAAGACATAAAGAAATGCTGAAGGAGATTACCAACCGACCCTTAGAAAACCAGCTCTGTTTTCCTCCCTTTCTCTTTTCTTTCTTTTCCTTCTTTTCTTTCTTTCCTCAGACTTCTGTAGTATTCTACTACTTCCACTAACATAAAGCGTCAATAATACCCATCTTTAAAAAGCCTAATGACCTCAATGCCCTCCCTTTTAATTCCAAACCCTTTAATCCACTTAGGGGCATTTTAGTCATTTCACCCCAATTCCCGCTAACTCCTCGAGTGTCTCTAATATTTATCGCTTAATTCCCGATACCTAATTAATCACCAATTATGTTCCTCGATGTCAAAATAGACTCCAATATACTCACTAAATTCCCATTTATACCCCCAGGCTCACTCCGAGCCGAGTATAAATCCCCGCCATGACTTTTTCGCTAATCTGCTCCCTAGGATCGTCTCGAGTCACAGATCACAGATATATCCACATAATAATGTGTTCTCGACAATTATCACATATATCAATACAGTTATGCCCATAATGGCCAAAATTACGATTATGCCCTTCTAACCTAATCAAGGCCTACATGCATACTAATACACATAGTCATGCATCTCAAATATTCAAATAGTCATTTAACATGCTTTAAATCATAATCATGCAGTTTACTCATTAAAGTCACACATAATTCCCATTATGCCCTCCAGGAACACTAATCAAGGCCCTTAAGCCTTATTAGCGAATTTGGGTCGTTACAGAGATAGTTAAAGGAGTATGAGCAGAGATATCCCACGCATGATGTAGAACTGGCAGTGGTATTCGAACTTAATATTTGGAGACATTATCTATATGGCGAGAAGTGCGAGATATACACCGACCATAAGAGCTTGAAATACTTCTTTACTCAAAAGGATCTAAATATGCATCAGAGGCGGTGGCTAGAGTTGGTTAAGGATTACGATTGTGACATCCTATACCATCTGGGGAAGGCTAAAGCAGTCGCTGATGAATTGATCCGGAAAGGCCCAGGACAGCTGTTCAGTTCGAGACAGATATCTGATAAGCAAGCTGAGGAGATGGCTAGAGCGGGTATAGAGTTGGTGGTTGTTCGGTTAGCCAACATCACTCTTCAATCCACGCTTCTTGAGAGGATTAAGGAGGTGTAGGAGAAAGATTCTCAATTGAAGGGTCATAGGGAGAACGTCTTAGTCGGAGCAGCTAAGGACTTCTCTATCTCAGAGATGGGGTTACTGAAGTGCAAAGGTCGGATCTGTGTTCCGATGGATTCAGTTATCCGACAAGAGATCTTAGATGAACTGCATACTACTCCCTGTTCTTTACATCCAGGTACGACGAAGATGTACCCGGATCTAAGAGCTTTGTATTGGTTGTCGGGCTTGAAAAGGGATGTGGTGGATTATGTGGCCAAATGCTTAACTTTTTAGCAGGTCAAGGCTGAACATCAAAGGCCAGCAGGGCTGCTGCAGCCTCTAGGAATTCCAGAGTGGAAGTGGGAGGATATCACCATGGATTTCTTAGTTGGTTTACCGAAGACCGTGGGACAGAATGATTCCGTGTGGGTGATTGTGGATAGGTACACCAAGTCCGCCCACTTTTTACCAGTCAGGACAACTTATACTGTGGAGCAGTATGCCGAGTTATATGTGATGGAAATTTTTCGACTTCATGGGGCTCCAAGGTCGATAGTATCCGACAGGGACCCCACCTTCACCTCCAAGTTTTGGGAGAGTCTGCAGAAGGCTATGGGCACGCAGTTACGGTTTAGTACCACTTATCATCCTTAGACAGATGGACAGTCTGAGAGGACAATTCAGGTATTGTAGGACATGCTACGAGCCTGTGCGCTAGATTTTGGGGTATCTTAGAGTAAGTACCTTCCTTTGATTGAGTTCTCATACAACAGCAGTCATTAGGTGACTATCGGAGTCGCTCCGTATGAGATGCTATATGGGAGGAAGTGCAGATCACCTATCCATTGGGATGAGATAGGTGAGAGGAGGTACTTAGGTCCTGAAATGGTTCAGAGGACCAATAAGGTGGTTGAGAAGATTAGAGCCCGAATGCTCGCCTCCCAGAGTCGCCAGAAGAGTTACTCAAACCTGAAATGCAGGAGCGTGGAATTTTAGGTTGGTGACCATTTGTTCCTTAGGGTTTCACCTTTGAGGGGAGTGAAACGATTTGGTGTTCGGGGCAAGCTGAGCCCTAGATTTGTGGGCCCCCTTCAAGATTCTGGAATGGGTTGGAGAGGTAGCTTACAGATTGGCGATGCCTCCAGCCTTGTCAGAGGTTCATGATGTGTTTCACGTGTCCATGCTCCGGGAGTATGTGTCTGATTCGACGAATGTTCTGAGTTATGAGAATTTGGTGCTAGATCAGGATTTGTCTTATGAGGAGAAGTCAGTTCAAATTCTCGACCGGAAGGACAAAGTCTTGCAGAGCAAGACCATCACTTTGCTGAAAGTGCTATGGAGGAACAGCAAGGTCAAGGAGGCGACGTAGGAACTTGAATCTGAGATGCGGGAGCGGTATCCTGAGTTGTTCAGGTAATTTTGAGAATGAAATCTCTGTAATTAGGGGATAGTTGTAACGACCCAAATTTTCTAATAAGGCATAGGGCCTTGATTAGTGTGCCTTGAGGGAAATAAGTGATTTATTGTTATAGTATGTGAATTTGTGTGAATATGTAATTAGAGATGCATGTTTAGGTGAATTAAATATGCATGTGGGCCCCGTCTGGTTATTAGGGGCATAATTGTAATTTTAGCTCGTTAATGGCATAAATGTGATATATCTTTGTTGCACGATCCTAGACAGTCTTAGGGAGCGGTTAGCTAGAAATTCACAACAGGATCGAAAATCTGACGCAGGGCGAGTCGAGGGGTAATTTGGGGATTAGACATTTTTATGGGGTTATCGGGTTATGGAAATAAATATTTGGAGATATATCTGAGGATAAGATGTTTAGGAGGGAATATTGGGGAAATCTACTATTTTGGCCTCGAGGACTTAATAGGATTTGGTAAATGACTAAATTGTCCTTAGGTTGCTTAAGGATAGAGATTAAGCTTAAGGGGCAGCTTGGTCATTTGGCAGGGGAATTATTTGTTTTAGATGACTTAAGAATCTGCTGGAACTAAGTAAAGGAAACAACTTCTAGCTTCCCATCACTTGGTCGGTTCAACACTTTCCTCTTGGGTGCATGATTTTGAGAGACTCTAACATGGAATCTAAGGCTTGGAGCTTGGAAGAGGTGAGCTTTGGAGGTTGAGGAGCTAGTGAAAGCTTGAATTCATCAATTTAGGTAAGGAGCCTAACTCTAAAAATCCCTTGAGTTTTAGTTGAATTACAGCTAGAGCTGTAAGTTGCATGTGAACCATGAATTTTGAGTTATGTTTGGTTATGGGCTGAGTTTATATGACTGTTTTGGATTTGTTGTGGAGCTTAGATGATGTGGTAGGGAGGTACAAATTTAATTTTGGGTTTAGGTATTGAGTTGGGATGATTTTAGAAGGTTTGGCACGAAGGAAATGTAGGGTGAAATGGAGGATTTCTGGGTTTGGACGTGAGGGCCGCAGCCCTAGGAAGGGCATGCCGTGGCCCATGTGCACACAAGGCCTAGGGAGACCACTGACCTTGGGGCGCGCCGCGGTCTTGGCCAAGCATGCCGCGACCCGTGTGTGTTTCCAGGGAGATATTTAGCCTCTTCTTTGAGGCAAGTCGCCACCCTTAAGGGGGTGGGCCGCGGCCCTAGTTCAAAATGCAGGGTGTCTTGTGGGATTTGACTTGGGAACCTAATTGTTAAGGCTCAGGATGGATTTTTTCACCCAGATTGATAAAATCCTAGGTCCCGGAGACTAGAATTATGACCCAAAGTTATTTAATGGATTAGAACTTAATGAGTGGATATTGTTAATGCGTTGTGACTAGGGTTCCGGCGAGGCTCAGACTAGAGAATTGTGCTCAGGACATCGATGCTTGGAAAGCTTGGGATAGAGGTAAGAAAACTACTGCCCCCATAGAGCTTGGGTTGCAAGGCTCGACCCTATATGACTTTGTTGTAGGGTGTAGCCCTTTGATTAAATTTATATGTGCTTAAATATCTATTTAGTTATATTGTGTGTACATATAAATGAATGAACGGCGATGGCTGGGAATGGCGAATGCCGGGAATGGCGAAGGCCGAGAACGACGAAGGTTGAGAATGGCAAGGGGCCGAGAGCAGCGTTTAGCATACGAAGTGGGAGTTTCCAGGGCGAGACCCTAAAGGATACCTGGGATATCCTCACGGTGTGGACCGCGTACCCAGGGCCTCGTAAATCGCCTGGGATGGTATGGCCATTTGTGTATAGTCTGATGATGGCTTGTGTTATATGTTAAGTGTTTGATATGCATATATTATCTGCTTGTGAGGGTTTTCTTACTGAGCTTCGGCTCACAGGTGCTCTATGGTGCAGGTAAAGGCAAGGGGAAAGTCGACCAATCTTGAGTATGGTGAGCGTGATGAGTGGCGCGTACATGTCTGCTCTGCCTGGCTGCCATGGCCAGGAATACGTTTGGGACATGATTGTACTAATCTTAAATTTTGTCGTTTAGCCGACTCTTGTTATATTTTTTAATTGTAAATATTTCTAAACAATATTTTTGGGATCCCAAATGTTAAATGCTTTACAATTTTCAATGAAAGGTTTATTTTCAAAGTTTATGACACTGATAATGGTTTAATTACACTTTTTGTCTTAAAACCTTGATTAGCAAGTTAATTTCACGTTTTAAACTCACTTAGTAATGGCTCTAAGGCAGTAGGGCGTTACATTAGTTATACTTTTGAGCTGTAAATATTTGTAAACAGTACTTTGGGATCCCAAATGTTAAATTCCTTATGTTTTTCAATGAACGGAATTATTTTCAAAATATGAGACTCTGTTTATAGTTTAATTACACATATGCCTTAAAACCTTGATTAGCAAGTTAATTGCACGATTTAAACTCACTTAGTAGCAGCTCTAAGGAAGTAGGGCATTACATTTACTCTATTTTTCTTATAGTTTTTCAGCTTATAGATTTTGATGCGGATAGTTGGGAATTAGTGGAAGTTTTTGAGTAAGATTTCTTGGATTTTTATGAGGGTTTGATGTAGATGAAGTTTAGGGGTTGAATTGGATGTTTTGGTAAGGTTTGGGATTGGTTTGGAGGGTTGGTTTCAAGGGAAATCACAAGGAGGGAAAACCAGAAATTTCTCTGGTCTGAAGATGGCGCCCCAGTGCTATGCAGGGCAGGGACGTGGGCCTCTCTGCCTTGGGACAGTGCCCCAGCACCAATTGGAAGCACCCCAGCGCTAGGCCAATTGCAGCAAATCTCATTTTTAGGGCTCGGGATGATTTTTAAGGCTCGGGGGTTGGTTCCTTTACCCCATTTGAGTAGATTGAGATTCTCGAGAGTTTGGGATTGATCCCGGGAGTGTGGTTTTAGATTGTGAACCATTTATTGATTTAATTTATTAATGGATTCCAATTGGTTATGACTAGGTGGCCACTAAGGAACTAAAAGACAGATCATTCTCAAGGGTCGTTCTGTTATTATTTCTCGCTCGAACTCGAGGTAAGAAAACTGCACCTTGTGTATATGACATGTGTGGTTTTTTTGAGGCATGTTGGTTATTAAATGGGGACATTGATTTCATATTAAATGCTTAGCAAATCTCGCTTACTTGTGTATGTCACTGACTATTCAGAATCGGCACTGTTCGCGTATTACTGACCTGGGAGTTAGGAACGGCATAAGCGTCTTGAACGCAGAGCCGATAAAAGATTAGATCTAATCAATATCAGTGTTGAATGACTCTAGGAGCATTAATGTTGGACTGACCCTAAGGTCGATGAAAATTATAAGCGCTTGACTAGTCTAAGACTAGTTACTCAGACAGTGGGCCTGGGGCCTAGGTGATTATTTGTCACGTGGCTAGGGAGCGGAATCCCATGGTTGTGACTCTATGGTCATGCGGTAGGTTATTTTCGTGACTAGTACATCAAACACCTATCTTGTTAAGCTAGTGAAAGGATCACTTATTTATAAAGCCCAGGTGACCCTATCGTCACATGGCTGGTGGGAACGGAACCCACCTTAGTGACTTTTACAACTGTCACTCCTCTATTTTGGACCGAAAGTCCTGAATGATTATTACGATCATTGTTGATATTATATTCATGCAATATTGTGTTTTCTTGTTGGGCTTTGGCTCATGGGTGCTATGTGGTGCAGGTAAAGGGAAAGAAAAGCTCACCCACCCTTGAGTGGAGAGCTTAAGTGGTGATGTGTACATATGCGGCCGCTTGACCACCACGGCCAACGAGTTCTCAGAGGAACTAGGGGGTTTACCCTATTTTTGCCGCTTAGGTGGGCGGGTTGTAAAGTTTAAACTGTAATGACCATTTTTAGTTGTAAATAACTTGTAAATATTTTGATGGGCCCATGGACAGTTTTATGTTTAAAATAAAATGTATCATGTCCTTTTGATTGGTTTTCCACCTTAACCTATTAATAACACCTTGAAGCACAATTTTAACCAAAGAACTCGGTTAGCGAGTTAATTTCACGGTTCAACGTTCACCATAACGGTCTTGGGGTATCCAAGGCGTTACACCTGGTTTTCTCAGCCACGACTCTTTGGCAGTTGGGTTTCTCGTCGGCAGTTGGCGATGGCAGCAGGTCTGGCAGCGGCAGCAGCAGGGACGGCGACGGCAACACGTATATTTCCTCTTTTTTTCATTTCTTTGAGTAATAATGTTTTACATTCATTTTATTGAGTGGGTAATTATTCTCTTTGAGTTTGTTTATGTTAAATTAATTCTTTGCTAAATTTATGAGTTTCAATTATTAAAAATCCAAAAATTTCAGAAATTATATATAATAGATAGTTATATATGAAACCTACATTCTTTGTTTTTAAATGTGTATATAATAGATAGTAATTGTTGATTGAAGATATTTCTTTATTTTTTTTAATCTAACTAAAAAAATTACTGTTGTATTATGATAAAAACAAGTGTGAAGAGTAGTTCTCGTAGAAAGTTATAGAAACATTCATGAATATTATTCTACTTATTACTAATTATTTAACAATTATGAAATAATGTGTTTATGATTTATAAAATATTTTACTTATTCCTTTTAAAAATAAAAGAATTAGTTATTTGAAACACTTGGTATAAGATCTATAGGAATTAACATGATTTACTATTTGAATTATATTTATGTGCACTTTTTAAAATTAATGTCAACATCTAACTTTTTTATTTTTTATAATGTTGATAATAATGTTTAGGTTAATATTCTGATTGGTCTTGAAGCATTGGATTGGTAGCTAATTGCAAGAAGTATGTTGTATTTGATTTTTTTTAATTTTCAATATTTTTACAATTTTGAATGATAACTGTATTACTTTAGTGGAGTTTGAATATCTTAGATATTCATCCGTAGTGAAGTAGGTTCTGGGAATTATGTGTGCTGCGGTGATAACGGAAGATTGAGAACCTGAATGTCTTAGTGAAGTAGGTTCTGAGAATTTTGTGTGCTGCGGTGATATATGGATGAAAACCTATGTGTTGTTTGATTTGTTTGACATGTTGGTGTTGATTGTGACAGATGGCTAGGCTAGTAAATTAGGGGATATGCTGTCCGATTTTCTATAGATTTTTTTATACTTAGTTTTTATTTTCTATGTTTATTTTATTTTCTTAATTTTATTTTTTATTAAAACAAATAGGCGCAATATGGAAAAGGAATGGATGTCAGCTAATAGGTTGTCAGTAGAATATATAAAATGGGTCGATGAGTTTCTTAAATTTAGTTTGGATCATGCGAAAGATTCAAACTATATTTGTTCTCCTTGTAGCAAGTGTGGAAATATGAAAAAGATGACCGCCACAATGATAAAAGAGCACTTATATTTCCACGAGATAGACAAAAGTTATAAAATATGGTATTGGCATGGTGAAGAGCTTCATGTTACTCCATACCCTCCTAGGATGAATGAAGTTAGGAATTATAGGCAATTTGATCATGAGGATAATTTAGATGAAATGAATGATGATGCATATTATGAATCAGAAGTAGATCCCACTAAGTTTGAAAATCTTCTTAATGACGCTGAAAAGCCGATGTACCCTAGTTGCACTAAATTTACAAAGTTGTCAGCCCTTCTTAGATTGTACAATATGAAAGCCAACAATGGATAGAGTGAGAAGAGTTTCACGAAATTGTTAGTTTTTTTGAAAGATTTATTGCCTAAAGAAAATGAGATGCCCGTATCATTTTATGAGGCTAAGAAAACTATGTACTCATTAGGCTTGCAAAATGAAAAAATACATGCTTATCCTAATGATTGTGTATTATATCGGAACAGCCTTGTAGATGTGAATTTGTGTCCTACTTGTGGTGTGTCTAGATGGAAAAAGAAAAAGAATTCAGAGAAAGTTAAGGAAGGAGTACTAGCAAAAGTTTTATGCTAGTCATATATAATTTACTGCCGTGGCTTTGTATGAAGAGGAAGTTTACCTTATTGACCTTGTTGATATCAGGACCTAAAAAACATGGTAATGATATTGACATCTACTTATCTCCCCTAATTGATGACTTGAAAACTTTATGGAGTGAAGGGGCTAGGGCTTATGACGCATATCGAAAAGAATAGTTTACCCTTCGAGTGGTGTTGTTATGGACAATCAACGACTTCTCCGCTTATAGAAATTTATCCAGTTATAGCGTAAAAGGATACAAAGCTTGTCCTATTTGTGAGGAGAAGACGTTTTCTTGATATTTGAAACATTCCCCCAAGGTGCGCTATCTGAGACATAGAAAATTCTCGCCACGGAGACATTATTTTAGAACTTTGAAAAATGCGTTCAATGGTGAACAAGAGTTTTGTTTGGCTCTAGTTCCTTTGACTGGGAATCATGTACTTAATAAAGTATCTGCAATTCAGTTTTATGTAGGAAAGCCTATTGTTTGTCCAATTAAGAAGAGGAAGGGTCATGGAAAGATTGTTGGCAAGGATCAAACTGAAGTTAGTATGACTAGTCCAGATGAGTCTAAAAGTCTTTGGAAGAAAAAATCAATTTTCTTTGAGCTTGAATATTGGGGAATCTTACTTTTTCTACATAATTTAGATGTTATGCACATTGATAAAAATGTGTGTGATAGTCTAATAGGAACTTTATTAAATATTCCTAGTAAAAGTAGGGATGGCAGTAAAGCTCGGAACGACTTGGCTGCAATGGGCTTGCGAAAAAAGCTACATCCAAAAGCTAGCCCTAAGAGAACATTTTTACCGGCAGTTTGTTACACACTCACTAAGGATGAGAAAATAGAACTTTGTGGTTGTTTATACAATATTAAAGTTCTGAAGGGTATTCTTCAAACATAAGAACGTTGGTGGATATGAAGAATTTGAATTTGTTCAGTGTGAAATCTCATGATTGTCATGTCCTAGTCCAACACAATCTACCTGTGGCTATTCGTGGTGTGCTACCTAAAAAGGTTCAAGAGATAATCACACGGATGTATTTATTTTTCAAGTATTTGTGTCGTAAGACGATTGATGTTTCGACGTTGGACAATTTACAAGTGGAGATTACTATAATCCTGTGTTACTTGGAGTGATTCTTCCCACCTTTTTTTGACATAATGGTGCATCTTACAGTCCATTTAGTTATAGAGATTAAACTATGAGGATCTGTTTACTTAAGATGGATGTATCCCTTTGAGCGATACATGAAGATTCTTGAGAGTTATGTTAGAAATAGAAGTAGACCCGAAGGATGTATTGTTGAATGCTATATTGCAAAAGAAGCCATTGAATTTTGTTCATAATACTTGCATGGTGTGACAAGCGTGGGTGATCAATCTACATTAGATAAAAGTAATGGTAGTTATGGTGGAAAAGGTGGTGCTGTATGCTCAATCAGCCAAGATGAAAGACATGAAGCACACTGTCTTGTATTTCAAAACATTGATGAGATTCAACCTTACATCGAGTAAGTTATCTTTGACAGTACAATATGATAAAACATTATTGTGATATTTGTATTAATTCATACTAATTTTGTACACATTTATGAAGGGATCATTTCGTTTGGATTCAAAAAAAATATCCATCTAAGTAAAAGAACCAAAAATGGATCCAAGATGAACACTATCGTACGTTTAGTACTTGGTTAGAGAACAAGGTATTGACTTGAGTACATAATTTTATATCTTTTGTTTTGAATGCATGACATGTCATTAATTTTTTATTTCATTTTTGGTTTTTAACAAATGTTGCAATTGAAGTGACTCAAACATCAAGTCATGTGTTAGACATAGTTAAGTGAATTTCCTGTGGTCCTTCTCTGAATGTGTTTAAGTACCCATCATATATCATCAATGGTACTCAATTTAATACTTTGGAACAAGATAATGTAAGAACCACACAGATAGTGGAGTTTTTATTGTAGCAAAAACTGTGCAAATCTCTAGTTCAAAGGACAAAAATCTTGTAGAATGTGATATGACATTTTATGGACTATTCCAAGAAATTTGGGAATTAGATTATATTACAACTAGAGTGTCAGTCTTCTTATGTGATTGGGTGAAAAGTGACAAGGGAGAAAAGGATGATGATTTAGGTTTTACATCGGTTGAATTAAATTGAATTGGGCACAAAAATGATCGTTTTTAATGGCAATACAAGTCAAACTAGTTTTTTATGTGAGTGAGCCATCAGACAAGCAATGGCCAGTCGTGGTTCCTACTCAACCGATAGATTGGAGAGACAAAGAGAATGATGTACATGACCTACCACTCCTTCAGCAACCTATCACAATTCCCAAACCACAGCTAACTGAATACCCTATTGATGATGGTGTAGATGACGATGATATTTGTTTGCGTTTTGATGGTGACGATGTATGGGCTGATCATATAAGTTGATAAATGTTGACTTTTTTTTTTTTCTTCTAATGGTTGGATGTGTCATTCTATATTTAATTTTCCTATTATGTTGATGATTGTCTATTAACATTGTTAATAACCGTTTCCTTTTCCAATATTTCCATGGCTGATCCAGGAGGTTTTGATAATGATTTTCCACTTCTTGGACTTGATGATTATTTTCTACTTCCTAGACTTGATGATGTTGGTCAGGTGAAGAATGATGAAGATGGTATAGAGGAGGTGGGATCTGGTAGAGGACTATGTACCATGCCTGACATAGCCAAGATGCGAAGTGAAGGTGTTAAGGTACCGATCAAGTTTGACAAATATGGACAAGCGATCGGTACAATAAGATCAAAATTAGGATTAATGATCGGATCAACTATAAAGAGGTGTGCTTTAATCACACATGCGAGTTGGGATAAAGTCCGAGAATCAGACAAAGAAAAATTTTAGAATACCATTACGGTATTTTCTCTATCACTATAATATATGTTGTTTGTATTTTTAATATAGACTAATGATATGTATTGTTTTCAATTGTAGGTTACATTTGACATAGACTATAAAGAAAAAATAAAAATTATGTCAGGGGCGGCAAAACAATGGAGATTATTCAAGTCCTATCTGACTAAAGTATGCATCCACAATAAGCTAGATGCAAATCCGACCATCAAGACGTTCAAAATGCCAAGAGGTTACACACAGTTGATCACTAAAACAGAATGGGATGAGTTTTTTCTTTCTCGTCTGAGTGATGATTGGAAGAAAAAAAGAAAAATACATCAAGATCATCGAAAAAAAGAAACACAACCATCATATGTCATGAGGTGGGTATTTGTTGGCAGCAGAAAGGCTACAACAAAAAAATTTTGGACTAGAGGTGTCTAAAATCGACAGGTCACAGTTGTGGTTGGTGGGACATTTTAACAAAAAAGGTGAGCATATTGGTACCGAGGCAACAAGCATAGCTCGCAACATAGTAAGTGTACTACTTCTTATATGATTGTATTACTTAGTTTTAATGAGAATAACTATATTTTAATTTTAATTTTTTGCAGGAGCACTATAGTTAGCTCATGAGTGATGGAAAATTCGAACCATATGGGTCGAAGGATGTGCTTACTATGGCCTTAGGCACACTTGAGAGTAGAGGGTGAGTGAGGGGTATTGGGCTCGGTGTAATGCCTAGTCAATTCTGGAAAACCCCATGATCCAGTAAGAAGAAGGGAAAAGAATTTGAGACTTCCTCAGTTGACGCTCGATTTACAATGATGGAAGAAAACTACCATCAACAAGAAGAAATAATGAAAAAATAGTAGGAAATGATCAAACGACGAGGAAATGATGCAAAAATTTATGGAACAGATGAAAGAAAAACATAGTGGCTTTGGAGGATCTTCTCATGCGTCAATGCCAAACAATGGATCACCCATAGACCAGGCGACACCATCTCATCGGACATCACCGCAATCACAGCATCAACCTCTAGCGCCACCTCCCCCACAACTAGAGGAGGCACATGTGTTTATCCCCACTCCTGGCTCAAATAAGGTATAACTTTATCTTTTTAAAGTCTAAATTCTTGAACTTGTATAACATATTTATAAATAAAAATTTACAAATATGTGCGGGATAAAATGTTTGAATGCAAATTTGCATTAGGGTCTATAACCAACATTGTTGGTAGGGGATGCATTCTAGTTAGTAGTAGCACAGTCATCCATGGAGAAAATATAGGAGAAAACTACCACTGTGCAATTGAGTTTGTTGGCGATGCTCTACTTGTTAACATGATCCGTACCAGTGAGATTTATATGGTCAAACAAGATATTGAGACTTTGATACGTTGGCCCAAGTCGCTAGTCATCTTCAATGGAGCGACACAGGTAATTTTTTTTAAGACCATTAAATTTTTATTTACTTATTCCATTATTAATTATTTGTTATGCATTTATTAGGAGGTCGTGAAAAAAACAGGAAAGCAAGCTAGAAAAAAAACTTCTCTACCATTAGCACCACAAACACAAAAACTAGTTCTAAAACGAGCACCTAAGGCATCATTGTCACAAGAGGTGCAACAACCATCTCCATTGTCGCCTAAGTTGAGACAAGTATATGAAATCGTCAATGATTGGCCTAAACATGATTATGTCGTTGAATTGTTCATTGACTTTGATGTGTTATGCTATGCTTGTGAATACTTTGCTCTGTTTCGGGATGAAATACTTGAATTTTGTAGAAAGGAGATGATTAGACAATCATACATTGTATTCTACATGAGGTATTCTCTATATGAAGTTAATAATATTTCTTGTAAGGATTTTCTTTCATCAACTATTTAGTTTTCTTTTAACTTTTATTTTTAATTAATGATATTTGTTGGTAGGATTTTGTACCTGACACTATTATTAGATGAGGAAAAGAGAGGATCGTTGTTGTTTATGAATCCGAATAAAGTTTCTACTTCTGTGACTCGTGCAGATGGTTATTCCCTATAACCATGGGTAAGTTTAATTGATATGCTTTTCATTGATACAAAAAAATAGAATCTAAAGTTAAAAACTTTGTAAAACTTGTTCTTTCAACAGGGAGCATTGGATGTTATTTTTATTATATCCCAATTGACATTATTGTTGTTTTCTCAATCCTCTCAATGCACCATTAGATAACAAGACATCCATCAAGGAGACCATCCATGATGCATTTGAGATGTATTTCACAAAAAGAATGAAAGCACGTAAAAAGATCAACAAACACCCAACAGGAGTAATGTTTTTCCAACGTACGGTATGTTTTTAGTTGTATATGGGTTTATGTATATATAAAGATGTTTAAGATATTTAATACTAAGATTTGTACATGTATTACCAATCTTTATATAGTTTCGTAAACAATCAAACAATATCAACTGCGAATAATACATTATGAAGATGATGTAGAATGTACTTATCAATGCTCCTTATATCAAACATTTCTTGTCGAAAAAGGTAACAATGAATATACAACTACATAATATTAATATAGTATAATTTTTGTATATGCTTTGAATTTATTACCACTGATATAATTCTAATTAAATTTTTGTTTCTTTATTTTTTTAGTTTACCTCTAACAAACCATATACTACTCCAGAAATTGATAAAGTTCGAGAAGAATGGGCGATGTCATTTTTACAATTGGTTAGAGAAAAATGAAAGATGTTATAATAGCTAGCTTACAATACATGTTGAGAAATTTAAATTTCTTTAAAAAAAATGAGCGTTTTTTTAGTATTTTCTTTTCAAATTTCTTTTACTACATTTTGGACACTCAAGGGGATATGTTTTTTAAATCAAAATGAAAATTGTAGCTGTATTTTTTTTAAAAAAATAACTTTTAAGAGAATGCAAAGAGATCTCTAAACACATTGCGAGTCGTAAACACATTGTTTTACGACTCGCAATGCGAGTCCTAAAAAACGTTAGTTTTGAAGGCTCTCAAATAGAGGACTTGTTCCACGTGAGCCCTAAAAACCCTTTTTTGTAGTAGTACCCAAAGTTTCAGCAACTATTATTTTTTTAAAAAATGAAAAATGAATTTAAACCATAATCTTTTTCACATTTTAAATAAAAAATACTACACATAAATAATAATGTGAAAAATACATATTTGCATTTTTAAAATACCACATTTATCATATACATAGCTTAAGGTTTAATTTATTTGATACACTAGTTTTATCTATCTCCTTTAAAAGACTTTTCTTATTATCAACAAAAAATTCAAGCAACTATTTATTCAATCAAAATCAACAACTTGGATTAAAACTATATTTCCTTTCATAAAATATACAAAAAAAATGTGCATGTATTAATTTGATAAAAGCACCATTAACATGTGAAATAATATGCCATTTTATTTACTTAAAATAAAATACCATTTTGAGAATTCATATGTGCAATTCAAAACATTAATTTACTATTGTACTCACAATTTATAAAAGAAAAAAAAGTAGCAAGCATAATTAACAGAAAATCCACTTTTAATCATGTTTAAACAATCGCTTAGACCAGAACTTCATATACCAATTAGATCATCATTTGTAAGGGACTTAAAATAAATTCTCAAATTTAACAAAATAACCTATCATGTTCCTAATGTCTATATGTGACATCAAATAAAATAAAATGGCCAACATGGATCAATAAACCTTATAGGTCGAAACTTCATGGCACCAATCATGAACACAATACCAATAAAACCCATTTGAAAATCTTCATATCAAGACCCCTTGCACAAAAATCCATCAAAGCATGACAAAACCCAATACAACAAAATCACAACCTTTCATCGTTAACCTATAATGACCAAACCATGAAATACCACAAAAAACATAACCAAGAATGGATTCATCCAATCAACATGGGTAGAGAAAACCATTACCTTCCTTGGTAGAAAATCAAGGATTCAAAAATTCGGCCACCACTTGATTACCCCTAGGGTTTTGAAATCCACACAAAGAAGAGAGAAACAATCATGAATCTTGGTTTCACGAGTAAGTAGAAACTAACAAAAATGCCATAAACCAAATATTTATACTAGGGATTTCTAACCCTAGCCACCAACCTTATGAGCTTTTGCAACACAATCAAACCTATCATCACCATCATTTTTCCTTGCTTAAAATAAATAAGTAGAGAGAAAAACAACAAGGAAAAATAAAACTATAAACCTCAACCCATACCTTAAGATCATTAGTCTTGGCCTTCTCCTCTTTTCCCTTCTCTTTCTCTTCTCCTTCACATTTTTCTTCTCTCCCTCTCTCTAGAACTCGAGCTCTCTCTCTCTCTCTCTCTCTCCCTTCTCTCTAAGCATATGGCAGCCACCAAGCCAAAATGAGAACCCTCATGTTCTCTTTGCTCTTATAGAGGCCCTAGTGGCAGAACCCTAGCTAGTGGGAAAAGGAAATGTCCCAAATTTGTTTGATTGATTGCATATTCCTCCTTTCCAGCCATGAAGATCATTTTCTATTAAGAAATAAAGAAAAGAAATAAACTAAACCCCTTTTTCCTTGGCTGTCCATGGCTAATAAAGGAATTTATGTTATTCTCGTAACTCTAGGGTCCTACGACTTGGGGCTGGGTTTTAGACTGTTTTTGTTTCGTTTTAGGGAAAATATGATCTCACAAAAGTTGTAGGAAATTTCATTAGCTTTCTAACGATACTAATTGTGTATAAATTGGATATAACAACTGAAGTTATGTTCATTTTTCTGAGACTGGGTCCAGGGTTACGGGAAATCAGAAAAAGTGACTCCCTTTTTCTACACTTGTTTCCCAATTCTTATTTGTGTGAACACAAAAGCTTACCGTATTTACTTTTCCCATTAATCCTCCTTTTTATTTAATAAAATTAATTAAACAAAATTAATTAATAATGAAAAAATCTAGAATAATGCATGGGAAAATCCTTGCATGCTCACCATGCAACCATCCACATGCACACACACAAGTGCTAAGGTGCATTTCTACTAACCATACACCTTGGTGCATTCAACCAAAACTCATTTTGCTTACAAATTAAATAAATAAATAAAACAACTAACAATTAAATTCACATAATTCCTACCAAACAATTAAAATAATTTCTAACACTTAACAATTATTAATAAAACAAAGCACAAAATTTATTAAACTAAAAAAAAAATAGTGTGCTACATTAAAATTATTCAAATTCCCAATGAATAATTCTCAAGCCTTGGTGTTACTAAACCCGAGACCTTTGTTAAACATACTAAGTATTGGGACCAAATTACCATTTTGGTCCCTTATAAACATGTAAAAAAAGCACCCATTTCTTTATCGGTTCTGGGAGAGCAAAGAAAAAAGGGGATGTTTTGTTAATAGGAAAATGAGTTGTTTGTAGCCGCAGTGATATAAACAAGAATACTCATCCGAACCGCAGGAATGCATGAGACGTGTCTCGAGCACCTAAATGGTGTTAGTGACTTTTGACTTACACCAATTGGACTCACTAAAGTCCTTCCAACACCACGAACAATATCATCATCTTCCCCAATATCATCATCAACAACCTCATCCAAACCACCACCCATAGGTGGTTACACCTCTCGACCATAGCATTAAAGCCCCAGGGCTAGTGCTTCCCTTTCTTTCTGATCCTATCATCACATCTTCGAGCACCTTGGAGTGCTAACCACCCAAACCATGGATTTTGGTAACATGTATACCAAGTGTGCAGCGGAATGCACTGGGTGGTGGGCCCGAGAGATTTTAAAAAAATTATTTAAATAAAATTTGAATAACAGATCCATAAATATACATACATTAATCCATACACATATAAAGATTAAGAACATACCAGTTGAAGTCTATCAAGAGTCCTTCCAATCTTTTAGTATATAAATAACGAACATCCAATCCTAGCAATCTCTAGGTACTGAGACCATGATCTTCCAAGATGTTCTATACACCTCAAAACGTGTATGGGCACTTAGAGTAGTGATGAAATTTTTAGTGATTCACAAGATGTACTTAAAACATAAGATCTTGGAATCAGGTCTGAGAGATTCGTTTTCAAGTTTAGAGAAAAGATACGATAAATTTCTCTCTTGGAAAATCTGAGTCAAAACTTGGAAGTTTCTATAAACTTTTTCTATGAGATTCTTTTATAATTGAATTAAAATCAAAATTAAAAAATTAAACAGTTTGATTATTAATATTATTAAATAAATAAAATACCTCAAGACTGAGTCTGGGACTCAGTTACACGCTAGTCACAATGCAAGCACTGTGATTGGCTGGGGACACTTGTCATTTTCAGGGCATGTGTCGTAACCATTTTATTTATTAATTATTTAATAATCTATTTATTCAAAAAATTATAAAATATCTTAAAACTCATAACCAATCTTATCATATAAATATTTTAATCATCTAAATAAAAATATGAACCAATTCAAACCCAATTTGACTATCAGATTTATTTTTCACATTATAAATAAAAAAACTTAACTAATTCAAAATTAATTATTTTTATTATTTTTTAATAATTTCAAAAATTATAAAAAATTAATTAATTAATCTCAATTGCATATTTGCCTTGAGGAACAAATTTCTTCCAAATATGCAATTTCACTTATTAATCCCGGTTTCAAATCTTACATTAACAATGTTGATAGAGCCACCTCGGGGACCCACGGACCTATAATTTCAATATCCAATAAATTTATATTATTAATTAAATCTTTTTAATATAATAACCTTAATTTATTAATCTCAATAATATTTCACTAAAAATATAAGACTGCACTCTTACAATTATAATCATTTATTTACAGAGTACTTTTTAATGAAAAAGCATCCATCAATTTAATCATTACATACAATTCAATCATCTATTAATGGTTCATAATTAAAGTAGAGATAAGATAATTGTTTTACCTATTTAATTATTTCTTGTATCCTTAATGTAACGACCCAAAATTCTCTAATAAGGCTTAAGGGCCTTGATTAGTGTGCCAGGAGGGCATTAATGGATTAATTGTGATTATATGTTTAGTAATGTTTTTATGATAATTTGATATATATATATATATGTGTGTGTGTGTGATAAATGTGAGAACCACATTATTATGTGGGTAGGTTTGCAGGGCACGACTCGGGGTGATCCTAGAGCTAGATAGCGGAAAAGAAAGTCACAACGCGATTTAAAATATGACTTTGGAAAAGTAAGGGGTACTTTAGACTATCGGGTCATGAAAATAAATATATGGAGATATATGTGAGGTTAGAATGTCTAGGCGGGAGTATTGGGGGAATTTACCGTTTTGGCCTCGGGGACAGTTCCGACACCCCGAGCCCTAGGATTAACTTAAGGAGAAGGATAAAAGTTTAGAAGCTTTTAGAAAAGTAATAAACCGACTTTATTTTCTACTCAGTTGGTTACTCTCTCTCTCACTCTCAAGGGAAACAAGGGAAGAAACACTCAGAGGAAAATTGGGAAATTAGAGCTGAAGAATTGCTGGAAATTTAGAGGAACTCAGGAGCAACTTAGAGGATTAGCTCAGTAGACAATCAAGGATTGAACCAGGGCTAAGGTAAGCATGAATTTCTTTCATTCTGTGGTTAGAAATTGAGTTTCAGCTTGGTTATTGAGGTGTGTTCAATTGATGGTTAGGGTGGATTTGAGCTTGGAAAATCCTTGGAATCAGCTGGGTTTTGGCTTGAGGAAGGGTTCTATCAAGAAGGTAAGTTTTACTCCAAGAGTTAATGATTTGAATTTGAGTTTTGACTGGTTAAAAATTAGGTGTTTAGGTTCTTAGAGTTTTAAGAATTGAAAGTGAGATATCTATGGGTTTTGAGCTGAATTTCTGTTGAATTGTGTAGCATAAGTTGTGGTAATGTTGGGTGTTGAGTTAGGGAGCTTAGGGGTGGTTTTGGCTGAGGTTTTGAGCTTTAAAATGGTGGGTTTTCTGGGCACGAAGGGAAGGGCCGCAGCTCTGTTCTAGAGCGCTACATCCCTAGGATGAAGTTAGGCCAAGGAGGCTCGGCCAAAGGTTGGTGTCGCAGCGCCCAAAGCAAGGGCCGCGGCGGGTGTCTTTGTTAGGTTGGCCTTTGTTTTGTTTTGAGGCTAGGGCCGCGGCTAAACTTCAAGGGCTACAGCCCTTGGTTGTGCACATGAACTTTTGGGGATTTTAGGCATGGGAATGTGGTCTAATTTGCTCGGGATTGGTTTCACCACCATGTTGTTGGTTTTTATTGATCAAATCAGAGATTATGCGCAGCAGAACAACAATCAAATTGTCAATTTAATCCCATAAGATTTCTAGATCTACTTCTTCACACTCATATATATATTGAATCAAGGACAAGAATAGAAACATTACCTCAGGTCCTTCCTTGCTGCTATCTTTTCGTATGGCTGAATCCTTGAGATCTCACACCAAGATCTTCCAAAATGTTCTCAGTCACACAAAGAACGAGTGTGGGCTCGATATACAAATAATAGGCAATAACTATTTATCAGATATTCTCAACACATGAGATCTGATAAAGTTTGGACCTAGGTTTTGTGAAGAACAATGACCTTTGCTTTTGTCACTGATCTTTTTTTTTTAGAGAATCCTAGATATTTTTCTATCCCTGAAAACTTACGTACTGTGAAAACTGATATCCAATATTTAATAATATCCAATATATTAAAATATTTGTTATTTTAAACAAATTCAAAATAACTGATCAGTTATCAGATTTTTGTTTAAATAATAATATTTAAATCAAATCAAAATATCTCATTATTTATTTAATATTTAAATAACTAAAATTGTGGAATCAAGAGACCAAGTCTATCTCTTATGCGTGTAGCACAGTGCCTATGCACTGTGCCACACGTGTACCACATGCATGTGCAGGCATGTGATTTTTCCCAATTTTATTATTATTTAAATACCAAAAATCCCAAAAATAAATTAATTCAAAATTAATTATATTTTTGTTAAATCAAATAATTAATTAATTACACATAATTAAACAATAATTATGTTTGATACATAAAAAAATATTTTACTTATCACATAAGTCATTTTTGCCCATTTTTGTATTTGCCTTTGGCTGTGATTGTTTGAGCCATTTTGGGGACCATGGACCTATAACATTAAGCTCCAATAAATTGAAACTAAATAATTAAACTCTTTAATTATAATAGTTAATTTATTAATTTTGATATTACTCCACTATAAATTCAGAATTGCACTCTTTATGTTATAGATATACTTTTACAGAAATCTTTTTCTTAAGTCGTCCATTGATATAACCATCTTACAATAGTTCAACCCTCTAATTAATTAGTTCATAAATTAGAATGAGAGAATTACCATTTCACCTTTCTAATTTACTTCTTATTCCTTAAGTACCATTAATTCACTAGTGAATAATTAATCTATAATCTAATTATAGATTTGAGCTCAAAATAATTCAGTTCCAGAATTAACCCTTAAGGGAACTAATATACGATCCGTTAGGAAAGATTAGATTCTGTATTGTTGATACATGTTCCCAGCCATCCATGATATTAAATCTCCAAAACAAAAGTCATTAGCCTCATTCTTTGAAGAGACCTTAACGAATGAATCAAAAGATTTAATAAACATGAACAGGAGTTCATGAACACTCAGGATTAAGGTTGATCTATAAATGATCATCAGTTATGATATGAATTACAAGTCTTTATTATTAAATGGTTTTTGGATAAAGACTTTAATTCACATCGGTCCATGTCATATATAATCATATTATATAAAGCACCTTTACCGAGATGTCTTTCCACATTAATAATCCGAATCTAGATTATTTGTATCATTATGATACTTAGTAAACCATACTTACAACTCCAATTAAAGAATTCCATAACTTTAATTTGTTGTTGTTGACTATTTTTATTCATTCATGTGATCTTAATTCTCTCGTACTAATACAAGATCACATCCTCAATAATGAATATGGAATTTTTCTGATATTTACAAAATTATTCAAACAATAATTTAACAATCTAAATATAACAATAATAATAAACCCATCGTATTTATTTATTCACAGAAAAAAGCAAATGTCTTTACATGCTTTTAGGACACACTCCTAACACATGCTTGGTGGAATTCAGATTCCCGGGAGATAGTTTTGTAGCCGGAAACCTATATTTGAATGACAATGGAACCTATGGTTTGGTTGTGGCTAGGTGATAAAGGCTTAGGCTCAGGAACGAATTGTGCTTGAGGAGCGTTGCTCGTAATTCAACAACTGTAAAGATTAAAGGTAAGAAAACTGCACCTGGTTGAATATATGTGACGGGGCTAAGGGTTCCCTATTGTAAAGGCTTGAAATGATGGTACTATGCCATGCAAGCCATTTATTGAACCAACGGCCTAAGGGTGCCAAGGGTTTCACTAGTGCACAGGGCGCGGCTCGGCCACTGGTAGCCGAGGACAGCTTATTATGCACTGAGCTCGGTTTAAGCGGGCTGGAGTCAGTGGGTTAAACAGAGGGTGCAGCCTAAGTCGTCAACCCTGAATATTATGTGATATGAGTGATTGATTGCATCTTGAATCTGGGTATATGTGCTGAATTAAATGTTGAGAAATCATGCTTGATGACTTAACTGTTAGATATCATTGATTGTGTTATATATGATGTTTTCTTTCTGGGCCTTGGCTCGTGGGTGCTACGTGGTGCAGGTAAAGGCAATGGCAAGTTGGATCAGCCCTGATTGGAGAGCTCAGCGAGTGGAATGTACATGGCCAGTTGCTCAGCCGCCACGGTTGAGGTTTAGGCAGGGACGCAAGACCCAAAAACTATCTATTTTTCCTTAGTATGGCTAATGACTACTCATATACCTTTGGGAGTCTATAAACTTACTTGTAACTCTGTTTCTTTTGGGATCCCGTGTATGTAATAGTTTAATTATATAAAATGAGTCTTTTGAGACCAAAACCTTTTTTAACCCTAGCTCTTACAAGTTTAATGACACGTTTTTAAAATAATGACTTGGTTAGCAAGTCTTGCACCGTTATAAGTTTTTAAAATAATGACTTGGTTAGCGGTCTTGGCTATCCAGGGCGTTACACTTAAGTACCATTAATGTTACTAGTGAATGTTAATTCATGAACTGGTTTATGAATTTGAGCTCAATAACCTTTCTATTCTGAAGGTTAACCCTTATGGGAACCATTATTCAATTACTCTTAGAAAAGTATAGATTCCATATTTGTATACTATGTCCTCAGCCACTTACATCAATGAGTTCTTAAAACAAAAGTTTTCAGCCTGATCATTTTGACAAACCATAACGAGTGAATCAAAGGACTCAAATGACATAAAAATGAGTTCATAGTAACTTTAGGATTGAGATCAATTTATATATGATCATCTTATTGATATGTTTAATTAATACTTATAAAACAAAACAGTATTTAACTAAGTATCAATAACATATCGGGTCCAGTTCTTTGTAATCACATTATACAAAGTACCTCCACTAAGATGTCCTACTACGCCAGTAATCCAGATCTAGATTACATGTATTCATAACACTATTGAATCGTACTACAATTTATAATCCAAATATTCCATATTTCATAACAAAAGTGAATCGTAATACAGTTTATAATCCATAGATTCCATATAACTTTTTTTTACTGTGAACTATTTAAATTTGTTACCTACAATCTTAATCCTCTCATACCAATACATGATTGTAGTAAAAATAACGAATTTGGAAATTTTCTAATATTCATATAATATTATTCAAATAATAATAATAAATAATTAATATATAAAAAATTCTTCTCAATTATTTATTTCATAAAAATATTATCCAATATATTTGCTTTAAAGGGAATTGCATCGCCCTACTAATCCAGGATTGTTACACCGTGTGTTTAATGCTTAACTCGGTAAGAGAGTCATTTGGACTCCAAAGTATAATTAAAATTATACGATGGTTTAGGTACTAAAAATTTTGGTAAATAAACTTGAACTTTTTATTAAAAGATATTGAGGAGAGATGAAACGAATCGTGGCTTGATAACTTCTAAAATGTATTAAAGAAGCCACTATCATTCCAATTAGTGGATACTTAACCGATTTGTTCTCAAATTCAATTATATAAATCCCGAGCTAGAGACTTGTTGGCTTAACGAGTGAAGAAAAAAGTTAATAAGGAGAGATAAAACTAATAGTTGCCCTAAAAATTCTAAAATGTCCCAAAGAACTAACTAGCATTCCAATTAGTGGATATTTTACCAATTAGTACTCAAATTAGATTCAATAAGTTCCGAGGTAGTGAGTTGTGAGTTTAACGAGAGATAAAGAAAGATATTAGGGAGAGATAAAACAAATTGTTGCCCTATACATTCTAAAATTCCTAAAAAGCCACTAGCATTCCAATTATTTGATATTTTACCATTCAGTTCTCAAATTAGATTCAAAGTTTCGAGGTAGTGAGTTGTGAGTTTAACGAGAGACATAGAAAGATATTAGGGAGAAATAAAACAAATCATGGCCATCTATACATTCTAAAATGTCTTAAAGAAGCAACTCGCATTACAATAAGTGGATACTTCACCAATTTGTTCTCAAATTTAATTCAATAAATCTCGAGGTAGTTACTTGTGGGCTTAACGAGTGAAAAACAAAGTTATTAAGGAGAGATAAAGCGAATTTTGGCGCTATACATTCTAAAATGTCCCAAAGAAGCAACTATCATTCTAATTAGTGGATATTTTACCAATTAGTTCTCAAATTAGATTCAATAATTTATGAGGTAGTGAGATGTGAGTTTAACGAGAGATGAAGAAATATATTAGGGAAAGATAAAATGAATCGTGGCCCTATACATTCTTAAATGCCCCAACGAAGGCACTAGCATTCCAATTAATGGATACTTCACCAATTTTATTTCATATTGATTCAATAAATCCTGAGCTAGTGACTTGTGGCTTTAACGAGTGAAAAAGAAAGATATTAGGGAGAGATAAAATGAATTGTTTAACAATACATTCTAAATTTTTTCAAAGAAGCTTCAAGCATTCCTATTAGTGGATATTTTTCATATTAGTTCTCAAATTTAGATTCAATAAGCTCTGAGTGAGTGAGGTGTGAGTTTAACGAGAGATAAAGAAAGATATTGAGGAGATATAAAACGAATCATGGCCCTATACATTCTAAAATATCTTACAGAAGCATCTAGCATTCCAATTAGTGGATACTTCACCAATTTGTTCTCAAATTTAATTCAATAAATCCTAAGCAAGTGACTTGCGGGTTTAACGAGAGAAAAAAAAAGGTATTAAGGAGAGATAAAATGAATTGTTTCCCTATACATTCTAAAATGTCCCAAAGAAGCAACTAGCATTCTAATTAGTGGATATTGTACCAATTAGTTCTCAATTTAGATTCAATAAGTTCCGAGGAAGTGAATTGTGAGTTTAATGAGAGATAAAGATATTAGGGAAAGATAAACGAATTGTGGCCCTATACATTCTTAAATATCCCAAAGAAGCCACTAGCATTCCAATTAGTGGATACTTCACCAATTCTCTTTAAATTTGATTCAATAAATCTCGACCTAGTGACTTGTGCATTTAACGAGTGAAAAAGAAAGGTATTAGGGAGAGATAAAGTGAATTGTTGCCCTGTACATTCTAAAATGTCCCAAAGAAGCAACTAGCATTCTAATTATCAGGTATTTTTCAAATTAGTTCTCAAATTTAGATTCAACAAGTTCTGAGGTAGTGAGTTGTGAGTTTAAAGATATTCAAATTTAGATTCCAATTAGTGGATACTTCAGCCATTTTCTTTCAAATTTGATTCAATAAGTCCCGAGCTAGTGACTTATTGCTTTAACGAGAAAAAGAAAGGTATTACGAAGAGATAAAATGAATTGTTTAATAATACATTCAAAATTGTTTCAAATAAGCTTATAACATTCCTATTAGTGGATATTTTTCAAATTATTTCTCAAATTTAGGTTCAATAAGTTTTCGAGGAAGTGAGTTGTGAGTTTAACGAGAGATAAAACGAATCGTGGCCCTATACATTCTAAAATGTCTTAAACAAGCAAATTACATTCCAATTAAGGGATACTTCACCAATTTGTTCTCAAATTTAATTCAATGATTCCCGAGGTAGTTATTGTGGGCTTAACGAGTGAAAAGGAAAGGTATTAAGGAGAGATCAAGCGAATTGCTGCCCTTTACATTCTAAAATGTCCCAAAGAAGCTATTAGCATTCTAATTAGTGGATATTTTTCAAATTAGTTCTCAAATTTAAAATCAATAAGTTCGGAGGAAGTTAGTTGTGAGTTTAACGAGAAATAAAGAAAGATATTGAGGAGAGATAAAATGAATCGTGGCTCGATACATTCTAAAATGTCTTTAAGAAGCAACTAGCATTCCAATTAGTGGATACTTAACCAATTTTTTCTCAAATTCAATTCTATAAATCCTGAGCTAGTGACTTGTTGGCTTAAAGAGTGAAAAAAAAAGTATTAAGGAGAGATAAAACTAATTGTTGCCCTATAAATTCTAAAATGTCCCAAAGAAGCAACTAGCATTCCAATTAGTGGATATTTTACCAATTAGTACTCAAATTAGATTCAATAAGTTCCAAGGTAGTGAGTTGTGAGTTGTGGGTAATCCGGGGGGGTAATTATTGGCGACTAATTGTCAGCTAGGACGGTCCCATCGCTATTCCCTTTGGGCATTCAGATGGTCACGAGATCGTCTCTATCCTTGACGTTTTGGTCTCGGTCACCGTCTCTTCGATCGCTCAGATGTTCACACAAATTAGGGTCATTCATCGGTCTTGCTCCTTCTCAAAGGTGGGTGACGAGTTGTCAATGTTGGCACCATCTACTGCCTCATCTCGCCCACGTGGATAGTCATGAAGCGAGCGTCTAACTTGAACCTCCACCATGAACCTACGGCTAAGGTTGTTGCCGATATCCCTAGATTAGAGGTTGAGGGCATCGTTTTTCCTGGGTTCGAGATCTCTCAGGATTCACGGTGCTCCTTGAGCTTTCCCTTACTCCTGACTGGCGAGCTGTTGATTGCTCCACCCTTCTCTGTTTATGAGATGGGTTCTTCTTGGGGAGGCTTGGCGACCTCTTATTGCCATGCGGAGCATCACTTCAAAGGCGAGGGTCGCCTCTCTCTGACATTCTACTATTTCCCGTCGCTGAGCAGCCATCTTGACTACAACAACAGTGTTCTTGGCACGCATCAGTGCCATCTCTTATTTTAGGGTGGCGACGTCCTCCTAGACTACTTCAGGCTCTTGGGGGACATGGTCACCATCTCCTTCTTCAAAGTTCTCATGATGGTCTTCCTCAATGTTCCTTAGAGGAGGAGGAGGAGGAGGACTTGGTGGGGTCACAAGGGTCGTTTTGATTGGTTGTACTACATATGTGACATGACCAGCGAGGGTGTGAGCAACCTTGGGTTGTAGGCGAGGAGAAATGTAATGCCCTGGATAGCCAAGACCGTTACACTGTGTGTTTATAAATGTGCAAAGCTTGCTAATCAAGTCATTTAGTTAGAAACGTGTTACTGAGACTATAATTGAACTAGAGTTAAAAGTTTTCGGTCACAAAAGTTACATTTCATATATTCAAACACACTTTTACATGGGATCCCAAAAGTAATAACGTTTAAAAAGACAGTCTACAAAATTTCAGGTTAAAAGTACAGCTACTAGCCACTCTAAGGGGCAAACAAACATTTAGGCTTTTCCCGTCCTGTACCACTCCTCGACAGTGGCGGCCGATCAGCTTACTATGTACATTCAGCCTCAAAGCTCTCCCACTCAGGACTGGTCCACTTTACCCTTGCCTTTACCTGCACCACGTAGCACCCCGCGAGCCAAGGCCCAGCAAGAAAACACGATAATAGAGCATAATCATCAATCAAATATTCAGATAATTCATACAGTGTAATCATACACTCAACAGTCCAAGACATGCATATAATCAGGCATTTAGCATACCAAGCCTATCAATTATCATTAACAACCAATTCACATATAACAATTAGGGTCGATGCCCTTAGGTCGCACCCTCTATTTATCCCACTGACTCCGGCCCACTTAAACCGAGCTCAGTGAATATCAAGTTGTCCTCAGCTACCAGTGGTTGAGCCGCGCCCTATGCGCAAATATTGATTCCAGCACTCTTAGGTCATTTATCACATTTCCCATGGCATAATACCATCTATGACATCATACAGATATAGGGAGCTCTTATTCCCAATACAATCACATAACCAGGTGCAGTTATCTTACCTTTGAATTCCGGTAGCTTTGATCAATGATGAAAACCCTCAAGAACGATCCCTTCTGAGCCCTAGCGTACACCTAGTCACGGTCATAAGTTAGAACCATTACCAAACTTCAATCCCAAAACCTAACCTCAGGACCAATCCTGAGCCCTCGGGAAGCCCTAATTCCACCAAACGGGGTGGTGGAATCAAACCCCGAGCCCCCGGGCAAAAACCCTAAGAAATAACCCAAAAATCCCCTTCTGGAAACAGGGTAGCGCTACAGCGCCCTAAAGTGGGTGCTATAGCGCTACAAAGAGAAGAAAAAATGCCCAAATCAGCCAAGCATAGTGTTGTAGCGCCCAAAGGCTAGCGAGTCGCAAGTTACAAATATATCCACATAATAATGTGGTCTCAAAATTTTATCACAAATATTTATATTTATGCCCTCAACAGGCCAAAATTACAAATATACCCTTATAACCTAATCAAGGCCTACATGCATACTAGTACACATAGTCATGCATCACATTTATCCAATTAGTCATATAAGCATGCATTTAATCATTTAAATCACTCATAATCCAGTTATGCCCTCCCGGCACACTAATCAAGGCCCTTAAGCCTTATTAGTAATTTTTGGGTCGTTACAATTATCCCCTCCGTCTCAAAGGTCACCATCTTCTTTCTGCAGTCAATAGTAGCTTCGTATCTAACCAGCCAATCCATGCCTAAAATCATATCAAAGTCCTTCATACCCAACTCAATCAAGTCTACTGACAATTCCCTACCATCAACCATCACTGGCAGTGCTCTAATCCACCTCCTAGAGGCTACTAGTTCTCCTATAGGCAAAATAGTGCCAAATCCCGAAGTATAATACTCACTAGGTCTACACAGTCTATCAATTACCTTACTAGAAACAAATGAATGTGTAGCACCAGAGTTAATCAATATAGTTTAAGGAGAGCCAGTGCTAGAAACCTGACCTGTCACTACCGAGGGACTAGCCTCGGCCTCCTCCTGCGTCAGGGTGAACACTCGAGCTGGAGTCAAGCTGTCCACCTTCCGTGCATCTCCTTTCTTCACTATTGGGTAGTCCTTCTTGAGGTGTCCCACTACCCCGCACACATAACAGGCCTTAGCCTGACATTCACCCGGATGGCATCTTCTGCACCTCGTGCACTCACGATAGCTCCTCCATGAATCACCACCTCCCTAACGGCCACTCTGAGTACCCCGACCTCTCCTATCAGGACCAGGAGTGGTCGAAGCATCAGGGGTCTTTCTCTTCAGATCACTGGCGCCTCGACCCCAACCAGAACCAAAATATGGAGGCACCGCCTTGTGGCCATCCCGGCTTGCTGCACTCTCTCTCCGGATCTTATCTTCTGCTTCCTCAGTAGTAAGAGCCTTCTCAACATCCTGGGCATAAGTTGTCCCTCTAGGAACTGTTGTAATCCTCACATCTCAGGCTATCATAGCATTAAGCCCTCTGATAAATCTATCCTGCCTAGCTACATCAGTTGGCATAAGATCTGGTGCAAACTTCGCAAGTCTGTCAAACTTCAGGGCATATTCTGTAACTGTCATGTTGCCATGAACCAGCCCCACAAACTCATTTACATTCACTGCCCTGATGGCAACCTTATAGAATTTCTTACTGAATAGGTCCTTGAATCCCTCCCAACTCAGAGTGGTAACATCTCTGGTCTGTGATGCCACTTCCCACCAAATATGGGCATCCTCTCTCAGCATATATGTGGCACAGGCCACTCTGTCATGTCCCTGTACCCTCATGAAATCTAGGATAGTAGTAATCATAGTCATCCACTGCTCGGCCTTCAATGGATCAGGTCCTCCCTCAAAGATTGGGGGTTACTGCTTTCTGAACCGCTCATTCAACGACTCCCATCTGTTCCCAACCTCTACTGGCTGTACAACAGGTACCACTGCAGGTGGCACAAAAGGGGCTGCACTCCCTGATGGAGCCTGCTGTCGCAGAATTTGGATCTGCTCATCCTGGCTCTGTAGCCGTGCTTGCATGTCTGCCATAAGTTGCTGCCAGTTCTCAGGGACTGGTGGAGGGTTCTGGCCCTAGTCATCACCTCTAGTCTCAGACCTGATGCTGGCTAGTCGCGTAGACTATAGTTGAACTAGGGTTAAAAGTTTTCGGTCACAAAAGTTACATTCCATATATTCAAACACACTTTTACATGGGATCCCAAAAGTAATAACGTTTAAAAAGACAGTTTACAAAATTTTAGGTTAAAAGTGCAGCTACTTGCCACTCTAAGGGAAAAAATAGACATTTAGGCTTTTCCTGTCCTGTACCACTCCTCGGCCGTGGTGATCGATCAGCTGACTATGTACATTTAGCCTCAAAGCTCTCCCACTCAGGACTGGTCCACTTTACCCTTGCCTTTACCTACACCACGTAGCACCCGTGAGCCAAGGCCCAGCAAGAAAACACAATAACAGAGCATAATCATCAATCAAATAATCAGATAATTCATATAGTGTAATCATACACTCAACAGTCCAAGACATGCATATAATCAGGCATTCAACATACCAAGCTTATCAATTATCATTAACAACCAATTCACATATAACAATTAGGGTCGAGGCCCTTAGGTCGCACCCCCTATTTATCCCACTGACTCTGGCCCGCTTAAACCGAGCTTAGTGAATATCAAGCTGTCTTCAGCTACCAGTGGCCGAGCCGCGCCCTGTGCGCAAATATTGATTCCGGCACTCTTAGGTCATTTATCACATGTCCCATGGTATAATACCATCTATGACATCATACAGATAGGGAGCTCTTAGTCCCAATACAATCACATAACCGGGTGCAGTTTTCTTACCTTTGAATTCTGGTAGCTTTGATCAATGATGACAATCCTCAAGCACGATCCCTTCCGAGCCCTAGCGTACATCTAGTCACCGTCATAAGTTAGAACCATTACCAAACTTCAATCCCAAAACATAACCTCAGGACCAATCCCGAGCCCTCGGGAAGCCCTAATTCCATCAAACGAGGTGGTGGAATCAAACCCCGAGCCCCCAGGCAAAAACCCTAAGAAATAACCCAAAAATCCCCTTCTGGAAACAAGGTCGCGCTACAGCACCCTAAAGCAGGCACTATAATGCTACAAACAGAAGGAAAAACGCCCAAATCAGCCAAACCTAGCGTTGTAGCGCCCAAAGGCTAGCGCTACAACGCTAGTTACAGCACTTCAACACTCTAGTTTTTTTTTCTCCTTCGATTTTCCCTGAGCCAAACCTCTATAGAACCCCTCCAAACCTCAACCATACACCAATTTTAGCCCATCATCATCTACATCTCACCACACATGACCCAACAACCTCAATTCTAACCACATGCATCATCAAACAAAGAAAGTAAGCATTGAACTTAAAGTTCAAGAACCCAACCAGAAACTCAAAACTAACCCAGCAATCAAGTTGATCAAACTTAGAGTTTTCTTACCTTTGATGGGGAAATCAACTTTAGGTTGTCCTCCAAAATTTTCCAGCTTTAAACTCCTTAATTCCCAAAGCTTAATTCTCCTAACTTCCATCAAAATTAAGTTTCAAAAATCATTTCAAACACATTTTAGAAAACTCAACAAAACCTTGAGACCTTACCTCAATTAAGTGACAAATCCCTGCTAAAATCTCTAGCTTCACCAAGGTCTCTAGCCCCAAGCTCCAGCCCAAGTTTTCCTAAGTTAAATCTTCAAATTTCCTCAAGAGGTGGTGGAAGATGACCAAACCGATTGGAGGAGAAGAGAGTAAGTCTAAGTGTTCTGTTTTCTCTTCTTTATTTCCTCTTCCAGTTTCTACTTCTTTCTAACAATTCCATTAAGTTCTAAAAGCTTAATATATCTTGTCCCTTTAAAGTCAAATGACCATATTGCCCTCCTAATTATAACTAAACCTTTAAGTCCTTCTAAGGGCATTTTGGTCATTATTCCTATTCCCGCTAATTCCTCGAGTGCCCCTATTAATTACTGCTTACATCCTGACACCTAACTAATCACCAATTATATTCCTCAATATCAAACGGTCTCCAATATATTTTCTAAATTCCCAAAAATATCCCCAGATGCACCCCAAGCCGGGTATAAATCCCCGTCGTGACTTTTCCGCTAAACCACTCACTAGGATCGCCTCGAGTCACAAGTTCCAAATATATCCACATAATAATGTGGTCTCAACAATTTATCCTAAATATTTACATTTATGCCCTCAACAGACCAAAATTATGAATATACCCTTATAACCTAAACAAGGCCTACATGCATACTAGTACACATAGTCATGCATCACATTTATCCAATTAGCCATATAAGCATGCATTTAATCATTTAAATCACTCAAAATCCAGTTATGCCCTCCCGGGACACTAATCAAGGCCCTTAAGCCTTATTAGTAATTTTTGGGTCGTTACAAGATATCACTCCAGACTCGCTCTCAATGAAAGCACCAAAATGTTGACTCATTTTCTTGTCAACTTGCATGGAGCAATGAATGAAGATTTTTTTTGTTTGTAAAATCTGGAGTGGAATCTTGGTTATGAATAATAACCAAAGAAAGTGAAATGAATGTTGTAATAAATGAAAGAGACCGAGGTTTATGGTTGTTCAGCCCCAAAAATATTACCTACGTCATCTTTAGTCAATATTATTGATGATTAACTTTGAACCCTCAAGAACAAGTTCACTTAGTTTGATCTTGTCCTGAGGCAGTTACAGCAATGGATAATGAGAGCTCTCTTGAAGATGAATAGTTACTGACTTAATGAGCTCGGCTAGATCCAGATTGATCCGACTTGATCCCGATCTCTCCCTTCTTTTTTGATCCCTCTTTGCATCATGATTTGCATTTTTTATAGCTATGGAGATGGCAAGACCTGATGGTGACAATTTATTTCTTGATCAGGCTAAGTTTTGGTACACTTGAACAAATGTAGGTTTTTGTCTCACAAAAAATGGTAATATGAGGTGTCTTGTTCATGTAAATGTTGAAGGCGCACTCTGATGCGGGAGAAGGCTCGGGTGGCGAAGCCCACTTGCAAGCAGCGAGTGACCCCGACGACTAGTGAGGGCCTCTAGTGACCAGCTAGGACTCTTGGCAACTAGCTGGGGTTTATGATGTGTACTCGATGCACTCTAGTGTGGGAGATGGCTCACGGGGCAACGACCACCGGTAATTGGCTAGTGCTCCTTGCGATTGCCTAGCACATCTGGCGATTAGCTAGCATTTCTCGCGATTGGTTAGCACTTGATCGGCTAGCACCCGATTGGCTAGCACCTGGCTAGGGTGATTGGCTAGCGCGACTGTCAAGGGGCATCAGCTAGGACTTCTCCCTCATGCGATTGGAGATTGGCTAGGACCATTGGCTACATACTAACTTAGCTTGATGGGAGTAGTAGACTTGTGTTGGTGATATCTTTTTCCACCTAAGTAATGAGGGAATGACAGGGTCATCCTTCCTAGGTGAGCGATGGTAGATGTGGTTTCTTGCCACTTCACCACTTGTTTTGACACGTCATCGGCTTCGTAGGCCGCCACGTGGTAATGTCATATTTTGGGTATAACAATTGTAAACTTTAATGAATTAGGTGAATTTAATTGATTAAGAAAATTTTATAAGGATATTGATTAAATTTAGTTTGTTTTTAAGAAAAACCAAGAGAAAGTTGATTTTATTTTAAAAAGATAGTTTAATCCATTTCTTTGAAAAATTAGGGCTTTGGTCCCTTTTTAATTTCTTAAACAAAGTTTCATTAATTAATAAAAATATTAATTTTCTAGTATCCAAATTAATATTAATAATTATCCAGTATGCTAAACTTAAATATATAATTATCAAGATTAAATTACATTTCTTATCCAAACACTTAGAAAATTTCCCATTTTTCTTCTAAGTATGAACTTTGTTCATTTTAGTTCTAAGTTGCCTACTTTAGAAAATTTTATTTTGAAAACTATAACTCTAAAAATTCCCAAACTTTTCAGAATCATTCTTGGTTATTTCAAGAAGTTTCTTGCAAAATTTTATACAAAAATAATCATTTTTACTTAATATTTGAAAATTCATAAAATCAAATTGATTTATTATTTAGGTCTAAAATTTGTTAGGCCCATATTAGATTATGTAAAAAAAATTCTATATGGAAAATTAACTCTTTTGGATAATTTTTACTCAGTGAAAAGTGTTCCCAAACATGGTTGTCCAAAAGCTATTTTGAACTTCCTGAATTTTTGCCTAACTTTCAAAAATCATATCTCTTAGCCATTTAAATATTTTTCTTTGAATTTTTACCTATTATATTACCAATATAAAAAGAGTGTTCATTCTAAAAATCATCCAAAAATACATTAATTTACTTATGGACACAAATCTTGTAAAAATTATAACTTGATCATTTAAAAACATTTTTGAACGTTTCGACATACTATGAGTATATAATCTTCCTAAACTACTCCATGGAATCAAGAAAATCCATAAACAAGTTCATATAATTTTCGCTTCACCCATTGAAAGTCAAGACTAAAAAATTTTCTCATAATCATAAATTGCCTATGGAATTTGGGTTCCATCACTAAACAATTATCCAAACATCCATGCATGTATGATCAGTAAATATATAAGCATTATTACAGTTCACATAATGAATTTAAACACATAAAATTACACTAAAATTAAAAAATCAAGTATAAATATAGTGGAGGTGAACATATACCTCTTGTAGACTACTTGGTTGATTTTGGATGACCTCTAGCACTTTTATTCCTAACTCAAACCATTAATCTACATATTTACACTCCTCAAAAGCCCAACAACTAGTTTATACAATCCAATAGTGAAACTAAATGAAGAAACTTAACCAGTCTTAAGAACTTTGACAAGGAAAGAGTCTAAGCTTTTTACCTTTGGTGTTCTTGACTTTAGTGGCATTCCTAGTATTCACAAATGACCAATTAGTTTAAGGCTATGTTTATAGAAGGGAGGATATGAGAGAATGAGAGATTTAGTTACGAATTGTGTGAAAAAATTCACAGAGGAAATGAGAGAAAACTTGGAAGCAAAGTTTTGTGAAATGGAAATTATGAAGACTTCTTTGACTTTTTCTTTTTATATGATGTAAAAATGAAACTTGAATTTTGCTTCTCAAGAATATATTATTACTCATTATAATATTCATACATAACTCACCACCTCACTCTTAGATACTAGTAGGTGCTTGGAATGCGAGGTGTTACAAGATGAAATTCAGGAAAAGTGCTTGTACCTTTTGTTATTTTTTATATATCACTCGAGAATGTACTCACTCGCAGACTCAGACAATTGAACGCATACCTAAGTCTCTGATCACTTGGGGGGCATAAGCAAGAGGCTATTCATCTTATGAGAATAACTACTCTTGGAGTAAGACCTATGGAACTCAATAAGAGGAATCTCCACTGGGTACCTTAGAGTATGCCATGAAATTGACGAAGAGCCCTATATTAGAGAGTAAGCTTGGGAACCTAGCTTAATTCCTAAAGGCCAAGTGCTCGAGAGACAAGCTAAGTACCCGAGGCCAAATAAAGGACTCGCAAAGTCTTGAGTTCATCTGAAACTTGGGCCCCAAAAAAAAGCGGATAAAGTTAAAGGTTGAATCAAATAAATTTGTTCGTAGCATTCAGGTATGTAAGAAAAATTTTAAAACCTTTTATGTTCTATGTCCAATTTGCAACACTACTAATCAATGTACGAAAGTGTAGACACATAAAAAAATGTAGAATAAATTGCAAAGAAGACACAATAATAGAGCGTAAAAGCCATTGAGAAAAATGTAGAAATATACACACTGCTCGGGAGCTCGAGCATTTGAATTGTTCATGCTCCAAAGAGATGGCTCGCATGCCTATTACAAAAAAGAAAAAAAATAAAGGTTGGAGACTAGTCCTAACCCCGAGGGACTTCCTCCATGAGTGTGAAGAAGGGATTGGCACTGGATGGCTCAGTCGTAACAACAACGGTTTTTTATCGAAGGCATTCCTCAATGATCACCCGAGCAGCATCAGCATTGTCAGTGAAGCCCAAGTCCATTAACCGGTTATAATACCAAGCCTTTTAAAAGGCATCACCCGCGATGTTCTCCACTTCATCACTCAGGACACTTTTCTCCTTGGCAAGGGCTTCAATCTCGGAGGCTATGGCCCTTTTGCGGTCCTAACCAGCTTGCTTCTCCTTGCGCAATGCATCCCCATGGCCTAAATGGCCTCATCTTTAGCCTTCGTGGCCTCCACGTTAACCCGAGAAATCTCTTCCATGGCCTTCATGACGTTCTCGAAAACCTTCTTGGCCTCCTCAGAGAGTCAGTTACGCTTCGTGAAAAGAAGGTCCAATCGCTCCTAAAAACCTGCCACCAGGTCGTAAGCTACCTTTGAGGCCACCCCGAGGTCATGGGATCAAGTTTTCTCCTCTTCGAGAATCGCTTGGAGTTTCTTCACCTCCTCAGCTAGTACACTGGACTTTAGGGCATCTAGCTTGTCCATGGCCCACTTAAGTTCATAGGATATCTACATCACTATGTTCCTTATGCATTGGACCATCAGAGTTGACTGAAGAAGAAACACAAGTTAGTACACACCATGGATAACATAATGCAAAAAGATATGTGAAGCATATACCTTTAATGTCGAATGCTGACAAGATGAGATAATGGTGGCCTCATTGTCATGCCCTAGCTGGGCATATCTCCTCATGGTCAAGTCACACATTGTGTTACTCAACCCTTGGAGGAGCTTTCCCACCAAAGGAGCGACAAAGGAGCCCAGCTTCTCTGCGAAAAGTGTCACCAACTTCTCTCTCTTCCAATAGGAGGCTTCAGTTGGCATATGAACACCCCCAACTCATGGATTATAGTGTTGCCCTCATCTAGTTGAGCATTGAAATACTCGATCACATAGTACCTCTCGAGCATCTTACCATCATAATGCTTGGGGTACACAAGCAGGTTGGAGACTTCAACGGGCGACGCTGGAAGTGGGAGATCACATGGAACCATGTCGTGAACCTCAAAGGATGGGGTGTCCTCATAGGAACCTCCAGTATAGAGACGTCGGGCCCTATTCCAAGTTCCTCAATGAGAGTCTCACTCACTTCCTCTCGCTTCGGCAATGAGAAAGGCTCTACCACTTCTTAAGGTCTCTTTTCTCCTCCGGCCTCTGAGGAAATAAGAACTGGCTGGTGGGTAAGCTCGATGAACCTCATTTGATCTATAAAATGGAAAAATAATGGGTCAACACTTACACGAAAAAAGGAAAACAAAATAGTACAATAAAAAAGAGCACTTGAGCTTTTCGGGAAGCTCCATCATTAGAAGGTTCCTCCGGGTGAAGCATTGAGTGAACAAAGGCAGCTATTAGTCTATCCATCTCCGGGGTTGCGTTGGACTCGTACTGACAAAACCAGGAGGCCTGAAACAAAGTCACACAATCTAAAGGAACGAAGCCCCAAGGAGGTAAATGGTTATTCGGGTGATGGAGGTAGTATTCGATCACGTCCTGGTACTCCTCCTGGGGCCATCAATGATCACTGGAGAAGCCACATCAGGGAATAGTGAGGGAGGCCCAGAGGTAATTAGGACTTACCCCCTTGTCATCGACTTGCTATGAAAGACAAGGAGAGGAGTTTTACCTTGATCTTAGGTGGAGGCCCCAACTCCTGCTTCTGTCTCCTCCTCAATCTCCTGCTCGAGGCGAGCTTCAAGGCAGTTTGAATCACTTGAGCACTTTCTCGGTGTTTAGGAGCTAGTTACTGACCGTGCACTTACCTAGCCAGCCTGTTCCTTAGACCACTTGGAATTCTAAAACTTGGTGAGTTCCAAGTTCACAATGTCCTTGCCCATCCAGAAAAGTCCCACCCAGACGAGTTTCTCTGTGGTCACTCTATCTCCACATCTAAGAATGTCTTCATCTCCTCCAGTTATTTTTGGAAGGCATCCACCCATGGTGTGCGAAGGAAAGGACCTAAGAAAAGGGAATTAATGTAAGTAAAAGAAAACTAAGTCTAAGAAGTCCTCAGGACATTACACTTAGACTTACCAACTCTGGCAAGGTTGAGAAGTATACTTCGGTTGGACTGAAAGGGAAACCACGTCATGTAGAAGAAGTGGCCCTTGAAGTCCTAAGCATGGCTCTCGTTTTGGTGACGAGCCTGGTAGTTTAACTAGGAGTACTTCATGAGGACGTAGAATCCATCAAGGTTACTTCCCTTCTTCTTTGGGCAGGCTCAGAAGTTGTAGAGATACAATATCTCAGCCAGAGAAGGCTCGAACCAATTGTAGCGCTCGTATAGGATGTACAAGTTCATAAAGACCTGGTAGCCGTTGGGGATCAACTGAAAGGGCCCCACAAACTTTAGGAAGTTGATGAAGTATTGATGGAGGAGAAGTGTGGCACTTGCTTGCAGATACAATAAGCTCTAGGCCGCGAAGTTGTGAACACTGTGATGGGACCTCTCTGTTTCCCGACACAGTCGTATCAGGTAGCCATCTTGGAGAATCTTGTAGTGTGACTTAATGTGGGCCCAAGCATCCAAGTTCCTTAACTTGGACGGGATGTGCTCTGCCTCAAAACCCAGAGGATTTATATTTGACTGCCTCGTTGAAAAGTGGGCCCAGATTGACCTCCTCCTCCTAAATGAGAAGATACTACCAAAGTGTGCCTTTACTGCCAGTGGTCTCTCTGACATTAAAGCGACCTCAACTATTTACAAGCGCTCAGTATTGCGATAGTTTCCATGTGCAGATATACATAAGACAAGTAATAATAGAGATAAGTAGAGTATTGTCCCACAGAGATTGTTATTGACTACCAATAATTAACTTCCCAATTCTATTTGGCTAATAAAACTTGGATTCAAGAATATCCAGAACTGAAACAAGAATAGAGAAAACTAACAATTAACAAATAATAAACACATATAAATGCAAAATTAATTCAATGGATGAAAATATAGTGTATTTAATTTCATCATCTATCCACTTTATTACTTTTTCAATACAATTTCACTATTCTTTCACTTATTGTGATAGCGGATTTACTAATACAATCTATATTCTTATTAGGATATATAAATCTCTCAACCTATATGTGAATCTTCTACATCTTTGTGATAAATTCCAAGCATAAAGCAAGCATCAAGAATAGAAATCCTAAAAGCTACACAAACCATATAGGTACTCTCGTCCTATATCCAAATCTATGTCTATTCAACTATAGCATATTTAATTCTCACCTCTTAGATTTTGAATCAAATTCATAAGCAATGCAAATAACGACAACAAATTACTCACATTCATTAAGCACAAATTGAATAGATCACAATGAAGAAGAAGAAATCATAGAAATTGCATTAACTAATAATAAAGTATCAAGAGACTACATTAAAACCCTAGAAAATAAAATTAGTTCATAACTAAATTCATAACATCTATTGATTCAGAAAATAACATAGGAAAAGAAATTAAAGAAGAAAAGAAGAAGAACTCTTGATGAATTATCCAATCTTGATATCCAAGTTCCTCTTGTTCTCCAGCGGCCAGAAGTCATTTGAATCGCTTATAATTATATTTTTATAATAACCATAGCGATTCTCTGTGAAAAGACCATCTTGCCCCCATAAAATACGATTTCTATACGTTGTACGGACTCAATCACCGAGCCCAGCCATCAAGTGTCGCGGCCCTAGTATGATAAGCCCAAGTCGAAGAGCCTCTGACTTCGATGGCATCGCGGCCCAACATTCTTTCCCTGCGGCTCAGAATCCAAAGGTATAGAAACCTATCTGAATTAACTAGCGCCGCAGCCCAACTCAAAATATCTCCATCTTAAAAATTAACATTTTAAGCTTCTTTTCGACCCTAGATCTCTTCTAAAGTGCCCCAACATGACCAAACACCATTTAACACAAGAAATCAACCATTTATCTTCGAATTATCCCTTAGTTACACCACATCCACACAACCCTTAAGTAATCACTAAAACCTGAAAACACACAAAACACAAGCATAATTATGCATCAAAACAACTTAAAAGATTAAAAACACACCCTTAAAATCTAATCTAATACAATACTTAAATAGACCGAACAAATTCCCCCAAACTTACCATATATGTAGCGTCCCAAATTTGCTAATAAAGCTTAGGGCCTTGATTAGCATGCCTAGAGGGAGATAAGTGATTTATTATATTAATGTGTGAATTTGATGAGTATGTGATTAGAAATGCATGTTTAGGTGAATCATATATGCATGTAGGCCCCATTTGGTTATTAGGGGCATGTTTGTAATTTTTAACCCATTGAGGGCATAAATGCAATATTTGTGATTATTGTGATCTTTACCACGTGTGAGTGGTGATATATTTGTGATGCACGATCTGAGACAGACCTAGGGAGGGGTTTAGCCAGAAAGTCACAACGGGGTCAAATACTCGCCTTAGGAGTAGCCTAGGGGTATTTTGGGAATGTGAAATGTGTTCGGGATTTATGGAGTAGCGGGTAGTAGTTTGGAAATGATTTAAACATTTTAGGATTAATGGAGATTTATAAGAATACTCGGGGACTTAACGGGGTATGACAAATGACTAAATTTCCCTTGGGTTACTTAAGGGGTTAGGATGAGTTTAAGGGGAAATTGGGTCTTTTGGTAAGGATATACATGGTTTAGATAAGCTGAGGGGTCTAAGGAAGTCACTGGAATTAAGGGATTGGAAAGAAAAAGAAACAGAAACTCTCTCCCTCTCTCTCTTTCTCTCTCTCTCTCTCTCTCTCTCTCTCTCTCTCTCTCTCTCTCTTGATCAAATGTCACTCTCTTAAGGCTTGGGAGGTTTTGGGGATTTTTGAGGAGAAAGCTTGGAATTTAAGGCTGGGAGTTGGGGAATCAAAGCTAGGAGCAAGATTATTGTCAGCTGAGGGTCAAAACCATCCTTCAGGTAACGCTCTCTGCTCTGGTTTTAATGAATTCCTGCCATGTTTTAAGTGTTTTCTTCTAGGTTCAAACTTGAGTTCTGATTTTGAGTTTTGGTGAGGTTATGGAATAGTTTTTGGGTTCTAGTGCTGCTTATAATGTATTAGGATGATTATGGGACTCAACTTTATTGTTGGGGTGTGTTTAAAATGATTTTCAGGGAAGTTAGCTCGTAAAATTTGCATGGGATTTCTGGGTTTCGTGCATGCGTCGCGGCCTTATTCATCAGCGCCACGACCCGCTTGATTTTTTAGGCCAGTGGGGCTTCGAAGAATTTCCCAGGCACTGCAGCGCAAGGTTTTGGCGCCGCAACCGCGGCCCCAAAACTGTGTAGTTAGTGTTGTGATAGCATCTAATTCATGAATCCTAGCTACTTTTCTGTTACTTATAGCTCGCTCATTAGCCCATTGGCAGTTATTGATGGTAATTTCCTCCAACAATGCATAGGCCTCATTATCACTCTTTCCCATGAATGCTCCTCCTGCTGCAGCATCTATGATGGTGCGTGTAGTAGTGCACAACCCATTATAGAAATTGTGGACCGACATCCGCTTCTCAATGTCGTTATGGGGACACTTTCTCAAAAAATCTTTAAACCTCTCCCATGCGTCATATAATGATTCCCCATCATTATGGAAGAAGTTATTGATCTATCCTCTCAACCATGCAACATTTGATGGAGGAAAGAACTTTGCGAGAAACTTATGTGCTAGCTCCTCCCAAGTGTTAATAGAGTTAGCCTGCAAAGAGTTTAATCGAATCTTGGATCTTCCCTCAATGAGAATGGGAACAACCTCAATCTGATAGCATTGTCACTCACCCCATTCATCTTGAAAGTTGCACACAGGAATTTAGCTATGTGCATGTTTGGATCTTCTGTAGGTAATCCACCAAACTGAACGGTGGACTGGACCATTTGTAGTATTGACGGCTTGATCTCAAACTTGTTAGCAGCAATTGTGGGGTGTCTAATGCATGAATGAACTTCGGTAACAGTTGGGAGTACATAATCTTTTAAACCTCTAGCCCCTTGTTCAGAAAGGACCTCAGCAACCACTGCCCCTTCGACATTGTTGGTGACATTATTTACTGCATTCCCTTGATTTGCAACCATCCTTGCCTCCAACCTCTTATTCTTCTAGTTTTGTCTATAGGTTCTCTCAATCTCAAGATTCACCAGTAATATCTTAGCTATTTTACCTCATCGCATAAACCAAAATTACATGTGATAAGATGATTTAGACACAAACCAAGTTAGAATTCTAAAAAGATTAGAACAAAAATTAATTATTTTGATATCAATAAAACATTCCCTGGCAACGCCGCCAAAAACTTGTTGCGATAATTTCAATGTGCAAGTATACACAATCGTAGGCAAGTAATAATGGGGATTAGTAGAGTATCGTCCCACAGAGATTGCTATTAACTACCAATAATTAACTTCCCAATTCTATTTGGCTAATAAAACATTGATTCAATAATATCAAGAACAGAAACAAGAAATGAGAAAACTAACAATTAACAAATAAAAGCAAAATTAATTCAATGGATGAAAACCTAGGGAATTTAATTTCATCCATCCATCCACTTTATCACTTTATCAATACAATTTCACTATTCTTTCTCTTATTGTGATAGAGGTTTACTAATATGTTCTATATTCTTATTAGGATATATAAATCTCTCAACCTATATGTGAATCTTCTACATCTCTGTGATAAATTCCAAACATAAGGCACGCATTAAGAATAGAAATCCTAAAAGCTACACAAACCATATAGGTTCTCTCGTCCTATATCCAAATCTATGTCTATTCAATGATAGCATATTTAACACTCACCTCTCAAACTTTGAATCAAATTCATAAGGAATGCAAATAACAACGTCAAATTACTCTCATTCATTAAGCACAAATTGAATAGATCACAATGAAGAAGAAGAAATCTTAGAGATTGCATTAACTAATAATAAAGTATCAAGAGACTACATTAAAACCCTATGTAAACACCGACTAACTTCAAACCTCGAAACTTTAAAACTACAAAGATATAACTACTATCTTTCGGATACATAAATAAATAATAAAACTTTATTATAGAAAATCCAAAATACAGATGCCATTGTTATTACATAAAATCATAAAGAAAAACAAAACCTTTATTTAAATGTTCAAACACTAAATACGGAAATCATAAATACATAATTAAAAGACTCAAATATCAATGTCAACCTCGATCAATCCCATTAGTCCATTCCTTTAGTCCTCACCCAATACACATGCCAAAGCCACTTAGGATCTGTCCTGCCTTCCATGTTCATTTACCTGCACAATCTAAATAAAATGGAATGAGCCTAATGGCCAGTAAGGAAAAACTACTAAAGCATAACATAAAACATAAAAATGAACTACAATATTAATGGCCATTAACTCACTACCGTAGTATGTGATAGAAGCCACTATAGTCCTCTTGCTACTATTTAGAGGTAGGTTTAGACACAACTATAGTCTACGATAATTATAAAAATATCGAGATTTGCTATCTAAGCAACCATATTTCCCAAGCAACAGACATAAAAACAAACATACATACACAAAGCACATAGCACATAAATCTAACTTATTTTCCTTACCAAAAACTGGGGTATTGGAGACAAGTGCGAGATCGGAAACTCCTAAAACTAAACAATAAAACCATAAGTTTCCTAAACAAAAGAAGATGAAAAGAATATCTAAACCATCAAGACAAGAACTTACCAAAAACCTTAAGTTTCAAAAAATCAAGCACCAAATCAAAAGCCATTATAACAAGTTAGGATTTGAAGTAAAAGAAAAGAATAAGAGGAATAGCAATGAACTAAACCTGAGGATTAAGAGTACCTTAGATAGCTTAGAGCTTCAATCTATACCTCAATACCAAAATCACACTCTAGCTTACTTCCCAAGTGTTTAGAAAATCTTAGATTTGAAAGCTTTTAACCACAAAACCCTAGTGTTTCTCTCTAGAAGGAAATTGACAGCTTGGAGGCTCTGAGAAGTGTTTGAAAGATGACACAAATGGCTGAGTGAAGAGTCTTATTTATAGATTTCAAGGAGTGAAACTAACTCCCTTTAAAATGAATAAATAAATGAATAAAAATGGAATTTCTGCTCAACAGATGCCCAGAACTCAATCAAAATCATTCAAAAGCAAGTCCAAGTTGTTCAGGGTTTATCTAGCATCAAATTCCATGGATTTTCAAAATGGCCTGATCGAGCCGATATATCTCCCCAATAAACGATATATCGCCTACCCCATTTTCTTGAGGCTTTGTGGTTTCATTCGTGCGAAGTCGACGCATTTTCTGTATCAACATAGGCGATATATCGGCCCCTATAGCTGCGATATATCGGCTTACACTGATATATTAAATCACATTTTTGCACATTTTAAGCACACTAAAAGTTTTTTAAACCACTTTGACTCAGTAATACGAGATCCTAACATCTAATGGAAGGTTCTAGACTTCCTAGGTTTATCCTTGATTATTTTATTCATCTAAAATCCTTAAATCCTTAATAAACATACATGTGACAAATGTCACATTCTTAATTATTCTATCTACACATTAGGTTATAATAAATAATATTTCTAGGACCAGCTTCAATAATTAAACCTTATGATAAAATTAATATTTCTAAACTATGGGTTAAACTTATAAAATCCATAACTATCTCTATGAGTTTCCAAAAAATTCCTGGCTTGAACCAATAACCACGAAAACTAAAATACAACAGCATAAGATACTACTATCTAACTAAGTAAAATTCTGAGGCACTACACCCTAGAAAATAAAATTAGTTCATAACTAAATTCATAAATCCATTGATTCAGAAAATAACATAGAAAAAGAAATTAAAGAAGAAAAGAAGAAGAACTCTTGATGAATCTATTGTTCCTCTTGTTCTCCAGTGGGAAGAAGTCATTTGAATCTCTCATAATTATGTTTTTATAATAACCCTAGCGATTCCCTGCAAAAAGACCATCTTGCCCCATAAAAGTATGACTTCCATATGCTTTACGGACTCAAGCGCCGTGGCCCAGCCATCAAGCGCTGCGACCTTAGCACGATAAGCCCAGTTGTAGAGCCTCTGACTTCGATGGTTCCGCGGCTCAAAATGATTCGGTGCCGTGGCTCAACATTGAAGCGGCACCTCAGAATCCAGTGGTATAGCAACCTTTTTTACATAGCCAGTATTGCGGCCCAGCTTCAAGAGTCGCGGCTCAAAATAGCTCCATCTTAAAATTCAACATTTTAATCTTCCTTTCGACCCTCAATCTCTTCTAAAGTGCCTCGACACGACCAAACACCATTTAACGCAAGAAATCCGCCATTTATCTTTGAATTAGCCCTTAGTTACACCACATCCACACCAACCCTTGATTAATCACTTAAACCTGAAAACACACAAAACACAAGCATAATTTTGCACCAAAACAACTTAGAAGATTAAAAACAGACCCTTAAAACCTACTATAAAACAATAATAAAATAGACCTAACACTCGGACACACGAGCATTCATGGGAACTAAACCTGGTCTACGAGCCATGCCTTGTATCTCTCTATCAAAGTCGTAGAAACTGTGTTGATGAAGTTGACGAAGCTCCTTAGACATCTAAAACAATACCAAGCATTTAGTATCCTGTTTGAAAGAAAAATGGCCTAAACACGAGAATACCCTAAGACAATTTCTCGAGGATAGAAAAAGAAGGATTTTTTTTCTTTCTAAACTAGGTATTTTCGAAGCAACGAAATGCAACACGGAAACTCCATCGAAGATTCGAAGAATACGACCAAACAAGACTGGATTCTGGATACAAGACTAGATTCTGGGAAATTCCTAGAAACGAAACCCAGAAAGGCAAGTTTCTGGTCAAAACGTAATATAGTCACTTACACGTGGGTATTTCACCAGAAAGGGCATGAAAAAGAACACACAAAAAATATTCCCTAAAATCCTATCATGTTCATTGTCCCAAAAAGCTACTGAAATGGATTTAAAAACCATAAACATAAGCCTAGCGAAGAAAACTTGTTAAAAATCGAAGATACGAGCGAAGACGAGTACGAACTGTAAAATACTTGGCGTCGCTAACCCATAATTGTTTGTATTGCTTCAAAGTATTCAGGCTTAACACAAGAGATATGGGTTCTGGAAATGGATTTCTGGGGACGAAAGGTTTTTGCTTTGAGAAATGGATTGTTTTCTACAAATGTGAAAATGTAAGTGGGAAATAGAAGGAGGAGAAATGTTTAAACTCAAAACCCCAAATGTGGGTGAAAGATCTTGTGCTCCCCAGACGTTGATCACCTACGAGTAGGTACTCGAGCATGATCCAACGGTCACAAAAATCAAATGAAAGTCATACTTGAAAGGAGAAAGGACATTTCGGGTACAAAAAAGTCCCTTCATTAAATAACATCGATTTAACAATCTAAGAAATAGGGAGTCTACATGTGGCACCCTCTTTTTGGAAGTGTCAGTGCTCGAGGACCCTCAACGGTCATGACCTGAAGACAGATGCCTGATAAGACGACAATTATTTTATCTAAGTCTCCCCTACCCCCGAGGATGAGTGAAGACTTGGGGGGCAAATGATGCCCATGTTTTCAATATTGGACATGTGGCATGAATTACTACACTGATTAGTCTTCCTCGGGAGTTCGAGCCTAGTTCTCATGATTATTTTCACCATGGGAGGACCTTTCGAATCGTGACTAACTCTTCAAAATATTAGAAGACCTCCTCTAGGAGAAGATTGAAATTGCAAGGTGTTAACCAGAGAGGCGCTTTGGACCACAGACACCTGTCTGACACCCAGTGGGTGCAGGGATCGTGTTGTCAATTCCGTACAAGCGCCAAAACGGATGTCTCACGACACTGTCTGACATGGGAGAACGTACAGCTACCACCCTGACAGTGTCAAGGGCATTTTTTCAATAAAGTATTAGGGTTGATATCCAAGTATTGGGCATGCCTGAGATCTAATGAGGTCACCTACCTACTTAATACAAAAAAAACTTGCATTTATGTTATAACTGCTCTCATTATGAGAGGAATAATTGTAATCAGCTCCAATTAATGAGCTGAATCTCCCCACTTGCCTAAAAATAGGGCTAGGGCATTACTTGTAAAAGGATCCCAATTTTCGAAGTGAGAAAAAATGTTGCCTAAATTCTAAGAGAACTTGAGCTTTGCAAGTTCTTCATCTTCAATACAAGTGACTCATGGACTAGAGCTAATTTATAGCCTCGACCACGTAAAAACCTAGTCTTTCTTTTGCTTTTCTATTATTTTGGTAATTGACGATAAAGCCAGTCAACACTTGTGTTTTACCTCTCTGTGGATACGACATAGCCTGATTACTACTGTGACCGCTTAGGAATTTATTCAGTGACATCAACCACCACTACAAGAAAAAATGCTTTTAATAACACCGAAAATGTGTTATCAAAACATACCATAACACTTTTTGATGTGTTAAGACCGACTATGTTATTGTAGGTCAGGGTACTTTACATAACACTTTATCATTGTTATACATATGTGCTATTATATTGTCAACGATAACACAATTTCTGTGTTATTTTAATAAATAGATAAGTGTTTAATTATGTTATTTATAGTCGATTATATAACACATTTCAATACTTATAAATTTGTGTTATACTACACTTTAGCATAACACTTTTGTTGTGTTATACTACACTTCAATATAACACATTTTTTGTGTTATACTATACTTTAGTATAACACATTTTTTGTGTTATACTACACTTTAGTATAACACATTATTTGTGTTATATAATGAAGTTTTCATAACAAAATTCTTTGCATAAAAAGTGTTATTGTAATAGATATTATAACACAATTTTCGTATTATAACACTAATTTATTCTATTCTATTTTAATTTTTTTTATATAATTAAAATTAGCTTTCTAATATATACTAGCATCATCAAATGAACTTGATCTTCAAATAACAAAAAGTAAAAACATTCAACATTGTATCAACAATCCAAAAATTAGTTTAAAACATTCAACATTTTCATCAACAACAAAATGTTCTTTAAGTATTCAAGGAGTCTTAAATATTCAACATAGTAAAAAGTTACTACTTTCAACACAAAATATTCTACAGCTGCCCAACACAAAGCCTTAAAAATTAAGTATCCTTTTCTACTTCACTTGTCACATCTACATGAGAAAGTAGAAAGATAAGCAAAACAACAAGTGTGGTGGTCCTCATAGTCACAACATGGGTTATATCAATAAGATTGTCCATAATTTTTCAATCTATATCAAATACATTTTATCATATAGATTATATACATTGGAACAAGCAACAAGCATCTTTCATTTTTATTCTTTTCCTTTCCAACTAGGGCTGCTAGCAATTCTTGGCTCAATTCAAAACATGCCAAAAAAACAACATGGAAATAATTTGATTCCATTCTAATCCCAAGTAAGCTAAGTTCTCTAAACATGTTTTCTGTGGTGATAGGAGACCAAAATATCAGAGTATGCAAAACAAAAGATGATCAGTGATTGTTGAACCTTTCCAACAGCCTATAGTTCCAAAAAATAAAATAATAAACATAATAATAAGAATAAGAATGAAACCACATTAAAACCAGCATTGTTTTTAGATTTCACTACCTTTGCAGCACCAGTAGAACTAGGAATGATATTTTTTCCAGCTCCACGGCCTCCTCTCCAATCCTTCATTGATGGGCCATCAACAGTCTTCTGTGTTGCTGAACATTAGAAACAAGAGTCAAGTAACCAACTTGTAAACTATTCTCCTATTATAGAAACAAATAAAGTGAAAAACAAACCTGTAGTTGCATGAACAGTTTGTTGGAAAAAGCTTATACAGGATCTTTATTTATTTTCATGTATATCTAATATTAAAAAAATTAATACGAGATAGCGTAAAACATATTTTTAAAATTGAATTCAAGAGAAACAAAGAATAGAATACTTACAGTATACGCAGCGGAATTAAAGAGTCCTTCCTCCAGTTTCTCTAACTCTTGTATCCTCTCTGTCGCAGAGTATTATCAAGAAACTGAACCGATCTTCTATTTTCTTCACGATCTTCCAATGTATCCTTAGAACCACCTAGACTAGTGTGGGCAATTCTCAACACATGAGATAGATATAGAGAGAAGAAGAGAAAATAACAAAGAGGCTTAGAAAATGACTTGTGTTTAGAGAGAATATAAAACTATCAGAAAATCTGACTTGTGACTTATCTGTCGTCTCTAAAATCTTCTCTCTAAGCACTCCTTTTATAGACTCAATTAAGCCATTTAATTTAATTAAAAAATCAATAAAATAACAGCTATTTTGAAGCCCTAGGTCGAAATTATCATGGGCTATAGGCCCGTGAAATTTCCCATTTGATTATAAGCCCATTGGACTTAAAATCAAGGCATGCACTATTTTCTATTGATTTAATTAATTAAATAATTATTTAAATCATTTATCAAATTAATTATTTTTAATTTGAACATTGATTTAAACTTATTTATTAATTTAGATACCAATTTATCTTAATTAATAAATCTGCCATAATTTCTCTTTTCTTCTCAAAATTACACAACTCTGTGAAACTATCCAAAATTGACCTGGTCAACTTTGATAATTCTAATTGATGATTAAATCAATTAATTGAGACTATCTAGATGATTTTATCCAAGGCACAATGGGGACCATGGGCCTATGAAATCAAGCTCCAATAAGTTATCATAAATCTAACAAATAAATTTACTAACTTATTAATTCTTCGTGACTCCACTATAGACTTGGAATTGCACTCTTGAATTCATAGAACGCTCTATAACAAATATAGATACGCTATTAATTATCCATTGTTACAACCATAATTGTCACTCAATCCTCTATAGACGGTCTACAATGAGATAGGACTAAAATACCGTTTTACCCCTCATTGTATTTTATCCTTAAAACACTTAGTTCCTTGTAAATGATATTTCAGTAAACTAATTTAATTACTGAAATGAGATCTCTATCATTTAACACGTTGAACCAAACTAAAAGGAAACCATCATTTCACTTCTTCATCAGAAGCTATAGATGTTCATATCTATGATTAACACTCCCACTCAATTGTACTACCAAGTTCCCAAGATGTAAGTATGGGCTAGTCCGTAGGGTAAGCTGGTAACGAACAAGTCAAAGAACTCAAATAATACAATCAGTTAGAATACTAACCACTCAGAATTGAGATTGAATTGACCTATGGTCAACTATATGATATGACTATAATAGATAATAACGGTATGTTTACTTATCTTATCAACTGTCAATATCGGTCCTGTCCGATGTAACAAATACATCCGATCTTATCTATTTTGCTAATGTTCTGGAAAGAACATAACACTGTAATGTGTAAGTAGATCATATCGTAGATTGGCAAGTCAGTGTAAATTCGGTGCACTGACTAATCTTAGGACTAACTTATTTTGAACATATAATCATATTTATATTCCACTATGATTACGTCACTATAAATAAGATTAGCTATATGCTCGGGATTTAATAGAAGTTTATATTAATCAAATAATCATGAAAATAAAACATGTGAGCAAAGTGATTGACCAAGTCAAAAAATGATTTCTATTCTTTTATTGATAATAAAATGAGATTACAAAGAATTTGGGTTTTAATTAAGGCATAAAACCCCAACAAACTCCCACTTGCACTAATTGAAACTAATGCCTTAATTCTACTAATCCCATCTCCTTGATATGCTTATCAAATGTAGCTTCTGGTAGTGTCTTTGTAAATGGATCCGCAAGATTGTCTTCAGTTGCAATCTTCATAACCTTCACATCTCCCCTGGCCACATATTCTCGAATAATGCGATACTTCCTCTCTATATGCTTACTCCTCTTGTGACTTCGAGGTTCTTTCGAGTTGGCTATCGCTCCTGTATTGTCACAAAACAACACAAGCGGTTTATCCATTTCTGGAATAACTCCAAGATCCGAATAGAACTTCTTTAGCCAGACTATTTCCTTAGCTGCTTCTGATGCAGCTATGTACTCAGCCTCCATGGTGGAATCTGAGATTGCAGACTGCTTTACGCTTCTCCAAATCACAGCTCCACCCCCAAGAGTAAACACCATTCCAGAAGTAGACTTTATGTCATTGACATCAGTCTGAAAATCTGAATCGGTGTAGCCTATAGGGTTCAGAACACCACCCTTGTAGACTAGCATATAATCCCTAGTCCGTCTCAAATACTTCAGGATATGCTTAACTGCTATCCAATGTTCTGGTCCTGGGTTTGACTGATACCTGCTCACTACTCCCACTGCATAGCAGATATTTGGTCTAGTACAGAACATGGCATACATCAGACTTCCAACTGCAGATGCATAAGGAACTTTTCTCATTGCATCTTCCTTTTCAGGAGTCTGGGGAGACTGCTTCTTTGAAAGATGAATTCCATGGCGGGACGGTAGACGCCCTTTCCTGGAATTTGTCATTGAGAAACGTTCAAGCACTTTATCAATGTAAGCTGCTTGAAATAGAGCTAAAAGTTTGTTCTTTCTATCCCTGATGATCTGGATACTTAGAACATAACTTGCTTCACCCAAATCCTTCATCTGGAATTGAGTGCTCAGCCAATTCTTCACATCTGATCATTTCTTAACATTGTTTCCAATGAGTAAGATATCATCTACATAAAGAACCAGGAATACCACTATTTGATTTGCCTTTAGTTGGTAAACACAGGGCTCATCAATATTTTGTTCAAAGCCATAGGTTTTGATTATTTCATCAAACCTAAGATTCCAGGAACGAGAAGCTTGCTTAAGTCCATAGATGGACCTATTTAACTTACAAACTTTTCCTTCTTGTCCAGATACTTTAAATCCTTCTGGTTGATCCATATAAATGACCTCGTCAAGCTTTCCATTAAGAAAAGCTGTCTTGACGTCCATTTGCCAAATCTCATAGTCGAGAGCGGCTGCTATGGATAGGAGGATGCGAATGGATTTGAGCATGGCTACCGGACTAAAAGTTTCCTCATAGTCCACGCCTTCTCTTTGGGTATAACCCTTTGCCACTAATCGAGCTTTATAAGTCTCGATATTTCCATCAACACCTCGTTTCTTCTTGTAGATCTACTTGCACCCAATGGCCCTAAAGTCACTAGGTGCTTCCACAAGATCCCAGACGGAATTTGAGTGCATGGACTCCATTTCCTGTTTCATGGCTTCGAGCCATAGTTCCTTTTCAGGGCTTGCCATTGCCTGTTTGAAAGACAACGGATCATCATCACTAGTGTCACCAACAACCATATTGGTTTCACCATCCAAACCATAGCGAACTGGGTTCTTCGAAACCCTCCCACTACAACGAGGCTTCGTGACTGTTTGCTCAGGAACAGTGGTACTTTCTTCATTTAAATCGACTTGCGTCGGTTGTACATGAAGAGTGGGAATTTCATCATCAACACGCATTGATGACGATGGAACATTGGTTGGAGTTAATTCTTTAACCATCTCCTCTAAAACTACTTTGCTGCGAGGTTTAAAGTTCTGGACATAGTCATTTTCCAGAAAAGTAGCATTTGTAGAAGTAAACACTTTCTTTTCTGAATGACTGTAGAAAAGTCCACCCCGAGTACCTTTAGGATAGCCAACAAACATGCAAACTTTAGTTCGCGGTTCTAGCTTTCCCTCCTTTTTCCTCAGGACGTGAGCGGGACACCCCCAGATTCTATAATGGCGTAAACTAGGTTCACGACCATTCCAGCGTTCTAAAGGTGTTTTGGGGATTGATTTTGACGGCACGACATTGAGAATGTCATTTGCGGTTTCAATTGCATGTCCCCAGAACGAAGTTGGTAGAGTTGAGTAACTAAGCATGCATCTAACCATTTCCAATAAAGTTCTGTTTCGGAGTTCTGCTACACCATTTTGTTGCGGAGTACCTGGGGCAGTAAGTTGTGATAAAATCCCAAGTTCAGTTAAATGATCTTGGAACTGCATATCCAAATATTCCCCACCCCTATCAGATCGCAAGATCTTTAACCTTTTACCTAATTTGTTCTGAGCCATTGCTAGGAATTTCTGAAACTTTGAAAATGTTTCTAATTTCCTATGCATTAGGTAAAGACATGAGTATCTAGAGTAATCGTCAATGAAAGTGACGAAATACTCAAAACCACCCCTGGCTTGTACATTCAAAGGTCCACAAACATCTGAATGCACAAGACCAAGTGGTTCTTGGCCCTATCACCCTTTGCAGAGAATGGACGCTTGGTCAGTTTGCCTCCTAGACAAGATTCACAGACAGGTAATTCACCTAAGGCGAGTTCCCTCAAAGGTTCGTCCTTTGTAAGTCTTTGAATCCTATCATAGCCAATGTGACCTAGTCTCAAGTGCCATAAATACGTCATATTATTGTTATCGATCTTTTGACGTTTATTGGTCCTAGGTTTAGCTACTTTGAATAAATCATTGTTAAGAGCGAGGGGTTCGTTAGGTCGCAGAATATAAAGCCCGTTTTCCAAACATGCAATACACAATTGTGATCCATTGAAAGAAATAGATATATTAAAACTTGTGAAAGTCATAACAAATTGTTCTAATTGCAACATGGAAACTGAAATTAAATTTCTACTAAAATCCGGAATAAAAAATACAACTTTTAAAATTAAGTATTTATTTCCGAACTTCAGACGAGCTGTTCCTCTAGCTTGGACCTTAACGAACGCTCCGTTCCCAACTCTAAGCTTTAAGCCGCCTTCGTTCACTTCCTCCCACTATTCAAGAAGCTGTAAAGAGATATAAACATGGTTAGTAGTTCCAGAATCATTAATCCAAACAGATTTATCATTCTCTAAAACACATGTTTCTAAGATAAATGAACTATTATCATTACCTTAGTTCCTTGTAAGTGATATTTCAGTAAACTAATTTAAGTGATATTTCAGTAAACTAATTTAATTACTGAAATGAGATCTCTATCATTTAACACCTTGAACCAAACTAAAAGGAAACCATCGTTTCACTTCTTCATCAGAAGCTATAGATGTTCATATCTATGATTAACACTCCCACTCAATTATACTACCGAGTTCCCAAGATGTAAGTATGTGCTAGTCCGTAGGGTAAGCTGGTAACGAACAAGTCAAAGAACTCAAATAATACAATCAGTTAGAATACTAACCACTCAGAATTGAGATTGAATTGACCTATGGTCAACTATATGATATGACTATAATAGATAATAACGGTATGTTTACTTATCTTATCAACTGTCAATATCGGTCCTGTCCGATGTAACAAATACATCCGATCTTATCTATTTTGCTAATGTTCTGGAAAGAACATAACACTGTAATGTGTAAGTAGATCATATCGTAGATTGGCAAGTCAGTGTAAATTCGGTGCACTGACTAATCTTAGGACTAACTTATTTTGAACATATAATCATATTTATATTCCACTGTGATTACGTCACTATAAATAAGATTAGCTATATGCTCAGGATTTAATAGAAGTTTATATTAAACAAATAATCATGAAAATAAAACATGTGAGCAAAGTGATTGACCAAGTCAAAAAATGATTTCTATTCTTTTATTGATAATAAAATGAGATTACAAAGAATTTGGGTTTTAATTAGGGCATAAAACCCCAACACAGTTGTCATTAAACCTTCAAGAATACGAAATTCCTCATGAACAACCTGTGTAAAGTAATAAGAAAATCACTCAGCGAATAACTAAAAAGCATAATAGCTAAAAAGCATATTATTCATAAATGTATATTAATTATTAATGATATCTAACTCCAACCACTCAATACTATTACTATAAAATACAAACAAACAAAAAAGAGTTTATTATATATTTATACTATTACTATTACTATATAGTATATATTTATATGTATACTATTACTATATAATATATTTATACTATTACTTGCTTGTCAACTTTAGGCAAACATACATTAGCAAAACTAGCTCACAAGAATAACAGTAACACAGTAAGATGAATCAAATGTAATAATGCACAAGAATCTGAGATTACACCATAAGTCTTTATTAAGCATCAACAATCTGAGATTACACCCTATACACAGTTGAGAAGAACTAGCACACTCAAATTATAACAGTTCACACATAATAGAAGTCCTGAAGAAACTCTCTCACAAAGCTAGTTCTCTCTTTCTTAAAGTCTAATCTCTAAAAAATATTGTATTATAGAATGAGGTATATGCCATTCTCTTTGGTTTTCCTTTGTTAAGATTTTTAGAGAACTTTTCATCCTCTGAAAAACAACTATCAGTGTAATTTACTATTAACACAGTTAGAAGAATAGTCTATCAAAAAACTTGATCTTGAACAAATATCCATAAAAAAAATATTATCACTCAAAAGTTCTTAATTACAAGTGCCAAATGTACAGCCACACATATTCTTTATCAACAATATTAACCACTTGTCAATTGAAAACAGGCCAACAAATAATCTCATATTCTAGTTGTTGTATTATAAACCCCTGCAAAAACATATTACAAACACATAGAAAAATGGCTAACAATATCGAAGACAAAGTCAGCTGACAAAAATTTAATCAAACACACCAGAAACGCCCAATTTTTCTTTGTTCGGAGTTAACCAAATCATGTTAGTCCTACAGCCAAGGCAACAGAGGTCCTTAGTCAAATTCACTATCAAACATGAGATTACACACTCAAGGCACACAATGACAAGAAGTTTTCTCAAGTAAGTCATATTATGTTATATTCCACACTAGTAGGTAAGACTATAGTCAAGTAAGTCAACTAGTCATCTCAACAAGTTTAATATCACTTGTATCAGCATACATAAAATAATTTCTATTTAAGAAAGCCACTGTGTAGAATAATTAGAGTAAACATATCTTTCTAGTGTTGTTAGAAAGTTGGCTTATAAAGTTAGTTATGGTAGTAATATCCTACACATTGTATAAATGTTCCAGCTGTCTTATAAAGCTAGTTGGGTATTGTGAGGAAGAAAAAAAACTCAAGAAAAAAAGAGTGAAAACAGAGAAAAAAAGCTGAGATGTGATATTCATTCTTGCAAGGTTGAGTTCTGTAATGGTGTGTGTTCTTTCTTACTTTCTTTTCTAGTTTCTTGTTGTGATCATAAGGTGTTTGTGTGTGTTATTTAATTCTTTAACTGAGCTTTTTGTTTCTTATTGAAAACATTTGGGGGCTTGGAATTGGTGAAGTAATATCTAAACAAATGCATCAAGTTCATTTAATTTTTAAATGTAAAACATCATATTGCAGCTTAGATGTAGTAAATCTTACAAGAGAAACCAACTTTTTAAATATGTTTTAGGGACAGTAAAAATAGAAAGTGGAAGTATACATTCCAAAAAACAATCACCATATTCCATTACACTAGTTGATTATATATTTAGATAGGAAATAACTTGGCTTAAAATACACACTATATAATGCATAATCCAAATGCAATGACAAATGATGCCAAAGCAATTACTGTAGTTTCCACTGTCTTTTTACAGATTGAAACTTAGAATCAATAAAGAGATTGTCAAGCCCTTGGGGCTGGTTTTGGCCGTGGAGTAGAGTGGTGTCTAGCCAACACTCATCCGAACCACGTATGTGTTTGTGTTTGTGTTCCTCTTTATGTTTCATTTTTGTTTTGATTTGATTCCTTGATTAAACCAGTTTTGTCTTTAAGATTGATTATTGATCAATTGTTTTATGGCTTATGGTGTGTTTTCTGGTTTATGGTGTGTTGATTTTCACTACAATTTATCAAATATATATCATCATTAGGACTGTATTATTATTATTATTATTTAATTCATTTTCATTGGTGCATTTTTCAAATTTTGATCTCATTCACTAAACAAACAAAAGAAAACACTTTCTTAAATCTTAATTATAAGGAAGATCAATGATCTAGGTTTTGGAAAGACAATCTTTAGGATTACATTGACTAATACAATTTAAGAAAGACAAGAGAGAGAGAGTGACTTAATAAAATTTAGACATGAAGACTAGTAGCAAACACATAAGGAACTCTGAAGCAATATACAGAAAATAGATAACAAAATTAGATGCAAAATGAACAATAAAAGGCAACAACTAAGAGTAAAATGGGCCCAAAAAAACAGAAGTGATCTTCAATGAGAATATATTTTTTCATTTTCATTTTCATTATCACTAGTAGTATATATATATATTGCTCTATACTATATAATGAGAATATATTAATAGAGTTCCTTTATGTGTTTGTTTGTCTATTTCTTTTTATCATTATTTTTACTAGTAGATACTATACTGCTTTATATAAACTATCATATTTAATGATATTCTTTTATTCTTATATATAAATATATATATGTATATATATACTCCTGCAGCAGCAGCTAGCTGCATAAGTGCAGTAGCAACAACACCCCACCACACAGCAGAGACACTTGTAGGCCTAATGATCTACTGGATAAATTTTCAGTATGTCTTCAAGTATTAAATTGTTGAATATTGTTTTCAATTGGGTCAGTTTCTGAGTTGAAAAAAATTCTGATACAGGGAGCTATATCCCTTGACATGGGAATACTATTCACATGATATGGCATTGGAATTTTTTCTTATGTGGTAACTTTTTTGACTACCACTTAATTGTTTATATTTCTAATGAAAATATATTCATATTATTTATACTAATAAGATTACTAATGAATGAAAACATGAACAGGTCCCAATATATATAGTAGAGAGAATCTCCATGGAGGTCTTACAACACTAAATCAGGTACAACAGATGATTAATTTCATCTAAATTCTGAATACTAGATGAGATTATCATAGAAAGTTAAATTCTTATATATGTTTGCTTGTTTGTTCTTCAACTCGTGATTGTTCTTGAAGGATCACTTGCCTTTATCATAGGGACAACTATAAGTTGGAGATCATTAGCTCTAACTGGTAACTAGTGATTACAATTACATATTTTATTTCTTTTTCCTATATATCTATTTATGTGTATGTTATGTGATTAAACTGAATTTTTCAAAGAAACATACAAGAAAATGATATTTGACACTATTCATATACTGAAGTTACATCCTCTATGTTATATATGCACATGTAATGTAACTTCTACAATGATTCCATCTCCTTATTTGATTATCTCTTTGGTGGTCTGATCTGCTCATAACTGGTTTCTCTGCCAAAGCTAGCTAGCTCATGTTTAGAAATCATTTACATAAGAAAGAAAAAAACCTATTCCCGGTAATTTTAAGTTACTGTTGTGATTGTGTAAATATGTATAATCTATTAACTACTTGAAAGTCCTACTCATTTAATAAGCAAGAGTTTTCAAATACCTATGTTTTCTAGTTTAGTTAAGCTTAAACATGAGAACTTTTGGTAATTAAAATATATCTATTGTAATAGATTAATATACAGTTCTAGCTATGGAAACACCAGAGTTTCCTCCCATAAGTATGTACTAATTCAGCTACATAAGCTGTAAAGTATTCTAATCTATACATACCCATGTAATTCTATGTGTATATATATATGAGCCACACATACTAAGTAATGATGGCTCTATTGCCTAGCAAGCCAAATTGTATTATTCAAACTCATTGGTAGAAGAAAGAATATCATAGCAAATAATATTTATCGTTAACTAGATAATTATCAACTGTATTAATATGAAAGTATTAGAACTCAGCCCTGCTTTAGCAAGGTGAGCATTACATAGCTATCATTATCAGCTATCTTTATTTAATATAAAATTGCATTTTTTTTTTTTTTTTGCTCATTCTAATCTCATGCCTTGCTTCACTATGCATCTCCCTAATATTTAAAAAGAAATTCTTAGTATCTTTCTAAGAGTGAGCATCTCAAGCAAATTAAACTTTCAATTAGTAAAGATTTATTATGTAAAATTTCATTCAACTTCTGTGATATAACTTTGTAAGTCTCTACAATTATCCATGGATTAGCATGATAATGGTTTGTAACCAGGTTAACTTAATGTGTCTTAGTCAACTCTGCACCTATTCTTGCACTCACATTCTTTTAATTACTATATCAGAAGGTAACTATTAATAATAATGATAAGATACCTCTCTTTAATATAGTTAGAGTTGGAGAAGTAAATAACAGAGTCAACTCTGATGATCAAAACTCCAGGAATCTATATGCAGTTCGTGGCCTCGTCACTTGCAAAAGAATTTTAGCAAGCGATAGAGAAACCTATAATATATATGCGCATATGGCACAAATAATTAATATTCATCATATATATACTTACTGTTAGCACTACAATACCAGCCACAACACCTATCCTAATATCTAGCATTTACTTACTGTTAGAGGAATAGTTTATTAGCTGAGGGTGGATTTATGCCCTTATCAATATGGCTCACCTGAATAGCACAGATCAGATGCATATCAAATTATTATTAGGCTTATTATTAAGACACTAAACAGTAAACAGATCAAATGCATACCTCTATGCTAACCCCATTACATCCCTACATGAGAACTCCTCCACCAAACTCAAAACACAACCCAAAAATAGAAAAACTAAAGAGAAGAAAGGGAAATTCCAGATACTAGCTGAAGCAAAGATGAAGGGAGAAATAAAGCATTGATTATTTTCCTTTTCTCATACGAAATTAAAATTTATTATTAAATGTATTTAAATCACGATAAAAATGAATGAATATTACACATGCGGTGAAGTTTCTATTTGAGAGAAGAGCTTATCTATACAGTTCATATCTGAACACAATTCAAAGAATGAATCTCAAAGAACTGAAAAAGTTGAGCTAGTACATATATATATATATATATCTCACAATAAACAGTAAACACGATCAGCTGTTATCCAACTCAATCCAATTTCACACTAACCACATAATTTTGGCCAACTACAAACCACATTTCTCAAAGCTGAGTAACACATTAGAGCATAGAAAACTCACTCGGATATGAAAAATCATAAAGTTCATTCAGAAAAATCACATTTAGAAAGTTCATTCAATAGAAAAATTAGAACAACAAATTAAATGCAGATAATTCTCTCACCCAAAACTCTTTAAGAATGAAAGAACATTCTCTTTAAAAACAAAGGAGCCAAAAAATTTCAACAGAAGAGAAAGTGCCGAGCACATGTAGTCTCTTAGTATTTTTCGCAATTCAATCATGCGCCATTAAATTTAAAAGAGTCAATCCAAAAACAGAATCAGGTCTTGCTTTAAAATCTTTCCACAAGTTTTATGGAAAAGTAAAATAAAATGAAAGGCTTTCCAAAACAGAATCAGGTCTTGCATATGAATGTACCATACAACTCTACACCAAAGGCTTTTCATATTATGCATACACCAAAGGATTTTCATGTATGAAAAGTTAGAATATGATATTATACATAAAGCATTATTATACAAAAACCTGGCTGTTAGAAAGGAGATGGATCAATAAAAACCTGCCTAAGTTCATACGCCACGACAGAACCTCTTCCAGCCCTTCTTTCAAGCTTCTAGGGTTGTAATTCAACTCTACTTTGGCCTTCTCACAGGAATATGCCCACTGATGCCTTCATCACTAGCCAACTAAGTATTAACCCAAAAATTTGAGTTTGCTACATATGCACCTAGAATGTGAGAATGGTTAGAAATTAAGAAGAATTTCTATTTTCATTACCAAGTCCCATTTTCATTCAATATGTCAGACAATAGAGAAAGTAGTTTCTTGAAAGTTTTAACTATATTGGAAGATATAATATTAGGAATTAAAGGTTGAGCAAATGTATATCTTGACGTGAAGAATTTTCTATTGCAGCTAAAATTTAAAATCTTATTCTAAGCTTGCTAAACTGACTTAAAAAGCAGGGTGAAAGAGGTCAATTCATCAAAAGTTTGCTGACACAATCAAAATAAAGAAGTAACATTTCAAGAAAAATAACATTAATAAAAATCCAAATGTTCCGAACTAAAACTAGACAACAATCTTGGGTACAAATCGAAAAATTGAAATGAAAAGTGAAAAACTGAAGATTCCAACAGCCAGAATGTGACTCAAAACAAATTAACAAAACAAACTAATAGTAGTACGACCATAGTTAATAGAAATCACAAATATTAATAGCAATGTGAGAATGGTTAGAATTTAAGAAGTACACAAAAATGTGATCAAAGCAAAATGGGTAATGAAATCGATTATTTAAAGAATGTAACTTGACTATCAGAAGTTTGAAGTGTTGCTATATACATACTATACTGTACTGTACTATTCTATACTATGTATCACTACATGTACACCATAATCAATAGATGAAAAGGCATGACAAAAAAGAAGATATTAAAGCACCTTACTGTTTCTGGGCTATGGAATATCAACAACTTCTTCTCCTATATTGATAAATAACAGAAACCCACTCTTATATTTGATTACACATATTCTTCTCTCCACAGCCCACCCCACACTCTCTGCCCAAAATAATTAAGCTCGTAATACAAGTTACCCTTCTTCTCCACAATACCCAAACATATAACACAGAAAAAGACCCAAAATTAGCCCACAACAAATAGGGTGAAAGGATTTCATGAGTGAAAGGATTAATTGGAGCTTTCTGCAAAGATATACAATTAGGCAATTAACTTTCATACTCCTATGCATAATATTATTTCATCCAAGTGTTAATAGTCACAACACCATACGACAATATGTGAAAGAATGAAAATTTACCCTTCCATGAGAGACTTCTTCTCTTACATATGACCATAGCCATATACCTAGTCGAACCTAAAAATCAACGTCCATACACAAGTTAGAAGTTGAGCAAGACAAAAATCAACATGCGAGCAGGAAAACTAAGAGAAGAAACTCACTCTTATATTTGATTACGCATATTCTTCTCTCCATAGCCCACCCCACACTCTCTGCCCAAAATTATTAAGCTCGTACACAGGTTACCCTTCTTCTCCACAATACCCAAAACATAACACAGAAAAATACCCAAAATTAGCCCACGACAAAGAGGGTGACACAAAATCAAGAACGTACCTTTATCGACGGGGCAAGCGGAGCGCTTCATATCGAGAAGGAGATTGGACATGGAGTCGAAAGAGCCAACCTTGGCAAGTTTACGAAGAATCTCCTGGTAGATGGAGGTAGTAGGTGAGAAATTAGGCTGTTTCGAGGCCCAGTCGAAGATGCGAAGCACGGAGGACTCATCATTCTGGCGACGAAGGGTGTCGAGAAGCTGCTTGGCGATGAAGTCGGGAGGGAGGGGTTGATGTTGAGACTGAGAAGAAGAGAGTGAATTGGGATTGAAGTTGGAGTTTAAGTTGAAGGAGTCGTGGTTGAGAGAGTGAGGAAGAGACTAAGGACAGCACATGAGAGAGAGGCCAAAAAAAATATAACTTTTACAAGTTATAGGCGGGCTCCCAAAAAATATTACCGCCTTTTTCTTCTTTTACCACATATACATATCATAATACTTTTTCAGAACTATTATATTATTATGTTATGAAAACGGGTATTTGATGTAGTGCACGTTCCATGCAAGTAGCATACTGACAAGGCAAGGGAACCATACCCACAAACCTCTGGCAGCACACTTCAACCCACTACTGGGCGGCCTGGTAATGTCCATGAGTACTCCTACTGATGGAGAAATATGAGTCCCCTTGTGGCCCTCATTGTCGCCCTACTAGTCCTCCTATTTAGAAGTAGCTCACTTAGTACACTTGTGCTAGGAGGTGGTGGAGAGCTGACACCCGATGCTCCTCCTTCAAAGAGCTTTCTGAGTCTTTAGCCTTCTACCAAGAACATATATGATTTTTTCTTGGGAGACATAATTGACTCTCTGCTCGCCAATTCTCCAATTCTCCCAACATCGATCGCTCGATTGCGTCCATTGACCACTAGCTTGAAGATAATTTCGGTCAATATTGAAGATAATTTTGAAAATGTCACTACCTTACAAACTAGGCATCAGCATGCCCACCAACTTGTACCCTCACGTGCGCATGTGACCGAGCACCCACCTAGCTTGTAACACACCCTCAATGCCGACATGTTACATTGGGCACCATAGGAGTCGGCCTATAGCAATGCTCGTGTTCAAAATATAGATTGATATTACTCGTGAACTTTTTGGATCAAACAACATTTTTGGTACATCATATATATTGTATTGCATTGTATAATTTTTATACAATAGTATGTTTGGCAATTAAGATATCGTCTTAATTATTTGTATTTATTAAAATTGACTTTTTACAAAATAAAATTAACATTTTCAAAATTTATGTAAATTTAGAAATTAGAAGAAGTAATATTAGAAGAATGAACGAAAAAAATTATGAGAAAGTGAGCATAATGAAAATGGTAAGACAAAAAAGTGATGAGAAAATAAGAGAGAAAATAAAAATTGAATAATACAATTTGAGAAAAGAAATTATACAATAAGACATAATACAACCTATTTTTGATATTAAATAATACAATTTATATTGTAAAAGTTTAGACATCGTATCATCTATTACAATATAAAATATCTACGAAAACATAATATTGTATTTGTTTAATTCAATAGGAAGCTCTTACACGGTGCACCGAACATACCCTAACCTACAATTGCTTTCCAGCACGAAATCATATGATTAAAGACCTCACAAGCATACTGTCTGAGTGCCAAACAATAGTGGAGAATACTTGGGAAAATACATATTATACAACAAGGGTATTCATGGAAAATACCATATGTAAAATCAGGTCTCTCCAATATTTAAACAATACAAGAATAATTCTTTTTATTTCTCTTTTGATATGATAATACTTGAAATCAATATTGGGGCATCATATTAAATTTTAACAGGACTTACACTAGATTACCAGCTGCTTCCACGCTATTGTTTCTCTGATCCTCTTTAAATGAGTGACTATGAAGCTTCCTTGTAATAGTAGTGGTTGTGTCCAAGAAATAGAGAACAAATGCCATTATGAAGGAGCAAACAAACATGGGTATAGGCCCAAAGATCCAGAGAAAGAGAGGAAAAGAGAAATAGAATGCTCGCAGTCCAAGAGACCAAAAGAAGCTTCCTCGGTTCAAATTCCTTCCAACATACTCCATAGAGTCTTTCCTATCTTTCCAAGTCGGCACAGTCACCAAGAAACTTACATGGGCATAGTATCTTATAGACTGTACATTGCAAAGAAATGCAACTAGGAAACATAGCAAGATGGAAAAGTACTTGATTGCAGAAAGAGTAGGAGACTTGTTGCCATAAACTATTACCGATGCAGATACTTTGTCACCAGAGTTCGAAAAGCTGCTAACAAATACACCAATCAGTGAACTGAGAGTGATTGCTGTTGTTGCCAAAAGTGTAGATGCCATGATGTTATTGCGTATTGTTTGAACTGCCAAAACGCCATTCTTCAAAGGGTCCTGAAAACAATCAAGGAAGTCAACTCCTGAAGTAAAGAGATAACACTTGAATACTCAACAATGTTGTCACAATGTTAGTGTGAACATGCACAATTTTAATTTCAGTACAAGCTTTTAGAAAATTATATATACATCCATCGAGATAGAAAATCGACAAAGTTTTTATGCAGTACACTTTTTAAAAATGCTAAATGCTCCTTGTTAAAAAAAATTATGGATTAAAACAAATTGCAGCTTATTAAACAATTTATACAAAAGTTAAAATCTAAAGCCAACACGACTCAACTTATTTTAGCATATAAAAGAATATATAATTATTTTATGTATCTATTTGATTACTATATATTATTTAAAATTTTAAAAAAACACAATAACAATTATTAAAATTGATTAAAAAATAATTTATAGAAATATAATATTTTTATTTTGTTAAAAAGATATCTTTATATTTATTAAATATTTCAAAATATTTTTTATTTTAGTAATTTTTTATTTATAGAACACTTTATTAATCATAGAGTTCATCAGATACTATGATATTATTTTTGCAGATTACCACACTTCTAAATTATAATTTAGCAAACACAAAACTTGATGCTTGAGCTACATTTTGCACATATAGCTCAACTAATATGATGCAGCAGATTGGATGGTTGAGCAATGCTCATACCAAATCCATGGCAAATAAGGTAAAACCCTAAATATGAGAGACTCTCATTACTCTGTTTCAAATATCAATTCTAAAAAGGTTCTTAAACAAGTGGGGTATTTATAGGACCCTCACATCCATGACATATAGAAATAATAAAATAAAATACATAAAAGAAATAACTAACAAATTAGACTATTCTAGAATAAAGACACCTCTATTCTAGACTATTCTCACTACATTAACTAAACATGCCATTTATGATAAACCAGCTACTCATAACTAACATGAGGGTAAACATAAGAAGTAAACAACACAACCAGTACAGAATGCATTCGAAGACCACAATCTCAAATATGACTTGCAATTCCCTAGAAGATCTAATTTGAAACCACTTTTTTTTGGTGTTTTTGGCAAGGGGTAACCTATAAATCTGAGCAATCCTTATCTCCTGATTCCTAAGTAAGACAACCACTGCATTTTTTAAACAATCAGCAGTTCAATCTAATCTCAAAGCTCTGTCTACAATCTTTGGGATGTGGGAAACTTCTGCAGATTGCGAGGTAGGTCTCCATTGGAAATCTAATCTCAAAGCTCACTGTTTTACCCACGAGCTTGATGACTCAACCTACCGTCAAGCATCTACTTAAGTAATCACTGTCTTACTCAACTGAAAACCTGACTCTACAAACACATATGTAACGGTTTTGTAAATGACTTTGTAAGGAGCATATTGAAACCCACCCTAGTCTTTTAACGAATACTAGGAGGGCATAAAACACATTGGAAGAAAAAGAAAGAGAGGTCGTTAAAAGGAATCAACTTCCAACCTTCAAGTTATTAATTGAAGTTGTACACATAAGTTCAGAATGGCAGTTGACACTACAAGCAATTCCATTTCATAAGCATTATAGTCATTGCAAAACCCAAGACTTTCTCCCTACTTATTACAATAGCAAAAACGCACCACACTATAGAAAGCACGGGTAATTCATCGCAGCTAATAGAGATTGTAAGACAGTCCTGCATGCTAATGGTCAGTAAAGATGAAAGGGTGCTAAGAAGGTTGATTTGATTCTTACCTACATTACTTAATACTTGCTTTACTGTTTCCAGACTGTATACTCAGAGGCCTTATTTTGACTCTGAGCTTTGTCACCGAAAGATGAAGACTTGGAAAGCCTAATAATTTTCTCCCCTTGTCTCTTATTGCTTTCGCTGGTCTTGTCTACATGTCTCACTCTTTCCTCAACGTCTCTTTCTGCAGCACAGCTTCCCAAGTTCCTCTTAATCACAATCAACCATAAAATAAAGCAAAACTAAATAATCTATCTACATAAGAAATTCCATCTTAAATATAGCAATGACTTAATCAATTCCACTACACTACTATGGTTCCCTAAAATGAAGTCATATACATCATCAAAAACCCCAGCTATCATCCAGTTGGTTAAATTTTCACTCATCCAATAATTGTTGTTAGAACAAGATTCCATAGGAGGACCCTATCAATAAATTTCATATCCACAACCCATGCAGAAGTAATGAAATGGTAACTCCTTTAAGCAGAAGCTACCACAAAGAAATTCTGAATCTGATATTCTCGTTAGAGTAAGGTGACGAGTATTTTTCTAGTAACTAACAGAAAATTATGTAAGCGAGCTTTATTATCTGCATACACTCTCGTGGAATAAGATACTTGTTCAAGGATGGATCGTCTACTATAATCTTTCACAAAATCTTGGAGAAATCTACCAGAAGTTACTTTTTGAGGTGGATCTATTAAAATCACCAAGGGAATTAGGTGTTTGCCCTATTTCTGATCTTTCTTCTAAATTATTTTTCATTTCTTTTTTTTAAAAAAAATATAAAGGAAAAAGCAACCAAATAACTTAAAGGTAGAACAAGACAGTTTAAGACAACTAATATATGTGATGACTACTAGAACATGAATTATCACCACATCAAAATTATACAGTAGTGATTTAGATTCATATGTCCATATATGCATAAATCAAAGTATATACTATGAAGGTTGTTTTGTTTCGTCCATTATATCATCAATTTTTTTTTTTTTTTTGCCAATGTCTAAATGTACATGCATGACTATTTAAATTTCAAACATATATATGTATATATAGACGGAGCCAAATTAAAGCCGGAAGAGAATAGAACAAAGAAAGGGATAAAGTTGCAGAAGAAACAAAAGGAGTAATTAGAAGAAGGAGACAAGGCTTTTATTCTTTTGTTATAGTTACGTGCACTGAGTGGTAGTCAAGAAAAGTAGGCAACGAAACCGTCTGTAAGAGAGTGAAAATCAGCACATGGGGCGTAACTAGGACTCTACCACCAACTCCCCCGAGTAAGATTATGATTTTTACAAAAGCTACACGAAGGATCATCCTTGATTAAGACTATGAACCTCACTGCCACTATATTATCATTAAAAGCACAAAATTATAGTTAAGAATGTACACAAGTTCTTCGTAAAGAGGATAAACAACCTCCTCAAAACATATGACCAATATTATAATAAAAGAGGAATAGTTCATGGCTACTGCTTCCGAACTTAAATTAATGTTCAAGTAGACACTATCCATTGACCCTACACAGAAGCTAAAAGAAGATCCGTCTTATTATTCAAAATCTCACTGGCAAACCAACTAGGAGGCACAATAATATACAAAACACTGTAATTATATTCAAAGTCCCCATAGAAAAGACAAACTACCTCCTTGACTCATGACAGCAAACTGAAAAACATAGACGCGACGCATACATTTATGAAAATATTAATATCATTCTGAATATAGAAAAAGTTCTAATTGAATTATTTCAATTAACCATCCTATTGGGTTTCCTTGTCGATTTTAAAATTCTTTCCAAATAAAATGGCCAAATAAAAAAAGAAATCAGCTAAACCATTGGTCAAACAGATAGAGAAAACAAAGAAAGTACTAACAGACATCATTGAAGAGACCCATTGGTGGCGAGACTGAGCATTGAGACCAATAACGGTTTTTCTGGGATGGCTACGAATAGTGAAGAACAACCAAAGGTGGTAAATTCCCATCAAAAAGAGGCCCAATGGAACAAGAACAAAGTCCAATCTCTCCTCTTCCATTCCCTTACTCTACTAACTCACCAGGTCTGCCACTCTGCAAGTTTCTCAACACTTTTCAAGAGTAAAGGGAATGGAAAGAAGAAATCATATTTGGGTATCACAAAAAAAAAATGAAAAAAGACAAAGTTACATCTCACTAAAAAATTTGTCATATTTACCGGTATTGAGGAGGGTGATGATACGGCAACTTAAGTAGCAATTTTTCTTCAAACCCCCTCATAACTTAATTAGCAATTTTTTTTGTTCCTTTTTTATCTTTTCTTTGTCATTCTTACCCTGAAGTAATGTGTCAATGTTTTCAGCGTCTCACTTATTTTAAAGTGTTTTTTTTAAATAAATAAATAAAAATTAACATTGTACATTGAAAAATTAAAATTAATACAAAATAGTACCTTTAGCTGAAATTTGTCAATAAATTTTCAATATAACTAAATTATATTCACAAGTAATTAAAATATTATATAAAAATAAGTTTATATCATTTTTGGGTCCGTATATTTTCACTTAATTTCACGATGGACTTTCTGTTTTAAAAAATATATTTTCGGATCTTATGTTTTGTCAAATGAATAAAAATAGTCTATTGAATTCGAGTTCTGTCAAAATACTTATGTGCTCGAGCTTTATTTCAGGGATATTGACTTGGGAAAATGTGTGAATCTCCGACAAACATCAATCTATATAGAGTTATATTTGAAATTATAATTACCAAATTTGGGGTTAGGGGAACATTTTTAACTATTTGACAAAATATTGGGCGCACAAATATTTTTTTTTAAACAATGGATCCATTATGGAATTACGCGAAAATACAAGAACCCAAAATGAAATAGACCCTAAAAAAATATGAGGAGTTCTATGGTCAACTTTCTATTTCAACCTCTTAGTCAACATTTGTTTTCAAAAATATATGTCGCGGTATTTTTTTTCTAATTTATTTTCGTGCTGGTGTTCGTTGTAGTTACAGTACTATTCCTCCAAATTTTCGAAATTTTTTGAATAGTTTATAATGTCGAAAACAAATTTGTATTTTTTTTAACACACTTGGTAAATCAGAATATCAAAAAGTCTGTTTTCGACACTTTAAACTATTTGGAATTTTAAAAAATGTAGAGGAAGGACGTTGTACTAAACAAACACCTCCATAAAAAATTTAAAAAAAAAAACTCTGGCATATCTTTTTAGAGGCGGAGGTTGACTAAGAGGTTGAAATAGACTGTTGTTGCTAGCACTTTTCTAAAAATATTTGAAAAAAAATATTATGACAAGTGTTATATTATAGTTAGTCCAACTTATAATTTTATTCAAAAATATTTTAAAATTATAAAAATTCTTTAAAATATTAAAAAAAAACAAAACAAATTATATCAAAAATATTATATTCTCTCTCTTCCTCCCTTCTTCCACTCTCTCTCTCTTCCCAAATACGATCACCATTACCAGCTAACTTTTAAAATCTAAATCAATTACATTCCAATTCAAATATAAAATTCATAATCCAAACACTATTGATTAAAAAATCATTTAAAAAAATAAAAAATCCGAGCTAAAATTCATAAGGCCATACATAAATCAACATCATGTCAACAAAGATTCTCTCAAATATCAACAATGAAAAAGTCTAAAGTGTGTGTTTGTACCATCTTAAGTCTCATTATTAGTTTTGTTGGGTGTTATTTATAAATTTTCATAAGTCGGTTAAGATTAGAAAGACTTATCTTGATTGGTCTACGTCAACAAACCAATAGTGGCAAATAGCGATTTGAAATAAATAATCTCAGAGGCAATCTAACCCTTGTGGATTTGGTGTCATCGAATCTGCCAAGGTGTGGGTGAGATCCGACCTTTTTTCTTCTAGAGCCTTCTCTCATGATCTGTCAAACAATAAATCACAATAATAATTAAGAAAAATGTATAATTAAATACGTAGATAAATTTGGTCCACACATATCTCATTGTCCCAACTCCTCTTAACATAATAACCTACAAAACCAAATCCAAAAATGGTGATCTATGACCCTTCACACATTTCTAAGATGATACTAAACTTATTTAAAACACTTTAAATGTTAAAATAAACTTGTGGCATTCTTTATTGATTTCTAATTCATATGGCCCCCATAGCATACATACTTCATCTGGATAGGCCTCAACTCACCACACTCATAAGTAACACATTCAACAGATACCTGCAATTGGAGGGAATGAAAGGGAGTTAGCTTGAGAGCCTAGTAAGGAAGCACTTTCATTCAATAGATACATAATTGTTGACCCACGATTTGGCCAACTGACACGGAGTCAAAATGTGATTGATGTGAATGAATGTATAAAGAAGAATGTATGGTAAAAACAGTAAATCACACAAGAATTTTTATAGTGGTTCGGCCCCAGGATCTGGTAATGACCTACGTCCACTTAGACTGATATTGATATGAGAATCAGAAGAGTGATCAAAGAACTAGGGTTCAATGAGTTTCACTAACCTCCGAAGAACAATACAAGTTTACTAGGAGAATTACTATAGTTTCGAATGATTCAAGAGCCAAAAGTCCCTCTCTTGAGCTATCTCTTGCTATTTATAGGCTCAAGGGGGGTTACAAAAGATTGTTACAGATATTCTTCCCTAAATAATCGGGTACTCAGGAGATTGAGTGAGATAAATTCGGGATTACAAAGATCTTCCCATAAATGTTGCCTTGTACACGGAACCATCGACCAGACTAGTTGCGGGTAAGACGGGCTTACCCTGCTTCTACTGTGTCCTCTGGTCGATACTCTAGCAGACGCTTCCAGGTGTCAGCCACATGTCCAGGGATTACTTGCCACGTCATCAATGCTAATTTATTGGATAACATTTGCCCCCCAAAGTTTATTTACTACGAACAGTAAATAAACTTTTGAACGAACGACTCTTCGGTAACCTCACCTGACGTGTCAGAACCCTTCATGTGTTCTTGAAAAAAGCAACCCACTTCTGTCTAATCATGCCTTTTCAGTTCCCCAGAAACGATTTCGACGGCCATCCCGTTTCCCCATATTTTGAAAAAGGAAAACTAATGATTACACTTTTTTAATATCAGAGACAAACTTATATAAGAGCATCGAAGCCTCCTTTTTCTTTTTACGCACGCCATTGTCTTTGCAGAAAACCCTAAAAACCAGAGCTTTAAACTTCTCCGGAGACCGTTTTCCTGCACTTCCAAGACTCAGACCGTGGGCTCCTTCGTCTCTGAAGACCTTTCTTCCACCTCCACGATCACTCTTCTCGGTAAGTTTTCGAAACCCCATGCTTCTAATTTCTCGCGGTGCATGCTTCTGATGGGGGACTGTTTAAGTTTTTCTGTTTCTGGTTTAAGGTGCTTGTAGACAGAATGTTTTGTAGGCAAAGTAGAGTTACGAAGTTAGTTTAAAATCTAGGATCATGCTTTTTAGGACGTAAAATCGAAGTAGAATTTCGATCTTTAAGCCAGTTGAAAAAATAAAATTTTCCCGCCCTAAGGGGAGTTGAAAAAGCTTTTCCAGAAAAACTTTTTACTTTCACCCTTTGATCCGTTTTTCAAACTGTTCGTGTGGAAAGATTTAGCTTTTTGTTAGAATGCTGTTGTATAAAAGCCTAACTTTTATACTCGACCAGCGTTATTCTAAAAAGCCTTTTAAAGTTCTATATCCTCACCTCCCCATTCTTCTGTTTGCAGACTTTAATGCCAGATTTGTGGGGAGGTGAAAGACCCATCGACGACGACCTTCTCGCCCAGCTACTCGAGGGAGAAGAACAACCAGCTGACAGTGTCCACGAGATTCCTTTCTCGCGATCCTCTTCTAGACCCCATCCTTCCTCTCCAATGGCCCGCTCCAAGTCTACTGGCAAGAAAAGACCTGAGTCTGAAAGCAACCCAAATTCTCCTGCCCAGCCTGATTCGCAGGCTAGGGTTCCCTCGACCAGTGGTCGAGAAAATCTCGTTCCTGACCCTAATATCCAAACCAGGGCTCGCCCTCGTCATCGGAATCCGCTTGATGTCGAGTGGTATACTTCCCCAGCCAGTCTAGTGACCCCTCGAATGGTCGCTAACTGCTTCAGGAAATTCCCCCTCAGGGGGGTTACTATTATACGTCCTACCGCAGACCAGAGAGCTAACCTCCCAGGAGGTGCGAACAATGCCTGGTCCCGGTATCACATTGAGGCGGGAGCTTACCTCCCTCTTCATCCCTTTTTTGTGGGGGTGGTCAATTATTTTGGTGTCGCCCCCTTCCAAATAACTCCAAATGGATATAGGATGCTGGCCGCACTCTATATCTTGTATAAACTTAACAAATGGCCAGAACCTTTGCCCCACGATGTCAACTATCTCTTCGACCTTAAGTCTAACCCACAGCACAATGGGACGGGCTTCTTCCACTTCGGCCACCAGGAGACCGGGCGGACGTTCTTGAGTGGCACTACCCATATATCAAACGTGGGGCACTACAATAAGGAGTATTTCCTTACTCCAGACATAACCAGCAACAATTTGGCCTTCGCACGAGGAGGTAAGAGCTTGTCTTTGACTGGTCGATACTTTAACCTAAGGTCTCCTTTCATTTTTCTCAAATTGTAACCTGTTTTTTCAGGCCCTTGGTTACGTCCAACCCCAACACCAGACATGGTGTTGAGGTCCAACACTCTGGCCAGGACGTCTGACGCAGCAAAAAGTGTCAAGACCCTGATAACTGAAACAAACTTGAGGTTGTCTGGCCTCCTGGCTTCTCGCCATGAAAATAGAGGGTCCGTGGTGGACGAAACCACTGCCGAGGGGGTTCCCGAGCAGCAACCTCTCGTGCCTCCTCCCCGGAGGAGGCCAACGGGGGTTACAATCAGGGAACCCACGAGTAGCCCTTCCGCAGAAAGGCTTTCTGCTCCCCAAGGCAAGGGGAAAGAAAAGGCCAAAGAGCCTATTGTTGACTTGGGAGAATCTTCTTACGATAATGGTAAAGTTATTTCGCTTTTAAATGGTTTGCCAATTCCCTGTCACTTGTTTGACGGGGATGGTAACTTTACATATGCTCCAAATCTAGGGCCAGACTTCTTCATGCCAGATAATGAGTATATGACTAATAGAGTCAATAGTGTAGCGACAAGTAGTTGTAGCTCGGGTATTTACTTTGTTACCTCCTTTCAGTTGTATAACATACTTTCACCTGCCTCCTTTCTTATTAACTTGCTGTGTTTACCTACATGCAGATATGTCTACTCCCAACATCTTCGACATGTACCAGGCTGAGGACGAAGAGGAGGTTCCTCAACTCCAACGGAAGCCTAAGAAGAGAACTGGTGAATCCAACCGAGGCCCTCCAGCCAAGAAGGGTCGAACAGAAGACCTTCCTCAGGACGCGCCAACTGGGCAAAGTCCTACGCCAACAGGGCAAACTTCTACCCCTCCTCCAGTTATTTCCGAGCAGCAGACTCCCCCTGCCCCGTCGAAACCTCCAGCTGCACCTGCCGGAGAGCAGCTTACTCATGAAGAAGCTCTTGGGGCCAGACTCATGAGCCATGCCATTCGATCTGCCAGGGATCGTCTCGATCGCATCGGCAAAGGCGACCGTGTTAGAGCTGCAATGGTCGAAGCTGAAGAGCTGCCAGTCGACCAGATCCTAAACAGGGCTCTGAACGAAATCTCCAGCGTAAGTACATCTTTGTATTTCAAGTTTTAGTCTTTTAGTTCTCATGATAAGTTCTAACTCCTTTTTGCTTTATTTACAGGCCTTGCTGTCTACCACTACTGCTCGTACCCGAGCCCAGGCTTACCTCGAGCAGGCTAAGGCAAAGGCCATCGAGAGGTATCAGGTGAAAGCGGCCGAGAAGCTTTCAGCTGCTGAGGCTAGGCATGCCAAGGAGTTTGAGGCAATGGTTCGAGAGAGGGATGCGGCGGTGATTAAGCTGTCAGAGGCTGAAGCTGCGAAGAATGCAGCAGTCAAGTTGAGGCAGGAGTATCGAGATTTCAACCAAGCCCATCTTCGCGAAATCAAGCATTTGGGAGAGGTACTCAAGTCTAAGGATGAGGCCATTGTCACTCTCGGGGGCAAGGTGAAGCAGTTGGAGCTTGACAACTCCAAGAATCTGGAAAAGTACAAGAGGACGACACTCCGATGTTTCTACAATTTCTGGAAACACAATCAGGGTGCTGACTTTAGTTACCTTTCAGAGGAAGTCAGAACTGCTGAGTTGGCTCGATGCGCTGCCCAACTGGCCGAAGAGGAGGCAAGAGCTGCAACCCCTGCCACTCCAAGCGTCGCTGGTGTGGAAGAAGAAGAATTTGTCGAGGACGCAACCAACCAGGATGCTGCCCAGGACCCTCCGGCCCCGAATGCCTCTTAGAATTTTCTCTTATATTTTTTCTTTCTTTTTGGATATACGACCCACGGGTCATGATGTAAAGACAATAGTTTCTTTTTTAAACTTTGCTGCACGGGCAGTAAATCTTTTTTTCTTTTACTTGAACAGTTACATCCAAGCAGCGATGCTTGCGGTGTAAAAGCTTAAATCTTGATGCTATAATATTTTTACTTATTATAACATTTGTCCGAATGACCGAACTTAGCATAGTACTTTGGCATGATTTAACAAAACCTAAATTTTGAAAAATACTCTAAGTACTGTAGCATGCTTTCACTCATTTTGTTCATGTGTTTACATACCTTGAGAGTATGCTTTGCTATCGATGTGCCTTATATGCCCCCCAAGTGATCGAGGAGCTTCTAGGTCCTTGGTCACTTGCCTTGACCATGGCCTGTTCGAACATTCCTGTTCGTGTAAAAAATGATACTTGTAATACAGCAAAACAACACACGTAATGAACAAATACTTGCAAATGTAAATTCACAATGGTTGGCAAGAATGACTGGCTGCGCACAGTCCCTTATAATCTCGTATTAAAAATGGACTAAACATGTCTTTACGAGTGATTCTATAATAGAACCTTACATATACGAGCAGTTGGCCATACAGCGTGGCTAACCCTCTTTGCAAAACTTGTAAAAAATTGAAAATCTTTACACAAGCCAGTCCTTTAAAAAGGATTGTTTATTGATAATACTTGCGCAGGTGTTCTCCATTCCAGTAACGTGGAACGAGATCTCCGTTTAAGCATGCAAGTTTGTATGTGCCTGGGTGAAGGACTTCTTCAATCTGGTAAGGTCCTTCCCAATTAGGTCTGAGCACTCCAGCAGTGGGGTCGCGGGTATTTAAGAAAACTTGTCGTAGCACTAAGTCACCGACGTTGAATTTTCTTTCTTTAACTTTGTAGTTAAAGTACCGGGCGACTTTTTGCTGGTAAGCAGCAACTCGGAGTTGAGATTTCTCTCGCATCTCGTCGATTGTGTCTAGGGAGTCCATCATTAGCTGGCTATTCTGATCCTGGTCGTAAGTTAAGCGCCGATGTGAGGGGGGATCCAACTCAACAGGCAACATGGCCTCATATCCATAGGCCAAGGAAAATGGGGTATGGCCTGTTGTTGTTCGGTGGGACGTTCTATACGACCATAGGACTTCAGGCAGCTGCTCTGGCCACGCTCCTTTAGCTTCTTCAAGTCTTTTCTTCAGGGTGTCTTTAAGAGTTTTGTTCACGGCTTCTACTTGCCCATTCGCTTGGGGGTGTGCCACTGAAGAAAAGCTTTTAATAACTCCATGCCTTTCGCAGAAATCGGTGAATAAGTCGCTGTCAAACTGGGTCCCGTTGTCTGAAACTATCTTCCTGGGCAGACCATACCAGCATATAATGTTCTTGATGACGAAGTCAAGAACTTTCTTGGTCGTGATGGTTGCGAGTGGTTCAGCTTCGGCCCATTTGGTGAAGTAATCAACTGCCACAACTGCGTATTCTACTCCGCCTTTCCCTGTAGGCAGGGATCCAATCAAATTTATCCCCCATATTGCGAAAGGCCACGGGCTCTGCATCTATTTTAGTTCATTCGGAGCTGCCCGTGGAATCTTGGAGAACCTTTGACATTTGTCGCATCTTCGTACATACTCCATCGAATCCTCGTTCATTGTTGGCCAGAAGTAGCCTTGCCTTAGAATCTTTTTCGCCAAACTTTGCCCCCTAGCGTGATCCCCGCAGAAGCCTTCATGCACCTCCTTCATGAGTTCCTTAGCTTTTTCTGGTGTAACGAACCTGAGTAGTGGCATTGAATATCCTCTTCGGTACATAACACCCTCGACCAGTATGTACCTAGCGGCTCGCCTTTGCAGAGTTCTGGCTTTGTTTCTATCTGCTGGCAGTGTACCATTCGTCAGATACTCCAAGTAAGGCGCCATCCATGTATCTCCTAGACGAATCTCCATATTGGCTTCGGCCGCTTCTATGCTCGGCTTATTCAGTCTTTCTACTGGAACTATGTTCAAGGTGTCTGCATCCTTTGTACTCACGAGTTTAGCTAGGGCGTCTGCAATCGAATTCTGGTCTCGCGGAATTTGCTGGAGGGTGTACTTTGTAAACTGGGCTAGCAAATCTTTCGTTTTATTCAGGTAGGCCATCATCTTTAAGCCTCGTGCTTGATATTCTCCCAGGATTTGATTCACGACTAGCTGTGAGTCACTATAAATATCAATTTTCTTTATGCTCATACCTTTGGCCATTCTCAATCCAGCGAGGAGTGCTTCGTATTCGGCTTCATTGTTTGACGCGGTGAAGTCGAATCTGATTGCGCAGTGAAATCGATGCCCTTCCGGCGTTATCAATATCACTCCCGCTCCAGCGTGGGATTCGTTGGATGAACCATTCGTGAATAGCTTCCACGAAGGAGTTTTGTCTTGAGGCATGGGCGCTTCAGGCTGTTCGCACTGCTCACTGTCCGGGAGTTCGGTGAACTCCGCAACAAGATCGGCCAAGACTTGTCCCTTTATTGCTGCTCGCGGTGAATAAGTTATATCGAACTGCCCTAGTTCGACTGCCCATTTTAACAATCGCCCAGCCGCCTCAGGTTTTTGGAGGACTTGCCGAAGGGGCTGGTCGGTTAGAACTGTGATAGGATGGGCTTGGAAGTAAGGACACAACTTCCTGGAGGCTAGTATTATGCAATATGCTAACCTTTCGATTGGCGGATATCTTAATTCGGCACCAATTAGCCTCTTGCTGACATAGTAGACTGCTTTCTGTACGCCTTCTTCTTCCCGTACAAGTACCGCACTAGCAGCAACTTCAGTAATCGCCAGATAAATAAACAAAGTTTCTCCCTCGATCGGTTTTGACAAGATGGGAGGTTGCGCCATATGAGCTTTCAAGGCCTAGAATGCTTGCTCGCAGTCTCCCGTCCATTCAAACTTCTTATTACCCCTGAGTAGATTGAAGAAAGGGACACATTTGTCAGTTGATTTCGAGATGAATCTACTCAGGGCAGCGATCCTTCCGGTCAAACTTTGTACATCCTTGATCTTCTCCGGCGACTTCATGTCGATCAGGGCTTTTATCTTGTTAGGGTTGGCCTCGATTCCTCTTGAATTCACTATAAACCCCAAAAACTACCCTGATCCGACTCCAAAGGAACATTTGAGGGGATTCAACTTCATCTGGTACTTGTTTAACACATCAAAGCACTCTTGTAGATCCCTCACATGTCCTTCTGCCTTTTTAGACTTTACCAGCATGTCATCCACGTATACCTCCATGTTTGCACCGATCAGCTCCTTAAACATGTGGTTGACTAGCCGTTGGTAAGTCGCACCTGCGTTTTTCAGTCCGAAGGGCGTGACTTTGTAACAGTATAAGCCCGTATCGGTCCGAAAGCTGGTGTGATCCTCGTCAGGGGGATGCATGCTAATCTGCTTGTAGCCCGAATATGCATCCATGAACGAGAGGATCTCATGTCCTGCAGTCGCATCGACCAGCTGGTCGATTCTTGGGAGTGGGAAGCAGGCTTTTGGGCAGGCTTTATTGAGGTCTGTAAAATCCACACAGGTCCGCCACTTGCCGTTAGGCTTGGGGACCAGCACCGGATTTGAGACCCACGATGGATAAAACGTCACCCTGATAAACCCATTCTCCTTAAGTCTTTCGACTTCTTCTTTCAAGGCTCTTGATCTATCTTTATCGAGCAGCCTTCTTTTTTGTTGCACGGGTGAAAAAGTTTTATCTATGTTTAAGACATGGCTGATTACCGCAGGATCTATCCCCACCATGTCTTTGTGCGACCAAGCGAAAACTTCCTGGTTCCTTCGCAAGAATTCCACCAGTGCATGCTTCGTGGTAGGTTCTAAGTTTTTCCCAACCTTCACGACTCTGGTCGGGTCTTCTTTGTCGAGTTGGACCTCCTCCAGGTCCTCGACGAGTCCAACATTCTCTTCAAAATCCCCAAAGCGAGGATCCAAATCTACATCCTCACTTTGGGCAACACCCTATTTGGTGACTTCACCACCTGATTGGGCTTGCGTATCTACTGCCATCTGCAATCGGTCTGGGGTGGTGCTCCTCGACGTTCCACTTTTCGCCTTTGTGATCGAGGCGTTGTAGCACTCCCTGGCTTCCCTTTGGTTTCCTAAAACGCGTCCTACCCCCGCGTCCATTGGGAACTTCATGGCTAGGTGCCACATAGAGATGACGGCCCGTAGATCAACCAGTATGGGCCTTCCGATAATGGCGTTGTACGCCGAAGGACAATCGACCACTACAAAAGTGGCGAGTAATGTCCTTGTTGCAGGCGCTGTACCCGTCGTTACTGGAAGTTTGATCATTCCGGCTGGGGCGAGTCCTTCTCCAGAGAAGCCATATATCGTCTGATTGGAGGGCTCCAAGTCCTTTACGGACAATTTCATGCGTTCCAGTGTCGACTTATACAGGATGTTCACTGAACTTCCTGTATCGACTAGTACCCTCTTCACCATCATATTGGCCATCTGGATGTCCACGACCAGCAGATCGGAATGTGGGAACCGGACGTGTTGGGCATCGCCATCAGAGAAGGTTATCTCACCTTCTTCTGACCGAGCCTTTTTTGGTGCACGGTCCTCCACAGTCATCATCTCGATGTCCTGGTCGTGGCGCAGAGTCCGAGCATATCGTTCTCTGGCCTTTCCGCTATTTCCCACGAGGTGCGGGCCTCCACAGATGGTTAAGAGAGTTCCAGCCACGGGGGCAGGCTGTAATGGTGGCGAGGGTTGGCGTGTGGACGCCTACTCGTTGCCACCTAGAGCCTCTCGTTGGGAATTTCCCGAGGCCCGTACGTACCTTCTCAAGTGTCCTTGTCTAATAAGGAACTCGATTTCGTCTTTTAACTGGTTGCATTCGTTAGTGTCATGTCCGTAGTCGTTATGATAACGACAGAACTTGGTAGTGTCTCTTTTCGAAATGTCCTTTTGAATGGGTCCAGGTTTCTTGTAAGGCACACTAGAGCTTGTGGCCTGGTAAACCTCTCCCCGAGACTCAATGAGGGCAGTGTAGTTAGTGAACCTAGGCTCATAACGATTACCCTTGGCTCGTTTGTTGTTGGAGGTGGAAGGCTCGTTATACGGCCGTTTTCCACCATTCTTGCCATTACCGTTGCCTTTGCCGTTGCCATTAGGTTTGGAACCATTGGCGGCTTTGGCGGGTTCAGCGGCCTTCTTACCCTTGTTCGAGGGTTTTCCATCATCAGCAATGGCATCTTCGAGCTTGATGTAACGATCAGCTCGGTCCAAGAACTCCTGGGTGGTTCTAACTCCTTCCTTTCGGAGACTTTTCCAGAGGGGAGAGCAACGTTTAACCCCTGCAGTAATGGCCATCATCTTGCCTTCGTCTCCTACTATTTTTGCTCCAGCTGCCGCTCGCATAAAGCGCTGGACGTAATCCTTCATTGACTCCCCGTCCTGCTGGGGAATCTCGGCTAGCTGGTTTGCTTCGGTTGGGTGCACACGACCCGCATAGAACTGTCCGTAGAACTCCCTTACGAACATTTCCCAGGAAACTATGCTTGCAGGCGGGAACTTAAAGAACCACTCCTGCGCTGCTTCAGAAAGTGTTGCAGGGAAGATCCTGCACCGAGCGTCTTCGGACACTTTCTGAATGTCCATCTGAATCTCAAACTTATTCACATGCGTGACTGGGTCCCCATATCCATCAAAGTTTGGGAGTGTAGGCATCTTGAATTTGTTGGGAGTTTCGGCGTTAGCTATCCTTTGGACGAAAGGAGTGCCTTTCCTCCTATCGTGGTCGATGTAAGAAGTCCTTCCTCCGACCAGCTGCTGAACAGCCTGGTTGAGTGCATCTATCTGGGCCTGCACTGCGGTAGGAATCGCGGTGGCCTCTGTTGCTGGGGGGGCGTTTTCGCCGTGCCTCTCGCGGCGATCATTGAGTACATCTCTCAGGTCCTCTTCTCTTCTTCGCTGCTCACTACCACCGAGACGGTTGAAGACATTATTTTGTCTGGGCTGCCCCCCAGCGTCCTATCTATTTGGTTGGTCATCTTGAGGTACTTGGCTCCTGCTTTTCCCTCTTTCTCCATTCCTCCCGCCGGCATTTCCCTTGCCTGAGTCAGCCTCATTGTATCCGTGGCCATCTCTGAACCTTGACTGGCTATGGTGAGATCGACTGTTCCCTCGATGCCCGTTCCTGGCTGAACCATCCCGAGCGTTAGAGGGTGGTCTGCGCTGGTCATGGTGTCCCCGTGCACCATCGTGCCATGGGGGGCCCCGGACCGCAGAGCCTAACTCTGAGTCTCTCCTGTTGCCAGGAGGGTACTGACCTCTGTTTGGTAGGTTCGGCCCATCATCCCTATGGCGTCTAGGGCTGCGAGGCTGATGCTCGGCCCTATTCTGCCTCTGTTGCGGGGGATTACCCCGAGCAGCTTGGGATGGTGGCTGCGCCTCAGGATCCTGTGGGACATCGTCATGGGGCATCTGAGGCTGCTCGGGCCTTTGCGGACTCGAAGGCTGAATCGGTGGGCTCGGATTAGGACCCCTCTGGAGTGGCCCATTCACTGGTTGGTCAGGCTGCGAGGCAGGTGCAGCCTGATTTCTAGCCAACAGCAAGGCTGCCTCCAGGGCTTCCATGGCTTCGTTCTGGCGGCGATCCACTTCTGCCTGCCTTTCGTTCAATTCCGCGCGCTGCCTTTCAATCTCCTGCTGCTGCCGTGCCATAACTTCAGCGGCAGTCTCTTGACTGGCCCTCAGACTAGCCAGCTCTTCCTGCAACGCTCCCAGAGTACTCTTCAGCGTCGCATCGTCCATTTCCTCCTCTTCAAAGTCCAGTTGTGGCTCATCCTCCGCCATGCTTGCAGGAGGAGGAGGAGGTGGCGGGTTTGGCGGTGCAGCGGCGGCTGCCTGTCCAGTTTTCCTTCCAACTTTTGTCATTAGTTTTCTTAACAGCAATAAATCAATCTCTCAATGAAAGCACCAGAATGTTGACCCATGATTTGGCCAACTAACACGGAGTCAAAATGTGATTGATGTGAATGAATGTATAAAGAAGAACGTATGGCAAAACCAGTAAATCACACAAGAATTTTTATAGTGGTTCGGCCCCAGGATCTGGTAATGACCTACGTCCACTTAGACTGATATTGATATGAGAATCAGAAGAGTGATCAAAGAACTAGGGTTCAATGAGTTTCACTAACCTCCGAACAACAATACAAGTTTACTAGGAGAATTACTATAGTTTCGAATGATTCAAGAGCCAAAAGTCCCTCCCTTGAGCTATCTCTTGCTATTTATAGGCTCAAGGGGGGTTACAAAAGATTGTTATAGATATTCTTCCCTAAATAATCGGGTACTCAGGAGATTGAGTGAGATAAATTCGGGATTATAAAGATCTTCCCATAAATGTTGCCTTGTACACAGAACCATCGACCAGACTGGTCGCGGGTAAGACGGGCTTACCCTGCTTCTACTGTGTCCTCTGGTCGATACTCTAGCAGACGCTTCCAGGTGTCAGCCACGTGTCCAGGGATTACTTGCCACGTCATCAATGCTAATTTATTGGATAACAATAATAAAGACAACTTTAAGAACTAAAATAAAATCACGAGTTTTTCTACTACATACAATGTTGTACCATTACCAAGGCATTTCATCATTACCATACACATTTACTTGTACCTTTATATCTCAATCTTATAATAATACAAGTGTACTATCACCTTGTAGCATTTCGAAACTCCTAAAGAGATTTAGTACTTTTGGTTATCGTGCCGGGGGACGCGTGGATAATTATGTGTGAAGTATATGAGTTATATTATTATATGACTGTTTATGCATGACTATGTGTATTAAATGTGTTTAAAGACTCACTTTTGTTAAAAATGGACATTTCGTAATTTTAACCCGTTTAGGGTATAATTGTAATTATTGTGCTATGTGCTTGTGACCACATTATTAGGTGGATATATTTGTGACTTTCGACACGAATGGATCCTTTTGATCGTTTTGGCAGAAAAGTCACAACGGAGATAAATGTCTAGCTCGAGTTGAGCCAAGGGGTATTTTAGGAGTTTTAATATTTTGAGATTATTTATTGGTAATAGAATAAATTGGTGAAATATTTGTGGTTGAGAGATTAGTGGATTAATTAGGAGATTTTAGGTGTAATTATAGTTTTAAGTGGAAAGACCAAAATGCCCTTGGGGTTAGTTTTGAGGCTAAGTTTATGTAAGGGAAAAATTGTCTTGTGATCATTGAATTAGAAAAAAATGACTAAGTCTGACGTATAGACTCTCCTACACATTCAAGACTATTCATTTTCTCTACTTGGTTCTCTCAAGGCTTACCTATGAAGGAAAACCATCAAATTTAGATTAACTCTTGAATTTTTGAGGATCTGTTAGGAGGATTGGAGCTCAAGGGGAAGGATTTGGCAACTAGTAAGGCTGCTACTTAGCAGGAATTCTCAGAATTTAGAGCAAGGGTTTCTGAGAGGCTCAGGAGAAGATTGGGAGAGGATCGCACTCAAGGTCACTCCGTCTTCAACACAGGACTCGAGGTAAGAAAAGTTTGCATTGTACGTAGAGCGGGCATTGGCCTTATTGTATCTAGAAACGTCTATAACAATATAACATTGAAATGATCTAGGATTGTGTATCCTTATTGCATGTGGTTATTATTGTATTTTATTATGAGCATGCAATTATTACCATATTTGAGTGTGAGTATGCAATTATTACCGTAAGCTTACTGCTGGGAAACACGCTTTGCTCACTGAGTATGTTGTTATTATCATAAGCTTAGTGTCAGGAGACGCACTTTACTAGGCATCGATTGTACATATGGTGCTGGTGATGAAAATTACTTGGTATAGTTGGTATTCAATGCCTATGTGGTTATTGAATATATGTGTCTATGACTTATGAGTTATGCGAATTTTTATTTATATGACTGACATATATGTGATATGATTTATTAATCGTATGAATTATTATACATATACATGATGTGGTGATTATGTATGTCTTGTGGAAATTTTCTATCTAGGCCTTGGCTCATGGGTGCTCAATGGTGCAGGTAAGGGCAAGGGGAAGGTCGACTAACCATGAGTTGGAGGGTTTTGGAGCAGTGTTTACATGTTTGGCTTGCTCGGCCGCCGTGGCTGGGATATTTTGAGGGACTTAGAGTAGAAGTCCATTTTGTTGCTTAGGCTGACTATGCTTGTACACTTTAGTGTAATTAAACTTTGTGTAAACTCTTTTTGGGATCCCTTGTATACATTTCAAGTTTTAATTCAAAAGTTTATATACATTGACCAAAATATTTAATACCTAAACCTTTACTAAATTTTTAATGACACTTATGAGTCCAAATGACTCCCTTAACGAGTTAAGCACTATTTTAAATACACAGTGTAACGGACCTGGATTAGTAGGTGTTGACGCGGTTCTTCGCCAACAGGTAATTAAGAGAAGAAGAGAAAGGGATTAGTGCCAAATGTGGAACCGAAACAGATATATGATCTTAGAGGAGGAAAGAGGTGACTCAAAACACGTTTTTTAAGTGGTTCGAAGGTTAAAATCATTCTACTCCACTAAACAATATTATTGATCTATACTGAGTATTTGATTACAGAGTATTTCTTACAAGAGGTTATTTTTTTCCAACCCTTATCAACTCCCAGGGTCTCCATATTTATAGGAGAAGGCACCTGGAAGTTGGTAAGAAGGTCATCCCGTGACCTTCTTATTTATCGTATCAATTCTGTGACATTCATGATTAATTCCTAAACCTGAAACATAAGTGTGGTCAAATCAATAGGTAAGGAGGTAATGGGCCGCACGGCCCAACCCAGTCATGGGTGTCTGAATACGCACATTCCTGCTGTGTGTCCGAGAAGTCAGGGGGATATCAGACACGTGATGCCTGATATGTGCACGTTTACCTTGCGTGTGTTGACTTCGCAAAGGGTCATAGCCTCCATATGAAGCTCGTATCACGAGCTTCATACTTAGCTCGGTCTTCGACCTTCGGAAACCCTGCCCCGGCCTTGGGCAGTGAAGGCGAGCTCTTGGGGCTTCCTCGAGCTAGGAAGGCACGACACTATGACAGAAGCTCCGGCCCCTGGGAATGATCATGAGGTAATCATGGTCAGGCCGCAGCTCGACTTGCTAATCAGCCCGTGGTAAAATCAGGGCGTACATCTACCCCCCAAGCTCCTGCTCGTGGTATATCACGTCGTATATCAGACCACAGTAGGGGCTTTTAGACTTCCCCATGAACTCTTCGTATTCCACTTTTTACGCAGGCGCCTGATACGTGGAACATCGTGGGTGGTGACGGTACGTCTTACAAGAATCGCATTTAATGGCCTAGCCTATGCCCAGCCGTCGTTTCATATTTCGAGTGGAGGGCCTCGGATCCCTCATCAGGGCCATCCAATGGCCCTCTACACGTGATCTTTTATGTATATAAAAAGGGGTGGCCACCCTACGCATGGGCCACCCTTTCATTCGAAGTTTTTCAAACTTCTCTTCTCCTTCTCTCTTTATCTCAGAAGAACAAACCCTCTACTCGTTACTGCCATTTTCAGCGTTCAAGAAGCTTAGGCGCATGGATCTCTTCAAAGCTTTGGAAGCCAATACATCGATGAAGCTTTTACCAAGGCGACACCTCCATCTACCTCCCAGCTACACACTGTAAGTTCCCTGACCATGTGCGTTTTGAGAATATATGCTACTGTAGCATAGGTAAAAATTTTACTGTAGCCGCATGCAAGGTTTTACTGGGTTTTGTGGATACGGAGGGTGAAAACCCTTTTTAGGTTAGGGTATCTTTGCTGTAGGAAACCATTTTAGAGTATGGGTTTTAGGATGCTTTTTCTGGGGAAAATTTTCTGGGTAGGAGTCTTGATAATTTTGGGTGCAAAACCGGGTAGCTTAGGGAACACGCCTCACAGGCGGTTTTGCAATTTTCTGCCTACTGAAACTTTCCCCCCAAGGCAAATTCTATCCTGACCCCCCTGACACATGAATCCCGAGGAATCAGGGATCTGTTGGGGGCACAGGTGCGTGTTCATCGAGCCGCGTGGTCCCACTCTCCACGGGCTGGGCTTACCTCAGCTCGTGCAAATAATAATTGCTCTTTCTTCATGCTTGGGTCGCCTTTTCTGAAATTTTTTCTTTTGTTCGTTAGGCGACCAGATGGCTCCAAAGAGGAATCTCCCCCAGAAGAACGTCGGCAGCTCGGCCTCCCAGCAGGACAGAGGAGAGGCGGTGATGCCTGACTCCCCGATCCCCCTCTTCGGGCCGGAAGTGGAGAAGGAGGTCGAGGTGGCCCCTGATGCATTCTTTGAGGCGGAGAGAATCATCTCAAAGATAACCGACCAGGTGAAGATTAACAAAATCTTCATTTCCCACAACATCGCCCTGGGGAAAGCATCCGTAGTGGCCTGACCTGCTTCAGATGGTGAGCAGAGCTGTGCACCGCTCGAGGAATCGTTCGCGGCCTGGAGCGGTGAACACTTTAAGGCAGGGGCCTTCCTTCCCCTGGATCAGTATTTTGCTGATTTCCTCAACTACGTGGGGTTGGCCCCGTTTTAGCTCCCCCCCCCCAACTCCTACCGTCTGCTGGCAGGGTTGAGGTATTTGTTCCAGAAGCACGAGTGGGAGGTCCCCACTCCTGCAGACATTTATATTTCTTCAGCCTCAAAGCCAGCCCAGACCAGCGGGGGCGAGGTGACGGGTTTTACTATCTAACCCAGTTTCCTAATACGGCGGCGATCATCGAGCTGCCCAGCCACCCTAATGACTTTAAGGACCAGTTCTTCATGTCAACTGGGTTCCGGAATTGCGAGCATCACTATTTCAATCATCCTCGTAAGTTTTCTCCGACCTTAGCTCATACTTTAAGTGTCATTTTAGCTCCTCCCGCACCCCGTTCTGACTCAGACTAATCTTGTAGCCATCTTTGCGAGGACAGAGAAATCTGTGACCCTTGGGGCCCAATACGAGAAACTGGCGGGCTTGCCCCCTAGTGAAAAGGACTACCGGGTGCTCATGACGGACGAGACGATGGTGTTTTGTAAGCTGATTTTCCCAAATCAGACTTTGAATCTAAGGAGGCCTCGGGGGCCTCCCCCAGTTTGCTCCTCTATGCCCATAATCGTGGAGGAGGTCGCGATGGACGAGGACAAGGAGGACGAGGAGGACGAGACTCCACTTGTGAGGAGCAGGAAGAGGGCGCTGGAGGTCGCCCAAATAACGGACGATGAGAGGATCTAGTCCGGAGCAGCCGCGGGTCCCTCGGGCCAAGGTAACCTTTACATATTTAGGAATTTAGATAGGGCCATTGCCGACCCCCGGCTAGCTAGATTCAACCCCCGACAGCTCGTTCATCGTCACCGAAGTGATCCGGACCTGGAAACAACCCTGCTCCACTACGTCGATTGGCTCGTGTTGGACTACCAAGATAGCCGACCTAGGGGTACCGTAGTAGTAGATAACACCCTAGCCTTTAGGTCAATCCTATTAGAGGAGTATGGGACCAACCTTCGTTCACGGCCATCCCTCCGAAGGGGTATCTTAGCTTCAGGGCTTAGGCAGTACGTAGGAGAATCTAGCCCTGAGTCAGACCCGGACCCAGAACTTGCGCCAGTTCGGGAAGTAATCGTCTTAGGTTCTTCTTCCAGCTTGGGGGGTAGGGCTCCCTTAGTATTCACATACTATTTATCTTTAACCCTTTGTCTTCATCTCTGTATGGTTGCTAACTTGTATTAACCATGTTTTTGTTTTGACAGAAGATATGTCTCAGCCCGAGGAGAGCTTGTGAGGCGCAGTCTTCGGGGGGAACCCCTCAGCCGGGCCAAGACTTAAAAGGCTTCGGGGGTCCAAGAGAGCCGCTGGGGTCTCCACCAAGTCTCCGGCAAAGGAGAAGGAGAAAACCCCGGTAGATCAGGTCGTGGGAGCGATTCTCCCTGCTGCAGGAGCAGGCCAAATGCCTCCACCACCTCCGCGAGCTCCAGCCGCCACCCAGGACGCGGGGTTGGAGGTCAAGACTCCGGTCATGGTGGCCTCCGATGTACGCATCCCAGTCAACCCCCAGGATCTGGAGAAGATCCCAGAGGCCTTCCGAGGAACGGTGTACGAGTTGGTGAACTACGCCGTGAACCATATATACAAGTTCACCGAGAAAGAGCTCCGGGCCATTGAGACAATGAGTCCGGTTGGCGTAATGGAGTCTTCAATGGGTATGACCCTAACGGTAAGCTGCACTGTTCTCTTAAAGCTTTTACCATTACACTTCACCCTATATTTCCTCTAAGGAAATTTATCTTTCATTTCTCGCAGGGCGTTGTCGCTCTTCACCGGAGCATCGTCAGGGCCAAAACTCAGCTCGAAGATATGAGGACCGAGCACCAGGCCTATCTTCAGGATGCTAAGGCGACTAAAGATGCCCTGGAAACCTCGAAGGCCGAGTTGGAGAAGACTCGCTCAAAGGTCCAAGAGCTCGAGACCTCCCTTGCCACCTCGCAGACAGACCTCGAGGTCGCGAAGACTGAGATCCAGGCCGCCCAGGCCGAGTTGGAGGCCGAACGGACTACTTCGGAGCAGTCCCTGGAAGATCTGTTCTACCACTGCTGGGCTTACAATCCGGAGGCTGACTTTTCCTTCATGTCACCGAGTCTTTGGGCGCGCTTGCTGGTGAAGTTCCAAGCTCGCCTTGACAAAGAGGCGCCGCCTTCGGAGACTGGGGACGGCTCTGGCGCGGCGGAGCAGGGTGAGACAGCGACCTCCCAGGGGTCATCTGACGGAGCTTAGGGCGTTTTGTCTCTTTTCCCCTTGAATATTTTTAAGTATTTTTTTTTATTTAACCCTTGCATGAGGTGTTTTCACCTCGAGACAATCTGCTTTGACGTTTTTAACTTACGCTCTTTCATTCCTTTAAGCATTTTGGTTACAATTTTTTGAAAAACTTAGTTCGCGTTAACATTTATCCATATACTGAGCTCTTTAAGAAGAACAACGATCAATAGATTTAAATCAACTTCTAAGTTTTATGACCCGGTTAAAACCAGGAACTTAATTTGAAAACTTAGTTCGTGTTAACTTTTATTTATGTCTCGAGCTCTTTAAGAAGAGCAACGATCAATAGATTTAAATCAACTTCTATGTTTTATGACCCGGTTAAAACCAGGAACTCATTTTGAAAACTTAGTTCGGGTTAACTTTTATCCATATCTCGTGCTCTTTAAGAAGAACAACGATCAATAGATTTAAATCAACTTCTAAGTTTTATGACTCGGTTAAAACCAGGAACTTAATTTGAAAACTTAGTTCGTGTTAACTTTTATCTATGTCTCGAGCTCTTTAAGAAGAACAACGATCAATAGATTTAAATCAACTTCTAAGTTTTATGACCCGGTTAAAACCAGGATAGGACTTAGTTAGCGTTAACCCTTATCAATATCTCACGTTTTTAAGAAAACAACGGTCAATCGATAAGAATCAACATCTAAGTCGTTAAGGAGACCTAGTTATATCCAGGCACCATATGCCCCCCAAGTAACTGGGAAAGGGTCTTTCGTGGTTACTTTAAGATTACACTTGCAAATATGCGTAAAAAGATGATTTTCATTGATACATAAAAAGTGGCCTTCCAAGCCTTACAAGTGGATCATTGATAATATTTCTTTAAGTGGATGGCGTTCCAAGTCCGCGGGACCGCCCCTCCATCAAGTCGAGCTAACTTATAAGTTCCTTCCTTGATGACTTCGATGACCTGGTATGGTCCTTCCCAGTTCGGTCCCAAAACTCCATCTTTGGGATCTTTTCCGGCGAGGAAAATTCTCCTTAGGACCAAGTCGCCCAAGCTAAAGGCGCATTTTTTGACCTTGGTGTTGAAGTAGCGGGTGATTTTCTGCTGATAATGGGCGAGCTGGAGTTGCGAATCCCCTCGCCTCTCCTCAACCAGATCGAGGGAATGGCACAGGAGCTCATGGTTTTGATCCTGGTTGTAAGACTAGACTCTATGCGAAAGAACCTTTATCTCCACGGGGAGGACTGCCTCACTCCCAAAGGTTAGGGAAAAGGGAGTATGACACGTAGGAGTTCGATGCGAGGTCCGGTATGCCCATAGGACCTGGGGGAGCTGTTCTGGCCAGATCCCCTTCGCTTCATCTAATCTTTTCTTGAGGCTCGCCTTTAGGGTCTTGTTGACAGCTTCGACCTAGCCATTAGCTTGAGGATTGGCCACGAAGGACAAACTTTCTAAAATCCCATGTATTTCACAGAACTCAGTGAACAGGTCGCTGTCGAACTGAGTGCCGTTATCGGAGACGATCTTCTTGGGCAGGCCGAACCTATAGATGATGCTTTTAACCACGAAGTCAAGCACCTTTTTGGACGTTATCGTTGCCAACGACTCTGCCTCAGCCCACTTAGTAAAGTAGTCGATGGCTACCACGGCGTAACGTACCCCACCTTTTCCAGTGGGGAGGGCGCCAACCAAGTCTATCCCCCAAACGGCAAACGGCCATGGGGATGAGATCATCTTCAGCTCGACTGGAGGAGCTCGGGCAACTGCAGCGAATCGTTGGCACTTGTCGCACTTCTTCACATATGAGATCGAGTCTTTGGAAAGAGTTGGCCAGTAATACCCTTGCCTGAGAACCTTTAAGGCCAAGCTCTGCCCCCCGGTGTGGTCTCCGCAGAATCCTTCGTGATCTTCCTGCAGGATGGCCTTCGCTTCACTTGGAAGAACGCACCGGAGGAGAGGTAGGGAGTGCCCACGTCGGTACAACACCCCATCGACCAACGTATATCTCGGAGCTTGATACAGGATTCGCCGTGCATCGTTACGCCCTTCAGGCAGCCTGCCCTCGACGAGATATTCAAGAATGGGGGTCATACAGGTCGGCCTGGCGTCGACCATCTCGACCTCCGCCCGGTCTTTTTCTATACTTGGTATTCCCAAGAATTCTATTGGCACCAACCCCAAGGTCTCTGTCTCTCCTGAGGTGGCGAGCTTGGCAAGAGCATCTGCATTAGCGTTCTGTTCCCGCGGTATCTGCTCGATCGATCCTCGCTCAAATGCGGACAGCTCGGCTTTTACCTTTGCCAGATATGCGGCCATCTTGGGTCCCCGTGCCTGATACTCGCCCAGAACCTGGTTTACCACGAGTTGGGAGTCACTGAAACACTGGACGGAGCTCGCCTTTAGCTCTTTGGCTATCCTCAGCCCGGCCAACAAAGCTTCGTACTCTTCCTCGTTGTTGGAGGCCTTAAACCCGAACCTTAGCGCCGAGTGGAATCTATGTCCCTTGGGGGATATCATAATGATTCCGGCCCCGGAGGTGTTCTCGTTGGAAGAACCATCCACAAAGATCCTCCACAATGATTGGGGCGAGGTGACCTGGGGTGAGCCCTCTGTTGGATCCTCCTGGAATCCCGTGCATTCTGCCACAAAATCGGCGAGGGCCAGACTTTTCATTGCAGTTCGGGGAGTGTAGAAAATCTCGAACTGACTGAGCTCGACCGCCCATTTTAAAAAACGTCCCGATGCTTCAGGTTTTTGCAAAACCTGCCTTAGAGGCTGATCGGTCATGACGTGTACTGAGTGAGATTGGAAGTACGGCCTGAGCTTTCGAGAGGCCGTGATTAGGCAGAACGCCAATTTTTCCATCAATGGGTATCGTGATTCTGCCCCGAGAAGTCTCTTGCTGATGTAGTAGATTGGCTTCTGGACTTGGTCCTCTTCTCGTACCAGTACAGCACTAGCTGCATCCTCAGTGACAGCCAGGTAGAGAAAAAGAGGCTCTCCTGCCTTGGGCTTGGATAGCACGGGCGGTTCAACCAGATGGGCCTTCAGGTCGAGGAATGCGCTTTCGCATTCTACTGTCCATTCAAACTTCTTGTTTCCTCGGAGCAGGTTGTAGAAGGGCAAACACTTATCGGTTGACTTGGAGATAAACCGGTTGAGGGCCGCCACTCTTCCTGTTAAGCCTTGGACATCTTTCCGTGACCTGGGTGAAGGAATCTCGAGCAGAGACCTGATCTTACTGGGGTTTTCCTCGATTCCTCGAGTATTGACTATGAACCCCAGGAATTTCCCTGACGCGACTCCAAAAGTGCATTTCTGGGGATTGAGCCTCATGCCGTACTCTCGTAGTATTTTAAAACATTCTTCTAGGTCGGAAACATGGTTATCGGCAGTCTTTGACTTGACCAGCATGTCATCAACGCACACTTCCATGTTTTTACCAATTTGGTCTGCGAACATTCTATTTACTAGCCTTTGGTAGGTAGCTCCGGCGTTCTTCAGTCCGAACGGCATGACCTTATAGCAATAGACATTAGTCGGGGTCATGAAGCTGGTGTGTTCCTGGTCCGCCGGATTCATCGTGATCTGATTGTAGCCTGAGTACGCGTCCATAAAGGACATGAGCTCGTGCCCCACCGTGGCATCCACCAGCTGGTCAATCCTTGGCAATGGAAAACAATCCTTGGGGCAGGCTTTATTCAGGTCGGAGAAGTCGATGCAGGTTCGCCATTTTCCATTTGGCTTTGGAACTAGCACGGGGTTGGCGACCCAAATTGGAAACTTGGCTTCACGGATAAAGACACATTTTTTGAGCCGGGCTACTTCTTCTTCTAGGGCTTTAGCCTGGGTTGTTCCTAAACGTCTTTGCTTCTGAGACTTGGCGGGAATGCTTTTGTCCAGATGAAGCGTGTGCATGATGACACTCGGACTAATCCCCACCATGTCCTCGTGGGACCAGGCGAATACGTCTAAGTTGGCCCGCAGAAACGTAGTCAGCTCCGCCTTCCTCTTGCCGCAGAGATTTTTCTCGAGCTTGACCGTCCGTGATGGATTTTGTGGATCAAGGTTCACCTCCTCGAGTTCCTCAATAGCCTGGAGCTCGGATCTGTCTTCACCTACTCGGGGGTCAATATCCTCACTCAAAGCGACATTTCCCCCTTTGGCGCTTTGAGGTTTTTCAATCTCAGGGTCTGTTGAGGGTCCGCTGAGGTTCCTGAGATTCCTCTTCACTCAGAATGGCCATAGCCAGCTGCCCGGGTTTAGATTTTCCCTTCATGGAAATGCTGTAGCATTCCCTGGAAGCGAGCTGATCGCCATGGACAGTGTAGGTTCCCGTTGAAGTAGGGAACTTCATGGCGAGGTGTCGAATGGAAGTGATAGCCTCGAAAGCTATGAGCGTAGGTCGGCCCAGAATGGCGTTGTAAGCAGTGGGGCAGTCTATGACCACGAACTTGAGTAGTTTGGAGACTGTCCGAGATTCTTCCCCTAGGGTGATCACCAGCTCGATCATCCCTATCGCCACTGATCTTTCTCCCGAAAAACCATACAGCATCATGGAGGTTGCCTTTAGCTCGGCGATGGTCAAACCCATCTTCTCTAAGGTGGATCGGAATAGGAGGTTCACCGAGCTCCCGTTGTCTATCAGTACCCTCCTCACTCTCTGGTTGGCGAGCTGGACTGCTACAACCAAGGGATCATTGTGAGGGAACTGGACATGGCCTGCATCTTCCTCCGTAAAAATGATTGGTTGCCTCTCCAATCGCTGCTGCTTTGACTGGCGTTGCTCCGGGACGAACTCCACTCCGTTGTGAGCCTTTAGTTCATTCACGTATCTCTTCTGGGCACCTCTGCTTGTGCCAGCCATGTGCGGACCTCCAGAGATGGTGGATATCTCTCCTCCGACCATGGGGGGAGGGACATCCTGATCTACCCGAGACCCGGGCTAACTGGCTAGGGTTTCTGGAGCAGGTCGACTCGCTGGGACCCTATTCCGCGAGTATTGAGCCAAGAGGCCGACTCGGATGAAAGTCTCGATCTCATCTTTCAAATGCATACAATCGTCGGTATTGTGGTCGATGTCGTTATGAAAACGGCAAAATTTTGAAGTGTCTCTCTTTCCCTTGAAGTGCTTCAATGGCTCCGACCTCTTCCAAGGGACCCGAGTAGAGTTGGCCAAGAAGATACTCTCTCTGGACTGCGTGAGCTCGGTATACGTCGTGAAAACGGGCTTAAACTTATCTACGGACTTATTCTTATTTTGGCCGTGCTGACTGTTTTCACCATTGCCCTTTCTTTTTCCTCCACCGGGCTGGTTGCTCTGTGCGACGTTTGGGGTCGCTGCCACGACCTCCGCCCCTACTCCCGCGGGCTGATCGGGAACCTGGCTGGTTCCCACAGCTGAGGCTTCGGCTTCTTCCAAGTTTATCCATTCTTGGGCCCTGTTAAGGAATTCATTGACCGAGCTGACTCCCTTCCTCTGTATATCCTTCCATAGGTCTCCTCCGACAAGGATTCCGGTTCTCATGGCCATGAGCTTGGAGCTATCATCTGCGTCTCTAGCCCGAGCAGCGACGTTCGCGAATCTGTTTAGGTAGGCCTTCCGAGTCTCACCGGGCTGCTGTCTCACGTTAGTCAGGGAGTCAGCCTGAACACGGGCGGCCTGGGAGGCTTGGAATGCCCTTTTGAAGTCGGCTGAGAAGGTCTTCCAGGAACTGATTGACTGTCTTTTACTTTGCTTGAACCACTGTCTGGCAGGTCCGGTCAGTGTGGAAGGGAAGATTAAGCATCGTAGCTCTGGGCCAATGTTATGGGCCATCATTAGGGTGTTAAACATCCCTAAATGGTCCGACGGGTCTCCGTCCCCGTTGAACTTTGACAAGTGAGGCATACGGAAACCAGATGGGTATACCGTTGATGCTATATTGGGGGCGAAGAGTTCCATCTCATCCCCTGAATCATATTCATCTTTTTCTTTTTCTGATAGAAGCTTCCTCATCAGCTCCTCCATCTGAGTCAGGCGCTTGAGGGTTTGGTCCTGATGTCCTTGGTTACTCCGGGGCTGTTCAACAGCTCTGGATCCATTGTACACATTTGGTGGGTTATTGCCCCTCCTATCTTGAGATAGGTTATTTGGGACATTCCCCCCGTTGCGTAATTCGGACAGGGCCCCCCCTGAGCGAGCCTGGCCATCTCCTCCTGCTCTGTCCCCTCTATGAGAGTTGAGGCGATCTCGCAGGTCACCTCCCTGGGTGGTCTGGTGACTTTGTGCCAAACTTAAACGCTGACGAAGGTCTCCCCTGGAGAGATCACTCCGGCGACTGCCAGTCCAGTGGCTCCTGCTGGATAGGCTTGGAGTCCGCCTTTGGTGGTGACGACCTGAGCCTTCCCCTGGCACCCTGCTGCGCCGGGAAGGTCCAGCTAATGGCGGGTTTCTCCCACTACTCCCATAGGCTGGAATGTCCCGGACGGGCCGAGGAGGAGACGGATATCTGATCGGAGATGGAGGATGCCTGACTGGGGAGGCGATCCTAGTTCCGTCTGGACGGATCAAGCTTGGTGGAGGCCTTTCGGCCCTGCCAACCTATTGGTCCCGCACCGGGCAATCTGGACGAGGCGCAGGACGGTCGTCGGGGACGGGCTGACATCGCGAGCCTTCCCCAGATCTCCTTTGGGAATTTCCTCGAGCTCCCCTGGGCGTTCTCGAGGATGGTTGGGAGCTAGGAGTCAACATCATGACCGAACAGCTGTATTGCTGTTGTCCGGCCCTAGGCATTTCCTCGAAGTTTGCCTCTCGATGGTGTGATGAAGGGGTGGAGTTGGCTGCCGGAAGTCTATCCGAACGGCTATGCCTGGACCGGTTACCCCGGCGAGACTTAGGAGCCTCGCCTTGCCTCTCTTCGACGTTAACGCCGGTTGTGAGAGGGGGTAATTGGGCCAGGATATCCTGGATTTGCTGGCTAGCTGTTGCTAACTGACTACTCAGTTGAGCGTTCTCCATTTCCACCGTTATATAATAACATGGGTTCGGATTAGGTGGCCGAGGCGCCGAACTACCGGTATCATCTTGGCCCACTGGCTGTTTTCCTGGCCGCTGTTGGACTTCAGGAACTTGTTCATCAGGGATGGTAGTATGATGAGCCTCCTGCCCATCATGTTGTTCTATCTCGTTACCATGCCTGGACCGAGTAGTCACCATAGTTGGATGTTTGCAGCAGCACTAATCAAACTTTCTCTCAATGAAAGCACCAAACTGTTGACGCGGTTCGTCGCCAACAGGTAATTAAGAGAAGAAGAGAAAGGGATTAGTGCCAAATGTGGAACCGAAACAGATATATGATCTTAGAGGAGGAAAGAGGTGACTCAAAACACGTTTTTTAAGTGGTTCAAAGGTTAAAATCCTTCTACTCCACTAATCAATATTATTGATCTATACTGAGTATTTGATTACAGAGTATTTCTTACAAGTGGTTATTTTTTTCCAACCCTTATCAACTCCCAGGGTCTCCATATTTATAGGAGAAGGCACCTGAAAGTTGGTAAGAAGGTCATCCCGTGACCTTCTTATTTGTCGTATCAATTCTGTGACATTCATGATTAATTCCTAAACCTGACACATAAGTGTGGTCAAATCAATAGGTAAGGAGGTAATGGGCCGCACAGCCCAACCCAGTCGTGGGTGTCTGAATACGCACGTTCCTGCTGCGTGTTCGAGAAGTCAGGGGGATATCAGACACGTGATGCCTGATATGTGCACGTTTACCTTGCGTGTGTTGACTTCGCAAAGGGTCATAGCCTCCATATGAAGCTTGTATCACGAGCTTCATACTTAGTTCGGTCTTCGACCTTCGGAAACCCTGCCCCAGCCTTGGGCAGTGAAGGCGAGCTCTTGGGGCTTCCTCGAGCTAGGAAGGCACGACACTACGACAGAAGCTCTGGCCCCTGGGGATGATCATGAGGTAATCATGGTCAGACCGCAGCTCGACTTGCTAATCAGCCCGTGGTAAAATCAGGGCGTACAGTAGGGCGTTACACACCTAATACAAAAACCCTAAAAAATATTACATCTATTAATCACAACCTCTACGCACCATGATATAACAACCACATGGCATGACATATTATCAACTAGGCATAGTATAACATCATCATAGTCATAGTATACAAATCTCAAACATAACAAATGCCAACTTAATTAACATTCATACACTCATACATAAAACATTATAAAGGCAACAAGTAATTATGGAATAGAAGCTAGGTGAGGAAACAATCCTCCTGGGACCACATTGGTCAATTTTGGGGTACGTTTGCCGAAAATTTATACATGGTAACTCATCTATCCAATACTTGTGCCTACAAACATTATCATAAACATACATTTCGCACATTCATTAAATCTAACCAACTTCTTTACTATAACGTCCAAAATTCCCTAATATGGCTTAGTGCCTTGATTAGGGGGCCAGGAGGGCAATAATTGGTTTATGGTATTATTATGTGATAATATGCATGATTATGTGAGTTATATTATTATATGACTAATATTACATGTTTAAGTGTGTTAAATGTGTGTGTGGGTCGTTTCTTATTAGAAGGGCATTTCCGTAATTTTAACCCTTTAGGGGTATATTTGAATATATGATTATATATGTGTGATACATGATGAGACCACATTATTATGTGGATATATTTGGATTATTTGGCATGAGACGATCCTAGCAAGAAGTGTAGTGGTTTGGTTCTAACGGGGTCAAATACTGGGCTCGAGGTGAGCCTAGGGGTAATTTAGTGCATTACTGTGAATTTTTGGGTAATGGGAATTTTATTTGGAGACAATTGAGACTTATTTAAAGAAATGGTGAATTGTGGTGGTAAAAGACCAAAATAGCCTTAAGGGCATTAAATGGAAAATTATGGGCTTAAGGGCAAAGTGGTCATTTTGGTGTTAAGTTAGTGACTTAGTCACTTTCCTTCAGCCAAAGGAGACCACAAAGCGGCAGCAAAAACAGAGTTCCATTTCTCTCTCTCTTGGCTGGTTCTTGCTCACTCAAGCTCTTGAAAGGTTGATTGAAAAGATTATCTTTTTGAAGGTTTTAAGCTAGGAAGTTATCTCAGCCATTAAGGTATGATTTCAACCTTTAATTCCCTCTGAGTTTTCTGATTTTCAGCTGAAGTTCTTGGTGTTCTTGAGTTTCAAAAACTCAAGTAGTGATTTTGAGTGTTAGTGGTGATTTTTGTTGGATTATTGTGTTTTTTTAGTGTTGTTGGAGGTATTTTAGTTGCTTTGTGGTCTTTTTGTAGGTTTGGCTGAGGTTTGGGAATGATTTTTAAGGTTTGAGACTCGGAGAACATGAAGAGAAAAACCCAGAAATTGGGTTCTCTATCTTTGGCACTACAGCGCCCAGTATGTGGCGCTATAGCGCCATTGGGTCTTTGTCTTTGGTTGTATAGAGCCCAATGAATGGCGCAGCGCGGATTGGGTTGTGAGGTTGGCGTTTCTGACTTTGGCGCCATAGCGCCTAGTAGGCGGCGTCGTAGCGGCGTACTATTTTTCAAGGCATGAATTTTTGTAATTGTTGGGGTTTTGGCCCGAAGGCTCTAGGGACGACTCCACCACCCTGTTTGGTGGGATTGGAATTTCCGAGAGTGCGGGATTGATCCCGGGATTTTATTTTTGGAACTTAAAGTCATTGAAACACCGTTTATGGTTGTGACTAGGTTACCGCTAGGACTCAGGACAGGATCGTGCTCCAAGGTCATTTTTATATATAACTTGTGGTCGGACCAAAGGTAAGAAAACTTCACCCAGTACGTGGTATACGTGATTAAGGCTTGGCCCGGTTTTTTATTATAACTCTAAATAGGGCTCAGGTCCTTGAGAATGAATGTGATTAAGGCTTTGTTTGTGCTCGTTGATTAAGCATGCTTGAATGCCCTGTGTCTAGATGATTGTTTACATTGTTTGTATAATTAGGGCTCGACCCCGTTAAGGAACATGGTTATTACTATGTTTGTATCTCATTGGCTGAAATATATGATCATCCTATATGCATACTTGAATTATCTGAAGTATGCCTATCTGTATCTGTATCTGTATTTGTGTATGCATTTATAGCAGGATATCCGAATACCTTTGAGAGCCTTGACTTATTGGTCAAGAGAGTCAATAGTGCACTGATCGTGAAAATATGATACGCAAGTTCACATAATCGATTCAAGTAATATAGATAGTAAATAGAGTATCGTTCCCACAAAGACTATTAACAAATTACCAATAATTATTCTTTAATTTCTATTAGGCAAACAAAATTTAGATGAATAAATCTAATTTTATAAAATTTTAAATAATTGTGAACAAAATAACTAATCAAAAGATGAAAATCAATAATAAAAAAACCTAGGGTATTAACTTCCTCAACTTTTCATTCTACTAATTTTATTAATCAGTTCTAAATTTCTTTCTTCCTATTCTAATAGCAGACTAACATAAATTGATTCTTATTTTTTTTCAAGATATAAGATTTCATCCTACATCTCTGTGATAAACTTAAATATATAGCAGGCATTAATCATAGAAACCTAATTACTACACAAGCCATACAAGTGCTTTCAGCCAATATGTAACCTATGTCTATGTAACGATAGCATATTCAATTCTCATCTTTCAAATTTTGAATCAAAATCATAAATCAAGCGAATATTGATCAGGCATTTACTAGCATTAAGCAAACATTATATAGATTAGAATAAAGAAGAAAAATCAATAGAGCATCATAATTATATTAAATAGAAATCCAAGTGACTACATTAAACCCTAGATAAAAATATTTAGTTCATATTAGACAAGACTAAACCAACACAACAATAATTTAGAAACATAAGATTCAAAGACTTGAAGAAGAAATAAAAAAATATAAGAGTGCAGAAAAACTAATCTCATAATCAATCTTAATCTCTAAACTCGTAATTAAAATCTGACCTAACCCTAATTATAACATAAAAATTGAATTTATACTAAAAAAAATCACGAATCCCCATTTTATCATATGCAGGCCACGACTTGGCCTTTCCTAGGTCGCGGCCCGTGTCATTTTTAATGCAACTCGATGTCTGGGTAAGTCTTTAGGCGTCGCGACTCTCTCAACCTCAGTCACGGCCCGTGTGTTGATGTCCTCCTGGGTTCAACTCTAACTTCCACTATCGCCGTGACTTATAAGAGCAAGTCGCGGGTCTAATTCCCGCAACCTTAAGCTTCTGACTTCCACTAGAGTCGCAGCCCTTAAGCCCATGTCGCGACTCTAATTCCATTATTTTCCAATTTAAGCCTTTCAACCTCCTTCCTTCATCATAAACTTATTTTAACTCGTCCTTAGCACCATTTTTATTCAAGCGACCACTGAAAGCTCCTTTTTTCACCATTTCTTCTTCTTTTTACATTTTTCTCATGATTCAACGCTCCAACCTACAACAAAGATAAAAACAAGTGTAATCTTGCACAAACAAATGTAAATAGTCAAGATTACCACAAAAACAATTCTAAAAAGACACTAAAATGGAGTTATCACGCACTGCGCACTGATCAAAAGGCTCGATGAGGGACATACTATTACGCTGACCGACCCTATGGTCGCTTGAAAAACAAAGCGCTTGGCTAGCTCTATGGCTTGTTACTCAGAGCTAGGGCAAAGGGCCCCGAGTGACTCTATGGTCACATAGCTAGTTCAAAGGGCCCCATGTCTATTCCATGATCGTCTATTCGGGGAAAAGGGCCTTAGGTTGACTCTATGGTCATATGATTAGGGCTGCGGGCCCCATAATGATTCTATAATTATTTATTTATACTTGTATTCATGCATGAGTAGGTTATTACTATTGACCATGCTAGATATGCATATGAATCTTTATATATTGTTCATGCACTTGTATTTAGTTTTCTTGCCGGGCCTTCGCGCACGGGTGCTATGTGGTGCAGGTAGAGGGAAAGGAAAGCTGGACCAACCATGAGTTGCAAAACTTAGGTGGCAACATGTACATATGCGGTCGCTTGACCACCACAACCAAGGTTTCTTAGATGAACTAGTGTTAAACCCTATTTTTGTAGCTTAGGTCAGCGAATTGTAACTTTTGAGTTATAATGACCATTTTGGAACTGTAAACAACTTTGTAAACGTTTATTATGGATCCCATGTACAATTTCATGTTTTAATGAAATATCTATTCCTTTTGACCCAAATTTTTAACCCTAGACCATTAATCACATTTAGATGCATGTTTATGGCCTAATGACTCGTTTAGTGAGTTGAGCAATATTTATAATACACAGTGTAATGGTCTTGGCTAACCAAGGCGTTACAACTTGGTATCAGAGCGTGCTAAGGTTAAGGAATCCTGAAGACAGGTTAGGCATGTACACTCGCCACTAAAGACATGCTCGACTCAGGGTTCGGTAACTATTTATGTGGTTATGTGTTTAACTACTTAAATAAGATATAAATTCTTTACCTGCATGTAACGACCCAAATTTACTAATAAGGCTTAAGGGCCTTCATTAGTGTGTCGGGAGGGCATAACTGGATTATATGTGATTTAAATGATTAAAAGCATGTTTATATGATTATTTGGATATCTGTGATGCATGACTATGTGTATTAGTATGCATGTAGACCCTAATTAGGTTAGAAGGGCATATTCGTAATTTTGGCCTGTTGAGGGCATAAATGTAAATACTTGTGATAAATTTTTGAGACCACATTATTATGTGGATATATTTGTAGCTTGTGACTCAAGGCGATCCTAGTGAGTGGTTTAGCGAAAAGTCATGGCGGGGATTTATACCCGGCTCGGGGCGAGCCTGGGGGTATTTCTGGGAATTTAGGAAGTATATTGGAGTCCATTTGACATGAAGGAATATAATTGATGATTATTTAGGTGATGGGATGTAAGCGGTGATTATTAGAGACACTCGAGGAATTAGTAGGAATTGGGAACAAATGACCAAAATGCCCTTTAAGGGATTAAAAGCTTAGGATTTAAATGGGAGGGAAAATTGGTCATTTGGTTTAAAAACTGAGATAATTATCAATTTTATTTTTAGCCTTAGTAGAAAGTTTAGAGGATAGTAGAAACTGAAAGAAATAAAAAGAAAAGAAGGAGGAAAAGGAAAGAAGGAAAAACAGGAGTCTTTTCTTCTCTCTCTTGGTTTAGGTTTCCTCCCCATTTCTTGAAGAAATTTGGAGCTGTAACTCAGGGATAGTTTGGGCTGGAGCTTGGGGCTAGAGTCCTTGTTTGGCTTGAAGAGTTAGCAAGAGTAGTTCATCCATTTGAGGTATGTTTCAAGGTTGTTTTTCAGTTCCTGGTTTTTGGTGTTGAACTGGTTTTCTAAGTTGAGTTTCTGTGGGAATTCTACGAAATTAAGCCTAAGGATTTGAGGAGGTGAAAGCTAAGGAAGTGTGGAAGATAACCTAGGTCGAATTCATCCATCAAAGGTATGAAGTTCTACCTTTAAGTAATGAGATTTCTGTTGTTCTGCTGAGTTTTGAGCTTTAAGCTCAACCATGGTCATTTCTTTGTTTTGGGGTGCATGTGATTGAATTTCATATGGTTAGGTCATTTGGGGTGAGTTGGAGATGTTGGTAGGCTTTCTTTGGGGTATGGTTGAGGTTTGGTTGAGTTTTGGAAAGGTTTGGCTCGGGGAAACTCGAAGGAAGAGGAAAACAGGGTTGGTTGTGCTATGACTAGCGCTGTAGCATTAGCCTTTGGGTGCTACAGCACTAGGCCATCTGGTTAGCAGGATTTTTGGCTCTGTTTATAGTGCTTTAGCGCCCACTTTAGGGCGTTGTAGCGCTACCCTGTTCCCAGAAGGGTATTTTTGGGTTATTTCCTAGGGTTTTATTCCGGGGGCTCGGGGTTTGATTCCACCACCCCATTTGGTGGAATTAGGGCTTCCAGAGGGCTCGGGATTGGTCCCGAGGTTAGGTTTTGGGATTGAAGTTTGGTGATGATTCTGATTTATGGCTGTGACTAGGTGTACGCTAGGGCTCGGAAGGGATCGTGCTTGAGGGGTGTCGTCGTTGATCAAAGCTACCAAATCCATAGGTAAGAAAGTTGCACCCGGTTATGCGATTGTGTTGGGACTAAGAGCTCCCTATATCTGTATGATGTCATAGATGGTATTATGCCATGGGACATGTGATAAACGACCTAAGAGTACCGTAATCAATATTTGCGCACAGGGCGCGGCTCGGCCACTAGTAGCTGAGGATAGCTTGATATTCACTAAGCTCGGTTTAAGAGGGCCGGAGTCAATGGGATAAATAGAGGGTGCGACCTAAGGGCATTGACCCTGGTTATCATATGTGAATTGGTTATTAGTATGAAATGATGAACTTGGTATGCTGAATACTTGATTATTGTAAATACTTAGATTGCTGAGTATATGATTATACTGTATGGGTTATCTGGTTGATTGTTTGATGAATATGCTCTGTTATTGTGTTTTCTTGCTGGGCCATGGCTCACGGGTGGTACATGGTGCAAGTAAAGGCAAGGGAAAAGTGGACCAGTCCTGAGATGGAGAGCTTTGGGGCTGAATGTACATAGTCAGCTGATCGGCCGCCACGATCGAGGAGTGGTACAGGACGAGAAGAGTCTAATTGTCTGTTTTGCCCTTAGAGTGGCTAGTAATTGTACTTTTGTCATAAAATTTTGTAAACTATCTTTTAATGTTACTACTTTTGGGATCCCATGTAAGAATGATTGATTGTAAGAAATGAAACTTTTGTGACCAAAATCTTTTAACTCTAGTTCAACTGTAGTTTCAGTAACATGTTTCTAACTAAATGACTTGATTAGCAAGTCTTGCACATTTGTAAACACACAGTGTAACCGTCTTGGCTATCCAGAGTGTTACAACTTGGAATCAGAGTGTCCTAGGTTTTAGGGTTCCTGAAGACTGGCTGGACATGTACATTCGCCGTTAAAGACAAGCTCGACTCAGGGTTTGGTAATTGTGTATATATGATTATATCCTTAAATGATTATAATGGAATACGAATGATGATATTTGCTTGATTAATAGGGAGCATGAGACACTGATAGGGCCTGGCCCTTGACTATTGTGTGATGATATTGAGGCGTGCTTATTAGCATTGCTATGCATGTGAATGAATATATTTGAATACTTGGATAAACTGTTATATCTTGATTGTTTGTGAATGTTTGAGCTCCAATGGTGGATCAGGGAAGGATTATTACCCTGTCATCATAGTCTGATTGCCGAGTCATTGATTGTAGATTAACTTGGATAACTATGCGTCTAAGGAAATCTATGCGACTAGCCGGCATCAGGTCTGAGACTAGAGATGATGACTAGGGCCAGACCCCTCCGCCAGTCCCTAGGAACTGGCAGAAACTTATGGCTAATATGCAAGCAAGGCTACCGAGCCAGGATGAGCAGATTCGAATTCTGCGACAGCAAGCTCTGTCAGGGAGTGTTACCCCTTATTGTGCCACCTGCAGTGGTACCAGTTGTACAACCAGTAGAAGTTGGTAACCGGTGGGAGTCGTTGTATGAGCAGTTCAGGAAGCAGCAGCCCCCAATCTTTGAGGGAGGACCTAACCCACTGAAGGCTAAACAGTGGATGACTATGATTACTACTATCCTGGATTTCATGAGGATAGAGGGACATGATAAAGTGGCCTGTGCCACATATATGCTGAGAGAGGATGCCCGTATCTGGTGGGAAGTTGCATCACAGACCAAAGATGTTACTACACTGAATTGGGAAGGATTCAAGGATCTATTCACTCAGAAATACTATAATGTTGCCATCAGGGCAGTGAAGGTAAATGAGTTTGTGGGGTTGGTTCAGGGCAGCATGACAGTTACAGAATATGCCCTAAACTTTGACAGACTTGCGAAGTTTGCACCAAATCTTGTGCCTACTGATGTAGCTAGGCAGGACAGGTTTATAAGAGGGCTTAATGCTATGATAGCCCGAGATGTGAGGATTACAACAGTTCCTAGGGGGAAAACTTATGCCCAGGCTGTAGAGAAGGCTCTTACCGCTAAGGAAGCGAAGAATAAGATCTGGAGGGAGAGTGCAACAAGGCGGGAGGGCCGCAGGGCGGTGCCTCCATATTCTGGTTCTGGAAAGGGCGAAGGCCTCAGTGAACTGAAGAGAAAGAATCCTTATAGGAGAGGTCGGGGTACTCAAGGTGGCCACCATGGAGGCGGTGATTCATGGAGGAGTTATCCTGAGTGGACGAGGTGCAGCAGACACCATTCGGGCGAATGTCGGGCTAAGGCTTGTTATGTGTGCGGGGTGGTGGGACACCTCAAGAAGGACTGCCCAACAGTAAAGAAAGGAGATGCAGGGAAGGTTGATAGCTTGACTCCATCTCGAGTGTTCACCCTGACGCAGGCGGAGGCCAAGGCTAGTCCCTCGGTAGTGACAGGTCAACTTTCTAGCACTGGCTCTCCTTTTACTATATTGATTGACTCTGGTGCTACACATTCATTTTTTTTGTAGTAAGGTAATTGATATACTGTGTAGACCTAGTGAGAATTATACTTCGGGATTTGGGACTATTTTTCCTACAGGAGAACTGGTAGTTTCTAGGAGGTGGATTAGAGCACTGCCAATGATGGTTGATGGTAGGGAATTGTTAGTAGACTTGATTGAGTTGGGTATGGAGGACTTTGATATGATTTTAGGCATGGATTGGCTGGTTAGATACGGAGCTACTATTGACTGCAGAAAGAAGATGGTGACCTTTGAGCCAGAGGGCGAGGATCCCTTTGTCTTTGTGGGAGTGGTGCATGGACCCTGCATACCCATGATATCAGCACTGAGAGCCAGAGATCTATTACAGGGAGGATGTATAGGTTTTCTGGCTGGTGTGGTAGATACCACTAGGGTTTTGTCAACAAGACCAGAGGAGACCAGATTGGTTTGCGAGTTCTTGGATGTGTTTCCTAAGGACTTACCTGGATTACCGCCACGTAGGGAGATTCAGTTTATCATTGAATTGGCACCAGGGATTGAGCCAGTGTCGAGGGTACCATATAGAATGGCACCGGCAGAACTGAAGGAATTGAAGATACAGCTACAAGAGCTTCTAGATTTGGGGTTCATCAGGCCTAGCTACTCGCCATGGGGTGCTCCAGTTTTGTTTGTGAAGAAGAAGGACGGGACTCTGAGAATGTGTATAGACTACAGGGAATTGAATAAGTTAACTATCAAGAATAAGTATCCACTACCAAGGATTGAGGACTTGTTCGATCAGCTGCAGGGTAAGATGGTGTTCTGGAAGATTGATCTTCGATCTGGTTATCACCAGCTGAGGATCAAGGACGAGGACATACCGAAGACGGCCTTCCGAACGAGGTATGGGCACTATGAGTTTCTGGTCATGTCATTTGGTTTGACCAATGCCCCAGCAGCCTTTATGGATGTTTGTAATTTTAGCCTGTTGAGGGCATAAATGTAATATTTGTGATTATTGTGATCTTTACCACGTGTAAGTGGTGATATATATGAGATGCACGATCCAAGACAGTCCTAAGGAGCGGTTTAGCTAGGAAGTCACAACGAGACCCGAAACCCGACTCGGGGCGAGTCGAGGGGTATTTCGAGCATTAGACATTTTACTGGGTTATTGGGTTATTAAAATAAATATTTGGAGATATATATAAAGTTAGAACATTTAGGAGGGAATATCTGGGAGATTTACCATTTTTCCCTCGGGGACGTTTTTGGTACCCCGAGCCTTGGAGGTAACTTAGGTTAATAGGCTAAGTAAACTGACCCAAACATTCTTTTCTCTCTCTCTTATTTTCTCTAAACCTTACCAAGGGAAACAGTGAAGATTAAGCAAGGAATTTGGGCTCTAAACTTTGGGATTAGCTCAGTTTCAACTTGTTGATTCAAGCAAAGGATAAGGTAAGCTTTGAACTGTGATTTTAGCCATTAGATTATGTAATTATTGGCTGATTTTTTAGCTTTCTTGAGTATTTGAAGTTGAAGATTGAATTTGGGATTTGATGAGATTTTAAGCTATCTGTTTGTTAGGCTGTGTTGCTGGGACTTCTAGAATTTCTGTGGGGATTAAATTGAGATGTTAGATTGATTTTGGGGTAAATTGGCTTGGTTTTAGTTGTGAAAATGGGGGATTTTTCTGGGTTTGAAGTGTCGGGCCACGAAATTGTTCTTGGTGAGTCGCGGCCCTCTAGAACGTTTGGGAGGTCGAAAAGAGGGGCGCGGCACAGCGCCCTATAGGTTGGGTCACGGTGCGTATAGGCTAAAAAGGGGGCTAGGGTTTCTGGTTGAGGCGGGTCGCGACACAAGGCCTTGGGGCCACGACACTTAGTGGGTTTTTAGACCCCAAGAAGGATGTAGGCTTGGGAATTTGTTGTTGGTACGTTGTGACTAGGTTTTCAGCAAGGCTCGGAATAAAGGACTGTGCTCGGGATATCGGAGCTTGGGAATCTTTGGACACAGGTAAGAAAACTGTTGTACCCATAGAGCAGGGTGTGGCCCTATAGTTTGTATTGTAGGGCATGGCCCTATGTGATTATGATGCAAGGCGTAGCCCTATTGTTTATGCTTGTATTTGTTTAAGTATTTGTTAAGTTTATGCTATGTGTTGTATATCTGTAAATGTATGGCCAGGGCTGGGAATGGCAAAGGCCGGGTACGGCAAAGGGCTGGGAACAGTATCAAGCATGTGGAGTGTAAGGCTGAGTACGGCAAGAAGCTTGGAGCAGCGTTAAGCACGCGGAGGGTGAGACCCTTCTTGGATGCCTAAGACATCCTCATGGTGTAGACCACGAACCCGTGGCCTGGTAAAGCGCCTAGAACGACATGGTCGTTATGTGTTTAGCCTGTTGGTGGCTTTGTTATATGCTGATTGACAATTATGCATATGTTAATTGCTTGTGTGGAGTTTTCTTGTCGGGTTTCAGCTCACGGGTGCTCTATGGTGTAGGTAAGGGCAAGGGAAAGGTCGATCAACCATGAGTACGAAGAGCGTGAAGCAGCGTGTACATGTTCGGCCTGCTTGGCTGCCACGGCCAGGGGTATTTTTGGGAGATGTTTTGTATTAGTCTGAATTTTGTCTTTTAGTCGACTTTAATCATATTTTGAGTTGTAAATATTTTTAAATAGTATTTTGGGATCTCAAATGTTTAACGCTTCGTAATTTCAATGAAATGTTACATTTTCATATAATATGAATTTTATTACAGTTTAGCTACACTTTTAACCTAAAACCTCAATTAGCGAGTTAATTGCACATTTAAAACTCAGTTAGTAACGGCTCTAAGGAGGTGGACGTTAGAACTTGGTATCATAGTGAGCCAAGGTTTATGGTTCCTGGAGATTGAGCGAACATGTACGCTCGCTGTCAGTGATAAGCTTGACTCAAGGTTGGTTGGTAATGATTGAATTATATGCTTGATTATGTGTTTAGATGCCCTGTCTGCCTGATTACTTTATATAGAGCATGATGAATGAGTTAACATATGCATGATGCTAGGGCATGGACCCCTTGAGTGTTGTATATTGTTTGTGTTATGAGGACTACTGATTATGGTTGGTTGTTGTGAATTGGGAGGAGGTTTTGGATGTTATTATCATGCCTAATGAGCAGCGTCGTTGATTGCAAGCATATTGTTGAGATGCCTCGACAATCAGCTAGACTCTGTGGCAGTAGAGCCGAGGATGACAACCAGGGTCAAGACCCTCCACCAGCCCCACAGAATTGGCAACAGATTTTTGTCGAAATGGAAGCCAGACTGCATCAAACAGAGGAAGAACTTCGACAGCTGAGGCAGCAGGCCCCTCCTCATGCCACTTGGTTGCAAGTTCAGCAGGCTGTGGCGCCAGTGCCAGTTCAGCCTGTTATGGAGAATATGGGAACCTTTGTATGAGAGGTTCAGAAAGCAGCATCCTCCCACCTTTGAGGGTGGACCAGACCCACTGCGGGCAGAGCAGTGGATGAATATGACTTAGGGAATGAGAGGTTAGCTTGTGCCAGGTACATGTTTAGAGAGGATACCCGCATCTGGTGGGATGTAGTGACTCAGAGAATAAATGTTACAGTTATGACATGGGAAAGGTTCATAAATATTTTTAATGAGAAGTACTATAATGTTGCAGTCAGAGCTGCGAAGGTTGACGAGTTTATCAACCTAACTCAGAACCGGTTGACACATACTGAGTATGCCTTGAGATTTGACCAGTTCGCGAAGTTTGCACCGGATTTTGTGCCAACTGATGTAGCAAGAAGGGATAGGTTTGTATGGGGGTTGAATGTTATGATCTCCTGTGATGTTAAGATTACTTTGGATCCAGAGACTACTACATATGCTCAGGTAGTGGACAAGGCCCTTATAGCTAAGGATGCCGAGGATCAGATATAGAGAGAGGGCGCTGCTAGGCATGATGCCAAGAGGACCTTGCCTCTTGTTGACGGTGAGAACTCATCAACTAAGTTGAGTTTGAAAAATTATCAAGTCAAGGTCTCTAATGGAAAAGCTGTAGAAACTTAAACAATCACTCAAGAACAATGATAGAACAATAATGGAGAATTCAGTCTTTCATTCACACTCAAGCCTTTGCTACAGTAAAATTTCCAACCCCCTTTCAGGTGGTCTTCAAGTTCATTTTATAGTAGGCTCTAATGGCCTTAGGTACATGGTGGTCCAGGAGACCAAGTGGTACATAAGTACTATGTCAGGGGAGTGGCTTCAGAGGTTGTGGTCGTACTTCCAGTATAGGAGCAGGTGTCAGGAGGATGTCTCCAATACTTTTCTGTACCCATGTTTGATGAGTGGTGGCAGGCATAGTGGCACAAGTGGTAGTGGTGTCGACTCTGACCCTTGGCCGTAGGCGTACGGGCTATAACTCTTATCCCAGCAGTCCCACTGATACCGGTGTCCGTACTCAGTACTAGGTCGTACAAGTATGTCCCATTCGACTCGTACTAGAGCCTCTAAGCATAGGAGTCTCAAGGTGTAAGGAATGGGACCCTTGGTGCATGGCTCTACTCACGTGGCCACTAGTGACGTAGCTCTCATTCCTTCGCGAGGCCCCCTTGGAAGGTTTATTGATGGCACAGCTCTCTTGGCTGTTCACGAGCCCGAGTGTGCTGCGGATGTGACCTCCATGAGGCCATGGGCGAGGCCATCATTCGGGCCTAAATGGCGAGGCCACTCTGGAGCCATGGGCGAGGCCATCACGGGGCCTAGATGGCGAGGCCACTCCGTGGGCATGGGCGAGGCCACCACGGGGCCTAGATGGCGAGGCCACTTCGTGGGCATGGGCGAGGCCATGGCGGGGCCTAGATGGCGAGGCCACTCCGTGGGCATGGGCGAGGCCACCACGGGGTCTAGATGGCGAGGCCACTCCGTGGGCATGGGCGAGGCCATTCGAGCCTAGATGACGCGTGCCCATATTTACGAGCCCACCAGACGTGCGGGCGTGGCCGAGCGAGGCCATGGCTTCTATGTCGTGTAAATGGGGGCTTCATGGCATCGATCTCATATTTTCCCTTGTTGACATTTTGAGCATCAACACCTCCATTTACCAGAACTAGTCAGGGTAGTGGCCCTAGTGAACAGAAGAGGAACGCCCCAGATTCTTTTGCTCCTCCTATCTCGGATAGGAAGGCACGAGGTGATTTTAGTGGCCGTCAAGGTGGGGGTGACAATAGGAGGAGTTTTCCAGTGTGTCCTCGATGCAGATGACGACATCATGGGCCTGCTTTATTTGTGGGAGTGTCAATCATCTGAAAAATGACTGCCCACAAGCCAGGAAAGAGGAGCCGAAGTAGGGCGACGGTCTTGCTCGTGCCAGAGTAATCACCTTGACTCAGACTGAGGCAGAAGCTTGCCCCTTGGTTGTGACAGGTCAGATTTCTAGTGCTGGTTCTTCTTATACTGCATTGATTGATTCAGAAGCTACTCACTCATTTGTGTCTGCTAGAGTGATAGATCAGCTATGTAGACCTAGTGATTTGTATGCTAGGGGTTTTTAGACTTTGTTGCCAACTGGGGAACTAGTAGTCTCCAGGAGATGGATTAGAGCATTGCCAGTATAGATAGACGGTAGGGAGTTGTCTATTGATCTGATTGAGTTAGAGATGGATGACTTCGATATGATCCTAGGGATGGATTGGTTATCGAAGTATGGGGCGACGATTGACTACAAGCGCATGATTTTGACTTTTGAACCAGAAGGGGAGGTACCCTTTGTATTTGTGGGGACAGTTAGTGGACCGTGAGTACCTATGATTTCAGCACTGAAGGCTAGAGACCTGATGCAGGAAGGTTGCATAGGATTCCTAGCAAACATTGTGGATACCTCTAGGGTTGTGCCGGTTGGACCGAGTGAGACCAGATTGGTATGTGAGTTTCCAGATTTATTTCCAGCAAATTTTCCAGGGTTGCCGCCACAACGGGAGATCGAGTTTGTTATAGAGTTGGCGCCAGGGGCAGAGCCAGTATCTAGGACACCTTACAAAATGGCTCCGGCATAGTTAAAGGAATTAAAGATTCAGTTGCAGGAGTTACTGGATTTGGGGTTCATCAGACCGAGTTTCTCGCCATGGGGTGCTTCAGTGTTGTTTGTTAAGAAGAAGGATGGATCTTTAAGTATGTGTATTGACTATAGAGAGCTAAACAAGTTGACTATTAAGAATAAGTATCCATTACCAACGATTGATGATTTGTTTGACCAGCTACAAGGAAAGATAGTGTTTTCTAAGATTGATCTCCGGTCAGGTTACCATCAGTTAAGGATTAAAGAGGAGGACATACCAAAGACCGATTTCCGCACAAGATATGGACACTATGAATTCCTTGTTATGTCCTTTGGATTAACCAATGCCCCTGCAGCTTTTATGGACATGATGAATAGGGTTTTCAAGGACTATTTTGACAAGTTCGTGATTGTGTTTATTGACGACATACTGATGTACTCTCAGTCAGAGACAGAGCATGAGCAGCATCTACGTTTGGTATTACAGCGATTGAGAAAGCATAGGTTATATGCTAAGTTCAGCAAGTGCGAGTTTCGGCTACCGCAAGTCATGTTTCTGGGCCATATTGTCAGTAAGGAGGAGATTTTGGTTGACCCGAGTAAGATTGAGGCAGTGAGGGATTGGCCTAGACCGAGCAGTGTACCCGAAGTTAGGAGCTTTCTGGGATTGGCAGGGTATTATTGGCGATTTGTTGAGGGGTTCTCCAGGATAGCCACACCGTTGACTAAATTGACGAGGAAGAAGACTAAGTATGTGTGGACAGACAGGTGTGAGAACAGTTTCAAGGAATTGAAACGGCGATTGATCCCCGCTCCAGTGTTGATTCTGCCAACAGACAATGAGAAGTTTGTGGTTTACTCTGATGCTTCCAAACAGGGTTTAGGGTGTGTGCTGATGCAGGCCAGAAAGGTGATAGCCTATGCATCGAGACAGCTAAAGGAGTATGAACAGAGATATCCATGCATGATCTGGAGTTGGCAGCAGTGGTATTTGCACTCAAGGTTTGGAGACATTATCTATATGATGAGAAGTACGAAATATACACCAACCATAAGAGTTTGAAGTACTTCTTTACTTAGAAGGATCTGAATATGCGCCAGAGACGGTGGCTGGAATTGGTAAAGGATTATGATTGTGATATCCTATACCATCCTAGGAAGGCTAATGTAGTGGCTGATGCATTGAGTCGGAAGGGCCCAAGACAATTGTCCAGTTCGAGACAGATACATGATAAGTTAGCCGAGGAGATTACTAGAGCGGGTATAGAGTTGGTGGTTGGTCGGCTAGCCAACATCACACATCAGTCTACACTTCTTGAGAGGATCAAGGAAGCGTAGGGGAAGGATCCCTAGTTGAGAGGGCACAGAGATAGTGTCTTAGTCGGGGCGGCTAAGGAGTTCTCTCTCTCGCAGATGGGATTACTAAAGTACAAGAGTCGAATCTGTGTTCCAATGGATTGTGGTATCCGGCGAGAGATCTTGGATGAATCTCATCCCACTCCCTATTCTTTACATCCAAGTATGACGAATATGTACCAAGATTTGAGAGCTTTGTATTGGTGGTCGGGAATGAAGAGGGATGTGGTGGATTATGTGGCCAAGTGCTTAACTTGTCAGCAGGTAAAGGCTGAACATCAGAGGCCAGTAGGGTTATTGCAGCCTTAGAAATGTTCCATAGCAAGTCGAGCTCCGAAACTCTGGATAGACCATAATAGGTTAGGTTGGCCACAGTAAAAAGATGGGCAGCCATTTTTGTTGAAGGGTCCACATCAAGGAATACATCCACTAGCGCTGCCTCCGACTCAAGAACGTCAGGGATAGTAAAATTCTCTGAACAACCAACTCAACTATCAGTATGAATATAAGGTCCACAATAGAAAGCTCAATGTAAAATAAAATATTTTAAGTACTTACTTGGAGAGGGACAGAAATGTTCACGGATAGAAAGAGGGCCTTTGACAAAGAAAATGTCTTGCTTCCACGAACCCTGATTAGAAATGGATCCTTTGATCAAAGAGACCTGAGAGTTGGCTTTCTGTAAAAGTAGAAGCCTTTTGACTTGTGAGTGGGCATGAGATTGTACATGAAATGCACCCCTTGGTTTGTGGGAGTGCGACCATTGAGCTTCATGAATGCCATGTACAGGCAGCTCAGGGTCAACCAGCTGTTGGGTGCCAACTGAAGTGGAGCAAGGTCAAAGTGGTTCAGGATCATGACGAAGAACGGGTGTAGAGGAATGGTCCCACCCGCCTTCAAAATATGTTCGCTAAAAGCGACGTAGCCCTTGGCCGGGGGGGGGGGGGGGGGGGGGTTATTAGCCCGACATTTATTGGACGGTACATACAGTTTGTACTCCTTACTAATATGGTATTTCTCAGACACAGTGGAAACAATGGTGGACACCAATAGAGGATCGGAGTCTAGCTTCTCAGGGGAAACATGTCGCTTCACTCTCTTCTACATGTTTTCAAAACCAAAGGAAAAGGGTGAGGTCAAAACCGAACACTTTATCCTCCATTTTCTTCTTCTTGCGAGAGTTTTCCATCGAGACATCGGGTGTGGGAGCATCAAACACAGGTGGACTAAAGACAAGGGCTGAGGGGTAACAGGAGTGACCTCAAGACTGTTATGAGGATGCGGAGGTGAGGGTTCAGGAGGAAGGTTGCCCTCCATGAACTCCAGCTCCTTTTGTAGGTCAAAAAGGCCCACTCTAAGGCTGACAAGGTAGGGATCAGAATCAAAGGAAAATGAGGCTTCATCACCCCTCAGAATTGAGCCTATCTCACTTTCGAAAACCAAAATATTTTTTCCTAAGCTCAGCCATGCGTTCTAAGTGACATAGACGGGCCCTCCTTAAGGTGTCGTATCTTTGGTAGGGGTTGTTTATGGGGGACCCCGACTTTGAGGACAAGTCTACAAACTTCGCCCCCAGAGGAAAGCTAGACAACCCCTCAAATTCCATAAAGCCACACCTAGTTGGGAACACAGGTGCAAGTGTATGAGGAAAGTGTACTACAAGACACATAGGAATAAAGTCAATATCCCTAGACACAAGTGCTCCAAATGACCAACTACGGGGTACAATGGGGGGTATACATGCTAATGGTTGCAAATGCATAATTCAGCCCACAAGGTGTTCCGGCTCAGGCAATTCTTCCCAAATAATGCTAATTTAGACCCACTAAACACGAGAAAGGGTGAAGGCATACCTTGAATAGGTGAAGTTGCACACCGCTGCAGCAGCAAAAGTACAAAGGTCAAAAGTACACGCCTACAAAAGGAAAAGGGATAGAAATAAGCAATTTTAGTCTCCAAATCTACTTACAAATATCTATATTAAAAAAAAATACAAAATGTACTTGTGGGAGATAGAACCACCCACCTCTTGGAAGTTTTGAAGACTAAAGCACCACCAAGCTAAGAGAAATGAGTGTAGTAATTGTCTTTAAGAAGGAAACCTATTTATAAGAAGCTCAAACTCATCCTAGCCATTGAATCCTATATTTGATCCATGGTCAAGAATGAAGCCAAACACTTGCATTGGGATCCACGAAGCCAAATGATAGGTTCACATTTACCCACAACGAATCATGAGGATCACCATCCCAAACTGTGTTACTTCACACCACCAAAGCACAGAAACACACTAACACCACAAGTGGCTTGAAGACACCATACTAAAAAGTCTACCGAAGCGCTTAAAGGCCCTCCCATAGACTGGGGTGCAAGTGTGGATGCCAAAATTTTAGTTGCACAAGGCCCCCGCCTCGTTACCATCAAAATATAGGCTCGGGACGGAAACAACAAGGCCTGATCTTGTGCCTTGAGTTAAAGGCCCCATGACAGCACCTAGCGAAGCATGGCCTCACACCATTGACCCCCACCGCGCACCAACGTCTCGCGAGGCACGGTCTCGCGCCACAGGCCTCCATTCAGCCCCTCACAAAGCATGGCCTCGCACCACGGACCCCCCCTCCCCACCCCTGCCTTGTAGCTGCGTCTTGCAAAGCACCGTCTCGCGCCACAGGCCTCTGCCTCACACAACCATCTCGTGAGGCAGCGTCTCACACCACAAGGCCTCCGCTTCATACCACCATCTGGCAAGGCACCATCTCGCGCCATAGGCCACGCCTCACACAACCGTCTTGCGAGGCACCATCTCATGCCACAAGGCCTCTGCCTCGCACCACTGTCTCATGAGGCTCTGGCCTGCCATGCCTCTTGGGATCATGTCTCCCATGAGGATCCATACGGACTTCAACATTTAAAGAATAAAGAATAGGATGCCTTGTGAGGATAAAAACCCATGCATGACTCAAAGAGATCGTACAAGTACAAAGTACATACGGGGGTACAACTCTGAAGACCCCAGATGTTTGATCCTAATCTCCACGCAAGACAAGTAGCGGTCGTACGAGTAAGGTACCTGATGTGGTCCTTCCCAACCAACCTTTGATGTCCGTACTAAATAAATGGTGGAGGTACAACAAGGTACTAAAATTAAGGTGCTCCCGCAGACCTTTGGCGTGTGCCGACCACCATACTCCCAACACCACTACCATCCGTAGTCTGCATATATAGGGCCATGTCCCCTTAGGACCACCATGTATAGTGAGCCAATAATGCTCTCCTATAAATACAACCTCCCTTCACCTGAGAAGGGGGTCAAATTTTTGGAGTTTTGTAATCAACCACTGCTAATGAATACACACATATATTCGACATTCTCTCTATTCTCTCTATTTTATGTTCTAAAATTCTAGCATTTGTGTTTTAAGTTCTTGAGACCATTACAAAGTTTGATTGAAGTTTAGTCAATTTAAGTTCACTTCTTCTACAACTCACAAAACCCTTAATCTAACTTAGTTGATGAGTTCTTTCCATCAACATAGGCCAAGCCCTAATCACGCTCATCACGTATTGGGTGCAGTTTTCTTACCTTTGGTCCAAGCATAGGTTAAGAATCAAAGACCCTCAAGCACGATCCTGGTTCCAAGCCCCTAGCGATAACCTAGTCACAACCAAATATAGAATCTTGTCAATAACGAGCAAATAAAGGCTTTCAGACCGAGTCCTAGCCTCCAAGACATTGAATTCTACTAAACTGGGTAGTAGGATCGATCTCGAGCTCTTAGGTTCGAGTTCCCGCACTCAAAAACTCCTCAGAGCTCGAAAACCCCTTAAGCACTGCAACCCAAACATTTGAGCTGCAGCCCACCCCAAGTCAGAGAGCTGAAGGGCTCTTTTTTGGACACACACGTTGCGACGCGCCCCAACAAATGTTGTGGCTCAAATGGAGATTCAGCACCTCCTTCTTCTTCCCATTCATGAGAGTCGCGGCACCCCAAGAACAGGGTCGCGACTCGACATGATAACTCAGCTTTTCCTCCATTTTTCTCAAGCCAAATCCCTCCATAAATCTATCCAAACATAGGCAAATCCCAAAAGTAAAGTTCCCAATCAACTCCGCAACTCAAAACCATCAAAACCAAAGTTACAAACGAATCAAAAACTCATCAAAACCATAAAATCCAATACAAGATTAAGAAAACAAAACTCTGAAACTTAAAGGTTATATTACCTCTGATTTAAGTTGTTTTCCAGCTAAATGCCCTGACTATCAAGCTTTTAATCTTCCCTAGAATAGTTATGACTCCAACCTTGCTTGAATCCGAGCTCTAAAACTTAAGTTTCCTTCAAAAATGCTAACAGGCTAAAATGAGAGAACATGAGAGAGAACGAGAGAGTTTTTTGAGTTATATGGTTATGAGAGGTTACTTCGAGTTCAAGTAACCTTAAGCAAATCCCAAGGCTCGGGGTACCCCCAAAAACGTCCCTGATGGCAAAATGATCAAAATCCCTAGAATTCCCTCCTAATCTAGCTAACTCCCAATATATCCTCAAATATTTATTTCCATTACCCAATATCCTGGTAACATACTTAATACCCAAAATACCATTTGGCTCACCCCTAGTCAAATATTGGTCCCGTTGTGGCTTTCCTGTTAGCTTCCTCCCTAGGATTGCCTTGTGTCGAGCAACCCAAATATATCCACAAAATAATGTGGTCTCACACATATATCACATATATGCACATATACTCCAAATATACCCATAATAGGCCAAATTATAAAAATTTCCCTTTTAATTAGAAACAGGCCCACATGCGTATTTAATACACCTAAACATGCATATCTAGTCATATTATAATATAACTCACGTAATCATATAATGATACACATATATATCACATAAATAAATAATTTTCCATAATTTGCCATCTTGGTCCCCTAATTAAGACCCTAAGCCTTATTAGGTAATTTGAGACGTTACAAGAGTTACATTTTTTGATAATGTGAATATCCAATGTGTAACATATTTGGGGTTACAAAAATAGTTACAAATTTGTAATTCCTAAATATTACCCAATAATGTGTAGATTTGATGTTTCACATTTTATTTGAATTTGTCAAAGCCATAAGTGATATGGTTGTTGGAGACATGATTTCAACCTCATAATGTGTTTGGGGGTTACAAAGTCATATGGGAAGAGTTTATAACCGTTTTGAAAATTGCACAAAAATATTTGATGAAAATCGGCTGTGGCCACGACCAATGGAACAGAGGCTCACAGTCGCAGCCAGTAATGGCTCTGGTCACGACCAGTGAGACTGACATCCAAGGCCATTTTCCCATTTCCATTTTGAACGGTTCCAACAACTCATGTAACTCCCAAAACTCCTTTTTAATTCCATAAACATCCAATTAAACATTGGTAATAGGCATGTGGGTTGGTCGAATTTGAAATTCAAAGGGTGTCTCAAAACTCTATATATAGGAGCTTATTGCTCACTTGCAAGACACACCAATTTCTATCCACTAGAGCACTTGGCTAGAAATTCACTATAGAGGCTTTTTTATTCCAAAAAGCTATTTCATTTGTGAGAGTTCCCTTACTACTTGAGATAGGGGGAAATAATCTTTTGGACAAAGGTTGTAAACCTTGTTCAACTTGGTGATTCCCAAAACTCTTCACTTTGGTTGTGTGAGTGAGAGTGTTTGTTTTATTCTTGTTATTCACTTTCTATTGCTTTTCATCTCATTCTTCTTTTCTATTTACTTGTATTTCTTGTTTAGAGTTGTAATCTTTTATTTTAGTACTATTACTTGTATACCAAGTTTTTCAAAAACTATAAATATATCGAGAGGTAAGAGCTAGAAAGAAAGGCAAAGAAATGAAGAAGATCATAATTTTTATGTGGTTGGGGCGTTAATGAGCCTTAGTCCATGAGTCACTAGTTTTGAGCTTTAGAGAATTTAGCAATGGAGGCTTTCTGCAAGTTCAGCAGTGTTTATGCGTACATGAAAAATCGAATATGTAACGTCCCGTAAAATCTCTTAACATAATTTGCGCGAAACATAACCATTTTCTAAAATAAGGTAATCGAAAATCCATATAAAGAAAACTTTTCAAAACATGCAAGAGTTCAGAAGTATGCGCATACTTAAAAGTGAATTACAATGTCATAATTTTGAAACATTCAACGAGCCCAAAATAATTTCTTAGTTATCAGATGGGTTCTATTTCCCAAAACAAAAATTCCCAAAAGGTCGGTCCACTTGTAAATCCTCTGAGATAAACTTCAGCGCTCACTGATCCACTTTGCCTTTGATCTTACCTACAACACAAAGCAACTAAGTAACGCTTAGTAAGAACAACTTAACAAACATAACAACATAACAAAGCAGGAACTTAACTAGTTGTAACTAGGCAGATAATCAACCAAGAATAGGGTTATAATGAAATTGAACCCTAACATACAATTTAAGAACATGTGAACGTCCTGGAAAACTTATGGCCATGTCTCATAACCAAAATTTGTATCCTGAAAGTACACCTGCACGCAGAAAATTCCAAAGCATACATTTAGTCTTGACTCGTAACAAACATACTTACTTAGTTATTCGTATTGTAACATACATATGTACTTAGGGTTCCGAGAGAACCTTCCACATAGCTTAACATATCTTAGCACATCTTAACATAGATTAACATACCTTAGCACATCTTAACATAGCTTAACATACCTTAGCACATCTTAATATAACTTAATACATCTTAACATATCTCACCATAGCGTCGACGGGTGTAAACTAGTTACACGGGTTACCTAGGCTCCTAGAGGAATTCAGCATACTTTCTTAGCCATAGAGATTTGATTTCGGCATTGGTGGCATTGGTGGCAAACGAGTTTCTGACATTGTTCCTCGATGGCTACCCAGAGTTCATAGTTGTCACGATAGCTAGCCGGACTTGGAATCAACTTACTTATGTGTCTCGTAGTTTAAACAGACTCTTATGTCACAGGTGTTAAGTTGTACTCCTTACATATTGCGATGGCCAACTGACCTTAGCCACACAGGCATCGGTGACGAACCAGTTTCTAACATAGTTCCTCGGTGGCTAGCCGAAGTTCATAGTTGTCACAGTAGCTAGACGGACTCTTATGTCACGGGTGTTAAGCTGGACTTCTTGCATATTGAGATGGCCAACTGACCTTAGCCACACAGGCATCGGTGGCAAACTGGTTTCTCACATAGTTCCCCAGTGGCTAGCCGGAGTTCATAGTTGTCACGGTAGCTAGCCGAACTTCTTACCTTAGTCATGAGTATGCGAATTCTCTAGGACCACGGTCTTGAGTAAACCTTCTAGGACTAGTTCAAATTATTAGCTAATAACTCAGTTAACTAAACTAGTCATTAACATGTTGTAGACAAACTTATCATAAATTTTCTTTCTCGGATTCCTTAGCGCTTGCTTGTGGAAACCTTCCATCTAGAAGCGAGCCTTCATGCATAGATAACACAGTTGTGAAACCACACAGTGACTCAGATTAAACTATGACATATTCTTATAGTTAATATTCCAAAATAGCTACATGAAATAAATTCTTAGGGACACTATACTATAGTCTCTTATACACTTCACAATGTATAAGGCTGGATTTTGTTTCAATCTAAACGGTATCATAGGAAAATCGGTCTTGCCGCAACATGCTCACCGTGCCATGCATTTTAATATTCTTTAAATGGAGAACTCACTTATCGGATAACTCGTATTTTGGTTTTAGGAAAAAGGAGTTATACTCAACTCATATATTTAGAAAATACCAACTTGTCATCATCTTATGAAAATTTACCATTTTCTATTATTTACCAAAATGCCTCTTATTGATCCGTTTCAAATAAGATCTAATAATGTCTGTAACGACCCAAATTCGCTAAAAAGGCTTAAGGGCCTTGATTAGTGTGCCGAGAGGGCATAACTGGATTATATGTGATTTAATGATTAAAAGCATGTTATATGATTATTTGAATATCTAAGATGCATGACTATGTGTATTAGTATGCATGTACGCCCTGATTAGGTTAGAAGGGCATAATCATAATTTTGGCCCGTTAAGGGCATAACTGTATATATATGTGATAAATTAATGAGACCACATTATTATGTGAATATATTTGTAATTTGTGACTCTAGACGATCCTAGTGAGCGGTTTAGCAAAAAAGTCACGGCGGGGATTTATACCCGGCTTGAGGCGAGCCTGGGGTAATTCTGGGAATTTAGAGAATATATTAGAGTTTGTTTTGATATTGAGGAATATAATTGGTGATTATTTAGGTGTCGGGAAGTAAGCGGTAAATATTAGAGACACTCGAGGAGTTAGCGGGAATTGGGTGTAATGACCAAAATGCCCCTAGGTTGATTTAAAGGCCTAGGGATAAAGGGAGGGCAAAATGGTCATTTGTCTTATAAAGGATAAGTGTTATCGAACTTTATGCCTTAGTGGAATATGTGGGAAGTCTAGAATCTGAAGGAAGTTAACGAAAAGAAGAAGAAAAAGAAAGAAGGAAAACAGGGGTCATTTCTTCTCCCATTCGGTTTAGGTTTCTTCCTCATTTCTTCAAGGAGTTTTGAGCTGAAATTCAGGGAGAGTCTAGGCAGGAGCTTGAGGCTAGGGTTCTTGGTCTGGCTTGAGGAATTAGCAAGGAGTTAGCAAGATAATTCCATCCATCTAAGGTAAAGTCTAAGGTTGTTTTTCAGTTTCTAGTTCTTAGTATTAATATGGATTTTGAGCTGAGCTTTGATGGGGAATTCTAGGGAGTTGAGGCTGAATATTTGAGGGGGTGAAGGCTAAGTTAGTGTGGAGGATAACCTAAGTTGAGCTCATCCATCAAAGGTAAGAAGCTCTAGTTTCAAGCTTTGTGATTTCTGTGGTTTTGCTGAGATTTTGAGCTTTAGGTTCAGCAATGGTGGATTTTGTGTTTTGGGGTGCATGTGATTGAATTTCTTGTGGTTGGGACTTATGGGATGAGTTGAGGATGTTGGGAGGCTTGTTTTGAAGTTTGGTTGAGTTTTGGAAAGATTTGGCTCGGGAAAAGTCGAAGGAGAAAATCTGTGCTGTGACTAGCGCTACAGCGCTAGTCACTAGGCGTTGTAGCGCTAGGCCCTGAATTTCTTGAGCCTTTTGGCTCTGTTTGTAGTGCTATAGCGCTCTCTTTAGGGTGTTGTAGCGCTACCCTGTTTCCATAAAGGGGTTTTTGGATTATTTTCAAGGGTTTTTGCCCGGGGGTTCGGGGTTTGATTCCACCACCCCGTTTGGTGGAATTAGGGCTTCCCGAGGGCTCGGGATTGGTCCCGAGGCTAGGTTTTGGATTTGAGGTTTGGTGATGATTCTGATCTATGGTTGTGACTAGGTGTACACTTGGGCTCGGATGAGATCGTGCTCGAGGATCAAATTGAACAAAGCTAGCGAATCTAAAGGTAAGAAAACTGCACCCAGTTATGTGTTTGTGATGTGACTAAGAGCTCCCTATATCTGTATGATGTCATAGATGGTATTATGCCATGGGACATGTGATAAACGGCCTAAGGGTACCGTAAATATTACGTGCGCACATGGTGCGGCTCGGCCACTGGTAGCTGAGGACAGCTTAATATTCACTGAGCTCGGTTTAAATGGGTCGGAGTCAGTGGGATAAATAGAGGGTGCGGCCTAAGGGCGTTAACCCTGGTTATCATATGTGAAATGATTATTGATATGAAATGATATACTTGGTATGCTGAATACTTGAATAACATGAATAGTTGGACTGTTGAGTGCATGTTTTTACTGTATGAGTCATCTAGTTGTTTGCTTGATAGTTATGCTCTGTTATTGTGTTTTCTTGCTGGGCCTTTGCTCAGAGGTGCTACGTGGTGTAGGTAAAGGCAAATGCAAGTTGGACCAATCCTGAGATGGAGAGCTGTGGGGCTGAATTTACATTGTCAGCCGATCGAGCGCCACAGCCGTGGAGTGATACAGGACGAGTAAAGCTTAATTGTCTGTTTTGCCTTAGAGTGGCTAATAACTGCATTTTAGTCCTAAAATTTTGTAAACTGTCTTAACCTTACTACTTTTGGGATCCCATGTAAAGAAAATGGTTGTTTATAAGAACTGAAGCTTTTGGGGCCAAAATCTTTTAACCCTAGCTTTATGTTAGTTTCAGTAACACGTATCCAACTAAATGACTTGATTAGCAAGTCTTGCACCTTTATAAACACACAGTGTAATGGTCTTGGCTATCCAGGGCATTACAACTTGGTATCAGAGCGTCCTAGGTTTAAGGGTTCCTGAACACTGGCTGGACATGTACATTCGCCGCAAAAGACAAGCTCGACTCAGGGTTTGGTAATTGTGTATACATGACTATATGTTTAAATGATCTGAATGGAGTATGATTGTTGATATCTGCTTGATTAATAGGGAGTATGAGATACTGATAGGGCCTGGCCCTTGACTATTGCATGATGATATTGAGGGGTTCTTATCAGCACTGCTATGCATGTGAATGAATATATGGATGAATATTTGGATAAACAGTTATATTTTGATTGCTTGTGAATGTTTGGAGCTTTAACGGTGGATCATGAAAGGATTATTACCCTGTCATCATAGTCTGATTGTCGAGTCGTTGATTGCAGATTGACTTGGATAATTATGCGTCCAAGAAAATCTACGCGACTAGCCAGCAATAGGTTTGAGACTAGAGATGATGACCAAGGTCAGACCCCTCTGCCAGTCCCTGAGAACTGGTAGTAGCTTATGGCAAACATACAAGCTCGGCTACAGAGCCAGGATGAACAGATCTGAATTTTGTGGCAGCAGGCTCCATCAGGGAGTGTTTCCGCCATTGTGCCATCTGCAGTGGTACCTGTTGTATACCCGGTAGAGGTTGGGAATAGATGGGAGTCGTTGTATGAGCTGTTCAGGAAGCAGCAACCCTCAATCTTTGAGGGAGGACCTGATCCAATGAAGGCTGAACAGTGGATGACCATGATTACTACCATTCTGGACTTTATGAGGGTAGAAAGGCATGACAGAGTGGCCTGTGCCACATATATGCTGAGGGAGGATGCCCGGATCTGGAGGGAGGTGGCATCACAGACCAGAGATGTTACTGCTTTGACTTGGGAAGGATTCAAGGACCTATTCAGTCAGAAGTATTATAATGTTGCCATCAGAGCAGCGAAGGTAAATGAGTTCGTGGAGCTGGTCCAGGGCAGCATGACAGTTGCAGAATATGCCCTAAAGCTTGACAGACTTGTGAAATTTGCACCCGACCTTGTGCCTATTGATGCAGCTAGGCAAGACAGATTTATTAGAAGGCTTAATGGGATGATAGCCCGAGATGTGAGGATTACAACAGTTCCTGGAGGGAAAACTTATGCCCAGGCTGTAGAGAAGGCTTTTACCGCTGAGGAAGCGGAGAATAAGATATGGAGAGAGAGTGCAGCGAGATGGGAGGGCCGCAGGGCGGTGCCTCCATATTCAGGTTCTGGTAGGGGCGAAGGCCCCAGTGATTTAAAGAGGAAGACCCCTGATGCTTCGATCGCTCCTACTCCTAATAAGAGAGGTCGGGGTACATAGGGTGGCCGTCAGGGAGGCGGTGATGCATGGAGAACTTACCTTGAGTGCACGAGATGCAGAAGACGCCATCCGGGCGAGTGTCGGGCTAAGGCCTGTTACGTGTGCGGGGTGGTGGGACACCTCAAGAAAGATTGCCCAACATTGAACAAGGGAGATGCGGGGAAGGTGGATAGCTTGACTCGAGCTCGAGTGTTCACCCTTACACAAGCGGAGGTCGAGGCTAGTCCCTTGGTAGTGACAGGTCAGCTTTCTAGTGCTGGCTCTCCTTTTACTATATTGATTACTCTGGTGCTACACATTCGTTTGTGTTCTAGTAAGGTTATTGATAGACTATGTAGACCTAGTGAGCATTGTAGTTTAGGGTTTGGGACTATTTTTCCTACAAGGGAACTGGTAGTATCTAGGAGCTGGATTAGTGCACTGCCAGTGATAGTTGACGGTAGAGAGTTGTCAGTAGATTTGATTGAGTTGATTATCGAGGACTTTGATATGATTTTAGGTATGGATTGGCTGGTTAGATATGGAGCTACCATTGACTGCAGGAAGAAGATGGTGACCTTTGAGCCAGAGGGCGAGGATCCCTTTGTTTTTGTGGGATCGGTGCATGGACCACGCGTACCCAGGATATCGACGTTGAGAGCCAGGGATTTGTTACAAGGAGGGTGTATAGGTTTTCTGGCTAGTGTGGTGGATATCACCAAGGTTTCGCCAGCTGGACCAAAAGATACTAGATTGGTTTGTGAGTTCTTGGATGTAACGACCCAAATTTCCTAATAAGGTTTAGGACCTTGATTAGGAGGCCGGGAGAGCCATAATTGATTTACTATGTTATTATATGATTACATGCATGATTATGTGGGTCATATTATTATATGATGATAAAGGCATGCATGGGACTATATACTCTGCTGTGGGGGTATTATGGTAATTTGGCTCATTGAGAGCGTAATTGTGTATTTGTGTGTATATTGGTAGGCTAATGTTGAGACCACATTATTATGTGGGTATGTCTGCAGCTTGTGGCTCGAGGCGATCCTAACAAGCGGTTTAGCGGGAAAGTCACAGCGGGGATTTATACCCGGCTCGGTGTGAGCCTGGGGATGTATCTGGGAATTTAGAGAATATATTGGAGATGATTTGGTATTGAGAAATATAATTGGTGACTAACTAGATGACGGGAATTAAGTGGTAAATATATAGGACACTTGAGGAGTTAGTGGGAGTTGGGAGCAATGACTAGAATGCCCTTAGGATATTTAAAAGCTTGGTTTAATTGGGAGGGCAATGTGGTCATTTGACTATAAGGGATAAGTAGCATCTGTCTTTATGTCTTAGTGGAAGTTGTAGATTAACTCAGAAGCTTAAGGAAAAGAAGAAAGAAAGAAAGAAAAACAGGACACTTAGAGTTATCTCTCTCTCTCTCATTCGGCTGGGTCATCTCTTCACAATTCCTTGTGGGTTTTGGAGTTGGAATTCCAGAGTAAGCTCAAGATGGAGCTTAGGGCTAAGGACCTTGGTGAAGCTAGAAGAACTAGCAGGATTTAGCCAGTCAATTGAGGTAAGTTTTAAGGTTTCCTTATGTGATTTTCTGGGTTTTAATGAGATAGTTTCTAAGTTTGAGTTTTGGATGGAATAAAGGGATATGAACCTGAGGAGTTGAAGGGCTTGAGGTTGGTTGGATGCTAGAAACGATTCTACAGCTGAGGTAAGGATTAATTTGAAGTTTGATGGTTGAATTTGAGAGTTTTCATGGCTGGTTTTTAGTTTTGTGGGTTTGAAATTTAAGAAATTGGAAGTGGGATTTTGGTGAGTCTTAGGCTGGATTTTTGGTTGGGTTATGTTGTTTAAATCATTCTAATGTTGTTGTTATTAATTGGTTTTGAGTTGGGGGCTTTAGGATGGCTTTAGGTGAGGTTTAGAGATTGAAAATGGTGGTTTTTTCTGGGTTCGAAGGGTCGGGCCGCGGCGTGGTTCTTGGTGAGCCGCGGCCCTTCGAAGTTGTCGTGTGCTGAGGAAGGAGGGCGGGCCGCAGCATGGCCCAAGCAATGCCGCGGCCCTTACCTGTTTTTGTACCTTTGGAGGTTCTGTTTGGGGGCCATGCCGCGGCATGGGTGGCCTATGCCGCGGCGCTTAAGGGATTTTGGGATTTTGAGATTTTAGGCTTGGGAATTTAACCTAAGGTGCTCGGGGTTGAGTCTTTTACCATATTTCGTGAAGTTCAATGTTCCGAGTACTAGAACTTGGCTTGGGAACTCACTTAAGATTGTTAATGGTATCCTTTATCATGGTTGTGACTAGGTGTTAAGCAAGGGCTTGAGGATCGGATCGCGCTCAAGGAGTATCGCCCGTAGCTAATTCATCTGAAAGCTAAAGGTAAGAAAGATGCACCTGTTTATGTGGCTAGGTTGGGACTAAGTGTTCCCTATGTTTATATGCGTTGTTATGTGAATGTGATTAACCATGTGGACACGATGGGACTAAGAGCTCCCTACATTTGTATATCATGTCATGAGATGGTATTATTATGCCATGGGACATGCGATAACCGGCCTAAGAGTGTCGGAATCAATAATTGCGCACAGGGCGCGGCTCGGCCACTGGTAGCTGAGGCAGCTTATTTATCACTGAGCTCGGTTAAGCTGGCCGGAGTCAGTGAGTATTACACTGGGGGCGGCCCAAGAGAGCCGAAAACAGTGTGTTAAATAGAGGGTGCGACTAAGGGCGCTGACCCTGAATATCATTTGATGATGTGATAAACTGTTGATTATGATCGTGAATATTGTGTTATAAACATGGGTTGTTGGCTGTTTGGATGACAAACTGTTAATCTGTTGTGTGTTATCACTGATTGCATAAATGTTATGAAACGCTGAATTCCTGGTTGTGCATTGTAAGATATTTGATAAATGATGTTGATCTTGCTATGTTATCATGCTTTCTTGCTGGGCCTCGGCTCACGGGTACTACATGGTGCAGGTAAAGGCAAGGGTAGGCTGAGTCAACCATGAGTTGGAGAGCTCCAGGGGCGAGGTGTACATCGTCAGCCGCTCGGCTGCCACGGTCGAGGAATTGTACAGGGATGAAAACCTAAAATATATATTTTTCCATTAGAGTGGCGTGAATTATTTGTAACTTTTGGAATTAGTTGTAACTAAGACGTTAAACCCTGTTTTGAGTTTCCATGTATTAAACTGTCATTTTTTAATGAAAATAGCCTGTTTGTGACCAAATTCTTTTATTCCTAATCCGATGATGGCATCGAATTCACACTTTGTTTAAATGGCTTGATTAGCAAGTCTTGCACCATTTTAAATACACAGTGTAACGGTCTTGGTTATCCAGGGCGTTACATTGGATGTGTTTCCTGAGGACTTGCCTAGGTTGCCGCCGCGTAGAGAGATTCAGTTTTTCATTGAGTTGGTGCCAGGGACAGAGCCAGTATCGAGGGCACCATATAGGATGGCACCAGCAGAATTGAAAGAACTGAAGATACAGTTGTAGGAGCTTCTGGATTTGGGGTTCATCAGACCTAGTTACTCGCCATGGGGTGCTCCAGTTCTATTTGTGAAGAAGAAGGACAGGACTTTGAGAATTTGTATAGACTACAGGGAATTGAACAAGTTGACTATCAAGAATAAATACCCCCTACCAAGGATTGACGACTTGTTCGATCAGCTGCAGGGTAAGACGGTGTTCTCGAAAATTGATCTTCGATCTGGTTATCACCAGCTGAGGATCAAGGACAAGGACATACCGAAGATGGCCTTCCGAACAAGGTATGGGCACTATGAGTTTTTGTTCATGTCGTTTGGTTTGACAAATTCCCCAGCAGCCTTTATGGACCTAATGAACAGAGTATTCAAGGGTTTTCTGGATCAGTTTATTATTGTCTTCATCGACGACATCTTAGTGTACTCCAGTTCAAAGGCAGAGCACGAGTTTCATCTTCGACAGGTTCTGCAAAGATTGAGGGAGCATCAGTTGTACACCAAGTTTAAGAAATGTGAATTTTGGTTACCAGAAGTGACATTCCTTGGACATATCATGGGTGCAGATGGGATTAAGGTGGACCCATCTAAGGTAGAGGCAGTTAGGGATTGGCCGAGGCCAAGGAACGCCTCGGAGGTACCGAGTTTTCTTAGTCTAGCGGGTTACTACAGACAGTTTGTGGAAGGCTTCTCGAAGATAGCGGCACCGATGACAGAATTGACCCGAAAGAATTTGAAGTTTATCTGGTCAGACAAGTGTGAGGACAGTTTCCAAGAGTTGAAGCGACGACTTATTTCCGCACCCATGTTGAGTTTCCTTCGGGGGAAGGGAGTTTGTTGTCTATTGCGATGCATCGAGGTTGGGTTTAGGCTGTGTGTTAATGCAGAATGAGAAGGTCATAGCTTATGCATCATGACAGCTGAAGGAGTATGAACAATGGTATCCTACCCATGATTTGGAGCTAGCAGCGGTGGTGTTCGCACTGAAGATTTGGTGACATTATTTGTATGGGGAGAATTGCGAGGTATACACTGACCATAAGAGTCTGAAGTATTTCTTTACACAGAAGGACATGAACATGAGATAGAGGCATTGGCTAGAGTTGGTGAAAGATTATGACTGCAATATTCTTTACCATCTGGGGAAAGCCAACGTAGTGGCGGATGCACTGAGCCAAAGAGGCCCATGTCAGTTATATAGTTCCACCCAGATCTTGAGAGAGTTAGCTGATGAGATGTTCAGAGCGGGGATAGAATTGGTGGTAGGCTGGTTGGCCAATATTACTCTGCAATCGACCCTGCTAGAGCGGATTAGAGAAGGGCAATTGGTATACGCTCAGTTACAGGAGGTTAGAGAGAATATCTTAGTGGGAGTAGCTAAGGATTATTTCTAAGGTTGGTTTGCTTCGGTATCAGGGCGGATTTGTGTTCTAGATGATGAGGGAATCAGACAAGAAATACTGGATGAGACTCATACGACGCCGTACTCACTTCATCCGGGTACCAAGAAGATGTACCAGGATCTAAGGACGTTATATTGGTGGCCCAGGATGAAGAAGGATGTGGTGGAGTACGTAGCCAGATGTTTAACCTGTCAGCAGGTGAAAGCTGAGCATCAGCGACCAGCAGGGTTACTTCAGCCTTTGGGTATTCCCGAGTGGAAATGGGAGGATATTGCGATGGATTTTGTGGGAGGTTTACCCAAAACTGTAGGGCTTCATGACTCAGTGTGGGTGATAGTGGACAGATACACCAAGTCAGCCCATTTTCTTCCAGTGAAGTTGACATATACTGTGGATTAGTATGCTGAGTTGTATGTGAGGGAGATCGTACGTCTCCATGGGGTTCCTAAGTCTATAGTGTCAGATCAGGACCCTATCTTTACTTCCAAGTTTTGGGGTGGTTTGCAGAAGGCTATGGGGACTCAGCTGAAGTTCAGTACAGCCTTTCATCCTCAGACTGATGGACAGTCTAAGAGGACGATTAAGGTGTTGGAGGATATGCTCAGAGCGTGTGTGATTGACTTTGAGGGATCATAGAGTAAGTATCTTCCGCTGATTGAATTTTCGTATAACAATAGTTACCAATCAACGATTGGAGTGTCTCCCTATGAGATGTTATATGGAAGGAAGTGTAGATCACCCATTCATTGGGATGAGATGGGTGAGAGGAAGTATTTGGGGCCAGATTTGGTTCAGAGGACAAGTGAAGCTATAGAGAAGATTCGAGCTAGGATGCTCGCCTCTCAGAGCAGACAGAAAAGCTACACTGATCCCAAGCGTAGAGACGTGGAGTTCCAGGTTGGGGACCACGTGTTTCTCCGAGTTTCACCATTGCGAGGGGTGAGGAGATTTGGAAAGAAGGGCAAGCTAAGCCCTAGGTTCATCGAACCTTTTGAGATCCTGGAAAGGATCAGTCAGGTGGCTTACAGGTTAGCCTTGCCACCATCGCTATCAGTAGTCCATGACGTATTCCATGTTTCTATGCTCCAGAAGTATGTCTCAGATGCGACTCATGTGTTGAGGTATGAAGACTTGGAGTTGCAAACATATCTAGCCTATGAAGAGCAGCCGGTTCAGATTTTGGATCGGAAAGATAAAGTACTATAGAATAAGACGATTCCTCTTGTTAAAGTATTGTGGAGGAATAGTTGGGTCGAGGAAGTGACCTGGGAACTTGAAACAGCGATGCGGGATCAGTATCCCGAGTTATTCAGGTAAATTTCTAGGACGAAATTCTCATTAGGAGGGGATAGTTGTAATGACCCAAATTTGCTAACAAGGCTTATGGGCCTTGATTAGTGTGCCAGGAGGGCATAACTGGATTATATGTGATTTAATGATTAAAAGCATGTTATATGATTATTTGAATATCTGAGATGCATGACTATGTGTATTAGTATGCATGTAGGCCCTGATTAGGTTAGAAGGGCATAATCGTAATTTTGGCCCGTTGAGGGCATAACTGTATATATATGTGATAAATTGATGAGACCACATTATTATGTGGATATATTTGTAATATGTGACTTGAGACGATCCTAGTGAGCAGTTTAGTGAAAAAGTCACGGCGGGCATTTATACCCGGCTCAGGGCGAGCCTGGGGGTAATTCTGGGAATTTAGAGAATATATTATAGTTTGTTTTAATATTGAGGAATATAATTGGTGATTAGTTAGGTGTCGGGAAGTAAGCGGTAAATATTAGAGACACTCGAGGAATTAGCGGGAATTGGGGGTAGTGACCAAAATGCCCCTAGGTTGATTTAAAGGCCTAGGGATAAAGGGAGGGGAAAATGGTCATTTGGCATATAAAGGATAAGTGTTATCAGGCTTTATGCCTTAGTGGAATATGTGGGAAGTCTAGAATCTGAAGGAAGTTAAAGAAAAGAAGAAGAAAAAGAAAGAAGGAAAACAGGGGTAATTTATTCTCCCATTCAGTTTAGGTTTCTTCTTCATTTCTTCAAGGAGTTTTGAGCTGAAATTCAGGGAGATTCTAGGCAGGAGCTTGAGGCTAGGGTTCTTGGTCTGGCTTGAGGAATTAGCAAGAAGTTAGCAAGAGAAGTCCATCCATCTGAGGTATGGTCTAAGGTTGTTTTTCAGTTTCTGGTTCTTAGTATTGATATGGATTTTGAGCTGAGCTTTGATGGGGAATTCTAGGGAGTTGAGGCTGAAGCTTTGAGGGGGTGAAGGCTAAGTTAGTGTGGAGGATAACCTAAGTTGAGCTCATCCATCAAAGGTAAGAAACTCTAGTTTCAAGCTTTGTGATTTCTGTGGTTTCGCTGAGATTTTGAGCTTTAGGTTCAGCCATGGTGGATTTTGTGTTTTGGGGTGCATGTGATTGAATTTCTTGTGGTTGGGACTTATGGGATGAGTTGAGGATGTTGGGAGGCTTGTTTTGAAGTTTGGTTGAGTTTTGGAATGATTTGGGTTGGGAAAATTTGAAGGGGAAAATCTGTGCTGGGCTGTGCTGTGACTAGCGCTACAGCGCTAGTCACTGGGCGCTGTAGCGCTAGGCCCTGAAGTTCCTGAGCCTTTTGGCTCTATTTGTTGTGCTATAGCGCTCTCTTTAGGGCGCTGTAGCGCTACCCTATTTCCAGAAAGGAGTTTTTGGATTATTTTCAAGGGTTTTTGCCCGGGGGTTCGGGGTTTGATTCTACCACCCCGTTTGGTGGAATTAGGTTTCCCGAGGGCTCGGGATTGGTCCCGATGCTAGGTTTTTGATTTGAGGTTTGGTGATGATTCTGATCTATGGCTGTGACTAGGTGTACGCTAGGGCTCAGACGGGATTGTGCTCGAGGATCAAATTGAACAAAGCTAGTGAATTTAAAGGTAAGAAAACTGCACTCGATTAAGTGTTTGCGATGGGACTAAGAGCTCCCTATATCTATATGATATCATAGATGGTATTATGCCATGGGACATGTGATAAATGACCTAAGGGTGCCATAAATAATACTTGCGCACAGGGCGCGGCTCGACCACTGGTAGCTGAGGACAGCTTAATATTCATTGAGCTCGGTTTAAGCGGGTCGGAGTCAGTAGGATAAATAGAGGGTGCGGCCTAAGGGCGTTAACCCTGGTTATCATATGTGAAATGATTATTGATATGAAATGATATACTTGGTATGATGAATACTTGAATAACATGAATAGTTGGACTGTTGAGTGCATGTTTTTACTGTATGAGTCATCCAGTTGTTTGCTTGATAGTTTTGCTCTATTATTGTGTTTTCTTGCTGGGCCTTGGCTCACGAGTGCTACGTGGTGCAGGTAAAGGCAAAGGCAAGTTGGACCAATCCTAAGATGGAGAGCTGTGGGGCTGAATGTACATGGTCAGCTGATCGGTCACCACGGTCGAGGAGTGATACAAGACGAGTAAAGCTTAATTGTCTGTTTTGCCTTAGAGTGGCTAATAACTGTATTTTAGTGCCAAAATTTTTTAGACTGTCTTTTAACCTTACTACTTTTGGGATCCCATGTAAAGAAAATGTTTGTTTATAAGAAGTGAAGCTTTTGGGGCCAAAATCTTTTAACCCTAGCTCTATGTTAGTTTCAGTAACACGTTTCTAACTAAATGACTTGATTAGCAAGTCTTGCACCTTTATAAACACACAGTGTAACGGTCTTGGCTATCCAGGGCGTTACAATGTCATATCACTCTCTTAAAGGTTCTACAAAACCCAAACTCTCATTCTTACCAATTCTTATCCATAACCTAGGATCTCTCTTTATGTTGTTTTTTTAAAGAAGGGCCATTGGACCCTTAACTTATAAAATTGTAAAATAAATTTTTCGTTAAGATTCGAAATTGCTACCTTTCAATTTTTTAGGGAAATTTGGAAAAATTATTTATCTTAAACCGTAACACATTTTTCTCTCAAATTTTACAGGAGTCTTTTTACACATCTTCACTAATTCGCTTCAAAATTTTATAATTTTTAGAATGGAAAAACCCATTCGAATTTTTAAAGCAATCTTGGCAGTGCCTACTGCCCAGAAGTTTTTCCCCGTTTTTATTGTAAATTTGAAATTTTATTTTTCTTACACCGTACCCCAATTATTTCTGAACTTTTACAGGGATCTTTACATATGTATAAATTAGCTTCCTAAAAAATTTCATAAATTTTGAAATAATAAAACCCAACAAAATATTTGAAGCCATCTGGGCAGTGCTTGCTGCCCAGAAGTTTTGCTTCTAGATTCTTGGGCAAACTTTGAAAAATAATATCTCGTATAACTTAACATATTTTACTTTAAAAATTCACAGTAACCCTTATAAATGTTAAAACTAACATCTTACAAAATTTCATAGCTTTTTAATTAGTAAAACCTATTCAAAAGTCAATACAATCTGCCCAAAACCCAAAATTATTTACATCAAGAAGCCAAAAAGTTCATAACTTCGGTTTGAAAACACTTTTTTTCAATTTTCAAAAGCATAAACTCAAGTAATCATCTAGGAATATGCAAACATATAAATTATTTCTACAAATAGAGGTATTAGAGTACGATCTGACCCGTTGGAAGTCAGACGATGAAAACTTGGCAGCATGCATTTTTACATATTCTAGCAAAACCCTAGCCACATGCATGCATGAAAATCAACCAATCTAACCCTCAAGCATAAAATAAACTTCAAAAACTAACAAAACAACCTATACAACCAGATCTAACATCAATAACCAAAAACAACTCAAAACCAACCAAAGATCTTCCTTTGATGGTTCTAGCTTGGAGATGATAGTCCTTAGCTTGTCCAAACTTCCATCTTGGATTCTATACCCTCAAAACGAGCCCCATATGTTTCACATGCATATTTTTAGAGAGTGTTAGGGTAGAAAATGGAGATGAGTGGAAAAACATAAAGCTCTAGAACCTTTACCTTTGTTTTCACTAGATCACCAAAAAGCTTCAAACATTGAGATCCTCCTTGAACCACCTCCCTTAAACCCTAGAATACAAGATCCATTCCATGCATGGCCATTCGATCACATGCATGCATAACCACCCCTTAGGGATTTTGATTTGAAGAAGAAAAAGAGTTAGAGTGACAAGTTTCAGACTTACTCTATACAAGGCTTCTCTTGAGCTTCTCTTTTCTTCAATGGAGAGTGAGTACTCTTAAGCTTGTGAAGAAGAGAAGAAATGCAGCAATGGAGGTTTAGGGGACTTAGGGTTTCGGTTTTGGGAGTGTAAGGGAAGAGAGAAAGTTTGCTTGAGTGGAAAAAAAATGATTTTTGAGGGAATTGTGTAGTTTTGGTGAAAAAGGATTAAGGACAAAAATATGGGAGAGCACTAATCATTAGATTAGTCTCTTAACTTGTAGGGTAAGTGAAACTCTTGCTCTCCCCTAGGGTATGTGTAATAAGACACTTGAGTGCATAAGCATAGCCTAGCCGTCCACCTTTCTCTCTCCTCCCTTGTGAAAATATTTTTATGCCCTTGCTCCTTTTACTCACTTCTAGTGCACTCAAGGGCCCTTTGGTAATTTCACTCTCCAAATTTAACCAAATTTTTAGCCTATAGTTTTTAAATACCTCTTAAGCTAAAATAAAATAAATGTGACCAAAAATAAATTTTTTCACATAACACATAATTTTGGTAATTTTATCAAATTGACCAAAAAGCCCCTAGAGGCTTGAGCAAGAAATTCTCATTCGTAAGCCCAGTTGATTGAGATTCAAACCTCAATCAATTTTTCTTAAACTTATTCGCTCGACTATAAAGTCCCAGTGCCAAACAAAGTTAATATTTTTATGCCATAGTATTTCCTATTTAATTAATCTGAGATTTTTACCCTATTAGGGTTTTTGACCCGGTCCACGACCAAAGGTCTCGGTTTCTAAAAAAAAAACGCACTTACCACAACATGGCTAGCATTCAAACATCACAACTTCTTGTAACATTAAATGGTCCCCTGACATAATACATAATACAGGGAATTAAAATACCCGAACTAGGGTTTACCCAGTCCCTGAACGCGGGGAGTTACAGAATCCCCCTTACAGTGCACAAATGACCCTATTTGTAGGCATTTATGTGGCTTTGGACAGAATAATCCAGGCCCAATAAGGATATAAGAATAAATGCTCTTTGTTGGAGCTATAATAAAAGTGTGTAACATTATTACAGATGGTTTAGTCTAGACCCACTAGGTCGACTAAAGGATGGTAGAGCCTTACAGCTGCCCGTTGTACGTTGTTGCGAACAGATGCATGTGCGCCCTCAGGGGGACTCGGGGGACAAGATCTATCAGAATAGTGGCAGAACCAATCCCTAGGAACATCGTACATTCCGTGCGTACCCTCTCTATGGGTTAGGTGAGGAGACCAACTGCCGAATTTCTCTGGGACACGTCAGCTACATGAAGAGCTGATTTTGTTCTACCCGGATGTATGGTCCGGGTTCATTTACCAAGGTTCAGGTTCATTTACGAAGACCTGGGTTCATTTGCCAAGGCGGACATAAGTTAGCGACGAAGGATCGAAGGACGTATCCTGATAGTGAGTTTAACTGTTGAGGATGGACTTGGAAACTTCATCTGGATCCTTCATGATGTGATCCATCTCCTGGAATGGACCATCCACCACAACAATCTAAATCTCAGAGAATGGAGATTGGGTGCACTCGTGAAGTTGATTCGGGCCTACATCTCATGTCTGGGCCCTTTACTATGCTTGTGTTATTCACTAGTTATTGGGCTTATCATGGTCCGGGCCTATAGGGTTTGGTTGCTCATTATTTGCTGGGCCCTAGTTGGGCCCGGGCCTCTTCTAAGAGTCCATGAAGCCCGTTTGACCATGCCACTGTTGGGAATTGTGCCCTTAAAGCAATTTTAGTTGACAATAGTTTTAATGAAATAAATGAAAGAATTGAATTATTGTATATATGTAGCTTATATACTCTATTATTGTTAATAATATTAGGTAAATATCAGAAAATTCCTAAGTTCATCTATGTGGTCTCAATCTCATATTGGTATGAGAGAATCGAGATTGAGATAATGAACTTAAATAGTTCGTAGTAAAATAAAGTTATGGAATCTTTAGATTAATTACTGCTAGTACGGTCCACTAGTATTATGAATACATGTGACCTATATCCAAGTTACTAGTGTATTAGGACACTTTAGTGGAGGTACTTTGCATGCTGAGAGTATGTAGAACTGGACCAAAAGTGATTTAATAATACTTGTTTAAATACCGTTTCGTAGTATAATAAAACACGTCAACTGATGATCATATACAAACTAATCTTAATCCTGAAGTTACTATGAACTCCTATATATGTCATTTGATCCTTTGATATATGCGTTACAGTTTGTTAAAATGATCAAGCTATGAACTATTGTTTTGTGGATTCAATGATGTATGTGGTTGGAGACATAGCTTAACAGACATGGAATCTATACATTCTTATAGATTGAATGATTATTCCTTATTGGGTTGGCTTTTGGAACTGAAAAGGTTATGAATTAACATTCACTAGTAAAGTTGATGGTGCACTAGGAATCAAGATATAATTAAAAGGGTAAAACGATAATTTTATTCCCACTTAAATATGAATCATCAATAGAGGATTAATTTGTATGTAATGATTATATCAATGGATACTTTATGGTTACAATAAAGTACTCAGTAAATATATGCCTATAATTCTCTAGAGTTCAGTCTCATATTTATAGTGGAATAATCATGAGATTAATAAATATGATTATTGAATCAAAGGGCTTTGGTTAATAATCTTTTATTTAGTGGAGCTTGACATTATTGGTCCATAGGTCCCCGAAGCGGCTCTATCAACACTAATCAAGGTAAGAGTTGATACAAGGGTCAAACTGTGAATGAACTATTTGAGAGAATATTTACTCTTTGGGATAAATGTGCAATTATATGATAATTAAAGTTGCACAATTTATTATTGCTGTTGACCCTGATTTTGGTCAACTGACACAGAGTCAAAATACGCTTGGCGTGGATGAATGCGTTGAAAAGAACGTGATGACGAAAATAATAAGAACACGATATTTTATAGTGGTTCGGCCCCAGTATCTAGTAATAACCTATGTCCACTTAGATTGTTATTGATATGAGAATCAAAGGAGTGATCAAAGAACTAGGGTTCAATGAGTTTCACTAACCTCTGAAGAACAATACAATATCTCAAATAGGATTACTCTAGTCTCAAATAATTTGAAAACCAAAAGTCCCTTCCTTGAGCTATTTTTTTCTATTTATAGGCTCAAGGGGGATTACATGAATCTGTTACAGATATTCTCTCCTTAATAATCGGATACTCAGGAGATTGTGGGAGTCAATTTTGGGATTTACCAAGATCTTTATAAAAACGTCATGAAGCATGCGGAACTTGCGACCAATCTGGTCGTAGGTATACTTCGGCTGCTTACTGCTTATAATTTGTCTTCTGGTCGATACTCTAGCAGAGTTCCTCCAAGTGTCAGCCACGTGTCCGGGAATCACTCGCCACGTCATCTATGCCAGTTTTTTGGATAACATTTGCCCCCACAGTTTATTTATTACGAGCAATAAATAAACTTTTGAGGAACAACCCTTCGGTGACCCCGCCTTATGTGTCAGAAGCCTTCGTGTGTTCTTGGAAAAAGCAACCTACTCTTGTCTAATCATGACTTTTCGCTTTCCCAGTAACAATTCGACGGCTATCTCGTTTCCCCATACTTCGAAAAAGGGGAAGCTGATGATTATTCCCTTTTAATGCCACAAACAAAACTTATATATAACACCTCCGAAGTTCTCTTTTTCTTTTTACGCACGCCATTACTCTTTCAAGAAACCCTAAAACCAGAGCTTCCATTTTCTTCCGGAGACCATCCTTCTGCATTTTCAAGACTCAGCCCAAGAGTTCCCTGATCTCCGAAAACTTTTACCAATCTCCACGACCTTCTTTCTGGTAAGTCTTGGAATCTTTTTGTTTCATATTTTTGTAATGCATATTTTTTTTTATGTTGACTGTTGAATTCATCTATTTCTGGGTTGAGATGCTTGTCAGTAGAATGTCTTGTGGGTGAAAAAAGTTACGAGTTAGTTTTGATAGTTGAGATCATACTTTTTAGGACGTAAAACCGAAGTAAAGGTTCGATTTGTAGGCCAGCTGAAAAAAAAAATAGGTTTTCCCGCCCTAAGGGGAGTTGAAAAAGCTTTTATAAAAAACTTTTTGCTTTCACCCTTTGATCTGTTTCTCAAACTGTTCGTGTGGAAAATTTTAGCTTTTTGTTAGAATGCTGCTGTATAAAAGCTTAACTTTTATACTCGACCAGCGTTATTCTAAAAAGTCTTAAAAATTCTCTATCCTCACCTCCCCATTCTTCTGTTTGCAGACTTTAATGCCAGATTTGTGGGGAGGTGAACGGCCCATCGACGACGATCTTTCTGCCCAGCTGCTCGAAGGCGAAGAACAACCGACCGACAGAGTTCACGAGATCCCTTTTTCACGATCTTCTCCTAGACCTCGTCCATCTCCTCCTCAAATGGCCCATTCTAAGTCTTTAGGAAAGAAAAGACCTGACTCCGAAGATAGCCCAAACTCTCCTGCCCAGCCTGATTCATAGGCTAGGGTTCCTTCGACCAGTGGTCAAGAAAATCCTACTCCTGACCCTAATATCCAAATCAGAGCCCCCCATCATCATCAAAATCTTCCTGATGTCGAGTGGTATCTCTCCCCGACTAGCCAAGTGACTCCTCAGATGCTTGCCAACTACCTCAGGAAGTATCCTCTCACAGGGGTCAATCTCAAAATTCCTGCTGCAGACCAAAGGGCTAACCTTCCCGGGGGTGTATATAGTGCTTGGTCTAGGTATCACATAGAGGCGGGGTCTACCCTCCCTCTACATCCTTTTTATCAAGGGGTGGCCAACTATTTTGGTGTCGCCCCCTTCCAAATTACTCCAAATGGATATAGAATGCTGGTCGCACTCTATATCCTGTACAAACTTAAAAAATGGCCAGAACCTACCCCCCATGAGGTCAATTATCTCTTTGACCTCAAGTCCAACCCTCAACAGTATGGGACGGGCTTCTTCCATCTTTGTCACCAGGAGACAAACCGGACGTTCCTAAGTGACACTACCCACATATCCAACGTGGGGCAGTACAGCAAGAAGTACTTCCTCACTCCGGACATGACCAGCAACAACCTGGCCTTCGCTCGAGGAGGTAAGTGCTGTTTTTACTGGTCGATACTTTTCATCAGTGAATTTCCCTTCATTTTTCTTAAAGTTAACTTTGTCTTTCAGGCCCATGGTTACGTCCGACCCCAACACCAGACATGGTGTTGAGGTCCACCGCATTGGCCAGGATGACAGACGTAGAAAAAAGCATCAAGTCCCTGGTCACTGATGAAAATCTGAGGCTATCTGGCCTCCTGGCTCCTCGCCATGAAACAAGAGGACCCGTGGTAGCCGATGCCACTGCTGAGGGGGATCCCAAGCAGCAACCCCCTGCATCCCCTCCACGAAGGAGGCCGACGGGGGTTACAATCAGGGAACCCACGGGCAATCCTTCCGCAGAAAGGCCTTCTGCACCCCAAGGCAAGGGGAAACAAAAGGCAACAGAATCTGTTGTGGACTTGGGGGAATCCTCTGATGAAAACGGTACAGTCATTTCGCTTTTAAATAGCTTGCCAATTCCCTGTCACTTGTTTGACGGGGAGGGCAACTTTACGTATACTCCAAATCTAGGGCCAGACTTCTTCGTGCCAGATAGTGAGTGTGTGACTAATAGAGTCAATAGTATAGCGACCAGTAGTTGTAGCTCGGGTATTAAACTTTGTGACCTCTTTTCTGCTTTATCACGATTTTTTATCTGCCTTTATCTTATCATTTGCATATGTTTACTTGTACGCAGATATGGCCACTCCCAATGTCTTCGACTTATATCAGACTGAGGAGGAGGTAGAGGTCCCTCTGGTTCGGCGAAAGACGTCCAGGAGGCATAACGGCGAATCGAGCCAAGGACCTCCTGCCAAGAAGAGTCGAATAGAAGATCCTCCCAAGGACGCGCCAACTAGGCAAACTTTTGCCCAGCCTTCGGTTCCTGTCGAGAAGGAAATCCCGCCTACTACGACGAACCCTCCCCCTGCAGCCGCTAAAGAACAAACCCAGTGGGACGAAGCTCTTGGGGCCAAACTTTCGAGCCGCACCTTGCGAGCAGTGAAGGACCGCCTTGCACACATCGTGAAGTACAACCGTTGCAAGGATGCGATGGTTGAGGTAGAGAAAATGGGGGTCAACCAAATTCTGAACAGGGCCCTAAATGAAATGGCCAGCGTAAGCATTTCTTATCTCTTTGGCTTCCGTCTTTTATTCTTGGCAACAAACTTTAACTTTCTCTCTTATCCACAGGCCTTGCTGACTGCAACTGCTGCTCATACCCATGCCCAAGATACCATCGACCAGGCTCGGGAAAAGGCCATCGAGAGGTACCAGGCAAAAGATGCTGAGGAGCTTTAGGCTGCAGAAGCTAGGCATGTGGGGGAGTTGGAGGCGGTCACCCAGCAGAAGGATGCTGCGGTGGCAAAGCTAGTGGAGGTCGAAGCTTCCAAGGCAACCTTGAGGAAACAGAGGGAGGAGTACCAGGAGGCTTGTCGAGTCAAATATCGCGAATGCAAGAGACTCAACGAGGAGCTTTTTTCCAAGAACAAGGCCATGGCTGATCTTGAGGGCCAAATAGAGCAGCTGAAGCTTGCCAACGCCAAAGATCTGGAAAGGTACAAGAATGCAATGCTTCGATGTTTCTATGACTTCTAGAAACACAACCAGGGCGCCAACTTTGACTACCTTTCAGAAGATATCAGGAATGCTGAGCTGGCCCGCTACACTACTCAATTGGCCGAAGAAGAGGAAAGAGCAAGGATCCCTGCTTCCCCAAGCATCCAGCCGGCCGCTGGCGCAGAGGAAGGAGGAGATGTTGAGGATGCGGTCAACCAGACTGCTGAGCAAGACCCTCCTGCTCCTTAAACTTATTCTCTTTTTATTTTTCTTCAATTACACGACCCACGGGTCATGATGTAAAGACTATATATCTTTTTTAAATTTGTTGCATGGGCAACAAACTTTCCTTTTATTTGAACAGTTACATCCAAGCAGTGATGCTTGAGGTGTAAAAGACTGCATTATAATGTTATAATATTTTCATTTACCATAACATCTGTCCGTATGACCGAACTTAGCATAGTACTTTGGTTTGATTTAACAAAATATAAATTTTGAAAAATACTCTAAGTACCTTAGCATGCTTTCACTTATTTTGTTCATGTGTTTACATACCTTTTGATATGCTTTGCTATTGATGTGCCTTATATGCCCCCCAAGTGATCGAGGAGCTTTAGGTCCTGGGTCACTTGCCTTGACCACGACCTGTTCGAACATTTCTGCTCGGTAGGAAACGTAATGTTTATACTACAGCAAAACAACACACGTAATGAACAAATACTTGTAAACATAAATTTACAAAGGTTGGCAAGAATGACTGGCTGCGCACAGTCCCTTATAATCTCGTATTAAAAATGGACTAAACATGTCTTTACGAGTGATCCTAAAAAAGGATCTTACATATATAAGCGATTAGCCAAACAACGTGGCTAACCCTTTTTGCAAAACTTGTAAAAAGTAGAATTTAATACAAGCCAGTCCTTTAAAAAGGACTATTCACTGATAATACTTGCGCAGGTGTTCTCCATTCCAATAACGTGGAACGAGATCTCCGTTTAGGCGTGCAAGTTTGTAGGTGCCTGGGTGAAGGACTTCTTCAATCTGGTAAGGTCCTTCCCAATTAGGTCCAAGTACTCCAGCAGTGGGGTCGCGGGTATTCAAGAAAACTCATCGTAGCACCAAGTCACCGACGTTGAATTTTCTTTCTTTTACTTTTGAGTTAAAGTACCGGGCGACCTTTTGCTAGTATGCAGCAACTCGGAGTTGGGCTTTTTCCCATATCTCGTCAATTGAGTCTAGGGACTCCATCATCAGTTGGATGTTCTGGTCCAGGTCGTATGTTATGCGTCGATGTGAGGGGGGATCTAACTCGACAGGTAACATAGCCTCATATCCGTAGGCTAAGGAAAATGGGGTATGACCTGTCACTGTTCGGTGAGACGTTCTATACGACCAGAGGACTTCAGGCAGCTGCTCTGGCCATGCTCCTTTTGCGTCTTCAAGCCTCTTCTTCAGGGTGTCCTTAAGAGTTTTATTCACGGCCTCTACATGCCCGTTTGCTTGTGGATGCGCAATTGAAGAAAAGCTTTTGATAATCCCGTGCCTTTCGCAGAAGTTGGTGAATAAGTCACTGTCAAATTGGGTTCCGTTGTCTGAAATGATCTTTCGGGGAAAACCATATCGGCAAACAATGTTCTTGATGACAAAGTCAAGAACTTTTTTGGTCGTTATGGTAGCGAATGGTTCAGCTTCGGCCCATTTGGTGAAGTAGTCGACTGCCACAACTACGTACTTCACTCTGCCTTTTCCCGTTGGCAGGGATCCAATCAAATCTATCCCCTATACTGCAAAAGGCCATGGACTCTGCATCTATTTTAACTCATTTGGAGCTGCTCGTGGAATTTTGGAGAACCTTTGACATTTATCGCATCTTCGTACAAACTCCATTGAATCTTCGTTCATAGTCGGCCAGAAGTAGCCTTGCCTTAGAATCTTTTTTGCCAAACTCTACCCCCCAGCGTGATCTCCACAGAAGCCTTCATGCACCTCTTTCATTAGTTCCTTAGCTTTTTCTAGTGTAATGCATCTGAGTAGTGGCATTGAATACCCTCTCCTGTACATAACACCATCGACCAATATGTATCTAGCAGCTTGCCTTTGTAGAGTTCTGGCTTTGTTTCTATCTATTGGTAGCACACCATTTGTCAGATACTCCAAGTAAGGCGCCATCCATGTATCCTCCATTCGAATTTCCATACTGGCTTCAATTGCTTGTATGCTTGCCTCACTCAATCTTTCTACTGGCACAATGTTCAAAGTGTCAGCATCTTTCACACTTGCGAGTTTGGCTAAGGCATCTACGTTTGAATTCTGATCCCGCGGTATTTACTGGAGGGTATACTTCGTGAACTGAGCTAGCAGGTCTTTGGTTTTATTTAAGTAGGCCACCATTTTTAGGCCTCATGCTTGATATTCCCCTAGAACTTGATTCACTACCAGTTGTGAATCACTGTAAATATCAAGCGTCTTTATGCTCATGTCTTTCGCCATTCTTAACCCAGCGAGGAGTGCTTCGTATTCGACTTCATTATTTGACGCGGTGAAGTCGAACCTAATGGTGCAGTGAAATCGATTCCCTTCCGGCGTTATCAATATCACTCCCGCTCCTGCGTGGGATTCGTTGGACGACCCATCCATGAATAACTTCCATGAAGGAGCTTTCTCTTGAGGCTCAGGCACACTAGGTTGTTCACACTGTTCGTTGTTTGGGAGTTCGGTGAACTCTGCAATAAGATCAGCCAAGACTTGTCCTTTTACTGCTGCTTGCGGTGAATATGTGATATCAAACTGCCCTAGTTCGACTGCCCATTTTAATAATCGCTCAGCCGCCTCTGGTTTTTGGAGGACTTGCCGAAGGGGCTGGTCAGTTAAAACTGTGAAAGGGTGGGCTTGAAAGTAAGGACGTAGCTTCCTTGAGGCCAAGATTAAACAGTATGCTAACCTTTTGATGGGTGGATACCTCAGTTCTACTCCGATCAGCCTCTTGCTTACATAGTAAACTGCTTTTTGTACGCCTTCTTCCTCTCGTACTAGTACCGCACTCGCAGTAACTTCCGTGATCGCCAGGTAAATGAACAAAGTTTCTCCTTCAATTGGCTTTGATAAAATGGGAGGCTGTGCCATGTGTGCTTTCAAGGCCTGAAAAGCTTTCTCGCAGTCTCCTGTCCATTCAAACTTCTTATTGCCCCTAAGTAGATTAAAAAAAGGGACGCATTTGTCTGTTGATTTTGAAATAAATCTACTTAGGGCTGCAATCCTCCCGGTTAAACTTTGTACATCTTTGATCTTTTCTAGCGATTTCATGCCAATCAGGGCTTTTATCTTGTCGGGGTTGGCCTCGATTCCTCTTGAATTTATAATGAATCCCAAAAACTCCCCTGATCCAACTCCGAAGGAACATTTGAGAGGATTTAGTTTCATCTGGTACTTGTTCAATACATCAAAATATTCTTGTAAATCCTTCACATGTCCTTCTGCCTTCTTAGACTTTACCAGCATGTCGTCCACGTACACCTCCATGTTTATCCCGATCAATATTTAAACATGTGGTTAACTAACCATTGGTAAGTCGCACCTGCGTTTTTCAGTCCGAACATCAATACCTTATAGCAGTATAAGCCCGTATCGGTCCGAAAGCTGGTGTGATCCTCGTCAGGGGGATGCATGCTAATCTGGTTGTAGCCCGAATATGCATCCATGAAGGAGAGGATCTCGTGTCCTGCAGTAGCATCGACCAACTGGTCGATTCTGGGGAGTGGGAAGCAGTCTTTTGGGCAGGCTTTATTGAGGTCTGTAAAATCCACACAGGTTCGCTGTAACGCCCTACTACCTTAGAGCCGTTACTAAGTGAGTTTAAAACGGAAATTGTGCAACTAACTGACTCTACGAGGTTTCTAAAACCAAAAGTGTGACTAAACCAGAATTTAAGGCTGTAATCTTTGAAAATGCTTAGTTTCATTGAAAACGTTAAGTATCAAACATCTGGGATCCCAAAAATAAGATTTACAAAATATTTACAACTCAAAAATAGATTTACACTTGGTTAACTATCAAAAGAACAAGTTAATACAGCCATATTCAAAAATTCCCCCAACCAAAGCAGTCGGGCAGGACGAACATGTACGCGCCGCCCCCACGCTCTCCATACTCATGGCTGGTTGACTTTTTCTTTGCCTTTACCTGCAGCACGGAGCACCCGTGAGCTGAAGCCCAGCAAGAAAACTCAAACAGTATATAGCATATGCATATTATATAATTAACATATAATCCATAGATAAACAGGTCAACCATCAGCCTAAGCAAACACGGCCATGCCGCCCCAAAAGCCTTACCAAAGCCTGGGGTCTCGGTCCTCACCGTAAGGATACCCCATGTATCCATTGGGTCCTACCCTGACTATAAGCACTCCATGTGCTAAGTGTTACTTCCGGCCCCACTGCCGTTCCCGGCCTTCACCGCTCTCGACCTTACCGCTCTCGGCCTTAGCCGTTCATTTCACTATAATTACACATATCGTACAATTCGAAATAATCCTTAAAACATATAATAATTCAAATAAGGTTATATCCTAGCATGTAATACAATCTAGGGCCATGCCCTGCAATAACACTATGGGCCCACACCCTGTTCTCGAGTGCTACAGTTTTCTTACCTTTCAATTCGATAGCTTTGATCACTTGACTCCTCAAGCACGATCCCACTCGAGCCCTAGCGCTCACCTAAACACAATTCATAGGTCAAAGTCATCACCAAACCTCAAGTCCAAAACCTAGCCTCGGGACCAATCCCGAGCCCCCCGGGAAGTCTTAGATCCACAAAACAAGGTGGTGGAATCGAACCCCGAACCCTAGGTCAAAAATCCCTCAAAATAACCCAAAAACCCCTTTCTGGGAACAGGGTAGCACTACAGCGCTCAAAAGAGGGCGCTATAGCGCTACAAGCAGAACCGGACTTCCCCAGAAATAGGGCCTAGCGCTACAGCGCCCAAGGACTAGCGTTGTAGCGCTAGTTGCAGACAGGCAACACCCAATTTCGTTTTCTGCGATTTCTTTCAACCAATTCAACCCCAAACTTGTCCAAATCTTTCCCAAACCCAAAAACAAACTTATCAACACTTCCCACTCATCCCAAGCATCCCAAGAACTCATAACCCAAGCTCATGCAACCCAAATCTCAAAGTCTACCATAGTTAACCCTGAACCCAGAAATTCAGTCAAACATCAAAGTTAAAGACTTAGAATTCATACCGTGGATGGAAATTCGACCTTGAGTTCAACCCTAGACCTCCTTAGCTTGCTCCTCCTCAACCTTGGCTTGAATTCCCCTAAAATCCCCATCAATTCAGCTTAAATACACAGCTCAAACCAATCAAACCCTAAAACTGAAATTTCTAAAAACTTACCTCAATTTTTGATGTGTTCTTGCTAATCCCTTGCCAATCTTCAAGTCTAGCTTAGGATCCTTGATGCTCGGCCTACCCTAGCTCTCCTCTGAGCTTAACTCCAAGAAAAATGAAGGGAAATGGTGGGAGAACCACAAACCGATCCTTTTGAGACAAAACCCCTCTGTTTTTCTCTCTTTTCTTTTTCTTCCTTTTTCTTTCTTTTCTACAGCCTTATAACTCTTTTCTACCAATCCCACTAAGTATAAAGCTTAAATAAACTTATCTCTAATAAGCCTATTGACCAAAATTCCCTCCCTATTAATTCTACACCCTTCTATCCATGTAGGGCCACTTTAGTCATTTTACCCAATTCTCGCTAATTCCTCAAGTGTCTCTAATAATTTCCCGCTTGCTTCCCAATACTGATTAATCACCAACTATATATATATATTCCTCATCACCAAAATTAACCTCAATAAATATTCTCTAAATTCCCATTTAAACTCCCCAGGCTTAACCCAAGCCGGGTATAAATTCCCGCTTTGACTTTTCCGCTAATCTGCTCATTCTAGGATCGTCTCAAGTCACAGATCACAGATATCAATACAGTTGTGCTCAAAATGGCCAAAATTACAATTATGCCCTTTTCACACAATCAGAGCCTACATGCATACTAATACACATAGTCATGCATCTCAAATAGTAAAATAGTCATATAACATGCTTTAAATCATAATCATGCATTTAACTCATTAAAGTCACACACACAAATCCCATTATGCCCTCCAGGAACACTAATCAAGGCCCTTAAGCCTTATTAGCGAATTTTGGTCGTTACATTCGCCATTTTCCATTAGGCTTGGGAACCAGTACTGGATAAGAGACCCACGATGGATAAAATGCCATCCTGATGAACCCATTCTCCTTTAACCTTTCAACTTCTTCTTTTAAGGCTCTCGATCGATCCTGATCGAGCAGCCTTCTTTTTTGTTGTACGGGTGGAAAAGTCTTGTTAATGTTCAGGACATGGCTGATAACTGCAGGGTCTATCCCAGCCATGTCTTTGTGCGACTAGGCGAAGACCTCCTGGTTTTTTCGCAAAAATTCCACCAGTGCATGCTTCGTGGTTGGTTCTAGGTTTTTCCCGACCTTCACGACTCTGGTCGGGTCTTTTTCGTCGAGTTGGACCTCCTCCAGGTCCTCGACGGGTCCAATGTTCTCTACAAAATCCCCAAAGTGAGGATCTAGATCTCTATCCTCACTTTGGGTAACACCTTATTTGGTGACTTCATCACCGGATTGGGCTTGTGTATCAATTGCCTTCTGCAACCTATCTGAGGTAGTGCTCTTTGATGTTCCCTTTTTCGCCTTCGTGATTGAGGCATTATAGAACTCTCTGGCCTCCCTCTGGTTTCCCAATACGCGTCCTACCCCTGCGTCTGTCAGGAATTTCATGGCTAAGTGCCACATAGAGGTGACGGCTCGTAGGTCAACCAGTATAGGTCTCCCAATGATGGCATTGTACGCCGAAGGACAATCAACTACTATAAAAGTAGCGAGTAATGTCCTGGTAGCAGGCGCTGTACCCATCGTCACCGGTAGTCTGATTGATCATGCGGGGGCGAGTCCCTCACCAGAGAAGTCGTATATTGTCTGGTTGCAGGGCTCCAGGTCCTTAACGAACAATTTCATGCGTTCCAGCGAAGACTTATACAGGATATTGACCGAACTTCCTGTATCGACCAGCACTCTTTTCACCATCATGTTGGCCATTTGGATATCCACGACCAGCGGATCGGAATATGGGAACCGAACATGTTGGGCATCGCTATCAGAGAAGGTTATCTCACCCTCTTGTGATCAAGCCTTTTTTGGCGCGCGGTCCTCCACAGTCATCATCTCGATGTCCTGGTCGTGGCGCAGAGTCCGAGCGTATCATTCCCTGGCCTTTCCGCTATTTCCCACGAGATGCGAGCCTCCACAAATGGTTAACAGTGTGCCAGTCACGGGGGTAGGCTGCAAAGGTGGCGAGCGTTGGCGTGTAGGCTCTTGCTCGTTGCCACCTGGAGCTTCTCGTTGGGAATTTCCTGAGGCCTGTACGTATCTTCTCAAGTGTCCTTGTCTAATAAGGAACTCGATTTCATCCTTCAGCTGGTTGCATTCGTTGGTGTCGTGTCCGTAGTTGTTATGATAACGACAGAACTTGGTAGTGTCTCTTTTCGAAATATCCTTTCGAATGGGGGCAGGCCTTTTATAAGGCACACTGGAATTCGTGGCCTGATAGACCTCTCCCCGAGACTCAACTAGGGCAGTGTAGTTAGTGAACCGAGGTTCATAACGGTTACCCTTGGCTCGTTTATTATCGGAGGTGGAAGGCTCATTGTGTGGCCGTTTTCCACCATTCTTGCCATTGCCGTTGCCGTTGCCGTTAGGTTTAGACCCGTTGGCGGCTTTGGCAGGCTCAGCTGTTTTCTTATCCTTTCCTGAAGGCTTTCCATTGTCGGCTATGGCATCTTCGAGCTTGATGTAACGATCAGCCCAGTCCAAGAATTCCTAGGTAGTTATAACCCCATCCTTCCAGAGGCTTTTCCAGAGAGGGGTGCAACGCCTAACCCCCGCGGTTATGGCCATCATTTTGCCTTCGTCCCCCACTGTTTTTGCTCCAGCTGCTGCTCGCATAAAGCGCTGGATGTAGTCCTTCAGCGATTCTCCATCTTGCTGGCGAATTTCAACCAGCTGGTTTGCCTCGGTCGGATGCACTCGACCTGCGTAGAATTGTCTGTAAAACTCCCTTACGAACATCTCCCAGGAAACTATGCTTGCAGGAGGGAACTTGAAAAACCACTCCTGCGCAGCATCAGAAAGTGTTGCAAGGAAAATCCTGCACCGAGCATCTTCGGACACTTTCTGAATGTCCATTTGTATCTCAAACTTATTGACGTGAGATACCGGGTCGCCGTACCCATCAAAGTTCGGAAGCGTAGGCATTTTAAACTTTCTAGGAGTCTCTGCCATAGCTATCCTCTGGACGAAAGGAGTACCTTTCCTCCTATCGTGGTCGATGTAAGATGTTCTTCCCCCGACCAGCTGTTGCACCGCCTGGTTGGGGGCATCTATCTGGGCCTGCACAGCGATAGGAATCGCTGTGGCCTCTATTGCTGGGGGGATGTTCTCGCCATGTCGCTCACGACGATCATTGAGCACATCTCTTAAATCCTTGTCTCTTCTTCGCTGCTCGCTAGCTCCGAGCCGGTTGAAGACGTTATTTTGCCTGGATTGCCCCCCAGCGTCCCGTCTGCCGGGTTGGTCATCTTGAGGTGGCTGATTCCTGTTTCCACCTCTTTCGTCATTCCTTCAACCGACATTTCCTCTGCCGGAATCGGCTTCATCATAACCATTGCCATCTCTGAACCGTGATTGGCTGTGACGGGATCGACTGTTCCCTCGATTTCCTTCCTGGGCTGAAATGTCCCGAGCGTTAGAGGGTGGCTTGCATTGGTCGTTAGGTACCCGTACATTATCATGCCGTGGAGGACCTCGGACCGCAGAGCCCAACTCTGAGTTCCTCCTGTTACCAGGAGGATGCTGTCCTCTGTTCGGAAGGTTCGGCTCGTCGCCCCTATAGCGTCTAGGACTACGAGGCTGATGCTAGGTCCTATTCTGCCTCTGATGCGGGGGATTGCCGCGATCAGCTTGGGATGGAGGCTGTGCCTCAGGGTCCAATGGGACATCATCATGGGGCACCTGAGGCTGTCCGGGCCTTTGCAGACTCGAGGGTTGGATAGGCGGGCTAGGATTGGGACCCCTGTGGGGTGGCCCATTCACAGGTTGATCAGGTTGCGAGGCAGGTGCAGCCTGATTCCTAGCCAATTGCAAGGCTCCCTCAAGGGCTGCCATGGCTTCGCTCTGTCGACGGTCCATCTCCGCCTGCCTCTCACTTAACTCCGCGCGCTGCCGTTCAATCTCTTGCTGCTGCCGCGCCATGATTTCGGCAACACTTTCCTGACTGGCCCTCAGATTGGCCAGCTCTTCATGCAACGCCCCCAGAGTACTCTTCAGCGTCGCGTCATCCATTTCTTCCTCCTCAAATTCCAGATGTGGCTCATCCTCAGCCACGCTTGTAGGAGGAGGAGGAGGCGGGTTTGATGGTGCAGCGGCGGCCGTCTGTCCAGTTTTCCTTGCAGTTTTCGCCATTGGTTTTCTCAACGGTGATATGCCAAGCTCTCAATGAAAGCACCAGAATGTTGACCCTGGTTTTGGTCAACTGACACGGAGTCAAAATACGCTTGGCGTGGATGAATGCGTTGAAAAGAACATGATGACGAAAATAATAAGAACACGATATTTTATAGTGGTTCGACCCCAGTATCTGGTAATAAGCTATGTCCACTTAGATTGTTATTGATATGAGAATCAAAGGAGTGATCAAAGAACTAGGGTTCAATGAGTTTCACTAACCTCTGAAGAACAATACAATATCTCAAATAGGATTACTCTAGTCTCAAATAATTCGAAAGCCAAAAGTCCATTCCTTGAGCTATTTTTTTCTATTTATAGGCTCAAAGGGGATTACATGAATCTGTTACAGATATTCTCTCCTTAATAATCGGATACTCAGGAGATTGTGGGAGTCAATTTCGGGATTTACCAAGATCTTTATAGAAACGTCATGAAGCATGCGGAACTTGCGACCAATCTGGTCGCAGGTATACTTCGGCTGCTTACTGCTTATAATTTTTCTTCTGGTCGATATTCTAGCAGAGTTCCTCCAAGTGTCAACCACGTGTCCGGGAATCACTCGCCACGTCATCTATGTCAGTTTTTTGGATAACAATTGCATTTGTGCAATTTTCGAAATTGTGTAGAAGTAGAAGAAATTGGTTTTAATCAATTATTTTATTTAAGTGTGAATAGATAAATATGGATAGTCAAAATTTATTTTTATTATTATATTTATTTAATTAACAATAAGATGATAATGGAAATTCAAATTTTGAATTTTGATATTTAAGTTGTTATCTTTTCCTTAAAAAGATTATATCTTATTTGAACTTCTAATTATTTATTAATTAAAATAAAAACACTTGAAAAATTAAATCCCATTTTCGGGATAGTGCCACACGCATAGGGCTTGGACTGCTCTATTTGTGTAGCACTACTGATGTGATCAGTTATTGATTTTCTATTTTATTTTTAATTAATTAATAAAATATTTTAAAAGGGGTTTTAAAATGAAATGTAAGACTTTGTCTTTTATTATTATTATTATTAAAGATGATTATTTTTTATTTATTATTATTATTATGATAATAATGTCTATATATTCTATATGATAGAAAATAGAAACAACAAGTTTTTACAGAGAAGAAATATTATCATCTTTTTCACAAGAAAAATCTCTCTCTAGCCTATATTCAAGAGTCTCATGTGTTGAGAATACTTTTGATTCACAAAATTGATTCTTTTTCTCTATGTGTCCACCCACATCTTGATGTGTAGAGAATGTCTTAGAAGATCTAGGTGTGAGTACTCTAGCGAGGATAGGAAGACCGAAATATATACGAAAAGAATCAATGATTCTTGATAGGCTACAAGAAGTAAATCATTTCGTATTATTTTTACATATGCATATTATATATTGATTAACATATTGCATATTAAAGATCCTCATATAAAATTGTTTATATGAAAAAAATTTGTTGTATACAATACTATCATCACTGCAATTTCTGCAGCGCACTAGGAACTGCTCATGACAACCACGTGTTCAAGGTGGAAAATATGGGCAACATTACTTTATTTGTATCTTTTGTTTAGAGTTGTATGTCTATATTCTATTATTTTACTTCTTCTCTTATTTTATTTGTAATTTTCTATTATTAGAGTTATAATCTTATTTAATCAATCTTTGCTTTATTTGTATTATTTTGTCTAGAGTTGTAATAGCTCACATATTTTCCATTAAGGCAACATATTATTTTCTAACAGAAAATACTTCCTAAAAATTGAAAAATGAAAAATTAGAGTAAGTATGTATGTAGCTGCATATTCCAGAAAAAGTTTATTAAAACTATATGATTTTTAACTTTTTTATTATTATTATTTGAATTTTTAATTTTGTATTGTATAGAAGGAAAAAGCTATTCAAATGCAATCATTTTTATATGTTTTATCATGTAAGATTAAATAAAAAAGAAAAAATACACATAATTTTTTTTAATACTACAAATTTATCATTATATTATAACATAAATTATTGATATGTACTTATGTAGCCAAATGTTCTTTTTAAAAAAGATTTAGCTTTGTGAATATAGAAAAAAAATATATTATATGGTGGTATAATTATAATAGAGTTAAAACTCCATGACAAATTATTTGTAAAAATAGATATTATTTAAAAGATGATACATGTTATTTAATTAAAAAAAGAGTGCAAAATAGGGTGGGTTAGAGAGTATCCTTAGCACTTTATTTACAAAAAATAATAGGAACAACAATATTTTTGGAATTAAGACGCGTCGAGACATTTTTGTAATAAAGATGATAAAAAGGGCACCAAAAGTAAATTTCTATATAAAAAAAGTAATCTAAAAGGGTAAATTTCATGTTTTATGTATGATAATACACACTAATTTTAAAATATGACAAAATTATGTGGCATCACAAAAATAAGCTTTTTTGAATTTTTTTTTTTTACTATAGTGTCCTTCTCATTAACTCTTATATCTCTTTTTCAACCTATCTATCACACTCTTCCTCTCTATCATAACAACATCACCACCACTACCTCACCATTGAAACTATTTGTCTCACTAAATAATCATCTCTCTCTCTATCCTTTCTCCTTTAAATCTCTACCCATGACCATCCCTTTGGATTGAAGCACCATTGAAGAACTCACCCTCACTAGCACCATTATTGAAGCACCCATTGAAAGACTCCTCGAAATTGCGTGTTGTATAAATCTAAGGTTTGATGCTATCTGCACTTGTAGATGTCGAAAAAAAATACCAAAATTAAAAAAAAACACCTGAAATGAATATTTGAGTGAAAAAGTTCTCCAAAATTTTCATCCTTCAATAGTAGTGCTAATGGGCGTGGATTCTTCAATTGTGCTTTAATCCAAATGGATAGTCGTGGGTTGAGATCCAAAAGAGAAATGATAGAGAAAGACGATCTATGAGTGAGAAAAAGAGCTTCAATAGTGAAGTAGTGGTGTCGTCATAGTAGAGATAGATAGCATGAGAGATAGAGAAGAATTAATGAGAGGAGCACTATAGTAAAAATATAAAAAATAAATCTATTTTTGTGATGCCACGTAATTTTATCATATCTTAGAATTAGTATGTATTATTACGTATAAAAAATTGAGTAATGATGTATGCACTCTTAATTTGTATACTTAAATTACACATTATGTATATAAGTAATCTTAATCATTAATATTTTTAAGTATGGACTTTACAATATTTAATTGTAATATTGATATTAATTACACATAATGTATAATTTCATAGTACAAATTGAGGTGCATCTATCGTTAATCTAGACAATTTCCATTAAAAAATTTGTCTTTTTTTTTTTCAATCTATCTAATAATATTAATAGTTTATAAAAAGTGTTACTCAATTCTTCCAGAAACTTCGTGCCTACTTTATATATCGAATTTACTACGCAGCAAGAGTGTTTCCCATTCAAAATCAAAATTTATCAATTTCACTTTTATATCACTGAAAACCCTAAACCCCTATTTTAATTCAAATTCGACCATGTTTGGAGTTGTTTTCCCCAATCGGAGCTTCCCAATGGACATCTCCGCCTTCGCCCAAATCAACACCTACCACTGGATTCTCGACATGAATACCTTCGTCGGCGAGGCCTACGATCAGGTCCGCGAGCTCTGCATTTTCCTACTCAATGACTTCACTCTCCCTCCCGACAAAGCACTCGCCGTCTACATACAATCTCCGGGCTGCCCCTTCGTCTTCTGTGGCGCCGTTACCCTCACTCGCCCCTCCGCCGTCCTCACCCTGGCCTGGCCAGAACCCGGTGGCTCTCTGGCATCCCAACTCCAGATTACCGGCCCCGATGCAGCGCCGATGCCCGCGAAGATCGGAGTGTCGGTGGAGGAGCTGGTGTCGCTGCCGTCGCTTGACGTGACTGCGGAGAAGAGGATCGAGCGGCTGGCGTTGAAGGTTGGGGAGAACCTGTTCAATTTCATGCAGTCGTTCTGTGGTGTGGATGGGTCGAAGCTGGTTGTGCCCATGGATATCTTGGATAGATGGTTCAAGAAGTTTCAAGATAGGGCTAAGCGCGATCCTGAGTACTTGAAAGGCTTTGCGTTGTAAATTTTAGAATTTTGATTTGAATTCATAGTTTTAAAAAGCAATTATGAATGGAAGCATTTTAGTTTTTTTTTTCCTTCTCTATTTTGTCAATTTGTTGTGAACTTCTTCAGGAGTAGAATAAGAATGCACAAGGTTTGAGATTCATATGATGTTCTTAATACTCGAGCGAAATAATTTTAATAGTTGAAAATGATTAATGCCCTTTATCAGTTAAGCTAGTGTCTCTTTTTATTTTCTTTTTATATTTGGATTATGTATTTGGTTCGCCCCTAAGTTCGCATCTATGGCTTGAAATTGAAATTGAATAATTTAGCTGCAAATGTATAATATTTTTGTTACAAATATCTTAATATCTTTTTAACTGAGTATTTTGGCGGTATTTTTGTCTATAATCGAAATTAATGATAAGAATTATCAGTTGTACTAAATTAAGTACCAGTTGTACTAAATTAAGTATTTTCGCCAGTAATTGTTCTACGAACATAATAAATTAAGAATTTTCATAAAAAATACCCCTTTTCTTTTTTAAATATCTAATTCATATTTGCCTAATTTAATTTTAAAATGGTTGGATAGGTGGTAATTTATCAGGCGAGCATATAACGGTTTTCAAAAGAAAAAAAATAAAAGATTTATGATTTTCATAAAGTTTTGTTTGGTAATAATATGTTCCAATAGTCAAAATTAAAGCAAATTAATATTAATTAGAAAAAAAAACTTAAAAAAAGATAAAATAGTTAAAAAGCATTAAATAATAAAGATATTGTGGCAAAGTAGAAAAATGAAAGAAATAACAAAACAAAAAATATACATGAAATTCAAAGTTTTTATTTCATACAAGTGTATTGTTGACCCAGATTTTGGTCAACTGACACGGAGTCAGAATATGCTTGATGTGAATGAATGTGTTAAAAAGAATCGATTGACAAAAAAGAATAAGAACACAATATTTTATAGTGGTTCGGCCCCAAGATCTGGTAATGACCTACGTCCACTTAAGATTGTTATTGATGTGTGAATCAAAGGAGTGATCAAAGAACTAGGGTTCAATGAGTTTCACCAACTTCTGAAGAGCAATACAATATTTCAAGTAGAATTACTCTAGTATCAAATAATTTGAAAAGCCAAAAGTGTCCCTTCCTTGAGCTATCTTTCTCTATTTATAGGCTCAGGGGGATTATACAAGATTGTTACAGATATACTCTTTTGAATAACCGGATATTCAGGAGATTGTGTGAGTTAATTCCGGGATTTTACAAAGATCTTTATTGGAACATGATGCTGTATGCAGAACCATCAACCAGACTGGTCGCAGGAAAGACTGGGCCGCCTCTTGCTTATAATGTACCTTCTGGTCGATACACTAGCAGAGCTCCTCCAGGTGTCAGCCACGTGTCCATGGATCACTTGCCACGTCATCAATGCCAATTTTTTGGATAACATTTCCCCCCCAAGTTTATTTATTACGAGCAATAAATAAACTTTTGAGCGAACGACTCTTCAGTAACCCCACCATACGTGTCAGAACCCTTCGTGTGTTCTTGGAAAAAGCAACCTACTCCTGTCTAATCATGACCTTTCGGTTCCCCAGTAATGATTCGACGGCTATTCCGCTTCCCCATACTTCAAAAAAGGGAAACTGATGATTACACCTTTTTAATGCCACAGACAAACTTATATAACATCTCCGAAGCTTTCTTTTTCTTTTTACGCACGCTATTACCCATTCCAGAAACCCTAAAACCAGAGCGTTCGTCTTCTCCCATAGACCGTTCTTCTGTACTCTCAAGACTCAGCCCGAGATCTCCTTGACCTCCGAAGACATTTTATCATTCTCCACGATCTCCTTTCTGGTAAGTCTTCGAATCTTTATGTTTTGTATTTTCGTAATGCATGCTTCTGTATGTTGACTATTTGAGTTCATCTGCTTCTGGTTTGAGATGCTTGTGAGTAGAATGTCTTGTAGGTGAAAAAGGGGTACGAGTTAGTTTAATAGTCGGGATCATACTTTTAGGACGTAAAATCGAAGTAAAAATTCGATTTTTAGGCCAGTTGAAAAAATAGGTTTTTCCCGCCCTAAGGGGAGTTGAAAAAGCCTTTTTGAAATTTTTTTTGCTTTCACCCATTGATCCGTTTCTCAAACTGTTCATGTGGAAAAATTTATCTTTTTGTTAGAATGCTGCTGTAAAAAGCTCGACTCTTATACTCGATCAGCGTTATTCTAAAAAAGCCTTTAAAAATTCTCTATCCTCACCTCCCCATTCTTCTGTTTGTAGACCTTGATGCCAGATTTGTGGGGAGGTGAACGGCCCATCGACGACGATCTTCTCGCCCAGCTGCTCGAAGGCGAAGAACAACCGACTGACCGAATCCACGAGATTCCATTTTCTCGATCTTCATCCAAACCTCGTCCTTCTCCTTCTCAAATGGCTCGTTCCAAATCTGTAGGCAAGAAAAGACCTGAATCTGACGATAGTCCAAACCTTCCTGCCCAGCCTGATTCACAGGCTAGGGTTCCTTCGACCAGTGGTCGAGAAAATCCTGCTCCTGACCCTAATATCCAAACTAGAGCCCGTCCTCGCCATCAGAATTTGCCTGATGTCGAGTGGTATTTCTCCCCGACCAACTTAGTGACTCCTAGGATGCTTGCTAACTACGTTAGGAAGTATCCTCTCACAGGGGTCACTATAAAAAATTCCTGCTGCAGACCAAAGGGCTAACCTCCCCGGAGGTGTATACAGTGCCTGGTCTCGATACCACATAGAGGCGGGGGCCGTCCTGCCTCTACATCCTTTTTATTAGAGGGTGGCTAATTATTTCGATGTCGCCCCCTTCCAGATTACTCCAAATGGATATAGAATGCTGGCCGCACTCTATATCATGAGGTCAATTATCTCTTTGACCTTAAGTCCAACCCTCAACAATATGGGACGGGCTTTTTCCATCTTTGTCACCAGGAGACAAACCGGACGTTCCTTAGTGCCACCACGCACATATCCAACGTGGGGCAGTATAGCAAGGAGTACTTCCTTACTCCTGACATAACCAACAACAACCTAGCCTTCGCTCGAGGAGGTAAGTGCTGCTTTTACTGGTCGATACTTTTCATTAGCGAAATTTCCTTCATCTTTCTTAGAATACACTTTGTCTTTCAGGCCCATGGTTACGTCCGACCCCAACACCAGACATGGTGTTGAGGTCCAATGCACTGGCCAGGATGACAGACGCGGAAAAAAGCGTTAAGTCCCTGGTCACCGATGATAATCTGAGGCTAGCTGGCCTCCTGGCTCCTCGCCATGAAACAAGAGGACCCGTGGTAGCTGATGCCACTGCCGAGGGGGTTCCCGAGCAGCAACCCCCTGCGTCCCCTCCACGAAGGAGGCCGATGGGGGTTACAATCAGGGAACCCACAGGCAATCCTTCTGCAGAAGGGCCTTCTGCTCCCCAAGGCAAGGGGAAACAAAAGGCAAAAGAGCCGGTTGTGGACTTGGGGGAATCCTCTGACGAGAACGGTAAAGTTATTTTGCTTTTAAATAGCTTGCCAATTCCCTGTCACTTGTTTGACGGGGAAGGCAACTTTACATATACTCCAAATCTAGGGCCAGACTTCTTCATGCCAGATAGTGAGTGTATGACTAATAGAGTCAATAGTGTAGCGACTAGTAGTTGTAGCTCGGGTATTAACTTTGTGACCTTCTTTTCCGTTTGATAAAGAGTTTTCATCTGCCTTTATCTTACCCTTTGCATGTGTTTACTTGTATGCAGATATGACCACTCCCAACGTCTTCGACCTATACCAGGCTGAGGAAGAAGAGGAAGTTCCTCAGCTCCAGCGAAAGTCGTCAAGGAGACACAACGGCGAAACAAGCCAGGGACCTGTCAAAAAGAGTCGAACAGAAGATCCTTCCAAGGACGTGCCAACTGGGCAAACTTCTGCTCATCCTTCGGCTCCTGCTGAGAAGGAGACTCCTCCTGCTCCGACAAACCCTCCGGCTGCGCCCACCAGGGAACAAAACAATCGGGAAGAAACTCTTGGGGCCAAACTCTCGAGCCGCGCCTTACGAGCAACCAAAGACCGCCTTGCACACATCGTGAAGAACGACCGCTTCAAGGATGCAATGGTTGAGGCAGAGAGTATGGGGGTCGACCAAATTCTGAACAGGACCCTGAACGAAATTTCCAGCGTAAGTATTTTTCATCTCTCTAGCCTTTGTCTTTCCTTCCTTGCAACAGGTTCTAATTTTTTCCTTTGTTCACAGGCTTTGCTGTCTGCAACTGCTGCTCGCACCCGTGCCTAAGCCTCTATCGACCAGGCTCGGGCAAAGGCCATCGAGAGGTACCAAGTGAAAGTAGCTGAGGAGCTTTCGGCTGCCGAAGCCAGGCATGCAAAGGAGTTAGAGGCGATCGTTCAGCAGAGGGATGCTGCCGTGACAAAGCTATTGGAGGCTGAAGCTTCGAAGGCAGCTACAAGGAAGCAGAGGGAGGAGTATCAGGAGGCCAGCCGAGTCCAATTTCGAGAATGCAAGAGACTGGGTGAGGAGCTCAAGTCCAAGGACGAGGCCATCGCTACTCTTGAGAGCCAAGTGGAGCAGCTGAAGCTTGACAACTCCAAGAATCTGGAAAGGTATAAGAACGCGACGCTCCAGTGTTTTTACAACTTCTGGAAAAATAATTAGGGCGCCAACTTTGGTTATCTTTCAGAAGATGTTAGGACTGCCGAGCTGGCTCGCTGCACTGCTCAACTGGCTGAAGAGGAGGCAAGAGCAAGGATCCCTGCTACTCCAAGCATTGCTGGCGCAGAGGAAGAAAGAGTTGCCGAGGATGCGACTAACCAGAATGCTGATAAAGACCCTCCTACTCCCAATGCCTCTTGAGCTTTTATATTATTTTTTCTTTCTTTTGATTATACGACCCACGGGTCGTGATGTAAAGACAATATCTTTTTTGAATTTTGCTGCATGGGCAGCAAACTTTTCCTTTTATTTGAACAGTTACATCCAAGCAGTGATGCTTGCGGTGTAAAAGATTGCATCATGATGCTATAACATTTTCATTTATTATAACATTTGTCCGTATGACCGAACTTAGCATAGTACTTTGGCTTGATTTAACACAATATAAATTTTGAAAAATACTCTAAGTACCTTAGCATGCTTTCACTCATTTTGTTCATGTGTTTACATACCTCACGGTACGCTTTGCTATCGATGTGCCTTATATGCCCCCCAAGTGATCGAGGAGCTTTAGGTCCTTGGTCCCTTGCCTTGACCATGACCTGTTCGAACATTTCTGCTCGGGTGAAAAAGTAATACTTGTAATACAGCAAAACAACACACGTAATGAACAAATACTTGTAAATATAAATTTACAAAGGTTGACAAGAATGACTGGCTGCGCACAGTCCCTTATAATCTCGTATTAAAAATGGAGTAAACATGTCTTTACGAGTGATTCTAAAATAGAATCTTACATATACGAGCGATTAGCCATACAACATGGCTAACCCTCTTTGCAAAACTTGTAAAAAGTAAAATTTAATACAAGCTAGTCCTTTAAAAAGGACTGTTCACTGATAATACTTGCGCAGGTGTTCTCCATTCCAATAACGTGGAACAAGATCTCCGTTTAAGCGCGCAAGTTTGTAGGTGCCCGGATGAAGGACTTCTTCAATCTGGTAAGGTCCTTCCCAATTAGGTCCGAGTACTCCAGCAGTGGGGTCGCGGGTGTTTAAGAAAACTCGTCGTAGCACCAAGTCACCTACATTGAATTTTCTTTCTTTAACTTTGGAGTTAAAGTACCGGGCGACTTTTTGCTGGCAAGCAGCAACTTGGAGTTGGGCCTTCTCCCGTATCTCGTCAATTGAGTCTAGGGACTCCATCATTAGTTGGCTTTTCTGGTCCTGGTCATACGTTATACGTCGATGTGATGGGGAGTCTAACTCGATAGGTAACATAGCCTCATATTCGTAAGCTAGGGAAAATGGGGTATGACCTGTCGCTGTTCGATGAGATGTTCTATACGACCAGAGGATTTCAGGTAGCTGCTCCGGCCATGCTCCTTTAGCATCTTCAAGCCTTTTCTTCAAGGTATCTTTAAGAGTTTTATTCACGACTTCGACTTGCCCGTTTTCTTGGGGATGCGCAACTGAAGAAAAGCTTTTAATGATTCCATGCCTTTCGCAGAAGTCGGTGAATAAGTCACTGTCAAATTGGGTTCCGTTATCTGACACGATCTTTCGGGGCAAACCATACCGGCAAACAATGTTCTTGATGACAAAGTCAAGAAATTTATTGGTCATGATGGTAGCGAGCGGTTCAGCTTCGGCTCATTTGGTGAAGTAGTCGACTGCCACAACGGCGTATTTTACTCCACCCTTGCCTGTAGGCAGGGACCCAATCAAATCTATCCCCGACACCGCGAAAGGCCACGGACTTTGCATTTGTTTCAATTCGTTTGGAGCTGCTCGTGGAATCTTGGAAAACCTTTGACATTTATCGCATCTTCTTACGAACTCCATCGATTCTTCGTTCACAGTCGGCCAGAAGTAGCCTTGCCTCAGAATCTTCTTTGCCAAACTCTGCCCCCCAGCGTGATCCCCGCAGAAGCCTTCATGCACCTCTTTCATGAGTTCCTTAGCTTTTTCCGGTGTAACGCATCTGAGTAATGGCATTGAATATCCCCTTCGGTACATAACACCATCGACCAATATGTATCTAGCGGCTCGCCTTTGCAGAGTTCTGGCTTTGTTTCTATCGGTTGGTAGAACACCGTTCGTCAGATACTCCAAGTATGGTGCCATCCATGTATCCTCCATTCGAATCTCCATATTGGTCTCGACCGCTTGTATGCTTGGCTCGCTCAGTCTTTCTACTGGCACAATGTTCAAAGTGTCAGCATCCTTTGCGCTCACGAGTTTTGCTAAGGCGTCTGCGATTGAATTTTGATCCTGCAGAATTTGTTGAAGGGTGTACTCCTTGAACTGGGCTAGCAGGTCTTTTGTTTTATTCACGTAGGCCACCATTTTTAAGCCTCGCGCTTGATATTCTCCTAGAACTTGATTCACCACCAGCTGTGAATCACTGTAAACATCAAGCGCCTTTATGCTCATGTCTTTCGCCATTCTCAATCCAGCGAGGAGTGCTTCGTATTTGGCTTCATTATTTGACGCGGTGAAGTCGAACCTAATAGCGCAGTAAAATCGATGCCCTTCCGGCATTATCAATATCACTCCCGCCCCTGCGTGGGATTCGTTGGACGACCTATCCGTGAATAACTTCCACGAAGGAGCTCTGTCTTGAGGCTCAGGCGCTTTAGGCTGTTCGCACTGTTCGCCGTCTGGGAGTTAGGTGAATTCTGCAATAAGATCGGCCAAGACTTGTCCCTTTACTGCCGTTCGCGGTGAATAAGTTATATTGAACTGCCTTAGTTCGACTGCCCATTTTAATAATCGTCCAGCTGCTTCTGGTTTTTGGAGGACTTGCCGAAGGGGCTGGTCAGTTAAAACTGTGATAGGATGGGCTTGAAAGTAGGGGCGTAACTTTCTAGAGGCCAGGATTAAGCAATATGCTAACCTTTCAATTGGTGGATATCTCAATTCTGCCCCGATCAGTCTCTTGCTAACATAGTAGACTGCTTTCTGCACGCCATCTTCTTCTCGCACCAGCACCGCGCTAGCAGCAACTTCAGTAATTGCCAGGTAAATAAACAAAGTTTCTCCTTCGATTGGCTTTGATAAGATGGGAGGCTGTGCCATATGAGATTTCAAGGCCTGGAATGCCTTCTCGCAGTCTCCTGTCCATTCAAACTTCTTATTTCCCCTAAGTAGATTGAAGAAAGGGACGCACTTGTCTGTTGACTTCGAAATAAATCTACTTAGGGCTGCGATTCTCCCGGTTAAACTTTGTACATCTTTGATCCTTTCTGGCGATTTCATGTTGATCAGGGCCTTTATCTTGTCGGAGTTGGCCTCGATTCCTCTTGAATTTACAATGAACCCCAAAAACTTCCCTGATCCAACTCCGAATGAACATTTAAGGGGATTTAACTTCATTTGGTATTTGTTCAATACATCAAAGCACTCTTGTAAATCCCTTACACGTCCTTCTGCCTTTTTAGAATTTACCAGCATGTCGTCCACGTATACCTCCATGTTTACTCCGATCAGCTCCTTAAACATGTGGTTGACTAGCCGTTGGTAAGTCGCACTTGCGTTTTTCAGTCCGAAGGGCATTACTTTGTAACAGTATAAGCCCGTATCGGTCCGAAAGCTGGTGTGATCCTCGTCGGGGGGATGCATGCTAATTTGATTGTAGCCCGAATAGGCATCCATGAACGAGAGGATCTCGTGTCCTGCAGTAGCATCGACCAGCTGGTCGATTCTTGGGAGTGGAAAGCAGTCCTTTGGGCAGGCTTTATTGAGGTTTGTGAAATCCATGCAGGTTCGCCATTTTCCGTTAGGCTTGGGAACCAGCACTGGATTGGAGACCCACGATGGATAAAATGCCACCCTGATGAACCCATTCTCCTTTAATCTTTCAACTTCTTCCTTTAAGGCTCTTGATCTATCCTTATCGAGCAGCCTTCTCTTCTGCTACACGGGTGGAAAAGTCTTGTCTATATTCAGGACATGGCTGATAACTGCAGGGTCTATCCTAGCCATGTCTTTGTGCGACCAGGCAAAAACCTCCTGGTTCTTTCACAAAAATTCCACCAGTGCGTGCTTTGTGGTGGGCTCTAGGTTTTTCCCGACCTTTACAACTCTGGTCGGGTCTTTTTCGTTGAGTTGGACCTCTTCCAGGTCCTCGACGGGTCCAACGTTTTCTTCAAAATCCCCAAAGCGAGGATCTAAGTCTCTATCCTCACTTTGGGTAACACCCTATTTTGTGACTTCATCACCGGATTGGGCTTGTGCGTCAACTGCCATCTGCAACCTATTCGAGGTAGTTCCCTTCGGTGTTCCATTTTTTGCCTTTGTGATTGAGGCGTTGTAGCACTCTCTGGCTTCCCTCTGGTTGCCCAACACGCGTCCTACCCCTGCGTCCGTCGGGAACTTCATGGCTAAGTGCCACATAGAGATGACGACCCGTAGATCAACCAGTATAGGCCTTCCAATGACGGCATTGTACGCTGAAGGACAATCGACTACTACAAAAGTAGCGAGTAATGTCCTGGTAGCAGGCGCTGTACCTGTCGTCATCAGGAGTCTGATCAATCCGGCGGGGGCGAGTCCTTCTCCAGAGAAGCCGTATATCGTTTGGTTGCAGGGCTCCAAGTCCTTAATGGACAGCTTCATGCGTTCCAGCGAAGACTTATACAGGATATTCACCGAACTTCCTGTATCGACCAACACTCTTTTCACCATCATGTTGGCCATTTGGATATCCACGACCAGTGGATCGGAATGTGGGAACTGGACGTGTTGGGCATCGCCATCAGAGAAGGTTATTTCGCCTTCGTCTGACCGAGCCTTTTTTGGTGCACGATCCTCAACAGTCATCATCTTGATGTCCTGGTCGTGGCACAGGGTCTGAGCATATCGTTCCCTGACCTTTCCGCTATTTCCCGTGAGGTGCGGGCCTCCACAAATGGTCAATAATGTGCCAGTCACAGGGGCAGGCTGTAAGGGTGGCGAGCGTTGGCGCGTGGGAGCCTGCTCGTTGCTACCCGGAGCTTCTTGTTGGGAATTTCCCGAGGCCCGTACGTATCTTCTCAAGTGTCCTTGTCTAATAAGGAACTCGATTTTGTCTTTCAGCTGGTTGCATTCGTTGGTGTCATGTCCGTAGTCGTTATGGTAACGACAGAACTTGGTAGTGTCCCTCTTCGAAATATCCTTTCGAATGGGGCCAGGTTTTTTATAAGGCACACTAGAGCTTGTGGCCTGATAAACCTCTCCCCGAGACTCAACGAGGGCAGTGTAGTTAGTGAATCGAGGTTCATAACAGTTACCCTTCGCTCGTTTATTGTCGGAGGTGGAAGGCTCGTTATACGGCCGTTTTCCACCATTCTTTCCATTGCCGCTGCCGTTCCCGTTGCCTTTGCCGTTGCCATTAGGTTTGGACCCATTGGCGGCTTTGGCGGGCTCGGCTGCTTTCTTATCCTTGCCAGAAGGCTTTCCATCGTCGGCAATGGCATCTTCGAGCTTGATGTAACGATCAGCCCGGTCCAAGAATTCCTGGGTAGTTCTAACTCCTTCCTTTCGGAGGCTTTTCCAGATGGGGGGAGCGACGCCTAACCCCTGCGGTTATGGCCATCATTTTGCCTTCGTCCCCCACCGTTTTTGCTCCAGCTTCTGCTCGCATAAAGCGCTGGATGTAGTCCTTCACTGATTCTCCATCCTGCTGGTGAATTTCAACCAGCTGGTTTGCTTCGGTCAGATGCACACGACCTGCATAGAACTGTCCGTAAAACTCCCTTACGAACATTTCCCAGGAAACTATGCTTGCGGGAGGGAACTTAAAAAACCATTCCTGCGCGGCCTCAGAAAGTGTTGCAGGGAAGATTCTGCACCGAGCGTCTTCGGACACTTTCTGAATGTCCATTTGTATTTCAAACTTATTGACATGAGATACTGGGTCTTCGTACCCGTCAAAGTTTGGAAGTGTAGGAATTTTGAACTTGCTTGGAGTTTCTGCATTAGCTATCCTCTGTACAAAAGGAGTGCCTTTCCTCCTATCATGGTCGATATAAGATGTCCTTCCCCCGACCAGCTGTTGCACTGCCTGGTTGAGGGCATCTATCTGGGCCTGTACAGCGGCAGGAATCGCTGTGGCCTCTGTTGCTGGGGGGACGTTCTCGCCATGCCGCTCACGGCGATCGTTGAGTACGTCTCTCAAATCCTCGTCTCTTCTCTGCTGCTCGCTACCCCCGAGCCGGTTGAAGACATTATTCTGCCTAGGCTGCCCCCCAGCATCCCGTCTATTGGGTTGGTCATCTTGAGGTACCTGGCTCTCGCCTTTACCTCTTTCTTCATTCGTTCGGCCAGTGTTTCCCTTGCCTGAGTCGGCCTCATTATATCCATGGCCATCTCCGAACCTTGATTGGCTATGGTGGGATCGACTGTTCCCTCGATTTCCATCCCTGGCTGAAACGTCCCGAGCGTTAGAGGGTGGCCTGCGCTGGTCGTTATGTCCCCGGGCATTATCATGCCGTGGGGGACCCTGGACCGCAGAGCCTAACTCTGAGTTCCTCCTGTTACCAGGGGATACTGACCTCTGTTCGGTAGGTTTGGCTCATCGCCCTTACGACGTCTAGGACTACGAGGCTGTGCTCGACCCTATTCTCCCTCTATTGCAGGGGATTGCCGCGACCAGCTTGGGATGGAGGCTGTGCCTCAGGGTCCAGCGGGACATCGTCATGAGGTACCTGAGGCTGCTCGGGCCTTTGCGGACTCGAGGGCTGGATTGGTGGGCTAGGATTAGGACCCCTCTGGGGTGGCCCATTGACAGGTTGGTTAGGCTGCGAGACAGGTGCGACCTGATTCCTAGCCAGTTGCAAGGCTGCCTCGAGGGCTGCCATGGCTTCGCTCTGGCGGCGGTCCATCTCCGCCTGCCTTTCGCTTAACTCCGCGCGCTGCCGCTCAATCTTCTGCTGTTGCCGTGCCATAACCTCGGCAGCTGTCTCTTGACTGGCTTTCAGATTAGCCAGCTCTTCTTGCAGCGCTCCCAGAGTACTCTTCAGCGTCGCATCATCCATTTCTTCCTCCTCAAAATCTAAATGTGGCTCATCCTCAGCCACGCTTGCAGGAGGAGGAGGAGGTGGCGGGTTTGACGGTGCAGCGGCGGCCGCCTGTCCAGTTTTCCTTGTAGTTTTCGCCATTGATTTTCTCAACAATGATAAATTAAGCTCTCAATGAAAGCACCAGAATGTTGACCCAGATTTTGGTCAATTGACACAGAGTCAGAATATGCTTGATGTGAATGAATGTGTTGAAAAAAATCGAATGACAAAAAAGAATAGGAACACAATATTTTATAGTGGTTCGGCCCCAAGATCTGGTAATGACCTACGTCCACTTAGATTGTTATTGATGTGTGAATCAAAGGAGTGATCAAAGAACTAGGGTTCAATGAGTTTCACCAACTTCTGAAGAGCAATACAATATTTCAAGTAGAATTACTCTAGTATCAAATAATTCGAAAAGCCAAAAGTGTCCCTTCCTTGAGCTTTCTTTCTCTATTTATAGGCTCAAGGGGGATTACACAAGATTGTTACAGATATTCTCTCCTGAATAACCAGATATTCAGGAGATTGTGTGAGTTAATTCCGGGATTTTACAAAGATCTTTATTGGAACATGATGCTGTATGCAGAACCATCGACTAGACTGGTCGCAGGAAAGACTAGGCTGCCTCCTGCTTATAATGTACCTTCTGGTCGATACACTACCAGAGCTCCTCCAGGTGTTAGCCACGTGTCCAGGGATCACTTTCCACGTCATCAATGCCAATTTTTTGGATAACATGTATCACTTGTTAGGAATAATACATGACTTGTTTGTAATTGGCATAAAGCCAATTTTTTTAGCAAGTAAAGTACCGAAAGCCTATAAAATAACAATTTTGTTTAGCTCTGTATGTTGGGTGTCAATTAATGTGTTTTCAAGGTACACGTGTTAGACCCACATTATTATAATTTTTATTTATTTTTAAAACTCTTTAATAATTTGGGATTTAAAATTAATTAAAATAAACAAAAAATTAATCCTTAAATCAAAATAAAATATTTTACTTCTGAAATGTTTTAAAACTAATAAACAAAACAAAACTAAAACTAAATTCAAAACCTAGTTTAAGATCATTCCTATGAAGAAGCTCGGGATGTTCTCCATTTCACCAAAACTCAAAGCTTCAAACACATACCCATATACTCACAAACCCGTCTCATCATATAGATTTTAAACAAACCCAGAACACAAAGCTGGAGGAGCGGTTTGAGAACGCTAAAGCTTTCCGAGCAAATGTAGAAGCTCCATTGGATCAAGAACATGAGGATGAGCTGCAGGAAGGCATAGAATAGTCCTCCCAATATCAAGGTAAATCTCCCATTTTAGTTTATAATGCTATGCATGTAGGACTATCCCTGGACTTAGGAGGAGTACCAAGATATAATCGACCCCTATCTCCACCACCTCGAAGAGACAACTAACTCCTCGAGGGTTTGTGCCACTAGATGGCATGACATCCTTCTATGCTCATTGGTTTTGCCAGTACGAGTGTAACGTCCTACGTTTTCAGGTACCTTTAAACGACTCGGGTCGGGATTTTTCCCCCGGGTTAAGAATATTATTTTAAATAATATTATATTTTGTTTGTAAGTATTCCATGAGTTATTGCTAGCCAAAATATGAATTTTGTGATTTTAAAAATCAAGATAAGACTTTCGGTCCTAGACCGACACAAAAACCCTGATCGGGTAAAAATCTCGGAAAATAAAATGAAAAATCATGGCAATTATATTTTGGGCATAAAATACATTCATAAAAGTTAAAGTTTGATCAAAAATAATAAACCTAAAAGAAAATGGAAATTTTAAGGCATTTTGTGTTAAATGCCTAATTTTGCCGAAATGGGGAATTTTATTCCATGAATGGACCTTAGGTTAAATTTTATTATGTGATTAATTAAATTAAATGTGAGAGACATTTAATTTAATTAATTAATGTTAAGTTTGGTGATTAAAACTTAATAAGAGTGAAAAAGGTGTCAAAAGCCAATTTGGACTTTTCTTCTTATGAAACATTTATTAACCTTTATAAAAAAAAATAAAAATGAAATGATCATATATATAGCAAGGGTTGGCCGGCCAAGTGATGTTTTGAAACCCCATTTATTAACTAATTGAGTTTAAATCCCATTTATTTAAAGGTTTGGGGATATTGTCAAGTGGGCAAGTGGGAGTAAAACACTTGAGTGTTTTTAGGGTAAATTAGATAGTATAAACTCTTCCAACCCTCCCCAACCGACCACACCACTCTCTCTCATTCACTCATCTGATTTTTGAAGACCTCTCAAAGTGTTATCTCAATATTCAACCTCAAGAACACCAAGGAAACTTGGAGGCTAAGTCTTGGTCTAGGAAGTATTTTTCCCTAAGGTAAAGTTTCACTAATCTAGGCTTTTGTAAAGTTTTAAGCATAGAGTTTCAAATAGCTAATTAACTATGTTGTTGGGGGAACTTGGTTAGGGTTTTTGAAAGGTTTTGAAGGAGTCAAAGCTTATAGGAAGGTCCAAACCTTAAGCAAGAACACCAAAGAGGTAAAAAGTTTACTTTTGATGATTTTGTTGTAGGGTTTTTAGTTTTAAGCGTGATTTTGTATATTTAATGCTTAAAGTTTCTTGTTGGTGATGTAATAAGGTTATGTTAGTTGTTTAATAATATTTATGATGCATGTGTATTGATTTTTGAAAATGGGAACCAAAACCCCCAAGGGTTTTGTAGGATACCCTAAAACAAAACATGTTTTGAGCTGTGACTTCCAAGGGGTCAAGCAGCCACTGTATATTGTTTTTGTAAAATTAAATTGTACTGTGATGTTGTTGAGATTGAGTACATAAAATTGAGCTTTTGAAACACAAAAAAATGTTTATAAATGAGTAAGTTATGCTATTTCAAAGTTTAGGTAAAAGACTGTTTTTTCGTATTCCTATTTTCGGAACCAAGTTTGGACAGCCACTGTATAGGGCAAATGAACCCAGTTTTTTCTAAACTTTTGTGGTCATATTTCGGGCATAACCTATTATTCCACTGTAAAATTTGGTAAGAAAATATTGAACGGTTTGAAAGTTATTAACTGTCAAAGTTTGGAAAAAATAAGGACTTGAAAATAAGGTCATTTTTACCTCATTGTTGGAAAATGATTTCACCAATAAAAAATACTCATTTTGACCTAAGATTTTACAAAGACCTAAATGGCATAACAAAAATGGAATTGGGAAATTTTGGTAACAATTGGGTAAGTAAATTTCAAGTTATGAACTAACGAAGTATGTAGTTAAAAATGTGAAAAATAGGCTTTTCACACATAGTGTAAAAATGAGATTTTGGAACATAAGTTAAAAAGTAAAATTTTGCTTATTTCAAGATATAAATTGGTAAGTCTTGAAATCATATTTTCACTAAAATAACCCGTTTGAGTTTAAATGAATTATTTTTATTAAAGAGCTTTTATTCTTTCTAAAAATAAGAGATTTAATTTATTAATAGTTAATAAATTAAAAGAGGGTTTAAAACCCTATAGTTTGATAAAATAATAATAATGAATTATTTTTCTAGTAAGTAAAAATTGATTAATTGATTTTGGAAAATTAATTAGTCAAGATGGGAAATTTTTAACGGTTTTCCAAATTAAGACAAATTAGGCAATTTTCTTAAAACAGTTTTTAGATATTAAAACATTAAGAAAAATAAAAGGAAAATTTAAGAGTTTATTTTCTTTAAAAATAATTAAGGAATTTATTAGTATTTTTTGGATATAATACCGACTAAAATCTTACATATTTTAACTGACTAGTCGAAAGTGCGGGTTAATAGCGATATCTTGAAAGAATAAGATTTTTAGCGGATTGTGGGAAAATACCATTGTGATACCCGAGCCTAGGTATCGAGACCTTAGGATAGGCCTCCCCGAGACTTAGGGTTTAGTCTCGAATATTTTGTATGACTTTCCTTAATAGGTTTAAAACCAAATAAGGATTATAAATCCTTACAAATGACTTTTATTAAAATGACCAAACTGCCCAAAATAATAATAATGAATTATAAGTGCCATAATTAATCCGAGTATACTGTATGGATAACTACAATATTGGCTAAGCGTAATTGGACTGAACGTTGGAGGGTGAAAACTTGCTGAGCGCTAAGGACTCCAAGTAAGTCAACTTATATTGAATGGCTGCAACATGAAATGATTATTGTCTTGTATGCTAGTATAGGGATACATGCACATATATAGACTGTCATAGAAAGTTGCTTAGAGACGTTAGTCTAGTGAGTGTTGATTTAGAAAATATGAACGGTAGATGTCCGTCATATCCTAGACGGTTGATCCCCATCACACTGCTTGATTTTATTTATGTCCGGTTCATTACCACGACGAGTGGCCATGAGATGAGGATAAGCTGGTTAAACCTAGGGGCGCCAAAATAAATGGGACCTAGGGGCCCTCATGCTTACTTAATCATTGGACGGTTAGAATCCGAGCAAGTGCTCTGATAAGTTATTCCCAGATAGCAGCCGTGAATATTGGCCATTTAGTGAGAGTGCCTAGAGATACTAGGGGTTGCCAAGATTGAGTGAGGCTGAACACCCTAGGGGCAACTGCTCACCAGCACCACTGATTAACATATAAGTCTCCGTAAAACCGTGTAAATTGGATTACACTCTTGGATAAGTAGCGATGCCCTAGGTAACACGATAGTTACCCTTGATGAGAATATTTATTGGCTAGATCTTAGTGTGGAGACTCGGTTCTCTTTTACAGATTAGCAATTATGTCGGAGGGCGCGGTACGTCTGAATTGTTGGAAATTGTCGAGCGTTGGTATCGAATTATATGGTGATATAATATATCTGCTTGCTCTGGGATTTTCTGAGTGCAGGGATATAATTGTTGATAAGATATAGTTGTGATATAATATATCTGCTTGCTCTGGGATTTTCTGAGTGCAGGGATATAATTGTTGATAAGATATAGTTGTGATATAATATATCTGCCTGTTCTGGGATTTTTCTGAGTGCAGGATTTTTATCTAGTTATGAATTAATTTATCCTTGGTTATCAAGCATGACCATAAGTTTTCCAGGACACTTTAGCGTTCTTGAAATTGATTGTGTAGGGTCCGGATGGGTCCAGAACCCTAATTCTCTATATGCTTTGTTTGAAAGTTGATCTTACTAAGCGTTTTCGCTTACCTAGTTGTTTCATGTTGTAGGTAAGTGCAAGGGCAAGGCAGAGCAGTGAGCGCTGGAGTCTTCCTTGCAAATGTACATGTGGACCGACCTTTTGGGAAGCCGTTTTATTTTTGGAAATGTTGTGTAATTTTCCTAAACTAGGCTCACTCTACTCTTTATAAAACATGTTTGTAACTAAATGTTAAGTATGGCCAAACAACTTTTTAAAAAGTTTTTTTTTCTATGGGTTTTTGAGACATTTTGTTAAATGAAAACATTTATATTTCCGCATTATCGAGTCTTGAAAATCTGGGTCGTTACAACGAGAATAACAAAACCTAGGAGACGGGGAGGCTCATGCAGGAGTTTGCTCTTTCAGTGCTTCACCTGGAGGAGTCATCTAGTTGTGGGACTTCCCGAGAAGCCCACGTGCTCTTGACATTATTCATTATATGCAATTAATACAAGTATTTTCCTTGTCTTTTATAAATGCTAACAATCTGTTTTTTCCCTTTTGTAGACCAAATGAGACTATCGAAGGCCATTCTCGCCAAGAGGCGGAGGCTGGAAGGTTCGTCGCAGGTTGAGGTGCCTGGGCTAGAAGCAACTGTTCCCACGACCTCCGTGGAGGTCCCCGTGGCCCAAGCTGTGGGGATCACGATCCAAGTGGAGGGCCCTAGGGTGGTGGATCCACCCGTCATCGATCTCCAGCCTCGGAGGAGGGACTTCTGGGGCAGATGAAGTTATGAGTGGGATATCTCTTTTCATACTCCTTCAAATGACGAGATGCATAAGAAATTACCTTCTCTGATTGCATCAAAACACAGCCCAAACCCTGATGAGAAGCATCACAATAAATCACAAACTTCTCCTGCTCTGTCGGAAGACTCAGAATCGGAGCTGTAATCAATCTCTACTTCAGTTCCTGGAAGCTGTTCTCACACTTATCTGACCACACAAATTTCTGGCTCTTGCGTGTTAGCTCAGTCAATGCACTAGCTATCTTTGAGAACCCTTCCACGAACCGCCAATAATAACCTGCCAATCCAAGGAAAATTCTAACCTCAGAAGCATTCTTTGGCCTTGGCCAATCTCTGACCGCTTCGATCTTCGCTGGATCTACCTTAATCCCCTCCTTACTAACAATGTGCCCAAGAAAGGACACCTGAGATAACCAGAACTCACACTTATTGAATTTAGCAAACAGTCTGTGTTCTCTCAGTCTCTGCAGAACCAACCTCAGGTGATACTCATGTTCTGACTCAGTCTGAGAGTACACCCGAATATCATCGATGAAGACGATCACAAACTGGTCTAGGTAATCCTTCAACACTCTGTTCATCAGATCCATAAAGGCATCAGGGGCATTAGTCAATCCAAAAGACATAACTAGGAACTCATAATGCCCATACCTGGTACGAAAAGCAGTCTTCGGTATATCTCCCTCCTTGACCCTCAACTGATGATAACCAGAACGAAGGTCAATCTTTGATAATATCTTCTTGCCTTGCAACTGATCAAACAGATCATCTATCCTTGGCAAATGATACTTGTTCTTAATTGTCAGCTTATTCAGTTCTCTGTAATCAATACACATTCTCAGAGAACCATCCTTCTTCTTTACAAACAGAACTGGCGCACCTCAAGGTGAAAAGCTAGTTCTGATAAAACCCAAATCTAACAGCTCTTGCAATTGCACTTTTAATTCTTTCAACTCAGCTGGGGCCATTCTGTAAGGCGCTCTAGACACTGGCTTCGTCCCTGGTGCCAGTTCTATAACGAACTTAATTTCTCTATGCGGTGGCAACCCTGGCAAATCTTCTGGAAACACATCTAGAAATTCTCAAACAAGTCTGGTATCTTCTGGTCTCACTGGCATGACTTGAGTGGTATCAACCACACTGGCTAAGAATCCAATGCAACCTCATTGCAATAAATTCCTAGCCCTCAATACAGAAATTTTAGGATTGCGAGGTCCATGTACAGCACCAACAAACACAAAAGGATCGTCACCTTCAAGCTCAAAGGTGACCATCTTCCTTCTGCAATCAATGGTTGCCCCATACTTTGCCAACCAGTCCATACCTAGTATCATATCGAAGTCAGTCATAACCAACTCTATTAAATCCACTGACAACTCTCTGCCCTCTACTGTCACGGGCAAATATCTGACCCATCTCCTGGATACCACTAACTCTCTAGTGGGTAACAAAGTTCCAAACCCCACAGCATAAAAATCATAGGGTATACACAGTCTATCAATAACACTACTAGCAACAAAAGAATGTGTAGCACTAGAATCAATCAATACATTATAAGGGGTTCCAGCACTAAGAAGCTGACCTATAACAACTGAGGGAGAAGCCTCAGCTTCTGCTTGAGTCAATGCGAACACTCGAGCTGGGGCCGAGCTGTCTACTTTTCTGGGTTCTTCTTTTCTTGCCTTAGGACAATCCTTTTTAAGATGATCCACTACTCCACATGAGAAGCAGGCCCTTTCCCTACACTCTCCCAAATGATGCCTCTTGCATCTAGGGCACTCAGGATAAGACTTCCAGGCTTCACTACCACCTGGACGACCCATAGAAATACCACGGGGCCGCCTATCAGGACCTGGAATTGGGAAGGTGTCAGGAACCTTCCTCTTCTGATCACTAGGGCCAACACCCTTACCAGAACCCACAAATGGAGCACCTGTCCTCCTGAAATCCTTTCTGGCTGCACTGTCACTCTAGATTCTGTTCTCTGCACTCTCAGCTGTGAGTGCCTTCTCAACCACCTGTGCATAGGTAGTAACCCCAGCCACAGTGGTGATACGTACATCTCGGGCTAATCTGAGCTGTAGCCCCTGCAAGTAAGTATCTCTCTCTCTTGGTCCCATCAGTGGGCACCAGCTCCATGGAAAACTTTGCCAAACGATCGAATTTCAAGGCATACTCAGTAACTGATGAGTTTCCCTGAAGTAGCCTAATGAATTCCTCAGCTTTAGCTGCCCTGATAGCATCATTATAATATTTTTCGTTGAATAGAGTATGAAATTCTTCCCAAGTCAGAGCATTCACATTCTTGGTCTGGGTAATCACTTCCCACCAAATTCAGGCATCCTCTCGAAACATATAAGTGGCACAGGCCACCCTCCCATTACCAGATACCTTCATAAAATCAAGGATAGTGGTAATCATACTCATCCATTGTTCAGCCTTGGCAGGATCTGCACTGCCCTCAAATACAGGAGTTTGTTGCTTCCTGAACCTTTCATAAAGAGGTTCCTATTTTTTTCCAACCTCAGGCAGCTGCCCAGCTATTGGCACCGACACAGGAGGTGCCTCTGATACACTGGCCACTACAGGCACTTGCTGTTGTTTCAAGAGACATAGCTCTTCTCCCTGTCTTAATATAGTAGCCTGCATATCACTGACTATCTGCTGCCAGTTTATAGGAGCTGGCTGTGGAATCTGAGACTGGTCATTTTCTTGACCCTGACTGGTATTATTATTCTAGCCCTGATCACTCTGGCCAGCTGAAGTGTTTGTCTGCCCTGGATTCATAATTCTATCACTGATACCTTGCTGAAATAATGATCAATACGTCCAATCATGTAGTAAGAACTAAACCTCTTGCCGCCTTACGGTCCAAGAACAAGCAGACAATTATCACATTCCACAGTCATACAATTATACAAGTAGATACATGTTTATAGTATTTAGCACTTAGAATGTATCACATAATAGCTCACAATCAATCATACTTATAAGTATGTTCCAGCAATCCCAATACTAATAAGCACACAGTTGTGGAGGATATAATATTTCAGGGCACATGTTTAACATGGTGTCTCATGCATATAGGTAAATCATATATACTATATTTAAGCAGTTATACATATAACTACATAAATAGTTACCAAACCATGAGTCGAGCTTGACTTCAGTGATGTGTGTACATGCCCAGCCAGTCTGCAGGAACCCTAACCTTGGCATGCTCTGATACCAAGTTGTAACGCCCTGGTAACCCCAGAACAGTTACGGTGATCGGTGAACCGGAAATTTGACCCGCTACCCGAGTCCTTTGGTTAAAAACGTGTTCTAAGTGTTATTAACAGGTTAAGGTGAAAAACAATAAAAAGGAAAGGATGTATTTCATTAAGTATATAACTGCTCATGAGCTATTCAAAACGTTTACAAGTTATTTACAACTCAAAATGGCCACTACTGTTTCAAATTTACAACCTCGCCGGCCTAAGCGGCAAAAATAGGGTAAACCCCCTAGTCCCTCTGAGAACTCCTTGACCGTGGTGGTCAAGCGGCTGCATATGTACACATCACCACCTAAGCTCTCCACTCAAGGCTAGGTGAGCTTTTCTTTCCCTTTACCTGCACCACATAGCACCCGTGAGCCAAGACCCAGAAAGAAAACACAATAAAGCATGATATAATATCAACAATGATCGTAATAATCATTCAAGACCATCAGTCCAAATAAATAGGTGACAGTCGCAAAAGTCACTAAATTGGGAATAGCTTCCTTCAGCCTTATGACGATAGGGTCACCGGGGCTTAACAAGTAAGTAAACCTTTCATTAGCTTAAACAGGATAGGTGCATGGTGACTGGTCACCAACATAACCTTCCTCATGACCATAGAGTCATAACCCTGGAACATCGTTCCCTAGCCATGTGACAAGCAGTCACCCAAGCCTTATGCCCTGGCTCTCAGTAACTAGTCTTAGACTAGCCAAGCGCTTATAAGTTCATCGACCTTAGGGTCGGTCCGGTGTTAATGCCTTAGAGCCATTCAACACTGATATCGACTAGATCTAATCTTCATTTGGCCCTGTGTCCAAGACGCTTATGCCAGTTCTGACTCTTAGGTCAGTGTCCCTGACTAGTCAGTGCCATATACAAGTAATCAACATTCACTAGCATTTAATATGCAATCCATGTCCACATTCATCAACCAACATGCCTCAATAACTGTCATACATGTCATATACACGGGGTGCAGTTTTCTTACCTCAGGTTCGAGCGAGAAATATTATAAGAACGACTCCTGAGAACGATTGATCTTTTGGTTGCTTAGCGGTTACCTAATCACAACCAATTATAACCTCCATTAATGAGAATCCACAATGAAAGGGTCTTAACCTAAGCACCACTCTCGAGACCTCGAAACATGCCCACACAGTGAGTAGATTCGATCCCGGGCCTTAAGGATTGAAACCCCAAGTCAAAAACCCTTAAAAACACTCAAAATGGGACTTTGAAGAAATAGGGTAGTGCTACAGTGCTGACCCCTAGCGCCCCAGCGCTATTCTCAGAACCTCCAACATGCCCAAATGCCCCCTGAGTAGCACTGTAGCACCCTAGGGTGGGCGCTATAGCGCTACCTCCAGACCAGGGACCCCCTGAAACGACCTTCTTCATCTCCTTCGATTCCAACCTGATTCTAGAGCTTCCAAATCCCATTTTTGATGCCAAATGAACCCAAAAACCATCTCAACATACCCCAAACATCCCAACCATAGGAACCCTAGCCAAAACTCCCAACAAAACCAAGATCTTAACCTAGAAATCACAGCTGCAAAATAGAACTAAAACAGAGAAAACCAGGGAATTCTATGGTTAGAAACTTACCCAAAGCTCAGCTTATGATGCTCTTTAATGGAGGAACACACTCTCAAACTTTCAAGGCTTGCTTCCCAAGCTTGAATCCTCAAGAATGGTTCAAAAATCACAAAGAAAGTGAAGGAGAAAGAAGATACGGGAAGGCTTAGAAGCTTACTCTATTTTTCTACCTCCTTCTCAACCAAAATGGTTATATCTATCCTAGGGGTGAAATCACCATAATACCCCTAGGTCAATTTAAAGTTTCTAAAGGCTCCCAAGGGAAAAATTGGTATTTTCCTCCTATCTCGTTAATCATAATTAACGCTCTCCCATTCCCACTATTCTCAATAATCTAAAACACCAATAATTCATATCCCGTTACCCTTTAACTCCCGGTAATGCTCTAATCCTTAAAATCACCCTGAGACTCATCTCGAGTCCCGAACTTATACCTGTTGTGACTAGACCGCTAATCAATATTCCAAGATCGTCTCATGCCGAATAGCTCGAACAAACCCACTCAACATATATCATCGACATGCATACAAATATACAATTATACCCTCAACGGACCAAATTACCATCACACCCCTGTAATCAAAATGTGGACCCACATGCATGCATTTAACGTCATATTATAATATAATTCACATATTCATGCATGATATCAGTTAATGGAATAATTAAACAGGTATGGCCCTCCCGGCCTACTAATCCCGCCATTAAACCATATCAGAGAATTCGGGCCATTACATAAAGTAGCTTCCGAGCCACTTTCTTTCTCTGTTGTAGTTCTCTGGAGACAAGGTACTTCACAGTGGTTTCCATCCAAGTGTCTAGGGGCTAGACCATTTCCAGTTCCTCAGATGTTGTATTGCTTGGAGAAGCCAAGTAGTCAATTCCAAACACATTGAGCATCTTCACATCCTTGGTAGTGGCTAGCTTGGCTAAATCATCAATGTTGAAATTTTTCTCCCGTGGAACTTGTTGGATGGTAAACCTTTTAAAGTTGTGTAGCATATCTTTGGTCTTGGCCAAGTAAGTATCCATATTGGTTCCTCAAGCTTGGTACTCTCCGAAGACTTGGTTCACGACTAGTTTAGAATCACTATATATCTTGAGTCCCTCAGCCTTACGCTCCAGGGCAACTCGTAGTCCTTTTATCAGGGCCTCATACTCAGCTTTGTTGTTTGAGGCATCAAATCCAAATCGTAGGCCACTGTGAACCCTATGTGCCTTGGGGGCACCAAGATAAGACCTGCTCCGATCCCATTCTCGTTGGAGGACCCATCCACAAACAACTTCCATATGGGCCCAACAGGCTGGGCATCCTCGGGCCTTTCGTGCATTCCTGTGCGCTCCACGATAAAGTCTATCATCACCTATCCTTTTATGGCAGTCATTGGGTTGTAAGTGATGTCAAACTGACTAAGTTCAACTTCCCATTTTAGGAGTTTCTCGGAGGACTCCATATTTTGAAGTACTTGCCTCAGACACTAGTTGGTGAGGACTCTAATGGGATGTGCCTGGAAGTACAGCCTGAGTTTTTGATAAGCTATAATCAGAGAAAAGGTCAGCTTCTCCATGAGTGGATATCTAGACTCTGCCCCGAGGAGTCTCTTACTCACATAGTAGACAGAATTTTGGATGCGACCTTCATCGCGGACCAGGGCTGCACTAATGGTATTTTTTGAGAAAACCATGTAGAGGAGAAGGGGTTCTCCAGCTACTAGAAAGCCTACTCAAATTCCTCCGTCCCTTCAAATCTCTGACCTCCTCGGAGGGTGTTGAAGAATGGGATTCATTTGTCAGTAGCCTTTGAAACAAAGCGGCTAAGAGCTGCTATCTGACCCGTCAGGCTTTGCGCGTCCTTATGCTTCATAGGGGACGACATCTCGATCAAGGCTTTGTTCTTCTCGAGATTTTTTTCTATTCCTCGGGCGCTCACAATGAATCCCATGAATTTCCTGGAGGCCACCCCAAATGTGCACTTTTGGGGATTTAACTTCATCCCAAACTTGCGGAGGACTTAGAATGCTTCCGCCATATCTTTCACGTGTAGGTTCTATGAAATTAAATCTAGATGCATGCTCGCTATTATATTTCCTAAAACATAATAGAAACATAGAATAGCATGACATATACATGAACATCAGATTCATAATTAAAACAAACACAAAAATGTAGAAACTTACGAATACGCAGCAGAACAATGACTCCTTCCTTTAGATTCTCTAACCTTTGATTTCTAGTTGTAGCAAGGTATTTTCAAGAATCTAAACCACTTAGATTGTGCCAAAGCCTTCCAAGCTTATCTATAAATCAAGTCTAACAAAGAGTGGGCAAGTTCTCAACACATGAGATAGAATTAGAGAGAGAAGAACAAGAGTATGAATGACCAAGAAATGATTAGACTGTCTAGGTTTTCACTTACTTAATGAATCAATTGAGACTAACTTATGAAAACCTAGATATCACATTCCTTATATAGGCAACTTAATGGGATTTATTTAAATTTAAATTAATTAAAATAATAAACAAAAAATCAAAGCTTCGGGGTCCCACAATCTCTTTGTTTTGAATTTAAATCTCAATTAGGCCTAAATTCAATTTTTTATTATTTATCTATCTTTTAATTAATTAAATCCTTATTCAAATTAACTAATTATAATTTGAAACTTGATTTAATATTATTTATTTATATCGACACCAATTTTTCAATATTAATAAATTTTCCCAAAGATTCACTTTTATTTCCGAATTCTTATTACATGTAAATATCACTAAATTGACATAGTCAATTCGAAATTTCTAATTGATAATTACATTAATTGTTTGAGACTATTAAACTTGATTTGACAAGAGACAATATGGGGACCATGGATCCATGAATACAAGCTATAATAAATTCTCGTGAGTTTATTTATTAAATAAATTATCTCACTATTTATTAATTCCTCATGACTCCACTATAGATTCAGAATTGAACTCTTGAATTCGTAGAACGTATTTTCCAAACCACAAATACGTTATTCATTGTTATAATCATTATAGTCAGTCAATCCTCGATCAATGATTTACTAACGAGCTAGGTGCAAATTACCATTTTACCCCTCATCAGTATTTTATCTTTAACTCCCCACTAAGTTCCTTATAAATGATATTTTCGTGAACTTAATCACAGAAATGAGATCTCAATCATTTTACCTTTGGAACAAAGAAATTAAGGAAATCATCTTTTCACTTCTTATACAGAAGCCATAGATTTCATATCTATGAATAATACTTCCACTCAATTACACTGCTAAATCTCCAATATGTAAGTATGGGCTAGACCGTAGGGTAAGCTGGTAACGAAAAACTCAAAAGATTTAAATAAAATAATTAGCAGAATATTTTCACTTAAAATTAAGATCAGCTTGAACTATGGTCAATGTTGTGACATTAATTAGATTTGATAACAACGATACTTATTTATCTATCAATAATAAATATCGGTTCTAGTCTGATGTAATCAAATACATCTGATCTTATCTACTTGGTCAATGCCTTGTGTTGACCCTGATTTTGGTCAACGACATGGAGTCTAGGAAACGACAATAAAATGATATAAAGCTTGAAAATAATCTAATGGAAAGATAAATAACACAGGGATTTATAGTGGTTCGGCTCCAGTAAGTGGTAATGACCTACATCCACTTGATACTATTATTAATATTGAGCTCCCAAGGTGTGATCAAAGAACAAGGGTTCCTGAGTTTCACGGTCCTTTGAAGAAGAAAACAATACAATGATGGATAATAGTAATGTAATTCTCTAAGCAAAAAAGATCGATCCCCTTCCTTGAGCTATCTCTTGTGTATTTATAGGCTCAGGAAGGGTTACATGAATTAGAAAATAATATCTATCCTTAATGATCGGATCTGCAAGTCATAATGAAGAGATATTCTCGGATATCATCACAACTGTACATATTTTTACATAAATGAACGAATATACGACCAGGCTGGTCGTACATAGAACTTGATCTCGTTGTGCAGAAATAATGCTGGTCGATAGACGAGCCGTATCTCTGCTACGTGTCCGCCACGTGTCAAAAATCCTTGCCACGTTATCAACAACTGATTTATGGATAAACATTTTCCCCTAAGTTTATTTATTGCGACCAGCAATAAGTAAAATTAGGAAAACAACTTTTCGTATGCCCCACGAAATCTATCAGAGCCCTCATGCGTTTTTGAAAACAGTGACCTAATCACGTCTAATCATGCCTTTTCAATTTTCAAGAAACCATTTCGACGACTGTTACACTCCCCCATGCCTTGAAAAAGGTAACTCATGATTACCCCTTTTCGGCACACACCAGCTCTATAAATAGTCCCCATAATCTTCTTTTAACTCTTTACACGCCATCTTTTTGCCAAGAACTCCCAAGAAATATATCTCAGAGCCTCGAACTTTAAGGTTTTTAGACTCTTTGCCGAGGATCTCTCGCCTGCAAACTCAAAGTTCTTCCTTCTCAGAATCTCCAATCTCCACTCAGGTAAACTTTCTTCGACGTTTAACCCTTTGAGATGCCATGCATGCTGCTTCTGTGCTCTGAGACTTTTTGTGTTCTTGGGTGGAAATTTGTGAAGATTTTGCATATACCGTTTGATGCTTGATAGGGTAGTGTACTTTTTCTCTATATAAGTTAGGAATCAGTTTGATAGTCAGGATCATGGATTTAGGGCGTAAAATCGAAGTAAAAATTCGAGTTTTAGGCTACCTAAAAAACTAGGTTTTTCCCGCCCCTTTGGAGTTGAAAAAGCTTTTTCAAGAAAAAACTTTTTACTTTCACTTTTTGATCCATTTTTCAAACTGCTTGCATAAAACTTAGTGTTTCGGTTAGAATGCTGCTGGTCGATAGACACGAGCAACGTTATTCCAACTTTCAACATAAGCTCCCAGGCTGTGCGTCTTATCTCCCCCTTTGTCTGTTTGCAGTTTATATGCAAGACCCGTGGGGAGGAGAAAGACCCATTGACGAAGATCTGTTGGTTTAACTGCTCGAGGATGAAGAACAACCCTCGATATTGATACCCGATATTCCTTTTTCTCGCATTAGTCCAAACACTTTCCCAGTTTTGACTCGAAACATGGCTCGCACCAAAACTAAGGCCTAGAAAAGAAAAACCTCCAACACTTCTTATCAGCCTGCTGCTGATGCTCCCTCGACCAGTGGTTGAGAGGAAAATGTCCCTGATCCAAACATCCAAAGACACGCCCGCCCTCGACACGCTACTAAGCCGGATGTTGAGTGGCATGTAGTCTCTGAGAGTAGGGTGACGGTAAGAATGATCGCTAACTACTTAAGAAAATACAGTCTGACAGGGGTGACCCTAGTCAAGCCCAACCCAGACCAAAGGGCCAATCTGCCTGGAGGCGCTTACAGCGCCTGGTCGCGGTTTCATGTTGAGGCAGGGGCCACCTTGCCTCTTCATCCATTCTTTCAGGGGGTGGCCAACTATTTTGGAGTTGCCCCCTTCTAAATTACCCCAAACGGATATAGGATGCTTGCTGCACTCTATATCCTATACAGCCAGAAAAAATGGCCTGTGCCGTCACCACATGAGGTCAACTATCTGTTCGACCTCAAATCTAACCCCAACCATGAAGGCACAGGTTTTTCCATCTTTGCCATCAGGAAAATGGACACACTTTCCTGACTGACACGACCCACATCTCCAACGTGGGGAGGTACTACCAAGAGTACTTCCTTATGCCTGACCTGGTCGCGGACAACCTGGCTTTCGCACGAGGAGGTAAAACTTTCGTATCGCTGGCTGGCCTCTTCACTTAGTGTTTTCCTCCACAATGTCTTAAACTTTTAATGTCTTTCAGGCCCGTGGCTGCGACCAAACCCAACTCCGGGAATTGAGTCAAGATCGACACTCTTAGCCAGCATGTCAAATGCTGAGAAGAGTGTCAAGAATCTAGTTACAGAGGCTAACCTTAGGTTGGTTGGTCTCTGGGCCCCTCAGTCAGATATGAGGGGGCCTTCGCAGGGAGTGTTCGCACTGAAGAGGAACCCGAGCAGCAACCTCAAGCGTCTCCTCCGCGGAGGAGACCGACTGGGGTCACGATTAGGGAACCTGCTAGCACTCCTCGAGCAGAGAGGCCCTTGGCCCCCAAGAGGAAAGGAAAGTAGAAGGCCACCGAGCCTGCCGAACTCTCTGACGACTCATCGGATGACAACGGTATAGTAATTTCGCTTTTAAACAATTTGCCAATTCCCTGTCATCTGTTCGACGGGGATGACAATTTTAAATATTCTCCACACTTAGGGCCAGAATTCTTCATGTTGAAGAATGAGTGTAAGACTAGTAGAGTCTGTAGTGTAGCGACCAGTAATTATAGCTCGGGTATTGGACTTTGCAATCCTTTTTTGTTTCTTTTTCTGATGTAATGTGTTTGGCTATTCATGCTATCTCATGGTTTGACTTTGTTCTTGCTTTTCAGGTATGGACTCTGTTGACGGTGAAATCTCGTCAACGAAATTAGATCGGAAAATTCAAAGGTAAGTCGAGTGAGGTTTTTGTAAGAACTAAAAATAAACTTTAAGAAAAAGTAGACACAGATAAATGATGGAGCAAATCCTGGTATATTTCTCAATAGCCTCTCCTTACAATGAATTTTCCCAACCCCCTTTCAGGTGGTCTTAGGGTTCCTTTTATAGTAGGCTCTAATGGCCTTAGATACATAGTGGTCCAGGGGACCAAGTGGTACATACGTACTGTGTCAGGGGAGTGGCTTCAGAGGTTGTGGTCGTACACCCCGTACAGAAGCAGGTGTCAGGAGGATGTCTCCACTACTTGTCGGTACCCATGTCTAATGCGTGGTGGCAGGCGTAGTGGCGCAGGAGGTAGTGGTGTCAGCTCTGACCCATGGTCGTAGACGTACGGACCATAACTCCTATTCTTGCATAACCACTCCTGGCATTCCCACTACTTGTCTGGTAAGGGTACTATATCCGTACTCTGACTTCTTTAGGTTTGTAGGCACATTCCATATTCATGCATGTACCTTGCCCTTTGTAGTATTCTCACCTCCAAGGCCATGGGCGAGGCCATGGGCGAGGCCGTGGGCGAGGCCATGGGCGAAGCCGTGGGCGAGGCCATGGGCGAAGCCATGGACGAGGCCATGGTCGAGGCCATGGGCAAGGCCATACCTCATTGCGAGCCCCTGGTGCGCGCGGGGCGCGAGGCCCCTGGTGCGCGCGGGGCGCGAGGCGCATGGGCGCGCGGGGCGCGAGGCCATGGGCGAAGCCATGGACGAGGCCATGGTCGAGGCCATGGGAGAGGCCATGGGCAAGGCCATACCTCATTGCGAGCCCCTGGTGCGCGCGGGGCGCGAGGCCCCCGGTGCGCGCGGGGCGCGAGGCGCATGGGCGCGTGGGGCGCGAGGCACATGGGCGAACCGGGCGCGAGGCCCCTGGTGCGCGCGGGGCGCGAGGCGCATGCGCGGGCGCGAGACCCCTGGTGCGCGCGGGGCGCGAGGCGCATGGGCGCGCAGGCGCGAGGCCCTTGGTGCGCGCGGGGCGCGAGGCCCCTGGTGCGCGCGGGGCGCGAGGCCCCTGGTGCGCGCGGGGCGCGAGGCGCATGGGCACGCGGGTGCGAGGCCCCTGATGCGCGCGGGCGCGAGGCGCATGGGCGCGCGGGGCGCGAGGCCCCTGGTGCGCGTGGGGCGCGAGGCGCATGGGCGCGCGGGGCGCGAGGCCCCTGGTGCGCGCGGGGCGCGAGGCGCATGCGCGGGCGTGAGACCCCTGGTGCGCGCGGGGCGCGAGGCGCATGGGCGCGCGGGCGCGAGGCCCTTTGTGCGCGCGGGGTGCGAGGCGCACGGGCGCGAGGCCCCTGGTGCGCGCGGGGCGCGAGGCGCATGCCTTGATGAGACATGGGATACATCCTAGGTGCGAAATGTCTTCTTGGCGTGAGGTCCTTGGTGTGGGACACCTCGGGGCAAGGCTAGGCGCATGAGGTGTTGGCATGCGCGGGGTGCTGCTGGAGTGGTGTTCGCGAGGCTGGGGCCTTAACTTCGAGGGGCACGGATAAGGGCCATGTATGCATGACAAACATGTCTAACAAGGTGATGCAGTTTGGAGGCCTGGAATGACCTCGTGAGGCCTAGAGCTCTGCGAGTGTCTAACACTTCGATGGCCTATAATTACCTTCTGCCTTCATTGCGTACTTGGCGCCCTTGGTGCCCCTTAGCTATTTACTTCTTTAAGGGACTAGAAACTTCTTTTGTGTGTTTTTCTTATTTGGTGGATTTTCGGCATCCACACTTACCCCCCAGTCTATAGGGAGGCCTTTAGGCGTTCTTGTAGACTCTTCCGTTCCTTTTTATTATTCTCTTATTCTTCTTCTTTTCTTTTTTTTTTATATATTTATCATGTTCGAGGTCCTTTGGAACCCACGCGAAAAAAGTGGGTTCGGTAGGCCTCTCTGTGATGCGTCTTAGTTGCACCTGTAAGGATATATTGACCCCTTGGGTTCTAGTTATCCTTTTATATATCTTCGCGCGCGCTTAGTATATCTTGCGAGAAGCGTCCTTCTCGTCATTAGGCATAGTACTATTTTTGCAAGCGTCTTCTTTGAGACCCTTTTTGCAAGCGTCTTCTTTGAGACCCTTTTCGGAAGCGTCTACTTTGAGACCCTTTTGGATAGCGTCTACTTGGGAGATCCTTTTTGGAGGCGTCTACTTTGGAGACCCTTTTTGGGAGGTGTCTACGTTGTAGACCCCTTTTGGTGGGTGTCTACTTTGTAGACCCCTTTTGGTGGCGTCTACTTTGGAGACCCTTTTTGGAGGTGTCTACTTTGGAGACCCCTTTTGGGAGGTGTCTACTTTGTAGACCCCTTTTGGTGGAGACTTTCATGGCTAGATGGTCTTCGTTCGATCTCTAATTTGGTCAGGGACCCCTCTAGCATGATGCCCCCCTTCTATATGGAATCCCCAGACATACTGGTAGTATGGCCACTGGAGGAAGGTTCGCTCTCTTCGACATGGAAGTTCTGATGGCCCTCTTCCACACGTATGTACTTCTGTGCTCTCTCTCGAAGTCGTCCAAATCCGAAACTTCTCTTTTGAGCATGTTACTCCATAACTTGCTTCCTGGACGAACTCCGGCTGTAATAGCCATCTTGAGCTCTGCTTTGGTTAAACATCCCACCTTTGTTGCTTCTATACCGAATCTATGGATGTAGTCCTTCAAACTTTCATTCTCGCCTTGTTTGATGTTAGCGAGGCTAGTAGTTGGCATGACGTAGTCACACGCTGCATGGTGTTGCTGAAGAAATTCATCAAAGAATTGTTGCCATGACTTGATTGTTCCTGGCCTTAACCTCCTGAACCATTTGTACGCCACTCCTTTAAGAGTAACGACGAAGCAGTGACATTTTGCTCTGCTGTTGACCCCCCTTAACCTCATCAAGTTATTGAAGGAGTCTAAGTGATATTTTGGGTCTGTAGTACCCTCATACGGAGTCATGCGAGGCTCTCTGAAGCCAGTGGGCATTTGTTCAGCCTGAATCTCCCTTGTGAAGGGTGAATCACGGTCGAATTCTCCGCCATCCATGTGCCCCCCAAGTACAGTGGTGATCTTGCCTTGAGGGCATCGTATTTTGGTGTCTAGTCCCCTCCTCTTTTCGTATAAGGAATTTTGCGGGTTCTCGGGCTGATCCCTCGCCTTGGTTGTGTCCCTCGGTGGAACCGCGGGGGGTGCGTCTCTCACTTCTGACCTCTCCTCATGGAGCCCTTTTCTTAGGCCAGGGGGTGACCCTTTTGGGGGGACTTCGGCATCTTTCTTATGACCCTCATCTTCTCTCTGCCTATGCTCCTGGGAACACTTCGCTGGCCTATGTCCCCCATGGTACTTTGCCTGGGGGGTTTCACTGGCGGAAAGTTGGGTTCCCCCACCGTCTATGGGGACAGTGTTTTCCCCTTTTTCATGCTCCTTCCCTTTATGCTTTGGGAGGGGCATGCTTGACTTCCCTTGCCGTAGGTTGTTTAAAACCTTCTGCATGTTCTCCATCATGGTTTCCAGCCTCCTAGTCTTTTTATGCAACTCGTGAATCTCATCCTTGTAGAATCGCGTCCTTGAGCTGGAACTTACCGAGCGTACCACGGGACCCTTGCCTGGCCAGTGCGTCGAGGGACTGGGGTCCCGGTGGCCTGAGCGTGGGGTCAACCGGGGCCGGTTAAGGGGATACACTAGCGGCTCTGAATGACCTCCGTCGGGCTGGGTAGCTGAGGACGATGCTTCCCTCTCCTCCTCCGGGGGAAGAGGTTCTTCTGGTCCATCTCCATGCTTGGGCAGAGGGGGGTCTTTCTTGGAAGGCCTCCGCTCTACTTCGTCTCGGTGAACCTCCACCTTTTGTATTTGCCGTAGGCGTTTTGAACGTCTTAGCATCTTTGTTTGTTGGAAATGAAGGAAGAACACTGGCTTGATGCTTGTTCTTCCCACAGACGGCGCCAAACTGTTGACGGTGAAATCTCGTCAACGAAATTAGATCGGAAAATTCAAAGGTAAGTCGAGTGAGGTTTTTGTAAGAACTAAAAATAAACTTTAAGAAAAAGTAGACACAGATAAATGATGGAGCAAATCCTGGTATATTTCTCAATAGCCTCTCCTTACAATGAATTTTCCCAACCCCCTTTCAGGTGGTCTTAGGGTTCCTTTTATAGTAGGCTCTAATGGCCTTAGATACATAGTGGTCCAGGGGACCAAGTGGTACATACGTACTGTGTCAGGGGAGTGGCTTCAGAGGTTGTGGTCGTACACCCCGTACAGAAGCAGGTGTCAGGAGGATGTCTCCACTACTTGTCGGTACCCATGTCTAATGCGTGGTGGCAGGCGTAGTGGCGCAGGAGGTAGTGGTGTCAGCTCTGACCCATGGTCGTAGACGTACGGACCATAACTCCTATTCTTGCATAACCACTCCTGGCATTCCCACTACTTGTCTGGTAAGGGTACTATATCCGTACTCTGACTTCTTTAGGTTTGTAGGCACATTCCATATTCATGCATGTACCTTGCCCTTTGTAGTATTCTCACCTCCAAGGCCATGGGCGAGGCCATGGGCGAGGCCGTGGGCGAGGCCATGGGCGAAGCCGTGGGCGAGGCCATGGGCGAAGCCATGGACGAGGCCATGGTCGAGGCCATGGGCAAGGCCATACCTCATTGCGAGCCCCTGGTGCGCACGGGGCGCGAGGCCCCTGGTGCGCGCGGGGCGCGAGGCCCCTGGTGCGCGCGGGGCGCGAGGCGCATGGGCGCGCGGGGCGCGAGGCCATGGGCGAAGCCATGGACGAGGCCATGGTCGAGGCCATGGGAGAGGCCATGGGCAAGGCCATACCTCATTGCGAGCCCCTGGTGCGCGCGGGGCGCGAGGCCCCCGGTGCGCGCGGGGCGCGAGGCGCATGGGCGCGTGGGGCGCGAGGCACATGGGCGAACCGGGCGCGAGGCCCCTGGTGCGCGCGGGGCGCGAGGCGCATGCGCGGGCGCGAGACCCCTGGTGCGCGCGGGGCGCGAGGCGCATGGGCGCGCAGGCGCGAGGCCCTTGGTGCGCGCGGGGCGCGAGGCGCATGGGCACGCGGGTGCGAGGCCCGTGATGCGCGCGGGCGCGAGGCGCATGGGCGCGCGGGGCGCGAGGCCCCTGGTGCGCGTGGGGTGCGAGGCGCATGGGCGCGCGGGGCGCGAGGCCCCTGGTGCGCGCGGGGCGCGAGGCGCATGCGCGGGCGCGAGACCCCTGGTGCGCGCGGGGCGCGAGGCGCATGGGCGCGCGGGCGCGAGGCCCTTTGTGCGCGCGGGGTGCGAGGCGCACGGGCGCGAGGCCCCTGGTGCGCGCGGGGCGCGAGGCGCATGCCTTGATGAGACATGGGATACATCCTAGGTGCGAAATGTCTTCTTGGCGTGAGGTCCTTGGTGTGGGACACCTCGGGGCAAGGCTAGGCGCATGAGGTGTTGGCATGCGCGGGGTGCTGCTGGAGTGGTGTTCGCGAGGCTGGGGCCTTAACTTCGAGGGGCACGGATAAGGGCCATGTATGCATGACAAACACGTCTAACAAGGTGATGCAGCTTGGAGGCCTGGAATGACCTCGTGAGGCCTAGAGCTCTGCGAGTGTCTAACACTTCGATGGCCTATAATTACCTTCTGCCTTCATTGCGTACTTGGCGCCCTTGGTGCCCCTTAGCTATTTACTTCTTTAAGGGACTAGAAACTTCTTTTGTGTGTTTTTCTTATTTGGTGGATTTTCGGCATCCACAGACTCCACCAACGTATTCGACCTTTACAGCACCCCAGAGGCTGCTGCTGCCCCTCAGAGCAAAAAGAAAGCCAGCAAAAGACATGCTGAGGAGAGCAGCAAGGCGCCTCAACCAAAGAAGGTCCAGAATGCAGGCCCTTCGGAGGACGGGCCCTCTGCCACCGTAACTCTGGCTTCCCCCCCATGAGCAGCAGACTCCATCTGCTGCGGCCGGGTAAACTCCTTCTCCTGCCGCCCCATCTGACCAAACCCAGCAGGAAGGTCCTGCTTCAACCAGGAACCTGATGGTTGGCCGCTCCTTTAGATTGATCAAGGATAGGCTTACCAAAATTGCTAAGCACGATCACTGCCGAGCAGCAATGGCGGCTATAGAGATGATGGGCGTTGACCAAATTCTGAACCGAGCCTTGAATGAGTTCACCAGCGTAAATTGTCTCCTTTGTGAAATCAGGTCTTTGGTAATTTACTGTTTGTTTAATATTTGTTATGAATGTAGGCCATGCTAACCCTCACTGCTGGCCGCATCTGCCTGGGTGCTGTCACCGAGGAGGCCATGACCTCGGATCAACGGCACAAGGACAAACTCAAAGCTGCCGAGGCCAGACATGCTGATCAGCTGGCGGTGGTGACTGCGGAAAAGGCCCAACTGGCCAAGGAGTTAGAGGATAAGCAGAAGTCTCTGGAAAAAGTCCACGAGCAGAGGGACCAATACAAGGAGTCCAACAGCTCTAACTTCAAGGTGGCTAAGCAGCTCGAGATAGACTTGATTGCGAGCAGGCAAGAAACCAGAGACTTGGAGGGTTGGGTTGAGGAATTGGAGAAGACCAATGCCGCCAACTTGAAGAGGTAACAAAATGCCACCTTGAGGTGCTTCTACAATTTTTGGAAGCATAATCAGAGTGCCAACTGTGATTACCTTCCTGAGAATACGAGGGAGGCTGAGCTGGCTCGCTGCGCGACTCAACTGGCTGAAGAAGAGGGATCGAGGGTCCCTGCTTCCCCCAAAATCTCACTGGCCGCCGGGATGGAGGGTGCAGATAATGAAGCCGTCGACCAGAACCCTCCCCAGGATCCTCCAGCTCCTCAAGCTCCATAATTTTTTCTTTTTATATTTCTTTTTTAATTACACGACCTACCGGTCGTGATGTAAAGACAATATAATTTTTTGGTTGGCTGCACGGGTAGCTTTTACTTTTATTTTAAACAATTACATCCAAGCAGTCACTGCTTGCGGTGTAAAAGGATCGCTTTGATATTATAATATATTTGCATATTATTATAACATCTAATTGTTCACATGACCGAACTTAGCATAGCACTTTGGTTTGATTCAACAAAATATCAAAATTTTGAAAAATACTCTAAGTGCCCTAGCATGCTTTCACTTATTTTGCTCATGTGTTTACAGACCTTTTAACGATATGCTTTGTTTACTTGTACCTTGTATGCCCCCCAAGTAATCGGGGAGCTTTAGGTCCTTGGTCACTTTCCTTGACTAGAACCTGCCCGAACGTTACTGCTCGTAGCAATGCGATTAGAATTATAATACAGCAAAACAACACACGTAATGAGCAAATACTTGTAATAAATACAATAGTTGGCAAGAAATGACTGGCTGAGCGCAGTCCCTTTTATTCTCATAGTAAATGGACTAAACATGTCATTACGAGTGATCAATAAGATCTTACACAAAACTTGTAAAAAGTAAAATTTATACAAGCCAATTCTTTAAGAAGAATTGTTTATTGATAATACTTGCACAGGTGTTCTCCATTCCAATATCGAGGAACGAGATCTCCATTTAAGCGAGAAAGTTTATAAGTGCCTGGGTGAAGGACTTCATCAATCTGGTAAGGCCCTTCCCAATTTGGCCCGAGTACTCCAGCAGCTTGGTCGCGGGTGTTAAGAAAAACTCTTCGGAGCACAAGGTCTCCAACATTGAACTTTCTTTCTCGAACTTTGAAGTTGAAATACCGGGCGACCTTTTGCTGGTATGCAGCTACTCGGAGCTGGGCTTGTTCTCGCCTTTCATCAATCGAGTCTAAGGATTCCATGAGTAACTGGCTGTTAGAATCCTGGTCATATGTTAATCTGCAGTGAGAGGGTGGATCCAACTCAACAGGCAACATGGTTTCATATCCGTATGCCAAGGAAAACGCGGTATGACTTGTTGCTATTCGGTGGGAAGTTTTGTACGACCAGAGGACTTCAGGCAACTGTTCTGGCCATGCTCCCTTAGCTTCTTCAAGTCTTTTTTTCAGTGTATCCTTCAGCGTTTTGTTGACTGCCTCGACTTGTCCATTCGCCTGGGGATGAGAAACTGAAGAAAAGCTTTTAATAATGTCGCGGAGTTTACAGAAGTCTGTGAATAGATCACTGTCGAACTGGGTGCCATTATCTGAGACTATCTTTTTTGGCAATTCATAGCGACAGATGATGTTTTTGACCACAAAGTAAAGCACTTTCTTCGTCGTTATGGTCGCGAGTGGCTTAACTTCGGCCCATTTGGTGAAGTAGTCGATGACAACCACTGCGTACTTTACTCCACCTTTCCCCGTGGGCAAAGATCCAATTAGATCTATTCCCCAAACCGCAAAGGGCCATGGACTCTACATCTGCTTTAACTCATTAGGAGCTGCTCGCGGGATCTTAGAAAACCTTTGACACTTGTCACATTTCCGCACGAACTCCATGGAGTCTTCATTCATTGTTGGCCAGAAATATCCTTGCCTTAGGATCTTTTTTGACAGGCTTTGCCCCCCAGCGTGGTCCCCGCAAAAACCTTCATGTACCTCCTTCATCAACTCTTTGGCTTTCTCCTTTGTAATACACCTGAGAAGTGGCAGTGAGTATCCCCTTCTGTACAAAATCCCATCGACCAGGATATACCTAGCAGCCTGCCGCTGAAGGGTCCTAGCTTTGTTTCTGTCCGCTGGTAGCATGCCGCTTGATAGATACTCTACATATGGCGCCATCCATGTATCTGCCATTTGGATGATTAGAGAGGTTTCTGTTTTTTGGATGCTGGGTGCGGGCAGTCGCTCGACTGGGACTGTGTTTAGAGAATCAGCATCTTTTTCACTTGCCAACTTTGCCAAAGCGTCTGCATTGGAATTCTGATCACGAGGCACTTGCTGTAGAGTGTAATTGCCGAACTAGGCTAACAGATCCTTTGATTTTTTCAGATAGGCGACCATTTTTAATCCTCGCGCTTGATACTTTCCCAAGATTTGATTCACGACTAGCTATGAATCACTGTAAATGTCGAGCGCTTTTATGTTCATATCCTTGGCTAACTGCAGTCTAGCGAGCAGTGCTTCATATTCAGCCTCATTGTTAGAGGCAGTGAAATCAAATCTTATTGCACAGTGAAATCGATGCCCTTCTGGCATTATCAATATCACTCTTGCTCCTGCGTGGGATTCATTAGATGATCTGTCGGTGAACAATTTCCATGAGAGTGCCTGGGTTTGACATTCAGGCTCGCTAGGCTCCTCGATCTTCTCGCTACCTACGGGCTCTGTGAAATCGGTGATGAAGTCAGCCAAGGCTTGTCCCTTTATCGCTGCTCGCGGAAGGTAGGATATGTCGAACTGCCCGAGCTTGATTGCCCACTTTAGTAATCTTCTGGTAGCCTCTGGCTTTCGTAGAACTTGCCGAAGAGGCTGGTCGGTTAATACCATAATCAGATGGGCTTGGAAGTAAGGCCGCAGCTTCCTAGAGGCCAATACTAAGTAGTAGGCTAACCTTTCGATGGGGGGATATCTCAATTCTGCTCCGATAAGCCTTTTGCTTACGTAATAGACAGCCTTCTACACACCTTCTTCTTCTCTCACTAGAACAACACTAGTAGCGTAATCCGTGATTTCCAAGTAGATGAACAAAGTCTCTTTATCGACTGGCTTCGACAGAATGGGTGGCTGTGCCATATGTGCTTTCAGTGCTTGAAAGGCCTGTTCGCACTCATCTGTCCATTCAAATTTCTTGTTGCCTCTGAGTAAATTGAAAAATGGGACACACTTGTCTGTTGATTTTGAAAAAAATCTACTGAGGGCAGCAATTCTCCCAGTCAGGCTTTGAACATCTTTAATCTTCATTGGCGACTTCATCTCGATCAGGGCTTTTATCTTCTTGGGATTAGCTTCAATTCCTCTTGAGTTAACTATGAACCCAAGAACTTCCTTGATCCAACTCCAAAGGAACATTTGAGGGGATTCAGCTTCATCCTATATTTATTAAGGACGTTGAAGCATTCTTGCAAATCCCTTACATGTCCTTCTTCCTTCTTCGACTTAACCAGCATGTCATTGACGTAAACCTCCATGTTTTCCCTGATCAGCTCCTTAAACATGTGGTTGAAGAGTCTCTGGTAAGTCGTATCAGCGTTTTTCAAACCAAAGGGCATCACCTTGTAACTGTAGAGCCCTGTATCAGTTCAAAAGCTAGTGTGATCCTCATCAGGGGGGTGCATACTAATATGGTTATACCCAGAGTAGGCATCCATAAATGAGAGGATCTCGTGTCCTGCAGTGGCATCGACCAGCTGGTCGATCCTTGGGAGTGGGAAGCAGTCTTTAGGGCAGGCTTTATTGAGTTCTGTAAAATCAACGCACGTACGCCACTTGCCATTCAGCTTGGGCACGAGTACGGGATTGGAGACCCATGATGGATAAAATGCCACCTTGATGAACCCATTCTCCTTCAGCTTCTCTACTTCTTCCTTCAAAGCTTTCGATCGGTCTTTGTCGAGCAGCCTCCTTTTCTGCTGCACAGGTGGAAAGATTTTGTCAATGTTCAGGACATGGATGATGATTGCAGGATCTATCCCAACCATGTCTTTATGTGACCAGGAAAAGACGTCCTGGTTCCTTTTTAAGAACTCCACCAGTGCTTGTTTTATTGTTGTTTCTAAGTTTTACCGACTTTCACAACTCTGGTCGGATTCCCCTCATTGAGTTGGACTTCTTCAAGGTCCTCGATGGGGCCTACTTATTCTTCGAAATCCCCAAAGCGATCTAAGTCTCTATCCTCACTTTGGGCAACGCCCCATTTGGTGAGCTTATCACCTGAGCGGGCTTAGACATCAGATGTCATTTGCAACTCTTTTCCGACGGCATCCCTCGATACACCCTTTTTTGCCTTGGTGATTGAGGCGTCGTAGCATTCTCTTGACTCTCGCTGGTTTCCCAGTATGCATCCTACTCCTGCGTCTGTTGGGAACTTCATGGTGAGGTGCCATACAGAAGTGACGGCTCGAAGGTCAACCAGAATAGGTCTCCCTATCACGGAATTATACACCGAAGGACAATCAACCACTATAAAAGTGGTGAGTAATGTCCTGTTAGCAGGCGCGGTACCTGCTGTGACTGGGAGTCTAATTGACCCTACTGGGGCAAGCCCTTCTCCGGAAAAACAATAAATGGTTTGGTTGCATGGCTCTAGGTCCTTGATGGAAAGTTTCATCCTTTCCAGCGAGGACTTATATAGGATGTTAACCGAACTTCCTGTATCGACCAACACCCTTTTCACCATCATATATGCGATTTGAACACCCACGACCAGTGGATCGGAGTGTGGGAATCGCACATGCTAGCGTCGTCATCAAAGAAGGTGATCGGTTCCTCCTCTGTTTGAGCCTTTTTGGGTGCACGTTCCTCGACAGTCATCATCTTGATGTCCTGGTCGTGGCGTAGGGTTCGAGCATATCGTTCCCTCGCTTTTCCACTATCTCTTGTAAGATGTGGGCCTCTGCAGTTGGTGAGTAGGGTACCTGCAACGGGAGCTGGCTGTAAAGGTGGCGAGTGCTGGCGTGCAGGCGTCGACTCGTTGCCACCTTGAGCCTCTCGCTAAGAACCTCCCGCGGCTTGTACATATCTTCTTAAGTGTCCCTGTCTTATCAGAAACTCAATCTCGTCCTTCAGCTGGTTACACTCATTGGTGTTGTGCCCGTAGTCGTTATGATAACAACAGAATTTTGTCGAATCTCTCTTGGAGATATCCTTTCTTATAGGTGCGGATCGTCTGTAGGGCACGCTTGAGCTGGTCGCTTGGAACACTTCAGCTCGACTTTCGACAAGGGTGGTGTAATTGGTGAATTTCAGTTCATACCGATTATTTTTGGGGTGTTTACTCTCAGAGGTCGAGGGTTCGCCATTCGCCCACTTTCCACCATTTTTACCGTTGCCATTCCTGTTGCCTTTGCTGTTGCCATTGGGCTTCGACCTGTTGGCGGCTTTGGCGGGTTCTTCCTTGGGCCCCTTGTCCTTTGCTGGCGATTTGCCTTCGTTGGCAATCACGTCCTCGAACTTGATGTATCGATCAGCTCGATCTAAAAACTCTTGGGTAGTATTAACCCCGTGCTTTCTGAGGCTACTCCAGAGAGGAGAATGGTGCCTAACCCCAGTGGTTAGGGCCATCATCTTGCCTTCATCGCCCATAGTCTTGGCTCCTGCTGCGGCTCGCATGAAGTGCTGAACATACTCCTTCAAAGGCTCCTCTTCTTTCTGGCGTATTTATGTCCTGCATAAAACTGTCCGTAAAACTCCTTCACGAACATTTCCCAGGATATTATACTTGCAGAAGGGAACTTAAAGAACCACTCCTGAGCAGCATCAGAAAGGGTCGCTGGGAAGATCCTACATCGAGCGTCTTCAGAGACTTTCTGAATGTCCATTTGTATCTCAAATTTGTTTACATGAGATACCGGGTCTCCGTACCAGTCAAAGTTTGGTAGGGTCGGCATCTTGAACTTACTGGGGGATTTTGCCACAGCAATCCTTTGGATGAAAGGGGTACCTCTCCTCCGATCATACTCGATATGCGATGTCCGCCCCCTGACCAGCTGTTGTACAGCCTGGTTCAGGGCATTGATTTGAGCTTGAACAACTTCAGGAATTGCTGGGGCCTCTGGTGCCGGGGGAATGTACTCATCGTGCCTTTCTCGGTGGTTGTTGAGTACATCCCTCAAGTCGTCGTCTCTTCCCCGCTGCTCGCTGGCTCTGAGCCAGCTAAAGATGTTGTTTTGTCTGGGCTGCCCCCCAGCATTATGTCCTACTTGCCGGTCTTCTCTAGGTGGTGGGCTTCTGCCTCCACCTCTCTCCTCATTTCTTCGACCAACATTCCCTCTGCCTGAGTCGGCCTCATTATAGCCGTGGCCATCTTTGAACCTTGACTGGCTATGGTGGGACCGACTGTTTCCTTTGTTGCCTCCTTGGGCCGGAACTTCCCGAGCGTTAGGGGGAGACCTGCGCTGGTCGGTGGGTCCCCATGCATTGTCATGTCGTGGAGGGCCCTTGACCGCAGAGCCTGTCTCTGAATTCCTTCTATTGGCAGAAGGACGCTGCCCCCTGCTCGGTGGGTGCGGTTCTTCACCCCGTGGGCATCTAGGGCATCGGGGCTATTGCCCGACCCTATTCTGCCTGGGACGCGGGGGATTGCCTCGACCAGCCTGGGATGGAGGCTACGTCTCAGGGTCCCTAGGTGGGACATCATCCTGAGGCATTGGTGGCTGCTCTGGCATTTGAGGGCTAGTCGGCTGGAGCAGAGGGCTAGGATTGGGACCTCTTTGAGGTGGTCCACTTGGGGGTTGATCAGGCTGCGAGGCAGGTGCAGCCTGATTCCTAGCCAATTGGAGGGCTGCTTCGAGGGATACCATGGAATCCCTCTGACGACGGTCCATCTCCACCTGTATCTCGCTCAGCTCTTGGTGCTGGCGCTCTATCTCTCTCTGCTGTGACGCCATTACCTCGGCGGCACTCTCTTGATTGGCCCTCAGAGCAGCCAATTCATCTTGCAACACCCCCAGTGTTGTCTTCAGGGCCTCAGAGTCTACTTCCTCCTCATCAAACTCCAAATGAGGTTCGTCTTCAGCCATGTTTGGTGGAGGAGGCTGGGATGGAGGGGCAGCAGCCTATCCAGTTTTCTTGGTAGTCTTTTCCATTAAACTTTCTTGAATTCGACTCTCAATGAAAGCACCAGAATGTTGACCCTGATTTTGGTCAACGACACGGAGTCTAGGAAACGACAATAAAATGATATAGAGCTTGAAAATAATCTAATGGAAAGATAAAGAACACAGGGATTTATAGTGGTTCGGCCCCAGTAAATGGTAATGACCTACGTCCACTTGATACTATTATTAATATTGAGCTCCCAAGGTGTGATCAAAGAACAAGGGTTCGTGAGTTTCACGGTCCTTAGAAGAAGAAAACAATACAATGATGGATAATAGTAATGTAATTCTCTAAGCAAAAAAGATCGATCCCCTTCCTTGAGCTAACTCTTGTGTATTTATAGGGTCAAGAAGGGTTACATGAATTAGGAAATAATATCTATCCTTAATGATTGGATCTGCAAGTCATAATGAAGAGATATTCTCGGATATCATCACAACTGTACAGATTTTTACATAAATGAACGAATATGCGACCAGGCTGGTCGTACATAGAACTTGATCTCGTCGTGCAGAAATAATGCTGGTCGATAGGCGAGCCGTATCTCTGCTACGTGTCCGCCACGTGTCAAAAATCCTTGCCACGTTATCAGCAACAGATTTATGGATAAACACCTTGAATAAGACATCACACCTCGAATGTGTAAGTATATCATATCATAGATTACCTAATCAGTGAAAATCCAATGCCTTGATCTAATCTTAGGACTCATTCTTTTGTACATATAATTACAACTATGTATATGTTCAAGATTTTATGAATGTTTGTATTAATTAAATAAACATGTAATAAAATAAGCGAACAATGCAATTGAATAAACAAAATGGTTTATGTACACCCTAAATATCCACGAGCTATCGGAGAGCTGGAAAAGGGCCTAATTCGATCCACCACGTGTAAATCGTCCGCCTGGAGCTGTTATTACGGATTTCCACCTGTCCAGTCCGAGCTGATTAAAGAGTTAGCAGTTCACTCGAAGGCAGCAGGTCAGCAGTATGGATATCATGAGCTGGCGTTGCATTAAGCTCGTGATGCGGCATAAGTCTGACACCCAAACCCTTGTAAAGATAACCACGCAATGTAAACGTGCATATATCAGACATCACGTGTCTATTCCATTCCTGAATTCTCGGGCACGCAGTATAAACGTGCATATATCAGACATCACGTGTCTATTCCATTCCTGGATTCTCAGGCACGCAGTATAAACATGCGTATTCAAACATCCCACGATTGGTTTGGGCCATGCGGCCCATTATCCCTCCTTACCTATTGATTAGACCACATTTCACTGTCATGTTTTAGGAATTAATCATCAGTATCACATAGATGGCATGAAGGGTAAAGAGATCACGGGATGACCCCCTTTGCCAACCCAGCTATCCTCTCCCTATAAATACCAAGACTCTGGGCATTGCAAGGGGTTGGCATATTTTTTGTAAAGAAACACTTTGTAAGGAATAGTCAAGAGATATCAATAATATCGACTAGTGGACTAGAGGGATTTTAACCTTCGAACCACCTAAAAAGAAAGGAGTGATCACCTTCCCATGTTATTCATTTCCCAAGTCTAGAAGTAAGCTATTTTCATATTACGGTTCACTAATTAGCATTAATCCATCCTGTTTATTCGTATAATTATCTATTGGCGAAGAACCGCGTTAACAGTTTGGTGCTTTCATTGAGAGGATTTAGATTGGTGCTATCGCAAAAACCTAATCATGGTGGTTACTCATTCGAGACATGGTAATGAGGCGGATCAACATGATGGGCAGGAGGCCCACCATGCCGCCATATCCGATGAACAAAACCCCGAGATCCAACAGCGACCGGGAAAGCAGCCTATGGGTCAGGGCGACACCGGGAGTTCGGCACCCCGGCCGCCAAATCCGAACCCGGATTTCTTGACGGCAATAGAAATGGAGAACATACAGTTGAGGAGTCAGTTGTCAAGAGTAAACAAGCAAATCGAAGAAGTCTTGGCCCGGTTGCCCCCTCTTACAACCGACGCTAACGTCGGAAAGAGGCAAAGTGAGACTCATAAGTCCCGCCGAGATAAACGGTCCAGGCCCAGCCGATGAGTCAGAGCCTCGACTCCGAGTTCTACCCCCATGTCACACCACCACCAGGAAACTGTGTTTGAGGAGTTTCCTAGGGCCAATCAATAATTCCGCAGATCAGTTCGAACCTTAACTCCTAACTCGGTTCCACCATCGAACGCACCCAAAAGGGCCCGAGGCAGCTTGCGGAGGAGATCCAGGGAGGGCTTGTGAAGACAGCCTACTCCGGCCAGCCATCCTACACCACGGTCAGACCACCGAGCGCAAGATGCGGGGGAAGGTAGAGTGGAGTGGCCGCGACCTAACTTGATCTGCCCGGATGGGACTAGGATCGTGAAACCAGTTAGGCATCCCCCGTCGCCAATAAGATACCCATCTCCTCCCTGTCCAGTTCGGGACATTCCGGCTCATGGGAGAAGCAGGGGAAATCCTCCTTCCACCGGTCCTTCCCATCGTAGCCGAGCATGCGGGGAAGTCCCGGATCCTCACCCTCAGCAGCAGGCTTTGAGTTTTTCAAATGGGAGTTATTGGACCGGGAGCCACCAAAGTGGTAGGTCCGGTGAAGACCTGCGCAATCGCTTGAGTTTGGCAAAAAGCCCTCGGGCCACCCTGAGGGCCAACCTTCGAGATCGCCTTAACTCACAGAGGGGAGATCCGGCTAGAAATGGTAATCATGCTCACCTAGGGGATGGTCTTTCGGAAATACGTGACAGTGGGAGTGTCCCACCTAACCAATCTCAAGCTTGGAGGGACAATAAACCACCTAACGCTTACAATGGAACTGAAGCTGTTGAACAGCCCCATAACAACCAAGGAAGTAAGGACCAAACCCTAGAGCGTTTAGCTCAGATGGAGGAGCTGATGAAGAAGCTCTTGTCAGACAAAAAAAAAAGACGAATACGACTCAGGGGACGAACTCAAGCTCTTGGCCCCCAGCATAGCAGCCACGACGTATCCACCGGGTTTCCGGATGCCCCACTTGTTTAAGTTCGATGGAGACGGAGACCCGTGGGATCATTTGGGTATGTTCAACACCCTGATGATGGCCCACAACATTGGCCCCGAGCTAAGGTGTTTGATATTTCCTTCCACCTTGACTGGGCCGGCCAGGTAATGGTTCAAGCAGTGTAAAAAGCAGTCCATCAGCTCGTGGAAAACCTTTTCTGCTGACTTCAAGAGGGCATTCCGAGCTTCTCAAGCTGCCCGTGTCAAAGCTGACACCCTGGAAAACGTGAAGCAGCAGCCCGAGGAACCCTTGAAAGCTTACCTGAGCAGGTTCGCAAACATCGCGGCTCGAGCCAGGGACACAGACGATAGTTCCAAGCTTATGGCCTTGAGGACTGGAATCCTTGTTGGAGGCAGATTATGGAAAGAGATACAGAGAAAAAGTGTCAGCACCGTGGATGAATTCCTAAACAAGGCCCAGGGATGGATAAACCTAGAAGAGGTGCGAGCGTCGGTCGTGGGAACCAGCCAAGCCCCTGATCAACCCGTTGGAGTGGGAACAAATTTCGTGAAAATGACTCAAACCGTTACACAGAATAACCAAGGGGGTGGATTCAAGAGAAAAGGGAGCAGCGAGGGCAGCCAACACGTTCCGAAGAAGAACAAGCCCTTGGAAAAATTTAAGCCAGTCTACGCGACTTATACCGAGCTCACAAACACTAGGGAACACATTTTCCTAGCCAACTCTGCCCGCCTCCCTTGGAAGAAACTGGAGCCTTTGAAGCACCAGAAGGCCAAGAGGGACCCTTCCAAGTTCTATCGATTCCACAATGACATTGGCCACAACACTGATGATTGTAGGCTTTCAAAGGATGAGATTGAGACACTCATCAGAGCCGGACCTTTGGCTCAGTATGTGCGGAACAGAGTTACCACTAGTCAGCCGGCCCCAGAAACTCTGATAAATAAGCCTGGGCCCCGGATAAATCAGGATACCCCTCCTCTTGTGGTAGGGGGAGAGATATCCACAATCTCCGGTGGCCCCCATTTGGCTGGCACGAGCAGAGGTGCCCAGAAGAGATATGTCAATGAATTGAAGGCTCATAATGGAGTGGAATTCGTCCCGGAGTAGAATCTACCCAAACAACAAAGACTGTAGAGGCAACCGATCATCTTTACCGAGGAGGATGCTAGTCACATCCAGTTCCCCCATAACGATCCTCTGGTCATAACTGCCCAGCTCGCCAACCGGAGAGTTAGAAGGATACTGGTCGATAATGGGAGTTTGGTGAACCTGCTGTTCCGGTCTACGCTGGAGAAGATGAGGTTATCTATCACCGAGTTGAAGGCCACCTCCATGATGCTGTATGGATTTTCTGGAGAAGGGTCGGCAGCGATAGAAATAATCGAGCAGGTAATTACCTTGGGAGAAGGGCCTCGGACAGTCTCTAAGCTCCTCGAATTCGTAGTCATCGATTGTCCTGCCGCCTACAACGCTATTTTGGGTCGGCCTACGTTGATAGCATTTGAGGCCATAACCTTCATCCGCCATCTCACAGTCAAATTCCCATCCTCCCGGGGATATGCACGGTCCGAGGTGATCAGCTCGCTACCATGGAATGCTATAGCATTTCCATGAAGGGAAAGTCACGACCCGGGCAGCAGACGATGACCACTCAGGGCGGGGACGAAGAATCTTAGGAAGTAGGACTTACTCCGGAGATAGAAAAACCTCAGAATGCCAATGGGGAGGGTATCATCTTGAATGATGATATCGACCCCAGGATAGGCGAGGATAGATCCGATCTCCAGGCCATCAAAGAGCTCGAGGAGGTGAGCATCGACCCACAAGACCCCTCGAAGGTGGTGAAGCTCGGAAAAAACCTGGGCAGTAGAAGGAAGACGAAGCTGCTGATATTTCTACCAGAGAATCTAGATGTGTTCGCCTGGTCCCATGAGGACATGATAGGGATCAACCCGGGCGTCATCATGCACACCCTCAACTTGGACAAGAATGTGCTGGCGAAGTCCCAGAAACAAAGGCGCCTGGGCACGACCCGAGCTAAGGCCCTAGAGGAGGTAGTAGCCAGGCTCTTGAAGTGCGGCTTTATTCGCGAGGCGAAGTACCCGATCTGGGTTGCCAATCCTGTGTTGGTCCCAAAGCCCAACGGGAAGTGGCGGACCTGCATCGACTTTTCCGATCTAAATAAAGCCTGCCCCAAGGATTGCTCCCCTTTGCCAAGGATTGATCAATTGGTAGATGCCACGGCGGGGCACGAGCTCATGTCTTTTATGGATGCATACTCGGGCTATAACCAGATCGCCATGAACCCGGCAGACCAGGAACACACTAGCTTCATGACCCCAACTAACGTTTATTGCTACAAGGTCATGCCCTTCGGGCTGAAAAATGCAGGAGCTACCTACCAGAGGTTGGTCAATAGGATGTTTACCAATCAGATCGGGAAAACATGGAAGTGTATGTTGACGACATGTTGGTCAAGTAAAAAACTGTCGATAACCATGTCTCCGATCTGAAGGAATGTTTTAAGATTTTAAGAGAGTACGACATGAGGCTAAATCCTCAAAAGTGCACTTTTGGGGTTGCGTCAGGAAAGTTTTTGGGTTTCATAGTCAACACCAGAGGAATAGAGGGGAACCCCAATAAAATCAGGTTGCTACTCGAGATGCCATCACCCCGGTCGCAAAAAGACGTCCAAAGTCTGATAGGAAGGATGGCAGCCCTTAATCGGTTCATTTCCAAATCTACCGACAAGTGTTTGCCATTCTACAACCTGCTCCGGGGAAATAAAAAATTCGAGTGGACCGAAGAATGCGAACGTGCCTTCCTCGACCTGAAAGCACATTTAGCCGAGCCACCCGTGTTGTCCAAACCAATAGCAGGAGAGCCTCTTTTCCTTTACCTGGCTGTCACGGAAGATGCGGCTAGCGCAGTACTGGTCCGAGAAGAAGACCGGTCTCAGAAGCCAGTCTATTACATTAGCAAGAGGCTTCTCGGAGCTGAATCCCGATACCCGTTGATGGATAAAATGGCTTTCTGCCTTATTACGACCTTCCAAAAGCTCAGACCGTATTTCTAGTCCCATTCAATCCACGTCATAACCAATCAACCTTTAAGGCAAGTTTTGCAGAAACCTGAGGCATCGTGGCATTTGTTGAAATGGGCTATCGAGCTTAGCCAATTTGAGATACTGTATGCGCCACAAACTGTAGTGAAAAGCCAAGCTCTGGCTGATTTTGTGGCAGAGTGCACGAGATTCCAAGAAGAACAAGTGGAAGAATCGGTTCGAGCCTCGTGGAAAGTCTTTGTAGATGGTTCGTCTAACGAGAATGGATTCGGAGCTGGAGTCATCTTGATATCCCCAGAAGTGCATCATTTACACTCCGCGTTACGATTCGGATTCAAAGCATCCAACAATGAGGCCGAATACGAAGCTTTGTTGGCTGGACTAAGGGGGGCCAAGGAGCTAAAGGCCAGCTCCGTCCAGTGCTATAGCGATTCCCAACTCATGGTAAACCAAGTATTAGGAGAATACCAAGCGCGGGGAACCAAGATGGCTGCTTACCTGGCCAAGGTAAAGAATGAGCTATCTGCATTTGAGCACGGCTTAATTGAACAAATACCTCGGGAGCAGAATGCCAATGCTGACGCCCTGGCAAAGCTTGCCACCTCCAGGGAGGCCAAAACTTTGGGCCTGGTACCGATAGAATTCTTGGATAGACCAAGCATAGAGGAAGCTGGGGCGGAGGTCGAGATGATCGACACCAGGCCAACCTGGATGACTCCCATAATCGAGTACCTCACAACAGGGAAGTTACCCAAGGAGTGAAACGACGCAAGGAGGGTACTTTACCAGGCTCCAAGGTATATAATGATAGACGGGACATTGTACCGGCGTGGCCTCGCTTTACCTCTTTTATGGTGTGTTCTGCCATGTGAAGCGAGAACCATTCTGCAGGAGGTGCATGAGGGATTTTGTGGAGATCACACTGGGGGGCAAAACCTGGCCTTGAAGGTGTTGAGGAAGGGGTAATATTGGCCTACTTTATCGAAGGACTCGATCTCTTATGTCAAAATGTGCGACAGGTGCCAGAGCCCGAGCCCCTCCAGTCGAGCTAAAGATGATCTCATCCCCATGGCCGTTTGTGGTCTGGGGAATTGATTCAGTTGGTGCCCTTCCCACGGGAAAGGGAGGAGTTCTCTATGCTGTGGTGGCTATAGACTACTTCACAAAATGGGTAGAGGCAGAAGCCCTAGCGATGATTACTTCAAAGAGGGTCCTCGACTTCGTGGTCAAGAATATTGTCTGCCGATTTGGGCTGCCAAAGAAGATCGTGTCGGATAACGGAACACAGTTCGGTAGTGACCTCTTCACCGAATTCTGTGAGAGGCACGACATAATTAAAAGATTCTCCTCCGTGGCCTACCCCCAGGCTAATGGGCAGGTTGAGGCTGTGAACAAGACACTGAAAGGGAGCCTTAAGAAGAGGTTGGATGAAGGCAAGGGAGTTTGGCCCGAATAGCTCCCCCAGGTGCTGTGGGCATACCAGACCTCACACTGAACTTCGACGGGTCACACTCCTTTCTCCCTGGCTTTCGGGAGTGAGGCCGTCCTTCCTATCGAAACAAAGATAGCCTCACATAGAGTCCGGACATTTGACCAAGACCAGAACGACAAATTGCTCTACGCGTCCCTCGACCTAATTGACGAAAAACGAGAAGCTTCGCAGCTGCAACTCGCGTATTATCAACAAAAGATCACTCGTTATTTCAACTTAAAGGTCAAGAAACGCATCTTTAGTGTAGGCAACCTAGTTCTCAGAAGAGTCTTCTTAGTCGGTAAGGATTCCAAGGACGGAGTGTTGGAGCCAAACTGGGAAGGACCCTATCAAATAATAGAGGTTGTGAAAGAAGGAACCTTTAAGCTAGCTGATATCGCCCAATAAACTCCTAAGCGGTCGCAGTAGTAATCGGGCTATGTTGTATCCACAGAGAGGCAAACACAACTAAAAATTTGATTAGTAAATAAAAGATAAAAATAAAGTGGAATTGAAGATATGGATTTTGTGAAATTAAAATTATAGATTAGAGAAAATGATCAGATAAAGAGCATGGCAAGGTAGAGATGCAGTGCTGTAAAACCTATTCTAATATTAATATTAATTCAAAACACAGTTGCAATTCTACACCATTAATTGCAACTGGAAGATGTATATGTTAAAAGCACAAATTAAATAATCTAGATTAAATTGAATCTAACTCCTAATTTCATAGCATATCATATTATATATCCAAGAGCGACAAAATACCACTGGCAGAATGCAGTAAAAGACATACAATATAACAAATATACTAAAATAAATTAATAATCTAAGTTACATAAGAAAAGCATGACTGAACTTATGTAAAAGATGCTAAATAATTTTAGAAAAGAAATTAGAAGATGAGAAACAAAATAATTAATGAGATATGGAAATGAAGCATAAGAAGAATCAATATCACTATTGAGAATAAGAAGTAAAAAAACTACACTCTAACCTCACCAATATTTCTAAAATAATTCACTCATTTTTGTCACCTAAAACAAGCAAAATTAAACTAGAAATAAGAAAAGAAACAAAATAATAAAGTGTATTTTTCCCACTCTACAATCTGATAATTTACACTGGCTTTGGTTCTCTATTTATAGAGAAAATAGGACCAAAAACGTGTAAAATCGTGGACAAAATAGTGGGGGAAGTGGCTAAAAAAGCTGATGAAAATGGGAAGTGGCTGCTGGTAAAGTGGGGGACACGGTCAGAACATGGCAGGCTGAGTGGCGAGGTGGCAGGCGGCTGGTCGGCATGTGGGGAACAGCAGGCAGAAAGTGGCAGCATGTCAGGCTTGTCAGGCACGCGTCAGGGGGCAGTTGCGTCGGGCGTGTCAGCGTGGCAGGTGCGGATTGGAGAGCGCGTCAGTCGTGTCAGCGTGTCAGGCAGCTCGTCAGGCGGCTCGTCAGGTGGCGTGTGGCTCGGCTGGAGTGGATCCGTGGCTCGGCTTAGACATGGATGGGCTGCTGAAAGTTTGGGCCTGGGCTCCATTTTCAGCCTAATCTTGTCAAAAATGTCATTTTCGTCATGATTTCTTCAATTTTCATTATTTCTTTCTTCTTTCTTTTTCTTTGTGTCAAAAATATATTTTATTTCCTGAAAATTAAACACAAATTAAATTAAAATTAATATTTTCAAATATAAAATATATGACAATAAATCCGTGAAAATATTAATTAAAACTTAATTAATTTTACACTTTAAGATTAATAAAATGATATTTTTGAGCACTAATCACAACCCCCAACCAGCTTATTGCTAGTCTCTGGCAATTCAAGCGAAATGATAGATGTCAACATGATATATTTCTGGTCAAAAATTATAAAAGAACTTAAGTATTAACACAAAATGTTAGTAACAAGTCAACAAGAGTTATCAAATTTACTTCGAATAAATCTAGAGTTGTGAGTGTGTGCACCAAACTTGAACCTTCTTACCGCAAACCATAGCACATAAAAGCCTTCAAAATTATGCCAAGTAAAAGTCTAAACTCCATTAACCTCCCATGTAATTGAATGTATTTAAAGTTTAAGGGTTTCACTCATGGAGTTGGAAAAGAAGTAAGCACTCATCAAATGGGTATATATTTAGGACAAACTCATAAATAATTATTGAAACGAAGATAGGAAATAAACTATTTGGACAACCACCATAAAGAGTACCACACAACTAGTTTTTCGGGATTTTAAGTTAAATAGACAATCTTTACATTTATTCTAAGAGCCATAAAATAAAACATGAAACTAGCTCAGCTTAATGGAGAAGTAGTCCCACGGACTTGGAACGCTATACACCTGAAGAAGTATTATTAGTAATACTTTTGTAAGGCTTAGTTAGAAATCCACCTTGTTTTATTAAATAATGAGATAGTTTCTTCGTATCATTGTATATTTTTGTGAGTGTAATGTTAGAAGAGCACGTTCCAAGGAACCACGAAAGGTCCTTTTCTGATTACTTGGGGGGCATATATATCCTGGATACAACCAGGTCCTAAAACTTAGAAGTTGATTCAAATTGGTTAATCGATGTTTTTCTTAAAAAGCACGAGATATCAATAAAGAATTAACGCGAACTAAGTTTCTAAAATCAATGTCCTGGATACAACTAGGTCCTAAAACTTAGAAGTTGATTCAAATTGGTTAATCGGTGTTTTTCTTAAAAAGCACGAGATATCAATAAAGAATTAACGTGAACTAAGTTTCTAAAATCAATGTTCTGGATACAACCAGGTCCTAAAACATAGAAGTTGATTCAAATTGGTTAATCGGTGTTTTTCTTAAAAAGCACGAGATATCAATAAAGAACTAACGCGAACTAAGTTTTTACCAAATGCGCTGAAAATGAATAACAATAATAATAAAAATAGATTAAAATGAAATTCGGGGAAACCAATTGTCTCGAGGAGGAAAAACCTCGTGGTAAAAGATTACAATTAAATAAAAAAAAAGAGAAAGAACAAGTCCTAGGCCCCGCCGGGCCGCTCCGATCCCTTCGGTCTCCTGCTCGCCTGCAGCAGAAGTCTCCCCAGTCTCAGAGGGCGCCTCCTGTTGAAGACGAGCCTTGAACTTCTCAAGGAAGGGCTCCCACACCTCCGGTGCCAAGAAGGAGAAATCGCCATCCTTGTTGAAGGTACAACAATGATAAAGAACGGCCTCCATGGAGGAGCTGGAAGATGCCCTCTCTGCCACAAGGGTAGCCTTGGCCTCCTCAAGCTTGACCTTCACGGTAGCCAAGGCGACCTGTGTAGCCTCGGCCTCCAGTTGCTTAGCTCGGATCGCCTCCAGATCGACCTTTGCAGCGGCCAAGGTGACCTGCGCAGCCTTTTCTCTTTCCTTGACATCCGTCAGGGCAGCCTTGGCATCTCGCTCTTGCTGTTGTGCAGACGTGAGAGCGGCCTGAGCAGTTTGGAACTCGCCCTTGATCTCGTCAAACCTGGCCCTGGACCAAGCTATGCTGCGGTGTAGAGCCAAAGCTGCCTGCAAAGGCAAAGATAATAAGGCATGTGCTATAGAGAAAGCAAAGAGAGTTAGCTAAGTTAACTAAGTAAACTTACCGTGAGGGTCACCCCCAGTGAAGACTCCATAACGTTCTTGGGGCTCCTCGTCTCGATCTCCCGCAAGTCCCTCGGGGTGGCATTGTAGTAATGATCCATCGTATAGTTCGCGGTCTCGTAAACCGTCCCTCGGAAGGCCTCGGGGATTTTCTCCAGGGCCTGAGTGTTAACTGAGATGCGCACAGTGGGAGTGGGAGCTGGCGGGGTTCCAGATGGTGCCTCCAGTTCCCGAGTAGGGACTGGAGGTCGCGGGGGAGGCGGGGGCATGTTCTCTGTGGTGGAAGGGACCTAACCCCTCCCCTTAGCGGGAGACATGGAGGTGGTCCTGAGAGGAGGAGCCTTCTTGGTCAGCCGGAGTTTCTTGACCAGTGGACCGGATTACTCGGAGGGAGGATTCCCCCCCTGGAAGATGGACCGTAGGACGTTGTCTCCGGGTTGTGGCATCTCTTCACCTGAAACAAAAATAAGAGAGCGTTAGTATACATATAAGAATGCTTAGATCAGAAGAAAAGTCTAAGGGTGTATTGAAAAGGTCCTACCCTCCGAGCTAGAGGAGGAATCTATTGCCACGGAGCTTCTATGGGGGAGTCTAGGTTTATAACTTCGCGAATGAGAGGGGGCTCTGGGTCCAGATCCGCCTCAGGACTGGACTCCTCTACATACTACCTAAGCCCCGGAGCAACTACACCCTCCAGAAGGGAGGGCCACGACCTAAGGTTGGTCCCATACTCTTCAAAAAAGGCCGACCTAAAAGCTAGGGTGGTGTCTACTACTGCAGTGCCCCTAGGGCGGCCCATGTCATGACGTAACATTTGTTGATCAACGCACTGGAGTAGAGTTATGTTAAGGTCTGGGTCATCTTGATGATGATGTACAAGCTGGCTAGGGTTAAACCTAGCAAGCCATAGGTCTACGGCAGCCCTGTCTAATTCCCTAAACAAGTATGGGTTACCTTGGCTGGAGGGGCCGGTTGCTGCCTCGGACTAGACCCGATCCGCGTCGAGCCCCTGGGTGACCTCGAGAGCCCGCTTCCGGCGCACGAACGACACCTCGTCTTCCTCCTCCTGCTCGTCATTGTCCGCAGCACCCCCCTCGGGGATGGGCGCCAACTCGCGTGCTACTGGGATAGCCCGCGACCTCCTCAAGGCCAGGGTCTGGCCCGGAGAAATTAACTTGCACACTAGCATCGTCTCATCAGATATGAGCTGGCGGTAGTCTTTTTCACTTGGTGGGAGCCCTGCCAAGGTCTCATATTGACCCCTGAGGGTCACTGATTTGGCCGTCCTCGCAAAAATGGCTGCACGATGGTATTCAAGTCAATACACATGAAAAGAAATGAAGCAAACATGGCGATTTTGCGAGCTGAGGGTAGAAGAAACTTACGAGGAAGGTTGAAGTAGTGGTGATCGCAGTTGTGAAACCCCGTCGACATAAAGAATTGGTCCTTGAAGTCGTTGGGGTGGCTAGTCAGCTCGATGACTGCAGGAGAATTGGGAAAACGGGTCAGGTAGTAGAACCCATCGCCTCGCCCCCGTTGATCCGGGCTGGCTTTGAGGCAGAAAAAATAAAGGATGTCCGCCGGTGTAGGGACCTCCCACTCATGCTTCAGAAAGAGGTACCTCAGCCCCGCCAGCACAAGGTAGGAGTTAGGTGGCAATTGGAAGGGAGCCAGCCTCACGTAATTCAGAAAGTTCGCGAAGTACTGGTCCAAAGGTAGGAAGGCCCCGGTGTTGAGGTGTTCGTCGCTCCAGGCCGCGAATTCCTCGTTGAGGGGTGTGTAGCCTCTCTCCCTCGAGGGGAGGTCGGGCAACAAGAGTGCCTGTCCCAATTTTGATGTTATGGGACAGCCAAAACTTGTTGACCCTCCCTTGGGTCGTAACCTTTGAGACTATCCTCTCTGCCTCGAAGAAGGCATCAGGTTCCACCTCGACCTCTTTCTCCACTGTGGGACCGAAGTGGGGGATTGGAGATTCCGCTACTATCTCTTTCCCCTTGCTAGCCTGCTGGGATGATGAACCGGTAGCGCTCTTTTTAGGTATGTTCTTCCTGGGCCCCATCTGGTCGCCTAACGAACAAAGATGAAGAAAGTTTAAATAGGCGACCTAAAATTAGAAAAGGGAATCTAGCGCAAGAAGTGATTTTCGTACATGGGCTGAGGTAATCTCAGCCCGCCGTGCGTGAGGTCACGCGATGCTATGATCACATGCATGTGTTTCCAATGGATCCCCGATTGCTCGGGATCTATGTGTCAGGAGGGTCAGGATAATGCTTGCCTTGGAGGGAAAGTTTCAAAAAGCAAAACCGCCTGGGAAGCGTGACCCCTAAGCTACTCGGTTTTGCACCCCAGAAACCTATCATCTTCCCCTCTCCAAACATGCATTCCATAAAGCTACCAAGAAAAGCTACCCAGAAAGTTACCAAGAAATTATCTTGTCCTATACATAAAGTTCCTAGACATGTTCTAATATAGTCGATATACCTAGGATCAAAACCTATGCACCAAAAATCAGCCAAAAACAATCTACAGTGTGCGACTAAGAAATGGGCTTACCTAACAGAAAAATAGAAAGATCAAAGCATGCAACAGGTAGAGGACTTATAGTGTATTTTCTGTATGGAAGCCGTAAAAATCGTAGGAATCGGAGTCCTAGTGGAGTCTTTAAAGCTGGACTGGTGCAAAAACTCTTATGGCAAGAGCGTAGGGATCTTTGGGATGATAACTGGAAGGAGAAAGACTTCTGAGGATAAAGAGGAAAGAAGATGAGGAAAAATTTTCAAATAAAGGGTGGCTAATGCAGAAGATGGCCAACCTTATATATATGTATGGGGTAAAAGAACAAGGACCGTTCGTTCGCATTAATGCGAGATACGAGGGTCATAACTCGAGGGGTGAAACGACGGCCGAAGATAGGCTAGGCCATTTAATGCAATTCTCGGAAGCCGAACAGTCGCCAACCACGGCGCTCCACGTGTCCGATACCTGCGTAGTGGACGGGACATGGAGAGTCGAAAAGGAAACTTAAAAGCCCCTGCTGTGAAGGTCACAGATGATGTCAGGGATCACGAGCAGGGGCTTGGGGGGGCAAATGTACACCCTAAATATCCACGAGCTATTGACAAGCTGGAAAAGGGCCTAATTCGACCTGCCACGTGTAAATCGTCCGCCCAGAGCTGTTATTACGGGTTTCCACCTGTCCAGTCTGTGCTGATTATAGAGTTAGCAGTTCACTCGAAGGCAGCAGGTCAACGGTATGGATATCACGAGCTGGTGCTGTATCAAGCTCATGATGCGACACAAGTCTGACACCCAAACCCTTGTAAAGACAACCACGCAATGTAAACGTGCATATATCAGACATCACGTGTCTATTCCATTTCTGAATTCTCGGGCACGCAGTATAAACGTGCATATATCAGACATCACGTGTCTATTCCATTCCTGAATTCTCGGGCACGCAGTATAAACATGCGTATTCAGACATCCCACGATTGGTTTGGGCCATGCGGCCCATTATCCCTCCTTACCTATTGATTAGACCACACTTCACTGTAAGGTTTTTAGGAATTAATCATCAGTATCATAGAGATGACGTGAAGGGTATAGAGATCACGAGATGACCCCCTTTGCTAACCCAAGTATCCTCTCCCTATAAATACCAATACCTTGGGCATTGCAAGGGGTTGGCATATTTTTTGTAAAGACACACTCTGTAAGGAATAGTAAAGAGATATCAATAATATCGACTGGTGGACTAGAGGGATTTTATCCTTCGAACCACCTAAAAAGAAAGGAGTGATCACCTTCCCATGTTATTAATTTCTGAAGTCTAGAAGTAAACTATTTTCTTATTACGGTTCACTAATTAGCACTAATCCATCCTGTTTATTCGTATAATTATCTGTTGGAGAAGAACCGCGTCAATAGTTTATGCTTCTTTTATTGATAATAAAAACGTGTTACTTAAGAAATATGGTTTTATTAAGGGCGTAAAACCCAACAAACTCCCACTTGCCCTTTTAAAACAAATGGGACATGTTTCTCAAACCCATTCCCTCTACGTGCCTCATGAAAATGTTCTCTCCCAAAGTCTTGGTAAAAGGATCCGCCAGATTGTCTTCCGACGCTATCTTCATTACCTTGACGTCACCCCTGGCCATATATTCCCTAATGATGTGGTATATCCTCTCTATATGCTTTGCTCTTTTATGACTTTGAGGTTCTTCGAATTCTCTATAGCCCTATTATTGTCACAATACAATATGAGTGGTTTATCCATTCCTGGAATAACACCGAAATCCATGTAGAACTTCTTTAGTCAGACTATTTCCTTATCCACCTCAGACAAAGTTATGCACTCAGCCTCCATGGTGGAATCTGAAATGGCAAACTGCTTAACACTTCTCCAAAACATAGCTCCACCCCATGAGTAAACAACATTCCATAAGTAGAATTCGTGTCATCGACATCCATCTGAATATTAGAATCAGTGTAGCCTATTGGGTCCAGTGAACCACTCGAATAGACCAGCATATAATCCTTTGTCCTTCATAGATATTTTAGTATGTGCTTGACTGCTGCCAAGTGTTCCCTACTGGAATTTGACTGGTACTTGCTTACAACTCCCACAACATGGAAAATGTCTGGTTAAGTGCACAACATAGCATACATAAGACTTCCAACTACGGATGCATAGGGAATTTGTTTCATCTCTTATTCCTCTTGAGGAGTCTACGGAGACTGCTTCTTAGAAAGATGAACTCCATGTCAGGATGGGAAAAGTCTCTTCTTCGAGTTTGTCATAGAGAAACGCTCAACTATACCTTTCCTATGTACGCTGCTTCTGATAGCGCCAAGTCCTTGTTCTTCCTGTCTTGAATAATCTGGATACCGAGAGTGTAACTAGCTTCACCCAAATCTTTAATCTTAAATTTGGTCCCAAGCAAGTTATCATCTACATATAGTACAAAAAACACTATCACATAATTTTCCCTTAGTTGGTAAACACAGGGTTCATCCACGATCTACTCAAAACCATAGGTCTTAATGATTTCATTAAACCTTAAGTTCCAGGAAAGTGAAGCTTTTTAAGTCCATAAATGGACCTATTAAGTTTGAAAATTTCTTTTCCTGTCTAGCTACTACAAATCCTTCTGGTTGACCCATATAAATGGTCTCATCAAGAAAGTTGTTGTCCGTATTTTCACCTCTGACACGTGGAAACCCCCAGTGACTGGCTTGGACGTTCGTAGGCATCCTCGGGGCATGTTACTGCCCGAGGTCTTTAGTCAGAGCAAGGGTCCTCTTAGGTGAGACCTTGCCTTTGACAGTGGGTCATGGGTGCCCTAGTAGATTACTCCCCGATGTTCATTCTCAGAGCTAGCGTCTCTCCAGCTCGGGCAGTTAAGGCGACGGGTCTCGTCTCCCAGTCATCTCCCAGGTCCAAGGTTCAGGTTCTCGAACCTAAGATAAGGCGCAACGTGTCAGCAAATACGGGATTTTCAGAGCCAGAGGATCGTCTGACAACCTTTATGGGTGATCTGTCAATAGTGATTTTGAGTGTACAACTCGAGAATTCGTACACCCACTATGCCGCTTGACATGGAGGTACTTACAACACGCCCTAACACTTTTTAGGGCATGTTCCCTATAAAGTAGGTGCTTTTCCGCAGTGGGCCCCGCAAATCTCATTTGAGCCATGATCTCTATTCAATGCACCCCAATTCATTGAATTGGTATTAATCCCCCAATAGTGGGAATAATATGTATTAATTAATTATGACTAGTATTAATGACCCCAGCCACTATAAATAAGGTTGGGAGTCTCTTTGTAAAGGCTCGGTATTTTAGAGAGAGAAAACCTTGTACATAGAGCAATCTAAACACTGCCTGAGAATACACCATTGGAGCTTGTAATCACAAGCTTACAATCCTCTTAATACCAGAGACTCGTGGACTAGGATTCTTTTATAACCTAAACCACGTAAAAATCCTAGTGTTCTTATAGTTTATTTCTTTAATCTCTCTTATTAAGGTTGTTAGCAAAAAAGGCAGTCAACATTTTGGTGCTTTCATTGAGAGCTTGAAGAAAGAATTTTAAACACTCACAGCCATGGTGACTACATGAAGAAATGTTACAGATGAGATGCTCCCTCCTATTGGAGTTGAAGGAGGAGAATCCAGTAGGCAACCACCTAAAGATATGCCAGAGTTGATGGAGGACTACGATGAATATGCCGAGTATGAAGACGAAGATAATGATGCCGACGAAGGGTATTATGAGGAAGAATACCCTCAACCCATGGAGGTGGAAGAGACATTAGAGGTGGTGGTGCTCCGTGAGGCAGTCAGTCAGTCAGCGCCCGTGGGGCTCGGGGCGTTCCGCCCTGACATGCCCATACGGATTGCGCGAGGCATGAAGTTGGTGTCCCCTCGGGATCTAACCAAACCCATAGGAATAGCGACCCAGGGATCCGCCTGTGGAACGTCCCACAAAACTGAGAATATGGCATCAGTATCTTGATAAATGAAAACGTCGAGTCCGATGGGGAGACCGAAGTGGCTCGTCCAGCGAATAACGGTGCCTTTTGGGGACAAGCTAACCTGTGAGACAAACTCAATTCCCGGAGGTGCAATAAGGAAGGAAAACGCGAGCCTGTTGGGAGAAGTCTGTTAGATCTCCGAGATAATCTCAATGCTCGGAGAAGAGATAACCCGACTTAGAGCGTCAACCAAAATGGCGACCTGCATCGTGCAGAGTTGGAAGGTCTAAAGCGGATAATTCTCAGGATGGCAAAGCGGCAAGGCCATGAGTTTGACTCAGACGATGAAGAGGTGGAACCATGTGCCCTTCATCTTCTTGAAGCCCCGCTATCTATAGGCTTCAAAATTCCATCCATACCATACTGTGATGGTGGTTGGGATCCCACAGACCACCTGTCTAAGTTCAACAGGTTAATGTCGGTGCGCCGTGTCTCCGATGACGCTAAGTGTCATGTGTTCCCGCTTACCTTGATGGGGCCAGTGGATGAATGGTTTATTAAGCATAGACTAGGGTCCATTCATTCATGGCACAAGTTATCATCCACCTTCCAAAGACAATTCATAGGATCCTAGAAGGTAAGCTTTCAAGTCAATGCCTTGGCCAATATAAAGCAAGGACCTTTTGAGACCTTCAATACATCAAGCGCTTCAAAGACGAAGCAGCGAGAACCAAGAGAGTCGATGATGGAAAGCAGTTGATGGCACTGTAGGCTAGCATATGTGCGAGGTTCCCAATTTGGAATGATCTCCAGCAGAGGGGATGCCGGCGTCTCGATGACATCATTCGTCGAGCACAATAGTACATCAGTTGAGAAGATACCCAGCTCGGGGCATTCTGAGCGCCCACCCTCTTCCCTATGGCAAGCCCTATGTTCACATCCAACAAGGCTCGGCGGGAGTCCAACCCAGCCAGAGCGCTGTTAGGAACGAGTTTCCTAATACGCAGCAGAATGGTGGTGTGGTTGGCCCAGTGTAGAACAAAAATTTTGTAACATATTTAAACTACCTTTAAATATGCGGATCCATTAATATACATACATTAATCATAAACAAGATGTAACGCCCTACTTCCTTAGAGCCGTTACCAAGTGAGTTTTAAGACAAAACAGTGTGCAAAGAACTCGCTAACCGAGGTTTTTAAAATGAAAGTGTGACTAATTAAAAGTTAAGGCTGAAATCTTTGAAAATGTGTTGTTTCAATAAAAACTTCTAGTATTAAACATTTGGGATCCCAAAATAAGGTTTGAAAACTATTTACATCTTCAAATAAGTTTACAGTTGATTAGTTATAAAAATCATAAATTATTACAGCCATTTCTCGAATAAACCCCCAACCAAAGCAGTCGGGCAGGCCAAACATGTACGCGTCGCTTCACGCTCTCTGTACTCATGGCTGGTTGACTCAGTCTTTGCCCTTACTTGCACACAAAGCACCCGTGAGCCGAAGCCCAGCAAGAAAACTCATGCAGCTCATAACATATGCAAATTATACAGTTAATCATATCAGATAGTCCACAGATAAACAGGTCAACCATTAGACTAAGCAAACACGGCCATGCCGCCCCAGAAGCCTTACCAAAGCCTGGGGTCTCGGTCCTCACCGTAAGGATATCACATGTATCCACTGGGTCCTACCCTGACTATAAGCATCCCATGTGCTAAGTGTTACTTCCGGCCTCGCTGCCGTTCTCGGCTTTTCGCCGTTCTCGGCTCCATTGCCGTTCTCGGCCTTGCCGCTCTCGGCCTTAGCCGTTCATTGTACTATAATCACACATATAATACATTTCGAAATAATCATTCAAACATATAATGATTCATTTAAGGTTCTACATTAGCACATAATACAATCTAGGGCCATGCCCTGTAATAACACTATGGGTCCATGCCCTAATCTCGAGTGCTACAGTTTTCTTACCTGTATTCCGAGCTTCCTGATGCACTAAAGCCGCGAGCACGGTCCTCTAACACGAGCTTCACAAAGACCTAGTCACAACACGTACAAAACATCCTTTAATACTAATCAATTCAAAAATCACTTCCCGGAACCAATTCCACACTCTCGGGACTCCCAAATTCCTAAAACAAATCATTGGAAACATCCCCCGAACCCCTGGAACAAATGCCCAAAAATGCAAAATTTCCCATCCTGAAAAAGGCGTAGCGCCGCGGCGCTACCCGCAAGGGCCGCGGCGCCCAGAGAAGTCAAAAAGCTCCCCTGACTGTAAACAGCCTCGCGCCGCGGCGCCCAAGAACAGGGTCGCGACGCTCCTTCGCGAACCCAGAAATCTGGGTTTTTCCTCTGCATTTCCTCGAGCCAAAACCCCTCCAAATCATCCTAAACAAATACTTAAACCCCAAGATCAATTTAAAACCCCACATAAACCATCTAACAACTCAGAAACATCATCAAAGAAACCCAAACACACAATCAAATCCCCAATTCACCAATTGGCCACACATCAACTTTCAATCTTCATACTAACATTCTAAGAAAAAAAAATCAAGCTTAGAAACTTAACAAAGAAGTGATAAATCCTTACCTCAGAAAGTCTTGGCTTATGATCAAGTTTAATTTCCTCCAACCCCTTGATCCTCCTCCTAGATCCCTCAAGTTTCAGCTCCCTTCTTCTCTTTTTCCTCTCATAGCCCTAGCTTTCCTTCTAGCTTTTCTTCTCTTCCATTTATATCAAAACCAACATATATGCCAATGCCCAAACCGTGTACCCTATAATCCCAGCTGAAAATTGTCTAACCCCTCTGCCAAATGACCATGTTACCCCTCCAAATAATCCTTTCCTAAGTAAGCCATCAAGGGCACTCTAGTCCTTTCACTTATATTTCAATTCTACCATTTTCCAACTAAACTTGTTACTCACAGCAGTAACTAATGGTTACCCAGGTTACTCTATCACCAATAACCATTACCCGCTAAGTCTCAATTTAACCATAACGATTCCCAAGGTACCCCTAGGCTCCTCCCGAGCCGGGTATAAAATCCCGTTGTGACTTTTGAGTAAACTAGCTCTCTAGGACCGTCTCGGCACGTGCATCGCAATAATAACACCACACTCACGTGGTACAAATCACATAATAAAATTATCACATATATGCCCTCAGCGGGCTAAAATTACCAGTTTATCCCCTCTCATACAAACGGGGTCCACATGCATATTTATTTCACCTAAACATGCATACTAATCACATATTCATTAAATTCACATAAATTAATGCAATATAACAATTATTGCCTTCCAGGCACACTAATCAAGGCTCCCAGCCTTATTAGTAAATTCAGGTCGTTACACAAGATAAGGATAGAATTCATACCTCTTGAAGCCTATCAAGTATCCTTGCTATCTTTTCATATTTAGAACGATCTTCCTATCCAAGCCACTCCCACGTACTCACACCAAGATCTTCCAAAGCGTTCTCTACACCTCAAGAAATGTGTGGGCACTTAGAGAATGAAGGATAGTTTATTTGTGATTCTACTTGATGTACTCAACTCATGAGATCAAGAGAATATGCCTGAGAATTGGTTCTTTATTTTCAGGGAGAGAAAACTATCGTTCTATTTTTCACAGAGCGAATGTTCAGAGTTGTCTCACATCTACATCTCTGAATATTTTTCTGATTAGTCATACTTAAAAAGAAAATATTCAAATTTTAAAAAATAAATCTGTAACCATTTTACAATTTTACTTTTTAATTAATTAATTATTCTATTAATGAAAAAAATCCAAAAACCAATTTTTGACTTATCCATTAATTAATAAATTAAATAAATAAAAATAAAAATCCCATCCCTGAAATTGCCCTACACGCCACACAGTCCATGGACTGTGTGTGCACATGTAGCTTCCCTAATTTTAAGGATGTTGTTTTTTCAATTTTTATTTAATTATTTATTCAAACTGTTTTGTCAGATAAGATATAACAACCTGATAACTAATTCAAATTTGAATTCAAATTTAAATTAATGATCAAATATAATTAATTATTTGAATAAATGTTAATCTTTTAAATTCAAATCCAATTTGAACTTATCAGATTATTATCTCCCACTCAAATAAAGATATTTAATTAATTCTACCAATTAATTAAATCCAAAATTTTCGAAATATATATTTAATTTATTATAATTTCGAAAATTATAATTAATTAATTATTTAATTAAATTTCGAAATTACTTTAATTATTTAATATAATTTCGAAAATTATACAATAATTAAATATTAATTAATTTTATTAACTACAACTAATTTGTAATTAATTAATTAATCACTATTATCATATAATTACATATTTGGCCTGAAGAACAAATTTCTTCTTAAATATGTCTTTAAACTATTTTCCCTTCATATCAACTCTTCCCTTCATATTTTCCAAGCTCCAATAAATTTGAGATTATGAATTAAACTCTTTAATTAAATAATCTTAATTTATTAATCTCATGATTATTCCACTATAAATATGAGACTGCACTCTTGTAATCATAGACATTTCATTTACTGAGTACTTTATAATCATAAAGCGTCCATTGATATAATCATTGCATACAACTTGACCCTCTAATAATGGTTCATAATTAATCGGGAATAAAATTACCGTTTTACCCTTTTAACTATCTCTTGTTTCCTTAAGTACCATTGACTCTACTAGTGAAGGTTAATTCATAACTAAATTATGAATTTGAGCTGAATAACCTTTCAGTCCCAAAAGTCAACCCTTAAGAGAACCATCATTCAATCTCTTGCGAGAAGGCATAGATTCCATATATGTATACTATGTCCCCAACCATCTACATTAATGAGTTCCCAAAACAAAAGTTTCTACCCTGATCATTCTGACAGACCCTAACAAGTGAATCAAAGAACTCATATAACATAAACAGGAGTTCATAGTAACTTCAGGATTTAAATCTATTTGTATATGATCATCAGTAGATATATTTAATTAATACTTCGAAATGGTATTTAACTAAGTATTAATAAACATATCTGGTCCAGTTCTATATATTCTCTAATATATAAAGCACCTCCACTAAAGTGTCCTACCACACTAGTGATCCAGATCTAGATCACATGTATTCATAATACTAGTGGACCGTACTTGCAGTAATTAATCTAAAGATTCCATAACTTTATTTTACTGCGAACTATTCAAGTTCATTTATCTCAAACACAATCCTCCCGTACCAATACGTGTTTGAGATCACATATATGAACTTAGGTATTTTCCTGATATTTACTTAATATTATCACAGAATAATATAGTCCATAAAATATATGCATAACAAATTCAATTCATTTATTTATTTCATAAAAACAATGTTTACTACATATGCTGTTAGGGAACATTTCCAACAAGCGCCACCTCTTCCAGTTACTGCGCCATGTCTGCCCCTGGATTTGGTATAGATTCGGCAGGGTTCGGGGTAGCGCCCACTGGATACAACAATTTTCTGCTTGCATTTAGTGCTGAAGTTGTTACCCCATCCCAGCCTGCTGAATCTAGTAGAGCTCCCAATGGCACAAGGTGCAGAGGGAAGGGTAAGGGCCACAAACCCAGAGGGTGCGGAGCCACACAGCCCGAGCAGGGAGTCACATCAAGCGAGAAGTACATCTCGCAGTATTCCAAGTACACTGACTTGGTAGACTCCCAAGAGAACATCTTCATGGAAACGATACAACATGTTCATTACCGGAAGTCGCAGCCCATCTGAAGAGATAGGGATAGGTGGGACCCTAGCAAATTTTTTCGTTTCGAAAACGACATAGGGCACCACCAATGAGTGTCGTAAACTCAAGGATTACACTGAGAATCTCACAAGCTGGGACACCTCCATCAATATCCTAAGTGTAACGCCCTAGATTGCCAAGACCATTACACTGTGTGTTTATAAAGGTGCAAGAATTGCGAATCAAGTCATTGAAACTATAAACGTGTTACTGAAACTATAGTTGAACTAGGGTAAAAACATTTTAGTCTCAAAAGCTTCATTTCTTGTAAATAAACATTTTCTCTTTACATGGGATCCCAAGAGTAATAAGTTTAAGACTGTTTACAAAAGAATTAAAATTTAAATACAGATACTAGCCATTTTAAGGCAAAACAGACAAATAGGCTTTTCTCGTCCTGTTCTACTCCTCGGCCGTGGTGGCCGAACAGTTGACTATGTACATTCAGCCCCGCAGCTCTCCACCTCAAGGTTGGTCCAACTTGCCTTTCCCTTTACCTGCACCATGTAGCACCCGTGAGCCTAGGCTCAGCAAGAAAACACAATAACAGAGCATAATCATTCAACAGTCAATCAGATAACTCATAACGCATAAGCATGTACTCAATAGTTTAAGCATTCATGTTAATCAAGTATTAAGCATACCAAGTATATCATCTTATACCAACAATCAATCCACATATGATAACTAGGGTTAACTCCCTTAAGCCGCACCCTCTATTTATCCCACTGACTCCGGCCCGCTTAAACTGAGCTCAGTGAATATTAAGCTGTCCTCGGCTACCAGTGGCCGAGCCGCGTCCTGTGCGCAAGTATAATTTACGACACCCTTAGGACGTTTATCATATGTCCCATGGAATAATACCATCTGTGACATCATACAGATATAGGGAGCTCTTAGTCCCATCACAAACACATTACCGGGTGCAGTTTTCTTACCTTTGGATACGCGAGCTTTGATCAATTTGATTCTCGAGCATGATCCCGCTTGAGCCCTAGTGTACACCTAGTCACATCCGTAGATTAGAATCATCACCAAACCTCAAATCCAAAATCGAGCCTCGGGACCAATCCCGAGCCCTTGGGAAGCCCTAATTCCACCAAACGGGGTGGTGGAATCAAACCCCGAACCCCCGGGCAAAAACACTTGAAAATAACCCAAAACCCCTTTCTGGAAACAAGGTAGCGCTACAACGCTCTAAGGAGGGCACTACAGTGCTACAAACAGAGCCTAAAAACGCCCCAGAACACATGGCCTAGCGCTACAGCTCCCAATTGCTAGCGCTGTAGCGCTAGTCACAGCACAGCAAACCCTGCATTTTTCCTCCTTCGATTTTCCCCGAGCCAAACCTTACCAAAACACTTCCAAACCTCAATCAAACATAAAAACAAGCCTATCAACATCCTCCACTCATCCTAAACATACCAACCACACATAATCCAATCACATGCACCCCTAAACAAAGAATTCACCATAGCTGAACCTAGAGTTCAGAAACTCACAAAAACAACAACTGAAACTACATAACTTAAGCCAGAGTTTCTTACCTTTGATGGATGAGCTTAGCCTAGCTTTTCCTTCTCACTAGCTTGACCTTCACCTCCTCAAAGCTCAGCTTCAGTTTCCCTAGAATTCCCCATCAATACTCAGCTCAAAATCCATAACAATACCAAGAACTAGAAACAGAAAACTACCTTGAACCTTACCTCAAACAAATGGACTGCTCTTGGCAAATCCTTGCTAATTCTTCAAGCCAGACCAAGGACTCTAGCCTCAAACTTCTACTCTAACTCTCCCTGAGTTTCTGCCCCAAAAGACCTCAAGAATAGATGGAGAAAAGCTTAAATCGAGAGAGAGAAAGATAAACTTCCAATTTCCCATTTTTCCCCTTTTTCCTTTCTTTTCCTCCAGACTTCTAAATCCTTCTACTTATTCCACTAAGGCATAAAGCCTGATAATACTTATCCCTTATAAGCCAAATGACCAATTTTCCCTCCCCTTTATCCCTAAGCCTTTAAATCAACCTAGTGGCATTTTGGTCATTTCACTCAATTCCCGCTATTTCCTCGAATGTCTCTAATATTTACCGCTTACTTCCCGACACCTAACTAATCACCAATTATATTCCTCAATATCAAATTAGACTCCAATATATTCTCTAAATTCCCAGATTTAACCCCAGGCTCACCCTGAGCCGGGTGTAAATCCCCGCTGTGACTTTTTCGCTAAACCGCTCACTAGGATCGTCTCGAGTCACACATTACAAATATATCCATATAATAATGTGGTCTCGACAATTTATCACACATATATATACAGTTATGCCCTCGATGGGCCAAAATTACGATTATGCCCTTCTAGCCTAATTAGGGGCTACATGCATACTAATACACATAGTCATGCATCTGAGATATTCAAATAATTATATAACATGCTTTTAATCATTAAATCACATATAATCCAATTATGCCCTCCCGACACACTAATCAAGGCCCTTAAGCCTTATTAGCAAATTTGGGTCGTTACAACTATCCCCTCCTACTGAGAATTTCGTCCTCGAAATTTACCTGAATAACTCGGGATACTGATCCCGCATCGCTGTCTCAAGCTCCTAGGTTGCCTCCTTGACCCTACTATTACTCCACAATACCTTAACAAGAGGAATCGTCTTATTTCGTAGTACTTTATCTTTCCGATCTAAGATCTGAACTGGTTGTTCCTCATAGGCTAGATCTGTCTGTAACTTCAAATCCTCATACCTTAACACATGAGTCGCATCTGAGACATACTTCCAGAGCATGGAAACATGGAATACATCATGGACTCCTGAATGATGGTGGCAGGGAAATCCTGTAAGCCACCTGACCGATCCTTTCTAGGATCTCAAAAGGTCCAATGAACCTAGGGCTTAGCTTGCCCTTCTTTCCAAATCTCCTCACCCCTCGCAATGGTGAAACTTGGAGAACAACGTGGTCCCCAACCTGGAACTCCACGTCCCTACGCTTGGGATCTGGGTAGCTTTTCTGTCTGCTCTGAGAGGCGAGCATCCTAGCTTGGATCTTCTCTATAGCTTCACTTGTCCTCTGAACCATATCTGGCCCCAAATACTTTCTCTTACCCATCTCATCCCAATGAATGGGTGATCTACACTTCCTCCCATATATCATCTCATAGGGAGCAAATCCAATCATTGATTGGTAACTATTGTTATACGAAAATTCAACTAACGGGAGATACTTGCTCCATGATCCTTCAAAGTCGATCACACACGCTCTGAGCATATCTTCCAACACTTGAATCGTCCTCTCAGACTGTCCATCAGTCTGAGGATGAAAGGCTGTACTGAACTTCAACTGAGTCCCCATAGCCTTCTGTAAACCACCCCAAAACTTGGAAGTAAAGATAAGATCTCGATCTGACACTATAGACTTAGGAACCCCATAAAGATGTACGATCTCCCTCACATAAAACTCTGCATACTGATCCACAGTATATGTTGACCTCACTGGAAGAAAATGGGCTTATTTGGTGTCTCTATCCACTATCACACACACCGAGTCATGAAGCCCTATAGTTCTGGGTAAACCTCCCACAAAATTCATTGTAATATCCTCCCATTTCCACTCGGGAATTCCCAAAGGTTGAAGTAACCCTGCTGGTCGCTGATGCTCAGCTTTCACCTACTGACAGGTTAAGCATCTGGCTACGTACTCCACCACATTCTTCTTCATCTCGGGCCACCAATATAACATTCGCAGATCCTGGTACATCTTCGTGGTACCCGAATGAAGTGAGTACGGCGTCGTATGAGACTCATCCAGTATCTCTCTTCTAATTTCCTCATCATTCGGAACACAAATCCGCCCCTGATACCGAAGCAAACCAACCTCAGAGATAGAATAGTCCTTAGCTACTCCTGCAAAGACATTCTCTCTAACCTCCTGTAATTGAGCATCTATCAATTTCCCTTCTCTAATCTGCTCTAGCAGCGTCGACTGCAAAGTAATATTGGCCAACCGACCTACCACCAATTCTGTCCCCGCTCTAACCATCTCATCAGCTAACTCTCTTAAGATCTGGGTGGAACTGTATAACTGACCTGGGCCCCTCTGGCTCAATGCATCCGCCACTACATTGGCTTTCCCCAGATGGTAAAGGATATCACAGTCATAGTCTTTCACCAACTCTAGCCAACGCCTCTGTCTCATGTTCAGGTCCTTCTGTGTAAAGAAATACTTCAAACTCTAATGGTCAGTGTATACCTCGCACTTCTCCCCATACAAGTAATGTTGCCAAATTTTTAGTGCGAATACCACCACTGCTAACTCCAAATCATGGGTAGGATATCGCTGCTCATACTCCTTCAGCTGCCATGATGCATAAGTTATGACCTTCTCATTCTACATCAACACACATCCTAAAGCCAACCTCGATGCATCGTAGTAAACAACAAACTTTCCTTCCCCTGAAGGAAGACTCAACACAGGCGCTGTAATAAGTTGTCGTTTCAGCTCCTGAAAAATGTCCTCACACTTGTCTGACCAGATAAACTTCCAATTCTTCCGTGTCAATTCTGTCATCGGTGCCGCAATCTTCGAGAAGCCTTTTACAAACCGTCTGTAGTAACCCGCTAGACCAAGAAAACTCCACACCTCCGAGGCGTTCCTTAGCCTCGGCCATTCCCTAACTGCCTCTACCTTAGATTGATCCACCTTAATCCCATATGCACCCATGATATGTCCAAGGAATGTCACTTTTGGTAACCAAAATTCACATTTCTTAAACTAGGCGTACAAATGATGCTCCCTCAGTCCCTGCATAACCTGTCGAAGATGAATCTCGTGCTCTGCCTCTGAACTAGAGTACACTAAAATGTAGTCGATGAAGACAATGACAAACTGATCCAGAAAGTCCTTGAACACACTATTCATTAGGTCCATAAAGGCTGCTGGGGTGTTGGTCAAACCAAAGACATGACCAAAAACTCATAGTGCCCATACCTCATTCGGAAGGCCGTCTTCAGTATGTCCTCGTCCTTGATCCTCAGCTGGCGATAACCAGATCGAAGATCAATCTTCGAGAACACCATCTTACCCTGCAACTGATCAAACAAGTCATCAATCCTTGGTAGGGGGTGCTTATTCCTAATAGTCAACTTGTTCAATTCCCTGTAGTGTATACACATCCTCAAAGTCCTGTCCTTCTTCTTCATGAATAAAATGGGAGCACCCCATGGCGAGTAACTAGGCCAGATGAACCCTAAATCCAGAAGTTCCTGCAACTGTATCTTCAATTCTTTCAGTTCTGCCGGTGCCATCCTATACGGTGCCCTCGACACTGGCTCTGTCCTTGGCGACAGCTCAATAACAAACTGAATCTCTCTACGTGGCGTCGACCTAGGCAAGTTCTTAGGGAACACATCCAAGAACTCACAAACCAATCTGGTCTCTTCCGGTCCTGCTGGCGAAACCTTGGTGGTGTCCACCACACTAGCCAGAAAACCTATACACCCTCCTTGTAACAAATCCCTAGCTCTCAGCGCCGATATCCTGGGTAAGCGGGGTCCATGCACCGCTCCCACAAAATCAAAGGGATCCTCGCCCTCTGGCTCAAAGGTCACCATCTTCTTCCTGCGGTCAATGGTAGCCCCATATCTAACCAGCCAATCCATACCTAAAATCATATCAAAGTCCTCCATACTTATCTCAGTTAAATCTACCGACAATTCTCTACCATCAACTATCACTGGCAGTGCTCTAATCCACCTCCTAGACACTACTAGTTCCCCTGTAGGCAAAATAGTCCCAAACCCTAAAGTACAATACTCATTAGGTCTACACAATCTATCAATCACCTTACTAGAAACAAACGAATGTGTAGCACCAGAGTCAATCAATACAGTAAAAGGAGAGCCAACACTAGAGAGCTAACTTGGCACTACCGAGGGACTAGCCTCGGCCTTCGCCTGCGTCAGGGTGAACACTTGAGCTGGAGTCAAGCTGTCCACTTTCCCTGTATCTCCCTTCTTCACTGCCGGGCAGTCCTTCTTGAGGTGTCCCACCACCCCACACACATAACAGGCCTTAGCCTGACACTCGCCTGGATGGCGTCTTCTACACCTCGTGCATTCAGGATATGTCCTCCATGTATCACCGCCTCCTTGACGGCCACCCTGAGTACCCCGACCTCTCCTATCAGGACTAGGAGCGGTTGAAGCATCAGAGGTCTTTCTCTTTAAATCACTGGGGCCTCCGCCCCTACCTGAACCAGAATATGGAGGTACCTCCCTGTGGCTCTCCCGTCTCACTGCACTCTCTCTCCGTATCTTATTCTCCGCTTCCTCAGCGGTAAGAGCCTTCTCTGTAGCCTGGGCATAAGTTGTCCCTCCAGGAACTGTTGTAATCCTCACATCTTGGGCAATCATGGCATTAAGCCCTCTAATGAATCTGTCCTGCCTAGCTGCATCAGTAGGCACATGGTCAGGTGCGAATTTCGCAAGCCTGTCAAACTTTAGGGCATACTCTGTAACAGTCATGCTTCCCTGATCCAGCCCCATGAACTCATTTACCTTCGCTGCCCTGATAGCAACATTATAATACTTCTGATTGAATAGGTCCTTACATCCTTCCCATGTCAAAGCAGTAACATCTCTGGTCTGTGATGCCACCTCCCACCAGATTCGGGCATCCTCTCTCAACATATATGTGGCACATGCCACCCTATCATGTCCATATACCCTCATAAAGTCCAGAATGGTGGTAATCATGGTCATCCATTGTTTAGCTTTCAGTGGATCAGGTCCTCCTTCAAAGATTGGGGCTGCAGTTTCCTAAACCGCTCATACAACGAATCCCATTTGTTCCCAGCCTCTACTGGCTGTATAACAGGTACCACTGCAGGTGGTACAATGGGGGCAACACTCCCTGATGGAGCTTGCTGCCACATAATTTGGATTTGTTCATCCTGGCTCTGTAGCCGAGCCTGCATGTCTGCCATAAGCTGCTGCCAGTTCTCAGGGACTGGCGAAGGGGTCTGGCCCTGATCATCATCTCTAGTCTCAGACCTGCCGACTAGTTGCGTAGATTTTCTTAGACTCATAATTATCCAAGTTAATCTGCAATCAATGACTCGATAATCAGACTATGATGACAAGGTAATAATCTTTTCATGATCCACCGTTAAAACTCCAAACATTCACAAGCAATCAAAATTTAACAGTTTATCCAAATATTTATCCATATATTCATTCACATGCACAACAGTGCTGGTAAGCACGCCTCAATATCATCATGCTATAGTTAAGGGCCAAGCCCTATCAGTATCTCATGCTCCCTATTAATCAAGCAGATATCAACAGTCATATGAAATTCAGATCATTTAAACATATAATCATATATACATGGATACCAAACCCTGAGTCGAGCTTGTCTGTCACGACAAATGTACATTTCCAGCCAGTCTTCAGGAACCCTTAAACCTAGGACGCTCTGATACCAAGTTATAACGCCTTGGATAGCCAAGACCGTTACACTGTGTGTTTGTAAAGGTGCAAGACTTGCTAATCAAGTCATTGAAACTCAAAACGTGTTTATGAAACTATAGTTGAACAAGGGTTAAAAGATTTTGGTCTCAAAAGCTTCATTTCATGTAAATAAACATTTTCTCTTTACATGGGATCCCATGAGTAATAAGTTTAAGGCCGTTTTTAAAAGAATTAAAATTTAAATACAGATACTAGCCATTCTAAGGCAAAATAAGAAAATAAGCTTTTCTCGTCCTGTTCTACTCCTCGGCCGTGGCGGCCGAACAGCTGACTATGTACATTTAGCCCTGAAGCACTCCACCTTAAGGTTGGTCCAACTTGCCTTTACCTTTACCTGCACCACATAGCACCTGTGAGCAAAGGCTAAGTAAGAAAACACAATATTAGAGCATAATCATTCAACATTCAATCAGATAACTCATACCACATAAGCATGTACTAAACAGTTTAAGCATTCATGTTAATCAAGTATTCAGCATACCAAGTATATCATCTTATACCAACAATCAATCCACATATGATAACTGGGGTTAACGCCCTTAAGCCGGACCCTCTATTTATCCCACTGACTCTGGCCCGCTTAAACCGAGCTCAGTGAATATTAAGCTGTCCTCGGCTACCAGTGGCCGAGCCGCGTCCTGTGCGCAAGTATAATTTACGGCACCCTTAGGCCGTTTATCATATGTCCCATGGCATAATACCATCTATGACATCATACAGATATAGGGAGATCTCAGTCCCTTCACAAACACATTTCCGGGTGCAGTTTTCTTACCTTTGGATTCACTAGCATTGATCAATTTGATTCTCGAGCACGATCCTGTCTGAGCCCTAGCGTACACCTAGTCACAACCATAGATCAGAATCATCACCAAACCTCAAATCCAAAACCTAGCCTCAGGACCAATCCTGAGCCCTCAGGAAGCCCTAATTCCACCAAACGGGGTGGTGGAATCAAACCCCGAACCCCCGGGCAAAAACCCTTGAAAATAACGCAAAAACCCCTTTCTGGAAACAGGGTAGCGGTACATCGCTCTAAGGAGGGCGCTACAACACTTCAAACAGGGCCTAAAAATGCCCTAGAACACATCGCCTAGCGCTAGAGCGCCCAATGGCTAGAGCTGTAGCACTAGTCACAACACAACAAACCCTACATCTTTCCTCCTTCAATTTTCCCCGAGCCAAACCTTACCAAAACTCTTCCAAACCTCAACCAAACATAAAAACAAGCCTATCAACATCCTCCACTCATCCTAAACATCCCAACCACACATAATCCAATCACATGCACCCCTAAACAAAGAATTCACCATAGCTGAACCTAGAGTTCAGAAACTCACAAAAACAACAACTGAAACTACATAACTTTAGCCAGAGTTTCTTACCTTTGATGGATGAGCTTAGCCTAGGATTTCCTTCTCACTAGCTTGACCTTCACCTCCTCAAAGCTCAACTTCAGTTTCCCTAGAATTCCCTATCAAGACTCAGCTCAAAATCCATAACAATACCAAGAACTAGAAATTGAAAACTACCTTGAACCTTACCTCAAATAAATGGATTTCTCTAGCTAAATCCTTACTAATTCTTCAAGCTAGACCAAGGACTCTAGCCTCAAGCTTCTACTCTGACTCTCCCTGAGTTTCTTCCCCAAAAGACCTCAAGAATTGATGGAGAAAAGCTTAAATCGAGAGAGAGAAAGATAAACTTCCAATTTCCCCTTTTTTCCCTTTTTCCTTTCTTTTCCTTCAGACTTCTAAATCCTTCTACTTATTCCACTACGGCATAAAGCCTGATAAAACTTATCCCTTATAAGTCAAATGACCAATTTTCCCTCCCCTTTATCCCTAAGCCTTTATATCAACCTAGGGCATTTTGGTCATTTCACCCAATTCCCGCTATTTCCTCGAATGTCTCTAATATTTACCGCTCACTTCCCGACACCTAACTAATCACCAATTATATTCCTCAGTATCAAATTAGACTCCAATATATTATCTAAATTCCCAGAAATACCCCCAGGCTCGCCCCGAGTTGGGTATAAATCCCCGCTGTGACTTTTTTGCTAAACCGCTCACTAGGATCGTCTCGAGTCATAGATTACAAATATATCCACATAATAATGTGGTCTCAACAATTTATCACACACATATATACAGTTATGCCCTCGACAGGCCAAAATTACGATTATGCCCTTCTAACCTAATTAGGGCCTACATGAATACTAATACACATAGTCATGCATCTGAGATATTCAAATAATCATATAACATGCTTTTAATCATTAAATCACATATAATCCAATTATGCCCTCCCGACACACTAATCAAGGCCCTTAAGCCTTATTAGCAAATTTGGGTCGTTACACTAAGGGTAGAGCGCGTCAAGGACAACCTCTCGTGGTAGGACTAGTGGTTTCACCTGTCGTACCACAGGACCCAACAATAGATCCTGTAGTTCCCCAATATCTAGTGGTCCAAGGACCTCCTCCGGTGAATGAGCAGAGAGGAACCATCTCTGGAGGGCCTCACTTGGGGGGCATTTCATGAAGCTTGCAGAACAGGTATGCGCGAGCTTTGAATCAGGATGATGAGGTAATGGCTTCGGCCCAGCTACCTGCCCAAATGCCATGAATGACTGACCAAGTCATAACATTCTCTAAAGATGATGCTCAGAGAGTGCATTTCCCACATCACGATCCATTGGTGATCGAGAGCCAAATCTCAAACAAAATAATGGCATGGATTCTAGTAGACAACATGAGTTCTTTCAATATCTTGTTTAAGTCAACCTTCGAGAAGAAAGGGCAAACTACGACAGACTTGTCCCCATGCACGTCGACACTCTATGGATTCTTGGGAGAAGCCCTCTTCCCGATGGGGCAGATAAAGCTCCCTGTGACTCTTGGAGAGGTACCTCGCCAAGCCTTCAAATAATGCACCTTCGTAGTGGTGTACTGTTCCTCGTCTTACAACGCCATCTTAGGATGACCTGCACTGGTGGAGTTTGGGGCCATCACCTCCATCGTCATCTATGCATGAAGTTCCCCATGGATACTGTTATAGACACAATCCATGGTGACTAGAAAGAGGTGAGACAGTGCTACAATGTCTCCCTCAAGGCTCTAGTGATGATGGTAAGGGAAGAAGGTCCCAAGAAGTTCGAGGCCTCGGAGGTACAAGCTGTCCAAGAGTTGGGGCCCGACAAGTTAGACCCAAGGGTTCAAGGGGAGAGATCCATTGAACCAATAGAGGAGGTGGAGGAGATATTTCTTGATACCTCTAGGCCCGATGGGAAAGTAAAAGTTGGGGGAAGCTTGAAAACAGAATTCTGTGAGGCATTGGTGGCCTTTCTATGTGGTCACATTTTGACATGACTAGCATTGATCTGAATATCACATTCCATGCCTTGAATGTCGATCCTAGTTTTGCTCCCGTCCGGTAGAAGAAACAGACATTTGATAAAACTCGGAAAGAGGCCCTCAAGGCTGAAGTGGACAAGCTCCTCTCCAATGGGTTTATCCGAGAAGCTCAATATCCCAGGTGGCTATCCAATCCTATTCTCGTGCCAAAGTTGAATGGCACTTGGAGGACATGTATCGATTTCTCGGACCTTAACAAGGCCTGTCCGAAGGACTACTTTCTGCTTCCCAAAATACACCTGATGGTCGATGCCACCTCTAGTTACGAGATTTTGTCGGTCATGGATGCATATTTGGGACATAACCATGTTGACCATGATTTTGGCCAATTGCGAGTAGACGCACAAACAAAAATAAACCTTGAATAGAAAATAAATAACACAAGTAATTTTATAGTGGTTCAGCCCCAATTTGTTGGTAATAACCTAATCCACTTGGAGTTGTGATATATGTAGCCTACACTTAAGGTTAGATGAACCTGAGGCAAGTGAGTTTCTTAAGTTTAAGTAGAAAAATACAAAGTTTCTCTCTCAAGAATACAAGTTTTCTCTCTCAGAAAAGTACCCAAAGAATGCCTGTGTCCCAAAATCTCAAAATTAGAGAGTCTCAAAAAGATCAGATCCTCCAAAATGATGCCATGAGCTCTTTATTTATAGGCTTATGGATCGTACATGAAAAATATCCCTTTTTGACGGGGTCTTTGGTTGTTTCAACCAACTTCAATTAATAAATAGTAAACAAGATCAAATTATAACAATATAGCTATTACTTCGGGATATCTGAGAGATTTGTGTGGTAGTTGCGAGCCATTCGGGTTGAAGTTGTTACTAAGATTCTGATCCTTCGATCGACCAAATCCATTCCCCAAAGTGACTGGTCGGGCATGGCACATCACTAGTCGGGCATGGTACACCACTGGTCGGGCATGGCACATCACTGGTCGGGCATGGCACACCAGTGGTCGGGCATGGCAGACCACTGGTTGGGCATGGCACAGTCGGCCAAAGCACACCACTCGTCGGGCATGGAACATCACTGGTTGGCCATGGCACATCACTGGTCAGGCAAATCACTCCTGACCAGCTAAATTTATTTCCTGACCAGTAATATCACAACTCCCCATGTCAACTCTCAACCTTTTTACTTCTTTAAATAACATATTTATTGACTATTAATGTGTCATTTACTGACCAGGCATTGCCATGTCATTGACAAAATTGTGGGGGTAACAAACCAGATATCCCTGCACGTCATCGACCAAGAGCGCCCTAGCTTTTGAACAGACAAGGGTGTCTATTATTACATCGTGATGCCTTTCGGGTTGAAAAATGATAGTGCAACCTACCAAAGGATGGTTAATCAGATGTTCAAAAACCAATTGGGTCAAAACATGGAGGTATATGCAGACGATATGTTGGTCAAGTCCAGGACCACCCCAGAGATCTGACTAAGGTCTTCGCGGAGCTCCGCCGGTTTGGAAGAAGCTCAACCCCCAAAAGTGCACATTTAGGGTAGCCTTTGACAAGTTCCTAGGCTTCATCGTAAGTGCTAAGGGGATTGAGGCGAACCCCAAGAAGATCAAGGCTCTAAACAAAATGCCCTCTCCCCGGAAACATAAAGTTGTTCAAAGCCTAACAGGAAGGATCGCAGCTTTGATCCGTTTTGTCTCCAAGGGAACGGACAAGTGCATCCCTTTTTTCAATGTTCTCCGGGGAAGTCGAAGGTTTGAATGGACAGACAAGTGCGAACAGGCATTCCAACAGCTCAAGGCAAACATGGAAAACCCTCCGATCCTATCCAAGCCAGTAGACGGAGAGCCCCTCCTGGTCTACATGGTTGTGTCGGAAGAGGCCATCAGTGCCGCATTGGTTAGGGAAGAAAGCTGCGTTCAGCACCCTATCTATTATGTCAGCGAAAAACTCCTCGGGGCAGAGTCTAGATATCCGCTAATGGAGAAGTTAACCTTTTTCTTAATGGTTGCCTCTCGGAAGCTAAGACCCTAGTTCCAGGCACATCCAATTAAGGTCCTCACAAACCATCCCCTCAAATAAGTCCTTTAGAAGCCTGAGTCTTTGGGAAGGCTTTTGAAGTGGTAGGTGGAGCTGAGTTAGTTTGACATCACCTATCATCGGAGGACTGCCATAAAAGTTCAGGCACTCAATGGTTTCATTACTGAGTGCACCAGGTATCAAGAGAGGATTGAGTGCACCCTAGTGGTCTGACCAACTTGGAAGTTGTTCGTGGATGGGTCTTCTAATGAAAATGGTACTGGGGCGGGACTTATTTTGGTTACCCCTGAGGGACATAGGGTGCATTGTGCCCTCCACTTTGGGTTTAGCACCTCTAACAATGAAGAAGAGTATGAAGCCTTAATAGTTGGGCTCCGCGTGGCACTGAAGCTCAAGGCCAAAGGACTCGATATCTTTAGCGATTCCCAACTCGTGGTTAACCTAGTTCTCAGAAAATACCAGGCCCGAGGAACAAAGATGGCAGCGTACTTGGAAAATGCTTAAGAAATGCTGCATAAATTCCGAAGATTCACTATTCGACAAGTACTACAGGAGCAAAATTCCAATGCGGATGCCCTGTCTAAACTAGCCACGACCAAAGATGCAGAATTAATCAATGCGGTCACCATTGACTACTTGGAGTCTCCGAGTATATTGGCTCCAAACAAGGTGGAGTCAATACAACCCCAAGATGGGTGGATGGAACCAATAGTTAAATACCTTATCTACGGGTAGTTGCCCAAAGATAAGAAGGCTTCTTGGAAGTTGTTATACCAAGTACTGAGGTACATAGTTATGGACGGTAGGCTTTACATGCGAGGTTATTCTTTGCCTTTGCTTCTGTGTGTATCCGAGCAAGAGGCTGGTTTAATACTATGAGAGGTACACGAAGGTTTCTACAGAGATCATGCTGGGGGCCAGAGCCTATCTAAGAAAATCTTAAGACAAGGGTATTTTTAGCCCACCATGAATGGAGACGCGATGGATTACATCAAGAAATGCGACAAATTCCAGCGCTTCGCCAACATCCCCCGAGTGCCTCTAAATGAGCTTACTCAGATGACTAGCCCATTGCCTTTTGCTGTTTGGGGCATAGACCTTATAGGGTCCCTGCCTACAGGGAAAGGAGGGGTGAAATATTCCATAGTGGTCGTCGAGTACTTCACGAAGTGTGTTGAGGCCAAGCTGCTCTCCACAATCACCTCCAAAAAGGATTTGGATTTCGTCATAAAAATATCGTTTGCCGGTATGGACTTTCGAGGAAGATAGTCTCCGACAAAAGATTGCAGTTCGACAGTGAAGTGTTCATGCACTTCTGTCAACGACATGGTGTCATCAAGAGTTTCTCTTTTGTGGCCCATCTTCAAGCCAATGGAAAAGTGGAAGTAGTTAACAAGACACTCAAGTCCACTTTG